>NW_020290995.1:0-1355105 GCF_003184525.1 Aspergillus sclerotioniger CBS 115572
GGGTAGTTGGTTGGGTTTGTGGCGCGGGTGAGAAGCGAGGTGAGGTAGAGGGCGGCGGTTAGACAGAGGAGGAAGATGGAGTGGTGGAGGATGGTTTTGTTGGCCATCTGGCGTTGTTGGGTGATGCTGGAGGCGATGAGGTTGAGGGAGGCGAGTTTGTCGTGGGGGGAGGTGGTGAGGGTTGTTGTTAGGGTGGGGAGGGGGGATGTGGAAGGGGAAGTGGAAGAGGAGGACATGGTGGATGGTGGTGATTTAGTTGATTTGGTTGGATGGGGGGTTGATGAGAGATTGATTGAGATGTTTGATTGAAAGTTTTGTGATGAAAGTGTGGTGGAGTGGTTGATGGAAGAATTGAGGTGAGGTATGTGGTTGGTGGAAGAGATGAAAGAAAGATAGGGGGGGGGATCCTGAAGACATGCTGACGCATCATTCTAATTACTATCAGTTGAAATAGACTATTTCGGCTCCTGAACATTTAAATGATGCAGATTTCCGGAAATTTGTCTTGCTCATTGACTGCGTGACAAGCATACATTATGGTATTTGGCTAATCGCAGTCTTGGTTCCATAGGAGTTTACGAGTTCAAGCTGTCCCTTCTCTGCTCTCCCCATTAAACCACCATCCAGATCAACTAGCATGCACGGCTGCATCCCCATGCCCACTCTTTGGCTGCGGTCCCGTGGCTGCAGTAGGTGTAGGCATCTCCCGCTCCCCAGCCAGATACTCCAAGGTTAACCGCTTGGTCTCTGGGATCAGAAACGAGGTAAAGCACCCGCACAGCATGAAGAGTGCAAATATCTGCATCACATGGTTGAGCCATGGCGTGTCCGATGAATTAACACCTCCTTTCGCTCCCCGATGCGCCAGCGGGCCAAATACGCACTGCGCGATGATCGCTCCAATCTTGCCAGACGCAGCACTGATCCCATGCGACGTCGACCGGTATCGCGTGGGAAAGCACTCCCCCGGCACAATGAACGTCGTGGCATTAGGCCCGAAGTTGAAGAAGAACTGTGCCACTACGTACATTGCCAGCAACCCGTTATCCGACTTCTTTAATGGCTCATAGGCAAACCCAATGACGATAAAGAGAATCGTTAGAATGACAAACCCGGTGATTTGAATTGGCTTGCGGCCAAGCCAGTCGACTGTGGCGACCGTCACCCAGTATCCAGGGATGGCCCCAGCACAGATCAAGATCAGATTGCCCACGGCGTTGCGGTAGAAGTATTCGTACACAGTACTCCCGCCATTCCAGCCAATGGCGGTCAGAATGATCGAGTTGTTGAGTCCAAGGCCATAGAAGGCTACAACGTCAGCACACTTATAGCACTCGAGAGGCTACCTACCAACGTCAAGGAAGAACCAAGAGCCTGCCGTGCCCAGCAACACCTTGCCGTGGCTCCAGGTCAGATAATGGGACCAGAAATCCGACCAACTAGCCTTTGGGGTGACCAGTCCAATATCCACGCTCTGTAGCACCGCCACCCGTTTGACTTCGTCCGGATGACCTTCGTGTTTGCCCTCAATGTAGGCCTCGACATCTTCGTCCGCCTTGAGCAGATCTCTCGCGACATCGAACGTGTAACGCGGAGTCTCCGGAATAGTCAGGCGGAAGTAGAGCGCAGCGCAGGCCGGAACCGCTCCGAACCCTATGACCACCCGCCACATCTTATCGACGGCCAGCTGACAGACACCACTGCATTTGCTCACCGAGGATGCAGATTCCAGAGAGTCCTTGAAGCCCACCGTCACAATCAAGGCCACAATAGTAGCAGCAAACTGCCCAAACCCCTGCATAGCAAAGACAGCTCCCATCATGGCCCCTCTGCGCTTTGTATTCGCGAACCTAGATCGTCAGTTGAGCTACACTGCAAAGAGGAGACATACTCCGAGGTTATGATTGAAGACAACGGATAGTCCCCACCAATCCCCACACCCATGACTGTACGCCAAAAGACCAAAAGGCCTGTGATGGACATGGCGGGAGAGCTCGAGGACAGACACTGCGCTAGGGTGGCCAGAATGATGATGATCAATTCGATCCCGTACATGCGCTTGCGACCGACAATATCTGCTAGCCATCCAAAAAACAACTGGCCGATAACAGTACCTGCCGAGGTAGAGACTTTGATGGCAGTGTCGGAGCTGTATGGTATCTTTCCAGGACGGGTGGCCGCGTCCTGCCAGAAGACGACGCCTAGCATGCTCGAGCAAAGATTGATGGCGAAGATGTCGTAGGAGTCGGTGAAGAAGCCCACTCCAGCCACGACGACCGCGCGAGCATGACGCCATCCGAAAGGGGCATTGTCAATGCGGGCGAGGGCCTGCCGACGGCGTTCGTTGGGATCCTCCACGTGAGAGAGGTCGACGTTGTAGTTTGGAAAAGTGCCAGAAGCAGCCATGTTTGAGGTCGGAGGTACGGGTAGAGCTGATTCTGAAGTACGATCAGAAAGGTTAGCAGGGCAGAGATGAGTTGGGGAAGAAGTAGCAAACAAGTTGGAGCGCGGGTTTATCAACGATGGTCCACATGAGATTGGAGCAGTTTTCCGTCCGTTCCTTCCCACACCGGCTCAATCTGCTGTCATGTTTCTATGATAGTGGAGACCAATCAAAGCCTTGTGCGGAGGTGCGTGCTCGTGAGGATGAAGTTGAACAGAAGTCGAGACAGTCATTGCCAGTCGGCGGCGCACGTGGGCTGCCTGATCCAGTCGGTGTTGGAGATACCCATGGGTCAGTCCTGTCAGACGGTCTGGAGTCTCGGTCGATCATCGCAGTTAACCTTATTTCAGCCTGGAGATCAAATGTTCCCCGCAAAGATTGCCCTGACATCATGCGGGGTCATCCCCATGCTGGCCTGTGATGGACTGGTCCTCAAAATCCTGGCAGTTGAAGGCCACGTAGCTGGGATACGAGGGATGGGAAGAACAGAGGATGATGAGATGCCTGGTTGGCGGGTAGGCGAGGATCACGTGTACAATCACGTTGCCCACTGCGCCATCACCTTTCCTCAGTTACTTGAGCTATAGTATCATATCTGGCAGCAGATGATTATTCAAATCCGAGGCAGGGTTTGCAAGACAGGTAACAGGCGACAGAAGATCTGCGACGTAGTCCCACCCCCCGGCAATCTAAGCTAGGTCATGGAAAAGCTACGAGGATGGACGAAGCTTGGTTATGGAGGACCAATCGATACCATAATCTACACCAATAGCCCACAAAGTTGTTAGATTTGTGTAGGGCCAGGTAATGTGGAAATCCCTTGCGCACCGAGAGTTTTAGGATAGATTCCTACAGACTCCACGAGTTGTCGAAGACATAGGTGCAAAGGGAAGAATGACACTGAGGCAGTAATATGCAATCAACAGCTACTGTTGCGATTGAAATAATGTCCAAGTAGACACTAAGACTAATTTCACACCAATTTTCCCAGATTCATTTCCCTTTTGAAGCTCCTGCTTTTCTTCGCCGCTCATCCCCGCTCATCCCCGCTCCTGTGAATCATGTCCAACTTTTGGAGAATGTTGGCAAAAAGCTTGCTCAAGAAAATAAAGTAATAAAGCCCGAGAAAAAAAGTCCGAAAGAAGAAGCAAGACCCTTCGGCTTGACCATCTAGTGACGGTTGATAGTCCAAACCACTGCATAGGGCTGGTTGTGATCGCGTTGGAAGATATGAAAGGCATACACTCTGACCTTGATGCTGGAACCGGGCTGCAGTCCCTTCCATACGACCTGCTCGACATTGTTCTTTCGGTCAAAGCCAGAGCCATCCCCCATATTCCCGTGCTTTTCCTTTCCATCCGGACCAATCACAATCAGGTCCAGATCATTCTGGAGCTCCGTGCCCGGGGGGTCTGTCCAGACCAGGGTGACCTTGAGATCCGAACTCTCCGTTCCTTGCGGGATATTGACGTCGATATCTTTGTGCTGGCCTTGAGCAAGGGCCTCCCCTTCGATAAAGCCTCCGTCGTCCTGGCTGGGAAGGATTACGGACTTGGTCAGATTTACGCGCCCAAAGCCACTGCTGCCGTTCGGGGATGGCCCGGCTTCACTTGGGATATACTGCCCAGTAAGCTCGACCGCTCCGTTGATTAGCAACGCCTTGATCAGGGCTGCCGTGGGCTGCGGGGTTTCATTCTTCACCAAAGACTCTCGCAGCACCGCAGCACCGCCCGCCACAAGAGGGGTCGCCATACTCGTCCCAGCCAGAAACCACCACGCCGGATCATCGCTATGCCCAAAGCTGTCCTCCGCATTGATCACTTTCCGGGACCGGGTCGATAAAATTGCAGTCCCTGGCGCGACAATGTCGGGTTTGATGCGCTCTTGCTTGGTGGGACCGCGGCTGCTGAAGGCTGCCATGCCGTCCGGTCGATCCGCCATCAAATCTGTCGTAATGGGACCTCGAGGCCATCGAGAACCATATCGAATCGGGATTTCCGGGCGTCCATTCTCACTCGCTCCCACTGTGATGCAGTTCTTGGCGGCTCCTTCGGCCCCGATCTGCTGGGGGTCGATAACTCCATTTCGGTCTGCATCCACCCCGCTGTTACCGGCGGCGAAAAGAATCACCATGTCTTTGTGATCCCAGACAAATCGATCGATGGCCTCACTGGACTGGTTATATGGCAGCTGGCCCCCGTTGAAGGCAGAAGAACCCCATGAGTTCGTATGGATACGAGCTGGGGCTTTATCATCTGGTTGAGCTTGATCGTCCCGGTACGGCGGCAAGAAAAGATTGTACAAATTAGATGGGATCCCGCCGAGTCCATTGCGACGGTCGAGAAGAGATTGCAGCACGAGCTTGGCCCCCGGTGCAGTGCCGCGAATGTCCCCGCCCATCAAAGCAGAATTCCCATCTCCAAGAACCGATCCACAAACATGAGTTCCGTGGCCATCGGGATCACAGGATTTCCCGGGACGCCCTAGGGCGTAAAGACGACTGACTCGGTCGGTAAACGCAGGGTGAACGTCATCCTTCCGGCCAATATCGAAACCGGTATCGGCTACTGCTACGAACTCACCGTCACCTCGAAATTCGGTGCCATTGACTTGGACAGGAGCCCCCATGATTGCCCTCGCCCGATTGTTGAACAGTCGAGGCTTATGAACTGGCTCAATGACTCGGACCTCGTCGACGGCAGCAAGATCATCCAGGTATTGGTTTTCGACATGAACCCGGATCTTATTCCCTGCCACCTCCAAAACATCCGGGTCGGCATGGGCAACGGCCCCGATTTTCTCTCGAAGAGCTGGTGCGTCGGGATCCACGTGCTTGTGCAGGCCAATGTCCACGAGATGAGAAGAACGATTTTTGGGCACGGTCGGGAAAGGTGACTGGTCCGCCACATAGTCGGAAGACTTCAAGCTTGAATCAACCACGAAATGATCCAAGTAATCATTTACCCAAGAGACATAGTCGAGGTCATTGATGTCCGAAAGTTTGTCTCGCTTACTCAACTCACACATGTAGGTGTTCGTGGAGACATACTCCAGAATCTTGACACCTATTTCCTTGAGCTCCAGTTCCTGCTCATTGGAAAGAGGCTGCTTGGTCTGCACCAGGATATGGTTTGAGGTTGATGCATTCTCCGGCTGAAGTCCCAACGCACTGAGTAACGGACGTTGTGCCGCAGGGTCCAATTGGTTTCCATTGATCGTGATGACAGACGTGTTGTTTTCTGCCATGATAAGATAACGTGACTCTGATGAAGCAAGAATAGCACTGAGCAGAATTTGATGTTGAGCAGAAGGAGAAGTGAACGAATAGTAAGAGATGTGGAGATATAAGGAAAATCGGTGAATGTTTCTTTCGATGCTTTCTCGCTGTCTTTATAGCTGGGAGGACAGATGTTTGACCCGGGAGCCAACTCCAGTGTAAGTTAGGAGAGGGGTGCTCTGGTCGTTCTCACTGATCTGCTGACCGGTTTAGTGAAATAGAGCAATCTAGATTCGATCGCCTCGCATTCGATCACAACACATCCTTCTGCTTCGTTTGCGGACTGAACACGATTAATTGTGCAACAACTTGGCACCCGTATAAGCCTTGGTGCCAGTGATTGCTTATGACGAAAACCTTTTGTCAAGCACTACCAACAAGCCATGGAAGACAGTTGGTTATACTCAACTTTCTAACTTAGCCGCGAAAGGCGATGCTATTCGGGCCCTACTTGCTTTTACCTGGAATCAGCCCATGCAGAAATGCCTTTTTGTGTATATTTGCCTAGCATTAATCCACCGTCTTCCAGTCTATCTTGCCATTTCGCCGACGCCATTCGAGGTATCCCCCAAAGCCATCCGTGAATACTAGCCTGATCACCAGATGGATACGTACCCCATAAACGCACCAGACTTGGCATCAACCCCGCGATATGTCTTGAGGATGGATAGGGATGGTCTCGCCCGTTTTCTGTGTTCTAGGCTGGCCTGGGTGGGGCTGTCATCTGGCTCTAGTGCTAATCTCAACATCCTTGAGGTGGGTTCGTATTCGTGTGAGCGTAAAGCCTAACCTAAACCTAAATCTTGTGCAGGTGTCAACTTACAGTTAACTCGTAGAGATACTGCAGGATACGTATCTGTAGATGATTGGTGTTGACGGCCTTTTTAGGAACCTAGAATAGGATAGTAGTGAGGCGGTGGTGAGCTGTGGGGATCTGGGCGGGCGGCCATGACGGCGGAGGGGTTTTGCCGCAGGGCCGCTATCGTCCGCCGTACCGGAGGAAGATCGTATGTGAGGACCTCTGTTGCTTCACGGTAGGTTGCTTAGCCTACGAAGATCGATTTCCTTCCTTTGTTCTCCTTTCTTGAGTTCTGTTGGAGGAAGACTAAGCTGGATAGAACTCATTCACCTATGGTCTATTTTAGGCGCACTATGTCATCTAAATACTGACATAATATTTTAGTCTGTGGTCCCCTACCAGTGGTATAGTATTTTGGGATGAGCTGAACTGACAGTCTTTGATTGAAAAGGCGGTGCTTCAAGCCATAATTCCACCGAGGACAGTTCCCAACCATCTATCCACCACCCAAGCACGATGGCACCCAACCCCCTCGGTCTATCCCGCGAGGATCCTCACCCACCGTCCCCAGTCGAGAAGACTGTTTTCGATCTCCTGTGCACCTACCTCCCGCCCGACTCTTCCCTAACAGCCATCGAAGCAGCGAAGCAACTCCACGACGCCTTCCCAAGTACCCCACCCAAGCCCCGAGATGACGATGAACTGTACCGACCGGAAACACTCAAGCAGTTCCTCTTTGAGCTGTGGGAGATGATGTTCCGCATTGTACCTCAACTGCACTGGCGCGGGGAACCCATGCAACGGTTCATATCCCTCCTGCAAGCAATGGAATCGTTACCAAAAATCCCGGTCAAAGATGAGGACCAGGAGACTGGGTATAAAGAGTGGTCGCTCCATGGCTATTTTATATGTGGTTTGGATGAGCGGTGGCGTCGTATGTGGCATTTGTTATATTCTCGATAATCATGTGTGCTATAGTAACCAACTAACAGAATAACTAGAGATCAGTGCCCCCGAAGAACTGGGCGATAAGTGTGACTTGAAGCTCCGAAATTTCAACGGACTTCTGGCCAATTTCACCAATTGTGGCATTTATACGCCGTGGGATTATGAAGCTTTGCTTAGCATGATGTCGCTAGAGACACATCAGAGGATAGGTCACAAGGTCCTACTGAACAGTACCATCCCGACTGCGACGGTTTGGTTCATTTTGTCTGCGCCCGCTATCTATACGGCTTGCCAGGAACGGACATGTGCTGATAAGAAGAGGACCCGGGGACGCTTGTGGAAGGCGGATCAGTTGCAGGGTTTCTCAATTCCACGGTGGAAGTTCTGGAGACGTCGGTTGGAAGAAGTGAAGAGCCATGCGGATGGGACGGAGGAGTTTAGGACACTATGTCAGGAGGCGATGGATGCGATGGACAGGTGCGAGGAGGCGTGAGCGGATATAATTGCTTTGCAAGATCCGACCTAGCATGTGAAAGCATCGCCAACATTCCTCCAATAGCTAAGCGGTAAGTCGCATGATCTTCGGCTCACGCAGACCAATTCTGCTCAGACCCGCAAGGAGCGCTCGGAAGTCTGCTTGCTGATCCTTCCTAGCCAGGTAATTGAACCCAGTTGGCATATCCCGTGCCTTGTCGACTGAAACATTTGAGACCAGTTCATGGCTTTGCCGGAGTGCATCGGGGGCACTGTATCCGTGTTCCGGCCGTCTTGCACATGCCATTGGGAGAGTATACTCCAATGGCGAGGAGATAGGTATCAAAATCCAGTTATTCTTTAGCCAAACCTTCTGTAATTAAGGTCGTCGCATCAAGTGACAGCACACTGCCAATCCCGGTCCTAAAAAAGGTAAAGGATACAATTCTGACAACGACCGAACCAGACCTCGGCACACTTTAATGCATGACATTGGCACATTGCAGCACAGTCCAAGTATCCGAAAGTTGTTCAATGAGGAGTTTGGAGAGAGACGGTAAAAATAGCATCGCGGAGCCGTTTCAGAGCCGCCGCAGATCGACACCGGTGTTGCATCTAGGGCTGGTTCGTCGGAACCGAACCGACCAGTTTGGATTCAGATAGAAAGAGAAACAAGTGAGATAAGACCACCCGTTCGTGTTTTTCAGTCTTCATGCCAAGGGCAGTATTTACGGGGTGAATGGGCGATATCCCAAAGAGCAGAATGTCTAGCCAAGCTGGTCACCACCGCCGGCAACAAACCCAAATTTGAGTCTCGCGGTCGAAGCTAACCACCGCAGTCAACCACCCCTTTCACCAACCTCTCGATCGCAGTCTCGATAAGTGAGATCGGCGATCCCTTCCGTTCTCACCCCACAATCCGAAAATAAGCTCCAGTCCGCGGTATCAGATCTCAGACGCCCCTGACCCCTCGACAACCATCGCGACCGACTTCTCATGCCTCTTTTCAGAGGGGAGAAAAAGATATAAAAGCATCGAAATTTCCTGCTTGAATTGTTTCTATTCCATCCATCATCGCAAGCCTCTGTCTCTTTCTTCATACCCATCTCTTCGCTCTTTCTATCTCCATTCCTTGACGGGTATGTCCATCTCCATATACTTGCGCTACGTACAGTCATTCTAACACACAATATCAGAACCAATCCCAGCAAAATGCAGTTCACTCTCATCTCCGCTTTCGCTACTGCCTTCCTGGCTGCTATTGTTGCCGCCACCCCCAACCCTAATCCCGAGGCCTTCAACATCGGTATCGGTGGTCACGCCGGTGCTGCTGCTGAGGTCGCTGCCAATGCTGGTCTTGGTGCGGGTGCTGGTATCCACTTCAAGGCTTAAGCAGTTAATTACGAGAGGTTAGTACCTTTTGCTCTATCACTATGGATCCAAGTGCTAATGGGATATAGGGATCGGTTCCTCTTGTTACCTGCTATGCTGGAACATACATAGTACTTGAATGGATGGGATTGGAATGGATTGGAATAGATTGGGCAATGTTTGTTTTGTTTAGTGGCAGGGTATAATTGATAATGTTTATCAGCATTCTGTTCTTCCAGTAGTGGTAGAGTATCATCATTATCTATTAACTAGACCAAACCCCCAACTGCGACATACACAGGTCTTGTATCTCAAAATACCCTGTCAATGCCCCTATTAAATCAGCACACCAAATCCAGAACAGTGAAAACCGACATCCTCACCATGCTATCTCCATCACCGAAGAAACAAAACCATGGATAGCCCATCAATAAGCAAGAAAGCCCTGAAATAATGTAACACCTTTCCCATTTCGCGGCCCCTATTTCCTCCAAACCTGGGTTCTCTCTATCATTAACATCCCAAGAGCGGTAACCCACTAATTCGCTCATCAACAACAAGCAAGCCTTTACTCAAAACAACAATCGGCCAATCTCCATTAAGCTATACACACTGAGGGTTTTAACGCTGATACCATGGTCAGGAGCCTGCGGTTCAGGAACGCGAACGTGCGGAGAATGAAGCCCGGGGTGCGAAATATCTTTATGGCTAATATGATAAGTGGCATGGGATACGCAGACTCCTACTCGAGAGCTACGTCGGCAAAGTAGTGCCTAGGGAAGCTTGGGCTCATAGCCTTAGATGCATCAGTAACAGTAGATGGTGCTCTAGACTGCGAGGATACGCTCTTCGTCTCCCCAGGGGTAACGCGGGAGTACGTAGCCGGGTCCTTGGTTCCCGAGGCGTAGCCACCAGAACCACCACCCACAGTACCAGATGCAAAGTGTATAAACGTAGACACATTACGTGTAGCCTTGCACATAGATATAATAGAATCAGACAGCGTAGTAAGCATCTGAAGGGCTATCTCCTTAGGTATCACATCGCTTTCAGCATTGCTCTCAAGCATAGCCACAAACTCCGAGTAGCTGCTAGCCACCTTACGCCCATGCATATCAATGCTATTAAGATCCTTCACCAAATTATCTCTCTCCTTCTCCCTGGCAGCATCCTGTGCCTTGCGGCTGGCCATGATTATAGTATAAAGCCCGCGACAGAAGGATGTCCTACCGAGTGTACACTCGGGCTCTTCATGGCACATTACGCCACAGTAGTGTCTATCTGACAGACCATATAATAGCCACCGTGGACGGGGACGAGAACAGAGACTTGGATCGCGGGCGACAACCATGTCACGACAGGATAGGATAAATTTCCCCCGTCTTATCGATTGGGAATTCCAGAGTTATCACCATTGCGTGTTACAGACATGATTGGGCCAGATTATTCCCTGGATATAAGGAGCAAGGCTGGGGAATTTGTGCTTAGATAGTATTCATCATGATGGGGGTTGGGTTTTGGGTAAGAATCTTGGGTTTAATCAGGGTTGGTGTGTATCTGCTGTCGTAGGGGTTGGGGGTTTTGTATAGGTGTGAAGAATGTAATAATATTGGGTTTTCTCTCACGGTTGAAGGAATGGTAGAGGGGTTAGTATCCATGTAGATGTTAAAGGCCGTTGTTAGGATCTCGAGAGGAAGTCCATGTTTTAGCGTCGGGTTTTTGACGTTGGTAATAAAGAAAAATTCTTATTAGGGTTCATGATAAATCTTTAGTACAGACCACCGGTCATATTCTCTGGAACCAGTCCTTGGTGGCATGAGTGCTGAACTAGTCAAATACCGGGGGTATGTTTCGCTTGTTGTTATCAGGATGTCTTCCTACTCTTTTCCTTAGCTCGAACACTATGAAGTACTGCAGATCGATGGGCAAAAGATATGGCTTGCTTCACAATCAACTTCATGGAAAGCGCTTAAAGACGTAGATGACCTTGGTGGGAGTCAGATGATGTAGGATAAACTGTCTTTATGTTGGTAAAGTTAGCGGGGTATTTAGACTCTGTCTGTGTGCCTTTATTTGTAGAGTGCTCTGCACTAGTTGATGCAGCTTTTTTATGCATGGCTCGGCAACATGTAAAGTCTGCAATCCACATCTGATCTGTTATCTCATAATATCGGGTCGTCATGATGTTTGATGAACTGAAGGAGAGAGCGGATTGTTGCGTTTTAGTGAAACACTCAGATAGACTGCACCGGCTCGTCATGTGTCGATGTAGGGGATTGTATCAAACTGGTCATACTTCCAATTCCCCTGGGCTGTGCAATATTACCGTAGATGTTCCTGCTGGCAAAGAAGACGCATGCTTTATTCGATGTAATGATGTTATCCATATTTATCATTGGCATGTGCCCAGATATCATCGGTTATAAACCCTGGATCGTCTATCGGAGGGGATCAAACTATCCGACTTAACGACAACGGTCTCCTTTCCCTGCATAACGTCAGCAGTTATGATGCCATAAAGCCTTTGCCTTGATATTTGAATTCCAATGCCAAATACCCTAACGCTTTCGATGCGTGAGCTTTTCTCGCTGCTTCTATCTTGACTGAGACGAGTGCGGGTGATAATTTCCTATTGAGATATTTGGAAAATTCTTCAACCTTCTTTGCAGATGTGAGTAGAGCTTCCCCATCTGTCATGGAGACCATGGAATTGGTTCCCTTTCTTTTGGATTGCCTTATGGCTTTCCCAAGTGTGGTGGTTCCCAGCAACAGGATCGCTATTCCAGCCACCGGTCAGTTGCACCTTTTGGCTTTCAGGATTCTCTTTTCTGACAATGCAAGTTTTTTCACGTGTTCGCGTGGATTGCATCTTCCGAGATTTCAAAATTGGGATCTCATCTTCAGAGCTGTAAGCTTCATCCCAATGATATTCTCGTGAATATGGTGAGTTAAATGCTCAAATGAGACGTCTAACAAACACATTAGTGTCGTCTTGATAGCGTCCCTTGTTGCCAGTCGGCTATCAGACTTTATGGTCTGCCATCTGGGGTCAAACTTGACTATTCTTCTCGGGGAATGGATGCTATTGAGTCAAGTCGGTTGGGCAGTCACCGGGCATCTAATTAGTAGGACTGTGCTCTGCCTTGTAGGACTTTCTGTACCAATTTTTTCGGTCTGAAACTCTGCACCTTGCCTCAATCGTTGTATATGTGCCGAATACCATCTTATACCTGGCATACGCAACCGAAGTTTTATCTCTCTGGATCTATTGTATCAAATTTTCCATTGTCCAGGTGCTCCTCAGGATGGAAATCAGCCGCGAGCTGCCCTAGAACCTTTTTGTCCGATCCAATGTCGGGATGGCGGCAGATTGTATGTTCCTGGAATAATATCCACTCATTCCGAGATTCTATTGTCGGAAATAATCAAACCGACCAATGGCTTGAAAAGTGATGCTGAGACTGAAGACTGCACATCGGAATTGGATGAGGAAGTAGACATATATTGCAACATGGGAAAACGCACAGTCGCCCAATATGATGGTCTTGTTTCCAGCACGTCTCCATTGTGCGATACCCTCATGGGAGCGCTGCAATGAGTGTGCAGGCTGTTGCACTCTTGCCTATACCCAGGGATCTGCTAGCATGTCACCCCGGACTATACTCTTTCTCTGCTGCACCATCCATGCCGTCCAGGTTAGTTGCCATGGCGTATGAGCCTTGGTTAACCCACTGTTTGCGGAGTAATGCTGTGGAACGGCATCCTTCAGATGCGGAGTATTAGGAGACTCTTTCATATAGCGCAAGATGTCTTTCTTCCTAATGACCACATAAGGGCTTTGTCGATACCCAACAGATCGAGTAGTGCGGTGTGAATTTCCACAACTTGGCACTTGGTAAAGTAATTCTCCGCCCTTTATGGCATCTTTTACCTTATAGAGAAGTAGGAATATGCTAGTTTCACGACGTGGCGAATATGCAGCGTATTTGATGCCGTAAAGGGCATCTCGAAGTCTGTTAGCAGCAAGCCTCAATGTCGTAGCATTATCCGTCGAAGTACATTTAATGGATAATATCTCATAGTCACCACATTTCCACCCCTCCACTTCTGAATATCTCTATGCCTAGCTGTTTAATATTCCATCATGATTTTTGTCTCAGCGCTCAATCACTATCTTGGACACAGAGGGCTACAAAAAACGGTGATCTGCTCACCAAAACACCCATCCTCTCCAGCAAAGATGACGGACATCGTACCAGGGTTAGTCTGTGCAACATCCTCACTCGATAACTCGCAATCACGATTGATGACCGAGCCATAATGGTCTTGCCCAGCCCACACCTGTCAGCCAGGATGCCTCTTGTTGTAGGCATCACGCGAGCCCTTCAACTTTCCACGGACAGCAGCGAGCGATGAGCTCTACTGAGACGAGCCATAGTGTCTGTAATATTGAAATGTTCAAATATTGGCGTCTATATAATGCTCGACATATGCGTGGCGCGAGGTCAGTATATTTCTGGCTCCTGTTGTTTGATGAGACTCGTTGAGAATGACATGTGGATGGTATTCTGCCAACTCCTCTTTGCTATATTGGCTCATAGCTCGGTATTGGCCTCTTCCAACGCCCGTGCCAAATAATCTGGAAGAAGATTCCCATCGAGGCTCTTCAATTTGGTATGCATCCTTTGTTTCTCCTCATGTTGTGCAAAGCGCAGGTCCAACTAAGATTTGCCTGATACTCGCATGGGCAGCATTCTCACGCTTCCACATCGATCTATCCAAGTGTTGATCGAAATCAAACATTTCGTATCTTCAACTTGGCTGTTTCACACCATCTACCAGTGTTCCCTTCTCTGTCTGAAAGAAATCCATGGACAGCTTCTAGCTAGTGACTTCACCGTGACCATAAGCACTGAGTTGGATATCCACCATGTGTAGGGAAACAATCCATGAGCCGTTCAATGTATATCCCACCTCTGGCTCCATACTGAGTCATACTGAGTCGATTCTGCTTGAGTTGCTTCATGCATATTTGGTGATGCTGAGAACCCCTCCTGTTTTCCCAGTCGTAGTATTAATATAATAACGCGGCAGACCGAACGGCAGCAGTGTAGATGGCTGAGGGAGTTAGATATCAATCTTAAACAACCTCGTGAAACTTATGATAAACGGTTAATCTAGGTGCGATAACATCCAGGGGAATATGTGCGTTATAAAAATCTCGTTTGCGACATGCATGAATAGATATTCGAAGTATAATAGCCACAGCATCCTCCACTGTTCCTAAGACGATGGAATGGTCGGGAATGACACAGCAGGGGTTTAATGTACGTCCATCGAGGTCATACAATGTGGTTGCACGCATCTTTAGATGGATGCATGCAATTAGGTATGACACGTTGTGCTTCGTCTGCGTTTGGCTAAAAACAGGACTTAAGGTGACCTGTATCCGCTCGTTGATTTTCTGGAAAGTCGTGTCAATTTGATCATCGCTTATTTTGTATTGAAATACATGGTGCTGTTTGTCTTTGGGTGGGAGTCTGAGGTAGGCTGAGGACTAGGTTTGATTATTGTTTCGCAATACTCGTGGTAGTGGATGTTTTATAGATATTAAAAAGAGAGGAGAGGGCCCCGGGCATAAAGCGTAGTATCTTAGAAGATGTGCCCTATGGTAAGGCCATTCGTTTTATAAAATATGTGCTGTAGCATCGACGATAGGCCTGACTTTAGATTTGCTATAAGTGGTAGGAGTAGGGGAGGTGGAAGAGGAAGATGAGATGTCCGCTTTTATAGACAACTCATAGACTTTCATTCATTGATTGTATGGATTTTATAAGCTTGGGTTAGTGCATGGAATGGGATGTCTGTTGTGACTGGCAATAGGTGAAGGAAAGCAATCACCGTGACCCTTAGAGTATAGCACTAGTCAATGTATGACAAGGGAATGCTCGATGCTGTGTATTATTCTCATAGCCAGACAGCGATTCCAATAGCTGCACCAAGAAAATTCAGTTACATTCTGTAATCCATTAACTATTCAAAACCGAGCGATCCGAGATTCAAATTGAGCAAGAGGCAAGATTCGTGAATATAGAAATTCATCAGAAGCCAATTGAAAACATGTCCACCCAAATCGTCCAAGGCTTTTATCAAACAATAGCCAAAACGATCTTGTCTATTACGCCCACATGGCCTTGAACTTCGCATTGAATTCGGCCTGGAGCATTTTAAAGGCCTGTAGGACCTGCAAAAATTCCATCTCGTTGAATTCGGTTCGAGAGTCACTGTTGCGCTGGGCAGAAGCAACATTATTCTTTCCCTTTCCTTTCAGTTGATTGGTAGTCCTGATGGGCTTTTCGGATCCCTTGGAAATTTCATCGTCCTTCTGGCTTGGATCCTCATCGCTCAACTCGTCTTCCCAACTGTCAGCAACCTTTGATTTCTTGGGTCTGGCACTGGGGCCTGGGGAGATAGGAGTCTTGGGTTTAGATTGCATCGTGGCTGAAATTCGACCAGCCGTCTTCGTTGTTTTCCCAGGAGATGATTGACCTGTATCAACAGCATCATCTTCCAAGCTGAGCTCACGGTTATCGCCACTACCTGCCACGTCCAACAAATCCATATCAGTATTATTGGACAACTTTAGATAATTCTCAAAACTGGTCACGATCGTCGCAAGAACGAGGGAAAAGTCGTTCAAAACGAACCATATGTCGCCTCTGCGGATAATATTTTCCTTCTCCAAAGCTTCTACATTTCCGTGTTTGAAGAAATCGTATAGATAGGCATTCAGTGCAAACTTGCCCTCTTCGGGGAAAAGACCAACATATGGAACCACAGCCCACTCCAGCCAGACTCCGCTGCGAACCTTCTGGCTAAGATCGGAGATGCTCCGCCATTCGTCTTTGTGCCCTGACAGTGCAACGAATGACGAAGTGACTCGAGTGGGAGGAGTGATAGGCAACAAGCAGCTGATTTCATCCGGGGACTTATCGCCTCCACACTTGATTTGCGTCAGCGGGAGAAAGCAGTCTGGATCCTTGACGTGCTGCTCAACAAAGGTCGTAACATAGGAGGAGTAAATCTCGAGGGTCTTCTTGTTATGGGAGCGTAGGATTTCAGCTGCGTGTTTTGGCAGGCTGGGAAGGACCACGACAGAGGTGGGCTTTTTCTCGGACATCCGAAGACGTTCCAAGATAGAAGGCCGTAGGTATTGGCGCCCAAAAAGGTGTGACATAACCAACATTAATGTCAGAACAACGCAGTTAGGATTGCTGCTAATATTTTTGCACAGTCTGTGGAAATAACCGTCGTTGAGGAGCGCGTGGAACGCAAAGCTGGAATTTTCGGTGTAGTAGAGATGTGCTACTGTGCCCGCAAAGTTGAGAGGAAGCCCGTTGGTATCCAGCAGATAGTTACGGCGAAGATATTCAATTGAAAATCGCAGATGATGGAGTACGGTATGCTTGGAATCCGGGCCACCGAGATAGATCCGTGGACACGACAAAATCGAGTTGATCGCTTTGACGGCAAAGGGAGCTTGTTCGGATTTCTGCAACAAAATAAAGAGTCGCAGCACTAAGCTTGTTGTGATGGGGAAATGCCCATTCAAACTCGGAAGCTTTGAGCTCAGCAAGCGGCAAACTTTGGAATGCGATATGCATTGGAAGACAACGTTGCCCAAAAAGTCAAAGCCTCGGCGTCCAGCTCGACCGGCTGCTTGCCGGAACCCAAGGGCTGTCAGGAAGACGGAATCTCCAGAAAATACAACAGTCTTGCAAGGCATATTGATTCCGAGAGCTAATGTGCCTGTAGCGATGACGACGCGTAGGTAGCCCTTGCGAAACAGTATCTCGCACGCCTGGCGGTACTTGCGATTCATACCGGCGTGGTGGACACCGATTCCTCGTTTCAAGGCATCGATTAGCCATTGGGGGACCTCGCGTCTCCTGAGCTCCTCAGCGTAATCTTCAAATTCCGAAGGCGCCAATTTCTTCATATCGGCCAGTGAGAACCTGGGATCTGGTTCTTCAGGGTCGAAGGATTCATGCCAGCTCGACTCCTCGGCAGTCATATCGCGCATCTGCTCCTCCTTGGACATGCTCTCTCCCTTTCCTGTTTTCCTGGTTGGAAGTTTCTGCTTGGCGCGTTTGGCTTCCACCTTTTTCCAGGTCTCCCATTCAGCGATCTTTTGTGTCCAAGCCGAACTCGAAGCCTTCCAATGGGCTTCGGATTCCTGCAATTCACTCAAAATTTCCTGACATATCTTCTCACACCAACTCCGATCATAATTGAAAAATAGCGCCGGAAGAGCGCCTTGGTCATGCAGGGAACAAATGAGAGGAAGTGTCGTATCAAGAATACTGGTATCCCGAACTTTGCGAGGTGTTTCGGATTCACTAAGCACGCCAGTCGATATCTGAACACCAAACTTGTTGTCAGGCTGGTACTTGGGGGAGAGCTCTTCCAGAACCGCATTGAATGGCGAGTCCAGGTTGTTCAGCCAGCTTTTCAAAACAGTCTTCAGCTTAGCCTCCCACTCCAATACATTCGTTTTTGAAATGACGGTCGGCAGTGCAACTGAGGGATCTAAATCTCGGTCAAGCGGATACTTATTTGTTTTGTACTTGTCCATGGCCTTCCAAAGACTCCAACAATCGCGTGGCTCAAGAGTTAAATCGTCCGGGATTCCTCTTGATCGATTAATGAGGCTTGTCACAGGGTGTATGAATGACATATTTGGACAGCCATCGAGACCGAGTGCTGCCATATCAGTGACATTTGGTAGCCCCTTGAAGACGAAAGCCTGCGGAGGATTGTACTTGAACTTTCTCAAGTCTGACCAGCGCGCTTTATGTTCAATCATCTTCAAATCACAACCGTTCGCTTTTTGAGTCAAGCTCAACCAATTCTTGAATTCTTCCGGGTTCCCAACCGTCGCGGAGAGTGCAATAATAGGGCAAGGAGCAAGGAGAAGCAGTTGTTCCCATACAACTCCATCTTCCGCCTGGCCGATGCAGTGGACCTCATCAAAAATAATTCGCTTAACCCGGGATGACCATGACCTTGCATTCGATGGGGCAAGAAGCATAATTTGAAGGATGTGAGGAACCGTTATCAAAACCTGACAGCCTGCCGGGTCGTTGATGCGGTAATCACGGGTATGAATGGCCCAGACTGACTTCCCAACATGCTTGAAACTTTTGCTAAATCTTGCCTGGACTTCAGCAGCAATCTGGTTGACAAGAGCCTTAGTCGGGGCGACGTATACTAGAACGCCATCGTTGCTATCCTCAAGAATCTGTTTCATCGCGTAAAAACTGAACAGCTGTCAGAATCTGGGTCTAAAGCAGTGGCACGGCCATAGCATGTACTTACGAGATGAATGTCTTTCCCGCACTAGTTGGAGCGACCACAAAGAGACTTGCTTTGGCATCGATTTGGTCCAAGATCTCTCGCTGCCACCGGTCAGGTTCGAAGTCATGGACACGAGCATCCGGTGCCGAGTCCATGTTGCGGTCAAAATACGGTCCAGCATGAATAAGTTGAAACTCAACCGGCGACAAGCCTGTTTCGAGTTTGACTTTAGGCGACGCCAACGACGTGAATTCGAATGAAAGCCTCCCAGCGCTATTAGGTGAGATGTCAATGGCTGGAAGGTTGAACACGTTTATGGTATCTTGTATGCGGCGCCCAACCTCGTCGGTAATACCTTGCTTTGCCTTGGATATTTGAAGAATAGCATACCATATGAGTGCCACTATCGACAGAGATTTTTCTTGCTCATTTGACGCACACTTCTTCTTCCAGAGTTGCACCAAAGTACTCACCTGGTAGGTGAGTACCTCGACCTCCACCAAATATCTTTTTTCTTTTTCAAGACTGACAAGATACTCTCGAGCTTTGAGATACCTTCGAGTCAAACTAGTCTCTTTCTCGAAGCCTTGACACTTGTTGCCCCAAGCTTTCAGTTGCCTGGCACCGGCGCTGTGTTGCTTTTCCTGTACCTGAATTGTCGCTTGATTTTTGACCAATGACCCGACCATCTTTTGGTGGGATCCTTGCTTTGGGCCGTTCACTTTCAATTGCTTGTTTCGAGGCGTTTCAGTCACTCGGATGGTTCGCTTTACTATCGGCTCACGACCCAAGTGTTTTTCAGGTTTTAGGAAAACCGTCTCTGGTTCCAGTATCCCCCCGGCTGCATTCGTGAGACTGGCAGCATATTTCGTAATTTCGGCCATGAAGAATTGGTTCCGGCGAAGGAGCTTTTCTGGCATGGGACCTTCGTTTCGTTTATCGAGCGGGCGCTTATGGTTATGCCAGTGACTCATTTCCTCAAAAGTCCGCGACACCACAAAGTCGCTCATCTCAGTAGCGGACTCGTCAACGACGAGAGATATAGGCCTGAGATGAGGATCAAAAACAGGATTGTTGAACGGCAGTACGGCATTAGCAGGCTCCTTCTGATCGTTAGGCAGGTGTTTAGACGACACTGTCGTCCGCCTGTTGCCGCTTGCTGTTTTCTTGTCTGCCTCATTGATGATCTTTATACCAGATACTTCGGATCCGCAAAGATATTTCACCAGGGATGTGAGGACCGAGAATCGGGTCAATACCGATTGGCTGAGGGTAAATCCTCGAGGTGTGGTGCGGCATAGCTCCAACAACTGTAGGAACAATCTTCCATCCATCAGGTCTGCCAGATCACAACATATAGATTGAGTTCTGACAGCCTCGTGCCAAAGTGGTGACGTGATGATATCCCTAGCCATCTCAGCATACTGCACCAGAAAAAGCTCACCAGTGCAGTCTGTGGGGCTGTAGGTCCGATCACTAAGCTTGCATTCGCTCAGTATAACTGTGTGTAGAAGCAGGGCACATATTGCCACCATGTCATTCGCTTCAAAAGAGTCAAAGTTGAGCACGGTACTTGCGGTAAGTACCGAAACCCATTCCCGCTGGGTGACATGATGACATGTGGTGCCAATTATATCCATGAACTTGCGTAGCATAAACTCCGTCGAGGAAGATTTGGCGAGAGAACGTTGAGCGATCGGATGAGCTTTGATGTGGCCATGGACAGTCTTTGTATCGAATTCTGCCAATTTTTGGGTGTCGGGCTCGGATGATTCTGGGTCTCCGGTAGGTTTTAATCTGGCATGATAGATGTTCTGTGCGTTTTCTGCGGAGCCCTCTAGAACTGTAGTGAACACCTGTTACTGTTAGAACATGAATAATACTGTGTAAAGGGTCGAGGCATACCTTCGTGTCTCGACACTCCACACTATTCAACAATGAGATGTTGTAACCATGGGCAATAAACCAGCATATCATAGATCTGAGGATAGCACTAGTCGGACCAATTGTCGGTAGAGCACCATCAACCGTTCCTTCACTACCAAAATCCGAGTCACCGGACACCCTTAGATTCTCGTTATCACCTACTGTTACCGATTCTTTGCCATGCTGGTTGTGTTCCATCAATGCTCCATCATGACACATCAAGAAGTAAACACCCTCTGCAGCAAGGTATTCTCGGAACTCCTGACTGTCGTATCTATTGAAGCACTTCACTCGCACGGACGGGACTGCATCGGGAGCATTCTGTAGAAGATGCTGGAGGATCGCTTCACGGGCGAGACTATACTTTGGCCTGGATGCCTTGTCAACATGCGGGGGAATCGATATGACCGAGTGTTCTGAGAAGAAGACGATCTGAAAATTGCAGTTCCGTTGGCGAAGGTTCGCGAGGAATCGTTCCACAATGTAAGTCGCATGGAGCAACTGGAAGCCACTGGAAAAATGAAGTTGGTCGTCGGTCAAGCAGTGCAAGAGAAGCGAGTCCCCTTCGATGATAAAGAGTTCGCTTCCTGCGTAGTCACCCACGAGATCAACGGTACGAGAGTAGACATCGTTGTACCTGAGAATGAATTCGTTACTGCTCTTATTTAAGCTAGCCTGATGGGCTCTGTGTTATACGTACCATGTCAAGAGTTTATTGGAATCCGCCATGATTATATCTCCAGTAAACGCCCGTAGAAACAGGATAACAATGTGACAACAATGGGAGATTATGAGAAAGGGAGAAGGGAGTGTCTGTGGGCGCGGGGCAGACGCAGAGTCTAACGCAGGTGATTCACTGCAAGGCTGTAAGGCAGCCTTCAAACGAGCCTCAGGCCGGGACCCGTCACCCTGTTTGTTCACTGCCACGACTGAGTCGATCTATGCCATTGCACCAGAGGTCAGATATTACTCTGTGCTGGATCATATAGCAAGTCCAGGAGGTCAGTTCCTAGATCTTCAAGTCAGTACTTGATCGCAAGGCCACCATTGATGATGGACTTATACACCTCCAACCGGTTCTAACTTACCTCATGATAGTTCATTTCCATGGCCATATTTCCTAGTTGTTTACCACCGATTTCAGACCGGTGAGTTTCTAATACAAGCTTGCGGATGCATTGTCTTGTACCTTTCGTGAAAAGAATGAGGGAAACCATATTCGAGACTTCATTCAATTATAGTACAGATTAAATACATAGGAACATTTGCTAACAAGAACGAGAATGAGTGGCCACGCTGGATGATATATTCTATCTAATCTGAAGCCGAATCAGTAGAATTCAATGGTCTCCTGTGATCTATGGAGTGATCAGTTTATGATTATATCTTCGCGAGTGGTGCGTGAGCATAATCGTCTAAATATTCACCCGATGCTCTATTCAGCATCTACCAACAATAATCTTCCCCTATTCCAGTCACAAAATAAGCCTGGTGACGCTTACAAAGTAATGCAAATTACAGGGTGCACAGGTTCGTAAAGGTTCTCACTTCTGGGGCCATGAGTGTTGTGGGAGACGACATTAGCGACCAATTTTGCTTCCCTCGAGTTTTGTGTTACCCCCCAGCAGCTACAGAAGATAGCCATCTCTCATCGTATGATCTCCCCCTCATTGGAAGATAGCATGATTTGCTGATGTTATCCGTGGCGGCTCCATCACATTGTGTGGTTGGGCAGTCTTCATGTCGTGTCGCGTTGGTACTGTGATCCATGCAGCCTCCGCATTTCAATATGATCAGTAATTAGGATCGGGATGCTTCTTCTTTGCCTTGCCAAATATCCTACAAGGTGCTGCAGTATTCTTGAGAGTCTAGAAGTACCCCGCCATCAGAAAAAGAAAGGACGGGTTCCTCTTTGGCCCATAACTGACACCGACAAGCATTGTCAGCCCAATTTAACATCCAGCTGGTCGCGTCCTATCCCCAGCCCGACCGTTTTCTTCAGTTGATTGAACTATTGCATCCCTCCTGCAGACTACATTCGGTGTATTACCTTGGTTCTCAGAGGCTCATCGTCAGACGAAATGGCAGAGACGAGGGCCCCGATCACTAGGTCTCCCTGGCTTTGATCGGCATCACGACAAAACTAAACCATCCATCGTGTTATTTGCTGACGAGGTCTGATTACAGGCAAAAACACGAATCCTCGCCTTTTCCTACATCCCCATCCGCCTCTAAGTCTAAATCCAGTTCTCTATCTTTCGGAAGCCTTCAAATTTCAGACTCCCTCCAATCCAGCACATCCACGACCATTCGAATCGAAATGAGCGCCAATCCCGTTGAGCCTCCCGATCCCCTAAATTCTGCTTGGATCCTACCTGTGAGCGCGGTCGGCATGCTCCTATGGTGTGTCAGCTACATTCTCATGATCCGGGAGGGCATCCGCACCAAATCCTACTCGATGCCACTCTTCGCTCTGGCCAACAATTTCGCCTGGGAAATAGTCTTCACACTCCACTTCGCTGATACTCCCATTAAGAACGCTGCATTTCTTATGTGGGCTGTCATCGACGTGGGCCTCGTCTGGCAGACACTGAAATACGGCAAGTACGAATGGGAGCATGCACCGCTCGTGCGAGACAACCTGGGGAAGATCTTGTTCGGACTTACATGCTGGTGCATGCTGGGACATTGGCTCTTTCTCGACTGGTGGTTCAGCAGGTTCGAGGATCCGACGGAGTGCAAGTTCTGGGATGGGGGGCTGTCGCAGTTGTTTATCTCGGTTCTGTCGGTCAATCAGTTGATTACGCGGGGGCATACAGGTGCAAACACGATAGCTATCTGGTGAGTGGGCGGCTTTCACGATGATGTTAATGTATGCTGCTGATTGAATGAGCTAGGCTGACTCGAACCCTCGCAACAATCCTCATGCCCTACGTCCCACTCTTCTGGCGGACCTATACCTGGCCAGAGACATATTCGTACGTTCATATGTCACTTGGGGTCTACCTATGGTCAACTGCATTGGTCTGCGATCTTGTCTACGGTATTCTGCTTGTTTATATTAGCAAGAGGGAAAAGGTGCTGCCAGATGGTCGGAAGGTTTCTATCTACGCTGAACATAGAAAACCTGCATAGTGAGCGAGCGGCCATGTGGGGATGGAGCTATATCAATGTTGTGAATATAAATTAAAGTAACTGCTTATTTTCCAACAAGTAGCATTAGTGGTGTAGCGGTAACATTCAACCCTTCCAAGGTTGGGCTCTGGGTTCGACTCCCAGCTAATGCATTTAGTCAACTTTACTTTTTTCCCGCCTCAGGCAGTATTCTAGCCTCGCATCTCTTCTCTCATTATTAACCGATTTTTTTTACAAAACAAAAAGAAAAATAAGATACATGAATAAATAAATCCCTCAGGTAGATACCAAGTTATCTCAAACCACCCTGCCCAACAAAACACCTCCCTCGCCTCACAAAACTAAAGTTCCCAACTCACCCGCCCAAAATAAAAATATCGCAACATTGAACCAAGCCACTACAGGCCCAAGCGCGACGACCATCGCCAGTCTATCCCAAACTATTCACAATTGTGTCTTGCCTCAAACTCACCCCCTTACGCTACCATCATTTCCCTTTTTTTTCTTTTTCTCACGATCCGGACTGCCCCCCCCCCAAACCGTTTTCTGACAGTTCAAATACAGCCACTTCCCTAGCCGATGTCTGCAGATGCTAAATGGGGAATTTGTCATGGCTGGGAAATGATTTCGGGAGGGGGGGGGGGGGGGTGGTGGAAAAGCCACAGGCGCTGAGGATACGTAATGGAGCAGCCACAATATTCGGTGAATATTATCTGATGTCTGGAGTCGGGGAATAATTTATTTTTCTATGGGTTCGGTGGGTTGCTTGGGGGATTTGTTCCATGAGGAGGGAGATGTAGGAGGTGGTGTAACGGGTGTTTGGTATGGGTTGGTTGTTTACTGAAGCTTGTGTTTCCGAGGAGGAAGAGAGGGGAGGGACGGCTCTTAGGAGATGTTTGAGATTGAACTGGGAGTAAATTATATTACCTTGTTGAGGGATCATTACCCTGTTAATGTTATACCAGTCATTGGAATTGGCCTTGTCTTGTTGTGAGAGAACCCAAAATCATCATCCAATATGATCAATAAACCCGAACCATCTTCATTGTCAGAAGAATCAGAATACACACCGCCTCAGACAGGTCTCTTGTCTACCCTTCCATCCTCCTGGGTCCCCTACGCCGAGCTCATCCGCATTGACAAGCCGCATGGGATCTACCTCGTCTGGGTACCTCACATCGTGGGTCTGGCCTACGCCTCAGCCATCGGACCGTCACCTGCTCCACTTCACACACTCTATACACGGGCCCTCCGCCTCATGCTCTGGGCTGCTCTATGTCGAAGCGCAGGCTGTGTCTGGAACGACACCGTAGACCAGGACTTCGATCGAAAGACGGCTCGATGTCGGAACCGACCTATTGCCCGGGGCGCAGTCACGACCTCGCAAGCACACATCTATGCAGCTGTGCTTTTTTCTCTCGCACTGCTTTCACTAAAAGGTATATCGTCCCACGCTATGACCGTGGCGGGGATAGTCGCCTTACTATCGCTCGTGTACCCGTTCTGTAAACGATTCACGAGTTTCCCGCAGGTAGTGTTGGGATGTTCGTTGGGGTTGACGGTTGTTTTGTCGGCGTGGACGCTGGATGTGGATGTGTTGGCAGGGAGGAACCGTATACCGACGATGTGTTTGATGTTGGCTATTGTGTTGTTGATTGTGTTTTATGATGTTGTGTATGCGACACAAGATACGGCGGATGATGTCAAGTCTGGGGTGAAGGGGATGGCGGTCTTGTTCCGGAATCATCTTTTGGTTCTGCTTTGGGGTTTGGTGTGTGGGATTGCTGGGGTTCTTTCGGTCTTAGGGGTGTTGGTGGGTATGGGATTACAGTATCTTGTGTTTTCGGTGGTAGGGCTGGTTCTGGGGTTGATGGGGGTTGTAGGGTTGATTCATTTGTCCTTTCTTTCTCGCTGGCGTTGGATGTCTGGATGGGTCTTTGGGTTCGCGTTTGTGAGCTTTATAGGTGGGTTTTTCAGTGAACATTATCGGAGATTGTCGTGAAGGGGTAAGGTGGTGGGATGCTTTACATGCGACACTTCGGAGTGGTGTTTCATCGACGCAGTGTCTCGTTTCTACTTTTTTATTCCTCCATCTCCATATCTAGAGTTTTTACAGTATCCGCATCCATATGCTGCCCAGCCCAAACCACACGGTATGTGTGTGAAGTTTCCTAATCCGAGAACCGAGCCCAGGGGACTGTCATCCTCTCCTAGTTGTAATATCGACTAATATTTACAGTATGGCTTAAAGTTTGTATCTTGCTCGCAAGGCCCTTCTCGCGCTCTCCAATTTCCCAAGATGCCTGGCCCAGAAGGATACCTGCTGTGCTCTTGCCGAACGCTGGTGTCGCACATCTTAGACCCTGAGCACGTAGATTGCTGTCGTCATTATATATGATATTGTCAAACTCATTGTCTCGAGGAATGTCCGGTGGATAGGCAGAGAGGGCTTTGTGCAAGTGATCGAGCAGGTACGTAATCGTGTGAATATGGAGGCAAGTCTCCAGCGAGGATCCGCTGCGGCTTTGACTGGCAGATGCTGTTGGATCTTGATATAGACAGTCGATGATCGTTTCGAATACGTACATTATCTGCGTGTAACATCCCATTACAAGGAAGATCAATGTACTTGCTGACATCGAATCACGCCGGGAACCAGCCTCGGTGCGCCCGCCGGAAGCAACGTCCGACAATATGTCGTATTGAACGTACATATCTGGGTCCAGGCTGTGAGAAGAGCTTCCGGAGTGAGTGCTAGTATCGTATATGCTGTAGGAAATATCTGTGCTCGACTGCCTTGCAAGAGAGTCACGGCTCGAGCGACAGGTGGGCTTGATGTATGTCATTAGATCAATTAGCTCCCTTGAATATTGAACTATCTCGATAATCACCTCATTTTCACGACCAGCTGGAGCCTTGAGGGACTGGGCAGTTGTAACTCGAGATTTTTCCGACAGCCGAAGAAGGTTCATGTTGAGATCAACTAATTTCGGCAGACAGGTGACGAATTTGGAGTGGGAAAGCCATTCGTATGATGGTATGCTGGCGCCGGCCTGAGCCGAAAAACCACCCCAATGGTGAAATGAGCCCTGGAATTCCTCTTCCGCGAATGTTTGACATATAGGCTTAGTCTGCCGTGATTGTGATATAGTCGATTCTTGAGAATGGGACGAGCCCGACGACGCGGTATAGTCGAGCATTGGTTCATTCCTGTAGATGCCATGTGAGTCGGGATGGTGCGACACCCCAATCTCGTTGACTTCAGGCGTAGGCTCGTCCGGAGAGTCAAGGTTTGGACAGTCGTAGTTTTCTGCAAGATCTGATCGTATCACTATGACTATCCTTTATGTAGGGTAGAACCTGGTATGAAAGCCCACAAGAGAAAATGATGAAAGCTGAGAGATGCTCTATACCCTGAGCTGACCATATTGCCATATATTGACCTGAATCCACGGATGTATTGTTTTCTTCCGACTCTTGATCACAAATCGAAGGAATCGAGCGAGTGATTGGTGTTGTCGTGTCCATAGAGACTGCAGAGTCAGAGGTAACGGAGAAAGAGGCTTGGGTTGGCGCTGTCGAATGGGGTACAATTGAAGATGGGTCGAGGTCCATCATAGAACCATTTTCGCTGGGATTGAGGTCCTGAGGAGGCTTATGCAATTTGCAATGCTCTGAGACCATCAGGTGTTATTTATCAACACATTTGAGGATATATCGAATAGAAATGACTTACCCTTAGTTGATCCATCAGGACTCCTTCTCATATCCCGGAAGGACCTACCAGGCCTTGTGTTTTGTGCATGCAAGCTAGTTGGCAGCAGACTGGAAATTCTATTGCGTGAATTTGGCGGACGGCCGACCTTGTGTGCTACGCTGAGGGTACATGGTACCTGAGCTTTCTGGCAGCGAAGACAAGGCTTATCAGCGGCTTGGGAGCGAGGGCACCGCAGCTTTTGCCCATGACAGCGGTCGCAAGCGTAACGTAGAGCCTTAATTGAACCCGACGAGGGCTCAGGTATGCCTCTAGCCATGGGCACCGTGGTTATATGACCATATGGTACGAAATAAGGGAGATGTTGGAAGGATAGACCCAAACGAAGGATGGTTTGCGGTGGATGATGGGGGAAGCACGTGTCTGTAAGTATAAGCAGCCCCTGACACCTGTATTATACAATGAAGCCACGGGTACGAAGCTCTATCAGCAGAGATGTACGCACAATATTTACAACTAAGTTATCGGGATGACAATGCTACCTACTAATGTTTCAGGTCCCTGGAATTATATGGCTGAGGTACCTTGCCGGAGGAGCAATAATCCCGGAAATCAACTCAAGCTCTGCTTCTCAATCATGTAGCTTGGGAAGCAAGTCTTATTACCCAGTCCCACTCAGCAAGTGAGATAGCATTGTCGATGATTCGATTCAGTGATCGACACGCTATCCGGAGGGGACCGTAGACATCGTAATGACTGATAAGGTACTCTGCACCTGGCTCAACGGTACAGGTACATAATGCCTTGTAGGTGGACCTGGGCTGTATCTCTAGTAGAAGTACTGGTAGATCGTAAGTGACGGTCACTCCATTGCGATTGGTCCGGTGGGAAACGGGGGCCTGTCTCGAATCTCAGCGCGGAAATACTTACTGATAACTAGTGGCGGTACCTTAATCCGCAGCTGCCTCTGCTCACAGGATCTTCCCTGGCGAGAGATCGGACCGAGTTTGTGGACAGGCATCAAGCTGATGGAATCGAAACAGCCATTGAACCGTCAAGATCGGCTGCTACCCCGCTCGTCCTTCACCGGCCGTCAATGAAAAGGCTCGGTGTCATCGATCCATTGGCACGATGAGTGGTGATGTTCTTCCCAAGATCCCAGAACGATTTCTGACAAGGGGATCAATGACCCTAGGCCTGCAAAGGGGCATGAAAGTCTGAAGTGAGTCTACGAGGCCCTTACTGTGGAGCTCTTGCAATGTTGGTTGACTTTTTGAACCTTCTTCCTCAACCAGTACATAAACCCTCTTTCGCGGCCAAGACAGGCCCAGCCACCACCGTCTTACCCATTTGGAACCAGCTACTTCGGTTAACTATTCACTAATTTGAATAGAGCATAAGGGGTAGAAGAAAGCCCAGTTATTGCACAGGCAGAGTATGATCTACTGCCGATGATTCTGCAGTTGACATATGTAACATGCAATATCGACGCCGACCTGAGAGCCATAGGGAGGAATATTGTCTGCTGTAACAGGTCCTCAGCTCGGGTGATATTCTCTGATTCAGCCTTACCGGATGCGATCAACCCTCTCGGTAGAAGTGCGCTTTAAATGGCTTGCGTTGAAGTTGCTGAACAGGGGTAGTGGATTCCGATCAACGGTTCGATTACAGTTCCGACCGAGACTCTACACGCTGCAGGGTTGTTTCCCCAACAGCAAATAGAGAACTATGATGTTATCAAACCCTATTGTTCATTCTCGCGCATCATCATACCCTCTCGTATTTCTCGATAACATAGCCGGAAAATTGCTTCTTAGTCCTACCTTTTTGCCCTTGGCCGCTACGTCGTGCATACCGACACGGCCTCGCAACACGAAAGTTGGCACTCATCTATTGGGCACGCCTTACTTTTACTTCGATAGGTCTGGACTCCATGTGTGGGTACGAGTGGTACACGATAAATTCGAAGACTCCGATCATTAATGAAAGAGACTTGCCCAGACTACTGAACTTTATCTTGTACAACCTGTTTCCTGACAACCTTCACTTCCATGAAATCAGATGCAGACATTGTCAAAGATCGATGATGCGGTTTCTATCCAGAACCATCGGATCAGATGTTTCTTGCATAATCGATATGCCAATGGACGGCGAGGGACAGGATCGGTTCACAAACAGCAAATGGGATGCCCGTACGCAGTCACCTGCTATGCTCTGAGCTCCGGTTTGTTGCTTGCTGGCTCTGCGGCCCTGTTTCAAATCGTCCCTGACTGTACATCGGGGCTGTGCACGAGGAACATCTTCAATTTAGAGAATGCTGCTGGGACAGACCCACCATCTTCTCCTGGAGCTTGCATAGTTGAAATCGACATACTGAACGTTGCATGTGCCAATGAGATGCTTGACTCCACTTGAGCTGTGATCCGCCGAGACCCATTTCTTTCCAAAATTTGAGAGTGGACTGGCCGGCCGGCTTACTTCATAAACAAGGCGGATAAGTAACGGCCTGTCCCAGGTTAATTCATATAACGCCTCGCTAATAGATGATGATCTACGAAAATGCAGGTCATAGTTGGGCCTAGCGTGCCTTTAATTCCCATATGAACAAGGTCCGCCGTTAAATGACTGGCACACAGCTTTGGCCGCACTACCCAGCCTAGTGGCCGTTTAAAATCCCACGCAAGCCATGATAAAAAGACCCTGCATAGCAGAGGCCACGCAGGTTGATCACCCAGCATACTTAGAGGAATGGAGATAGCACATACTGTCCTGAGATTGACAACGGACGCCCCCTGGGCATGATTCGTTCCAAGTCGACGCCCATAGTTGGAAGGGATTGACTCAAGTCTTTGAGATGCTCGTCTAGAGTCCAGAATTCGCATGACCAATGCAATTGCCAATTGTCGATCAGTACCTAAGGTATCGATGGCATGGGTTCCAATTGCTGCTATTGTCGGTGTAGTACGAAAACCCCTGAGTGTTACATTTGCTGCCTGTGTAACACCCGTGTGAGCCCCTGGAGTTTTTATTCCCAGCGTTTGACGCTAGCTATCACTGTGTGGATACAAAGGCATGAAAACAAGTTTCACAGACCCATAAGCTTCCCATTGAAGCTATGCACCTCTTTGAGGAACCGGGTAAGTTTTCATTCTCCTCACTTAATCATAGGACAATTCCATCGTCTGATCTTATATGTAACGCAAACCATGACGTACTCTGCAGAAGAGCGGCCACCAAAGTGTTGCTAATACCAACCCTCCCTGAACTGAGAGGCCAAAGTGCCAGCTGTGTCATGTTGGCCTGGCTTCAGCAGACTTCGTGTTCGGATTGTTGGGCACACAAGTTACCAAAGTTCTATCAAACGCAAGCTGATAGGACCAGGAAATAATGAATATTTAATAACAGGGATCGATAAACGTGTAGATCGTGATCGTGCATCGCTATCACGTTAAGCGATTGGTCAGCACTGATATTAACCATCCCAACAGATCGGAGGGTCCTACTGAGCCACGCTAATTATTAACCGTGAGACTTAATAAGTTTACTATGCCGCTAATGCACTATCTCATACCTGCCCATTTTCCCATCAAGGGCGACAGAAGGGTAATGTGCATGAATCAGCAGGTGTGCGAGCACAAGACCAAATGGGCTGAGAAGCAGGAAAGCTTCCCATGGCTTCGCACACACTAACTCTTTGAGCGGGTTTCTAGTTTCTATATTTGTCCTGGTTAGGGGTTTTCGAGACGAGTCAGCCTCGGATGTGATTACAACCCGACCGTCTCATTTGGATAGAGAAATTCCTAGACAGAGGAGAGGCACTGAGATGGAAGATGGACCTGGATAAGCTGATAGGCCATCCCATACCATTATAATCGTTTATACATGGGATTTAAGCATCTGCAATGCCCAGGCCAATATGCTGCGCTGCGAGTCTCACTGGGCATGGGCATTGGCAGCCAAACCACAGGATATGGCTACGGTGACTAACAAGAAGGATCATACTTCTCATCCAGTGATGATTATCTAGTGTTTGCCGAAGATGGCGCACTTTGATGATCTCGCCGAAGAAGGACGAAAATATCCGACCTGATCTCGGTGAGAATCACCTCCGCTGTAGTGTATGGGACAGCGTGGGGAAGACGGGTGATACCTGCAGGGAAAATAAGGCTGTCGGCCCGCCCAGGATGGCCTCGAGGCCGGGACGCATAGATGCATGCGGCATGGGTCCTAAAGCAGTTGCCATTACTTCGGCCGGTACTATCCAGGGCAGATCGCACCGTCCCTGCGCCCGGGTATAATTCGAGATGTTACCCAGCTTCCATCCATCCGTTCCTCTCGGACATACCCTGCCTCATCCACTCCATCATCCTGCCACCCCCCCTTTTGGTTTCTCCCTTCTTGAAATGGCAGTCCTTGTACCATCAAAACACACTCGCGACTCATTCCCTTCCGATGCCATAGCGATAGTGGGAGCTGCCTGTCGCCTTCCCGGTGTGGATACCTTGGAGGATCTGTGGGATATCATCTCTCAAGGAAGAATCAAATTCGAAGAGGTCCCCAAGGACCGGTGCAGGATTGAAGGGTCGTTTCGTGGTCAACAGGATAGGAAATGGATGAACCAACGGAAATTCTACGGTAATTTTGTCGATGATGTGGCTGCATTCGATAATGCCTTCTTCGGCATCAGCCCACGAGAAGCAGCATATATGGATCCTCAACAGCGGCTTTTGTTAGCCACCGCATTCGAAGCGATGGATTCTAGTGGATACCTACGCAATCATCGGAAAGAAGATGGCGACCCAGTCGGCTGTTTTATTGGATCCACCTACACAGAATATCTAGAAAACACATGTGCTTACAGCCCATCTGCATTTACAGCCCCAGGGACTATTCGCGCATTCCTCTCCGGGAAGATCAGCTACTATTTCGGTTGGACAGGACCGTCAGAAGTTATTGACACGGCGTGCTCAGCCTCTCTTGTGGCAATTCACCGTGCCTGCCGCGCTATTCAGGCTGGCGACTGCTCTATGGCATTGGCAGGAGGGGTTAACCTCATTACCGGAATTCACAACTACTTAGATCTGGCCAAAGCCGGCTTCCTCAGTCCTACCGGCCAATGTAAGCCATTCGATGAATCGGCAGACGGCTACTGCCGTGCAGATGGGGTAGGTCTAGTCGTCTTGAAGTCTCTAGACCAAGCCATCAACAGTGGGGATCAAATTTTAGCTGTGATTCGGGCGTCGGCTACGAATCAGGGAGGGCTTCATGCGCCCTCCATCACCGTGCCGGATTCCAAAGCCCAGCAGGCATTATACCGCCATGTTATCTCTGAAGCCGGCATCCTGCCAGAGGAAGTGTCTTACATTGAAGCGCATGGTACCGGGACACGCGTGGGAGATCCTATTGAGATTGAGAGTATTCGAACAATTTTTGGCGGGTCTCAGCGAACGGCACCACTACATCTGGGGTCTATCAAAGCAAATATTGGCCACTGCGAGACAGCTGCGGGCGTGGCCAGTCTGCTCAAAGTTATAACAATGTTTTCTCACCGGAGCATCCCACCGTTGGCAGGATTCAGGGCACTAAATCCTAAAATTGCTTCTCTTGAGCCGGATCAAATAATTATCCCAACAAAACTCCTCCCGTGGATGGCTGAGAATCGCAATGCTTGTGTTAATAGCTATGGTGCCTCAGGGAGCAATTCTACCCTGATATGTTCTGAATGGGTGGGGGAGGCAAATATTCCTAGGGGATACCCTATTTCATCCAGTGTGCCCTACCCGGTGCTCTTGTCTGCGGCATCAAAAGAAAGCCTGAGAAGGTACGCTTGTGAGCTGGCATCACATATCCTGAAGTCACCTCCGGGTATGAGTGTCGGTGACATTGCTTATACGCTGAGTGAGAGACGCAAGCATCACCAATTCCGGTGGACTACTACTGCTGCAGACCTACCCAGCTTAGTCCAACAGCTGCGCTCCGACATCCGACCCTCCGAAATCCCGAAGACGCCAAGGCGGGTAGTGCTTGTATTCTCGGGACAGAGCAAGCTCAACGTTGGCTTACATCCCCGGCTGCGTGAGACAAGTCCACGGTTCATGGTGTACATTGATGCCTGCAGCCAGATCTTGATAAACTTAGGCTACCCCGATATCCGCCCAGCTCTGTACAAGTCAGAGCCCATAGAAGATGTTGTTATCCTGCAATGTGGTACATTTTCGGTGCAATACGCCTCTGCGAGATGCTGGCTTGACGGCGGACTGAAGGTGGAGACAGTCATTGGCCACAGCTTGGGCGAACTTACTGCGCTGGCTGTTTCGGGAGCACTTTCTCTGGAGGATGCGCTGAAGTTAGTCTCCTACAGAGCTTGTCTGATGAGTAGCAAATGGGGCCCCGATCGTGGGACTATGCTGGCTATTCATGCAAACCTGGCGACTGTTAGAAAAATCATCGGCTGCGTCACAACAGCCACAAACTCGTCAGATTCTGAGGTCCTTGAGATTGCGTGCTATAATAGCATGGCAAGTCATGTGGTCGTTGGCAATGATTCATCGATATCCGTGGCTGAGATGATTTTACAGAGCGATCCCCAATATAGTGGCATCCGCGCACAACGCCTAAATGTGAGCCATGGCTTCCATTCGCGGTTCACAGAGCCTCTGCTCGGCGACCTAGTTGAATTCTCCCGAAAGCTCGAATTCCACCACCCTAACATTCCACTGGAGATGTGTACCGAGCACGCAGCCTCATCGACAACGACAATGGGGCCAACATACTTAGCTCATCACTCCCGAAAGCCGGTGTACTTTGTGAACGCCGTTCAGCGCCTTGAGAAAAAGCTGGGTAATTGTGTCTGGCTAGAAGCCGGCTGGCAGACCCCTATCACGTCCATGACGAGAAAGGCCGTCACCCACCCCGAAGCCCATGTATTCCAGTCCGCTGAGCCTGTGGAAATCGCGGTAGCAAACCTCTGGCGCGAAGGGATTGCCAATTCTCACTGGGCCTTTCTCACCCCTAGGGAATCAGACGTCAGGCAGATGTGGCTGCCTCCATATCAATTTGATTGTTCGCGTTACTGGCTCGAGTATGTTGACCGTACCATCGAGGAGAGGAATAAACTTCTTCCAGGCGTAGATCAATCTCCCATCGGCGCAAAGACGGCTACCAGTCTGGTAAGCTATCGCGGCTGTGCTGGTAGCAACAATGCATCTCACAACTTTCGCATCCACACAGAGACCGAGAGATTCACGCGCATTGTCAAGGGTCATGCGGTTCGCCAACGACCACTTTGCCCAGCATCCATGTACATGGAGTGCGTAACAATGGGTGCTCTGATTTTAGGCACCGAACTCAGCAACAAGACACTCAGTTTCCAGAACATCAACTTCTATCGCGGTCTCGGTTGTGAGGAAGGCATTAATGTGCAACTGCGTCTTGACTGCCACGTCAAAGACAGCAACTGGAACTTTACTGTTCACTCCACGAATGCAACGTACGCAGAAGGAGATTTCCAAGTGTCGCTGGCAGCAGATCCTGATTTCAATCTGTATTCTGTTTTGGTCTCGCAGCAGATGACGGCGCTGCGCAACAATCCAAACACCGAGAAGCTTTTAACCTGCCGGGCCTACTCGCTTTTCTCCAGAGTAGTCGACTACGGAGAGCTGCTTCAAGGCATTACCAGCATCGTACTCGGAGAAAATCAGGCCGTGGCACAGATTAATATTCCAAGTGCAACATTTACACAGCAGGAAAGCACTGCTGCAGACATTGCTGATGCTCGAACTCTGGACACTTTCATTCAGGTGTTAGGCCTGCTGATAAATAGCAGTACAGGGTTGAAGTCAGAGAGCGAGGTGTATGTTGCAGCCGCGATCAACAGAATGGTGATCCTGCCATGCGACTTTCGGACTCCTCAAACATGGACAGTCTACGCCATGTTCTCTGCAACGGATCGCAAATATACCAGTGGCGCTATCTTTGTATTTTCAGAGGCTGGCGAGATGCTTGTCCTGGGCTCCGGAATCCGCTTCGTGAGGATACAGGCAGCAAGGTTAGAGCGGATGCTGGGTGGTCCTTGTCCACAGACCACCCCCCTTGTTCCTGAGGTTCAGCGGTGTTCGACAGATGTTATCAGCAATGGAGTTAATTTGTCTGCACCGAGTGTTAACAAGCATGGCTTGGACAGTCTGCAGTGTCTGAAGGTTCTCGTGTCCACCTACACTAGTGTCCCCGTCAATGAAATCGACGACGACGAGAGCTTTGGCAGCATGGGCTTGGATTCACTGGCAACAATGGAGTTGGCTGATGATCTCAAGGCAAAATTCGAGATAATCATCAATGCAGATGACATAGCTGCATGTTGCGTTAAAGACTTGAAGAAGCATCTCAATATTCTCTGCGAGAAAGTTTCGAATGGCAAGACCAACGACCACATGTGCAATCTCACATCTATAGCTGACCAAGCGCCTCTCGCCAATGGAAGAACCAATGGCCAGAAAAAGAAACGGACTAACTGTCAGAGCTCACGACACAAGATTGAGACACTGATGTACAAGAAAGTTGACGGCGTCGAGATTCCCGCTGATATATTCATCCCATTGGAAGCTCCACCGCGAGCCATGCCGATAGGTATAGCACCGACATCCCAGAAAGAAACCCCATATGACTAATTTCTGCTCTCATGTCTAGCTCTGATGATTCACGGCGGCGGACATATGACACTATCGAGGAAGGCGGTGCGCCCTTCACAGACCTCGTTTCTGTTGACCAAGGGCATTCTACCAATTAGTATCGACTATCGACTCTGTCCGCTAGTCAACATCATCGACGGTCCCATGACAGACGTACGAGACGCCTACGCATGGGCGCAACAGGATCTCCCGCATATTCTCAGAGGAAAGGTCGAAGTAGATCCTACCAAGATCGTGGTCATTGGATGGTCAACCGGTGGCCATCTTGCCATGACGACGTCGTGGACAGCGCGCGCGGCAGGCCTGACGCCGCCACTGGCCATCCTCAGTTTCTATTGCCCGACCAATTACGATCCATCTGGTAGGTTTACATCCGTTCGAAGTACGATCAAGCACTGATACACCGAAGCTCAAATGCAAATGGGCAAACAATACCCTCGTCGAACAATGTCCATGAGCGATATCCGCAAAGCTCTCCCAACGAAGCCGGTAAGCACCAAGACACGTTCACAAGCCGCACAGCCATACTAAGTGAAACCAGATGACCAGCCACTCCTTTAACAGCACCGACACCTCCGGCCTAGGCTGGATCCAACCCGGAGATCCCCTATCTGAACTTGTCCTCGCCCTCGTCAAAGAAGAAAACGGCATGGGACTGCTCCTGGACGGGATCCCCACCGACGGCGAGAAAATCAAGCGTCCGGACCTGAAGCGCGCCGCAGCAATCAGTCCACTAGCGCAGGTCCGCGCAGGGAACTACCAAACCCCGACCTTCCTCATCATTGGCAAGGAAGATGAGATTGTTCCATTCCAGACGGCAGTGGAGTTTACTAATGCCCTCAAAGAGCATGGGGTGAAGAGCGGGCTCCTTCCGATCCCGGGCGCGAGGCATATCCATGACTTGACGTTGGCGCCTGGGTCGGAGGGATGGGAGATGGGTGTGGAGCCCGGGTATAAGTTTCTGTTTGAACAGATGGGATGGTGTGATGATGATGATGAGTGATTGATTGGTTCTGCTCTCGGGTTATATCTTTATATTTTCTTGTTGGAACCATATGCTTAATACTGTAACTAAGTTGGCACATATAACTTAACGATATCAAATTCCAGACCTTCATGTCCTAAATAGCCGTTGAAGCGGTCCGCGACTCCTGCCACTTGGATTTCCAGGCACACCATCCCAATCCAGCCTAGCGCCCTACCCCACCCAAACCAACCCACCACCCACCCACGTGACCTCAAAATATAGCCACCCCTCCCAAGTCCAAGAATAATTCCTCCGCACCCCAAATCCAAATCCAAGACCAATACCCCTCACAAAAGCGCCAAACAACCAACCTATCTCTCCCTCATTTCATACATCACTCCTCCCAACACCCCCCCCGTTCAACCAAAATGGCGCGCATCCGCCTCGCCCCCCTCCCCTCCCTCACGCAAACCCGCTACGTGATCCACCTCTCGAACGGAAAACGTCTCGTGCTATTCCGTCTTCCCACCATCGAGCCCCCGAAACCCAATTCCAATTCCAACACCAGCAGCAACAACAAACCCCGCAACGAAAGCAACGGATGGTCGTACTACGCCATGGAAGCAGAATGTCCGCACGCGGGCGGACCGATGCAAGATTCCTCCATCGATATTGAAGATTCGGCATATATTGTGTCTTGTCCGTGGCATGCATATGATTTTAATGTGGAGACGGGGGAGTCGAGTGTCGGGATCAAGGCGTGTACGTTTGCGGTGGATGTTAGTGGGGATGAGGAGGGGGTGGTGTGTGTGGAGTATGTGGGTGGACATGGGGGTAGGGATGAGGGGGTGGAGGTGGTGAGGTTGGAGGCTGTTAGTGAGGAGTTGAAGTTGAAGAATAATAAGGGATCTGGGTTGGGGTATAATAGGGGTGGGGATGGGGTGAAGGATGAGGAGGAGGATACGCCGGTGCGGTATTTGGACGACAACGCGACGGTGTGTGAATGGTGTGCGCATATTCTCAACACGTCCAACCCAGAACACAAGATCGAGTTGACAGCGCATTTATTCAAGATATTTACGGAGCGGGAAGGGACTGAATCGCCCATGGTTATTGGGGATAGAACTGGAGTCGCGTTGCCGGATTTACCGCCACGGGATGGCGTCAAGGATGTGAATCGCACGGCGGTGCCGAAGCCCGGGAGGGGAGGGACGCAGAAGAGTCGGATTAATATGCTGCATGCGCTGGCGAATATCGAGCAATGGGCGATTGATCTGGCGGTTGATATCTGTGTGCGGTTTGCGGGGTTTCAGACGAATTCGGCGGTGGATGCGCGAGGTCTTCCGCGGGCGTTTTTCCATGACTGGTTGAAGGTGGCGAATGATGAGGCGAAGCATTTCTCGCTTCTGCGGACGAGATTGGAGGAGTTGGGGTCGTATTTCGGGGCTCTCCCGGTTCATCATGGGTTGTGGGACTCGGCCAAGGTGACGGCGCATGATCTGCGCGCGAGGATTAGTATCATTGCGTTGGTGCATGAGGCGCGCGGGTTGGATGTCAATCCGGTGACGATTGATAAGTTCCGGAAGGCTGGGGATGGGGAGAGTGTGGATACGTTGGAGATTATTCATAATGATGAGATTACCCATGTCACGACGGGACATCGGTGGTTGACGTGGATTTGTGGGCAGGAGGAGACGGATCCGGTCCAGGTGTTTCGGGGCAATGTTCAGAAGTATTTTAGGGGTCCGTTGAGAGAGCCCTTCAATACCGAGGCGAGATTGCAAGCTGGCTTGGATAAGAGGTATTATGAGAATCTGGCCGGATATGATGGTGTTCAGCCTGTCTGAGTGGAGTGATGTGCTGCTGCTTCGGTTTGAGCGGCAGTTCAATCGTTTTATGATCTGGGTGGTCGGTACTATACCGGATGGCTGCTGGTGGACAGGTCTCACTGACGCCTTGCTAGGGTGCATGACTGCAGGAGCATAAGCATCGGGATATTTATCCGCCTGTCGGTCGGGGTCCACCGCTGCAGTCTCGGGCATCGGGTTCGGGATGGATGCAGGTACGCCTCCTGAGTACTCCCTCAGTCCGTATAATAGTAGGCAGCTGCGTTGAGGCCATGGCCTCACACCGAATCGTGCTGACGACAGATTGAACGAGACATGGCTTTTCTGTACTATGAGGTACTGATGCCAGGAGAATGACATGCACGTGTAGATGGCTCAACAGATGCAATGTGCAGATTTTGCATAACATCAGATGTCTCCCAGGCACACCCATGAGAGATACCAATACAAGGATACCCCGTATATATACCCAAAGGCAAAGCAAATCATTCCATGAAATATCATACAACTATTCATCAAATCAAGCTCATCAGATCAGATTGTCAACGTCCCCGTCAACTGAACATCAAGTACACTCTTCCCCACATAAACGGAATATTCTCCCGCCTGCAACCCCCAACTCTGCTTGGTCACATCCCAGGTACTGAGATCCCGTCTCATCAGATCAAATGTGACTTCGGTGTGATTTCCCGGCTGAATGAGCTGTTTCTCAAAACCCCGGAGGACCTTCGCCGGACCACCGGGGATTCCTAGGTAGAGCTGAGCGACCTCCGCCGCGGCCACCGAACCAGTGTTGGAAACCGAGCAGGTGACTGTAGCCACTACATCCCAAAGGGAGGGGAGACCACCTTCGTCGATAGTGGTGTTGGGGGGCAGATAGCTGGTGTCCACGTTCGTGTGGACTGAGACTTGAAGATCAAAGTAAGAGAACGTGGAGTACGTGAGGCCATAGCCGAATTCATAGCGGGGAGTGATATCCTTTTGCTCAAAGGCCTTGTAGTCTATGTAGACGCCTTCTGTGAAGTTGTCTTGGGGGTAGTACAAATCCTGAGATCCAGTTGGGACGACCGGATTGAGGAGGGCGCCGTAGTCGGATTCGTTCTTAGCGACGGTGTAGGGGAGACGGCCGGAGGGGGATTGTTTGCCGTACATTATCCCCACCAGGGCGCGGCCGCTGTCTTGACCAGGGAGATGGGCGTAGATGACGGCGGTGATGTTGGGGTGGTCGATCCAGCGGTCGACGAGACGGATGCCGGCGTTGTGGATGATTACCATAGTGTTGTTGCACTGGGAAGCGACATTCTCGACTAGCGTGTCAGAGTAGGGGTCTGCCACGTATGGGCGGTCCCAGCCTTCAGCTGCGGCTTCGTTGATGAAGACGAGGCACACTTCACTGGCTGGGTTCACGGTAGGGTTTTGGGAGGCGAAGTCCCAGGCGAGGAAGGTGTTGTCATCGTAGGCTTGACGTTGGAAGGCGTCGAAGGGGGCGTCGATGTAGGATGGAGTGCTGGTACCGGAGCCACCCCCGGAGATCATCGTACCGTTCAGGGCTACCCCCGGGCCATTTTCGGAGGGATTTGCACTGGAAAGGAACATGTACTTCAGGTGGGACGGATCAATGGCCGTGCCATTGGGATAGGTCAGGGTGTTGTCGAGCCCCATGGTCCATAGACTCCATGAGAGGTCGTCCATGGTGTTCCGAGTTGCAGCGATAGCGTCATATCCGAAGAGGGAGAGGAATTTAGGATTTGTCAAAGGCAGAACATTGTTGACGTTCTTGACGAGGACATGGCCCTCGATTGCTCCTTGGAGGATGGTGGCTTTGGAGGCAGGGTCACGAGCGTCAACTAGTTCATGAGGAGTAAGAAGGCTGACAGGCAGGCCGTGTCCGGGGTTTTCCAGCTCGGCGTATTTGTACCAGGCGGCGACGATGCGGATAGCCATATCATCTAGACGGGTGGAGGACAAGGACCCGTTGTTGACGGCTAGAGACAGGTTACCATTCTCCCAGTAGGTCGAGTCAGGCATGACCATATCGAGACCGGCAGCTGCGCTGGCAATACCGGTGTGTTGGGCATTCCAGTCAGATACAACGAATCCCTGGAAGCCCATCTCACCCTTGAGCAGCCCGTTGAGGGTCTTGCTGTTTTGACAGCCGTAGCTGTTGTTGATGCGATTATAGCTGCACATGACGGCACCCGCACCAGCTTTGACCGCGTCCTGGAAGGGCCACATGTATAGCTCATGGATAGTCTTGTCATCTATGTTGGAGGAGATGGACAGGTTATAGCTACCGTCCAGTAAACTCGGCGTGTTACGGTTCGTCTCCTGCTCATTTCCGATGAAGTGTTTGACGCAGGCGATCACGGATTCCTGCAGACCGCGGACAGTATTCCGAACGAGGGATCCAGAAAGGTAGGGGTCATTGCTGTAGCCTTCCCAATTGCGACCACCTCGGGCCATGCGCCCTAGTGGTCCCACGACCGGACCAAGAGCAACATTGGCCCCCTTGCGCTTGAATTCCGCTCCCATGTATTGAGCATGTTCATACGCGAGGTCACGGTTCCATGAAGCTCCAATATGGAGACCTGAGGCGTAAGCGTTGACCATGTCAGTCCCTCGCACGCCACTTGCTGCATCCTGGAGACACATTCCGGGATAGCTCAGACGTGGGACACCACCAGCCATCCCCGAACAGCCATTCATTGTAGAAGAATACCCGTAAGTAATGTTGTTCTTCTCGTCGTCTGTCATCTGCGATATGAGGGACTTGGCCTTAGCAAACGCCTCTTCCCAATCGCCCAAGCCCTTTGTCTCGGCTGGACATCCGGATTAGCTTGTATCGATCCCAAACAACAGGTTAACTTACGAGTGGGATAAACAGGCTCCGAGCGTCCGTAGGACCAGAAGTGTTCCAGATCAGCAACATCAACTGTTCGCTTTTGCACCACAGCGGCATCTGCCAACTGCAGCGCTGCAGCCGAAAGGACAAGAGACAGCTTCATCTTTCTAACTCAGTTGAAGAGAATCCAGCCGACAGTGTTCTGAGAGCCATCTGAGACGGCAATCTGGGAACTTAAATACCCACGACATAGGACCCCAAGAATCCATCACCTCTTCAATGCCCACCATGATCCCATTTCTCTCCCTCCCGTATATCCGGCCAAGGCCCTGAAAAGTCTCGGCAAAGTCTGAGGCATATTGACCACGGCATGGAGAATGACAAGAAGAAGGATAGGGTTCCGGGTCAATCTCGGGCTCGTATCCAATGAAACCTCGTACTAAGCATGGGACCCATAGTCAAAGCTCGCATGGCAGACAAGTCGCGTGGCCGATTTCGGTTCTTCGCTCGGCTCCGCGATGCTGAAATTGCGGGGACTCCACACTCGGGATAAGCGAGTCTACGTTCTGCAGCCCAGAACGGCAAAGGTGACGAGCGGCGCGACGACCCCAGACTATCTCCTCGGCAAAAGTCCGGCACATATCGTTATCCTGCTGGTCTTGGAAGCACGCAAAATGAAGCTAACTGTGGTTGAGCCATCTTCGCCATGGTTTTGATGACGTATGGGGTTTAAGTGCTCCTCACCATCTTCATCACCATCCCAGTTAGATGTCAGTCTCCGGGGAATACGAACCCCTGTGGGGCTGCAAGGAGGCCACAGGCCAGATGACCAAAAAATGTGAAGTACCGGACTATGTCTTTCCCATCGAGAGCTCAGAGAAGTCAACGGCGGCAGAGATGATGAAGATGGGAGGTCCCCGCTCGGACTATCCCGACCCATGCAAAGGTCAGGTGATGACAGAAGCACGGCAAATCCGAGACTCCGTAGACTCCGAGCCGTGGGATGGATCATGGTGATAACCACCCCGCAGGATCAATATTGCGCCCAGGGGGAAAGGAGGTGAGAACTGCCAAGGTAGGCCGTTGAAGATATGCTGACCATATTGATTACACTGACTCTGCAGAAGAAGAGACGATGCTTCCGTTGGGATTCTTCGCTTTCTAATGAAGCCGAACCAAGTGTGGCCTGGGTGCACTCCGATTTCAAAACCCATTAATCCAACACCCGTACGCCGACAAAGTCTGCTCCATAGGACTGAAATCCATCCTCGCCCCCCACATTACCAATAACCACCTCATTTAAACCCTCCTTCCAGCCACTTGTCAATAATCCCAAAGTCGCCGTATCCCACCACCCCAATCCCGGTCCGAACAATTCACTATGCCTTCCGCTCAGCGGCACCTCGATCCTCACTGGATCCTCGTTATTTACGGTTACAGTTAGATTTCGAGAATTTGACCCCCAGCCCCAGGAGGAATCAAACGCAATATCATTATTGATGTAGTCAATCTCCAGATACTTGCTCCCGCTTGTGGTGATGGAAACAGTCGCCTGGGCCGTGCCGCTTGGACTGATGTAGCCGATTTTCGAGCCAACTGGCTGGCAATAACCGGTTCCACAGGTGGTCAGAGTGCTGGATCCGGCGAGGGTAAAGTTCGTGGAGGGATAGTAAGTGCCATTCGGGGGTGTGACATGGATGGCATCAATCGACAGTGAGGTGTCAATGGTAATTGTGTTGGAAGAGCCGGCGGTGAGAGGGATATTGGCTGATACGAACGTGGCAGATGCGGCAGCTTCGACAGATATCGTACTGTTGCTTGCGCTTGATCCAATGGTGATGTCTGCTGTTGATGAGCTGGACTGGGTGAAATAGATCGTAAGGGTATACTTGGCACTGGTCGTGACAGCGTAGATTTGTTCAAAGGTTGTCGTTTGTCTGGTCATGTCAGTCCGCGTGCTTGTTGATACTAAAAATAAACATACCCAGACGATGTCCCGAATATGGCTTTTGTATATACACCAGCCTCGGTAGTATTCTGTAATTCTAACAGCATTGTGCCATGACCGGCTACCGTCGCTGTGTAGGAAGTACGCACATCCTGCGCGGTACTTTCGTCCCAAATGTTCTTCACAATTCCTGCATACTGGAGTCCAATATCTGGCAGATCCAAGGTCAAATCCCTACTCTCGTTACGCCAGTTGATGACGGCGGCCACAGTGCGATCATCGTATAACGGTCCGCTCCATACCTCGTAGCCCTCCTCGGTCCAGCGTCGGCGCAGGCTCGCGCTCTTGCCCAGTGAATCCTGATTAAATGAGATAACATCGGTTTGTTTCAGAACTTCCAGTGACGCATCATTGATAGCGGTGACTTCGTCCTTCAGGGCGGCGCCGATAATCAATGGACTCTTGAGAATCGCCCAGAGAGAAAAGTGCGTCTCCTCTTCCGGAAGGGAGAATATGTTGTTACCCACCTCCAGCATGTCAAGGTCCGGCCATTGGCCTGGGCTAGCAAAGTCTGTTTGTGGAGCTGCCTGGTTTATAGTCCGGAAGATGGTCCGCCAGTCAGGGATGATGTCGTTTCCAATGCGCCAAGAGTGACCGATAGAAGGTGCCCAGCCCGCGGGGAAACTGATGCCCCATTCACAAATCTGAAATAAAATAGTTCGGTTCTGTTGCAACAGAGCGTGGGACATGTTGGCGAACCTGGGCTCTGGAGAGGTGCTAGGTGCGTAGTTAACGTTGGGGTAGTCCGTTGCAGCGTCAGAGTAGCAGTTGTCATCTAGACCTTTTAACCAATGGACCTTGCCAATTTTGAGGCTATGAAGGCATACATTTGAGGGAGTCAACATTCCACGATGCAAATGTCTTTGCATCTTGCGCTTCGTGGTCTGTAGTCCCATATCAGCAACTCATATGACTGTTGGTTTTGGTTAACATACACAGGCTGCCAGCTTGGTCTGGCGGGCTTCCGCATAGCAGAATCCCAGAGTCCTGATATACGCCAAAAAGAAGACCCAAGTCATGGAGATATTCGCCCATAGCTGGAAAGCCCTGGGAAAATAAGGTATCATTCCATGTCAAAGATCCGTCGGGCAGTCGGTCCGCGACTGTCCAGCCACAGTCTGTCGTGACATATCGATATCCAAGTGAAGACAATCCTAGATCTACCAATGCCTGAGCATTAGAGTGGACAATAGTTTCATTCGGGGAGCATGAGTAGTGATTGTATGTATTCCATCTGCTTAAATCATTAATTCCGGATACTCAGAAGACGTGCCTGACCTACCCCATTTGTGGTGTCAAAGCAAGGCCATTGTCCAAACGTGGCTTAAGTGTTGTACTTGATGCCACACTGCCTATTGAAGCATAGAGAAGAAATTGAAGGAACATTGTCACAACTCTCTGCCAAAGGCCTCGGCAATTGAGTTTCCGTCAAGTGCGGGGTGCGTCTGCAGATTTATATTCATGCATTTAACCGATGCCCTCGGGATGGAGACAATTAACCGGGACATCAGGAGCACAGTATGATCCCAATCTAGAACCCTATAGTATTCCAATGATTGCTAACCCTTTTAGAATTAACTCGACGGATACCCACCCGGCATCAACGACCACACATACAAAGCTAAAACTTGGACTAAGATATTAGTCTCAATGCTATCCACGAGAAAAATCGATAATTCTCACCCGATTAGTATCATAATGTGTGATAATATATTAGGAGACAACAGATACGCTTTGTGCTTTGGTTAGTGACAGTTCACAAACCGGCAACACTGCACTGTGGGCCTCAACAAATTCTCCGCAACTAGCCGGGTTCCCTTCCATTTTCACACCCTTCAATCGTTGGGCAGTAAATCACAGACGAGCATATCGCAAGTATGTAATTTCACTAGGCAGCAGTCTGCACAGATATAGCTGAAAATGTCGGAAAAGCAAACTGCGCTCTCGCCACTCTGCGGGATCTGGACGGGATTTGGACGAGCTCGCTAGCTGCAACTAGCCTGCAGGTTATCCAAAGTAGTCAAGCTCACCGATCCAGCATGAGAGGCATCATATGCTACCACATACTCGAAACGCACCACCCGCTTGAGGCGAAGGTGTAAAAGTCTCATCGACATGGGAACGATATCGTGGCAAGCGTAGTATTGTTTGGATAGCTTCATTGTGTCGCTCTGTGCTCCATATTGGCTCTGGTTGATCGGAGATGCAAATCCCCACCACAATATCATGTATTTTTTTTTGTCGGCCATTATACGTATCACCTGCAACCAGCTGAAGTGGCTAGACTTGATACAGTCAGACCCCCGAGCAGAAATGATTTAAAGTGCTGTTAGGTTCCCTCGTTCAATTTCCCAAGACATGGCGGCGAACATGACTTTCAAACCCCTCAAAATTGTTCCTATCTATGAGCTTCGTTCAGCGTATAAAGACCTTGGCTACTCCAATGCAGACTGCGCCAGACTTGAAGTCGGAGAAGCAGCCGAACATATCGCTGCCGTCCTCGACAAATTGGGCCATGAAGTCATTCTGGTCCCTGACATCCACTCTCTCATCAAGAGACTTGCATCTGGCGAGGGCGATACGTGGGACATAGCATTTAATACCACTGAGGGACTACATGGATCAGCCAGAGAGGGTCAGGTTCCAGCATTATTGGAGGCCTACCGAATCCCATTCACATTCTCGGATGCAGCCACCATGGCATTGTGCTTGGACAAAGGAAGGACCAAGGTGAGTGAATTTCATTGTCGGGACCTCACATGCATCCCTTTTCGGGTCAACCTACATTAATATGCTCACCATGGCTGATAATGTTTAGATGGTCCTCGAACATTTCAACGTCCCTACTGCACCGTTCGCCGTGGTCCATTTCAGTGACACGGACAACAAGTCTCAACTGGGATTGGATGAGATCCAGTCCATGATTTGCTGGTCTCAACACTCTGAGACGCTGCTCAGTCAATATCCATTGTTGGCAAAGCCTCTCGCCGAAGGGTCATCGAAGGGTATCATGGCAAGCAACAAGATCACGGGAACCAGGGGCTTATGTCGCGTGATCAACTCTCTCCGTGCTTCCAGCCTCTCGTCACTCGGTGTTCTTGTGGAGAAATATCTGCCTGGACGGGAATTCACGGTGGGTATTCTGGGAACAGGAAAGGATGCATGGGTCGTTGGGGTCGACGAGATTATCTGGTGCAACAATAGGTCAGCGTATCAAAATCGCGAAGCAGTGGAGTTTACAACAGAGAAGTCGAAATCAACTGACGACTGGGATGGAGAAGCCGATGAAGTCAAGGTCAGTCGGGATGACCCAGAAGCTGATCTTGCCTGCGAAACAGCTCTCCAGGCATGGACTGTTTTGCGTTTCCGCAATGGAGGACGGGTTGATATCCGGATGGATGACTCCTCGGGCTCCCCGGTCGCTCATGTCATGGAGATAAGTGTATCAACTCTGGCTAAGCCTGGCTTTAGCTCACGGATGACAGATCAACCCCCTAGCTGGGCTTCTCCCTCACTGGTCGCAGTTACCCATGATCGCCGAACATAATGATGTCTCTTATGGCGAGCTTATCGAACACATGCTGAATAGTGCTTTGAAGAGACGGAGGGACGGTAGTTCTAGCTAAGGATATTTTGCGCATCATTCAGAAGATTGTGTTCCGCCTAGGTAGATATAACCGTTAGCATCGCATATCTGTGATAAGATGGTACTATCAGCCTGTCCTTCAAATGCTATTTACAATTTCTGAAAAGAAACGAAGCCATCTGGGTCGAGAAAGAAACGCATTGGGGTGTAACCAGCAAAAGTGGGTTGTTGTGGAACGCAAGTCACTCCCAAATCGGAGTGGTGAGGCTCTCGTCTCTCGTCTTCCGTCCGTCATTTTCCGTACAACCGACACTTCTTGATATTTTATCACAGTCCCGCCGTCAGGAATACCAGAAATCTATCGCCATCCAGACCATCGAGATCAGTACTAATCGAGAAAACACCCTTTCTATGTTTGGTGGTAAGTATCAAGACAAGGTGGGTCATCCATATTTCGTTTTACTTTATCAACCTTTAGGCAGATTATTACTTGGGACTAACTGCCTCTCAGACAGGCGCATGTAGCCGTCCTGCTATGGCAAAGAAAACCATCCCAATCCAGATATTCTACTCGAAACTCGCAATTTATCCACCGGGAAGACAGTGACAGCTCTTAAGACCCGTGATTATAATATTCAAGGAACAGGTGAGACAGGGGCAAACCAAGACAGACGATCCACCACGATGTGCGTCCATGAAGCTCACAGATCATCCATCGATGGGATAGGCAGACGAGTTATGGGATACACGTGCTCTATCTCCGATCGGCCCCCTTTTCATCCGTTTTTACTATGACCTCGATGGCATCGTCAAGCAAAGCATCGCCCTGCTATTGCGAGTAGCCTTTGCAAAACCCAAAACAAGGAAGAATCCACTTGACTATTGCTATGCCGATCACATCATATAACCGGGGGAGGAGTGGGGAGTCGTCCCGCAATTCCTTCAACGGGATATTCGGGCACCACGGAAAGACTATCGGAAATGTTAGAGCCACTGATCGCTTCATAGCCACAGCCTCACCCTCAATCGTCATCCAAGACAAGGTTCTCACGCGCCGTTGTGCCGGAGCATTATCGATTCCTCGAGGTGGCTTTCCAGAAACTCGCTCCGCATCGATCTCCGGGATACCCATCGTACCCAACCCAATTCGCCTGCAGCTAGGAAATAATACCAGTCCACTAGATGCAGCAATGTCTCACTCTCGCTATTATACCCCTCACAGTCATCCCACATCCCCATAAGACGACCATCCGCCTCAATTAATGACAAACTTATGGTGTCACCTCGGCCCATCCGCCCTCCCTGAATGAGACATGTCTGTAATGTGGGTCACATCTCAGTCGATCGATTCCCCTCGCCATAACCGACGAGCCTGCAATTACTGCATTTGCAGAGGCCATTTCTCCGATGTCTCGCCAGGGACATCCACAGGGATCCAAGGCTCAGCCAATCACCGAGCGTCCCGGCCCCACCGAGTTATATTTAGGTCGATTTTGCCATCGAAAAGGACCCTTATTTTGAGTCTAATCATAGCGTGGCAGGGAACCCACCGGACTAACCCGCCTCCTCTGGGCGGAATGACAACATACTATGCTGGGCAATTAATGGCCCTCCTTGCATTGAGACATGAGATAATACACTGCCATTTCAGAGGAGGAGCTGCTAAATTTGGGATTTGGTCGAGGTCAAGCAAAGGTATAAAAGGGTGCTGGTTGCCGTCAGTAAACATGTTCTCATCATCATAATTCTCATCCTCCTCACTCATAAACACAACTTCAAACAACACTCTCCAATCCTTTATAACACATCATCAAAATGCAGCTCAAGCACCTCCTCTTCACTGCCGCTACTGCTGCCGCTCTCCCGGCCACTGACGCCTCTTCCAGCGAGACCTTCGGCGTCATCGCCATCAGCTCCGGCAGCGGTGTGCAGAACTCTGCCTTCAACGCCGCCAAGAGCAGCATTTTTGCCGGTCTTAAGAGCCAGAATGCCAGCTGTGACCGTCCCCAGGAGCAGTTCGCCACCTTCTACATCAACCAGGGTTCTCTCTACCTGTATGACGCGTCTGCGACTCCTCAGGAGATCTTTGTTGATGCCTCCGGCATGGGTATGTCCCGCCCTTGAGCCTCGATTCTCCGCTTTGTATCATCATCTGACCTTAGTACTTATAGGCCAAGGTGTGATCCAATACACGACCGGTGCTCAGCCTGCTTCCGGAGCCCGTGGCGGCTGGGCCATTGACAGCAACAACCACCTGCAATACAATGGAAAGGATCTGATTGCCTGCCCCAACAGCATCGATGGAGCTTGGAGTATCTGGGCTGACGCCGATGTTGAGAACCCTGGTGGCAACAAGGACTGTGTCGGAATTGCTGCTCGGATTGAGAAGACCACCAACCCCAACGGCTGCGTCTACACTCAGTAGATTGAGAACAGGATGCAATTATAGGTCAAAGGCCTGCTTGGGGGGTTACTAGCACTTGTTTGGGCGTGATTGATATGGTAGACGACTGGGGTCGTTGACCGCTTTTGTTTCGATTGCTGTTAATATTTAATCTGGAAATCCACAACATAATTTTCGACATTTAACGGTCCTTGTAGAGGGAAGTCTCTAAATATTTGATCTAGGCTACTGTAGTGTCGTGCCCTTCGACGAATGCAGACAAATAGCATGAACTTGCAGGGAAATGGGGTATTCCCGTCCACCAAATGAGGGGAGAGTAGTGAATTAATAGGCATTCACCTGGATGAATCTTATTTTGCAAGGAACCCTGACCGTAGAGAAAATGACAGATCCCTAGTGCCCCACCAGAGATCGTCTCCACTGAGATGTATAAAGGCCCCTCATCCCCCAGGCGTTCCGTGTTCTTGCTAGTCCATCAACGCTTGATGAAACCATCGTGATCTCTGATGGTTATACACAATATCCTCATATACTTCACACGTGAAGCATATATTGTAGAGACAGTGATCCTCTTCACTTGATTCCGTCCTCAGCGCTACACTTACAACCACAGGATTTTGCCTCAGTGATAGAGCAACCAAGATAGCCGACCAGACTGGTATCTCTGTGTTATCTATTCTCTGTCATCTATTCTCTGTCATCGCCTAGGGCGTGCTTTCGAACGAGCGTCGATAAGCGTCTTTAGATGGGTTGTGCTTTCCCGGCGTAATGGAAGTATATGCGGAAGAACCAGGATGACGAAAAGCTTCCGAGCCTTCTTCTTCAAGGGCTTTGCCATTGACCAATACCCATGGTTGTCTGAGACCCAACGACGGTTCGGAGTGGAAAGGAAGTTGGTGACTTTTGGAAGTTCTGGTCACTTGGCGTGTCTGCGATCATGCACAAGAAGGTTGTGTCAGTCATGGCCTTCCTACTAGAAGGGAAAGGAACTCAACTGAGGTAATCAGGATGGAAATACTCCAAAGAACAAACCCCATGCCTTGTGATTGGGTTATTTCCGACCGGCATGATTAGTTGCCTGAGTGCCCGGGTGGCTTCTGCGGGCTCTCCAATCGAGACCTTGGTTGGATTGAAAAGCCGTGAGGCTCTCAAACCTAATGATCCCTGACTCGACTCGTGGGGTAGCGGAAGACTGACCATCGATATTCACTAACAAGGGAAGAGGTCCAAGACCTTGAAACGATGTATGTGATGCAGGAAGCCGCTGATGGGCAACATGAGTGCCTTGTGGTTCGTGAGATCTGTGGCTCTGCAACAGTTGCACAAGAATGATCTGGGACAAATATATCAACCATAAGATAGATACAGAGCAGAAGGAAGTCATATAAGCTGCGCATACAAAAGCCTTCTCAGGAACTGTGGGAACCAAGGCAGGTCATTGAGAGGGGTGTCCCCTGGGCATCGTGTGTCAAGGTCAGTAGCTACTGTCACGGGATTTATGACACTATGCTAACAGCAGCAGAGGTTTCACGGAGTGACACGAAGCAACACAAAGCAAGACCACCATCAGGCATCACTCAACTAGTTTGAATCAGATAGTTCTAGGATCTGAAAAGGCGTCCAATGGTCTGCCTAAACTGAGAGAAGCAAAGGCAGAGGGTCGCACCCGTGAGAACCGCCACATAGCCTCATCAGCAACACACGGCAGAGAGTGTATGGGCAGCCTGCCACCCATACCGTCACACAACAGGTACTGTGAGACACATTCTGCCATCCCACATTCTCGAAAATTTTGATCGAGTCATCCATCTTCGCTTCTAATCCATCATAGATCAATTGTATCGCTACATCCATGTTCTACTGCCTAGCCTATATACACCTCCCAGGCTCTTGACAAGTACAGAATAGTTGTTACAGTGTAACAGGAACCCCTTGAGCTCGACAAGGCAGCGCCATGGAAAGTTCTAGCACGTACAACAACACATATAGGAAAACATACACGTTACCTGTCCCAGACCTAGACCAATCATTGCGTAGCCCGACCTCACTTAACCTAGGGTATTGCTGTCTGAATCAGCAGTAATAGCTATAAATAAGCCCTTCTTCCCACAAATCCTCCAAGTTCTGCTTTCTCTCGTAGGCCTCAGCATCGCTACTCTCCAACGCAGACACCACGGGTCGACCAAGGCGAGTTATATCAACTGAAGTCGATTCCTGTCATCGTTCTCCTCCTATCTCCTCCTATCTCCTCCTACATTGATAGATAGATTCACTCATCTAGCTCTTCCCGAGTACCAAGGTTTTCTCCGGTCGCCATGACTGCTTCACTGCCCGTCCGTCCCCTGGCCATTCACCTGTTCATAGATATACTGACCACCACTAGCTGATGTCCTTGTATAGATGGAAAGGGACTAAAGTGGCTTGAGGTAACCCTGTCTTGGTGTTTTTTGTTTTTATTTGACATAGACTGACCATCGTCAACTATGCATAGTGGCGTGTCCTCCATCGTCCTGTTTGCCCGCACTGCCCGACCGAGCTCAGCAACTTCGGAGCAACATGCAGTATACCCATCATACTCTGAGCTATATCCAAGCTGTCCCTATCGCATTGACGGATAACAGCAGCTGTCCGACGAGTAGAAGGTCGGGCGGGATGAAGTAGGATCGACCGTATATATACCCCACTACCACTATACCACTGCAGTAAGACTCAGCAGGTATTACCAGTCCTTGTTTATCATCATGTGTCAATGGCTAATTATGCTTTCAAGCAAAACGCTCAGCAGCATGCGTGGTCGATGATGTCAGCATATCATCTATGGTTCGATACTCGATACATAAATATCTATATGTGTATACGATTTCGACAACAAGTTGCTGCTGGACCTGGCACCTATACATCACCGAAGGCACTATCTTCTTTATGTTGGCTTGCCTTTGGCAGCAGGCAGTGGATCATCCTATTCTCTCGCCCTATTGTCTGGCCTGGTCTGTCTCCTATATGGTTGTTTTGGTTAGTTGTTCCCATAGACTTATCACCATTACATGGTCCATATCGTTACTGACACTATTCATTGCAGACCAGATGACGGCAACTGAGGTATACATCCTCATTTTATATATACAACGACCCCATCGCTCGTGCCATCGTGCCGAGAAACATGGTGGTCCAATAACCCGTTGGAAGAGGGTATAACACCTGGTGGAATCGCAACATCTCACCGCGACCCAGCAATCGTTCTCTTTGCCCATCGACCTCAACTCTTCCACCCCGTCTTTTCATTTCCTCATCTCTGGCTACGGCTGCTATTAGCTAGTCGCCTTCGCTTGTTCGATATCTGATCCCCACCCCACGTCTGCTGTTCCAGCTAGTGGAAAATTGGTGGGAGGTACCATCTGGGCGCTCGTCGATTCGTCATTACATTGCCACTCCACGGAGCTACAATACAGAACTACAACATCTGGGCAAGTCATCGTCGGCGGCACTGGAGCGGCTCGTGTTAGAACCGCTGAATTCTGGAGGCACCGTCCCAGCTCTCGTCAGTCCATAATCGACTCGACACTCGATCCTGTCTCGAAACCGGTTACATCGTTCCTTATCATGTGCTGTAATCATGGAGACACAACATCCTCGACAAGCCATCGTCGGCGGCACTGGGGCATTTATCAATGTGCCCTGGTGAGGATATCAATATAGATATCCTCTGCGCTCGCTTCGTCTACAAGGTGGCTGCGCTGGGGCATTTATCAACGTGCGCTGTTGAGGATATCAATATAGATATCCTCTGCGCTTGCTTCGTCGACAACGTGGCTGTTGCGCCACTCCAATGTGGCTCAAATCGCAGGATTGACCTCTCCGTGGACAGTTCATACATCTGATGGCTTTCAACTCCCTTGGTCATTATCCTCACTTGGATTTTGTTCTTATCGGCTCAAGCACTGCTCTGCCTCAGACTATGCTATCACGTCTCACGGCTCGGCCTTTATCAACGCCTTAGCGTACTACTGCTAATGAACGTACAATTCATGCTCGCCTTTGCGCCTATTGATGCAACAAGGTTATCAAGCAGTTCCTATACAACACACGCGCAGATCCCTCCCATGTTCTACTGGTGGTTTGCGGGGTGGAAATCATGCCCCCATTATACGATAGCCGATAAAGCAAGATTGCTGGGAAGAAATGAACCCGGTGGTTCTTCGTCAACTCTACGAGAAAGTCGGAACCATGCCCCCATTATACGATAGCCGGTATAGCGAGCTTCTTAAAAAGAGATGAACCCGGTGGTTCTTCGTCAACTCTACGAGAAAGTCGGAATCACGATCACTACGTCTCAGCCAGAGCATTCGGTGGCCTGCACCTCAGTTACAGTCATGCAAGCTAGCTGTTCAATATAGGGCCGTTGTGCCTTTCAGTATCGCTTCCTTCAACTACGCGACCGTTTTGAGTCAGCCATGTCGACAGGACGCAAGGTCTTCGAACGATTCCCTGTCGCGATGCAAATAATATAAGGATGGTGTCTTGATATAGCGAGGGTTATAGAGTGGACACGGTGCATGTGGTCCTGTGCCCTATCCTCCCACATGAGTATACCACATGAGTAGAGAAGAAATCATGGTGCCCCGGACCTTAGCGTCGCGAGCTGATACCGAATCGAGCCACCTGAGTATACCACATGAGTATACAATAATGGTGGCCGGACTTTAACCTCGCGAGCGGATACACAATCGAGTTTTGGCAGCATAAACCACATGTCCTATAGTCACTACGAAGACACTCCGGTCAGGTCGGTTGCGTCTCACGCCAACCCAAGCCACACGTTCGATGTTCTCACGTCGTCAGAATCGAGGGCAACGCAGGAGTCACCCAGTGTTGAATCTTCATATATTCCGCTGGATGTCATGGAGCAGAATGACTGTCAACACCCCGCACGCATGTACCCCAGAGAAGCTGCACATCGTCACGTGTGAAGTTCGTTATCTCCTTTCGAAGATGAGATGTCATATACGGGACCATCTTGAAGATGTGGAAGATGTTCGGCACGATCTTGTGTCCGAAGAACGCTGCTCACGTCTGCTGCTGAGGATCCAGAACTCACAGTGGCTTTCATTGTCTTTTAGGAATGGGGTAATCTTTGTAACTATAGGAGCATGATGCACTGGTATAGCAGACTGTTAGCACGAGGATGTGGTGCATGTTATTCTCATCTTCTGTATCTAGCCATCTTAATATCTCTATCCATTAAGCATCTTTTCCTTTCCGCAAATGCCATAGACAAACCCCAAGACTATCGGTCTAGCCATAGAAAAGCCACGATACGCAATCACAAGGCCTGGCCCATTCCATCGCAGCAAACGTTTGACCCACTCAATTGACACACCTGCCACTGGTCCACAGTATGCAGCATGCAGCATTCAGCACACGACAACACACTCGTTCACTCGCAATCAAAATCTTTTCGATCCCAAACCCATCCTGCCAGCAGACAACCCGACTCCGTAGTATAATATCTCAAATGTACTACACAGTATATTCCCGGATCTCCCGGAAGCCATCCAGCCCAACCACCACAATCCCGCAGTAGACGGCATGATGAGTTCCCCAATGACGATCGGAACACATGAAACATGCCTAATTAGACAACCCCGACACCTCCGACGATCGCTCCATCCGGGCCGAAATACCCGACTGAAGTCATTCTACGATCATCCCAGGATTCATGCATTTATTTAGATTCAATAGTTTTTGCTGTTCCAACAAATGTACAACATAAACACAAACACAGAGAATAGTATGTAAACGTATCCAACAGTAACATAGTACACAAAAGTCAACCCAATAATTTTCCACCCACCAGACCAGGTAAGGTAAGTAAGTAGGTGGCAACGGCAAAAACAGCCACAACCACACCACACCACCCACGAATCAAACAACCATCCCCAATGTACCCATCCAAGGTTCGCTTCGGAAGTCACGGAAAATACTCTACCTATGTATCTATTTCGGGAACCTACATCTGCAGTGTTACTACTCCCACCGCATCCCCCTGGTGAAATCCTAATCAACTGACCAGCAAATGACAAAAGCCAAGCCTCACCACGCCACAGCCAAGCCACATCCCACAACAAATAGCAAAACGGACAGTTTCAAAACCCAACCAACACACGTCACTTTCCCCAGGCAACATGATTCCTAACACAACACCTCCCAGGTACCTACGTAGGCCTAGACTAGGTAAATTCAAAAACCGGGTATACGCGTGGACCCAAGAACAGTTATGTCCTCATAGTGGATCCCGCATTGCCGTGTTTCCCGTCGAATGCCGGCGTGCGTTGACCATCTTTCTCCATGGTGAGAATGCCCCGGGGGTGTGTGATTCGTGGGTTTGGGGGGGCATTGCCACGGTGGCTGGGTACGTAGGAGGAGGGATGCTATTCTTGTCTGTTTTGGGGGAGGGTGGCCCTGAATTTCGGTCGAGTTGATTCTTATTTGAGCCTCGGCGGAGAAAGGGATTGGGGGGTATAAATTGGGGGGTTCTCCCCGGGGTAGAACGGTTTGAGTTATTTGTTTATCTATCTACTGTCTATCTTTCGTATTATATTGTCGGGGCGTAATTATCACTCCTACATACATACATACATACACCACTGCATACTACATCCACTACAAACTACAAACTCCCAACCTCACCTCACACCCACACCCACCACAACCACCAAAATGAAATACCACACTACCCTCCTCCCCCTCCTAACTCTCGCCATGACTTCCCTCACAACCGCCGACCTCATAACCTCCATAGTCGGCGACGTTACCTCCGTCGGGGGCGACATCACCTCCGCCGCGGGAGCCGCCGCTTCGGACGCAAAATCCTGGGGCACGAGCATCGCCTCAGCAGCCGAATCCTGGGGCACGAGTGTTGCCTCGGACGCACGATCCGATGCCTCTGATGCCGCATCCTGGGGCACCTCCGTGGCGTCGGATATCCGGTCCGATGCGTCGAGTATTGCCTCCGATGCGAGAAGTAAGGCCTCGGATGTGGTGTCGGATATTACTTCCAAGTGGGAACATACGACGACGTTGACGGGGAGTGGCGGGAGTGCGACGGCGACGGAGACGGTTAGTGGGGTTAGTACGGTTAGGACGACTGCGACGGGGTCGGGGACGAGTGCGAGTGCGACGGGGGCGAGTGCGACGAGTACGAGTTCCGAGGGGGCGGGGGTGAGGGCCACCCCTGGAGTTGGGGGGATGGGCATGGGGATGGGATTGGGGGCGGGGGTTGTGGGGGTGTTGGGGGTTATGGTTGCTTTGTAGATGGGGTTGATCTGGGGATGGGAGTTGAAGGGGGAAAGTGAATGGATGTACTCCGTAAAAGGGGGGCATTGGGGGAGGAAGGAAGGAAGGGATATGATGGTTATGATACCTATAATGTACATGAGATATTCGGTTCTATATGAGACTATATGATGTTTTGTCTATATCTACCTAGTGAACGGTAGCTTCGTCGCTTTTGCTCCCCGACTCGGTATCTGAATCCCCCTCTACACCATCGACAGTCATCTTTGGCCCCGTGTACCACTTCCGTGCAAACAAAAAGTAGTACGTCATGCAGGCAATCCAGACGAACCCGTTGATCACAATCGTGTAGTTCATTTCCGACGCTAGTGCCATTAGTATGATTTCCAGATGAGGATCGGCAGACTTACGGCTTGGGTTCGGCCCCGTGCTTGGGAACATCGACAGAATCAATCCAAACACCAACCATACCACGGCTACTATCGCAATAGGCCGACTGAGCCATCCCGTGTAGAACTCGCCAGGACGGAAGCGTTCCTTTCCCCAGATCAGCCGGCAGAGGATCGGCGTTCCCCATGCCACGTAGTTGCTCGCCACGAACAGCGAGAACAGTGCATTCGCGGCCACCGAGTTGATCAGGCACAACAGTCCGAAGACAATACACACCACCACAAGACCAATAATGGCCCGCACAGGCTGGTAGCGAATACGCCGGCTGACATGACGGAAGTAGTTGGAAAACGGCAATGCGCCGTCTCGGGAAAAGGCCCATGCCTGGCGGGAGGCAGCAACAATCTTAACATCGTTAGCATCATGGCATGTTACCACTGTGTGACACCTACCAAGCTCAACCCGATCAGGAACTGAATCACGATCAGCACGCCCATAAACCCGAGTGCCCCTTTCTTGCCCAGCGCATCATAGTAGATCTGCGCCATCGGCTGTCCAAACACCGTATTGATCGTCGCATCCACATCCTGGTTCATTACGGCCGCCAGAATGCTCAGCACTAAGAATCCCAGCACGCATGCACATCCTGAAGACCAGATAATGCCCAGGGGTACCGCCTTGGCCGCATGCAAGGCCTCCTCGCTCATGTGCACGCACGAGTCAAAGAATCCGATCGACCAGATCGGCGCCAGGAATGCAAGGATGAAGGTCCATCCCGTCGGCCACGAGGTGTCGTTGTCCACGTGTCCAAAGACATAACTGCCGGGGTTAAGGAAATCCCCGCGGGAGACCTTGCCCACGGGAAGGGCGATCACGGTGGCGATAATGATGGCGATGTTGATGTAGATGCAGAAAGTCTGAATGCGCGGCATGATAGGGCCCGAGAAGATGCCACACAAGGCGTGAACAAGGATCAGGCCGACATAAACGCCGTAAATGGTACCGTTGGAAGCGGACCAGTTGCCGTCGCGGGCAATCGAAACGCAGGCGAGGATCATAAGCGAGAGAGTGTCTAAAAATTAGCAGCAGTCCTCGCGGGGTTCAGTCAGACATACAATCCACAGAGCACATTCCACCGATCAATCCCATGGTGTTGCTGTAGCCCACCAAGAAACTCAACGCATTCTTATACTTCTTCCCCGCAAAGTAATGCGTCCACCAGTATAAACCTCCCGCGGTGGGCATTGCCGATGCCATGTCGGCCTATACCTGTGTTAGCGTAATTCGACAAGGTCAAGGGGGCCCTACCATAGCCAATCCAACAAAGAAAATCAAAATACTCGCAGTAAGCCAACCCTATATCCATCAGCGCTGTTCAACAATCAAGAAAGAATATAGTACCCAAACCATCCCCGCAGGCCCAGCCGGTAAGGAAAACGCTATGGTGGATGCAATCGAGGGCACTAGTCCCATGATACTGAACGCGACGGCGAAGATTTGCACGGTGGAATACTGGCGACGGAGTTCCTGCTTGTAGCCGAGTTTGGCTGCTCTGGTTAGCAATGTCGCCTCAGACCGGTCGCAAACTTACCCAGCAGTTGCGAATCCCCCGGACCCGCGAGTCCAGCCTCCTCCGCCCCCGAGTTGGCCGAGAGGGCCGTGGGTGAAGCCTTTGCGACCATTGCCTCGGTATGCGCGCGATTACCAGGCGGAATCGAGCTGCAAGACACGGTGGTCGAAGAAGTCCAAGAACAAAAGATTGCAGTCGAGGTGGTGACGGGGAGCAGCAGTTATAGGGATCGGATTGAGTTTGCCAAGCCACGGACCAAGTTGTCTGCGTGAACGGCCAGACTTGCTGCACCGGCTGTCAAGGTGATGGAAAGAAAGGACAGGGAATGTCAGGATATCCCTGGAATGCTGGCGACCTGCCTGTCTGGTGCTGGGGGAATCTTCTTCCACGGACCTCTTCATCTCCTCACTTCGGCTCCCCACATGGGGGATGTCGTGGGTCGCCGATCACCGGCTGCGAGACGCATTGTGCCACTGCCACTGGCCCTGGAGACCGTGGCACACGAGCAAAATTCGGTTCATCGCGCCGGATCCTCATCTGCGATGGATAAGATCAGACGACATGCAGATACATGGACTTACCAGGTGCGTCTTCAGCAAGAAACACAGGGAAGCAGTGCTATACAATGGGCGGCGCGGTGCAAAGGCAATCGGGCCCACCCGAGTGAGACTGCGGCCAACCCGGTCCCTGGTTTACTGCCACTAACCCCCGTCTAGACCCCAGGCTCCCAGGCTAGTAACAGGTTAACCCCTCGATAGTCGATGCTCGATCTCATCGCACAATGCCGCCCGTCACTACGCTGGTTACTGTTAGGCCGACGGATACAATCTCCAGCCAGGCTAATTCGGACAAGCGAAGAGCTAACGGGTAAACACGCCGTATACTGTATGTACGCAATGCAGCTAGGAACCAAGTCTTCGGCCATGTCCCGCGCCCGTCGACTCAAACTTCAGTCTTCACTGCGCTTCGCAACTCCACTCAGGAGCGCCACGGAACCATGGCCAAACTTAGTTCCCCAACTACTTCCTGGAGTCCAATAGTGAACCATACTTCGCCTGGCTCTCTTTCCATGACGTGCATACTCCAGACTACAGCGGTACGTTAACCACACAACAAATACAAAATCATATCATTGACATTCACGTTGCTAGAAAATCATCCGCAAAATATGTAATATACAAACGGCCCTGATTGATGCAAACTCCGTGTCGCCAAACAACCCTAGCTGTCGTTGCTGTTCACATCATTATTACAGGGTATCTATGTGCCACTTTTATCGTACAGTCTATAATACATGAGAAGGGAAGTCGCGAGGGCTGGCCTCGTCCATTACACCACGCCTTAGCGTCCTTCGAGGACCTTGAGAACCAGCTCGTATGTCCCGATGGTGATCGCCGCCGACGGCACCGTCCGGAGAAGGTGCGCCGTCAGACCGCCGTACAGCGCAATCACACCCTCCTCCTTCAGAATCAACCGCGCACACTGCAGAATGCTGGTATACTTCTGACGACCGTCCGCCATCGGGGCCTGTCGAAGCCGAGTTCGGATAACCTGCATTTGTCAGACTCGTCCTGGCGGGTTCACAGCGTTGGACTCACCTCATGAGGATACGCAATCAAGCAAGCAAACAACTTCGACAATCCTGACGCTCCACTCAAAGCAAGACCCTGGACAAAGTGATTCGTTTCCGAGTTGTTGTCTAGATCGACCTTCTTCGAAATAACCCCCTTGATCCGCTCGTACATGGCCAGGTGCAGCGTGGTCTCGATAGTGCCCAGGTAGCTGGCCGTCAAGCCTCGGTAAAGCCCCTTGGGACCCTCGTGCTTCATGATCTGCTTGACACAGTCCAGACTGCCCTTGTATCGACGAGCTCCGGCTTTGTCGAGCTGGAGACGGGTCTTCACCACCCAGATGGGGTTGGTGGCAGATCCGGTGGCGATACCAGCGCATGCGGCGGACATGGCATGCACAAGAGTTGTATCCTTGTCGCATCCCAGGATTTCCGGCAGGAGGCGTTTGCAGTTGCCATATGTGTAAAACTTCACCGCACTGGCCGGGACAACGCCCGTCAGGCTAGGACCCAGGCCTTTGAACATACCCCGCCATCCTTCAACCCGGTGGATGGAGAAGAGGATGCCAAATGTCTCACGGAAATGGTGAATCGAAGACCGGACGAATGACTGGCGGATGTGCGGTTGTATGGGAAGCGGACGGTTCGTGGCCTGTGTCTGGTAATAATCGGTTTGCAAGCTGAAAAGAAAGAGTGTATTAGCGTGCAAAGCTCGTGTGCAAAGGACGAACAGGTATCCTACCGGGTGCGAAGAACATCAAGAGGACTCGTGACAATCGCTGTGACCATACCACCGGACCTATTAATCATCAGTATTCAGCTCCCAGCAGAGCATCAGGACAACTCACGCGCCGGCGATCAAATGGGACCATGATCCCAGGCTAGACACGCTGGCCTTCTCTTGAAATGTCTCGGTCGGCAGTGTCGGCGGAAGCGGATCTCCAGACGCGCCTCCCGACTGGTGAGCAACGGGCTGCATCTTGCCGAGGTGGGTGATATCGTAAGTGTCTTCCTGTCTGCTCAGAGGCACTTGATGGACAGAAGACTCCAGAGGCCAAGAAGGGACCGGGGGATGCAGGGGATTTGCCTGACCTGGACGAGATCAGGAAAGTTTTTTTTGCAGGAATAAATACGAGCGGCGAATCCCAGGCGGTCTGGCCATCCGTCACGGTCATGTGATCTGACATTCAGGTCCGCTCATTCCTAGCGGCGGTTCCCACTTCAAAAGCTACTTTACCCAATTCACTCGTAGCTATTTAACGCGCTCAAGTCAATCGGCATCAACCTGCAATACCCTTGACTACCGAGTATAGCAACTCATACATCAACAAATGCTGCTTACTCTGGCGTGTCGGGGCGATCTGTCCGGCTTGCCTTAGTCAGGCGGCCCCACCCCTCGGCGGCCCCACGGCATTCCCCATCCAGTCAAGGGAACAGGAACCGGTTTGTACGGTTTCTCCAGATTCACCATGACCCAGAGGCAGACATTCAAGACAACCTGTGGTAGTCAGCAGGTACTTCACAGTTTCATAGCATGGGGCTTTTCTTCACGGCTTTGTACCCGCAGTTATCTTATCTATCTAATGCTACTAGTATAGAATCCCAGCATGAAAATATATACCTGTCCAATGGCATCCTTAAATCCCCTGTATTCGATTTACCTGCCACTCTATTCTTTCATGTCACTACAAAAACGAGGTATGTTAGGCGGTAAGCCGAGTTTATATGTTTGTAGCATGGAAAATATCACAAATTTGCTGAAATGAACGACGGACCCAAATAACCCCAAGAGACAAAACGATCGAGGGAAATTCTACATGTTGTCGACCAAGTAAAACCTCCAATGTATCACACTATGATCAATGAGAGGAATGTAGCTCAGTAATAGCCAATAAATTCATCGCAATAGATACATCGTCTAAGCTTGATCACCCGAAAGAATCTCTATCTCACATGAAAATGTGAAACTATCAGTCAAGTAAGTATTATGCGTGGACGACCATCCTTAGAACCAATCAAATCTTTAGAGCAGGAAACCCAAAGACAAACAAATTCATATAAAGACGAAGAACGAATAAATGCCTCCTTCACTCTACCTACCCAACCAATTAATCAATCTAACTAAGAATGCGCCGCCCTCACTCTTAAGACAGTCTGAATATGTCCATGACACAGAACCATTTCCTGCCGACGAGCAAGAAGACTAGCGGTTTTGAGCACATTTTTTATCTGTCTTCCGTTCAAGTTATGACCTGCCAACTCGTCAAGTTGTTGCTCAGAGAATCTCAATTTGACCGAGTCGCCAAGGAGCTGAATCCAGATCTGGCGGCGGGAGTTGGCATTGAGGTCTGGGTATCGGAGGGAGATGTGGATGCGAGATTCGAATGCCCGGTCGATGGTTTCGGCGCGGTTGCTTGTTAGGAAGAGGATCCCCTAGGTTGTGTTTAGTGTGTTAGTTGAATTTGATGATGTTGTGGTGTTGGGGAGGGGGAGGCTACCTCGTAGTATTCGAGTAGTCGCAAGAACACACAGACGAGTTCATTTCGCTGCAGATCGCTTTGATCGCGTGCTTGCATGAAGACATCGGCTTCATCGAGAAGGAGAATGGCACCCCATTTTGGAACCATGCGGAGGACGGGTTTCATGTTCTCTTCCACGCGCGATGCACTGGTGCCTAGATCGCCGGCGCTGAGGACGTAGAGAGGGACTTGCATGACTTCAGCGACGCTTTCGGCTGTGAGGGTCTTGCCGACCCCTGGGGATCCGCTGAGCAGCATGACGACTCCGCGGCCTTTGCCTTGGATGACGTCGTCGAAGACGTCGAGGTTACTAGACTGGGTCTGGGCAAAGGCAAGGATTAGCTCCTTCAGATCGTGATGGCCATGGGGAAGGACCAGGGAGTCAAAGGCTCGCGCGTTCCAGACAATGTCGGATACGCCGTCGATGAAGAATTCCAGCCATCTTTTGTCTTTGAGGGAGTAGCCACGCAGAACGGGGGCTGCGATTAACAAGTGGTTGTCTGTTAGTTTGTCGGATATATTTCCGGAGACGGCTAAGGAATCGCTGGGGTTAAAGGTTTTGTATGCCTCTGCGTCGATGATGATGCGGCTTTTGACGTTGTAGCCATTCGTACCTTTAGTTAGAGCTAGGCCTTCGTACTGCTTGTAGTGATGGCCTTTGTACTCGGACCAGAGCTTTCCACGGGAGATCAGATCCTTGCGAATGAGGGCTTGGTCGCCATGGTATACAAGAGGGAATACCGACAACGACATAATGGGCTTGGTGCCCTCGTAGTATGGGATGAAAAGGTGATGCGGCATGTGCCCGAATTTGGTTCCGTCAAAATCAACATAGGTCGCGGCAATTACGAAGGTTCTCGAGAAGGGGTCGACCTCGCTGGATTCCATCTTGAAGATACGCCTGCGGCCGTTAACGATGCTGAAAACGGCCTGATGGGGCTCGAAGATCGTCCAGAGCGAGTCATAAGTCATCACACCGTTGCGGACCAGATCGTTCTTGCGAGAGATAACGTCGTGCAGCTCTCCTTCCAAAATATTGTACAGCAAATCGATGTGGGCTTTGACCGCCTCGTCAGACTCAGTGTCTCTGGCTTTGGTGAACTTCTTCCAGCGGTGGACAAACGGCTCAAAGGGACTGGCAAATTCGACGCGCTCGAGTTCCATGGTGAGACGGGGATAGCCACGCATGACATCGGCCAGAACACGTTTGAGATGGCCACTCTGTACCACGATCGAATGTATCTCGAGGTTCTTACGTCCGCTGTAGCACTTGACATTTCGGACGAGGAGCGCGTACTGGCCTGACTCGGAATTCTCTGCTGGTCCAACCAGATCAGTAGGGGGTGTTTTAGTCCATGATGTGCGAGAGCTCTTGTCAGGACTTGTCTCATAAAGATGGCAAGCCTGGCATATAGAGCCTGCTGGGGCGTAATCTGCAGAAGTGGCATCGGCCATTGGCAAAATCCCTGTCCTAGGGTTCAATGCTGGGCTGGGAATATTCATCGGGTGGGCATCATAGAGTATTGATGGGATACTGGAAGGTTGGGGGCCACCTCCTCTTCTCGTATATCCTGTACATCCCAAACGTCGCCGGGGTAGTTCGTCCGTAGTGGGTGTGTTTCGTTCTGTTGCTGGTGGATGAAAATCCGCTCCAACAGCAGAGTTAGGCGGTATTGGTCTGTTTGGCTTAAAACCCGAAGTCCAGTATTCGAGACGTTCCATTGAGTGTTGTAGGAGACGGCAGTTGGGTGCGTTGTCTGTTTGTTTGAGCAAAGGCTAGTGAGTCTCAGCCTCAAAGAGTGAATATTGCAGCCACACAAACCTTGAACAGCAGTATGTCCGCTAAATCTCACAAGTCTTGTATCAAACCGACTCTTTTGCATCAGTGAGTGAATGTAGAGGTAGAATACCTAAATACGACGCATCGCGGCCTCGAAGTAAGATAAGAGAGAGGGGGGAGGCTGGAAGGTACACAAGGAAAACCCAGTCGGCGGAAATTTGGCCCGGTAACACAGCACACGTTGGGAAACCCAAGTGAGTTACCCCTCTGAGGATCCAATGGAATTCCCCATCTACGAATGCCTGAGGAGGTCACTTCCGGAATGCGACATTGTCATTTGGAGGATTTTTTGCAGAGAATTTGTCTACAGCACTATTTGTTAGACCATATCCTCGGGATAATGCACAGTCTGTAATACGTAGTTTGAGGAGAAGTTGACCGACAAACATAGGGTATGGTATAAAACGATACTAGAAAGCTGGAAATCGTCACTGAAGGTATGTAATTCTAGAATGTACTATGCGGCTATCGAGTCGTCTCCCCTGATACTGCGCCACCACTCACTCTGCCGTACAAGTTCCCCATCTTCACCACCAAGCAACATCCAATACTTCTTCAAAAACCATACCTTTGCTTCCCAGCTACGGACATCCCATGGCGTACCCGTCGAAGCATATCCAGTGGAGAGCTGCCGATCCCTCTTCCCGATGCCCGCACCTCCCCAACATACCAAACCGGTCAGCATGTCGTGGAAGAAGTCATCCTCGTCAATGTCTTTCTGATGGGTGATGAGGTTCTTTCGTAACGTCGGAAAGGGCAGAATATCTATCCATGGATGATGCTCGACGGCTATTTGCTCACTGCTCGGCCGCAAGTCCGGCTTTAAGGCCTTGAACGCTCCCTGAACCGTGGATATTATGTTTGCTTTGGTCACATCATCCGTCAACCCCGCGGTGGACCGAAAGAATGGTGAGAGCGCTTCGTCAGCACAGAGCACCTCCTCGTCAATTCCAAGATGCGTTACGAGAGTATACAGTGCAGCCACAGTGCAGACTCTATCAATGCGAAGATTGTTGGCATATGGATCGGCTATGGGTGCACTCGATCCAAATCTGAATATCCTGACCTCGCCATGTGGGTTTGCGCATTCTGTCCATACGCGGTAGTGTGGGCTGGAGCAGCCGCAATCGATGGTGGTCGTCCAGTATAGCTCAAGGCTGTCATTGGGTTTATCGAGAGCGAGCAGGGAAGGATCGATGTATGGGGTGGGGTCCCACACATCCAACGTTGATGGGGGTCCACCGGAATGTGGGACGTGGGTTGTTAGTGCCGAGGGAGTGTTATCGGGTTGTTGGATAAGGTGTTGGCATTCCCCCAGAGTCGCCACAGATACACTAGAAATAGATACGTCCGAAGCATCATAAGCTGGGAGGCTTTCCGTAAAAAGATTAGTTGGTGTGCTGCATGGGCCTGTGCCCGCAGCGGGTACTCTTTCAACGGCGGGCGTCTGTACAGTAGCTTCTGCAAGCGCTTCCAGGTGGCTCATGCGCTCGCGCAGCTTTTCTCCTAGACAGATAATCAGTACTCACCTTTTCTCAAAAAGACCCGCACTTACGGTATTTCCGCTGGGCTCGAATGTTCTGTTGCCGTCTCCTCTCTGGGTCACGGCGGACAGGTTTCCGTCTTTCCTTTTCCACGGATTCGCTCTCCTGCGCCCCTCGAGTTTGCGGTGGCATGGTATACTATATCTACTGGCCAATGACTGCGCAAAAATTAAGCGGCCAAGTCGGGGGAATCATCCACAGGTTTGGAGAGAAAGTGAGAGAAAGTGAGGTGGTGCGATGGCTGATGTCAGCCACATTCTTCCTTAGCGCCACACTAACTATGCCTAAGCAGGACTAGCGAACTCTCGGGAGATCCACGGCTATTCAGCCGGATATATTAATTTGCGAAGCGCGCTAGCGCTGAGCAATACTAGGTTCAGTCCTACTAGGGAAGTTTCCAGCTCCAAGACTTCTCATTGGTCCGATAGTTTGCTCAATTTCAGCTTCCTGATTGGTTGTTCGATTCACTCGTAACGTGACTTAAACTATATTGCTTGTACTCACCGCTTCAGCCTAACAAGGGTCTCGGAGGGGGTCTGGGGGGGGGAAGGCCCCCCAGTCTATATTCAGACTGTAGGTCTGAATTAAGTACTGCGTTTTTAAGTACTTGACTGAGCCCTTTAAAAGCGCTTAACAGAGCCCTTTAGGAGCGCTCAACAGAGCCCTTTAGTAACGCTCGATGGAGCCCTTTAGTAGCCCTTTACATGCGCTTGACGAAGCTCTTTAAATGCATGTTGCTTACTAAGGCGCTTCACAATGCCTTGGGCTGGGGGCTTCCCGCAGGCCAGGACCTAGTACTCTTCTTCTATCTAACACAGTAAAGTACCACGAGACAATCTCAGTGGACTTTCTGGAAACAATATCATCAGTGCCGATACTATCAACCTCAATGAGTGCTGTCGCGTGACCTCAATGCCCTTGTAGCTGCCTGGTCCAGGATGTGAGCAATATGGTTGAGAATTTCTAGCCCCTGCCCGTTCTCCCAATCGAACACCCGGCGCGTCAACTGGTGGAGAAATCGGTTAGTCTGTGTATTTATACACGTAGTGATGGGGTGATGTACCTTGCTCTTGTTGTCCAGATGCTCAAAGATCCAAATGTAGCTATCTGTAGTGATCCCATAGATATCGGCATCCCGGCCAGCCAATCTTCGATCATGATGCAATGCACCTGTTCCATTAATATATCAGAAAGGTTTCATGAACATTCCATTAGACGATGACTTACACATCTGCTCAAGCGGCGGTCGTAACCGGTCTTCATTCAAAGCCGCCGATCTGACCACAATGAGATTCGTATCCAGGGAGGTGAATGAACCGAACATCAGGATGTAATCTGCTTGAATGCTGCAGGAGTGCAATTTATTTCCATGTTCCTGAAATGGATTCGCCCAGTAAAATGAACTTAGAATAGTATCGAGCGGCATCTGCATTGGACGAGGTGGTAGATAGGAGCCTTGTGCCGATTTAGTCGTGAGCACAGCGAGTGGCAGGTATGTCATGATTATGGACAGCCGGCAATACGACTGGGTCTCACTAGCGATATTACCATCAGTCAACTGCTCCTGCGCAGCTAAAAGTTCCTCTGGGAAGGATTAGCGAGAAGAATGTACTGCCTATGCCGAGAAAGGAAGCTGACCAAGGTGCCCAGGCATATTGACCCTACGTCGGTCGTTGATGCACCAGGGATCTTCGCTCTGAACCGAGTTGTCCGGAGTTGGATTTGAAATGGAGGCCATATCCCGTTGTTGATCGTTGAAATCCATCAGGAATGCCGACTGGACGAAGACAAGGGTAGAGTAATACGCAAAGGACTGGATAAATGTGATAGAGTCTATGAATATCCTCAGGACGCAAAAGTGATAAGGTAGAGAATGAACACAGGGCCCTTTTTTTTGGTGCCGTGGAAATATGGGCGGGATTCGATAAACCCCTTCCACAAAATAGGAAGGTATGATCCGGGAAGGAGCTACTACTACTATGTCTGAAGTGCATGAATGGAGTTTCCTTCAAGCAGTAAGAACAATATATACCCTCCCCGGTTCTGGTCTTCTTGAATAGCGCACAACTTACCAGTTCTTGCTATCTACTTAAGCCAGGCTTTACTGAAGGTCATTCACTACAAGCACCATCACACTTTGGAGATATCCGTGGAATACATACTATGGTTGAACAATCTGTCTGTAATCACAACATAGATACGCATGACTGCAAGATCCTTTGTTTGTTGGCAATCTGTCGTTTGAATAGGATCCCTAACTCCGCCGAAGAAAAACACGAAATACTTTTGCAAGACGCCGGTCTAGGATTTGCCCTTGGTCTTGGCTCTGGCGAGCATCTCCCCGTAATTGTGGTGCTCATACAAGCGCTCTTCCGGTTTGCGTGACAATGGCTGCGGCAGACTCTTGATGTCAATTTTGTTCTCCTGGAACATCACCACTATATCCGACCCTCCGAACTCGAAGTGCGAGATTTCATCGCCTTTCTTGATGCTGGACCCTGGTTCAAGGTCGTCCCTGACTACCACGGAAGAAACTTGCGCCATACCAATTGGCAGCACAGCAACCGTGCCAAGCTTGTCGTTTTCAATGATGATGATACCCCGTGCTTGCAGAAACTGGTATCCTTCTTTATCGGTCGCTTCAGCTCCCCTGAAAACGGGTCCCGAAGAGTAGATTGGGCGCATGGGGCGTTTTGGCACAAGGGAACGAGTGTCTTTCTGATACTCAACGTCCAGGTAAGCCGCACCAGGAATAACGTCAATTACCTTGATTGTACCGCCCACCGGAGCATGTTGGCGATGATAGTCGAACGTGTTTAAGAAGGAATGTAGCCAGATACCGCCCTTGAAAGAGTCCCCGTATTCGGATTTGTATGGACCCAGGAGATCCCCAATATGCCAAGGTAGACCTTTCAGCTCTACCATTGAATCATCCGTGATCTCCCAATACCCAGAAAAGGTTGAGTCCGCTGGAAATACAGCGATCCCGTCGTCGCCTTCCCCGTCAATAGGCCGGGCGCCATCTTTGAGATGACGAGAGAAGAAGTCGTTGAAGTTCCTCCATTTCCCCCCCTCGGTTTTAGATTCGTCAGCCTCGGATAGGTGGAAACTCGGAGCGTTCCAAAAGGTCGTGAGTGATGCTTCGTTCAGAGACTCTGGTCTGTTCATGTGATTCCCGACTTCTTGGGCGAAATCCACTATCCACTGGGAGAGCTCCGACAGATCCTTTCCCACGTTTTCAGGCCTAATCGCGGTTTGGCAGTCCTTGAGCGGTACTTGATCAAATACAAAATAGAAGATGCACAGGACATAGTAGATATCCCGTCCCTTAGCTGACTCGGTGGGAATCCATCCATCAACCAGCCAGGTTGCGAAGTTCAAAAATCCCGCGGCAGATATAAGACCGTAACTGTCCATCTCAGGGATTTTGTGAGCACGAGCAGACTGGATGGCTTGTTCAAGGGCCTCCATTCCCGAAGCGTAAGGAAACGATTTGTTGAGCAATTCAACAAGCTCGTTCACAATTTTTGCGTAGCGCATATTCGAAGTTGGACAGCTGGACTCGGTGTTAGATGAGCGATGGGGCAAGTGCAAGAAGCTCAGCATGGTTGAAGTGCTCATTATGTTCAATCCAAGGGCGCGGAAGCTGATATTTGTGTTTTCAGGAATAGCCAGCTGGGAGGTTCGACCCAATAAATCAAGTACCAAACATGTGCAAGACAGTCACCGTGACGTGTAGGGTATGATTGATGTATACCGGGCTGGAATCAATTAGCTCTGTTATAGGATAATGGTAATGGTCGTCTTGTGATTCTGCCTCGGGATGTATGTGTAAGGTCTAGGCCTCAGCATTGGTGGTGAGAGGGGGTCTTTGGGATCCGGTCTGGTCAAAGGTCCGGTCGAAGCGGTACGATCGAAGGTATAGAACTGTAAATAGACGAAGTTATTAGTATAAGGAAGGTTATGTTTGCCGTCGGGAAGTACGTCAGAGGCTTGCTTCCACTTCCCCTGACCGATTCCCTAGAGATCCGAATTGACTTCACCTTTGCACTGTGGCGTCTCCCCACTCATGAACCATGACATCTTCATCCCAGTATCTTATTCCGACTCCTCATGAAGTATGCTCACCCATCCCATGCACATGCTCAACTATCTTCATGGTGCTACCGTGTCATCGAAGGGTTCTATCGAGCCCACCAGCAGAGGAGAGGGCTGACTTTAGTGAAAGCCTAGGCTTGGGAGAACCCTAGGCCTGGAATGCCACATTAAAATTCCTTTCTGATGAGAACTTTTGATCTTATGGCTGGACCAGTATGGAAAGACTATCATCCCAGAGATGCAAGGGCTGCGCTTGCGGTGATCAAATGACGAACGTGACCTGGAGCGGAGGGAGGGAGAAATCGGACTGGCTATTCTTGCCTGCTCCGCCGGCAGATCAGCTGATCTACTAGTATCTAAGCTTATATGATGGCTTCATCATGATATTTTCAACACAACAAACGGAGCATTATAGCTTCTAGATATTTTCCCAACTTGACGATATCCGCCATCTCGACAACCCAATATTTCGACAGCGCTCTCCCTTCTGCGACCATTCGAGCAGCCGCCACCGCTGCTCGACCGATGATAGTCTGATCTTGACCCACAGGCTACAGTTTAGAACCAGAGTCTTCGGAGATCCAATCATTTATTTGGTTCGCCATACCTATCAAATCCTGAACACCCTGTCCCAACTTATCGAGGTTTCCCACAATGCTCTCCGACAATGGTGCCTTTGGTGTATCACTTCCGAGGATCATCCCCGGCCTCAAAATAATTGAGTTTTCGAAGTTGAGCTCCTTGATAGAATCCTCCACCCCAACCTTCATCTTCGAGCAAGGCACGTAGCCAGAGAAAACGCCTCTGGTCCCAGCACTGGAGATAATTACGTACGTCTTCACACCCGCATCTTTGGCTGCTCGGGCGTTCTCGATGCACGAGTCATGATCGATCTTCCACTGATTCTGGATTCCGCCAGCTGCCGCTCTTGTCGTGCCGACTGCGTTAAAGACCAATGACGGCTTAGGGGACAGAGAGGCAACCATGCCAGCCAATTTTGAGACGTCGCTTTCCTCGAGGGCTTGGAGCTTAGATGACTGAAGTTTGGGGAGTCTCCTCGAGATAGTCTTGATTGATGGGAACTAGGAGGGTAGCGAGAATTTGGGAGCCCACCGCTCCTGTACAGCCAAACACCGCTGCTGTTGTCATAGAGAAGCTTGCCAGTAGTTAAGATATTTTCCTGCGCATAGAGAAACAAAGCTATCTTGAAAGAGATCATGAATTTTGAAAGGATACGTGGGTAAGACCCAAGGCATGGTCTCCGCTTATGTTATCCATTCAAGTGGCTGACATGATCCATGGCAGGAGACCCCGGTAGATGAGCACTATGACAGGCCAGAAAATGGGGCACCATTATGCTTAAAAGATTGTTTACGTATCGCAATGGCTGGTTAGGAATTAGCGGTCCCTTTATTATATTGCTTTCAGGATATCTGAATAGGATGTTGAAGCTATCACCGACCAATTATGGAACCACGCTTGTAACTTTCTTGAGCCTTAGAGGTTGTGACAAACCTTGTACTTGAGGGTTCCTACAATGATTATCATCAAGGACAGAGATTGTGCTGAATTGTTGTCTTGGAAACACATGAGGCCACGTGACTGAAGAGGGGCTGTGAAATGAAGTCATCTTCATGTGAACACCATATCCCTCTCTTCAGGCAATCTCACTCCGCCTTGTCATTGCCCCCGATAAAGTCATCAGGTACAACAACGTTACAATTGTCACAGCAAAGTCTGCTTGGCTTCAGCCAGTTTCGGGCCGATCATTGAGGTCCAGGCTTCATTGTTGGCCGATCTTACTCCGAGCAGGCGTGTTCCTGACCAGGGAAAAACACGACGCTGTTCCTGACACGCAGAGGCTGTGGGGTCTGTCAGCTATTTACATTTGACTGCTGACCGTTGACCACATTGATGAGAAACACTCACTGCAAAGCCTAGACCGGACCGCTGGAACGAGATGCGTCATCGACTCTGTTGCCGGCCAGATAAGGTTACATCTTCCCTGGCCTCTTATCGTCTCCGACCCCAGCAGGTGCCATGCGGATCCATTTTTCCATGACGTCTACCCGATGGTCGCAACAGACTTGCCTCCGTGGCGGGTTATTCACTCGTCCGATCTGGCTACAATCGTAGGGCAGAGAAAATCACACAATTCCCTTATTGTCTTGTCTCCGCTGTTCTAGACAGGAGGAACTCGCTTAGCGGGGGTAGCTCTCATTCAATGGAGTCGACTTCCTGAGGGACTTTCCCACTCGACCTGGAAGGGGATTTGCCTTTCTTGTCGGCTGGTGACTCACACAGTGTTGCATCCTTTGTACCTCCATATCCCCGGGGTCTTGGAGCCTTCCAGTAGGTGGATAACGACGCGGCTGTTGCGATCCATGGCACTGATATTATGACAGAATCACCGCCCACACTTTGATACCCTGGACTAACGAAAACCATGTCCGAAAAACCCGAGAACAGACCCAGTAGCCAGTCGAGCTCGAGTTCTTTGATGAGCTATCACAGTGTTGAGAGACCGAATCCAGGCTTCTTCGACGATGAGAAAAGAGCCAATCTCACACCCGATAGCGATTCCTTGCCTAGCAGCCCGCAACGCATCCATCGAGTTCGCTTCGGAGAAGATCGAAGATTCGAATATGGAAGCAGGAGTACCGATGAGGGCATTATATCTCCTGGCACATCTCACCTACGACGCCGTCCATCCACCCAGACGTCACTTGACATCACCGATGCATCCAGCAGACCTACACAACCTTCGAATGCGGGGAGAATACAAGCTGCGAACGATAAGGATCGGCAGTCCAGCACAGGAAGCGAGAAAAAGTCGAAACGAGAGCGTCTAAGAGCGTTCAGGCATTCAATCAAAACAAAGGCTTCGAACTTGGCTGCTCGTCTCGGTCGTCCAGATGAAATCAGTGAAGATGACCTACAACCCATTGACCATCGGCGCCGCAGCACAGACATTGACCTTCATCATGGACAAGAGAACCGGGACCAGTTCACTAGTAGTACCGAAGCACATCGGATCGTCCGTGAACTAGCACATGATCCTTCCGGTCGTCGTCTTAGCACCCGTAGAGAGTCGGCCTTACATCGTGCCGCAGGAGTTCCTTGCAACGATGATGATTCCGAGCGTGAAGAGGACCCTCGGCGCGGTTCTGCATCGGGAGGTGTTCTCTCCCAGCTCCTCAGGCTTAGCGGCGGCTGGGATCAGTTTCAAAGAGGTGCACGGGGACTCAATCTGGCCAGTGATATGTTCTATCCATTTGGTGGGAGTACACCAGGTGCGACCACTCCTCGAAAGGAGAAAGTACGATGGTACAAGAAACAAGGAAATGTTTCGACATCGACCTTGGTCGGAGCTGGTAGTGCCAGCGGTGCAAGTACGCCCATTACCGGAGAGCTTTTGACTGCGGCGTCTAGACGGCAGAACAAGCATCGAAGGCACAGCATGCGACTTGAGGAGGAGATCCAGGTGACCCTACAGATCGCAGAGATTATCGCTCGACAGAGATACATCATGCAGTTGTGCAGGGCGCTGATGATGTTTGGGGCCCCTACCCATCGACTGGAAGAGTACATGCATGTGACAGCCAAGGTGTTGGATGTCGACAGCCAGTTCCTGTATGTTCCGGGATGCATGATCATGTCCTTCGATGACCCCAGCACCAGGACTACTGAAGTCAAATTAGTCCGGGTTGTCCAAGGGGTTGACCTGGGCCGGCTGGCTGATACCCACAACGTGTACAAGAATGTCATACACGACATGATTGGCATCGAAGAAGCGGGCAACGAACTGGAGGAACTAATGACCAAGAAGCCTCGGTTCAACAAATGGATTATCGTTTTTGTGTACGGACTTGCCACAGCTATGGTTGGCCCTTTCGCGTTTAATGCACGACCGATCGACATGCCCCTGATCTTCTTCAATGGCTGTCTTCTTGGATGTATGCAGCATGTCCTGGCACCACGTTCAGTTCTCTACTCCAACGTATTCGAGGTGACTGCTGCAGTGTTCACCTCCTTTCTTGCCCGCGCATTTGGCAGTATCAAATCAACGGCCTTCACTAACGGAACCAGCGATTATCTGTTCTGCTTCTCCGCCATCGCGCAGTCCTCCATCGCCTTAATCCTCCCTGGATACACGGTCCTTTGCAGCAGCCTGGAATTACAATCGCACCAGATCGTGGCCGGCTCCATCCGCATGGTCTACGCCATCATCTACTCGCTTTTCCTCGGCTACGGAGTCACAGTCGGCACCACCATCTACGGCCTAATCGACACCAAGGCAACATCCAACCTATCTTGTCCCGCGGGTGGAGGCTTTGGAAACGCCTATGCTCAACGCTTTCCTTTCGTCGCTGCATTTTCTCTCTGTCTTCTAGTCGTCAACCAAGGCAAATGGAAACAGTCCCCGATCATGATATCCATCTCAGTAGCCGGCTACGTCACCAACTACTTCGTCAGCTCCCGCCTCGGCTCCAACTCCCAGGTCGCCAACACCGTCGGCGCCTTCACCGTCGGAGTCATGGGCAACCTCTACAGTCGACTCTGGCACGGCCATGCCGCCGCAGCCGTCCTCCCAGCCATCTTCGTCCTCGTCCCATCAGGTCTAGCAGCCACCGGATCCCTAATCACGGGCGTCGACACCGCAGACGAGATCCGATCCAACGTCACAAAAAATTCCAGCGAAAGTAGTAGCTCTAGCTCATCCTCCAGCGACATGTCAAATAACGTGCTCGGTTTCGGCATGATCCAAGTCGCCATCGGCATCACCGTCGGATTATTTGTCGCTGCGTTGGTGGTTTATCCGTTCGGAAAGCGACGAAGTGGATTGTTCAGTTTCTAGCTTGCCTTCTTCTTCCATTCTTGCATCAATACACTCGCATCTACATCTACATCTCCATACAGACTACGGTCTTTTGCATCGCCAACTAGCTTCGCTTTGCATTACACAAAATTAGCATTTATGGGCCAATTATCGATTTCATAAGAATGAACGAACGAAGCATGAGAATTTCATACCTTAACAGCGTCCCAATGTTTTTTTTTTCTCCCTCTCGCTTTTCAAATTCATGTCTACATACTGTCAACATGCATGCGTCTTTCGCTGCATAAAAGATCTAGAATCATAATAGATTGCTAATGAAATACTTGAATATTACTTCCGTGTTTTTCCTCCGCGGTCATTTCTTTGACGTAAAACAGTTGGTTCCTCTCCACTTTTCTTTTACAAATATAATTACAATACGTGGCTTGAGGAGTACTGCAGGATCGGTGGATATGATGCAACAGGAACAAACATTAGTCATTTATATAGAGTCGTCATGACTCGTGTGCCGGCACGAGTCTCCGTAGCCGCATGCCAGTATCATCACTCTTCATGCTTATATACACGGATGCACACCTTACGGCATAATATATGAGAGTAATTTCAACCATCTTTCCAAGCGGTGTACCCGACCATCTCCAATAAATAACGTTCCCGGCCGAGCATTACCTGACGTCCCTCGGTATATAAAAAGTCCTGACAAAATTGATGAAGTCGGGGACGCTCGGCATCGGGCAGACTGCGAAAGTCTGCCAGCGTCAAAGTGATTTCCTTGTACTCCGCGGATAAGCGGAACAGGCCGTTTTTGAAGTCTATTTGCACAGAGGAGTGCGTTGCGAGCCAGCCGCAGAGAGAATCGAAGAGATGGTTGTTGACAATGAACGAGAGTAGGGAATCGAGCGAGGTCCAGTCGACGTCAATCATGGATGTCGGAAGCGGTGTCAGGGCATTTTGCATGCCAATGACGGACGCCAGCGTGTCGAGGAGGATGCTGTCCTTCTCTTCATCTTCCTTACTTTCTCTATAATCGGGGATCAAGCCCCAGTGCGGATGCTCGGTCACAATCGGACGATCGTAGCCCAGCTGAACCCGCCAAAACTGGTTACAGCCTACCTCCAATAGCATGCAGGGGATCAACATAACATATCCCCACCACCGTTTACAGGTGAGCATTGAGGCTGCACCTGCCACCAGTCCCGTGATCCCACTGACAAGAGAATGCCACTTGAAGTATTGGAATCGTCGGTGAAGGCGATCGCGAAAGGGTGCGGCGGCAGCGGAGCGCATACATGCACGGTCGTGTCCGTGGAATCGCCAAATGAGATAGAGGGACCAAACAGCGTTAAGAACACCATATGCGGCAGCGAAAGAGTTGCCCACAAAGCCGGAGAGGAGATTACTGATGTAGTAGATGTAGCGATGTGCACCCCAAATAGCCATTATCGTGCCGGTGCCGACCAGAAGGGCACCGATGCCAAGAAATACATCCATGACGACGCGGTCGATGAGTTCGGAGCCCAACTCGCGAAAACTAACGCCGAGGCGGTGGTCAATGAGCCGGACGGAAGCCTGATCTACCGGGGTGCGTGTGGGTGGGTCGAGATGCTGCAGTCGAAGGGCCTTGAGGTACTGTCGTTCTGTGTGGAGGATGCGGACATTTCGCCAGCTGAGGATGCCATCCCACAGCGCAGCGACGCTGATGAGGAGGGCTAATGGACCCCCGATGGCCATGAAGATGACCGCATACAACGGTACGGGTACGTCGTTCCACACATTTGCTGCGAAGTCGCCTGCGTTGGCGAATTCGAGAAAGCCCACGCTGGCCAACAAACTGTTCCGGTACCAGGCCGGATTGGTGACAACAAGCTTCCGTCTGTGGCGGACGAGAGTGACCGACGACGGGGGGAAATCGCCCGTCTCATGCTCTTCCTGATGAAAAACCTTGTCGGAGACCAAAGAGGACAAGCTATCCTGCGAAGGGGGCATCGGGGCAGGAGGCCAGAGGAGGCAAGCTCCTCTCACGGGCGTGGGACCGACAGGATGGAAGAGCTGGGCAAAGAGACGGTGGAAAGAGGGGGAGGAAGGACAAGAAGAGAGGGAGAAGGGGAGGGGAAGGGGAAGGAGAGAAGAAAGGAAGGGTAGGGGAGAGGAGAGGAAAAGAGGAGAGGAGGAGACGGCCGGGGAGAAAGAATGAAATGCAGACTGGAGCATCCACTCACTCCACCTCACTTGCAAGTTGGACTTGTCTTTCTTCCCGGTCGGCGGGCAGCCAAAATCCAGATGGACGGAAGCCACGGCAAGCCCCGCCCCTGATTGGCTGGTCGCTTCGAGGGGAGGTTCCGCACTTGGCGTGCCTTATAGGGCTGAGCCAAGTCGGCTGTCTCGCCGTTCCCATGGATCTGGCAGGAAGGTTTCGATTGTAAATGGGTGCATTTACGGGTCAGTTGGGCCATGATGACAGCTGGGAACTGCGAAGGGGGAGATTGGCCAAGAGAGAAAGGAGGGGCAGCGGCATGACAAGCCACGATCTTCATTCAGCCAGCCAGGCATCCGTCTTTCCCAATCGGGTTGGTATGTCCGACTCCCTACGCAAACAAACAAACATCCCAATGCATCCATGCATCATTATTACTACTACTAAGTAAGGTCGAACGAATGAAAGAGCAGCAACTGCTAATCTAAGGCAGCCAGTGGCCTATCCCATAGGCCACTTCTTCCGCCCGGCAGGCTCGGCTGACCATCTACCCGCGACGGTTCGAATCCAAAACAAGACAAATGATCGACAATATACAATGAGCGGATGGGGCTCTAATCAAGCCCCCTTGGCTCCCTTCACAGGGCCCGTCTTCGAGCCGTCCATGTTACCATTCAGCGCCTTGATCAGCCGAACGCCTGCGTCCGCTGTTTCTTGGGGCGCCCAGGACCAGAACCGTCCTCCCCGGCCCATTCCATCATGGCCCGGATGCAGGAAGTCTTCCTTGGTACCGGGGACGTCCGTGGATGACGAGAAAACACTCACGCGGTCCTGGAACCGCACGCGGGGTTTAGCCCGAGGGGACACCCGGCCAGAGGTGGCCTCCAAGTAGCGCTTCCGCATCGCGTACCGCTTCGACTCCTCGCGGCGGAGTGAGATGAAGCTGATCCTTTCAAGTCCGCTCCGCACAATGAAGCGGACCGCGACATAGGCCCATTCGGCAAGGAGGAGAGTCAGAAGGAGAGAGGACAGGTGGATTTCCTCCAGTCCATCGTGGTACAAGTACACGATGGCGGCCGTCGACAATGTACCGAGCCAGCTGAGCACCTCCAGGCCCATGAGCGATGGGCCGATTGAATCAGCGCGGATGGGAGCGGGTCGCTGACACTCCAGACTGAGTTTGAAGAAATCCCCACGCAGTTCCAGCCAGTTGTTGACCAAGAATCCCAGGGATACCAAGGGCCATGCAACACCGAACAGGGCCAAAGATCCAAACTGGACGCACATCTCCAGAATATCATCGTGGACATTGTACTCATCCGCATCGAGTTCGTCACGGACACGCGAGAGGAACGAGGCTTCTTCCGGGGCATCGACTAGGAGTTGGTCGGTCCGTTGCGAATAACGGCGGGGATGACGCGACGAGTCCCGACCTTCGCGCCAGTCACGCCACTTATGCATCAGGGTTTGTTTCACATAAGGAAGTACGATCTCTTCCCCGAAGTTCAGAACCTGGGCGGTCATGGACAGATAAATCACTTCCTGCTGCAGGCGGGAAGTGTCGATATGGATCTCTCGAGCCAGGTTGGCTGAAAGTAGACCACGTTCCCGAAGCGCGTCGAGATAGGGCGCAATCTTGCCTCCGAATGGGACGTACGCAAATGCGGTCAGTAGGGTGGGCAAAAAGGCCGTAATAAAGTGCATCACGAATGTCTTGGCCGTCTGAGCCAGATCGTATTGATCCTGCGTGCGGTAGTTCTCGTAGTCGGTCAACCGCTTCGCAAACTCCGTCAATAAATTGGTGATGGAAGGTAGCGAGAGTGAAAATAGAACGGTGGGAAGGAACTCCAGATATCCCTTCATTGGACCATTGTACACTTCCGACACCAAAATCTCCAGGGCGAAGGTCACAATGATTAAGGTACCCAAAGCCACACTTGCCACGGTCGCAAAGGGGATCAGTAGCAGCTGGCGAAGGAACTGTCGATGAGCGGAAAACACGCGGATGGTTTCCCCGGTGTGCGGGTTCTGGATTTCTCTGTCCCAAACCCACTCCGGTCGGTTCACCTTCAGAAAGCCTACATCTCGAACATTCCAACGCAGGCTCAGGTCCAGCTCGCGAGTCTTCCAGTATTCGATAAACACGATACCCCAAATGCAGGTAACCACCGCACACGTAACTGAATAGGGGCCCAGATAGAACCAACAGAATATGCCCCAGGCGGCCGGAAAGATCAAGAAACAGGAGTAGCAGTGAATGAAGGCGAAGTAGAAAGCGACCTGAACTCGTCAGTATGTGAGCTTACGATGCCGACCGGAAGTTCAAGGCGTATTACCTTTTCACCAAACAATGCGCGAATGGCATCGAGATCCTCGGTGGTCAAGAAAATGGTGCGACTCCATTTCCGCAGCAGCTCCGCATTGGCGGCGCGGTCCTGCAGAGGAATAGCCGCTGTGATGTTCTTCCACTGACCCAACTTGGGGGTAATCCCAGCACCTCCCAACGACTTTTGCCAGGTCACCGCATGATAAACTGATCGCAGGGCTTCCGCAGGGGTGTCGGCCTCGGCCTCGGCGTAGTCGCCCCCTTCAGGGAATTCATGGATAATACCGTGAAGCCAGTCCTTGACGCTAGATGCTGTTAGCATACGCGACCGTGTGTCATCCGTTATCACCAGTCAACCGTACCGAGATTTATGTACCAAGTTCCCCAAGAGGTCAGGGGGGACCCGAATGCACACTAGTAGGGAGGGACCATAGCCATGGCGGACTTGAACCTGGAGATGCGCTTCTTGAAGGTCTTGAATCAAAGTACGAAATTCTTGGATCGCCTGCGAAAGCTCTGTCGGGAAAGACGAAAGTGAGAAACGGTATCAACGGGACCGGATCGGGGTGACTCCTTACCGACTTCTTCGAAAGAGTAATGGATGACCCAATCGACGCCGAAATTATCCAGTTCGGCCTGCTCGAGGGCTCCGTGACCAGCAAAGAGACCCATCCCGATCGACTGCTGAAAGGACGGGATGGATTGAAGAAGGGATGAAAAGAAAAAGTAAGAGATACCAGATCAAATGTGGACGATTGATAATGAGCGGGATAGCCTCATCTCCGCGGGGACTTACGGATGCATCCGAGCTCGGTGAGATGGGGGGGGAGCTGATGGAAGGGAAAAGAAAAGGGAAGGGGAAAGAGAGAATGGAGACGTGCAAGGGATGGATGGATGGACGATGCTCTCGCCCCCGATGGTCGACTATCGTCTTTACGGAGTAGCGCGGGCTTCCTGATTGGAACCTTCGATTAATAATTGCCCGTCTTTTTACGCCATACGGATATACGTTACGACCAGAAACCTGCCATTCCCATGTCCAGCTCGATTGTCGACACTTGGCGACTGGCCAGATTACCTTTGATTTACCCGAGGACCGTGCCAAGCGCGCCTCAGCCCTACAGGGCAACACGACCATTGGTTCGCTGGTGTCACGGCCGCTGGATGGGCTGGCCCTAGCCGTAATACTAAGTATGGCTGGAAGTTATTTATACCGTTCCGTTCGCAATCGGCCATGATACAGAGTAACAGAGTTGGTAAGGTACTTCCATCAGACGATCTCCCCGCGTCCAGCACAGGGAGCACGGAGTGTGGATAAGTAGCTGCGTGGTTGGTTAGTTAGTTTCATACAGGCCCCTCTAACGCAGTTGCATATTAAGATGATTGATTAACCTGATCGACTCCAGAGATCATCAGCATCCTTGGGTAAAGTACGACGCACGCCGTACATGAAATACTGCTGCCTGACCCAGATAATCCTTGCTTCTTGCGTCATCCCGGGTATGATGGACTTCCGAATGCCCGTCCTTTTATAGCAACGTCCCGGCCGAAAGAGGTATAGTCTGGGGGTTACCAGCGGGGCGTTTGCCCACCAGCCAATGGGGACACCCCACCACCCCCAATAATGAAGCAATCCCTGCAGGCATCCATTTTTGGCCGGCGATGGATGGCGTATCAGGATCGCATCAATTGATTGCCCGTGTAACTTACCACACTGGTACCTTACCTCTGGCAATACGGGCCAGGCACCGGCTATTGGCAGGCTTCATTCAAATGGTTCGACTCCCCCCCCTCCGGTGACATGCTTCAGGCTTCAGCCACTGTCTGAAGAAACGGTCGAAATCTTCTAGATTCTGAAGCCGCAAATCTCACTCGTGGTCCGGCTGGGGCCACATTCAAGTCTAATTTCCGTGCCCGGCCCAGCCACAGTGCCCGCTCCACTCCAGCATCACCCCAGCTTCACTGCCTCCCTGCCTGCCTTTATCACGACAAATTCTTCCTCCACCACATCTCCTCCGACCCACGATATATAAATAATCGTGAACCCTGATCGTCTGCTCGCTAGTCGGTCTCACTAGACAGGTTCCCGATCACTAGCGCGGATCTTCTTTGTTTGAACTCTGAACTCTCCATCTGCCCATGGAATCTATGCTCGCATCGACTGTGGATCTCATGGCTCGCCGATTCTTTCCTGGACATAGTGCCGCCTTAGGCTTGAGCTTATTTCTCTTCCTATTTATGTTTCTTCCGACGCTCGTGGTCTTATTGGCTGTCGTGGTGTTTTTCCTCTTTTACTATCCTCGTCTTCAGAAGTCGCATGATCGTTAGTTTCTGCTTGTTTTCGCGAGTCTGGTACGTGTGTACGTATGTCGAGAGCTGGAATTGGCTTGGTGCTAACTATTAGTCAGTACAATATGTGGCATACGGAGTTTATGATATGATACCATCGGGGTTCTCTGAAATGATTGTTGTCTATCTGCCATGTACTATATGGCTAGCATGATATGCATCATGGGTGCTTTTTGTTGCTTCGACGACCAGAATGCAGTCAGTTATACTTAGTTCTAATGATGAATGGTACTGCTCGAATCTTCACATCTTACATATTTTTCTCGCTAATTTATCTTTTAGCACTATCGCTGCATTCGACCGTAGTCGTATATTGAGCTCCTCTTTGGTTTGATGATGTCGTTCTTTCTTCCTTAGAGATCGAATTTGAGAGAATAAATGGTACGTGGTGTGTTGGTATATGAAATGTGATGTAATAAATCTATGCTTGTTTATAGAAGCCAAAGGCCAATCTAATCATCCTGGGTATTTGCTTCGGACATCAAGCGCTGAGATTCGGCAGCATGTTGAATGTGGAAATCGAAGCTGAGTTCACCAACTAAGCTTTTCACATTCCTATAGGACAAGGTAGTGTTAGTGGCGTTCGTTTTCCAACGCAGAGGGAGATACATACCGAAGAAGATTATCCAACGTAAAACTAACCACCGACCTCAAGACCTCCAGGCAAACGAACGCCGAAAAGGCCGGGTCTTGTACATGGCGAATACTCAACATCTCCTCATCAATGCGCTGTAATTCCCTGGCAAGCGGGAAGGTGTCCCCCGTGGACAGATACGGTGGCAAGGGCTGGGAGTTTAACACCGAAGCAGACAGATGGCAGAGCAAGGAGGTGATCTTGTGGGATTTAAAACCGGGGGATTGGAGAGCAATTGCCGCAAGGCGCGAAACCCATTTGTCGTCGTTTGATTCTGGTTGATCCTGAGAGCTAGAGTCGCTGGTGGATAGTGCGTCGAGGTTTTGGGTTGTTTGTGCCATGAGAGCCATGCTGGTTAGCATACGCTGGATTTGGGAGATGATCTGGTCGTAGGTTGACTTGGGAAATTTGCCCCCGATAGGAGGCTCAAACGTGCTAAAGTGGCTGTGCATACGGAGGCTGTTGAGCAGGATCATTTCCTCTTTGAAGACTTTGTGGCGTGAGCGTTCAAGGGTGTAGGATGCGGAGCTGACGTCTTCAGCCACGCCAAGTTCGCCGGTGAGCCAGAGCTCGATGGTTGTGTGCATGCAGCTGTAGAACTTAGCCAGAACGAAGAGACCTCGTCCGATGGATTTCCGGAGTGTCGATTTGGCGGTAATCGGGTAGGGAAAGACCACCCAGAAAAAGGAGATGGCGCAGCCGGCGGCTACGGCAGCGAGTTTGTAAGGTCCGAAAAGATAGATGGGATAGTAGGGTTGGCCATTGGATGTAGCAACCTCGACACCTAATTTCCGGACCTGTGTCGGTTAGGAAGGGTACATTCGAAGAAAAGTGGTGTTGTTTACCTGTAATTCGTATCCAACAATGACATTTAAAGTGACAATGGCAATGACAGATGCTCCAAAGTATTGAGAGACTTTCACATAAAAGTAGTACTGCAGGAAAGAATTAGCAGGGAATATCTTCAAGACGGATGCACAATTACCTCAAAGACATTCGCGAGATAGAGAAACACAATGACACCGGGAGTTCTCCCATCCACAATATACCAGACAATCAGGCTCAAGACCAACGAGACGGCGGTCGCGACAATACGCGCGACAAAGCCAAACATTGTCTGTCCACTTGTTGGGTTCATTCCGATCACAATGACAATCATAGCCCAGATGCATCTCTGGTGGATGAAGAACTCCTGGGTTTGACGGAGGAACGCCAGAATACCGACGCTAAAAGCAGCTGCCGCAACGCGGAAGCCAAAGACGCTTTGCTCGGATCTGATGAAGTGCGACAAGTAGCGAAGCGCCAAGCTGCCTTTCTCGAACCAGTTCGCAGGGGGCAGGTGTTCAGGGTCTGGGAAGTTGTTCGCCTCAGTTTGTGCAAAGACAGAAGGATCGACGTGTGAGGATTGTCTGCGGTCCGGAGCAGTCTTAGAGTCCTTCGTAGAATCGAGAGAGAGCCATCGTCTGATGGTGTTGAGTTTCGGGAGAATCAATTTGCTGCGCTTCATGGTCCCATCCTCAATTTTGCCATCTGCAAATTGGATTAAGTCGAGCGTCGCCATCAGTAGGGTATCTTGCAAGTGGCCCATGTACAGGATTAGAAAAAATTCTTGTTTGGCATCAGGGTCAGTGGTGACCGCTCTCGTGTCAGTTTGAGAGGTAGGATCATTCGACTTCTCTGAGACAGAAAAAGCCTCAAGCGATGCTAGACTTTTTGTCAGGTCCTTGCGATGGGAAAAGTATTTCCTCATTTCCCTCTCAAACTGCAGCGCGAAATTCGGCTGTAATGGAGTGAGCAGCTCGCCTGCCGCCTCTTCGTCGCTGTGGCCTAGATACTGTTTTTCCAGTGTTTTTCGCTTGACAAGCTCAAAGGCCAGTAAAACATAATGTAATCCAACGGTCACCAACTGGGAAGACTCCGCGAGGCGGTCGTGAAGCGTTTGGGCAAACTTTTGCAACTCGGATTGTTTCACAGATTCTTCCTCGTCATTATCTCGTGATCCGAGATTATTGTGGCGTGTCCCTTCGTTCTTGACAATCATATCCAACACTTCAGGGAGCATTGCCATTCCAGAAAGTGGTAACAAGATGCTTCGCAGCAAATTCCCAACTCTAGTCAGGTCATCTGCTGAGAGTTTGCCCCAAGCAATTTCGTCTGTCGAATAAAGCAAGTCTGATTGTAGTTTTCCATGTAGTGCGTTCAACTTGGTGATCGAAGCCGTCAGGCGTTTCTGTTTCGACTCAAGATCTGAGCTGGGGTTGTTTCCCATATCTCGCATACTCCGAGCCGTGCGACTCCTTTCCAGAAGCCCCGGACTTCCAGTCCACACCTCCGACGTGCCCTTCACGAAGCCGATCTGGGATTGGAGTACGGTGTCGATCTGCGCGACGTAGGCCTTGATATCGTCGAAGACATGGCCCCGGCTAGTGATTGGTAGTATGAGAAGAGAGACTCCGGTGGCGATTGCGAATCCCAGCATAAACCCCTTCAACAATCTAGATATGAACGATAGACCCTCTGATAGTGTGGTGAAGGTGCCCCCGCGGGTAATAGTAACGCAGGGGAAAATGGAAAAGGCAACCATCGGATCCTGCAGCTCCATCGGACGCCAGGCACGGATGGTATTAGCAATCCTATACAAATCTTAGCCAGAGCAGGAGGTACAGTTGGACACGTGTTACTATGTACCAGATCATGAAGATCAGCCATACAGCGGATACGGCACAGGCATCACTACTAAAGCCGTCTCTGACGCTCTCACTAGCGTCCGCAGGAATATTGTGCTCTCTCGCCCATACGGCACAGAAGACCGCTAGGCAGCAGAGAGAAGCAGATACACATGTCGATAGAAGATCAAAGAAGATGATCCGCATAAACTTTGCTCGAGGCGTGAGTGCCTGTGACAGTACCGATATCAGGGCTGACAGGTAGCCAATCGTGGAGGTAATGTCCGCTATAGCACTACTCTGGTAACTGCGGGACATCAGACTTGTTTAGTAGAGAGCATAGTACGAAGACCTTGCCTACATGGCAATGACAATAGTTGGTGGCAAAGCGCCTTTTAGCATAATAAGGAAGCTTTGCGCGTCCAGATCCAAGCGTTGTCTCCATGTCAATGGATTGAATACGCTGTGGGAGACCGAATTTAGCATTCACACCGTCTACAAGCACTCGAGCAACAGCCTACCTCAGCAATCTGGCCATTTTGCTCTTTCCAGAACCCCGTGGAGGAGCTAGGTGCATTGATTGCTGCGTCCGTACAGCCAAATGTTACAGGGAAGCAGAGTATCTCATGGACTCCCATATGAGCAGAATCAAGGGGGAATATATATTAGCATAGATTAGGGTGAAGAGTTTTCTGCTTCTGGCCCCTATGCCCGAAAGATCATCGATCCAGCCGGGCTGAAGACTGGCCGCATCCGGGTCGGGTTGCCGTGCCTGGCTCTCGTGACGCGTGCCGAGCGAAATGCCGATGGAAGGTTTCTGCTAGTAACTCAATGATGCGTCTACACGCCTTGTCCAATGAAGAACTTGACAACCATATACTATATTCATGGCGTCTGACATTGATATGATCCGAGAATAAACTCCCATCGTTGATTTATGCAGACTTGCAGTGTTGATTGGACGGAGACGTTCAACAGCAGCGTATCACAAAAAAGCTGAAGTGGATGTTGAAGGCCCGGGCATGAGGTCATCAGTCATTAGTCCTCAGTAGACCTCAGATACTCCGTAGAGAACCTCCTTTCCGAAGCCATCGGGATTCAAGCACGGGTAAGATAAGATCTCCCCTACCCTTGTCCGCAGGATTCTTTACGTCGGAGATCCAAGCCAATAATGAATGCATGAGCGAGTCGGAATATAATAGCGAACTCGGAGGGATGCTCGGAGCCGGCTGAAGCCTTTGCCGCGCTCCCCGCTCTTCAGTCACGTGAGGCTCGGCACACTTGCTGTCACTGTGTCTACCGCGTACGCCAGAGTCGGAGGAATACTCTCCGCAAGGAAGAAGGGGTCATGGTCTTCATTATTATTAATTTCTCTCCTCCGTTCATGATGGAGCACGGATTCCGGTCTGTGACTGAGAACTCTGCTCAGCGTGACATGATGACGAAGGGCCACCTCATGTTTTGTCTTGGTACATGAAGACATCACCTCGCATATGCAAGCTCTCATAGTCATACTTCCGCCTGCTGACCAAGCTGTCAGATAGGATGTGAACCGGGCTTGCTTGCGTGTATTCTAAATCGAACACTGTGGAGAGGTTTCTATGCCCGCCAGCCCCATGGCCATGATCTCATTGTGGCCAGGTTGATAACGGAGTCGCCTGGTTCACCTTTTATTTACATAGGCCAAGCCGGACAAGCGATAGGATAGGATAACTTTAGTTCCAAAACGCAGTCAACATTAACTACATGCGTCGCTAGCAGACCCATGTCAACGGTCCATGACATGACACAGCCATCAGTGGTGCTCAGCCACAGTGTGCGGAGACGGAGGGATGACAGGTCCGTGGTCTAGATCGTGACTCAGCGGTCGCATTAGGATGCACGGATTGTAAGAAATGACACTGAGTGGATAAGGCAAAAGAGCAAAGGTACCTGTGCTCAATGCTCAGTGCTATGGTGTTACGAATATTGATCGAGCAGATAGGCCAAGATTGTGGAATAATGGATCACGATAGCTCAGTGACCATTGCACAACAGACTCATGTGATGCGTTACCCAAAGCTGCTGCCAGCCGTGGAAACTAGAAATTGGTTACTGAATACCCCGAGGCACAGTAAAGTACCGTCATAGATACCGGAGGTCGGAGAAATGGTCCCGAGACGAGGCTGACTCCTGACGTAGTGATGGCCAATGAAAGATGGGTGTCATCGGGCTCGGAGTAAGCGCAAGGCGAGCCACGGCATGATTGGCCAGCAAACTTAGTGGGGCCTCTGTGCCGTGTGATCCAATTTGTTGAGAAATGGTGTGGGCTTGGCAATCCATTCCCAGTTTGGCCTCTTGATTCTGGGTCGGAGGTTTGGAATCCAGGTAATTGTGTATGTATCCAGTATGTGCTCGTCCGTCGGTAGCGATCCTCTGGATACGGAGTATCTTGCCCCTTGCTTCTGCAAGCCACGCCACCCCAAGGGTGATCGTGAAAATGAGATTCACAGGACTGGAACTACGACGGGGTCGCCCGTCAGTTGGGATCGATCATACTTTGGATCATTATTGACTTTACTTTTTTGCGCCTTTCCCACTGGTTTCACTGGCCCCACCATCGACGTCGTAGGTGTACATCTCTTGGGCTGATTTCGGCAAGGCGAGATTCCCATATGGATCTGCGGCCGAGAGGTGGAGACCTATCTACTTACTATCTCCCAAAAATAATAGCACCTCTCTAATTCCCATGCCCGGTATCCCCGCGACGATCACAGGCAGCTCGGAGACGACCAGACAAGACCGAGCAGCCGTGGAAACCGGTTGTCCGAGCCAGGGCCGGAGATAAGTAATGACCTCAGCGGTGCCTTGGATGGTGTCCAGGAGGCTGTGATAGGACATTGGGGCCCTGGGGGAGGGAGCAGAGGTTTGGCCACGATTGATAAGGTGTGAGGTGGGGACGCTGCGTGTCCATTCACAGTTGCGTCGGCGTCCAGGGCCTGGGCGAAACGGGGCGGACCATGGCTCCATTGCGCTTTGGGGTCAGGATCAGGATGATCATCCTGGTGCCTTGGCAAACATCATTGGCTCTGCTTCCATGCCACAGGCCCCGTCCCAGCAGGTTCAACGTTCTCGCTTCTCTTATAATCATCCGGTCGCTCGGTCTAGGGCCCTTCTGGCATCTAGCATCTCCCTTCTGAGGCTTGGCTTGCTTCTCCCTGTGTTCGACACAGCTTCCATCTCCGTATCACCCATCTCGACAGGCTACCTTCTGCCGCTCCTACCTGATCATTTCCGTTCCTGGTCCTGAAATACATGCGTAAGTCCTCTTCTACCTACCTACTTGCCTACCTACCTACCTACTCCCTCCTTCGCCATCCCTTTTCTCGGCCCTTCTGGGCCCTCACCCGCCACCACTGTTGGTCCCTCCGACTTTTCTTACTGACTTCTTGGCCCCCGTTGCAGACCGGATTCACTCGTGGGCGAAAGCTCACGCGTCTACCCTCAGCCCTCAGTCTCAGGGCCCCAACCAAGCGAACGAGTCCTCGGAGGACGCCTCTGCACAAGATGGACAAGTGAAAGAAGCTATACGTGACCCGGCCAGCCCGGAGTCGGAAAAAGATGCCAAAGAAGCCCCCAACAGGGGACTACTCGTCCGGATGAAGGATGGAACCATTCGTTTCACCGGACACACCAAAAGAGCCCTTTGCCACAGCTGGGTCAATGTGCTGCTCGTATTCGTCCCCGTAGGCATTGCCGCCGAGGCCGCGGGATTGAACCCAGGCTTGATCTTTGCCATGAATGCGATAGCCATCATCCCCTTGGCCGGTCTCCTCAGCCATGCCACCGAATGTGTTGCCAGTCGATTGGGTGACACCGTGGGTGCGCTCATCAATGTCACCTTCGGAAATGCTGTAGAGTTGATTATCTTGTATGTGAATCAAAGTCATCTATCTCCTTTAATATTTTCCGACAGTTCGGTGCTAATGCTTCGGTAGCATGTGAGTTATTGCCATGCAGGAACCTTATTGATCAATACTAAACACACCGGTGGCTCCAGTATTGCCCTAGTCAAGGTTTGTTAGCCCGTTGTCGGATTGTGGATTGTCCTAACGTGGTACAGAATGAAATTCGAATCGTCCAAGCATCGCTGCTGGGTTCCATCCTGGCGAATCTACTGTTAATCCTGGGCATGGCGTTTCTGCTCGGAGGTTTGCGCTTCCAGGAGCAGGCAAGTTTGCTGTCAGCACTGCTTGTGTAAATTCAGCTGACAATAGTAGATCTACAATAGCACTGTCACTCAAATGAGTGCATGTCTCCTCAGTTTGAGTGTCATGAGTTTGCTCCTTCCGGTAAGTTCTCATGCCCCCCAGTTAAATTTTCATACCTTCTGATGTTGTTCTAGACGGCCTTTCACGCTTCATGGTCGGACGAAACAGATGCTGATAAATACACCCTCAAAGTCAGCCGCGGAACTAGCGTTGTGAGTAGAAACAGGCTGCTATGCTCATTGCCCATCTAACTCGTATCAAATAGGTCCTACTTCTTGTGTACATCTTGTACATCGTGTTTCAACTCAAATCTCACGCTTATCTTTATGCCAGTATCCCCCAACAGATTATTGACGAGGAATCTCATCCAGGCATTCTGGCCGAGTTTATGAACAGCTCGTCAGATTCAAGCAGTTCCTCGGATGAGTCTGTGGATACTACGACGTCCTGGTCCACTGCCAAGCGTATCAAGAGGGCTATGAAATACAGACGACACCGCAAATCGAGCACCAGCTCTCGCGGCACCGTCTCCCCGCAGTCGTTCCGTAAGAAGTCGTTGGCCGATGTTCCTCCCACGGCGGTCATAGATGAGAACGCCGGCTCTGCTGCCGACCTGAGCGTCACTCATCAAGACGGGTCTGGGTCGTTTGTCATTGATTTTGGAGATGACACCCGGTATGATGCGGATCACGAACCACAGCCAAGGGACTTTGGGACACATAATGGTGCCAAGGCCTCCAAGGAAGATCGAAAGGCAAAGAGACGTGAGAGGCGAAAGCAAGAAAAGCGCGTCGAAAAGGAAAAAGGCACCACTTCTGTCACCAATACCACACTCACAGGCCGCCCTTCCATGAAAACCCACAAGTCAGAACCTACAGTTGATCGCGGACAGCCTCCTTTGCCAGTCGAGGAAGCAATTGAGCCCGCCAAGCGGCGATCGGCCTTCCGTCCCACGATGCCGTCTTTGCTCACCAACACGGTTTTTTCGACCACGACACCATCCAATGCAGCAGTGCCCGCAAGCCCTTCAAATCCCTATGGACTTCGGCGAACTCATTCTCTACCGTCTTTCACCAATCGTCCTCCCCCTCCGGGAAGTGCCGTTCAGTTCGCTCGGGGCGCCTCTCGCATGCCCACTGGTGTGACCCATACTACGGCCGAAGTGGCCCCCGAACAACCGGAGCCAGAGATGTCACGCACCGCGGCGGTGGTGATGCTCCTGGTGTCAACCGGTCTTGTCGCGGTGTGCGCGGAGTTCCTTGTCGATGCCATTCCCACCATGGTCGAAAGTTCATCCGTCAGCGAAGCTTTCATCGGTCTGATTATCCTTCCCATTGTCGGCAACGCCGCGGAACACGTCACGGCAGTCAGTGTAGCCACCAAAAACAAAATGGACCTAGCGATCGGTGTATCGGTGGGAAGTAGTATTCAAATTGGTATGTATCTGAAATATCCGTCGTCGAACCCAGACTCATTCCTCGCAGCAATCTTCGTAACCCCGTTGGTCGTCATCCTTGGCTGGTGTATGGACAAGGACATGTCCTTGTACTTCACGCTGTTCGAGACCATCTGCCTGTTCGTCACGGCATTTGTTGTGAACTTCCTGGTGCTTGATGGTCGAAGCAACTACTTGGAAGGCTCTCTACTTATTGCAGCCTATGTAATCATCAGGTAAGTTACCTTCTGACTTGGCACCTTACCGGATACTAACATGTTTAGTGTTGCCGCGTTCTATTATCCCGATAGTGGTCAGTCCAGCACCACGGCGGGAGCATAATCTCTCCCTATGACTCAGCAGCTTGATGTTACACCCTAGCGTTTACACATCAAATTGCACATTGCAGGTGAGAAGGGGTGGCATCTTGCGCCAAGGGTGGAGATGGGGGTGGTCGGAAGAAATTCTATAGCATTAAACGATAATGTAAATATTGCTGCCTGGTTTACTCGGCGCATATCAGAATGCAGATTATATTTGTTTATGACTGTTCCAGTCTGTTTCATAACCTGCGGTATTTTGTTCGGTGTTGGTGCCGGCGCCATGCTTTCACTGCATGAAATAATATATCAACTTGCTGCCAAGATGAAGGACTCCCTTGCTCAGAACTCCACCGAGACTCCAACGGTGCAATAACAGCAGGCAACCGAATTCTACCTTCTTCCGGACGCATCTGTTGACTCATGGCTGCAGGCCTGCCAGACAGGTCCGATTAAGATGGTACCAGAGGAAAAGTGGCTGAGGCACTGTTGACACCCGCCACAGCCACTGAGTAAGACACACGTGGCGCTTTGCTCAGGGGCTGCGGAGGGGCTGGTCTTGGCGTAATTTATCCGGTTCCAGATACATCGCCCACCCGCTTGTTACCGGCGCTTCATCTCGCCTACGTGTCCGGTATATTGGGTGAATTTGATTCAATATGGCGTTTTCTCTGCCGTGTGGAATTCCAGCCCGCAGCGATCAGCCATGCTTCGGCTGGAGGACCCTATCAAGCCGCTTTCTGGAAGGCTGCCCAAATGGACGGTAGCCGGCTGGGCAATGATCGATCCATAATACGGCGTCATTACGGGGTGGGGGAGTACTGTGGCTGGTGGGATACAGCGCTTCCGATTGGGCGGAAGTGAGGCCTCGGCACCAGCCCTGTGTGGCGCCAAGAAAAAAAGGGAGCAACGGACTTCTGCGGAATCGTTGGGACAAGTCAGACGGAGAATTCGGTAGGTCTTTTCTTAGCAGTCGCGCTGGTCGGTCATTGGTTGTTTCAGGTTGTGCAGTGAGCCTGGCTGGTTGGCGGTTAGCCAGGCATCCGCGATGGATGGCATCTGCCCCTCCATGCACTTTCCTAGGCATCCCGCATCCAGCAGATGAGCTGTGATGAATTTCATGCGCTTCAGCCACGCTGCACATCTTCGGTGTCTGCAATTACGCAGTATCTACTGCTAAATAATGAACAGGATTCAATCCAGCCCCAGTTGCGCCGGGTCTGCCCCCTTCAGGGGCGGTGCTGTTACGTCTCTGCCTAATCGGCGTGCATCTCCAGACTGCCAGATCTACAGCGTCCAGTCATGACCATCCACCCGACTATTGACGCTTCCCCATCCCACCTAATAACCCAGTGGGGACTGCCTGCCTTAGCGCCAGCCTGGGTCCCGATGCCGATGGGCTGAGGTGAATCCCTGAGAGCCGTTGATGCTGATGCACCCGTGTCCCCAACTCCAACTCTCCCCCTCCACCTGACAGGGTCTCCCGAACCACTTTGAATATTTAAGGGTCTACGATCCGTCCGTTATCTCTTTCTTCTCTTTCCTCTTCTATCCTCCTTTCCTTCTTCCACATTCTCCCACCACACCACCATGTCTTACTACCCACCACAGGATTCCTACTACGGAGGACGCCCTCCATATGAGCGTCCTCCCTACGAGGGTGGCCCTCCTCCTGAGAGACCCCCTTATGACCGCCCTCCCTACGACCGTCCTCCTTACGACCGTCCTCCCTATGAGAGTGGTCCTCCCCCCGACAGGCCTCCTTATGACCGTCCTCCTTACGACCGTCCCCCTCCCGAGAGATACAACTCCGGTCCTCCCCCGTCTGACCGCCCCCCATACGACCGCCCTCCGTACGGTGACCGTTCACCCTACGAGGGTGGCGAACGCTCCTTCGACTCTCCTCCTCCTCGTCCTCCCTACGCCAGCCCTCCTCCTTCCTCTCGTCCTCCTCCCGTCCCTCCCCCTCCTCTTCCCATGGACTGGGTCCAGGAATGGGACCCTAACGCCCGCCGTGCCTACTTTGTCCACATACCCTCTGGCCGCTCGGAATGGATTCTTCCTGCTGATGGCTCCCGCGATATGGGTCCCCCGGGTCCCCCTCCGCCGCAGGAAGGCGGATACTACTCTCCGGACCCTGAGGCTGCGCAGGCTGCCGCGGAGGAGCAGAAGAAGAAGGACAGGAAGAACATGCTCCTTGGAGCTGCAGGTGGTCTGGCCGTCGGTGCTCTCGGAGCTGCCTTCATCACCCACGAGATTGGTACATTGCCCTACCATCAACCCCCTCATGTTCTCAGAATGCTAATTGTGATTTAGACGAGCACCGTGAAGAAGAGCGTGAAGAAGAGGAACGCGAGGATGCGCCTCCTCCGATGATGTACCAGCGGGAGACCATCATTGAGCGTGAGGAGGTGCCCGTCTACGAGCCCTACCCGGAGGATGACTGGTAGACGATTTCCTCTACTTGCATCATACCTGGTTCTGTTAATTCATTGCATTTTCGGGAATTGTTTAGCTGTATCCTATGCATTTAACTATACCTATACCAATATAGATTGGATTCGATTACAATTGTATGTTGTTGCGTACGTGGCATATGATAGCTTAGTCGACTATTGCATGTGGTCGTAGTTTGATAGTATATTATAGCCACTCAACCATGAGCATCCCAGTATGTAGACAGTGAATATGTAATATCATTTGCATCTCAGCACAAGACCTTACTTCCTAGAGATATACCCCAACCAAGCATCGAACAATGAATCACAAAATCTAGACATCACAACCACTCATAAATCAAAACCAACGAAACAACATGAAACTAAACCCCTCCATTCATCCATCCACCCATCCATCCATCCTCCTCCCCCCAACAAACCACCCATACTATATAGCATCCTACTTCCAACAAACAATCTCCCCATGCAAAACCCCAAACCACCCCTCCTCACAACCCACCCACTCCTCCCACCCCCTAACCACCCCCTCCAACTCCTCCCTCGTCGCATACCCCCCCTCAACCACCACCTCGGCCCACTTACTCCCCCGACCCTGGCCCTCTCCGCCATCCCACCCCCCAATACCTCCTCTCCTCCAGCTCACTAAAGCACCACGCCCCCGCACTCCTCCTCACCTTCTCCCTCTCAAACCCCGCCTCCACAGCCCAAACATGTATCCTTTCCCCGGGGTTCGGATTCCCGCCATTCCCCCTCCCCACCCTCTCCATCAACTCATTCCACTTCCTTATCCCCTCGTTATCCTCCGGGTACCAACTCATCTTACTACTCTCCCTTGCGGCCACGATCCCATTCGGCTTGGTTACTCTCCGCATTTCCCTCAACGCTTGCACCGGATCAGCGATATGCTGCAGGACTTGGTGTACGTGGACTAGGTCGAAGGTGTTGTCGCCAAAGGGGAGAGAGTGGATATCGCCAATTTGGAATGTAACGTTGGTGATGGATTCGGTGGAGGCGAGGTTGCGCGCGTGGGTTAAAGGTTCAGGGACGGGTTCGAGACCGATTACGTGCCCGTGGGGTACGCGCCGGGCGAAATCGATGGTCATGCTTCCGGGGCCGCAGCCGATGTCGAGGATTTGCATGCTGGGGGTGAGGTAAGGGAGGAGGTAGGAGGCGGAGTTGGTGAGGGTGCGCCAGTTGTGGGTGGTGAGGACGGGGGAGGTGTGGTTGGTTGTGTAGGTCATTTTGGGTTTGGAGTTGGGTGAATTGGGGAGAAGGTGGTGGTGGGATTGTTGTTGTAGGAGGAGGAGGAGGAGTAGTTGTTGTTGTAGTTGATGTTGTAGTGATTAATGGGTTTATATGCTCAGGGTGAGGCCCACTTTAATGGTGGGAGGTGGGGTGGGGATCGGAGTTCCGAGATGGTGGTTCTGAACATGATGTGTGGGAGGTTTATGGCATTTTTTAGTCGGAGAACAAGACACATTGTCCAAAAATATATTCATTCTGGTATTGCCCGACGGTAATACTAGGTAATAGTATGAGAAAAATGATTATTTATTTAGTAAGAAATTGCACTGGCAGAAGTGGCATAGCAAGATCAACACCCATGTACATGAGTAGTCACTCCAAACATCATCATTCCAAACTCATCCACTGTTTTTATCCACCGTCCAATTCTTTCTCGTCGTCGTGGTGTCCCCGTCTCTGCAGATCTCCAAAGTTCCGATATCTCCAACATCCCATCTTGCCACTGGAGGAGATGCCGATCGTACTCTTTCTCCCATGTTTCTCGAGTACTAGCCTCCCACAATAGCTTGGCCTCAGGGGCAAAAACGCCCGTCATTTCATCCGCAATAAAGTTAGGCAGGAGTTTGTCGGCGTTATATACACTACAGAACAAGTACATGGTAAAAATCGACCGGCGCTTAGCGGCCGCCACAATCCACGATTCCCAGCTAGGCTTTGTATGCGAGATCTCAGCGGCACAAAAGAGTCCATTCCGAGCAGTACGGAAAGCCATCTCCATGAGTGTAATCATGACCTTGTCGGTGACATTCGGGCTGTCTCCCAGAGGAGAGAAGTATAGCATGATAGAGTATATGAGATAGGCCTGAAAGGTTGCAAGTAGATCGATGTCATTCGAACGAGTCCTGTCCTATTAAATTCGGTATCAGTATGCAGTACCTCTCACCATATTTCAAGCTAACCTCATTCTCCAGCCGCTCCATCTCCTTCTCCACAGTCTCGACCACCAAGGCCTCACTCCCCACCGCAGCCTGTTCCCACATTCGCACCAGACTATAACAATTAGCCAAGGCACGGGGCATTCTACCCCCCGTAACCTGCAATCGATGGATGATCGGCGGGACCTCTCCATCTCTCATCATACATCGGGGATATGTGCTCAATATCCTGGAGATGAACTGCAGCGTGAATGGATGATAAGTCTTCGGAACCTCATTTTGCCCCAGCGGAGGCAGAATATAAGGCCGAAGCCATCGATCGCGAATGATTACCGCATCTTCACTTGGCACCAGATCAACCAACGTCAAGTCCAGTCCACTGATTTCCTCACGCACAGTGTTGGACGCCTGCCTGCGTGGCTGACGCGGAGTCCAGGCCGAACTGCTAAAGTTGGCTAGGGGGATAGGCATTGTATCGAGCTGCGATGAACTGAATATCGGCAAGACTGGCTCAGTGGGCGCCGTGTAGTTGAGCTCGGCCGGAGGGGTGACGACAGGAGGATGGGATGGATATTCGCAGGGCCGGGCGAGCGATCGGCAGCGGGAACAGGTCGGCTTCTCCAGATCACAGCGGACTTTGGATTTGGTGCAGCCTTGACAAGCCTTTTTGCGCGGGGGAGGCCGGTGTCCTCGTCTCTGACGTGGAGATGTCATGGTTGTGGAGTTGATGTTTTGAGGTGTTTTCGGAGTTCCGATCCGGGAAATGAACACCCGATGAGGGGTGATTAGTCACCCTTTCAGTACTTTCCTTACTAGGAAGGTGGTCCTGGGTTGGCAGGATTTGTACAAACATCCTCGTTCGCATCATGACTCTTCATTCTCAACAGCATATCTTTAACGTTGGCCAGTCCAGTTCAGCGTTATGAATTCAGTACATCTTTCCACTGTCGACTCCAAACCCCCTGACACCTGTCCTTCCGGTAAGTCGTGAAGAGGGAATTGCTTGATAATCATCTTATTGACAATAGGATCAGACGAAAAGCCCGACCCTCTCTTCTCTTATACCTCCGGTCGCTGGCTATGGGATGAAGCATCCCAACTTTTGCAACGGTACCGGTCCTTTAATGTCGATGAGCTCAAAAAAGCCGCCGCCAGATCCGTCAATGCCAGATCCTGCGTCAAGTTAATCAAGTTCAATGAGGATGGATATTATAAGACTTTCTTGTTAACAATGGACAATGGTGTGGAGGTCTTTGCGAAGTTGCCGAATCCTTTGGTCCCCGAGAAGGTTGCAACAGCCAGTGAAGTTGCAACGCTTGACTTCCTTCGAAACGAGCTAGACATACCCGTTCCTCGAGTCTTTGCCTGGAGTAGCAGCAAGGACCAACCTGTTGGGGTAGAATATATCATCATGGAAAAACCTCCTGGGCAGGAGCTGACCAATGTTTGGCCTACTATGGATCTTTCCCATAGGATGGATATTGTGGCCCAGTTGGTGAGTATTCAAGCGAAAATAGCTACTGTCGACTTGCACAGTTATGGAAGCCTGTACTACCGAAAAGACATTGAAGATGGTCTTGATGTTCCTGGACTCGTTGATCGATTTTGCATCGGTCCCAGCTACGAAGCACGATTCTGGGAGGAGGAGAGGAGATCAATGGACTATTATAGAGGTCCCTGTAAGTTGATCATATCCTTGTTGCTATAGAGAAAAGGTTAACGAGAGACCGAGCAGGGATTTCATCCGAGGCATATGTGAAAGATATCGCGAGGCGGGAGAGGGAATGGATCCTGCGATTTGCAAAGCCCCATCAATTAGAAGACCCTCAAAGACAGCCATACACTCAAGAGTCTCCTCGTTGGCATGCAGAACTGCTTGACCGATATCTGAAGATGGTATCTAACTTGATGCCACCCCATAAGGGCCTACATCGGTCGGTACTTTGGCACCCCGATCTACAGGACAGTAATATATTTGTCGAACAAAACCGGATTGTAAGCATCATTGGTTGGCAAGGCGGTTCAAGTCTTCCAATATACTATGCATGCGAAGTACCCAGGTTTCTGCAAATAGATATCACGTCTTCTCTCAACCTGATTCTGACTGCAAGACTAACATCGCAAGAAAGAAAGGAGAGTCGACGGAGAAACCCGCTCACACAGCTTCAAGAGTTCTATATTTCCAAATTTCAGGAACTTGACAACGATGTCTTCTCTGCACTGTCGTTTCCTCAAGCTTTGACTCGACAGCGACTCATTCATTCTGCAGGATACACGTGGGAAGATGATGGGCTAATCGTGTTTCTGGAGCTGCAGCAGCAAGCGAGGCGTGAATGGACCGAGCTAACAGGCCTGCCACTGAGCTCTTGTCCTGTCAGATCCGACGAAAATAAAGAGTTTCCTCACTGTAATGATAGAAATAGTTTGGCCGGTCGCCGAGTTGTCTTCCACCTCCTCGGAATCCCTCGGGATGGCTGGGTACATCGCAAAGACTTTGAGGCCAAGGTAGAGGTGATGCGGAATCTAGCGGGCTCTATCATCAAATCAGCCACAGATAAGGACGACGCGAAACGAGCACTACGATCTTGGAAGCTATCGGAATCCGGGCCCGCCAGTCTATCAGGAAACCAAATGGTTTTCTAGAGGCCCTTGCCGTGCATGGGTCGTAGTCACTACCATAGAACAGTGTCTGGAAGTTGGCCTTATTACTATCGTGTTGCTGCCATCGGGATTTGGAATATGGAGAAAAAAGGTCTGCCGAAGTAGTTAGATTCGCACGGGACGAATTCAAATATTATTGTTAGAGAAATTCATCGATAACTTTAACATAACCATAGCGAAAGCAAAGCTCTCCGTAAAATTCTGCCAAAAGACTCTATCCGCACAGAAACACCAAGAATGGCCATACCAGGTCTCTGCATACACGACCGACCATTAGACCCTTTCTGTCAACGTACAAGCGGACACCACACCTCATATTCCTAGCCACACCGGCGAGGTCACAACCACACTTATCTCTTACTCAACCTACATAATCAACCAGTATACTCTATACAGAAGACCTATAAATAGATACAAATTAAATACGTAATTCTAAAAAAGCACCCCCTCAAGACACAGTCTAGATATCTCACGCAGGACCTTTAGGACCTCACATAGAACGATAAACAACCCCCGAGATAGTATACTTAATATCTCTAGACGCGTAACTAACCTCGGGTATCATTAAGTCAGGCGGAGGAGGTCCTACTAGTAGGTATGTAGTATGAATAAGTAAGCATTTTCTGTAACAGGCATCTCCTGCCATAAGCGCCTGCCTAACAGGCGTAACTCACGTGGAATGCCAACCTCTAAGAGGTTTTCCTCCTTCTTCTTACTGTATCTGGAATTACATAAAATGATGGCTTCGCACGCGTTTTCTTCATTTGTTTTAGATTATGGAGGCGTCGTCTAGTGTTTGATGTGGTCCCTTTTTACAATATAGTAGGCGGGTTCGGGTTTGCTGTAGCGTCTGCCTTAAGGAGATATGTAGAAAGGAATCCGGACAAGAATGGAAATTCTTCGATTTCTCTATGAAAGAAAAGTACCCAGTTTGAGCCAAGTGCCAAATAATAATAAATAAATATAGCAACACCCAACATAAGTACAAGTCGAACTCCCACCAGTACCTCAGTTCGTTGGGGCTGAGAACCCCCAAACCGTGCCTATATTGAAGTTCTTCACGACTGCTCGTCCCTCGGGCCCAGTAACCCATGCCGCGAAGTCTTTGGCTAGGTTAGAAGCCTGCGCTTGAGCACTGATCACCAAATGAGCAGGGATGGGGGGGATCTCATCTGGGGCATCCTCGCTGCTTTTGTATATTATAAACCTAGAACCAAGAGCAGTCTGGCCCATGAATTGAAAGAAGCTCCGCTCCGTTAGGGTGTACATGTTCAAATTTCCGGCGGTAGCGAGGTCCATCTCTTGATCAGTCATTACGGTCTCCTGGTACCAGTTGGGGGAGTGGATCATCCACTGATAGATTGATCGGGTTTGTTAGATGGATGCGTGGAAGAGGCGATGGGGTAGCTTACTGGTCTGACTTGGTTCCACAAGTCGGACTCAATGGCCTTGATGGCTGAGTCCCCGGATCGACCGAGAAACATCATTTCGCAGGTGGGGTTCCTTTCTCCTGCTGTGACTAAGTCCGCTAGCATTGTGGTTATGTGGGATTCCGGGTCCAGCCCAGCTGGGTTGGAGGGTGGTCCCACGAGAAGAACATGGTCGTTGAAGAGATAATGCATAGGATATAGAACGGTGTCTGTGCTGCCGGCGGCTGTTTCCGCTTCAGGGCGGGTGGGGAGTACGTGGCTGGCGATTACGATATCGACTTTGCCGTTTTGCAAGGACTCAATAAGCTTGGCTGAGGTGTTCAAGTTCCAGGCCACATTGAAGGGATCGGGGGAGATTGAGGCGTGGAAGTCGATAAATCCAAGAGCAAGAGCTTTGGAAGGGTTAGGTGACCTGAAAGGGGAATTGGGTTTATGTATTGACGTACATCGCAACACGCCGCACCACGGGGTTTCTGCAATCCCAATGGAGAGAATGGGATTTGATGGAATGTGATTGGCAATCTGTTCCTTCGTCTGAGAGATGGTCAGGTTACTATGGAGCAGCTCCCAATTTCTCTCCCCACGGTCAAATCTGTAGAGCTCTCCCTTGCTGTTCACTCGGTAAGCATCATCTCCGACTGCAAGATGAACATTATCCGTGTTCATGTCGCGTTGGTTCCAAATCATGCCTCCACAATGTTCATAAATTGACCCGTTCTCATGGCGTGCAAAAAGCCCTGCACGACCGGCGGCAATTTGGACAATGGGGAACACCCCAACCAGCTGCCACTGTTGTTGCCCATAAAGCTGGGAGACAAACCCTTGCTTGTCGAGTTTGAACAGAGAATTGTCGTCTGTGGCAATCGCAGTGGCATTCTTGTCATCGAGGATCTTCCACTTTCCCTTCTTGAGATACGAAATTGTCCCATCTTCGGCAAGTTGGTAAATAGAATTCTGGACCATGACCAGGTCCTTCGTCTGAGTATCACCGCCCCGAACTCTCCATTCGTCAGGGGCTCCAAAGTCGTGACACGACAATAAGTGCTCCTGTTCCTGCCATCGCCAAGTGATGTCACCCCATACCCACATCTTGGTCAAGGTGTCAAGCCGCTTCCACTTATGTTCCTTATATTCGTAGACCTCACCATTTGCCCGACGGATGAAAGGTCCATTGCCGACGATCTGTCTGTTGCTCTCATCCTGACCTAAGGTCACCCAGTTTATGGAGTATGCACTGTACATTTTAACCGTTCCATTTGTACGAAGCAGATAACAGCTCCCACCGCCCACGGCGATTTGGTCATAAGTCATGTTGGCTCAATTGAAGATGATTCGGATAGAGAGAAATGAGAAATGAGGAATGGATGGTGTATTTGGTGGTTTGAAGGAAGGAGATCAAAGGGATGGGGGCACGATTTTTGACACAGGAGGGTCAGAAGGTTAGCACAGCCTATTTATAGAGCCTTATTCCACGGTGCACGTGTCCAAAATTGCATCATCATCATCAGGCAGTGCCCCTTTCGAGCCCTCAGCCCTTGTGATACAGCGGGAGCCGCCATCCTATCAGCTTGCTGTTCGGCCATATTCGACGCGAGTCACTGCATCGCTGGTTTAAATGAGCCCCTCGTTGGTGCCAACCATTTGGAGTAGGCGCTGCAATCAACCAGCGTAGAAATGAGGCAGAAAGAGCCCAGTGGGTCTGAGCGCTTTGTTGCTCACCTACCACAGTCTTCTTCCTCCTATCTTGTTCTGCCGCAGGCCAATGTTAGGCATTGTCAAACCTACTACCACGTAGACCAATGAAGATATGTTCTTTCCGACTACTAGAACAGAAAATAGAACTTGCGGAGTAGCAGGAGCCGCCGCCGCCGCTCAACGTGAGGTCAAGTGGTGAGGTGTTTAAGGGGGGAGTGATCATCTGAGATATATGATGGCACTCGAGTTCATTCTTGATGGTAGACGATGAACGGGGATAAAACCGACAATAATGAGGTTGAAGGCCGCACGAAGCATAGAGAAAAAGCCAGGACGAGGAAATAGTAGCTGCTAGGAGGGCGAGGCATAGAAGTTTGTCCAGAGCCAATGGCAAGATGCTCCATATAGCCATTCTCGGTCGGCGCGTGCAAACTGCAAACACCTTTGATTCCTTCTTCATTTCCTCATTACAGCTGCTTTTTCGAGCATCTCATGCCATGCTCCTGAAACCATCATGCTTTGATTAGCTTACCACAAAATATACCCAAATTTCTATCCGTGTCGTGAAACTCTACCTCATCGCAATCATGAGCGAGTCCGTGCTTGTTTCGCGTATCGACGCGTCCGACGAAAGCCTAACGCGAATGCAATGCAATGCAATGCAATGCGATACAATAATCCCACGACGCAACGATGTCCATCCCTCGAGCCTTCATCCCTCAGCTTCAGCCTAGAAGACACATCAGTCTCATCCAAGCTCCTCCATTTCAATCAACAAAATATCGCACCTTCACCCAGATACCACTGAGCGCCACCTACCAAACCGCAACACCCCGCCCAATAACCCACGCATTTGACCCAGCCACACCACCATCACCACCTACACCCACTGCATTCAGCTTCCTACACCCATCCAACCTCACCCACCCCGACTACAAGCACACCATCACCATCACCCCACCCGATCTCAAAGTCCCCTGGCCAACCTCCCTCCCCTGCGCCCTTCAATCCCGCTACTGGCGCGAAGCCGAACACGCAGCAACAGACTATCTACATACCATCTTCTCATCATCTCATCCCAACACCCAGCCCGAAGAGAAATACATCACCGCCATATCCGACGCAGCAGTCTCCTACGCCATCAACCTCCTCCCACTAGGCGACTTAGCCCGCACAAAGCTCCTCACTAGAGCCCTCGTCCTCGCATTCCTCCACGATGACACAGCCGATAAACCAAACGGAGATAGAAACTCTCATCTTCTCATTCCCACACCAGAAACCAATACCCCAGACCCAAAAACCACAGCATTTACACTCCTCTCCCAGGACATCCTAGCCGAGTCTCCATCCCAGGGACACACCCTCCTCCAAGGCATTCTCTCCTGGGGTTCTACATCCCAACACAAACAACCAACAGCATTTACCTCATTAGAGACATACATCCCCCCCGCACTATCGGATTTCGGAGCGGGGCTTATTCTCCGCACCGTTGAATTCTCACTCAACCTTCCCCCTTTTTCCCCAAAGGAGAGAGAAAAAATTAGGGTGTTGGAAGATCTCTGTGCGCGACATATGCTCCTCACTAATGATTTGTATTCGTATGCTAAGGAGGTGATTGCCGAGGCGGGGGGTGGGGAGAAGGTATTGAATGCGGTGAGGGTGGTGAAGGAATCCATGGGTGTTAGTGATGAATTAGCGAAGAGGATGGTGAGGATGGTTATTTGGGATTTGGAGGGGAGGATGGATGGGGAGTATATACGGCTGGAAAGGGGACACGGGATAAGTGAGGCGGGGTTGAGGTATGCGCGCGCGATGATTGTTGCGGCAGCAGGGAATATGTTTTTTTCGGCGACCTGTGGGAGATATGCCCGTGTTGTCGAGGGGTCGAAGTTGTAGTTATTCTGTGGTTATGGTTTATGTAGAGTGTACACACAGCATACAACGAAATATATGTGTTCTGCGGAGTATACGAACTGTGGGAGTCTAGAATGCTACGCAGGTACACCCCGCCAATCCCACCCCGCCAAGCCCAACTTTGGTAGCTAATCCCAACCCGGCTAGCTAGATTACACGGACAGTCGCGTACGAAACCCCTTCATCCCTTCCTTCCCCTCTTCACCATCTCAACTTCATCCAACGCCCCAGCATCTGCTATCATGTCGGCAGACACATCCTCCCCAATGATTCCCGTCATCTTTTATCTTTCAACACCTTGCTCACTTTTCTCCAGCCGTTATGACTGTATACTGTTTGTTCCTGGATTATCCATTATCCACGATCCTTCCGATTAGCGTGGAAACTAGCCTACATGCATACAGAGTACAGAGTAGTATAACGTTTCTCTATTATCTAGGCAATGGTATTAAACCCCAGCCACGACAAGTCCCTTGAAATTAATCACCCCCTTGCGAGTGTCGATTGCTGTACGCCTCTTGATACCGAAACCGAGTGGATGCCGATTACCATGTTGTTGCAGACTTGAGTCGAGTGGACTGGATTCGGGCTCGGGGTTTTGTGTGGTGCAGCGTGGGGTCGTTGTCCTACATACTTTCTTTCTTTCCGTATTGGAAGTTTGGTATGGATAGGTACATCTTGTGGGGATGGGGGATCAACGGTAGCTATCCTGGTTATTCCAGTAGAGTGTATCGTGCTGGACTTCCGGACCAGTGGCTCCGAATTCCCACCCGAGTTTTAGTTTCGTCCATTGCATTAGATGGCTGGCGATTTTTAGGTGGCCGACGTCGGTTGGGTGTTCTTGGGGATCGATGTCGTTGTGTTGAAGGATGCCTTTGGTGCCGAAGTAGTGTACGAATCCGTCGTTTTGGAAGTGTTGGCAGACGCGCTGGATTTCGGAGACGTAGAATGGGGATTGGATGTAGGTGTCGTCGGAGCGGGTGAAGTTGCCCCAGAGGGACTGTTCATTGATTAGTGAGTGGTTGGTTGGATTGTGTAGATGGGGGTATGTACCATGATGACTATCTGTGCGTTTGGATATGTGTCGTGTACACTGTTCACCAGGTCAACGTAGCTGTCATAGAAGGTTGAGCCGGGGATGTTGTTTTGAGGCCGGCGGTCGTTTGTACCCAGGTCTATGACAACTAGATCTGCTGGGGGACGGGAGCTAAAGTTCCATTTCTCGGGATGGTCTCCGTAGGTAGCGTTTGCGCGTACACCTGCGTCAGAGGCGTAGAACCATTGATGTGTCTGATTGGTTAGATGTATTTTCTGCAGGGTGTGGAAAACCAACCATGCCCCGTGCCTTATCCGCATAGCACTCTTGGTCCGTCAAGCAGATTCCGGGATATGCCTATCGTGGTTAGATGGGAATGCAAAGCGATCGAGAAGACATACGGTGATCGAGTATTCGACATCCCCTAGGCCGGCGGCAAAGTTGTACGCCCATGACGAAAGCCCCTCATAAGTGGCATATTGTCCCGATGCGAAGCTATTGATGTTAGTACTGGAAGCACGGGGGGTAATTGTACTCACGAGTCACCGATGATTTCCACCGTCTTGTTGTATGCAGGGACTACAACTAGTTTTGAGCCAGAAGCGACAGACACGCTGGACAATTGAACTGTACGATTGATCAGTTAGGCATCATCGTGAGGATTGATAAACTTATCCATAGCCCCAATTCGTGACTAACCACGGTTAGTAAAAACACTTGATGGGATAGAACGCACTTACCTCGCATTTCGAACGTGTGGTTGGTGGACAGGTTTAACCCCGGGGTCCATGATCCAGCAAATTGGTATGTCGCGTTCGCAGTTACGTTCGAGAATTCCCAGTCCAAACCACCGATTCTATCCAGTCAGAAGTAGTACCAATATCTCGGCATTAGGGACTTACCGATAAGCCAAAAGTACCCCTTTGCTTGTCTGTGGACCGAAGCTCAAAGCAAGCTATTCCATGTCAATGATGATATTCAGTGTCCACATACTCGGAATCGTACCTGATCGCCGGTAAACCCAAGCTTGATGCCCGGAAGTCTATATCCGTCAGTCGTGATATAATTGTCACCGAACTCGTATTAAAACCTACGACCACCCTAGCGGACGACTCGGTTAGCACCCCACGTCAAAAACATGAATATATTCTGGGTATAAGTCTCACAAGAAACATAATTACTATCCCACCTCCCCTTGTACGATATCTCCGATGCATTCGGCCCATAACTCCGCCAGGAGCCATCCTCCAGCGAAATACTCGGAGCCTGCCCAGGATACGGATCTTCTCGAACCTGGCCATTCTGCAGAATGGTGGCCGAGGCCTGCAGAACCCATGAGAGCAAATAGAATAGAGAGAGTCGCATCGTTTCTGTTGTTTACCTTCGGTTGTGCTGCGCGGATGTGTGGAAAGGAGGGCCAATTCTTAAGTCTGCGGTGAAATGATGACTATTTCCTTGCGTAAATTTGCTTCTGCTATCCAGCATAGTTTGTGGCTCTGGACAATAGAACTTACCGACGAAGTAATGATCGGCCCGAGACCCACCCTTGCTTGCCGATCAGGGGACAGATCGATCGATCGGGTTGTGGTGGTCAAAAGCAGGGTAAGGTTTCTTCATGCAATGCAGATTAACTGGTAGAATTAAATGCAGGGCCAACTGTTGCAGGAAGCATTGAAAGAAGGCACTAGGGACTCTATGACCACATCATACGAGTGGTCCCCATGGTTGGAACGAACAAGGTTGCGGGAAGGCAGGAAAAACATCGGAAAGTCAATCCACCATATTAAGATTGCGGAATTTCTTTGTGGAGACGCAGAAGCAAAAGGCATCCAATTAGTCAAGTGATTGACAGGCATTTTCATCATCCATGGTGTGCTGAAAAATACATTTGAGCAGCAGCTGGTGCCCGTTGCATGAGATTGGAAATCCCATTCGAAAGGCGGAATTCTCGAATTATGAAGCACGGTCGGTCAGAACGTAGATGATCATGCCTTTCTGCTGTCACTCCCGATAGCATCGACAGTCCTGGCTGATAAACCACATGGTTATCGTTACTAGATTGTCTGTCGTATGATGAAATGGACTCTCACTTTAGTATTCCATTTCGATAGTTTTATCGACAAGTCATTATTGAGGACGTGGTAAGAACCTTTCAATATCGTCATTTCCAGTGATGCGGCCATCTCTAAAGCCCAGTGCTGCATTTTTTAACGGAGAACCTGGAGTACTCATCCATGAAGTGTCTGAATAAACGCAGAATACAAGAAGTTCCTTGATAAAATTGATGGACGCTCCGACTTGGATTGGTATAGACGAAGATGAGAAAATTGCGGAACATCCAGGTAGTGGTGAGTATGGTTAAACTAAATCCTTGCCGTCGGTTATTCTGAGCCGATATCAACCAGGGGGTGGGTCTAAATGGTGTCGAGTATGGAGTAGTCGCCGATAGGCGTGGGATCAATGACATCAGCGTTGACTAGCTGATGCCATCTGTTTAGCAGTTTTTGGTTATTGCAAGGGCTAAACCCAGATATTCTTCCGATTTTCGACTGGGGTTAGGCTGACATTCTTGTCCTAGGAATGCTGTCAGTCCAGCCATCCGAGTGAGATGGCGTGATGGAACGGCTTCATTGAATGCGCTTACCGTTTGTTTGTTAGGTTGGGGAAGAGAAACAGGGGATCAAACCTCCAGGCTCCAACATCTCATCTTCAAGCGGGATTAGATGACTAAATCGAAAAGGGCCTAGGCTAACGGCTAAAATCTCACCTATCAAGCTGCGATTGATGGATACGAGAGATAGCGCTGGAAGAGTCATCTCCGCCGACGGAGTCCGGAGATAACACTCACGTGCTGACGAGCTATTTGTCTCGACCCAGGAAACATAACTGCCGGTTTCCTCGATCTTCGTCAGCCTGCTACCCAACAACTCAATTGCATTGTACATCATGGTTCGCAGACTTGCATTGGTGACATCTCCTACGCAATCACCGATACCATCACTAGCCATGGCATATACCGTTCGCCCCAATTCTGTGTCGATGAACATCCATCCCAGACCGCTCGTTCTAGCCACAGCAACAGACGAGGCCAAGATTACGACAATCTATGCAGACCTGTTAATTCCAGGCGACGGAGAGCCCTTGCGCAATGCTGCCCTGGTGATCAGCGACAAGGTCATCGCCTTCGTTGGACCCGCAGCCGATATCCCCAAGAAATTCCTCCGGGCCACCCAATCAAGCCATCGAGTCCCTGTGTTGATGCCTGGCCTATGGGACTGTCATATGCACTTTGGCGGCGACGATGACTACTACAACGATTATACCTCTGGCCTGGCCACTCACCCAGCCGCGTCCGGCGCTCGACTAGCCCGAGGATGCTGGGAGGGATTGCAGGCCGGTTATACCTCGTACCGCGATTTGGCTGGATATGGGTGCGAAGTGGCCAAAGCTATCGATGACGGAACCATCGTTGGGCCGAATGTATACTCGTCTGGAGCTGCGATCAGCCAGACAGCGGGGCACGGAGATATCTTCGCTCTTCCAGCTGGCGAGGTGCTAGGAAACTATGGAGTGACGAACCCGCGCCCGGGATACTGGGGAGCTGGGCAGCTATGCATTGCCGATGGTCTCGATGAGGTCCGACGAGCGGTACGGCTACAGCTCCGTCGTGGAGCGAAGGTTATCAAGGTCATGGGCTCTGGAGGAGTCATGTCGCGTGACGATAATCCCAACTTTGCGCAATTCTCCCCAGAAGAGCTCAAGGTGATGGTGGACGAGGCCGCACGACAGAATCGCATTGTCTCTGCACACGTGCATGGCAAGGCAGGCATTATGGCTGCCATCCACGCAGGATGCAAGAGTTTGGAACATGTGTCGTATGCAGACGAAGAGGTATATGAACTCATGAAGGAAAAGGGAGTTCTGTTCGTGGGCACGCGGGCGGTCATTGAGCTCCTTCTGGCTAGCAATGGCGAGGGATTGGTTAAGGAGTCCTGGGCCAAGGTGCAGGCCCTCGCGGGTGCGCATCTGAAGGCTTATCAAGGAGCCGTTAAGGCGGGGGTCACCATGGCCCTAGGTACCGATACTGCTCCCGGGGGCCCTACTACGCTTGAATTGCAGTTTGCTGTCGAGAAAGGAGGCATGACCCCACTGGAGGCCATTCGAGCGGCAACTGCGAATGCTCCACTGTCGGTTGGCCCACAAGCACCTTTGACCGGCCAGCTTCGAGAGGGTTATGAGGCTGATGTGATCGCATTGGAGGAGAATCCGTTGGATGACATCAAGGTTTTCCAGGACTCGAAGGTGATCACCCACGTCTGGAAAGGAGGTAAACTCTTCAAAGGCCCGGGTGTTGGTCCATGGGGAGAAGACAGCAAGAACCCTTTTGCGTAGCCCGACGATCTGTACTTTATCTCATCATTAGCAGTAATCTAGAAGGATACCGATTAAGATCATTGCAAGTATCATGTCGTCCAAGCGCCAGAGATCAGGTCAAGTAACACTGGGTCGAGGTTTCAGGGGTTTACCTGTGCGCAGAACGGATTCCGCTGAAAAGACACCGGATTAGCGAGACATATTTCTATAGTAAATAGAACAGTGACTTACTAAGAAACACTAGCACCTCACCAGATACTTCATGCCTCTACTGGCACCCCACAGTTAGGAGATTATGTCGGAATCTCACTGTGGGTGCAGGTATCGGGTGGTTTCGGAGGCTAAATCGGACGCGGCTACTCTAGGGGCGGGGCGGCTAGATCCGGGGAAAACATTAGTGAGCTGGCAGATAGAAGCGATGGCAACATTTGAATGGGAAAAAGTGAAAAAGGCTGGCCATCCCATATGATAGCGGCTGCCGATGATACAACTCCAAGGTGACTTTCACGATGGTGTGAAGCATATTTCATTGACAGCAACAAGACTATGGTCTCTCAGGCGTGAAGAAGGGCCCGATACGAGCTGAAGGCTAAAGTCTTGTCGGAGTGGAATCTGGAAGCAGTGGAATCAGACCCACTTACTTACACGCTGATGGATATGGATCTTTTATTCTGGGTGCCCTGATGATTGGGATGATATCATAGGCCCGAGAGTCATCAAATACCTTTCCTACTAAAATAGAAGACGTTTCATGTACTATCAGCATGTTCATTGATGTCTAGGCAGGTCTCAGGCAGGTCAAGAGGATGTGCAATATTCAATACTCCATTCATCGAATGTACATGGGTATATGGTACTGGAGTAAATGATGCAGATGTCCCTGGTATGAGAAGGTATCCGGCGTCCAATATGCCAACCCCGCGTTCCTTGATATCCTATGATATAGAAAGAAAGGGGCTCTATAATGGCGGCTTATATGCATCTAGGGAGTAAACATCTGAACCCCTACCCCAATACTGATAACCCCCGCAGCAATCGCTATTGGGACAGAGGTCAAATTTTCGTGACGTCGTCTTTGGAAGGCATAGTTCAACATGGCGACACCGAAGAACAACCACGACGCGGGCGACCTCGCCAGCTTGATACGTTCTATACGGAAGTAAAGTCAGTCGCGCTTTCTTTGTATTCAGGCTGGTGAATCGTTTACCGCAAGCAGATTGGAATCTCAATTCGGGCAAGAAAAACAAAACGAGAACCACGGTATGGATGACGGTAGCGGTAGATGCGAGCCCTGAACAGAGGATTGTTAATTCCGGCCATGGGATTTAGTGACACGAGGTAAGGATGAACATACAGATGGTGAATGCCGCTGCTGTTGTTTCCTGCCAGTCATCAATAATATCCTCCCGAATGGCGCGGTGAAGGCACAGGCCAGCCTCATTCCCAAAGTCGCTTTGCAGATGGTTCAACGATGCAGCACGGAGCTCAGACCCCCGGCCTAGCTGCCAACAGCTGGCCAATTTTTCTGCGAGCTCGGGGGATGCATCGTATCTTTTGACGAGGACTCGCGCGATGTAGGCACGGACTGCGTCCGGGCCAGCAGTGTCGGGAGGGAAGTTCGGAGCCATGGCGTTCAAGAGGAACCCAGGGGGTGAGGGGAAGTGAGAATATGGATGGCGTTGGAGGTGAGGTGATTTCGAACGGCTTATATGGTCGCTAACCCGATTGGAGGCTGCGTCGGGGCGCAATGATAAGCGGGTGCCTCTCGGCCAGTCGGGGGCCAGCAGAAAGCTTAGCGTGGATTAGCGTGGTTGCATTGTGGGCGCATTTGGCCTGGCGGGTACGCGTCTACGTCACTCGTTGGCTCAATCAACTATGGAGATATCTTGGTACTTGCTGGACAAGATGGGCGGACCTGTATCAATCTTCCAGGAGAGGTTGATTGGACTTTTTTTGTGTTACTGGGGAAGATAGATTCAACTAGAAAGGCTTCTTACGAATTGAAGATATAGATTGGTCTGTCAAACGCGATGAGCCAAAGGGCGCCCGTCAAAGAAGAAAGCAAGAGGTTTTCGAACTTGCTCGCAGACTCCACGAGAGCTTCAACGATTGCTTCCACTGGCCATATGGAGCATATTTGTCAAACCTACACCGACCTTTGACTTTCTGGAATAGGATGGTCGGCCGGGAGGCGATTGTTAAGGACACCGGTGGCCTGATCCGTTTCCATCCCCGTTACTCGTTTTCTGACCTCGAAGAAGCCGCCACTGTCCTCGCCTACGGGTCTTTTCTGGAGTGGAAACGAGAAAAGGAGTCCCATGACCATATCCAAAAGTACGACCACCTTGTTGCTTTTGTCACGATTGGGTTGAATGGAATCACCGCTTTGGTCGATTTGAACCCTCGACTCAGAGAGGAAGAGGAAAACTTTCGCATCAAGGAAATCTCAGTCGCTCAACTGACGTTTGTCCCTCCAACTGCAGAGAAGAAAGGCAGTTGGAAGTGCACCGCGATCTTAATGTCCAATGTGTTTAACATACCGTACGGATCGGGTTGCATATTCTATATTCATAAAAAGGACCAGGAAAGGTTTCGGCCTTTTTCCACGGCACTGGGCGAAAGGCCAAAGTTCATCCGTGTGACCATGTCTATGAGCATCTCGGAGAGCGGAGCAAAGAGACAGGTTGATGCTATAAACCGCCTTTGCGGTGTAGTGCATGATAATGAACTTGGATACTTGAACAAGTGGCGGCCACTCCTGCTAAACCAGCACTCCGGTGTGAGGAAGGTTAATGATTTGGCTACCGAGCATGGTCTTAAGCCAGATACGGTCACTTCAGCCATTGATCATATTGTCTCGCACGGTAGCCTTGACTGGTCTGAAGACAAAAGGGAGTGCCTTCGAAACTGTGCCTCCTTTCCGGGACGTGCGATACTTATCCAGGGTTTTCCCGGAGCCGGAAAGACATTTCTGATAGTTGGAATGAGCAGTGTCTATCTAAGCCTCGGTATCCAGGTTCTTTCACGGCTCCTAGCCACTATGCGGCCGATGCGATCTGTACCACTATAGAGAACTTTAGTTCGCAAGTGGGTCACGAAATGATTCCTCTGCGTGTCTACCGTCCAGGATCGGAAGAATATACCTGGAAAAATTCAGGTTCACCAGCAGTCAAGGAAAGACCTACCACCCCAGACGAGAGCTCAAACGACTCTGATGTGGCGGTACAGATGCTCATGCTTCAGATCGCTGAATCCATCGTCAGTGAGAACCGATTGAAACACTACGCACTGCCGAAATTCTCACTTGAAGCAAAGGTAGTTGCCGTCGCAAAAGATGCAGAGAGGACTGGTCTCAAACTGATAGCCACCTATCCCCCGGAAGAGAAAGTCAAGACTTCTCAGGCTTATCCCAGACCGGGCAATATTGGAGGCGGTAATCACGAAGCCAAGGGTGTTGATATGTTCGCAGAGGTCTGAGGATTCCTCAAAATGATGAAGGAGACTCCATTCCGTTACTGGGAAAAGAAATACAGCAACAAAGCAATGTTCGCTTTTGCAAAAGTCGTCGCGCATGTGGTTCAGCAGGCGAATTTACTCGTTTGCACAAACAATACTGCTGGGTCTCCCATCGTGGCCTCCAACTTCGGTCGAAATGCCAAATCAATCATCCTTATCAGAGACGAAGTCCCCAAGGAAGTAGAACTGAACAGTTGGATTCCCATTGCCTGCCTCCGTTCTGGAGCAAAGGTCATCGGCATGGTGATTAGTGGAGACCTCGAGCAACCCCAGCCCACGGTTCTCTCAGCCCAGGACGACCCAGTATATAATGGATTTGCCCTCCAACTACAGTTATCATTTTTCCGTCGAGCGACAAAAATGAACCACCCCGTTACGAAACTCACCGAGCAACGAAGATTCCGCGATGCTTTCGTCGGATGGTTAAATAAGAGGATTTACAACTCCATGATGAAAAGCCATGTTTCCACCCAAGGCCTGACTATTGACCCCAGATGGGACGCGATGGTCAGAGACCTCTATGACCTCAACTATCCACTAGACACAGGCAACATTGTGCTAAGCATCGAAGGTAGCGAGGCTTTCGTTGACCCGCATAGCAAGTCTCGTCTCAATCATAACATCCTCTACGCCGTGATATCCCTGATTCTCTGCTGCATGGAATCAACCGCTTATCTCCCGACCGAGATAACCGTGATTTGTCTTTACAAAGCTCAGAAGGTCCTTTACCTACAGGCACTACACAAGCTCATCCAGGCGAACGTTCTACGTTTCGACGCACTCCCCTGCATAGAAACCGCCGACAGCATACAAGGCAAGGAGAACCGAGTGATCATCGTCGACTGGGTCGTCTCATCCGCGTCAAAGAAGTCAGATCTTGGCTTCACTATTGACGATAGCCGCGGCAACGTCGCCCAGTCCCGCATGCGCGAGGTCATGGTGAACATCGTTCCGTCGACCATCGGCAGCGACGCTTTGAGTACCAATGATCAGGAGCGGAATGGGCCTCGTCGTGATCTCAAGAAGAAAAAGCTGCCCTACCTCTGCGAATATGTCCAGTATGCAGCGGCACATAGAATGATCATTGAAGTCTCCAAGGGTAAGTAGCCCGTCCATAATTCTACACAAACACCCCACTAACATGATCTTATCAGACCGCGTGTACGACCATCTTCACCCTGAAGTGAGGTGTTTCGATGCGGAAGAACTTGAGGAGCCCAAGAACGGGTCTGTCTCTGGAGTTCCGATTGACCTCGATTCTCTCCATGAAGTGTTTGATCGCGAGCAGACCGTACCCGTCTCTAAGATCTAATTGAGCTCTGAGTAGTGTTTCTTTTTCGTCTGGTTTCTTTTTTCTTCTTACTTCTTTTTATGTCATATCTTCAGGTGCAGTTCGAGGATTAGCATTTCCCATAGTCTAGTTTAGTGATCAGTCTCAGGTGGCTGCGTTAATGAAGTCCGAATTGCAGTACAGTATAACATGGCGTAGAATCGTAACGTCTAGGCATTTTCAGTGAGTCTCTAGTCGTCAGGCGATAATGTGGTACTAATTGTGGTGCTTTTTGTTTTCTTTCCATTGTTTTCTATTCAGCTTTTAGGCGATGATGGGATGGAACAAGTCATTTTCTACGATTGAGGCATGGTACGTAGTGAAGAATGTTATTTAATCGCGCAACATCGATAGATATTGCTGCAATAGATTGTATTAGAGATGTAGCAAGACAAGATCAGATAAACCAAGGTAAAGTCACAGAAAGATACAATATGTAGACACAAGTCTGTTATAGGATCCAAGCCTCAATGGTGAATTATATATGGCAAGCCCAGTGCCTTGTTGCGACAGTAGTCAAACTGTCGTGGAGCTTAGCCTCGTCACCTCGTTCGTCGGTCACACGATCAGTCATCCAAGTTGGCGTCGCTTAGACAGCGATGGCCATGGCAGCGGCAGCAACAGCACCGCCCAGGGCGAAGTTGCAGCGGTCCATGGGGGCAGCACCGGTGAAGAGGGAGGGAGTGGCAGAGGCGGAAGCGGAGGGAGTGGCAGAGCCGCTGGGGGTGGTGGAGGCGGAGGAGGCGGGGATGACGGGGCTGGAGCTGGTGGAAGCGGCAGCGCTCTCGGTGGTGCTCTCGGTGGTGGCGGCGGCAGCGGTGGTGACAGCCTCAGTAGCAGAGGAAGCAGCGGAAGCGGCGGAGGTAGCGGAGGAGGCCTCAGAGGTAGCGCTGGACTTGGGGGAGGAGTTGGCAACGTCCTTGTAGGCGTCGACACCCTTCTGGATGGCGTCGGTGATACCGGAGGCCAGGGAGCTGGCGATGCTGGACAGAGAAGACGGGACCTTGGAGGTGATGGCATCGGCCAGGTTCTTGGAAGCAGTGTACTGCTCCTCGAGCTGGGAGTAGACCTTGCCTCCGGCACCAGCAGAGACGAAGTTATCCTTCTTCGCAATCAGATCACTGATGGTGGTCTGGACCTCCTTGGTGACATCCTGGACAGGGCCGGTGATGGTGAGAGCATCGGTGGAGCTGAGCTCAGAAGCCTTGTTGACAGTGCTCACACCAGAGGTGATCTCCGAGACCAAGGAGCTGGAGGCCGACTCGACCTTGCTGGGATCGCCACCGGAGTAGGCCTTGATGGCGGAGTCGAGAGACTGGACCTGGGTCTGGATCTGGGACAGGACGTCGGTGATGGAGGAGGCATCGCGCTCGACGACGGTGGGGGTGGCCATGACACTGGTGGCCAGCATAGTGAACAGGGCAGTGGTGAACTTCATTTTGGCGACGTAAACGACGGTGAATGAATAGATATTAAGGGAGTAAAAGCGAAAATAGATGAAAGACCGGAAGACTGAACGAATGCTTGAGGCTGAGACTGGCTCTGATGAATTGCTACCTGAAGGCCGTGGATGAGCCTCTATATATACACGAGGAAGCAGAGGGAACTCACATGGAGGGTATACGGTGGCCGAGGACAAACTGTGGACCAGGGGAAGGTTTGCCTGCAATTCTGGGGTCGGTGGGTCCTGGACCAAGATGTTGACCCCGATGAATGAGAACAAATGGGTTCGTGCCTGGGACGTGCTCCAAGGATCGTCCTTGTGGTATTTGTTCTGGGCCAATGCCTTTGATTGCAGGGCCGGTGCTCTTTTCCCTCTTTCAGTGTGGCCGGAACCTTGAAGGCTTCCCGGATTGTTCTGGCACGTCCTGCCCAAGTTGTCGCCATCGGCTGGGATGATCCTAATGGAACCATAGCAGCAGTAGCAGCAGGAGCAGATGGAAGCGCGGAGAAAGCGCACCTGACTTGATTAACAAAGGACTGTTCGTGAGAAGCAATTAATTTGACTTCGTTGGTTGGCGACCAGGCCGTTGTGGCGTTGTGATGACCTTTTTACCTGGCCCGCCCCCGGATTCTCATTTGCTTAGGACTAGGGAATTAATGGCATGGCTGCTAAGAACTGGACTGCAGTGCGTCGGCAAATTCAGGGTCCGAGGGGGAAAGTGAGACATACGAGCAGCGTAGCGAGGGAGAACCTGGTGGTGAGTGGGTTTAGCGGGTGCAACCCTACGGACACTAGGCCGGTACCCCGCACTGGTCCGACTCATTTTCGAGCCTTCTCGTTGGGCGAAACGACTTTTCCCCGGCGATCCTCTACACCACGCCCCAATTCGGAAAGACCTCCGCGATCGCCCGACCCCACCATGACCACTTTTACCACTTTTACCACTTTTACCACTTTGATCAAGTCCCGTCTTTTTGCCAGCACGCCTTGATCCGTCTAGACCGATTGATGCGACGCCTGGATATTACTCTGGCACCTCAGGAATTGCCTCAACCTCACTCAGGAGCCTCTCTTCAGCACAATTTTCAGCAAAGCTGCTTGATATCCCTTTTCCGCTACGCCTTCAAGATTGCGTGATCTTTCGGACCGGGCGGACAGCAACAACAACTTGCCTGCAGGCGTAGGGATGGCTCTGCGTTACAGCGGTTTTGAAATTAGTGGCACGCTTTCTTTGCTAGCCTGGTTTAGCTATCCGATCCCGTACCTGGCATGTGCTGACTTTTGAGCTCTGCTAGTAGACAGATGCCTTCGGACCGCGCCCAGCCACTTGGGTGGTTTTCATTGGCATAATCACTATAATAAGATTTATGACGGAGATTATTACAAAGAATAAAATATAATATCGCTCGCCTATTGATTGAATGGGGCCAAATGAGATCATGCAAGGCCTGTGGACTCGACTCACGGTGTGACAATGAGGACCTCGGATTTCACCATCCCTCTGCAACGGTCTAATCCAATGAGACGCTCATCCCGTCTTCCACTCCCTCCTCTGGTGCTGAGTGGCAACGGTCATGCTTAGCTTGCCTACTATCTACCCTGGCATAGACTATGAACAAGCACCGCTGTGAACAGAAACTGAGCTCCGAGATCCGCTCATCCATGTGTGACACCATGACACGGGATCTGAGACGCCACAGGTCATTGTAGTGTTGGTACGATGGAGCCCCAACGGGCCAGTGCTGGGGATTTGAGTAAAATTTCGGACATGAGGTGTTCACCCCCGGACGATGACCGTGCTTTTCATTACCCTTTGGTCGCGGAACTGGGAAGCCGTCGACCCATCGGTAGCGGGCTACACCCTGGTCTAGTCCATATTTGGCTTGTGGCCAACTTGGCTTGACATCTTTGACCCCTTCCAATCCGCACATCAGCTTTGGACTGGATGATCCGGGCTCAAAGCGACCCAATCCAGGCGCCTCTCGTGGGCGGCGGAGAAAAAGCCCGCATCCTTTGCTCAAGTGGACTCGCATGATGTATCTTTGACGGCAGAACAGTATTTCAACGTTCTTCTTCAAGACTGCAATGATTATGAGCTTTTGCTGTCACAGAATAATGGGCGAGATGCAGCAATTCCATAGTCATTGACTACGGTGTAAGATGTGATGTTTCATCTAGCTAGATCTGCAGTTATTTTTCGACGTCTGCCAGGCTGAATGCTTCCTCTTAGTTCTTCTACCCGTACAGCCTCTGATGTCTGTTGTGGCATCCAGCGTCTCATAATGGAAGATCATAACCCCACTGGATCACTTCCGCATTTGACTCGTTCTCAATAGTGGGTTCCCGTTCAATTAGAATTTGGGTTAACATTTGACTTTTAGATTTGGAGGCAAGAAAGGTTTAACAACAAGGCTCAGTTTGGAAGGTTAGAAGCGAAACAATCATCCATTTCTTAGAGCGTGTTCTATTCCAGGAAGCAGAGCCTCATCTAGATTTGCCTCTATGTGTGATCATATTCATTCACATTGGTCCATCCAGCTGTTGGAGACTCGTGGATTCGGATCCGACGATCGTCATCTATAGAACCAGAAATAGACTTCCCAACAGCCCAGATCCCTTTCGTCCTGTTTTCAGGCACATTCTGTCCATCCAGGCGACCAGTCTTTATTCCATGCAAAAGGGTAAAATCTACCCTGCATATTTAACCGCTTACTCAGACCTGATACTTATTTATTAGTCGTATAAATACGCCTCTCGATTTGTGCTTTTTGTGCTTTTTGCCTCCTCTCAATACACGATTATCCAAACTCCCCGTTTACTGGAGTGTAGGTTAAGTAGTTGTTCCTTATAATGTACGTGCTCATTTCTCCAGTCAGGTACGAATGAGAAAGCGACATCGACCTATTGTTGATCCTGGTAGTTATTGGCAAGGCGTCGTATGTGATGTTATAACTCCGCCGTAATGAATACTAGGTCCAGGCCTGCGGACAGCCTTCGGTCGTCCACAGTCCAAGGGGTTGCGAAGCGCCTCAGTAAGCATCACACAACACGTTTACAAAAGCATGTAGCTCAAGATAATCTGAACAGCCGTGAAGGGCCCAAATAAGCATATCAAAAGACATAATGAAGTGCAAGAGCTTTATCAATCACTTCTAAAAAACCCAAAAAAACAATTTAAAGCACAGTACTTAATCCAGAACTCCAGCCTGAATCTACGTAGAAACACAATCTGAATATATACTGGGGAGGTTCCCCCCTCTCCATAAAGGTGTAAGCGGTGTGTACTGGCAATGTATAACAAGTCATAGAACAAGTGAACTGAAGAGCTACTATCAGGCAACAGAATTAGCTTGAAACACCAGACTAATAAGAAGCTGTAGCTAAATCTAGAACTGTATGTGACAGAAGTAAATCGGCTTGGTTAGACTCAGCACATCATCAACTTTACTGATATCTCGCATACTCTGTGTCGCATTTCCTATGGATATATATGAGAAGATACTGACATGTGGGAGCAATGGGATGGACCTAGAGATTTAAATGAACCCATGTGTAGTAGTACCTCCGTAGTGAGGCTATGAATATATATATTTCACCTCTAAACTCCAGTACTTATCTGCACAAACCGGCAATAGACTCCACAAGGTTGATTCCGATCAAAATGTAAGATACTAGGACCAGATGACGTCGGACTAAAAGGAGGACATCCTGATATTTGTTCAATGATATCCCCGACCTTCTGTGTTCTCGCGGCCATTTCCGTTCTCGACCCAAATAGGCTTAGTGTCTGACCCCACCGTATACTTCCCCTCTCTACCATCTTTCGCTCACGGTTGTTCCTGCATCACAGTTAATTAGCTACGCGCTAAAAAGACCATCAATCTAGCCCAGACTTTGAGGACATGGCATCTACAATGGCAGGCCGGGATAAAATCCCTAAACTGCCCCATCGTGGGAAAGGAGCTGCCATAGGTCATGCAGGTAACGGCGGTGGCGCCCAGAACACTGTCACTTGTGACAAGATGGCATCTTCACAAGCTGGCCCTGATAAAAGGAAGTCTACGAATAGATTCAGAGGCAAGAATATCAGACAGACAAGTGACTGCGCATCCCGTCTCCAGCTTGCACAACGCGACAGTTATTCCGCTGAGACATTACCGACTGGGTACAGGTAAGTGCTTCACTTGGTCTATAAGTAGTAAGCGCATGATGCTAATAAGATAGACCATTAAATAGACCTTTCAGGCCCAAGACATCTATCGTTCATTCCTGTCCAGAGCTTTCAGCTGCTCAAATGGAAGAGTTTCTCGCAACTGGCCTGGCAATGATCGATGATTCACCTGACACACGACGGATATTCGTTGAAGATTTGGCCACTGAGTCTGGACTTCATAAAGTACGGCAAATCGTCGAAACTGATTTTGCAACGTCTTACAGCGTTTTGATGCCGATGTTCGATACACACTGTGTTTTATTCCTTCGTCTGGTCTCTCACGACGTAATATTGTCGTCACTTATACTTGAGAAGGCTGTGGGAACGATATACAATGTTATCTACGGGCCAGGAGGTAAAAGGGGCATTGCCTTCTTTGCACGAATGACAGACTTTTTGACCCAGATTGGAGCTGATGGATCACGGAGCGAGATGCTACTTCTGGTTTCGAAAGCACTTCTTAGTACTATAACCTTGAACCAGGAGGCTGCTATACAAGCCGGCCTCAAAGGGATCGTTGACAAACTCTACAGTTGTTATCATGCCCAGAACCCGAAGCCTGACGTTGGTGACCGCGACCTCCAGTTAGCGCATGTGAACATACTCAAGATCAGGGAGATTCTCTCTATGGGAGACGCAATCTCTGCCTTAAATATTGACAGAGCCGCGACTACACCCACGCAACATTTCCCCGAGTTTGTCGTTGATCTCCCCGGAAAATTGTCCGAGCTCGGCCCTAGACATGATAACGACCATTCCGCCATTTCACGTATTGAGATCCTACCTACAATTTCCGAAATCCTCAGCGATGATGACCGACCCGAGTTTCTTCCCGCACGATGCTCAGCTGATACCCCCTTTCCACATCATGAAAGAGGCATTCGTCGACTCCTCGATACTCAGTTCCGTCTTCTGAGAGAGGATACATCCGGTGTGCTCCGTGAAAGTATTAGGTTGATAATAAGTACGTGGGGGCTTATTGTTCACGGCTCCGATTGGCGACTGAAGCGCAAGTTTCTCCGCGAGAACAGTCCAACACCAATTCGAGTGTACTCGGGGGCCGAGGTCTACGGAATACGATCAGAATTTAGGGGAGTGGAAGTGGACATAGAATTTGACCAGCTACATCGACTCAAGCAGATGAGCCTGGCAAAGCGAAAGCAATGGTGGATCGATTCAAAAGCTTTGAGAAAGGGCGGAACACTGTTGGCCCTGCTGGATGCAGAAGATCCGGATGACGCATCTGCAATTTTCCTACTTGTATCGAAAAGGGAGATTAGCTATGTCGACAATGCCAAGCAGAGCCCCCTGAAGCCTAATCGTGTCAGCGACGTCGTCAGCGATGCCAACAGAGCGATGGTCACACTGACGCTAGCGAATCCAACTGATTCGCGGGGCTTGCAAAGACTTATTTCATTCTCAACGAATAGGCCCTTTGCAAGACCCCTAATACTTGTTGAATTTCCTGCCGTGCCATATAACTCTTTTGAGGGAGTTTTACGATGCCTACAAATATTGCACGAACATCCAGAACGCATGCCATTTTCTGCATGGCTAGCTCCTAGTGTGGATAACATTGAGCTGAACGAGGCCCTAGAGAGCAGCCCCAACACCAACAGTATCAGTATACCGCCTCCGGAATATCTTCAATCTGGGATAAATCTTGATCTTTCTTGCCTTTCCCGTTGCAAAGAAAGCAGCGCCAATATACCTAATCAACTGTTGTCTATGTCTCTCTACCAGGACCCACGGGCATTAGCAACACAACTATCAAAAGAAACCGCTTTAGACGAAGGCCAAGCGGATGCACTGGTTTGGTCTCTTAGGCGCAAGATTGCGCTGATTCAAGGCCCTCCAGGGACTGGAAAGTCGTACGTTGGACTGCAGCTCGCCCGATGCCTGTTGCATAACAAATGCCTACTGGACTTGGGACCAATATTATGCGTGTAAGTGAAGGTTGTCTGCGTTGCGTTGCATTGACTTACTCATGAATCCCAGGTGTTACACTGCCCATGCATTGGATCAGTTTCTTGATGGCCTTCTGAATTCGGGAATTTCCAATATCATAAGGATTGGCCCGCGGAGTGCATCTCCACATATCGAGGCCTTGTCTTTAGACGTGAAGAAGCAGGAACCGGGACCCCGAATCCGAGGCCTTCCAAGGATAAGGGACGAATCACGAGGAAAGCTGGTTGTACTGGGTGGCAGGATTCAGGAGCTGCTCCGAACTGCAGAGGGCGGCAACCTCAGTCTTGTTCTCAGACTTTTGAAGAGAAAGTTCCCTATTCAAGCGAGAAGCATGGTTTCTGAATCTACTACTGAAGGAGAAACTGGCGCAATAAAGAAGTGGGCTTCCGGAGACGCCCCTGGTGATGGGAGCGATGGCCATTCTAAGCGTTCTATTGATCAACTACTTCAGGTGGACATTTGGACGCTGAAGACCTCGGAGCGGATTAATCTTCTAAATTACTGGCAGGAGACGGCTTTGGCAGAGCTTACGCAACAACTTTCAGCTCTTCTACGCGCCCATTCAGTGGAAAAGCAATGGCTTACCTCATCCTACAATCTGTCCGACTTGCAACGGCTGAATGAGTCTCAAGTGGTCGGTGTAACCACCACTCAATTAGCCAATAACGCCGATCTGCTACGTAATCTTCATGCCAAGGTGCTCATATGCGAAGAGGCTGCAGAAGTTTTAGAGTCGCATGTTCTGACTGCGTTGATACCTTCGATCCAGCATGCCATACTAATTGGGGATCACCTACAACTGCGCCCTCGGATCTCAAACCTCAAGCTGTCAATGGAATCAGATGGCCCAGGGCTGAAGCACAACCTTGATGAGTCACTCTTTGAGCGGCTTGCCAACTATCGGTCTGGGGAGGTGAGACCGAATAGCACGGAGATGCAGACTAATCCGGAGTACTCCTTCCCTGTCATGCAATTAAGCCATCAACGACGGATGCATCCGTCAATCTCGAGCCTTGTCCGGGAGACTTTATACCCAAAGCTTCAAGATCATGCGACAACGGCTTCATATCCTGATATCCCCGGTCTTGAGCGAAGATTGTTCTGGCTGGACCATCGCCATGCAGAGGATCTCACTGACCCCGCAGAGCCAATGCAAAGCAAGACAAACACCTGGGAGATCGGCATGGTAACCGCGCTGGTGAGGTATCTCTGTCAGCAGGGAAAGTATGGACCGGGTGAAATTGCCATTCTGACGCCATACGTTGGGCAGCTGAGGATGCTCAAGGATGTGCTGGGAAAGGAAATGGCATTGATCATCAGCGAGACAGACTCGGACGCCTTGAACGAGTCGGAAGAGCTAGAAATGCAAGAAGGGCCTGCCATGAATGGGAAGGGCAGATGGTACACTAGGCAAGACAATACCCGAAAGGGGTGCCTACTGGATGTGCTCCGATTAGCCACAGTAGACAACTTCCAGGTAAGCATCTCATCCAATGCAGTGGTAGCTCTGACAGTATCTTTAGGGTGAAGAAGCCAGTATAATCATCGTTTCTCTCGTTCGCAGCAACCGATATCAAAATTGCGGCTTCCTCAAAATGCCAAACCGGATCAACGTTCTACTGAGGTGAGTGACCTGCCTATTAGGGTATATTAATGCTAAGCGGTTTATAGTCGTGCGAAGCATGGTATGTACATAGTCGGCGATGCAAGTACAGCCTCAACCGCACCGATGTGGTCATCGGTCATCCAACTGCTAGAAAAGGGCGCAAATATTGGTCCAAAGCTCGAGCTCCGTTGCGATCGTCATCCGAATAACCGGTTTCATGTCTCCTGTCCGAATGATTTCTCCATACACGCGCCTGAAGGAGGGTGCGCGGAGACGTGTCGACTACGGCTGAACTGCGGACACATCTGCATGGTGAAATGCCATTCAGAGAGGCAGCACAAAGCAGTAAGGTGCATGGAGTTATGTACCCGAATGAAGGAGTGTGGTCACGCATGCCCTAGAAAATGTCATGAACCATGTGGAGAATGTATGGAGATGCTTTACAATGTTCTCCTCCCGTGTGGGCATAGAACCGAGCGTGTTGAATGCAAGCGCATGGGCAATCTTGAAACGGTACGATGCACACAGCATGTTGTCCGCACAATGAACCGTTGTGGCCACACAATCAAGATACGCTGCTTCGAGAACAGCGACACCATGAGATGCTCCAGCCGATGCGATAGTCCCCTGCTTTGTGGTCATAATTGTCGGAATCTATGCTGGCAATGCCGACATGGGGAGGGTGATTCCTACCATGTTGACCATGGCCCTTGCCAAAGTCCATGTGGGAGACCATTCTCAACTTGCTCACATGCCTGTCGCCAACCATGTCATGCAGGCACTGCGTGTCGACCTTGTGGCCTGGCCTGCGAAGTGCGTTGTAGACATAGCCGCTGTGCAAATAAATGCAGTGAGCCGTGTCCCCCATGCGCAGAGCCATGTGGGTGGGGGTGCAAGCACCAAAAACGGTGTAATCTACCATGTGCCGTGCCTTGTAGCAACCTTCCCTGCAGTTTAAGATGTGAGAAGAAACTCCCTTGTGGGCATCAATGCCCTGGACTTTGCGGAGAAAGGTGTCCAAAGTCTCAGTATTGCCGAGATTGCTGTGGACAGGATATTCTCGAGCGGTTTGTCGACGTGCTCGATTTCAGGACATACAAGGAAATCGACGTCGATAAGGAACCATTGATCTTTCTCTCATGTGGCCACTTCTACATCGCATCCTCCCTGGATGGTATAATGGAGATATCGCACCACTATGAGATAGAGCCGTCGACGCGTAAACTGATCGCCCCAAAGACGACCTACCGAGTCCTGGATTCCGGGCGCCCTAAAGGGTGTCCAGACTGCCGCACACCCCTCCGCGATATTGATCGCTATAATCGGATTACCAAGCAGTCATTCCTCGATGAAGCAACGAAAAGATTTGCCATTCATGCAAATACAACGTTTGGGAATCTGGTGGGGGAGGTTGGCAAGCATGAGAGGGATATGGAGGGCGAAAGGGCCAAGTTCGTCCGGAACTGGTCGCAGAAAGCAGTCGAAAAAAATGATGTCAATCAGGTCAAACTCTCAGTTGACGCCTATCGCAGAAGTGGAAACAGACTCCTTAAGCGGATCAAAGACTTTACTAAATCTGTGGCTAAATCCGAACAACCATTTGGGAGGGTGAACAGTATCTTTGCGTCTGCAGCGGCGAGAGGACGTGCCATGCCTGCTACCTCCTTTCAATTCAACGAGTCGGATATTCAGACGGGGTTTCAATCACGCGGCCATGTTCTTAACCTGCGACTCAACTGGCTTCTTTTATTGGATTTGCATGGAATCTGCAGCAACAAGACCATTGACCCAGGCATCCGGGATACTCTTGGACAAGTGGTCAGGGCCCAGATCCCGAGCCTTCTGATCAAATGTCTAGGTTTAGCGAGCTACTGCCAGGAAGCCAGATTCCTGCAACAGGAAGTTGAATCCCGTATCTATCATGTCCAATTCTCGATGCTATCTCTTAGCAATTTCCAAGCACAGGGTAGCCCGGTTCATGGGGCTACCGAGGCCTTGATTCGTGCAAAGGCGCTCGAGGATTTGGAAGCTTGTGATCAGATGTGTTTGCGTCACGAGAGGATTCTGTGGTCGTTGCGCGAGGACATTGGCCGAGCAAGGATACTGGTCAAAGGTGGGACATTCTACAGCTCCGTGACCACGGAAGAGAGACGCCAGGTCTATGAGGCCATGGCGTTGCAGTTCAGTGGGACCGGCCATTGGTACTACTGTGAAAACAATCATCCGGTAAGACCCACCCTTTGATGCCCGTCAACTACTAACGCAGTCCAGTTTACGGTGGGAGAGTGCGGCATGCCGATGGAGGAAGCTCGCTGCCCGCAGTGTGACGCGCCAGTGGGCGGGATCAATCATCAGCCTGCACCGGGGACTCGTAGAGCAGATGACATGGATGTGGAGTTTGGTTCTGACCTGCGAGAGCCAGAGTTTGATGGTGTTTATTGAACCGGGTGTTATTTGCGCTGGATACTTGAGACTAGCATAATAGTGGTATAGCAGGATAGTGGTATAGCAGGAAAATGATAAACGTTGCGGTCTCTAGCAGAGGATGGATTGTGTCGCAGCGGGGGATTCTGCCCTCCGTCAATTTCGTGATATGCAGATGGATGCGATGCGGTATTTTCAGACATATACACGTCACGCCGCCATGGCGAGCGCCATGATAGATGCATCCAAGCCGGTCTCGCCAGAGGTCTCATGTAGGATTGTTGAAAGACGAGGATTAGATCAGGGCAGCCGCCAATCCGTGCACCGCCTTATCAGGCGGGCATCCCAGCACGGGAGGGGCTAGCCTTCATCCGGTGCAACGTGTCTCGCCTCGCGTCGGCAGTTTGCTACCCATCCATCCTCAACCCCTCGATCGGCATCCACGTCGACTGACAGGAGCAACTGCAAGCTCGGATTCAGGGATGCTCTTTATACGTCGGGCGCGGGTTCCGGTCTGTCCGTGCGTTTCACACAGGTACGTTGACTGTCTCTGTGGTAAGAACCTAGCATGTAGGAACTGATGGGAGAACGTCTGCATCCAGAGACTTCAATGTGACGGACATCAATATGCGATGTGGGCGACGCGATATTACCCTCCAGGAACTGGCTACTTGCTACACATTCACGATATTTGACCTGCACGGCGCTAATGAATTCCATTGACTTGTCATCATCGAGAACTTGAATCTTCTCAGCCCACCACAGGTTCAGGTTATCGTCTCCAAGGAGGGGTGACAGCTGCAGGCAGATACGTTTGGGCATTGCTACATGCAGCCACTGTGACTACCCCGCAGCATCCACGCCAGACATACCTCAAGTCAATCAACAACATGAAATCGCTCTGGATTGTAACAATGCAAGCTGTATGTGCCAATGCCCAAATGGGTCACCCAACAGATGCGTCGCCAGGTTATCGCGCATATCGTCGAAATCAAGCGGGATGAGGGAGCTGTTCGCAGACATAAAAGCCCGTCGACATCCACGGAATCTCTCATCATCAGCAACACAATTCCTAATCTGCCAGCCACATCTCGAGCATCCCCATCACCATCACCATGCCTCAGGACGCCAAGGTGCGTAAGCAGCTCCATTCTGCATCCAGCTGCTGACGATAACAGAACGCTTTCTACTCGGTTGGGTACCTCAAGGATTTGAAGGCCAGATACGAAGCTGCGGTGAGTCTGCTTGCTAGTTGTTCGATCGATCGATTCTAACGTTCTCTAGACCAGCGACCCTTGCCGTGAGTATCACGACTGGACGGATGAAACAATATTAACATCAGCAGGTGGCCTGACCTTTGAGGATGCCCTCGAGCACGTCAACTCGACCGGCCGGAAGAACTTCTCCCGGGACGATGTGAAGCGCTTCGATGACAACCACGACGACAACATCAACTTCGCAGGTGAGTATTCCGGCTAGTACGAGGACGCAGCTGACCATAGCAGAATACCTTGCGATGATGTTGGAGAACGACGAGCAGATGGCGTTCCAGAACGCCAAGTTCATTGCTTAGATGCTCTGACTGGATGGTCTGTATATAGGCCGATATGGCATGAATGAATGAATTATGGCAGTACTCGATTACTTCTATCCTTTATAGCACCCTCCTCGTAGACTCAATAATTTGGCTCGTTAAGTTCCATCCCATAAAACGATCGGCTAGATAGTGTTGCTGTAGATAATAGCCACACAGACCAGCACATTCCTCTTCATTACACAGTACTTGCTCCTGTTCTTTCACACAGTATGATGTAACATTCTGAGTAGCTGCATGATGTCAATGTCTCAACCCCAACGTCATGCTGAAACAGATCAGCCTGGTTTCTCATCATACGGAGTATGCCACTATGAAACAAATTACCCCTTGCATGAGTGCCGCCACCGATGGATCCGACATCAGTATTCTCCACCGCTATTGGCAGTGTGCTAGAAGCAGTGTTCCTGCGTATACACCGCAGTGAATGAATATTCTGGCATACTTCTACTATTCTCCACCTCACTTCATCTCACTCTCGTTCTCACTCATCGGTATTATCATTGGCACTCGTCACCATGTGGCTGCTGTTTATGTGCAGTCTCTTGCTGCAACTTACAGTCGCACAATCTCAGTATCTCAATGACAAGACCAAAGGTGACACCATACCGAGTCAGCTTGATTCTGGCTAACAAGACAGAATTTGTTGTGAATGGCTCCGGCCTCCCTTTTGTGAATTTCGACATTGGCGAGTCATACGCAGGCTACCTACCTAATACACCTTCTGGAATCTCCAGTCTCTACTTTTGGTTCTTTCCATCGTCCGATCCAAAGGCGTCCGATGAGGTACACCCCTCCCAATATCATCTGTTCCATGCTAATGATTAGATCACTGTCTGGCTCAATGGCGGACCAGGCTGCAGCTCTCTCGCAGGCATCATGCTCGAAAACGGCCCATTTCTGTGGCAGCCTGGAACCTACCGACCGGTGCGCAACCCTTATGCGTGGAACAAGCTCACCAACATGGTGTATATCGACCAGCCTGCTGGAACAGGGTTCTCACTCGGCCCATCGACTGTGGTATCTGAATCCGACGTCGCGAGACAATTTATCGACTTCTGGAAGCGGTTCGTAAACACCTTTGATCTGCAGAATCGGAAGATCTACCTCACCGGGGAGAGCTATGCGGGGCAGTACATTCCATATATCGCGTCGCAGATGCTGGACCAGAAGAATGAGACGTATTTTCGGGTTGCGGGTGTGCAGATCAACGATCCGTACATCAATGATCTGACTGTTTTGCAAGATGGTAAGTTCCTCGCCTGCCTTGCATTATCAGACTGACGCTTCAGTGCCCGCCCTCGCGACCGTCAACCAACACCGGTCTCTCTTCCCCTTCAACGACACCTTCATGGCAGAGATCACCACTCAATCCCAAGACTGTGGCTACACTTCGCTTCTCAACGACGCGCTCACCTTTCCACCAAACTCTACCTTTCCCCGGGTCCCTTACAATAGCAGCTGTGCCGTTTACTCCGCCATCATCAACGCTTCCACCGCTTTAAATCCGTGCTTCAACCGCTACCACATCACCGAATCCTGCCCCTTCCCATGGAATCCCGTCGGAGGTCCTATCGTCGGTCTCGGTCCGACCAATTACTTTAACCGCAGCGACGTCCAGAAAGCCATCAACGCATATCCAACGGACTATTTCGTCTGCAAGAAGGGGATCTTCCCGACGACCAACGGACTGGATATCTCCCCGCCTAGCTCTCTGGGGCCGCTGCCTTGCGTGATCGAACAAACGAATAACACGATCATCGCGCACGGCCTGCTGGACTTTGAGCTCCTGTCAAAAGGATCCTTGATCAGTATCCAAAATATGACCTGGAACGGAAAGCAGGGGTTTGAGCGACAACCGGTGGAGCCGTTATTCGTGCCGTATGGTCAATCAGGAGGAGGTGTACTGGGGACAGCGCATACGGAGCGTGGATTGACCTTTTCAGAGGTGTTTCTTGCAGGACACGGTATGACATCCCCTAGAATCTAACTCCCGTTGGGTATTGGATACTGACATGGATAGAAATACCCGAGTATGCTCCCAGCGCGGCATACCGACAGCTAAAGTTTCTGCTGGGGAGAATTTCAAACATGTCGGTTGCCTAGATGATACGTCGGATAGGATGGATCGGAAATGAGAATGAAGGTGCATCAATAATTGAAACTGTGCAGATGATATCTCGTGAATATGCGGGGTTCCCCACATTTCCAGCTCCGTTCCAATAGTCACTCCATTTCGATCCCTTCATCCGTAAACCCGGCACCGATTTATCCAACTCTTCCAACCAGGCAACTGTCATCTTTCCTTTCTGATCGACATGTAGAATATTCCCGTAAATCCGAGTCTAGACTGCGTTGTAACCATCCAAATCCGACCCCAACCCATCTCTTCTCCGCTCGGATTCCCCGCATCTTTCTTTACTCTGCGGAACCCCTCAACGTCATCTCTCCTCAGATAATTCTTCCTCTACACAGCTTCCCACTCCTCAATCCATCCCAATCCATTATACCAAATTCAAAATGACCACAATACCAACCCGCCAAACCGCCGCCTGCATCGACACTCCGGGCCCGGGCGCCCAACTTGTCCTCCGAGATGACATTCCGGTTCCTTCGCCCACAGCAGGAGAAGTCTTGATACAGTTGGAGTTTACTGGTTTTTGGTATCCTCCCAACTAAAATGCCTTCGATCTTCTTAATTACATAGAATGCTAATAGCTGAGTGTGTGATAGCCACTCGGACCTCCACAACATCAACGGCGATCTACATATGACGACTAATGTCCCGGGTCATGAGGGGGTGGGGAGGGTTGTGAGAGGTATATGCCCTACTACCTATGCTATAGTATATCAGGACTGGTTTACTGGATGGAACAGAATGCTAATATTGGTGATGGATAGTCGGTCCCGACGTGGAAGACAACATGCTGGGGAGGAGAGTAGGCGTTAAGTACATACCCTATCCCACTCAATATCTAACATAGATATGACTTGGTTCATGACTAACAAGAAAAGATGGCTCCAGAAAAGCTGCATGAAGTGTCCGACATGCAAAGTACAATATACGAATTGTTTGAGACAGGATAATTCAGGTCGGGTATGTCTTTCTCCTCTACATGTTCGGGTTGAGGTGGCTGATTAGTGCTGGGTGGGTAGAATGTTCCGGGAACGTTTCAGCGTGAGTTTTTACTCTCGTTTATTGGGAACGGTGGCTGAGAGAAGTAGAATATTTCGTCTCGCCAGCGGACTTCGTCTCGTTGATACCAGAGGATTTGGACCCGGCGGGGGTTGCCCCGTTGCTTTGCGGTGCGTCCTTCCATTGCTAGTAGCTTGGTGACTGGGAAGCTGATAAGTTAGCCGGCCTAACGATGTACGGGGCGCTGAGCAAGTTGGACAAGTTTTGCGAAAAGGGTGATTGGGTGGTTATTATGGGTGCTGGGGGTGGGTTAGGACATTTGTTAGTTCTCTTAACTATCTCGTCGTGATGGTAGCTGATGAAGCAGAGGCATTCAAATCGGTAAAGAGATGGGATATAGGATGATTGGAGTAGATAGGTAAATCCCCCATACCCTTCTCTTCCAAACACAAAACTGATCCTACATCCAGCGCAGCCAAAAAAGACATATGTCTCAACTCCGGCGCAACCGCGTTCTTCGACTTCAAAGACGAGAATGTAATTCCCTCCCCCTCCCATCAGATACCGTACCAGAACACTAACAAGCCAGTTAATCACCCACATCCAAAACACCACCGAGAACATCGGCGCACACGCCGTCCTCGTCGTCGTCGGATCCGAAACCGCCTACGAGCAAAGCGTCCAACTCCTCCGTCCTCTAGGCACACTTATCTGCGTCGGGTTCCCCCGGCCGGGCTTCCACATTCCCATGACGCCTCAATTCTGCGTGGACCGTGGGCTACGAGTCCTCGGCAGTGTGGTCGGGACGGAGACCGAAATGCAGGCTTTATTGCAGCTGGCGAGGGAGGGGAAGGTATCGACCCACTACGAGGTATTTGATTTGGTGGACATCAATTTGGTGGCGGAGCGGATGAGAGGTTATGCGGTGGAGGGTCGGGCCGTGTTGCGGATTCCGTCGGGGATACTTTAGTGTGTGCGTTGATTAGGGGGTGTTATTGGTGGATGGTGTATAGTTAGTGGATTTGGTTTATATTTCACAGGATTTTGTACTTGGGAATAGCTATGGCTAGGCAACCACCACTGTCCTGCAGAAAGACATTGTCGAATAAGCATTGTGTATATCGGCATGAGTTTACTCTGCAGCTCCGTGGTCTGACCGGGCTGCCTTGGTGGAGGTGGACCTGCATGAAGAGATACCAATTGGTGAAGAAGTATTCCTACTCAATGTAACCTCATTTCCTAAATTGGATAAATGAACAGCTGTCAGTGGGTAGATGCATGTAGATATACAATATGGTCGGTTGGAGTCGGCAGAAGGCTCAGAGCACAGTACACGAAAGGTATATAAAGGTGTGTATCCCCAGCCAAACAACCAAACAGACAAGCATCCTCCCATCAATCCCTTCACTCTACTACCAACCATCACCATGCTCTACTCCAAGGTACAACCCATACCCATACCCATACCTCCTCCACCCCCAACCAAACAATACCCCAACTAACAAAACACCAACACCAGCTAATCCTCCTCACCCCCCTCCTCGCCCACCTCACCCTGGCCTCCCCAAACACCTGCGCCTACACCTGCGGCACCTCCTGCTACACCGTCTCCGCCATCTCCGCCGCCCAATCCGAAGGCTGGAAGCTCTGGGAAGAATGGCGCACCGTGGGAAAAGACAAATACCCACATACATACCACGACTACGAGGGGTTTGATTTTCCTGTCGAGGGACCGTACCTTGAATTCCCGATCTTGAGAAATGGGGAGGTGTTTACGGGTGGTGAGCCCGGGGCGGATCGAGTCATTTTTAATCGCAGGGATGAGTTTGCGGGGGTTATTACGCATACGGGGGCGGAGGGGGATGATTTTGTGGGGTGTGATCAATACTAAATTGGTCTTTGGTATTTACTTATAGGAAAGAATGGTATTCGTTTATTGAAACAGTAATTGTATTCCAGCTAGCTGGTAATCAAATCTACTACTAGTCTAGTACTAGTAGTATGAAGAAGCGAATATCATCTAATCAATCAATCAATCAACCAACCAAACAAACCAACTCAACTCAAATCAGAAGTTAACAGGATAATCCAGATCCTCCCTCCTCTTACTCTTCCTCTCACTCTCCCCCTCCCTCAACTCATACCTCTTCAAAGTCCCCCAAACATCGACGACAACCCCCCCAACCCCGAAGAACTCGCACTCGAGCTCGAACTCGCCGCATCCGAACTACTACTGCTGCTCGTACTCGACCCCGCAGCCTGCACCTTGGAGACCAAGAAACTCGCCGCATCACCCGCATCCACACCATACGTCAAATGCATCGCCGTAACCACCAACGTATCATCACAAACCATATCCCCAACCGCACAGTACACTTTCACATCATCCTTGGGGTAGTTGGGGATCTGTCCATGATCTTGCACATTCCGAGTGAATCCGAACAACACCACACCGACGGTTTTGTCTCGCACTTCGCTGCTGATTTCTTGGACGGCGTTGTCGATTACCGCGCTGCCTTGACTATACCCCACAACAAATACCCGTTAGTGTTGGTTTTGGTAAGGGGGGTGGGGATAGTAATGGGGAAGAGTATACCTGTAACCTCCGGCTACGATCTTCGTATCCGGACACTTCGTATTCGCCATATTAAACATATCCTTCGCGGCGGAAATAGCAGCCGGGTCGGTATTCTGGGGTAGGGCATTCTGCATCAGTCCCGCTGTGTATCCCCCGCCCACACCCTGACAGGCGACTTTGTCGCTGCCGAGTTTGGATTTGAGTTGGTCGCAGACTGGGGGGCCGATTACGGATCCCTATACCATTTACTCATTAGCCATTATCCAATATATCCGTAGAGTTGTTATGTATGTTTGGCATAGTGAAAACAGAACAAAGATAAGGTATAGGAGGGGGTAAGGGATTGGAATTACCATATTCCCCAACTCCGTCGACCCTCTGGCGAAAATAAACGTGACTTCTTTACAACTGCCACTTTCGAGTTCGTTGGCGGTGATTCCGGTTCCGAATTGACGGGCGTGAAGAGACGAAGGGTCTGCGATGAGAGGGGACGCGGTGGCCATGGTGGCTAGGGAGGTGAGGAGGAGGGATTTGAGTGGTGCCATTTTGTTTCTTCTTTCTTTTTCTTTTCCTCTTGGTTGTTTGGGGTGGTTGTGTTGTATTCTGTCCTGCAGAATATATATATATATATATCAAAAACGATAGAGTAGTATGTAGTAAACGAAAGTCAATAGTAGTAAACAAAGAAAGAATGAATCTGCTGCTGCTGCTCAACACCACTCCATCTCTCCAACCCCGAAGCCCTATATATACATCAAAAAACTGAAAGCGCAGCCTCATACCCGTCACATCCGACCACAACCCAAAAATCAGTCTACTGAAACACTCCAACCCCCTTTGCATTATAGTTGCAACCGTGCATGAGTGGAAGGGTTTCAGGGTCTCGTCGGCCGCTTTGCTGGGTTGAGTTAGATTCCGTGTCGATGTTTTTTCACTAGTACGGTAGTGGTATAGTATATATGGTACTAGTGGTGGTGGTTAGTGGAGTCAGTCAGGGTCCGGAGTTCAGCCGGGTTGGTTTGTTTGGTTTGGTTTGGTTCCTGAATATCTATTTATTGATTTGTCTACTGTAGATTGGTTGTAGTGGGTGGGCTGTGTTTGAGTTTGATTATGGATGGTACTTAAGTGCGGGTGGTTTTTCCATGAACTTTATTGAATTATTGCTATAGGGATTAGGGATTGGGGATAGGTGGAAGGTGGAGGTAGGGTAGGCAACAGTATTAAGGGTCAGACGATCAAAGCTTGTCGGGCTGATTTTTGGGTCAGGGCTCAGCTGCCGAGGTTCATTTTCAGGTACATCACGCGCAAAGTTCTTCTGGAAGCCCGAATACGAGCATGGTTCTGGTTCTGGTTCTGGTTCTGATCGAATAATCAATCACAGACGAAAGCCGTATCACGCCTCGTTTACAGGACTAAGTCATTGCATCCATCATGAAACACATCCCGTGTCATTTTCCCTGTCTATGAATCACCCGATAATCGGATCCGTTCATTGCTACAGTTGGCTGCCTGTTATCAGCCCTGTCAACCATCCAAATGCTTGGTCAGCGCTTCGATAAAGGCCTCGCCCCATTTGGCACTATCCAGTTAGCCCAAGTCATCATCACACAATATTGGGCCTCACCTCGTATTCGTTTCGATAAACTGTCGCAGTGTTTGATACCGCTTCGCCCGATCCTCCTCACTCATCGACACCGCTTCATACAGTGCATCCACCATCTCCGACAGATGCGCTGGGTGGAATGTGAGACATCCCTCCTTCATAAAAGACGCGGCTCCCGCAAACTCGGACAGCACCAGCACTCCATGCCGCTGCGCCTGGCACGCCACATACTCAAACGAAACAAGGTTCATGCCATCCCGTGTCGAGGTCAACAGGCACGCATCCGCAATCGAGTACAGTGCCGTCAGCTCGCTAAAGTTGACGGATCGGTGCATGTAGATCAGCGGACAGCCATCGGCAGTAGCTAGACCGTTAGAACCCTTCGTACCAGTGGACAGTAGACTTACAGTGCTTGCCATTGATCCTCCCTGCTATGGTGCTCAGCTCCGTCTCCAAATCCTGATACTCCTTGACATCTTCTCGACTCGGCACCGCCACCTGGATCAACACCACCTTGTTGCTCAACTCAGGATGCTGGTCCAAGAAAGCATCATATCCCTTCAGTTTCTGCGACAGCCCTTTGATATGATCCAGCCGGTCGACCCCGATAATAATCTTCATCCCCAGGTACCGCCGCTGCAACTCGCGAATGCGGTTCTGCACCTCCTCATTCTGCAGCGTATCTGTAAACTTTTGCGGGTCGATCCCAACGATGAATTTTTCCGCAATCACCTCTCGCCCCTCGTATTCCATCCTCCCTTCTTCCACTTTCACTCCCCTGTACCCATTAGTACCCATTAGTACCATTTCACATAGGAATACACTTACAGCTCCTCCGCACACAGTACAAAGTTCCGCTTGTACTCATCCGTATGAAACCCAATGACATCACTATTGAGAATGCCCCGCAGCAAATCCGTCTGCACCGGCAAATTTCTCCAAAAGTCTCCAGCCGGGAACGGCGTGTGCAGCGAAAACCCAATGGCACAGTTCTTTCCCGCCAGGCGTTTCCTCAATAGCCCCGGCAAGAGCATAAGATGGTAATCATGCACCCAGATCAGCGTCCCCGGTGTCGCTGCCTCGGCAATCGTGTCGGCAAAGATCTCATTCACCCGCTGGTACGCTTCCCACGGATCGTCTTCGAAGGAGATGCCGGATTGGTAGTGGAGAACCGGCCAGAGGATGGAGTCTGTCCGTTAGCTGCGTCTTGTATTTAGTAGAGGTCACTCACTGGAGAAGTTGTTGTAGTGATTGTTTGCCAATTCACTGTCCAGGAAAATCGGCACTGCATTATGCTCATCCAAACTCTTGCGCACCTCGTCCTGCTCAGTTTCATCGACCTCAATGCCTGGCCATCCGAACCAGCTGAACGTGGTGGTCTTGGTCAGCCCGGATAACGAGGTCACCAGCCCCCCACTGGAAAGAGAGGATTCGTATCCTCCATCGACTTTCTTCACCGACAGCGGAAGACGGTTCGATACAACGATGAGGTTGCGCTTTGTGTCGGATGCCATCCTGAATTATCGCGGTAAGTGCTCATAGGAATCAACGCAGGAGAATATTCGCTGCTCAGGAAGATGTAGGTCGAGGATCCCCTGGTAAGGATGCAATACGTCAGCATGAGAACACGACTGCGGCAATGTCACTCACCCCGCTATAGCCAAATGGCTTCACGCTGTGGTTGCACGACCGACGCGGTGGCTGTTGATCCGTCGTGGCCGACGTCATTGTTGGTCATCTACGCACGGTCGGATGCCGCGTTAACACAACAATACCATTGTTACTCATTACGTATATACACGAACAGAACCAGCAACTCCTATCCAGCCTTTTGCCCACCAACACATGTAACACCGCTGCCAAGAACTATCTCATCCGCTTGGATGGACTGGGTGTGCGTAGACGAGACTCCCGCTCGCGGGTCCGTTCCGACACAAAATCGCGCGTCTGCGACTGCTCCAGCATCAACGGTGCCTCCGGCTTCGCTCCCTCTTGATTCACATATCCAAACGTGTTGTGCTGATAGGGAAATTGTGGAGCAATCGACGGGTGCTGTCCGGAGGACTGTCGGGAATAGCTAGGAGCGGAGTAGTCGTGTTGATTGAGACGGTTTCGGAACGAACGGAAGGACCAGTTGCTGACAACGGTAACGGTCGATATCGTAGCAAGGAAAAACATCTAGACAGTGAGCAGCCGACGTTACACAACGGTAGGGAACGTACAATCGCCTTCCAGCTGATAGGATCGATAAAGCTGTTGATGATAACCGCCATCGTGTGCGCCGACACCTTGGCCCGTCCGACCTTGGCCGGATCCCGGTTCATGCAGCGCTCCCAGTTTTCGCACACCGTTTCCAGGGCAGGGAGTCGATCGCCCCCGGCGCATCTATTATCGACGTAGCTCTTGGCACATGCTGCCATCTCTGCCAGGATTGTGTCCGACACTTCCTCTGCCGCCTGCTCGAATTCCGCCCGGATCGCCGACACAAACCCAAAGACCACATATACTGCCAGCGAGAACAGCGACAGATTCACCACCAGCTGCGCCCACCACGACAAAATGCTGGGGACGTTCGGGTGTGCCTCCAACAAAGCAAAGAAATCCGAGAAAGAAGTCAACCGAGACCCGGTGGGAGCTGCCTCCTGATCCTTCTTTCTCTGCTTGGTTGGCTTGATCTCGCTGCTGCTCGGTCGGTCACTCTCATCATCGCTATCCCTCCGTAGTTGCATATCCAATGCCTTATCCCTCCGCCGCCTCTTCTGCACCCGTCGCGCCAACGCGTTGGAGTAGTGGTTCAATCGAGGGATTTCGCCACGGCCCGGGCTGGGCGCAAACCGTCCGTACATACTGTAAAGCGAATTTCGGTGTGATTTGGGCTGCTCCGGAGTATCCTCGTTGTCTGCATGTTCCGGAGACGACATGTTCTCAGCGCCGGATGAAAAGTCGACATCGAACTTGCGAGGGGTCATGAACGCGGAGTGGTTGAGAAAGGGTTTAGGAGTTGCGGGAATTTGCTGTGAGTTGGTTCGAGAGAAGAGAAAAGGCTGGGAGTTGGGCTCTCGTAGAGCTGGCATTGTTTTCTTCTCAGGAGAATCGAACGTGCTATGGGGGCCTATGATACTGTTAGTTGGATTAGATGCGATGAGCGATCGACGCACGCTTCTTGTCATGCTGCACGCTGAGCTGGTAAAAAGGCGAGGTCACATCTCCCGGGGCCCTGGTCTGCCATTCAAAGTCCATTGGACTCTCTGCCGATCGTTTATCCATGTTGCTGGATGGTGAAGTCGGGATAGCGGATGGTGTGAAGAGTGTTGTGAGGATCGATCGGAGGCCGGACTTTTTCCGCCTGGCAGTTTGTTTTGTAAACAGACCCGCCGAGCAACGACGGATGCCTTGGACAGACACGATACGATCACGATCACAGATCAGATGCAAATAGTGCTTGATTCTCAGTGTAGTGTTGAAGTCCACGTATCAAATATTTCTCAACGTCGAGCCACTGCATGAGGCTGCAAAGTAGCGACGGTGTATGCAGGCGGCTGATGCACAACACGGTCGCGGCTATTCTTAGCCATTGCAACGGTGAATGGCTGCTGTCCAGCAGGAGCAACAGACAATGGAGACAACATGCGGGGCTGCACCCCGGACTCGCGCCGTCTCGACTCGGTCGCGCCCGCAACCTCTGCATCTACTGACTACTGCCACCGTCGAAAGTCGAAACAGCTGTTGAGTCATAAGATACTCCATCGCTGGATAATATTCACTCTAAGCATACTACAGGTGATGAATTAACATGAACGCTGACAAAAGCACAGACTGCGTCGCTTGAATCAACAAACGGCTGAACAAAAGTGATATACAACAATATACTGCTATGAGAACCCATAAATATCACCAACTCCATGCCAAGACTGTGGAAGGAAGATCGACGCCAGAGAATACCAGAATGCAAAGGACAGGTCATAGCTGGACGCGATCGACCAGCTCAAAGTCATCGTCGGCCAGATAGCCCATGGCGGTTTCGCTCTCGTACGAGATGATCTCGTACTCCTTGACGATCCTCTCCGTCTCCTTGGTCTCGAATTTCTCGACCGCCTTGCTCACGGCATCGGAGAGTATGGTCTGTCCAAACGCTTCATAGTCACGAAGCTCTTCCCTGCCGTCAGAATCATCCATGACCTGCACCGCCGCAGGGTCATCGACATCATCGCTGGATGAATCCGACGGACCACTATCGAGAGCCTCTTGGACATCGGCACGCAGGGATATCTTCGCATCGCTGGTGTGCTGGTTGGTCTTGGCCTTGCGGTTGAAACGCATCGCCCGTGTCAACCTAGCGGGGTCAGCTTTGTCATATGGCTAGAGGAATCGGGTCGTACGTTGTATAGTGGGTGACCGGCATCACTGGCCGAGACATGGGCAGGGCGCAAGAAATAACATCTGGATGACGACAGTGGGCACATCGGCTGCCGTACGCCCACTTGGCCTTGTGGTCGTGGGCCCGTTTGGCATCAACGCCAGAGCGGCGAATATCAAGCAGAGAATCAGACATGTTGGATACGAAGGCAGGGGTGGTTTCAGAGTACGGGGTAGTTGATGTAGAAGCTGGATCAGGGTGGCGGCCTCGGATTATAAAGCCAGGATTTGAGGCAAACGGTGGACAAAAGACCGAATACTGAGGCGCCCGCGAACCAAAAGTCTCCGATAAACAATAAACAAATGGGTTATAGGGCGTTCTTGGTCTGAGTCATAAAGAGGCCCCGGCTGAGCTTCCAGTCATCGATCCGAGGGCGGCAAATACACGGTAGATTCACCGGGATGGAGAACCGATAAGTGACAGTGGCAGGAAGTCAGGAAAGAAGCAGAGGAGGTAGTCAAGACCTTGGGGGTGAGAGTCATCCAGAGTTATAATGTAGGTCTATCTCGACCGCACGCGCTACGAGTGGCCGACTAAATAAGCCCACGGGGTCCGCGCGAGGCGATGCTCATTGTGGCAGGTCATCTGTTGGATATCATCTCTCGTCATTTCCACTAACTATCCAAGGAAAAGACTATCTGAGTATCTGGTTATCGGAGGGAGCAACTCCCATTACGACGGCGGTATCGCAATTCGCAACGCAACCCCTCCCCCCTGGATTGTTATCGTTGCTGGTGCCGATCCCCCGAGCGCCACTTCTGGACCCACGGTTTGGCGGGCCTCCCTTCTGTTGTTCCCGAGGTTAGACGCGCACCCGGGCAAGTGAGCATGTTCTTTGAATCCACTGCCTCAGGCACGTTGGCGCATCTTGAACGTCACTTGTCAAGCCGGGCACAATGAATGGATCGTGTCCGCTCGGTCCTTTGGATCGGACACTGCCTGGTTATCGGGATCCCTTTCACCCCTGCATCCTCCAATCAATGGCTCTCGTGGCTGCCCGTGACGCTTGTCGGCGGCTGGCCTGCTGCTCCTGCTGAGCGGGTGATCCCATGCCAAAGTCCACGATCTGAGTTCCGTAGCGCTGCAGATGACTCAAAGGGAGTCCAGTCACTCGCGGCGCAGCGTGATGGCTGGGGACTGCATGCGAGCTGCTTGCAGGATCAGATCATGACATCAGAAAGAATGTATTCGTTGCCAGTTGGTGGTTCTCAACCAAAGATAATCTACTTCGTATTCAAGCTCAATCAGTTGTACTCTGTAATAAGAATTAATCCAGTTTGCATTATGTGCATAACCGTGCTACCTCTTCATACACTCGTATAATTCAGTCAGTTCAGCCCTTATCCACACATAGAGTACACCGTACCAATATGAAAATGGCTATGGTATGTCAACATCCAAAATGGCAAATGAATAGTGTCTCCCGGGCAAAGCATTCTTCAACTATTCTTATCCTTATGTCCGCTCTGTCCGTCCACCCCGTAGCAAGGCATATTTAGCCCATTAACTATCTATATCTTGAAGATGCAGTTCTAGCATTCTTTCAGTGAACCATCACGTCAAACTGCAGTCTATTTAAAAATAACACCTGAAGCATATATAACGATCTAAAATCGGAATAGATCTTATCTTGATTATACGCTGATTATTGTGTGTTCAGACTAGGCAACCACTAAAGGTGACGTCAAGCACAATAAATAGGTAGATGTATACATGCATCAGTGCCTCTATACTTTAGGAGCTACCCTTTCATCACTTTTTATCAGTGGGTATGTCCACTCTGCAGATAAGACAGTGATGTTTAACAAGACATTATTGGATTGAGAGAGTGGTATATCTAAGGCATGGAGACTATTGACTAACAGCGAAAATCCACGCATGGTACTCGTTTGTCCCGTTTGTCCCGTTTGTCCCTCGAAGTAGTAGTATAGATCCATTCTGTAGGAAGCTCTAGGAGATGCAGATTTAGGGGATGTGTATGGTCTTCCATTTTGTCTTTTATGATCAGATTGTTACCGGTGACTGCGTGGATGCATGGCTATATCGAGAGATGTGCTACCATACTCTCGGATCAGCTGGTATATGCACTGGGCGCTCTTAGGTTGGGGATTAAATCATCAAAGAAAGAAAGAAGTGAAAGTTGGAGGACATGGTGGTGCGTAGAATGAGTTTGACCATAGCGTAGAGGTGTTGCTGATTGTCTGAGAAACCTAACAAGCAGGTTGTATGTGATGCTTGCCCTGATACATTCAACAACGGCTTCAGTGCAGAGTTGCTATAGTAGAAATTAGGAGATACAAATAAGCAATACATGCAACACCTTACACTGTACTCAAACAGTCCACTCAATGATATTATTTTGGTCCATCCAGCGTCCAGCACCAGATCACATACATCAACCCATATATAAAGAAAAGACCCTCACTCATCCATCTGCCATTGATAATCCAACGCCTCCAACCGACCCTTTCTATTCCTCGCCGCAAACCACTCCTTCTCGAAACCATTCCCCGATCAACTCCATCCCACCGATGCCGGGTCTAATGCCATAGCGATTTGGCGCAAACCCTCCCTTATACAAAGGCTTCCCCGTCCGACTCGTACCCCCATCCCTCACACTGGTCAAGAACTGCGCGGCCGGATCATTCCACCTCATTTTCCCCTTCAACTCATCATTCAGATCATCATCATCTGCCGTCCTCGCCAACGGCATCGCCTTCACCTCCTGCAACTGCTGTCTCCTCTCCTCTCTCTCCCGTCTCTGCACATCACCCATCAACGCCTCCTTCGCCTCCTCCTCTTTCAGCTTCTTCTCCTCCTCCGCCCGTCTCGCCTCCGCCCTCTTCAACGCCACATTAATAATCCTTCCACTCGCATCACGATAAATCGTCTCTTGGGATTTTTCCCCCAGCGCCGAGTCCCTATACTTGGCCGCCTCCAACTTCTTCTTCCTCTCCTGCGCCGCCACCATCGCCGCCGTCTGCGCCGCCGTCTGCAACCCGGCCAACGCCCCAGACTCCATCCTCACCCCTTCCTCCTCTTCCTCCACAACCGGCGCATCCTCATCCCTCTCCTCCCCTAACCCCCCCTCCCAACCTCCCTCTCCGCAACCGCATCCGCAAGAATCTTATCCGCCTCATCCTGTTCCGTCCCCGCAATAGTCTTCCACCCGGATGTTTTCTTGCGCCGGAACTCGCCACTTCTGGCCCCTGCGCCTGTCACAATCGAGGGTGCGTCTTCGTCATCGTGGAGTGTGGTTCCGTGGGAACGTAGATCGGGCGGGTCGTCGTCCGCGATGATGAGTCCGGTTGGTGTGCTGTCGGATTTGGTATTCTTCTTGCGTTTCTTTTTGGGTCTTTCGGTGGCGGGGTCTGCGGTGAGGTATTTTTTCGCGAGGTAGTCTGCTAGAGAGGACATGTCTGTGTGTATTTGTGGGTGTGGGTGTAGGTAGGTAAGAAAGTTGTGAAGGGTCGGTCGGTCGGTCGGTTGGTTGGTTGGTTGGTTGGTTGTGATAGTAGGAACCGTATCTGATAATCGGGATGGTGTTTTTCCGGTACGAATACGATATTAGACTTTCTGCCTTAGGCAGAAAATAGTGACTATACATCCATCCATCAGTGGAACAAAGAACATCTACTACCTACGGAGTGCTTCATTACAATATGTAACCCATCCACCCTAGCAATACACCACACTTCACATACCTACCTACCTACCTACCACCCCCACCCACCCAAACACTACACAAGAGATAGAAAAAATGCCCCGCACCGACGAAACAGAATGGTTCATCAACGCCGTCTACTCCGCAATCCAAGAGATTCCCCGGGGTCGAGTAACATCCTACGGCCATATCGCTCTACTGCTAGGTTATCGTACGCAACCCTCCCCTCGTCTTGTATCTCCCTCCTTACCTGATTTTCACCTCATTTTCACCTCTTTCTGTCCATACATACATACACACATACTACCACCAAACCATTAACGTAAGAATGTAGCAAAACGCCCCCGCCAAGTCGGCACAAGCCTAAAACATCTCCCCTCGCCAGGCACAGGGTTCTACCATTCGGGGAATGTGCCTTGGCAGAGGGTGATTAATTCGAGGGGGGGGATTTCGCATCGGTTTGTGATTTTCTATATCTTTCCTGTTGGGGTTGCTTTATGGATCAATGGGAGGGGGGAAATGAAAGCTAACGGATGGAATCAGAGGCCCAGGGAGTGCAGAGAGACAGGCAGAGGTGTTGAGAGGGGAAGGGGTGGAGGTGGAAAGCGATGCGATGGGGGAGTTTTATGTGGATTTGGGACGGTTTGGGTGGTTTCCTGAGGTTTTGCCTAGCGAGGTGGAGGAGGGGGTGGATGATGGTGGAGATATACAGCAATAATGCTACACACATTCATGCATCATGCAATATCTACAGCTCCTGTGAGTCTGTCAACAACACCTCCCAACTTCCCCGGTGATATTTCCCTAGCAAGATAATCAATCGAACACGGGGCGTCGCATCTAACAGCAGACCTCGAAGCAGGAAAGTTATGGTAACTCGCGGCTCTATAAAGTAAAACGGACAGGAGAATGAAAGGCAGGGTACGAGCTTGCAAGCATCATGTTCAGGCAATCATAACATCCAGTGAACGGCCAACGCAGCCAAGAAAAAGGTAGTAGTAGAAAAGAGGTCCGCCGCACGGTAACAGAAAAAGGAAACTCGTCGCCCGACTCGACCGACTTTGCGTCAGGAGTCCTCATGCCTAGTGTACTTTTGTTTATCTCCTCTTGACTTCCATCGCCCATCCGTCGATCCCCTCGCCACGGCTGCCCGGTTGTACTCCCAGGTCGACCGCGTCCATGCCGGGCGTATCCCGCATCCATTCGTGAGCCGCCATGCCACCAGCATTGGCCCGCCTTTCCGGGGATACTTCGAGCATCGGTAGTAGAAACTCGCTGATGCGCATGCTCTCTTCGACGGTGAAATGGTACTTTTCCCGTAGAACATCCGGCAGAGCCCAGTGGCGCAACCGATGGATGTTGCGGAGTTCTCCTTTGCGATTGAAAATTTCTTGAGACCATTTGCCCGACAAACACAGAGACTTGGGAAACGGTCCCAACAGCTCGATGATCTGCGCAATATGGTCGTCATCCTTCCCGTACTTGGTACCTGATTGTGGATCGAATAAATAGTCGCCGGTAATGAGTTCGAATACCTGGCCTGTTAGCAATCAAACCAACCACGAAACCGATCAACATACCATGCAGGCCATACTCCAAATATCCGTGCTGGCGCCCCACTTCGAGCCCAGAATAACTTCCGGCGAACGGTACTGTCGTGTCTGGATGTCATTGGTGAAGTGGTGGCCGACCCAGCATGCATTGCCCAAATCGGCGATTTTCACAGAGATTATATCACACTCCGGATCCTCACTTGACTTGGACTTGTCTAGGGAGATACCCGATACCTCTCGTTCCAGAAAGTCACTGTGATGGTCAGTATTCCCGTAAGACAATATCCACCCGCCAAAAGGGAGGGACGTACGCAGTCTTCTCCCGTTGCTTCTGCTTCTCGTCGTCTTCTTTAATCCCTAGTTGCTCTTTCATCGAACTCTCTGTATTAGACGGAACTGCAGCCGTTAGCAACCAGAAGCACGTTGACTTGCAGCGGTACATACCAGATGACTCGCTCACCATCTGACTTAGACTGCTATGGGAGTTGTGCGAACTGTGCTTGAAATCAAAGCTGGTGTTAAGTGGACTTGGCAAGGGTTGACTCCCGGTGATCAAGGTCCGGCGCCGTCGCCGCCCGTTGCGATTGTCTTCCTTTTGCTCCTTCTTGGCCTCCTCCTTGACGTAAGTCTTGACGATCTGTTCCACATCGCCAATCTCAATCAGCACGTTCTCCGGCTTCAAGTCCGTGTGGATGATACCACACTCCCGATGGAGATAGTCCAATCCCAGTAGTACTTGTTTCGTGATCTGCCTCACCAACGGCATAGGAATGCCGCGGTGGTTCCATCGCTTGATCAACCCGAGCAAATTTTCTCCCAGCACTTCGAACACCATGCAGACGTGGACACCGTTGGGCCCTTTGTGTTCAAACGAGTCCAGTAGACTGACAACATGTTTGCGACCAGGGTGGGATGGTTTAGCTTGGACGATTCGGTTCAACAGCTTGATTTCATCGATGGCAGTCTCGGTGTAGTGAGCCGCGGAACGGACGACCTTGAGGGCGACGTGCTTCCCGGTTGTCGTATCGCGGGACAGCCAGACAGTCGAAAAGTGACCCCACCCTAACTTGCGCACGACCACATAACGACCATTGTTGTATGTTTCGCCGACCGAGACGGGATGGTAACCACCCTTACAGTAGTCTTCCGAGTCCTCTTCCTCCGCGGTGGTCTCGAGTTCTTCGCCGGAAGACGAGGACGATGAGCGCGATGGTGGGACGCCGTATGCGGGAACCCTGCCACTCATGGCGGTTAGAGAGGAGATCAGGCAAATGGGGCAAAATTAAGTAGAAGAAAGAAAGTCGGGCGGGCGGGGGGGAATGGGGAGAACAGCAAAGGAAAAAAGCGGGCAGGCGTTGAAAGCATACCCCTCAGTGGTGGTGGTGGTCGCTGGGTCGACTCCAGGCGTGGCGGCGTCGTTGGTGACGATCGGCTTTAAGTCGGTCCCTTTTCTTCTCTTCTTACCGCCATTGCCATTGGCAGCGGAGGCAGCGACACTCGCCATCTGCTTGCCTTTATTCAGAACGGCCTTGGTGATTTCAACCCCGTCCATAGCAGAAGGATGGAAAGCGATCGGATATCGGAAGTGAAAGTTGTTAAAGGAAAAAGGAGAGAATGGGAGCCGGTGGCGGGCGGATTCGTAGCGTTTAGGTGCAGCTGGGATTGGGGTTGGTGGTGGTGGTGGTAGTTAGTAGTGGTGGCCGGCGGCGGCGGCGGCGGAGGAGAAAGGCGGGTTGGCCTGGTCTGGGTTGTGCGAATCTGAGGGGTTGGTTTGGTTCAGCAGCGCCCGCCAGTCAACCGCTCACCCGGGCACTTGATCTGTCTTCTCTATCGAGTTATTTCAAAGAACGACCGACTCGGACTCCAGAACATGGAAATCAAAGCCTAACGCTCCCGAACAGGTGCAGATGACTGGGCCGGGCAGATGACGCAAACGATCTGGTATAGACGGAGCGATTGATCAAGACACAGTTGCAATGAGAGTCGATCACTCTTGAAGAACCGGATATTTCTCGACAGTCGATGTCTTGGAAGTGGAAAGTAGGAGAAAAGAACTCAGGTCCAAAGCGACGCGAGAGATTGATGATGGAGATCGACAAGGAATGTCCGCAAGCGTAGATGAAGAAGACTTGTTGACTACCCACTGCATGTGGCAAATCATGAATGGGTTATGGATCGATTCGCCCGGTTGGGCCTGAGGAGACATTCAGGCTCGAGCATGCACCGGTCAACGTCGGAAACCTCATGCTTTGGCGATATTTTGGTCGGACAATGTACTTGAATCGTTGTTGAAAGAACCACTCGCTCCCGGAAGGGGTGGGAAGTTTCATTGTCTGGCGATAGCAACAAGTACTACTTACTCTCCCCAGGCTACGGCGTTACGACGGAGGTACTACCCCCACGTCCGTCCTACATGGATCCAGGCACCCATGACGCTTATAGTTGCGTCGCATTGAACGGTCTATCGTCTATCTACTACTGATCGAGGGAGACGGGGAGAAGCGCGACGTTCCGCTATGGTTACCAGCGCGAGGATGGCTCGTGGATGGAACGTGGTGGGATCGGAGGACGCCGCCAGCTGACATGGATCTAGACTTGATGTCACTCACGGGTGGATAACCCTCCGATCCTCGACGAAGGACGACTACGCGCTTAGTGTCCGTCTCGTCCAGCTTTGCGGAGTCGATGATTCATCTCACCACGTGACGGCGAGATCGGATAGCAGAGACATGTTCTAGACATCCTTGATAAAGACGCGAGGGAGTTTCTCACTATCATCCAATCCTGTGGAGTAAGCTATTATGTTCCTTACCCCTTGACGCCCCTCAGGATTCAGCTAGAATCGACTCTCACGTACATTATGTGATCAGAGCCAAGAACGTGCTCGAGTCCTGTCACACCCTGTTGATTGGCTACCCGACCAGGCTCCCCACCTCCGCACCTCAGGCAGACAGGCACAGACTGGCCGTATCCATGTTTTGTTCGGCCCATCCATCACCTGAACTGACTGCCAACAGCAAACATGGAATAACCTCATCTTATCCTTATTCACCTCCTCCCCCCTAACCAACCACCTCCACCATGTCCTCCCCTTTTCATCGCCGCCATTTTCCCGATTACTTCCTCTCCTCTCCGCTCGCCACCCTCATCTACCCTCTCCATCAACTACTCAACCACCTCCGCGGCCCTCCTCACCTCCCCCCTCCCGACGCCCAACCCATCCGCGTCGTCTGCATCTCCGACACCCACACCCTAGAATGGCCCAACATCCCAGACGGTGATCTCCTCATTCACGCCGGCGACCTCTGCAACGACGGCAGCGCCCGCGAAATCCAAGCCACCGTCGATTGGCTCCGCACTCTCCCTCATCCTCACAAAGTCGTCATCTGCGGCAACCACGACAGCTACTTTGACGCGCGCTCTCGTCTCCCCCAAGACCGCAACGACGCCATTTCCTCCTCCACCTACGCCACCATCTCCTCCTCAACCGCCTCCCTCCGCTCCCTCGACGACCTAGACGACCCCCACCGCATCGACTGGGGCGACATCCACTACCTTCAACACTCCTCCATCACCCTCACCTTCCCCCAACCACCACCACAACCACCACCTCCTCCAGACCCCGCACCCTAACCATCTACGGCGCGCCCCAAATTCCGGCCATCGTGCCCTTCGGTCCCGAACACGCCTTCACCTACCCACCCCACCACGACGCCTGGACCAACACCATTCCCCCCTCCACCGACATCCTAATCACCCACACCCCACCACAATCGCACCTCGACCTCTCCCCCGTCTTCTCAACAGGCTGTCCCTACCTCCTCTCCGAGCTATGGCGCGTGCGCCCGACCCTCCACGTCTTCGGACACGTCCACGCCGCATACGGCATCGAGCGCGTCTTCTACGATGAAGCCCAACGAGCATGGGAGCAACTGTGCGCATCTCGACGACGTCGGGCACATATATCACGAATCGGCTCTTTATTCGGGTTTGTGCGAGATCTATTCGATATCTCTGGGATAGTCAACTCAGCAAGAGTACTTGTGTATGGTGTGTTAGGGGTGGTCTGGGCGAGGGTCTGGGGTGGAGAGAATAGAGCTTGTGGGTGGGTGGTTAATGCGGCTTGTATGTATAGGGATTCGGGCCGGTTGAGGAATAAACCCCAGGTGGTGGTTTTGTAGATGTTGATGGTTGGTTGGGTCGGGATTGTACATAGTTAGGAGAGTTGTTGTTTGAGTTAGTGAGTGTTGTGGGAGGGAATGGTGTATATATGGTTCTAGTGTGGAGTACGGCTGATGATGGTTCTGTAAGATTCAAATTCATTTTCATGACATCTAATTGGGTTTGTTTGGCTACTATCTACTTAGTATTTATTCTTGGGACTTTGTCATGCAAGTCTGAACTAAATTGACCCAAGTACGGTCATGATAAATATACAATCATGTTTTATGATATAGCAATCCAAGTCTAAAGAAAACGGGGTATAGTATATACAAGCAGGTCAAGCAATATAGCAGACCAGCAATGTGAAACAAAAAGGAGTCAGACAAGCAAAGAATTGCACCAACTCTATAGCCATAGCAATCGTAGTAGTAGGAATAGGATCATAGCTTCGCCTTCTCGCTGAACCGAGGCGCTTGAAGAGGATCATAAGCGCCCACGGTTAGAGTATCGAAGGGAACAGGGGCGCCATGGCCACCAGTCAGACCGCGCACGTCGATCAGACTCGGGTTCAGGTCCTCGATCTTGGTAGCGCCAATCAGACGCATGTTCATTTCCATCTCATCCTTGAGGAGTTGCATGGCGCGTTCGACGCCGGGCTGGCCGTACGCAGACATGGCGTATAGGAAGGGACGGCCGATACCGACGCCCTTGGCGCCAAGGCACAGGGCCTTGAGCATGTCTGTGGCACGACGGATGCCGCCGTCGATGTAGATCTCGATCTTGTTCTCCCAGCCGCGTTCGCGGAGGATGGGCATGACTTCGGCGAGGACTTCGATGGCGGAGCGGGAGAATTCAAGCTGGCGACCGCCGTGGTTGGATAGGACGACGCCCTGGACGCCGGCTTCGACGGCGCGGAGGACGTCTTCGACACATTGGACGCCCTTGAGGATGATGGGCATCTTGGTGATGGATTGGAACCAAGGGATGTCTTTCCAGGAGAGGCCCGGGTCGATGAAGGAGGAGATGGCGCGGGCGGCGCCTTGTGAGCGGTCGACGGAGACGCCACCGTTGGCTTGGACGCTGGATCCGACGTCGGAGAACTTGGAGCGCATGTCTTTTTCACGACGGCCGAGCTGGGGAGCGTCGACGGTGATGAAGAGACCCTTGCAGCCGCGGGCTTCGGCGTGCTCGACGATGCGCTTGGTGATGCTGCGGTCTTTGTTCACGTAGAGTTGGAGCCATTGTACCTGGTCGCCCTTGCGGGCATCGACGATCTCGTCAAAAGAGCAGGAGGCCAGGGTGGGGATCATCTGGATGACGTCGTGGGTGTGGGCAGCGCGGGTGAGCACGACTTCACCCTCGGGGTTGCCTAGCTTTCCGAGGGCGGTTGCGGTCACGTAGAAAGGAACGGAGACTTTGGTGCCGAGCATGGTGGTGGAGAAGTCGACGTTCTCGACGTCGACGAGGACTCGGGGACGAAACCAGATCTTGTGGAAGGCGGAGTGGTTTTCGCGCATGGTCTGATGGGTTAGTATGAGGCAGAGGGAGGTTTATAGGGGGGAGGGGGTCACATACGATCTCATCGTCTGCACCGCTGGAGTAGTAGGCCCAGGCGGTCTTCTTCATGACGCTCCGGGCAACAGTCTCAAAGTCCATCAGGTTGTAGCAGGCGGCCAGAGAAGGCATGCGACTGATGCGCTCCTGGCGCTCCACCTCCTCTGGATCGGCAGTCTTTTCCTCCTGTTCGACGGTGGTCATGTCGACTTCACCGAGGTGCTTGGATTGGTCGAGGTATTTGTCAAGGGTGTCTGGGGGGTGAATGGGGTCGAACTCCTCGGTCGCATCTTTGCCGGCATACTTGAGGATGATTTTTTGACCACCGGGGTGCTCTGGAACTTGTCAGTGACGGTAGAGAGGCGATGAGGGTGAAAGGAAGTACCTGGGAGGAAGTCGGTCACATCGTAGGCCTTGCCGTGAACAATGACCCAGCAAGAGTCCTTGGAGTTGTGTTCGGCGACGGCGGCGCCGGTGAGCTTGCCTGTACTCATGATGAAGTGGTCGGTGGGATGAAGATAGTGGAAGAAGGGCTAAACAAGCATAGGAGAGAAGACAAGAGGAGCCGGGAGGGAAGAGGAGGAGGAAATAGGTAGATAAATAGGATGGAGGCAACAGCACAGCTCGGGTTAATGGGGAGCGAGGGGCCTATGGAAGACCAGCTCAGAAAATCGGCGGGCGGTCGTTGGTCGATCGCGTTAAGCTCAGCGCCGGGGAATTGCAGAAGGCGGGGGGAGCCGTTCGGGCGACCAGCTCTCGGCCGACTGCCTACGGCCTCACCTCGGTTCATCCAGCTGCAATTATCTGCCACCGACTGCTACCAAGACCATGTTATCGTGAGTACGGAGTAGTGCTAAAGATTGTCTCTGGTTCTGGTTGATCTCTGCATTAGGCAATCTTCTCTAATCCTTTTTGACATATTTTTTCTTCAGATAGTGACAAAATGGCGATTTTGTGACCAACGAGACCCATCGCGCTGCTAAATCGATGAAGAAATGCCGGAAATCCAAGAATCACTCCATTGCTCTAAAGATGAGCCTTTCTCGCCCGCTTAGTATCCACCGGCTGCTTGATATACTCCATCCACTTTGCCGATAACCCCATTGCATCACGGTCCGACTTTCCACTAGTATACTGGCCAAAGAACTCCTTCTCCGCTCGATACGCTTTCATCTGCTCCTCCAACCACCCCGATAAAAGCCATGCGGTGTCATGTATTTTCTCCAGAGGCGCCAGATGCGATGTACCAGGTAGAACCTCCGCCTTTACTCTCCCCGCCACCACACCTCCACTACCCCCCAGCCCTGTCCCAGTGCGCTCCAGCTTATCCTTTCTCCGTTCGGGGACATTGATATGGCTCTTTTCCCCAAAGACGAACAGAACCGATGGTCGAACATATTGTAGGAACTCGAATGCGATGCTGCACCACGGACACACGGCAACATACTCGGGATTGTTAGTTGTCAGTCCATTTGGTGTTGTTGCGAGGTCGGGGCCAAGAAGACGCTCCGTTGGGTCATCGTTCCCAGCTTGTGGGGTGGCGTTGAAGCGAAGATACGTCCATGCTTCTTGCGCTTTGGTTGTGGCAAGTGTGACTGCGTCGGAGGATGCGTTGGGATAGAGCGCAGTTGGGGTAGGTCGGAGTCCGTATTGGAGATATTGGTTTACTGCTCTTGGGTCCCAGTTGCGCCAGAATGGATTACTCCGGATGAAAGTCGTCGCGGCTTCCCTCGAGGGCCAGAGATCGGGACGAGAACTGGCCCAGAGGGCGGGACTTCTTCCGCCAGCTTTGCTAGGACTTTCGACTTGGACCATTGGCTCTAGGAAGATGAGGCTGTGGAATAGACGCGGATGCATGACGGAAAGATGCACGCTGGTATCTTGGTCAGTATTATGTGCAAGCTATACTCTTGCATGGGAGGTGTTGGGGTACACACAACGTAGCGCAGCTAAAACTATGCGCTATACCCACGATCGGAGGCTTGATCTGATCTCTAAAATGGTTTACCATATGCAAGAGATCCCTCGAATGATCAAACCAGTTCGCTATAGCCATATGAGCACATCTCAGTGGAAAAAAAGATGCACAATAACTCACGATCATCACCAAGAACATCCTCATTCACCACACCACTAGCACCCTGATTGACACAATCTGCGAACCAAATCCCCTTGATCTTGACACCTTTCAACGCTACAAGCTCATTCCAGATCGGCTCATAGCACTCCTACCACACACATCTCACGTCAGCAAACCTATACTACACCCTCCCCTCCACCTCAATATACCCATCAACCCACCTTAGGAATCCCATTCGCATGCCCAGCAATAATCGTAACACCATCAGAAGCAGGCTCAGAATCATCAAGCGGAACGTACTCCTTCACCGCCAACTGCAACGGAGGACTATCCGTCCTAACCGCATGATGATATTCCCTAACCGACTGACACGGAATAACATGCTCTATGACTCTGAACTGAGAAGATGACATGATAACAGCCTTTCCCATGCAGTTACAAAAAGAGGTAAAAGTTGAACAATGTGAATAAGCACGAAATCTCACCCCGGGGGGTGTCTGGGGTTTAACTACTAATAACCCCCCTAGAACAAACTAAACTGCCTAGTGCGGTATTAGTACTTACTTAGTTGTCAGGTATAGTATAGGGTTCGGGCTCGGGCTCGGCTCACCTCAGCCCAGCCCAGCCTCGTATTCCTTTCCCCATGACATGTGCTTGCTATACCATCCCAAGTCCATTTTCTTACTTCCTCAGTGGTGACAAGATGAGCTCCCAGCGTTACATACCCCCCAAGTCATGGGAGAATCTTAGCATTTTATTTCGTCCTCAGTTTGCCAGCTACAGCTGGGCGATGATTAGTATTCCTTGTATGTATGGCAACGGAAATGCGCGTGTCGGGTTCGGGGGCAGTCTGAATTAGTATTTATAGTGGTTCGTGATGCTCATGTGTGCGCTTCTCCACTGCCTTCTTCTGGGTAGGTTGGTAGGTAGGTAGGAGGTTTGGTGGGGAGGAGGGAGTTATCTGGTTTTTGAGTAGAAGTCTTTTGGAAGAAGAGGGGATTAGTCAAAGAGTACATAGTGAGATGATTGAGTTGGATTCATGATTGGTGGGTTAGCTGTTGCGGACATAGTTATTATGTTCTATTAGAGACAGGTAAATTGAAGTGAGTTTAGGAGAGATGGAATGTACGAAAGCACTACATAGCATGAATCAGTTGCAACAAGTTGTATGTATCCTTGACCTAGTTCACCCTCATTAGCAATCTATCACACAATCCTCCAAATATCACACCTCCCAAATCAAAGTAACAATCAGATACGTGCAAAATCCATCTACTATACCTCGCCAAACAAATCCACGGTGCCTGCACCTTTTGCCATCCAGAATCAACCAAGCAATGCTCAACACGCTGTAATATCCAAAACACAAACCATGTAAATGGGAAATAACCAACAAAAGGAGAGTCATGACATGCATCATCATCATCCAAAAAGACAAATAAGACAAAACGCCACCAAGCTTCACAATGCAGTTAGTCATCATCATAAGATCAAATGGAGCACATAGTCCAAGAGAAGAAAATGGAACATGTGCACCGTCAACAACACTGTCCTCCCTTTCGCTTTGGTCCCTCCACAATATCTTCGATATCGTCACCCACGCTGCTAGGCGGAAACCCCAGCCAACTGCGACGTTTATCCCCATACCCCAGACGGAAACTTCCATTCCCGTCAATATTCCCAGGGGTCAGAGACGTCATCCCCTCGAAGACTGTCGATGACCGTTGCGACGAGCTCGTTCCCGCTTCACGCTTATTGCGCTGTTCGACCAGCTTCCGCGTAATGACGCGAAACACCTCCTCAATGCCCTCGCCGTCCTTGGCGCTGATCTCATGACAACAGTCCCACCCGATATCTTGCCCCCAAAACGCGCTGCTGCGCTTGCTATCGATGCCTGTGAGCGTACTGGATGAGTGTCCTCCCATCCCGGCCGTCGCGGGCGGCGTGGACGCCTGCGTCGGGTAGAGCTGCTCAGCGACGTAGGCGATAGTACGTTCGAAAGGGACTTTTCTGCGGGAGGGGTCGATGGTAACAATATCGGTTTTGGTGCCCACGACGTGAACCACAATAGGGTCGTCTTCGCCGAGATTCTTCTTCAATTCCGCCAGCCAGCCAGTCATTTCTTGGAAACTTTGCTCATCGGTGATATCGTAGCAGAGGAGGCAGGCGTTCGCGCCGCGGTAGTAGAGGCGAGAGATGCTGCGAAAACGTTCTTGGCCGGCGGTGTCCCAGATCTGAAGTCGGACAATAGTGTCGGAGGCGCTGTCGAGGACGCGTTTGGTCACGAAGGAGGCGCCCACGGTGGAGGCGGTAGCGGAGGGGTTGAAGTCATTCTTGACGTAGCGGTCGACGAGGGAGGTTTTGCCTACGCCTGGGAAAAGTTAGTCCGGTGGAGACGGGGCGAGAGCGAGGGAAGTGACCTTGGGCGCCGAGGACAACGATCTTAGCCTCGAGGGAGGAGCTCATGGCGGGGTAGAGGCTAAGGCGGGGTACCCGGAAAGCTGGATTTGCATGATCCAGCGGGCAACTCGGGATGAAGTCGGGGAGGAGAGGGGGTAACAAAGAAATACAATACAGAGAAAAGCAAGAAGGAGCAATCGGGGTGGGGATAAGAACAGGGAGAGAAAGGGAGAAGAGAGTACAGGGCGTGAGAGAGACGGCGAGGAGAGAGATGAAAGGAGGGAAGAAAGGAAAAGAGGAAGAAAGGGAGGCGCGGGAAGAAAGAGGCTCAAAGACACAGCAGCATTGGATTCAGGGCAGTGCTCCGATCAGCCGATCACTCACGAACCGCTGTGCGATCAGGTGTTCGTCAGATGGCCAGGATCTCTGGAAATGGTGAAGCTGGATGGATGGATGGAAGAGAGAGGATGAAGGATACGATGAATCATTCCTTCGCCCTGGACAAGCGAGCACCCTTCGGCCCCTTGCTTACGTCCTGACTGGCCCCATGGTTTCAGCCACGGGCGCGCCGTCGAACGAACCGAGATGAGATACTTCAGCCTACTTCGTATGTTTGGTTCTTAACGGCCAATCCCCACCAACCCGGCTGACAGGTGGTCGTGGTGGTGGCTGGGGTATGTTTGGATGACGATCGGGGCGCGACCGCATCATGTTCCCGACCGACATGCGTCATTTCTGTTGCAGCGATCGCATTTCCGATCCCCTTCAGCCTCAGGTCCCAAGGGTCTGGATCATGGCCGGGCACAGGCCGCTGGACGGTACCTACCAGAGCCCTGATAGTGGACGATGGTAGTGCATCTACCTAGCGATCTAACGATCTAGTGCTGGCCTAGCGATCAGCGACCGGTGTGTGCTCTCGGACCACCCGCCGTGATGTCGGCCACACGGACCTCGACAATGGTGCCAACGCCTCGTGCAATTGATTACTCCACTACGCATGTCCTGCCAGGATGAAAGAAGAAACATTGGAGACGATCAGAAGTGTCATAATCTATCGAATCTCGGGGTATCAACCGCTCTAGCACGGTGATCGGCAAATATACACAAAACTCGCCTCAAGGCAAGACAGACAAACAATCGAGGCCGGACCCCTTTTCGGGGAGGCACTCGGGGGTAGTCGCGTGAAAGACACAAAAACACACAAAAAACCAAGGGGGGAATCTATCTAGCCAGCAGCTGCGCCCCATGAGGGCAGCCAACAACAATGATGCTGGTATCGAGCTCATGCAACTCCGGCCGATCGGCATGGCTCCAGTCCATATATCGACAGAGAGGAGGAAATGGAGGCGGAAATTAGAAGTAAGGAAGAGAGAAAAGCCAGGGCTGGGTCCTAGCCATCACGGCTCGCGGCCCCAATGCATGCAACCACGTATATATATCCCGTTTTGTTTTCATGATCAGTCATCAATATCAGCTTACTCCGACTCCTCGCGGGCGCTGTTGTTGCCCGAGATTTCGGCGGCGGCGCCCTTCTCCTCGTCACTCGAGGCCCCAAAGCCATACTCGGCGGCCCGCTGCTCAACCTCGTCGTCGGTCAGCTTGGGCAAGTCGGCCGCAGCCTTCACGTAGCTGATGTTCTCCGTGTAGCCCTTGGCGAAGATGATGTCGATCTCTTCCAAACTGCGGTTGGCGGTCTCGGGGTAGAAGAAGTAGATGAAGGGGATGAAGAGGCCGTTAAGGACGGCGAAGAACAGGTAAGTACCCCAGCCAATGTGGGAGATCATGACCGGGGTGATCATGACAATGAGGAAGTTGAACAGCCAGTTGCTGCAGGTCGAGACGGCGTTGGCCTTGGCACGGGTCTTGATGGGAGACAGCTCGGCAGGGTACAACCAGGGCAGAGGCAGCCACGCAGCACCGAACGCGGCCATGTACAGGAACAGACCGAACACGGCTCCCTTGGCGGTCTGGGGGTTGTTGGGGATCAAGCACGCAAACGTGATGACCATGGCAATGCACTGGAGGAACGAACCACCCAGGAAGAGCTTGCGGCGACCGATCTTCTCAATGAAGAACCAGGAGAAGGTGGCGAAGATAGCATAGACAATCATGTTGACACCACCAATGACCAGGGAGAAGTTCTCGCTCTCGTGGAGGGACTCCTGCAGAAGCACCGGGAGATAGTAGATGACGGCGTTACAGCCACCCAATTGCTGGAAGATCTGAGACGAGGAACCGATCATCATACGACGGAAGTGCTGAGTGCGGCCACCAGTGAGAAGGTCACGGTATCCGACATCCTTGCCCGCGGCGTTGGAACTAAACCAATCTGTCAGTACTGCCAAATTCCAATCATTCTCGTAGGGCTGCTTCAATCACTCACGCTCTGATAGAGTCAATGACCAGCTGCTTCTGAAGCTGAGTCTCGTGGTCGTTGACTTCCCAGCCACCCAGGGCAGCAAGCACGTACTCTCCCTCCTGGATGCGATCCCGGGAGATCAGGTAACGGGGGGAGTCGGGGAGGAACCACATTCCAACGATGATGATCAAACCGAAGAAGATCTGGAAAGCGATGGGGAAACGCCACACCAGGTCCTTGTTACCGAAGTGGGCACCGTAGTCGATCCAGTAGGCGATCGCAGTACCAATGGCGATAATACCACCCTCGATACAGATCAACAGACCACGGTTGCTGGTCTTGGAGCACTCGGCCTGGTAGGTGGGGATGGTGGAGGTGTTCATTCCGTTGCCGATACCGGTAATGACACGGCCGATGAAGAACTGCAGAAGAGGAATGTGCTGAGCAAACGAGGTGACCTGGATGGTGACACCAATGATCATAACAATGGCACCGGAGAAGATCATCCAACGACGACCAGTCTTGTCACCGAAGAACAGCGCAAACATGGCGCCAAACAGACAACCTATGCGATATTAGGATTGATGCGCATCGCTTACGAGGGCTGTTTCCACGAACCTAACTCATAGACGGAGGTAACCAGGGCTTGCATGGTCGAATTGCCCTTGGTGGCAGTGAACAGGTCCTCGAAAGCCGTGTCACTGATAATACCGGACATGACACCCTCTGGGGAAAAACATTAGCATGTGAACATGGGACTAGGGTGATGCGGCCAGGTGTCCAGCGAGGGTACTCACGGTCATAACCGAACAGAAGGAAACCCATCGTGGCAATGGTGGAGATTGCCAGGGACAGTTTCCTGCCTGACAATCCGGCGTAGGTGGGCGCCATATTGAATGATTGATCCTAAGATGGTTGACTGATGACAGCAACGTAGGGATCAATTGAGGGATAAGAGAGATGAATCTCTAGAGCGATCGAACAGCAAAGTCGAGTCGCTCTCTTCTCCAAGGCACTCCTTTTTGTTGATGGTCTTGGTCGAAAGGAGAAGGAGGAATGTGACCGAGAGAAAAAAAAACAAGACTGGACCCAACGCGGAGAAGATGGGGGAGGAAGGGGGATTATCTACTTCTCGAAGACGACAGGCCTGTCGCTTGTGGCGAGCATGCATGTTGGCCAACAATCTCTTATCCCCCGAACTGACTGGAGGCGTCTCCACCAAGCTACCAGCGCCCATAGTGAGCCGTACCATTGTTTGTTTTGTGGAGCAGGGGACCGGATGCATCAATAACGCTGGGTTAAGCATCTTTTTGGCGCGGTCCCGTGGCCCACTGTGGGTGCGCTGGAGATGCAGTGAGCAATGACATCACGCAGCCCGCTAATGGGCCCGCCAAAAAAGGGAATTCCGATAAAATATAATTCGGAAAAACAAAAACATTCCAACCAGAAAAATAAAAATAATAAATAAAAGGGTTGAGAAAAAAAAAAGGGGGGGAGCCATACACAGTACATATTATCCCTCCACCATATTGCGCCCGATAGCCTAACAATCGGGTCGGCCCCTATCCTGTCTCATTGGTCAGCCCTTCCCTACCGATGGCGCTCTCCCCGGCCTCTCGCAACACCACTACCACCACTACCCTCGGTACCTCTAAGCCTCTGACGGTCTGACAACAGGTACTAACCAAATTTGCCCTTCAGCCTGCCGATTAGACTAATCCTTTTTGGCTTGCTCACCATCCTTCCCCCCCTCTCCTCCACCAACCCGAGGACACCGTGCAACTCCACTTTCTTGGTTCCCTGGGGGCATCCCACCTATGAGGAAGGACGTGCGCACGCCCTGGCCAATCGTTGTTGCGCCCGTCCGTCGTGGCGGAACCGGACCCAAACGTGGAGCTGACCGCACAGGGCTGACTTGCCCGTTTCGGGATTCTCAGTCCCAAGACAGCAACTCAAGCGAGGGGGTCTGGAAATCCCACGGGGAACTACACTCAGGCTGATTAATCACCTTGTCGGACTGCTAGCTTAACGAGCCCAGTCTGAATGCGGGCGCCATTGTGCTTCCAAGATTTCAGCCGCCGATGTCCACCTTTGCCGCCCCGTGATCAGGGACAATACGGGGCCGTCCACCAACTTCTTCAGAAACGCAGCATATCTCAACCCATCCCTTCCGTCCCGGGCCTTTCGAGACACGGCTTGAATGCAACAAAATTCGGCCGTCGCTCGGGAAGCCGTTTCCGTTGCGTTTCCCGAGTGCGCCTAGCGTCATCCTGCAAGGCGAGACAAATAATGCGCCAATGGAAATATGAAGTTAATAATGATATCCACGATAATGCGAATAAGGTCTGGCTAAAAGGGGTCTAGGCCGGAGGGGAAAGGTAGGGTATGCTCCTCCTCCAGTGTGCTGTTGGTGGGAGGCCTTGGATGCTGATTCGGCGCCATCCCACGATGTCGGCTGGGATTCCCCACCCCGCACCGTCTCTGGCCGCGCCGGCGTCTCCAGGTCCCCATTTTTCCCCTCCTATATTGTGGTCTAATATCACCTTTCTCCGCGTCCCCATCTCGTTAGCCTAAAGGAAATTAGCTTCTTTGGTGCACTCTTTTCTCGAGTTGTTCTCTTTTTTTTCCCTTTTCGTCGGCATGATCTCTCTTTCCTCCTTCCAATTCCGACCACCAGCGATATCCGCCGATTGCTGGCATTCCGCGGCTTATCCAATGAATTCCGATGCATCTCCACCGTAGGCCGGAAAAAGAATTAGATCGGGCAGTCCGCTTGTCCATCCTAAAGATCCGACAACCGCAGAGTGATCTGATTAGCCACGCTCCCTGTATATGGCCCATCCTTCGTTTCCTGTGCGCGATGAGACAGCCAAGCAGGCAGCGGAGTTCGCAGCATGAGTAGCTAGTACATAGTACATAATATTATCCTCCATATACGTCCTGCAAGGTAGGTGCGACACAGCATGGTTCCACCGGGCTAAATGGATCTAGATAATCTCCCATGCAAACTCTGACGCTGACAGCCAACCCCCCAGCCGAGTTGCCTGCGTCTGTAGCTCGTAGGGATTATGCACCCAGGATCTTAGTTGGCATTTGTTCCCCCCCTCCCATGGGCGGAGCTGAACGTGCCTGTCAAGATCATGGCGAATCCTTCTCCCCGGAACCCTGCACTATCCCCGTTTCTCGACTGCTACGTCAATGGCGTTTTTGAACCCGCACTGACCGCACCAAGCGGACGCCAAGGCGACAAGCCAGAGAAGAAATACCGAAGCTCATCGTATTAGGCCTTGGTATCAACCAAGAGTCGACCAAGAGTCGACCAGTCTTTCTCGGCAAGAAACGGGGTGGGGGAATCGCATGTGGGGAAGACCCAGCTTTTCGAGGAGATCGAGTGGATGCAGTCGGGGGCCTAAAACAACGCGCGCCGACCGAAAATCGTCATCTTGCTTGCCGGCACGGGCGTTCCATTGGGCGACGAGATTGCCGGCTGATTGTTCCTGTGTCTGAACCAACCGACGACCAGCAACACAATCTGACTTCTGCCCCTCCAGACTCCATCGCGCACATGGCCCCATTAGTCCTATCTCTCGTCGGTGAAATTAATTTCCCCTACGAGGGACTGTACGAGGCATGTCTCGCGCTTCCGGAACACGACGGATTGGCCTGCAGCGAATTACCGGGGCGGAAAAAAGCAGCGTCGGACCCACTCGAGCAGTTGAACTGCTTGGGAGCTGCTGGTCGGGTCGAATAGCGACGATGATAATTTTCCTGGCCCGGCGCGAACAGACCGGCCGGGTAAAAGAAGCGAGCGAGGGCACGAGGCAGCGACCGAGAACCGACCGACACATGATAATGACGATGCATCATGCGGTAGCACTCATCTGAGCGTATCTCAGGATGCGCTACCCGCGGGCTAACCCGCCATGATGACATCGAGACTGCTGGTGCCGCATCAGGTATCTACCTATTGAGGGAAGAGGTCGATTAGCTGCAGGCATCACGGCGTAGTGCCTACCTCCAGTGGACGGAAGGCACGAGGATTTCTCGGAACCAAGTGGGTGCATTGGTAGTCTACGCACAAACATCCAACGGAGGGTTGCGGTCATCGTGGACGGTGTAGTATAATAATCCTCGGTTTCTATCCGACCACGTTTCGCAAGAGGTTAGGCTGAAAATATTTCGACGCAGACGGCCCGATTGTTGAGACCGATGGTTGATGGTCGGCCTTGGCTCTCAACACAAGTCGGGAACTTGTCGACGGAAAGTTGACGCTTCAGGAATCTGACCCGCCCGATGGGTGAAAAACTGAAAAAGCTGTGTTGTCCCGCCTTCACCGTATCACGTAATGAAGCCTTCCGTCATTGGAGGGAGGGGCCAGTGGGTGTTGCAACGTTGACAGGGCACTGCAATTTAGTAGGTAGTAGTACGTACAGAGAAAATAAAATTTTTCCCGAGACAGGCACAAACTGAAAGCTCTTCCTCAAAATGCTGCAGCTTGAGCTTGACAGCTGTGGGTGTTAGTCATCATCCGCACCAGAGCTTGGCAGTGTTGCGATCCAGTATGTGTCGGTGTGTTTATGTGTGACGGAGCTCCCAACCGAGAAAAATCGTCTCAGCCCAGCAAAAAGCAGGAGGGAAGGTCGGGCAGATTTATATTGTCTCGCGCACGAGCTTTAAGCCTCAGGGGCAGGGGGATCGGGAGGCCGATGCTTCTTATACAACAGCGGACTCGGGACCGGCGTGCCGAGTGTGAAAGGCCACCTCGGTCTGGATGCCCGGAGGTCTCGGAGGGTCGAGTCACGAGGACAGCAACGGGGAACTAGATAGAAACGTGGAAGCGAGAGAGAACTGCCAATAATAGCGGTCGAGCTGATCTAGATTACGTCTGGCTTCACCTGGGATCAGAACAAGGACTGGTCGCAGGACGCGATCCCGTTGTTGTTGTCGGACGCGATGCGGCGATAGCTAACCAGCCGCAGTTCTAGACCCCTTTGGAGCTTGGAGGGGTGAGCAGGCATAGGTAGCTCAAGGTGAGTCTAGACGACCGGCGTCAGCAGGGTCGCGCACTACAGGTGGCCACCTGTTCCTGACAAATTTTCACCTAGCTCAGTCTGCGTAGTGGTGTTCCTGGACTGTTGTCAACCCTTCGAGATTGTGGAACGAGCATCAAGTTCCAGTCTTTTGTGCTGAATCATCCACGTGTTTCCCGTGGGCGTAACCAAACCGTTGGCAGGCACGAGATTACATAATCCTCCATCCCCAGACCGTTAGACTTTGCTCGGTTTGCGGCATTTGGTTTGTTTGCATGACTCGGCATTGTTGCTTGGACAGCAAGCACAATTATGCGCTGTCTCGCCCTCATTTCTGGAGGCATTCTTGGACCGTTCGAAGACCGCCCGATGGTCACACTGCATCCATTCTCCGATGCATGCAGCCGCGGCCGGTACTTTTGATCTTCACTCCACCATTGGCATCCACAGATGATTATTTGCAGGCTAACCCGTGTCTTGTGTGACCACCAGCCGTCCTCCTTGCTTGGGATACTGAGTGAACTCAGTTGACCAATCCCTCTCATCGAATATATCAGCGCAGCACTCCGTACTCCGTAGGGATGCCATGATACCTACCTCGCAAGGAGTCAACATCTGCCCCTTCGGTTTCGTAATGCCAACCCTCTCTCTCATATTACGCCACAAGCCAGGACTCTCAGCCAGCCTCCATATGTGATGGATCAAATATCGCTGTTGGGATTGGCTGTCTTGTCAAACTTTATCTGTATCTGGTCGCGCCCGTCAACCTCCTTGCTTGGGTGTGTTTATAACAACGGAATGATCTGTCGGTAAATGGGGGGCTTATGCCGGTAGACGTTCAGGCGCAGCTGAACGGATAGCTAACAATGGAGCTCATTGAGGCCCAAGTTATGAGATCTATAGCGCTCAACCTTATTTCGGATTAATTGGTCTGTCTATGGTGTAGATCTAGGGGACTACTAAATATTAAGAGTACCCCATATACGCAGATCAGCCAATAATTGTAGTGTGGAGGAAAAAGCAAGCACGTTCGATCTCAACAGTTCACGTCTAGCCCCTAGCAGTGGCTTGCCTAAGGGGTCTAGACTAGGTAGGCAGCCGAGCTTGACACTCATTTCCCTATCAGTCGACAGGTGAAGACCTGTGGCGTGCTCGGCATTTGCTGAACTCAATCATACAAGTTGATTAGAGCGGGAATCGAGGGCCCTGAAGATGTTGGGTTATTATTCAAGCTCCGGGCTGCATTGAGACTGTACTGCCAGCCAGCAGCAGGGGGTGAGATATTAAACAAGGAGTGAGGGCTATTGGAATCCCAGCTGAGAATGTACATCGGTAGCATAGGGTCGTACTTCAACCTAGTATGGGTGGAGAGATATATATATCACCCGACGCGACACCTACACGATAGATTCTAGCTCCTAAACGTGCCAGCAGAACAGCGAGATGATCATATCCAAGAATATTTATATATATCTACGCGCTATTAGAACACAGTGCATGTATACGGGCAGTGAGTTTAAAGTTAATGGGCTGAATCTGTATTGTCTGGGCATTGTTCAGCGGACCCCTTGCTTTAGATGTCAGGCTGCTGACACCGTGTCTCTGCCGCAACGGTTTCTTGACCTGCTCCTTCATCCCGTTTTCCTTTACTTCTTGATCACTCAATACACTACATTTGAATCGCATCGGTGGACGCAGACCCAGCAGGACCCGAGGATGTTGGCATGGCGATGCTTGGGACTGTCGGGATGCCGAACCACTGACAGCGCAGGGCCTTAGGCACCCACCAGGCAGATTCACATGCGCGCCATGATGGCACCGCGACGATCCATCATCCAACCAAGCTATAACCATCCACCACGCGGTTAGACCTTTGCGACAGGAATCCAGCTCTGAGAAATCGCGCACATCCCATGAACAAATGACGTCGACAAGGCACGGGCCTACTGAACTACTGTACAGCACGGAGTCCTGACACCTGGGGTAATCTGGAGGAATCCCTGCTGGTGCCAGCCTCGCCTACACAGTACTCGAACCCATCGGCAGACTTACCCCAAGCTGTCGCGAATCCTGGCCGTCATATGATAGCTGGAAGATCCTAATGATGTGATATTACGATGGAGTGCACCAAATTCCTGGTTCCTCGCCGCAATCCTTCGGATAATGAAAACTCTGACTGGGTTTGGCCAAATGGACAGGCTAAGTTGCCGAGAACGTGGCTCGCAGTGCGACATGAACACAACCACAACCTCATTTCGTTCCACGCGAGAGTGCGATCATCGCTCGACCAATTAGCGCCCTCCCCCACGGGCCCCGATGTGACTCCAACCCCCCCACAGCCGCGTCAACCCGAAACCCGGAGACACCGCAGTCCGCAATCCGCAATCCGTCCATGTTCGAATGCTGGCCCGGCGGCACATGTTTGGGCCCTTGGGGGCCGGGGCTGATGGGTCCCTCGTCTCCATCTCCAGGCTCCAGCCGCCAGGCTGCTTAGTTGTCCAATGCCCACAAAACCAGGGCTGACCGGACCTACTCCGTCATCATCATCTGATCAAAATACCCGCCCGGTTATTGTCCCCCCCCGGATTATCTAAAATCTTTCCCCGGTTGCCGGTCCAATCCAGGGCCAGGATAAATGCTTTCCCCCACTGTATTGCTGGCTCCGTCTTTGATGCCGAGGGAGAAATCAGGACATACGATGCAAGAAATTGCTCAAGTCAGGATACTTTGTGGCAACTGACTTGGGAAAAAAAGACCGGTTTTGACTTGTGTGCGGATTTGTCGATGGTTGATGCAGCCCCATCTGGCTATGGGGACACTGGAATGCGGATTGGAGGAATCCACTCCCGGCTCACACGACCTATATTAGCCGCTTTATGGGAGGGGAGCTGAAACATGAAAAAGCAACGCTGGTGGCGGTCAAGCAGACCTTTGCCGTGGATTTACCGGTCCATCACTTGCTGGCTGTCTAGCGTAGTGGTTTATTTTCCCTTATCGTGGCCTCCATTTCTTGCTAATCAACAGGCAGAGAGCCACAGAAACAGTCCCAATACTTTCAATAGCTCCAAATCAATGATTGCGGAGAGAAAGCGAAACCCAGCCATGAGTTCATCCGACTGATCGCCGCACGCAAAGCCTGAAACGAGCATAGGGCTCGAGCCCATGTGGCGAAAACAATCGACATGCGAAAGCTCGTCAGCAGCACCATAGCCTAAAAGCCCCAACGTGTCTTCTTGACCACCTCGATGCGGTTCGGTGTATTGCGTTTCATATATACCGAATTTGGATGAGAAATCCACATTCTTGCATAGAGATAGTCTGTTGCGATTGGAAATGGTCCAACCATGATGCCTGACAATACTTTGTGAATTCCTTGATGGAGTGAACTGCTGTCGCAGTTATTCCCTATCATAAGGATTACGGTTGCTTTTGGACTTCCAAAGCATGCTTCCATGGTTTGCCGTCACTGCAAATCTTTTCAAGGTACATTGTCTCGCAGCAACAGATATGCATCATGCTTGCTTCGTGCATCGCAAGCACTGAGCATCGCTCATAACACTAATATCCAACAAGAGCATCAGCGCAGGAACTGGTCGACCACATACTATGCTCTGGACTCTCCTAGTCGATCGAGCATGGACAGAAAATATCGCAAAGTCAAGGGGAGAGCTGAACGTAAATCCATCATTTTTTCTGACAACCAGCAAGAAGAACCGAATCATTTGTCTCCATGGCTTTCTCTCCAAGCGCAACAACACGACCGAAGGCAACCCGCAATGCCTCACATCGAAGACAAGCCCATCGACTCAAGGGAACAACTGCTGGAGTTGATGATAGGATTCACCTCTGCTATTGACTGCTCCAAACAACTAGAGTTATCCTCGTACTGCGCCCACATCTGGACCTCGATCAGGAACAACTGTATTCTCTATCTTCAATTCCTCAAAATGCCATCCCCGGCTAGCCCAGCGCAGCATCTTATCACACAGTCCGTGTTTTATACGACAGGTACCCATTGACTTAACTGGATCCATCAGTAACCCCATGGCACCAGCTCAATCCGTTCCGATCAACCACCATATCATTGCTCGATGCCATCCTACTGCCCGTCAATAAGCAAAGCTTGACCATCAATCTTGCTACAAATCGTCGATTGAAAGAATTTTGGAATAGTTCCTGATTCGATTCACCTAAGTAGATTGCATCCAAAAGATAGCGAGGTAGGAAATGTAGAAACCCATATAAAGAAACAATAGATAAGCAACAACACCACCATGACATGAGGTTAAGCAATGCTACATCGATGCCAAGTTGACAAGAGAAATTTAGGTTACCTTGGCAAAGCCAATTGTTTAGGCTCAACCATGTTTCTTGGATACTATGAGCCAAGGTCTTGGTATAAACAAAATGGAGTATGATCCTCATGCTATGTTTCAGGATGTTATATGATCAGGGATGAAGAAGTGAAGAGGCCGAGTCTGGAATCGGTATATCGAGAAGAGAGGTTCGGACAGATTCTCCATTTCTGCTCTGATAGGAGCCATGGGCGAGAGAACTATATTCATGGCGTCTTTTGAATTGGACATGGCTTCCCAATATCTTTCCAGATTCACTCTGCAAGTACTTCTAATATACTGTGCTTTCTATGCCACTATACATCCGAACTTGCTTGAACTCCCCTTCGCAAGCACTGAGGCCCTATGCTAAATAATTGTCGTTTCTCATTGTAATCACCTATTTAGTCTTAGATCCTGCTCTGCTTCACTACAGACAAGCATCACACCTGTTTCATTGTGTATACCACCTCTTCCTGAGCGACATGGGTTCTTTGCAATATCACCATCCTCATCATCACCTACATCCTTCTATTGTCCCAACTCTCTTTACGTTTTCTGGATTACCACACCAGAGGGTTACTGCACCACTACGTTATTCACAACCGCAATGTACCGTAGCCATTTATGCTTTTCTATTAACATGGCCAACCCATAACCAAGACCCCCGATAATTCTCCTGGAAAAAATAAGAATTCTCGCTTTCTAGAACCATGCCCAATTCTTAAGAATCTCCATACTTCACTTCTACTCTACCCTGGTTACCTTGATAAATTGATACACTGCAACTTCGGGAAGAATATAGTACTTCACTTGATAACTGGGACGGAGACTTTCACGAAGAAGAGAATATCAATCGTGCTTGATACCATGTAAATATGTACAAAGGTGGACAGGAGTCCATGTTGGGCAATTGGTTCATTTCACTAGTAGTTGGTTTATATAGATGACATGGCTTTGATGTTGATGCAGGAATTAGTTCCACGGTGTTAGGTCGATAAATGATGGTTTAATGATTATCTCTTTTCTACACATGCTAAAACCTACCGATCTTTGAAGTGGTCATCCAGAAGATGTTCTCAGTATGTTGATGTTATTATTCCTGTTAGATCGTATCCTCCATAAAGAATGATCCTTAGCAAAGAGAATACACATCTATACAGGAAAGATACTACGATTTTTTGATTGAAGGCAGATATACACATAGTACAATACCCAGTTATGAATATAATCTCACCGATGGTACGCATACTGTAATGAAGTATATCCAGCAGTTATACCTATTCACTGTAACTCTAGAAGATGAGTGCTTAATTTATTCTAGTACAATACTGCATTACATTTCCCCGATCTCATGGTCATATAACTACTTATACGGTGTACCACTTGGGTACAAGTGGAAGCGCGTCACTACTGTGCGCTTCGTGCTTTAGAAGAATTTATGATGAGTCCTTGGCTGATTTGTCGATGGAAACGTATGTTTAGTTTGTGACATTGTCTGTTGAGGAAAATTCCGTATATCGGATTGCGTTGTAGATTATCTACTCCGTCGTCTGATAAATAAAGCTTGCATCGTTCAAGCTCCCCGGTAGGAGGGTGATTAAATTTGTAGGATTATTTATGTATGTGAAGACCACATTAGATCGCTTGGACTACAGAATAAATTTAGTACCTCTGCTGGCTAAATCTAGCATTGCGCTTCCGATTTTATCTTCTATTAACATTCCAGTAAAATTTGGTACCTCATCCAGAGCGATAGGAAAGATGATACCTCACAGATATCCTCTCCTGCTGAGCTGAAACCCCTATCATCAGCACAAAATCCAAGAATCACAGCATCCATCACCATATCAAACCATTCAAAGCATACAAGCCTTTCACGTCCCACCCGAATCCCTTGCCAAGTGCTGACCAACCCCGCCTATCCCACCTCAGCCACTAAAAAATCGTACGTATGCTCTGAGGGGTCGTCAACTGTATTACTTCAAACCCCGCAAATATCTGACCAGTCACCAGAGCCCTGCAGAATTACTCCGTCCGCCGCGGATGAGCAATGGACGAATCGATCGATCGGCAGCGATCAGGTGGGGATGGACCAGGGTCTGATTGATCACTTTTTGCCGTTGACTTCGCTTCCGACCTGTCTGATGGATCGGATCGAGTGCTTGGTAAGAACTTAATGCGTATTTTTGGAGTGGTGTTGATGTTTATGGTTTCGTCAGGCTGTTAGGCGGCCAGGCTGGGTTGGGTGTGATGAGTACGGGGGTATCGGTGTATGTTAAGAAGTGGCTGGAGTTTAACTTGAATCCTATGTTTATGAGGGGAGGTTTGTGATGAGATCTGTTCGGGTGGGGATACACTGAGGCAGAGTACTCTGTAGCTTCAGCAGAGCTCGACCATGACACACGGGGTAACCCATAAAGATGTTAGTTCAACATGATTCCGCATCTGTTTCCTCTATATAAGACCTTCGACTGCTATTTCGCATAACATGGCATCATAATCAAGTGATATTAACTATTCCATTAATCAACTGGTTAGTTTCAGTACTGCGGTAACGTAAGTTCCCGTAATAACCATGTAAAACAACGCAGCACAGCCCTGCTGACGGTGGATATTCAGGGTTCAGCCGGGAAAAGCCAGCTGGCCAGTCAGACTGTCCCGGTCGGTGGGACGTTTGAGATAGACTCGGTGGCGGTGGATCGTCTCCCGATTCGAGACGGCATGGGATCGCCTTGCTTGTCTGCCACCGTCAATGTCACCATGTCTGACAGCGCTGGTCGCAATAGCCTGCATTTAACTGGACGAGAGCAAGAGGATTCTCCTGTCAGTCGTGGATTATGTTTCTTCACGGAGAAACTAAGCACATCATTGCAATGGCCTAATGCATGTGTAGTATACTTGGACCCTGCCTATAATGTGATTGTCGCACGGAGCCCGACGGATTATTTTACTGGAGGGGCGATCGGCGGTGGATGGGAAAGGACAAAAAAGGGTTTTAGAACACACCCATATGATGTGAGGGGCCACTGACTCAGGGAAATTGTAGTTCTTTGTAGTTTGTGTTTGGTTTACATCTAAAACTCGAGGAGGTATGTGCTTTGACTGCGTTAGGATCGAAACTGGATGAGGCCGAGATTAATGCTCAATCCACCGACAAAGCTTGATCCTTCGCTTGAGTCTAGAAGCGACGGGGGGCTATTTATACCGACGTGTCTGAAACATGTTTTTCCCAGACTCCATAACAATCTCGCATTCTGACTCTGGCTGTAGGCTGCCATGTAATTTGTGCTGATACATACCGTATGCCCTGTAAGTACGCCTAGTATTTCGACTGTGATACCGTATGGGAGTAATCCCTGCTGATCCCGCCGGAAACCCACCAATCGGCGCCAAGCATTCGGGGGTGATAAGCCTCAGGCGGCGGCCGTCAGCGCAGCGACGCCCGCCGTTAATTATTTCCATTTTCTGTGTTTGGGACCTTCCTCCGTACCTGGTAACGAAGCCCGGTGTGTTAATTTGACCAACCAACCAACTAAACCCCTTCGTCGGATCTTTCTTCCCACGTTGCCTGTTTCTGTCTCTGTCTCCCTTTCGCTTCTCCCTCTTTCTCACACACTCGCTCGTCCTCTCTTTCTCCCTTCTCTCCCCCCCTTCCACTCCCAATTCGGTGTCTCAGCCTGGTCCCCGGCAGGCACGTTATGAAATGAGACTATCCTACCGGATTGGTGCGGCCGCACTTATCATCCTCGCCATCATCCTCATCAAACGCCACCTCGACCTCGTCCAGGATGATGCGCGCGTCCAGTCTGGCTGGAGCTTCAGCTCTTTCTCTGCTGAATCGGTTGCCGACACTAGCAGCAACAGCAACGGCAACGGCAACGTTAACATCAACAATGTGAACCCCGATAGTGCCACCGACCCCAACACCGACCGGGTATCAACTCCGAAGAGCTCGAAACCGAAACTCACTGGCAGCGACATGACCAACAGCAAAGACTCCGATTCAGTTTCGCGTCCGGTGTACGAAACCACCCCAATCATCGTCCCCAATGATCGCGTTATCGTTATGGCAAGATTATCCACCGAGGACACCAGCTGGGTGAGCACCGATTTGAACGAGTACGTCCACACCCACCATGCAAGCCCCCGACAAACATCCACTAACATAAGAACCCAGATGGCGCAACGTAATCTACACCGTCGACGACATCAACGCATCCCGTCACACCCCCAAGAACAAGGGCCGCGAAGCCCTCGCCTACCTCCAATACATCGTCGACCATTACCACGATCTCCCCAGCACCATCATCTTCATCCACAGCCACAAAGACGGCTGGCCCGGCGCCTGGCACACCGACACCATGGCCTACAGCAACGTGGATTCCATCCGTGCACTTCAAACCGACTTCGTCCAACGCAATGGCTACGTCAACCTTCGCTGCCAGCAGAGCCCCGGTTGTCCGGATGAGATTCGTCCGTTCCGTGACCCCCCGCAGTTTGGACGCACGACGGAGCGCGTCTACGCGCAGTCGTGGATCGAATTATTCAACAATACCGATGTACCGGAGGTGGTTGGTGTTGCGTGTTGTTCGCAATTTGCGGTGTCCAAGGAGCAGGTGCTCAAACGGCCGTTGGACCATTACCAGTGGTTTTACGATTGGGTGTTGAATACGGGGTTGTCGGATGATTTGGCCGCTCATGTGATGGAGTATAGTTGGCATATTATTTTTGGTCAGGAGGCAGTTTAGTGAGTCCCCCCCCCCCTGTCCCCTCTAGTTTTTCTTTCCCCTGAAATATGGCATGAATATCAAACTAACAAGAGAAACTCTAGCTGCCCCGACGCCTACCAATGCTACCAGGATGTCTACGGAAATCCTTATTTCTGGTGATTCTTCTGTACAGAATACCCCTTTTGTTCTACTCTTTTTTTCTTTTTCTTGTTTCTCTACCCTTCTATCTTGTAATCTCTTGCTCAATCTGGTTTTGCATCTGACGACTCACGTACGTAAACCTTGGTTGATCTGCTTTTCTTTTCTCCGGCTTCGAGGTGTTGACTGTACATGATTGGGAATTTGGTTAAAAGTCGTCATTGAGCAACAATATATACTTATGAAAGAAATTTATTCTATTTACCTTTTTTTGGGTACTGAGCTGATGCAGGGTTTAGATCATATACGGAAGGAATTTTGTAGTGGAGAAGGTCATATGTCAACTGTGATGTGATATTCATGAAACTTGACTGCATGATATGATTAACTAGCTAGCCACTTCACTGTATTCCCATCTACGTATATGCATTTCCAACCCATTACACATTACTCTTAACCCAACCCATCCATCCATTCAACCAATTCAACCCCGATCACCAAGCCAACCTACTCAACACACCCCCCGGCCACCTCCTCACTCCAGCCTTCCTCAGCTCATCCAAGACCAAAATCCCCAACCCAAAAGCAGCCGGCAGAAAATAATGCTCTACAGGAACACTACTCGTGCCCAATACACGCTGCAACGGCGGGATATATAACCAGAAGACTGCCATCCCAAGGGCAAACAAGATCGCGGGAAAAAGGAGCAAGTTCTGAGTGTGTTTGTTGAAGGCGGGCGGGTGCGAGAAGATGGATAAATGTCGGGTGCGGATGGCCATTAGGTTGAACCATTGCCTAGAGAAGATTAGTATGGGGGTGGGGATGTTTGAGTTTGTTCGTTTGAAGGGGAAAGGATGGGAAGGGAGGAGGGGGGATTACATGACGACAAGATTGATAAAGTAAACGGAGCTTGCTTCGTTGAGACGGGCAGTGAGCCACTCCGGGTCGATGTTATCTGGGTTGGCGCCGAATTTGAACCATAGGGCGGAAAAGGGGATCCCGTTGCGTTCGAGGTACCAGAAGGCCATGGCGAAAGAGGTGGCGGTTTCGATGAGGCCGAGGACGCCGTAGGCGTGCAGGATGAGTTTCCAGTTTACGAGGCGGTTGTGGTTCGGTTTGCGGGGTGGGCGGAGGAGGACGTCGGCTTCGGGGGCTTCGTAGGCGAAGACGGTGGCTGCGGCGCAGTCGGTGAAACAGCTGGAGGTGGTGTATGAGAGAGACGGGTTGAAGGGGGTGAGGAGGGTAGGGTTGGGTTGTGCTTACCAGATGATGATCATGAGGAAGGAGGATAGTACCTGGGGAAGGCCGAACACGACGCTGGTGAACACGGGCCAGAATTCGGAGAATGAGCCGGCTGGGAGGAGGTAGATGATGGTTTTCTTTAGGTTGTCGAAGACTACGCGGCCGTATTGTACCGCTTCGACGATGGCCGAGAACGATTCCATCAGTACCATGTCTGCTGCCTCGATGGCAATATCAGAGCCGCTTCCAAGGGCAATTCCAATGTCTGCTGCTTTGAGGGATGGGGCGTCGTTGACTCCGTCGCCTGTCATGCCGACGATTTCGTCGCGAGCGCGGAATTCACGGACAATGCGCAGCTTTTGCTCTGGAGTCGTTCGCCAGAAGACGATTTCCTGGTATTGGCAGAGCTGTTCCCATTGATAGTCGTTCAAGCTCATGAGTTCGGATCCGCTCAGGGTGATTGCAACGGAGCATGGAGTTCCAGGGGGCTTTTCGTCGTCGGAGTCTAGTCTTTGGAGACATGAGGCATCGTCAACTGGTCCCTGAGTGCTGACTATACCGCATTGCCGGGCAATGGCGACAGCAGTGAGCCCAAAATCACCAGTCACCTGTTGAAATGGTTAGGGGAAATTCTCGACTCCAGATGTGGGATCTAACCATGAAGATGCGGACTCCTGCGCGCCTCAGTGTCCTGACCACATCAGGAATCTCCTCTCTTGGGGGATCAACAATACCGACCAGGCCAACGAGGATTAGGCCGGTCTTTGCATGATTCATGGCCTCGGATTCGAACTCTCGAGATGAAGGAGGAAACATAATATCGGACGCTGGAATGACTTTCCGCGCAAGGAGAATCACGCGTTTGCCTTCACCGGACCATTGATCTTTGACGTTTTTGATATGAGCCAGTATCCGTCCATCCAGAGCTTGCACACTTCCGTCAGTGTCAACAGTCTGGGTGCATCGCTCGATCAGAAAGTCAGGTGCGCCCTTTATTGTGAGTAGACTGCAAAGCTTAGTATGGGAGCTATCAGAAGAGCGGGCCCAACTAACGTATCATTCAGCTTGAATTGTGCTGACTCTGCCGTGGACATTGCAAAGCTTAGCCCTCCGGATCCTGCCGGACTAAAAGTACGGATCATGAACTTATTCTTGCTGTTGAATGCCAGCTCGTATGTCTTTCGCCAGGCATGCCTCAGCTCGGCAACTGATCCAAGGCCTTCGGAAAATCTCAGGATAGCCTGATCGGTTGCATCACCATAGATCTCCCTCTCGTGAAGGGGCTGGCTCATAGAAGAGGCATCGAACTCGGCCGCATTGCAGAGACCAGCAATACCACGGAGCTGATGTATCCCGGTTCTCCTTCCCTTCACGACCATTTCGTCTCTGGCTAGGTCTGTGCTAAAGCAGGATGTTGAGAGGGCGCAGTCGGTCACAAACATCTTGTTCTATAGTAATAATCTTCATTAGAAAAGACATAGACCGGCCAACATGGGGCATACCATTGTTAGTGTCCCAGTTTTGTCAGAGCATATCACCGAAACAGCCCCCAACGTCTCAACAGTCTTCAAAGATTTGCACAAAATTTTGTTCTTGCTCATGAGGTTGGCGGTTATGGTTAGGTTGGCAGTCAAGGCGATCGGCAAGCCCTCTGGAATAAACGCGATTGCAACACTGACACAGTCGACGATCAATGTCGGTACGTTAATCCACCCAGGGTGGTCGACTCGAAGCCATGTAGCCCTGTAGAGGTCAGTAAGCGAGCATGGTGCCTTCGAAAACAGCATACCAGACAACGATCACGATGATAATCATCGCCAGCATGATCAGAACGATTAACAGGACAAATCGCAAGACCTCCTTCTCAAGGGTGCTTAGGCCTGTCTTCGGTTCGCTTGTTAGTTTGGCAATCCGACCAAAGACAGTTGAGTCTCCAGTGGAGACAACTACACCAATTGCACTTCCAGCGACGCAGTGAGTGCCTTGAAGCCCGATGCAGTGCGTTTCGAGATAGTTGTCATCCGTTGAATCCACAGTCCCATTGACAGGCAAGGACTCGCCTAAGGAACAATGAGCTCATGTCTGCGTGCTCTCTGGAAGAACATACCAGTCAGGATGGACCGATCAAAGGTCACGTCATTCGAGACCCCAACTAAGCGCACATCTGCAGGTAGCTTGTTTCCCGCTTTGAGATGAACCACGTCCCCGGGGACAATGTCCGGGGCGGAGACCACATTCAGAGAGCCGTTTCGGAGAACAAGACAGCTCTCAGGCAGCATGGCTGTAATAGAAGCCATAACCCTAGAGGATGACCAGTCCTGCCATGCATTGAAGGCCGCCTGGATGAAGAACACCGCGAGGAGGACAATGGCCAGGGCAAGATTTGCCGCAGCAGGAGGCTGTCCTAAGGGTTTCCACGAGATGAAGACGAGCACACAGCCAATCAATAGAATCGCCCCAAAGCCCTTGAAGAAATAGCCAAAGATCTGCCAAAACCAGTGGTGTGGTAGCGGAGACAGTGCGTTTTTGCCAAATTCCCGGACCCGTTGCTGGATCTGATCGCTCGATAGCCCTTGAGAGATGTCAACCCGCCATCGTTTCTGTACTTCTTCCGGGGATATTTTGTGCCAATTGAGGTTAGAAAGGTCTAGGAAGACATTTATTAGCAAAGATGCCTTGAGGTATGGGTTAGCAACTGAATGGAGTCGCTACCGGTTGCAACATTGTTCTTGGTCGTGGTGGCCTCAGCTCGTTCACGATCTCTCACTTCATCAATATCGAACGAACTATTCAAACTTGTGTCAGGACGCATAAATGGAGGTTGTTAATGATAGTAGTACTGACACGGTACGATAATGGATTGGCAAGGAAAGTGAGGGGTCAACGGTCGCTCTTCTCGCGCGACTGCGAGCAGAGCTATTTGATGCCGCCGAGATAGTGCGAGACAGTGGCGGGGGATCTCTTCTGGACTGCAGGCCTGTTTCTTCATCAACTGGCTGCCATCGGAGACGAGTTGCCTCTGCATTGGGCGCTCCAGTTGGCTTCTCATCCATGGTGAAGTCGGAAATCTTGCTGTTCCGCCGCTATGAGAAAGAAGCAGACGTCGCGCGAGAAAAGAGAAAGCAGGAGAAAGGCAATGAACGGAGTAGAGAGCAGCCTGGAAGCCCACCGTCACCAGCCTTTATAGTGGGAAGCGAAAGCTCGGACTGTCAACCACGCGCAACGTCCGTGCAGATGCCATGCGAGATTTAGCTGGTGACAGGAAGGAATTCCAGGTCAGCGAGGCATGCGGGTTTATCAAGAGCCACTGGTTGCGGGACCTTGGTTCAGAGGATGGGGGGTGGTTGAGATCAGTGGCTTGGGTAAATCCCTCAGGCGTGCTAATGGCCGCCGCATTCAATCCCCCCGACCCGACAAGAACAAAAAAAAGCCCTCAGCCTAAGTCGCTTAACTGCCCCAGATCGCGCTTGGGGCTTAGACTACAGAATACAGCTGCCTATTGATTTCCAAAAGTCACTTTCTCGGCTGATGCAAAGACAGGTAGGTAATAATGACCTTCTATCATTCCTAGGAACCGACCAGGCTAGGCCGATCGAGTTGATTCACCGTCTACATCCCCACGGCATGCAGGACATAGAAGACCAAGCTAACAGTTGCGGTCAGGGGAAGTGTGGATAGTTGTATGTTCCACTCAGGCTCCTGCTCTTTGTCTCTCTGGATTCGCTCCACACCCTTGCGCGATGGTAAAGGAAGGTAGTCTACTCGTGCCGTACGAGAGGTAATATCCGTGAGCAAACCAATCCCCGTGACATGGATCAACCCAAGAAACGTTTGAAGCAGCCTGAGTACCCAGCTAGTCGTAGCCTCTATGCGGACGGCGCATTGCGACACAATGAAGAGGGACTTCGTTCTGCGCTTACGCGAGTCTTCCCATGTCTTCAGGGTTGAACCGAGTCTTTCTTGTGTGTATAAGGCTGTCGACCCCCTGGTAAAAGAAGACAGATAATTCGCAAGGGATGCTGCGGATTCCATACCGCAATTTGCTCCCTCGGCTAGGTTGGGTGTCATCTGTAGGTGATGTCAGTCATCTAGCCATGACGCACTTCGGTGCGGAGAGTGTCTACCTTGTGTACCGCATCTCCTATGCCTACAAACCGGCCCCAGGACCATTTTGCTTGAAACGACTCTTCAAGTGGGACGAGAATACATGATTCTGCATGATTAAAAACCTCGCCAAATTTGACATGGAAGGTGACGTGTTTCTCGAGGAGAGGTTCGATGATGCCGGCCACGCAAACTCTGTCGGAACTACGGTGTGGCATCGCCTGGTCTGTCCCTGTGCGTGCAATCGCAATGAACCAGAAGACTTTGGAGTCTGCCCCTATCATGATGATTATTGACCAGCCACGTCCATATGTTCGGTGGACGTTTCCTCTTTCCAGGCCAGGGATTGACTGGGAGATGCCAAAGACACCGCCGAAGGCATCAGTCAAGGGGACCTCCGATAACCGATGGGAGCGTGTGGAAGCATCTTCAACATTTTTGATATGGTGCCACATTTGCGTACGTACTGTGCTGTACACTCCGTCAGCACCAACCACCAAATCACCCGAGACACTGGAACCGTCCGCGGTGTAAACCATGACATCCTGCGTGGATGAGACGATCCGGGAAACTCTTTTGTTGAAGGACACGCAACTCCTCCTCTGAAGACGTGTATACAGGATACCTAGGAGCGCCCGTCGTGAGATAATGATAAAAGGATAATTGGTTCTCGTTGCAGTCAGTCAAAATCCCCTATGAAAGCGATTGGGACATACCGTCCGATAGATCGGAGATGTCGGGCATCAACTCGTCGCAGCAGACGCCCGTCTTCAAGCCAAGTGCTGTGCGATACCATACATTGACCCTGATCCAACACATCTTGATACAGTCCCAGCTGATCCAGAATACGGGCGCCATTCGGAAGGATTGCGAGCCCAGCGCCATCTGAGAACGAATCGGACCTTGCCTCCAGAATGGTGAATTCGATGCTAGTGCTGGACAGACAGTGGGCGAGAGTCAAACCGGCGACAGAAGCACCCACGATGACAACGTGAAATGGCCTTTGGCTGTCTGTCTTGGACATTGCCGCAGCACGGAGGCGCGCATGATCAAGAATATTCTTGTCATGGAGATGGCTATAAGGACATGTTGACGCGGGATACTTTATAATGATAGTCGAGTTAATGATGTTATGCGTAGTCAGGCGGACCTGTCGTGTCAGGAGGGAAAAGCCAGAAATAATGAGCTTGGTTGAGCCATTTGACCTGCAGCGTCTCTGGTGACGGGCCACGAGATGGCAGGTACGACCGAAGAAAGGGTCATGGCAAGCCCACATCTGATCCCTTGTACTACTCGGCTACCGGCATCATGTCCTCTAGCCAGGAGTAGCCGGGCACAGTTGCAACGGTCAAGCTCAGGCGTTCCTGCACGTGTTCTGGTTAGTGTGACGTTCCGTATGTTTGTACAGTGTGATGCAAAACCAGCTTCACCGATCCCAACTCTTCCCTTGATTCTGGGCTGAGTGCCAAGGCGCTAGTCAGAAAACTGAGTGCGGTTCAGTTGGGGACTTCGCCACCAATGGGAGCATAAAAGGCTTGGCAAGCATCTCGATTAATAAGCTCTGAGGCACAATTTCTTGAGGCTTGAGGAAACATGTAGCATGTTCTAGAAAAGAAATAAACATAAATAAATTCACTGCCTCTCCCAGGCCCTCCTTTTGCAAAGAGATTAGAAAATAGAAATATAGAAGAGAACTTGAATTAACCAATACTATTATACCCGAAATCCTATAAAGGAAACTCGACCTGACGCATGTCCCAGGGCAAGGGTATTTGCTTTGATTGCTGAACATGAAGGCCTGGCCTCAGGAGGAAGCCATAATACTTCTCTACCATTTACAGATATCCAGTCCGGGCCATTAATAAGTATATCAGAATGCACTTTTGGGGAACTGGAAAGATTATGACCACACCTGGATTGAATATTGAGCGATCCCAGGTTAGTGCTGATATATGAACCATCTTGGGAGAATTGGAGTTCAGTGACTGTTCCCTTGATAATCAAGGTCTGCTGCAGGCTGCCCGTCGCCGGGTCCCAGAGCCGCACTGTCTTATCACTTGAGCCGGACGCCAGTAGCCGGCCGTTGGGCGAGAAGGCCACTGACTGAACCCAGCTTGAATGGTCTTCGAGCGTCTGTTGTAGAACGCCTGTCACCGAGTCCCAGAGCCGCACTGTCTTATCAATCGAGCCGGACGCCAGTAACCGGCCGTCGGGCGAGAAGGCCACTGACCAAACCAAGTCTGAATGGCCTTCGAGCGTCTGTTGTAGAACGCCTGTCACCGGGTCCCAGAGCCGCACTGTCTTATCACCTGAGCCGGACGCCAGTAGCCGGCCGTCAGGCGAGAAGGCCACTGACCGAACCCAGCTTGAATGGCCTTCGAGCGTCTGTTGTAGAATGCCTGTCACCGGGTCCCAGAGCCGCACTGTCTTATCACCTGAGCCGGACGCCAGTAGCCGGCCGTCAGGCGAGAAGGCCACTGACCGAACCGAGTCTGAATGGCCTTCGAGCGTCTGTTGTAGAACGCCTGTCACCGGGTCCCAGAGCCGCACTGTCTTATCAATTGAGCCAGACGCCAGTAGCCGGCCGTCAGGCGAGAAGGCCACTGACCGAACCGAGTCTGAATGGCCTTCGAGCGTCTGTTGTAGAACGCCTGTCACCGGGTCCCAGAGCCGCACTGTCTTATCAATCGAGCTGGACGCCAGTAACCGACCGTCAGGCGAGAAGGCCACTGACCAAACCGAGTCTGAATGGCCTTCGAGCGTCTGTAATTCTGCACCCCACTTCTCATTAACTTTTGGCAACTGGCATATCCAACTTGGAAGGTCTTCACTGAAATCTGAACGAATTAATGCTGTTTGGGGTGCAAACACCAATCCTGCACAATAAATCTGAAGTGGTGCTTCATCAGCAACCTGGCAATTCTTCAGAACAAAGCGCTTTGCATCATGGAGAAAATCAGCCAATAAAGAATCATTATTGCCCTGCTTCTATTAGCATAATCCAGAATTAGGTGTCTACTATATTACTTACTAGTATATCCGTATGGAGGAGATCAAGCATACCCACCACCTCTGATATAAGACCTAGCAAGCACATTGCTTCCACCCAGTGCAGAAAATGCTTCTGGAGGAATACTCGCACATCCTCTATCTCAGAAGATGAAACCTGACTCTCGTTGAGATGGTGTATCCAGTAGCGACAAGAATATTGCAATTCTGGTGGTAGGTACTGGCGAATATCCTGAGGGTTGATGTCTGCCCTACGCGTTCCAGGGCTTTCTAGATTGCAGATATCTTTCTGTAGGTGACTCTGCATAGTTTTAAGACAGCACTTAGCAATGTCTTTATGCTTTTTTGGCGCACCCACAAGGAATTTGGTTCTGGACTGGACCAAAAAATCCCGAAACGATAAATGTAGAATCCTGACAGGCTGATCTCGGCTGCTGGGAATGCTTAACACCGATCGGAATGTATCTAATCGATTGCTGATCTGGTCTGCTCCTATCCCAAGAAACAGCGATAGCGCGTTTATAGACAGTGGAACAGCAAGGAGAATAATAACGCCGACTATGGCCTGGAACTCTTGCAGAAGCTGCTGCTCCTCGAACTCATCACTCTCTTGATCATCGAGTAATCGTGTCAGAATTGGCAGGTATGTCTTGTCCATTCTTGATACATATTTGGCTTGGTCCTTTAGGAGCTCTGCGAGGCGCAATTTAGGTTCCATTTTTGAACTTTCAATATAACGGCATACGGTGGCAGCAGAGATGAACAGTGGAGCGGACATCTCGACCAGTTTCTGGATAACTTCATCCCCGGGCCAGTCCTCGGAGATATTTTTATCCCGTTTGATCTTCACGAACCGGTCTTGTAGGAATAAATGTATGTCGAGTGCCGTCACTTCTTCAGGTATCTCATGTAAAGCCAGGTCCTGATATTCATGACCTGTAATCTCCGAGAAGCCGAGGTGGATTGGAAGTTCTGGCCTGCTAGTCACGAAGATTCGGATGCTAACTCCATTTGCCTTCTGTAGAGAAGGAAGTAATCGGATTATAGCTCGGATATCTTGATCATGTTCACATTCGTCTAGAGCATCAATCACTATCACAGCGGTCTGAGGTTGTCGGCCTAGTTGGTCAAGAGTGACTAGTGGCTGAAGGAGTAGTTTCTCAAACTGCTCCCTGAGTGATTTTGACGCGATGTCAGGGTTATCATGAAGTACCATTTGCACACCAGACCTTAACCCAGGAATCCTGAGCATTAGCTGCCGTATTAATGTTGGAAAAAACTTCTTCGCGTTCCCTCGGTCTCCTTCACCCCTCTTGAAGAAGAAGCTGGCACCTAGATGGTTGATGTTCTTGAGCGACTCCGCCACCGTCCGAGATATTGTAGATTTTCCTGTTCCGGCCATTCCTTTCAACCAAAAAATACTCTTCCGAGATGGAAGCAGAGCCCAATCCATTATCTGTTGAAGGAGCACAGTCCTAGTGCCTTGGAGACATTGGACTTCGTCTCGGTCAGAGAATGACTCAAACGCTGCTTCCATTACACCTTCTAACTTTTCGAAATCCATGTCCTGGGCCCTACCGACCATCAGAGAACTATGCAGTTCTTTTAGTAATTGTAAAGAGCGACAGGATTAGGTTCCAACCTACCTCTGATCTACTTGTAGAGACAAGAGGAATGAAGTTTTATATCTCTCGAGGTTCTGGATAACTTCCTCTACCTCGGTGCGTTTCAAAGGCCACTTTAAGGCTCGCCATCCCACTTTTCTCATCAGCTTCTTTCTCTTCCCCGGGTCAAGTCTCGTTTCTAAGCCACGTAGGTCAGAGAGGCAATCCGTGATATTGCCGACTAGTCGTGACGAGGTAGGTAGAGTGTTTCCGTTGTTAGTTTGGACGAGGTTCTGCAAGTCTTGGAGTGTCCCCTGGAGCCCTACAATTGCCCGTTGTAGTGTCAGAATTTCGTCTCTTGCATGTTTCACCTGCTTAATATAGCCCCCACAAAGCTCCACGAGGCTTCCCGTTAGCTGAATGACCGCGATAACGCTCGCCGCTGAGGATAAACCATCCATGTTGGAAACACTGCATAGATGCCGATTCCTCCGTAGAGAGATATAGCGACTCGTTGCAGATTAAGAATTAGAGGTCGAGCTTGTCTGGTGAGATGAAGCGGGGTAAAATAAGCGCCAAGAGCGAGGCTGCGAACCAGACTGCATCTCATACGCGACAAGCCACAATAAGTCATCCTGCTTTTCCAGGCAAGGAGATAGAACTACAAATATAGATATATTGGCTCACATAAAATATGGACTGTTGACTATATTTTCAAGGTGAATACCATGACCCAATATTATCATGCCCGAAAGAACTCAAGATAAAATCTGTCGAGTGGATGCTGGTTGTTGGCTTGATATCGGCTCTATGGTCGGCTCGTACTGACCCAGACTTGGCTTCTGCCCAGTGCCTCTGAATTACCTCACGAACCTTCTTCGGCTCACAGAGTGACAAAGGCCGTCATGGCGCCCCGACTTGCGCCCTCCCAGCTTATAATGATCCGCGATATGATTACCAGTAATTCACTGACTACTTCTCAGATGGCCGAAGCGGCTGGCTGCAGCAAACGTTCGATTATAGCCATCAGTGCCAACCTCCGAATGTTTGGCGATGTCCGAGCGCCCTTAATTCCTGGCGGCCGTCCTCGAGTGATTACTCCTCTCATTCTGGAAGCGCTATGCGACCACTTGCTAGAGAAACCAGATCTACATTTGGATGAGATGGCAGAGTTTCTATATGATGAATTTGATGTGTCCGTATCCATCTACACTATCAGCCGGGCCCTTCGATCGCATGGTTGGAGCAAGAAAGTAGCTCGACGGATAGCACGAGAAAGGAATGCAGATTTAAGGGATAACTATTTGTATCAGCTGTCAGAGTTCTGCTCGTATCACCTAGTCTACATCGATGAATCAGGCTGTGATAAGCGGGCTGGCTTTAGGAGGACAGGCTGGTCTCCCCGTGGGGTGGCGCCTGTCCAAGTTTCCCGTTTTCAGCGGGGTCAACGGTACCAGATTCTCCCCGCGTATTGCCAGGATGGCATCTTGATGTCGCGAGTCTTCGAAGGATCGACTGATGCTAGTTTGTTCGAGGACTTTATTGAACAGCTTCTCCATCATTGTGGTAGATGGCCAGAGCCAAAGTCCGTCCTGATTATGGACAATGCGTCTTTCCATCATACGGAGCGAATAACCGAGCTATGCTCAAGGGCCGGTGTCAAGCTGTTGTACTTACCACCGTACTCCCCTGATTTAAACCCGATCGAAGAGTTCTTTGCAGAGCTCAAAGCGTTTGTGAGACGTAACTGGCAGAAGCACACTGGTGAAGATTTTAAAGATTTTCTTGAATGGAGCCTAGATGTCGTGGGGGCTAGAGTAGAAAGTGCACAAGGTCATTTTCGACATGCGAACGTCGAGGTTGAAGAGCAACGATAATAGATGTATTATATATTGCCAAGTATGGCGAGCTTTTGACCAGTTTTGTATAAGATCACTTGAAGCTTTTCTATCCCAGCGTTGTTTATGATCTAGGATAATGGTAGGCCAACATGGAGTCAAGAATTCAAGCTTAGAGATAGTTTGCTGTCAGATTCTGGTGAGAATGAGGAATTTAATTTTGTCTATACTGAACTGGATGCCACTGCTGTGCAACAATCCATGGTCATGTGAAGCAGACTGCTCATGACGTAATGCGCAAAGGTCGTTTAAATGTACCCATTTTTTTTGCCTAGCGTCTTGGCGGGTGGGCCCAGAATGAAGAGAAGAGTATGAAGTGGTGAAGCTGGTTTTGCACCACCCTGTATAGCGCAGTTGCTCTTTAGTGCCGGACCGGATCTCCTGACAGATGAACATGACCAGAAAGTCTGGAATGATTCATTCCTCGATCCATGATCTCTACCGACATATAACATGCCATGAATTGCAGGCCATCCATCCATCAGAAACTGGCTCATCCACAGTCTCCAACGAGAGGTCACTTAGCTATTCCTTGAACACCGAAGAGCTCTGGGAGTGATGCGAGACGAATGCCGACGACCCGATCGGTGGGTAGAGAAGACCTTCTGTGTATGTAGAATGCTGTGCTATCGTTTGCAATCAATGATGCTGACCCGACCCCGACTTTAGCTCGGACCTAGTCAGAGATTAAGGCCAGCGTATCTTATTCTTAGTAGGTTAAGGTTAGCTCAGGAGCGGCTGAGGCCTGGATTTAGATTAACGTTAAAGACCCCTGCACGGACTGACTGCCTCGGGTAGCTGGTGGGGGACAATCCAGTGATTTCATCCTCAGACTTGGTCAAACACAGAGGAGGGGTCGTGGCCATGAGGTCGGTGCTTCGGTGAAACCATCTGAGGTGTCGAGTCCATCGACACCCTTCCGTCCTGCCTAGACCACGGTGTTGTGAATCCATTACGGAGATGGTCGGCATCGATCTGGCTTATCATCGAACAATCTACACCGGACAGTCTTCAATGTTCGACCTCCCGCCGGATACCCCATATAAGCTGCAGGAGGATAAATCAAGGAGGGGAGTCGAAGAGATTCATACCAATCAACCCCGCGAACCGATCCACCGTCGCCAACCACAAGCGACGGCCATTGGAGGGGGATATGACATCTTGTGTGCCACAACACTAATTGCTCCGACCCGGCCACGGCTGTCAATCCCTCCTGGATTAGCACTGATCTGGGCCGTAGTGGCGGGGCCGGCCAGGACTAAACTCCAGGCTAGACCTCGCCAGAGCGACCGATGGGCCAATCAGCCCCGGCCATCGACGGGGATGTCAGATTGCCAGCCAGACTGCGGCGTATCCGTCTGCTCCGGCTGTACCAGAGTGGAGCCCGAGGGATGAAGCCCGGTACGGTACCGTCACGATAAGTCAAGGGTTCCCTTCCCAATTGGGCCACACTGCCTGCAGCCACTAATAGCAGTAGCCTAGTAGCACTACTCCAGGGCAGCCGGCGGGAAGGCAACCAACCGCTCGTACTAACAAAGGGACCCGTGTCGGAGAATGCACTGACAGTTGAACGTTATGTACGCATTGTGAACTATGTAGACAAATGCTGATGGAAAGTATACCGACGTGAAAAAGACCAGCACAACAAACGCCCCAGCCAACACCACGCACTTAAACAATGATCGCGCTTATAGATCAAATCGAACCGACAGGATTTTCATGGAAATGCAGCTTCAGGAAGACAGCGAACGGGAAGCAGAAAGAAGTATGCTAGTGGTATCATCGCTTTGGAAAGAAATCAGATCAATGCTTCCACATTCATGCGAAAAGAGTGCGCCCATAATGCCGTATGCAAGAACCGCCAGTGCTCGTCTACCGACGACGGCGGTTGGCGCGGAAAGCTGTCAAGTCAATAGACTCCACCGACTCTGTACCATCATCCACCTCGATGATGTCAATCTTCGAAAGGGACTGCCTGTCGGCCTCGATGGTGGTACCCGTGGGGGTCATGGTTGGAGTTTCTTCCTGAACCACAGGGACCTCCGGCTGTTCCGCCTTCAAACGGCGAACCTCGTTGGTAGCCAAGTCTAGCAAGCCCTTGAACTTGCCTTCTACGCTGGCTAAATCTGCCGAGCAGTCACCTGATCGGAGAAAGTGATACGCAGCCGTTTCGCACACCTCATGGACTAGTTCCAATTGCTTCTCTGCTGCATCAAACGGTGAGTGTTCCCGAGCGCGAGGTCCTGGAGGGCCCTGGTTCCGGGCTTTGCGGATGCTGGATAGCACATCATCTTCACTTGACTCCGAGCTGGTAAGAGAACCGGCCAGACTATTGAGCCTCGCGCTTCTGTCTAGCATTTTGTTGCGGTATCCTGATACCGGGAGCGAAGCCATTCTGCCTTTCCGGATGTTGTTTCGAGCCGTCCCAATGTTTCGCACCATCTCCTCCAAGACCTTCTGTGTATGGCCGTCATAGTGGATAATGAGGTTATTGCGTGTACTGACGAATGGACCCTGGTCGCTGCCATCCAGGGTGGGCGCTTCTTCTGCGCCGCGTTTCCGGGGATTCACATTCGCCTGGTGCTGGGAAGTATTCGGGGTGGTAACGGTCGTACGTGTTTCGGCGGCGGATGACTGAGGCCGGGTTTCGGTATCGGGGGCCGACGAGCGTAGGTCCTCGGTTCGGATGGAGCAGATCGAGCTGTTCTTGCGACGACGCGGTCTTACCGCGACATGTCGCTTGTAGGCCTCGGCATATTCTGCATTTTTGGCAGTTGTATGAGTAGAGAGTTCAGAAAGTCGACCGAGCCAGGCTGGTATGTTGTCCGACAGGTAGGTGAACGCCGCCAGGGCGTCTATTTGTTGGCCAGCAGGCATGGTTTGGAACCAGTTCAGTGAAGGAAGGGGGAGGACATGTGCTTCGTAGTAGTTCGGGTCCGGATTTGTACTTCCGGGTGGAAAAACAACTCTGTGGGTTCGTCCAATGGCTTACCCCAGAGAGTTTCGCAGTCGTCCAGATAGTTGGAAAGAAGAGAGAATCGAATGATAGATTGATGAGCGGCGAAGCTGCCAATTCGTGTCGTCGTCGAGTCGTCGAGGGCCGATGGGCGGTGGTTGAAGGGGTAAATACGAAGCGAATCAGGAAGCTACAGCTGTTCCATGGGTCAGGGACTGCGCACGAGAGCGGTGTCGAAATACTAGTGGGCGGGATGAGGCACGCAAGGCTCCAAGGCAAAGAATGGTGAAAGCACAGAGAGCATAGGCACACTCAGGAAGAGGAAGAAGAAGGGGAGTGGAAAGAAAAGAGAAGAGAAAAGAAGACAAGAAGACAAGAGAAGAGCGAAGCGAGCAAGGAGAACCAAGTTCACTCGCTGGTGGTGGACGAGCTGACAGGGCCGAACAATACCATAGAGGGTGACGTCCCCGAAAGTGAAGCCCGAGACGTGGGTCTGAGCCATGCAGCAGGATGCATTACGGTAATCTTTCAGCCCGTTCTTCACATGACGGTGGACCAGGGGGGGTCCCTTCCATGACGGGCATTAACTATTAAGATTCTCGATACCCTTCCATGAACAGGGGTCCCCTGCAAGCGTCGGCCACTCGGGCAATCCCATGGCCGGTTCCACTCCATCTTTCCCTCTGGTTCGGGCGCCCGGATTGGCTTCAGCCTGGCATCTTACGAAGGAACGACAGCGATTGCGACGCACGCTGCCGAGCCTAGGGCGTGCGACGTCCAAAGTACATTCACAGGAGGGAATTCTGGACAAGCGGTGAGCATTTCTAGGTATCAATCGCACCATCGTGAGGGGAAACCGTGGGTATTGTCATGAGATGATTGTTGCGGAGGGCTCGGAGGAACCCCTGAAGATGAGACTCTGACAGTACAAGGCTGTTTAGAAATGAGGTCCCCGTGGTGGATATTCTGGAAGCTTTCTCCCCATATATTCCAAACACGCCCACTGTAGTTTCACCGCGAAGGACGGGCAGTCCGATACAGTACGGAGTAGTGCCTGCCTACGGACACGTGCTCCAAACCAAACCAAACACTCAACAATGAACAAATATCCCAGCCCATCCAGCCATCACATCAATCGAATCATTTCACCAGGATGGGTCTGTGTTCCGCATGGTCCAATGCCACGACTGCAAGAAATGAACATGACATCGCCGCTCAAGGCCGAAGCCATCTCAATCTCACTAACGGCGACTTTACCCAAGAGAGTCATGACACGTAACGGCCTGCGCCAAATGCTAGACAGGGTTCTCCAGGCGAGTCAAAGGACTCGGAACCGACCAGGATTATTTTTCCCTTGGCTGACAGAAGAGCCCTTGACCACCATGAGATGGGCGACCGGCCTTGCTCTCCTGGTGGGATTGGGCTGCGGCAACGCCGATCCGCCCGCGCTGAGCCGTGGGGGTCAGAAGTCATCCAATATGGTTGGCCCGGCTCTGCAGCATGTTATGCTGTGATCCAGGAAAATCCATGAGCCTGTCCTGGGCGCGAATGACTTGTTCGTCGATGATTCCTGGGTTCCATGGTACAGAGGACTCGACCATCAGGTCATTCCTCCGCCTGGGGTTTGCACTGCAGATCGGATTACGACGTCTCGCTACGGTCCAGCCAACTGCCATAGGAGCCATGCACGCCATACGACCATCCGCCCGAGGAGACGTCGGACAATATGTACATACAATTCAATTGTTATCCTTTCCGGGAATTCCTCCCGGAACTAAGATGATTGGGTGATTCTATCTAACACATACAACCCGAATTTACCCTCGAGCTGCGCGGTTTGACGGCGGAATACAACTCAACGAGGCCATGGTATCGTATGTACAAGTGGTGTGCCTGTACTCGGCTGCCTTCCCTAACGCCGCTAAACTATCCGAAGGCATTGACAAACACAAAACAAACCATATATACTATGTTAAACACTGGCAAGCGACCGGCGATGGACCAACACCTCCTTGCCATTACAAAGCTTACAAAGCAGACCAACGAACGAAGTGTTTCCGTATCATTTTACACCGGCTCTCCCCCGTTCCCACTGGCACACCCAAGAATCCAGCATCTGTTTGGCATCCCGAAGAGCGTCCATGGCCGCCTGCCACTTACCCTCGCAATCTTCTAGCTTCGCGTGTAGATTTCGACTGAATACCACGTGCGGTGCCAATTTACTTGCACCTTGCAACGGATCCTCGAGGAGCGAGGGAAGCGCAAGAGCAACGGAGACGGAAGCGTCTTGGAGACTCGCCTGATCGTCATCTCCGGTCGGTGTGCCTCGTCTCGCTCGCTTCCGTGGAACAGCTTCCTCCTCTTCCTCCTCTTCCTCCTCTTCCTCCTCTTCCTCCTGTTCCTCCTGTTCCTCCGTAGCAGGAGCAGCCGGCGCTCCGGCCTTGATAGGTGAGACCTTGCGCGGCCTCCCCCTTTTTCTCTTCTGCGGGGCCGGCTCTGGCTCGGCCGGACGGGTTGGAGATGTCTCAGTAGAGTCACCCTGGACATTCTTGATCCGGATCTTTATGCCCGTCTTAGAAGCATCGTCATTGTCATCATCATCGCCAATGCTATTGTCATTGTCCGTTTTGGTCCTTTTGGATGACGGACCTGGCTTTTTCTTTGGCCCAGCAGTCTGTTTGCGAGTGCTGGTTGAAGGAGGAGGAAGGGTCCTTTGTTCTTCCACTGTGAAATGTTAGGAGCGGAGCAGTAATAGGATATAACGACCTCGCAAGGAATCTTACCATCTCGATGCACACACCGTTTCTTCGACCTTCTACAGTCGTCACACGCTGACTTCTTCGGTTGTCGCTTTCTAGACGAGCCAGCAGGACTCTTGGCTTTGCCCCTGGCCTTGGAAACCTTTGCGGAAGCCCGAGGGGCGGTTTTGGATGCAGCTTGGGGTTCATTCTGCAAGATGATCGGTTAGATGGATGTGCGCACTGATTCCATGGATAACAAGACCAACCTCAAGCCTAAGATCTTTTTTGGCAGGCACAGCCTGCTTTGCAGTCGCGTTGTACTCGGACTCATGCATCTCGATCGACTCGGGAATCTCTATCGTGTCGGGAGTCGCTATCGACTCAGGTATCACTATCGACTCAGGTATCATCATCACCGGCTCAGGTAGCATCATCGGCTCGGAGATCGCTATCGATCCAGGCATCACTACCGACTCAAGTATCGCTATCGACTCGGGTACTTCGATCGACTCCATGATGGCCACAGCAATGGCAGCCTCATCGTCTGAAGGCAGCGGCTCTGTTTTGATCTCGACAAGCTCGTCGTCCGAGTCGTAGTCCTCGGACTTGACCTGCGTGCCATCACAGTGGATGCATATATCCGAGTTGTCGGCGAAGTCCATCCTGCAATTGACGCAGATGGGTCGCAAGTCCAGATCAGGGGACACCGGCTTGGTCTGTGGACGTTGTGCCGACATGGGATCGATTTCTTGGGGCCTGTTTGTTCTTGATCCTCACCACGCGGTGTTGATCCGATTAGGGAGTTTAGTAAACTGATCATCCGATGTATTGGAGATTTTTGGTTCGGATGAGAGTGACCGGCGATGACTTTGCGAAAATTTATAGGCCGGGTCCTGACGAGATGCACGCAGGAGCACAAGGGTCAGCTTTAACTTTGACTGGATCGAGTTGCAAGGGTTGATGCCTTTGTGCTTATTGTGTGTTTCAGAGAACACAACGGCTGTCATCAAGGTCTGCTTCATCGACACATAAAGATACTATTCCAACAAGTCAAGGCAACAAAGACACCGGACAAACAAATGTGGAAGACAGGCTATTATCCGGGTCGCATTTGTACCCTGCTGAAAGGATTTGGGCCCAGACTCTTTATGTCATACATGGGGATTTTGCGTCGGATTGTTCCCTCTCTTGCAACGGACATCACCTTTTATTCTCAACCTCGACAGGTTCCGCCTGAAATCCTAATCTACAACGGCAACATCCCAACAAAGCCCATCAAAGCACTTTGCCATTGGTTGCACCCAAAATAGCAACCCTCTACTCCGGGTGACAGCCTTCTTTTCTCCGAGAGTCGAGATCAAGGCCACAACTCTACCTCTTCCCACTCCTCCCCATCGCGCACTGCCGTCCACCTCGTCCGCGTCACATTCGCTGGATCCTGCAAATCCAGTCTCTCGACCTCCTCCGGCCGAATTACCAGCACCCGAAAGTTCGCTCGCGCAACTTCATCCCGGAGATCTTCCACCTTCTGTCCAAGCTTCAATTGAGGCTTTCCGGGGTCCTGAGACCGTGGTGTTCCAGGGGGCGGATTCTTGAACGTGCCTACTCATACACACCCACAAATTAGCACCCATCCATATCATCCCCCCAACCTCCCCAACCTTCCCCCCGACCTCCAAGCAAGAAAGAAAGATACTACTCCGTACTCACCTCTCATAGCAGGCGAATGATTCGCAAAATACATATCCACCTGCCTCTCCCACGTCCACTCCCCATCCCCCTCCTTACCACCCTCATCCTCCTTCCTCCTCAACCCCCTCCCCACAACCTCCCTCTCCCCAGTATCCCTCCCATCCTCACCCCCCAAAACAAACCCCTTCCCCCTAACCCTCCACTGCTCCCCACCTCCCCCAACCAAAACATCCCCTCCATCACCCCACCCGAAGCCCCCAACTCCCCCACCTTCTCCATCCTCACATCCGTAGTCACCGCAATCATCTCACTCTCATATATATCCGGATTCAGACCGATATTCTGCTCCTTGAGGGATTTGATTGCTGACGGGTGCAGACTGAGCGAGGGGAAGAAGCCCCGGAGTTCGACGGTGCGGGCGCGCGGGACCGCGTGCCCGCCGTGCAATGACTTCCCGATTGTGGTCAGTGTGAAAGACGTGGTGGCGGAGGGGGAGGTGAGGTGGGATTTTAAGGCGGGGAGCCACGGGGCGAGGGGTCGGGAGGGCATGTTGTTGTTGATGGTAGGTGGTGGGATTTCGGAGGGGAGGTTGTTTGGTTGGTTGGATCGTGGTGGAGGAATTGGTGGGGAATTGAAGGTTTGAGTAGATTGTAGATGGTTTGTAGGGTGTAGCTTGTTGGTTGGATTGTATGGAGTAGAAGAGAGTGAGTCTCTTTGGATGAATGTGAATGTGGAGGGGAGATGAGGGGAGGTAGATCAGGCCATGACGTTTCGTGACGCTCGCGCGGCACGTGCTGTTATCTTATCTGATTGTCATTGGTTGTGAATTGAACCCATTGAATGGATTTCAAGATTATATCATTTTGCTATGCGATATTTCGGTTCTAACTGTTTGTCAGTGCTGAGTTGTATGGGGACTAACTGGCCTTTGGAGATTTATTGGTGGCTGCGTCTTATTGCATTGCCCAGTCTTATTGCAAAGCAGTTCCAATTCCAGCGATTTAAATCTGCCCCTAGGGCAGGAGCCATCTCAAACCAAAGATCATCCAAATATTTTATTCGACCAAACACCGAACATGCACTGCTACTCAAACACAACCAGCAGCAGCAGCAGCAACAGCACAACCAGATAATATGACACATAACATATAAAAGTAGCCCCGAAGCCAAACCAACCCCATAATGAAACAAGTCGACAGCTCCTCATGACTGCATCTTATCCTCATCATCCGTATCCTCCGCATAACCCAACGCTCCACCGGGTATCCGACCCTCATTCAACTCCTTCTCCAGTCGCGAAATCTCCTGCAAGCTCTTCGCCTCCCGGATCATCTTCTCCACTCGCTTCCTCTCCTTATCCGTCAACTGCACCCGCACGGCCTTATCGGCGGGCGCCCGGTCCGCACCTCCCGAGGGAACGTCGAACGTGCGAGATTTGATTCCCATGATCTTGGACGCAAGAGCCGATGGCTCCTCGGCGGTTCCGAACAACTCGGTGGCTTTTTCGCGCTCGGCGTCTTTCACTTTCTGGTAGTCGAGGAAGCGGACGCTAGGAATGCGCCAGATAACGTAGTAGCGGTAGTGCTGGTGTCGTTAGAGTCGTCCGACCGTAAGACACAGGTAAAGTGGAATGGAATGGATGAAAACTCACCTCCTTCCTCGTGACGGGGTTCTCAATCAACACCAAATGCGTCAAGCTGGACAGGTTGCGAAGGGGGTCCAGATCCGCCAGCTCGCTCATGTTATTCGCTGCCAGGACCAGCGCACTCAGGTTCGGAATGGCGGAGGCTATCGTCGGCTGGATTTGCTTGACTCGATTACGCGCGAGGAGGAGGGTACGGAGACGAGGGAATAGGGGGAAGTTTCCGAAGGAGGTGATATCGTTATCTGTCAGGTCGATGGCATCTTGGTCCTGGTTTGGAGGGGTCGGTTAGACCATGCAACGAACGGAGTTGTGGTGGAGGTGAGATGAGAACTCACCTTGGCGATACCCAAGTTCTCGATGGCGGGTATCTTGTGCCCTAGACGACGCAAAACACAAACCGATATCAATCAAGCTCATCTCAAATGTGTAGTATCTGTTCTTTTCAGGTCTAGTGTGTGGAACGCACCTCGGAGATCTAGCTCGCGATCCTTGAGCGGGTTGATGTAGGAAAGGGAATTTTGGATCAGTTCGACGGTCAATCGCATGGTGGCGGTGGAGGTTCGATGGAGGCTCTATTGGGGTATCATGCAATGAATAAATGAAGCGGGACAGAAGCGACAGCGTATAATAAAGACTGAAGAAGAAGACGTCAATTGAGACAAGCGGGGGCGATGGAGATTGAAGCTGGAGCTCTGTTGCGTATACCCCCAGCGACGAGGGCGCCGATGATTTTGCCCGGGCGGTGAGCCGCTCAGTCAGCATGGCACGTGAGCATATATTCCACGCCTCCAAGACACGCCCCTGACGAGGGCGGCTGTTATCAAGCATTATGTACCCTACCTTTGCTCTGCACTGCATTCGCGGGGTACTGAATACTACTATGAGTCGATACAATCAAACGGAATCACATGAAGACTCGCTCAGGCAGGCTGTATCGACTTATCGAACCGTTCTAGGTGCACCTTCTGCATGTGTACTGAACTCTAATGACATTCATCTTGAACAAATAATGGTCATACAAATTATGCGTCGCTAGTTTTCCTTTCTCCGCACTCAGTCACGGAAGCGGAGGAATCCTTTGATACCCCGACCAAGGTCGGGGTAGCTGTCCCATGAGCCATCATAGACCAATCCCCAATCTGCTCATCAAAGAACTTAGTCTGATCGAGTCCAAGCATTTCATCCTCGTCATTCACCCGGAATTCCATCCCGGGGATGTATCTGAGAATGAGAAGCATAATGTAGGACACGACAAAGGAGTATGAAGCGATAGCGCAGATCTCCGCCAGCTGCTTTCCAACCTGGACGCCATTTCCATCAATGGCTCCAGGGGACAGGCTGCTTCCATCCAGCGCCGAGATCTTTTCACTCGCAAATAATCCCGTTAGGAAAGCGCCCACCATACCACCGAGGCCATGGAGCTTGAAGACATCCATGCCCTCATCAACGTGGATCCACTCGTTCACGTTCTGGAGGGAGGCGCATACAACGCTGGTAATGAAGCCAATACACGCCGCGAGCCACAGAGATACGCAGCCAGCCGCTGGCGTGATCCCGACAAGGCCAGCAATTGCACCTTCACAAGCACCAACCATGGTGAACTTTCCCTTATACTTGATCATGTCAACCAGCACCCACCCGAGGATGCCCATACATCCGGCCGTGTTTGTGTTGAAGACGGCAACCATGGCGCGCATGCTAGCATTGAGACTTGAGCCTCCCTTGATCGTATGGCGGTTAGTCGAAACCAGCAGGTCGGGATGAGATCTCAACGTACATTGAACCCCAACCATCCAGTCCAAATCAGGACAGTGCCGAGGAAAACCAGAGTGGTATTATGTGGTTTGCGGAGCGAAGGCTCCCCATAGTCTCTACGCTTCCCCAAAACCAAGGCGTACGCCAAGGCTGTACAGCCGGAAGCGATGTGCACCGGACCTCCTCCAGCAAAATCAATCGCTGGTAAGTTGTATAACCATCCGTTGCTGCTCCATGTCCACCGGGCCAATGGGCAGTAGACGATGGTTGCCCAGAAGAAGCTGAAGATCAACGACGGTATGATACCCCCTCTTTCGAAGGCACCGCCAACGACGATCATTACCTGCCGGTGTTAGTACATTGCCTTTGCATTGTTGGGAGCGACTCACAGTGCATGCGCAAAACAGGAGCTGGAATAGACAGAAGACGACTTCTGGCAATACAGCGGAGCCAGGCGAAGGTGCCACCAGGACATCCATCAACCCAAAGTTCTTCAGGGTACCAATGAACGGTCCCCCATCTCTGGAGTAGGCAAGCGAATAGCCCCAGAATAACCACTGGAATGTAGATCTACATCAGAGTCAGTTATTACGCCGAATTTTCGATAGATCACAGCGACCCTGCAGACTTACACCGCAAGAACCATGAAGGACTGGAAGAGCAGCGCCAGCGCAGATTTCCTCCGTGTTAGACCGCTGTAAAGCATGCCAATACCAGGTAGAATGAAGAAGACGATGAATGTACATGTGACGATATAAACGTAATTGTACTCATATCCGGCGTATTGTGCGTTCACATCGACCTTGGTCGGGTCCCCGCCCTCCGGCGTCGAAGCGTTGTAGACTGGCTATCGCTCCATCGCATTGTTAGTTAAACATTGTTCGACAACGTTCACAGACAGCTTTGAAAACCTCAAAACATACCTCAGCCATGGTGAACCAGGATGACAGCCGCTATAGGTTTGTGCTGCTTTTGGGCGTATCCCTTGACCAGCTCGGGATTTGCTGGCCTTTAAAGACCACGAAAGCAATGAGCGGCGATAAGACGTTGGTCTTCTTTGAAATTTATCCTCCTCCCTTGCACCTCAACTGCATGGTTGTCTTGGCCGGACCCATTTTGAAATGGGGCATCGATTCTAGATACCCAGCTGCTTGCGACTAGTTACTCCGAACCGTAGTCATTATCTCTCAGCCAAGAGGCCACCCGAATACAAATAGTCAGCTTCATCGCGCTCAAGACTCTTGGTCCGTTGGAACTTGGGTCGCCATTTGCTGGTGTCAAGGAGAATGATATCAAATGCCAAGATGGGCGATCACAAAGAAGGGGGTCCATGTTGATAAGATAGAAAGATGACTGTCATCATCCACGACTGATTGGCTCTATCGTCCACCCCGGATCGTACATCCTCCTGGGGTTTAGGGCGGCACAGGACGATTGAGCTGGTGGTGATAAAATGATGCAGCCCATCGTGCGAGCCCGTGCTGTGATTGGTGAGAGATAACAGCCCGACCAGCCATCCTGGTCGATGCTTTCACCCCTCGAATGCTGGCACGAAAAGTAGATATCTAGGGAGTCCGATCTCTCATGGCCCGCATCAACACGCTAGGCTGACATGGCGTCAGAAACTCAAAGATCTTGGCTGGGAGCTGAAGCTTCGTGTTATACGACCTCGTGGCTGAACGATCAGGTGATGGGGAGGATAGCCAAGCCCCCCTGCGTTCTGTTGCATACCGACTGTGCACTATCGCTAGAGTCTAGACACGCTAGTCATGGCCATTAATAGGGGCATCCTGTCAGAAATAGTAACCAGAATGAAGAATTGGGGCCGGATATGAGACAATCCGGTAGTCCCCAGTTAGCCTGCAACCCTGGTGATCTAACCGCACCAAATATTTCAGCCCTGTTGATGCTATCCAAACACCCACAGCTCCCCTGAATTTTTATGTATAGAGCGATTACTGCCTCTGTTGGGCTTAGCAGAACCACAACTGGTGTGCTTATCTTCTCTTATAGGAATCAATAGGGCTGGGTCTAGGTCGGCTGCAAAGCCATCGTTCCCCACCAGCAGATGACGATCGTCACAATTGATTATCACGGGAGACTCGGGGGGCGAAAAAGCGACGAAACGTAGATCTGAAACTCGGATTGGCGTTAGATTCCGATGTCCACGCGATGAGCTTCGTACCTGAGTGCAGAAACCTACGCTCCGCAGCAAGGGGAGGGAGGCGAAGGATCACAACACGAGGGGAAGGATTGGCCAAACTCACTAGTGGAAGTTCGTCAGCAGCAATTAATATGGAATGCTCTGTGCTTGGGTACCCGGGAGGCCTCCTCTCCGTGCCGGTCGGGGTTCCTAGGGAGTGCGCCTTGGGACGATCGAGAGTTCATCAAATGGCAGTGCCGCGACCGATGCACATGCCTCGTGGTTCCTAGATCCAGATTACTCCCACTACTGTTTAGTAGACGGTAGTACTCCGTAGTAGTGAAAGGACTAGTGGAGGGCATCCACTCTGAGCTGAGACCATCTCATCTTACCCGGAAAGCTCGGAGAGTTACAGGGCCGGGCGCCCCTCTTTTCTCCCCACAGCAGGAGCATGGCAACGATGAGATGATGGAATGATGGAAGATGAACGAGGATTCGAAGGAGGACGACTCGTCTTTCGCTGGCGGAGGCATCCAATCAGGCAGATTGGCCCCCAACGCCCGGGGCTGACTAACGCGAGGAGGAAGCCTTAGTGCCTTGCTCACACAGCCTCATCCTTGTCCCCCCCATTTTTCTCCAACGCCCGGCCATGTGTCTCCTGATTCTCGCTGGCTGGATTGCCAGACCACATATATAGGCCGCAAAAGCTTGGCCTTGGTCCAGTATGAAATCATCAACCATGGGTGTTCAGGGAACTGCGCCGAAGAAGCGGACTCGGGTCAGTCACACCAAGGTGCGTACTGGGTGTCGGACATGCAGGTACAAACTCACCTTGATGGCTACTGTATAAGGACCCCGTTTGTTAACCTGGTCCGTGTAGGATACGCCATAAGAAATGTGATGAGACCCGGCCCATCTGTCTCATGTGCAGCAGCACTGGACGTATCTGCGATGGATACCAGCAGACTATCGACAGAAGAACCCGTGCCTCCCGGCTCCGCCTCTTGTCCACATCACCGTCATCAGTTAGCGACACATCATCCACCGTGAGCATGCCGTCCCTAGCGTCGGATCTGATCCTGCACACCAATCAGATCGACCTGACCCGGCAGGAACGTTGGTATCTTGACTTCTTCCGTCGGAGTACTGCTTTCCAATGTTCCGGTTACTTCGATGATGATTTCTGGCTGCGTCTAGTACACCAGGTCACAGAGGCTGAGCCGGCAGTCAGGCATGCTGCCATCGCACTAAGTGCTCTGCACTGCAACTTCGAGCGGACCAGCACCGGGCAGGGTACCGTGGACAGCCGCCTTCCTCTCCAGCAATGTGTCAAAGCCATCTCCTCCCTGCGACAGCAGCTAGCTGGGGGAGGACTTCCATCGCGTATCAACATGGAAATTACTCTAGTGACCTGCGTGCTTTTTGTCTCGTTTATGTTCCTCCAAGGGGACACCCATTCAGCCTGTTGTCATTTGCGTGGCGGCCTTAAGCTTCTGAAGGAATGGAAAGGCACCGACCTAGCCGGGTATTCCACTACTGGTGCGGTATTGATGAAGGTATTTGCTCGTCTGCAACTACAATGGTCGACCTTTGCGGACGACGTATTTATCGAAACGGAGAATGACCGCTTTGACGTTCCATACATGGAAATCAACGACCTCAGCCTGGAGGAACCCACCGACAACTTAGAAAAAGCAGGTAACCTGCTCGTCAGTCTAGGTCGGCTCGTTCTAGCCCCTCGTCCTTCGGGCGTAACCCCGCCAGGTTACTGTACAGTCCTAGACACCAAACGAATGGTCATCCTCAACAAACTTCAACATTGGACCGCCGAACTCGACACCTCAATCACATCTCGCGGAAGCACCCTGCTGCTACGAGATAATACTGTTCTCACAGTACTCAAGCTGTGGAGCGAAATCATCTACATCATGGCGGCAACCGAGAACCGGCTAGGGGGGAGCGAGACGCGATTTGACGCCTTTCACATCAACTTCGGAAGAGCAGTCGCGCTTGCTAAAATTCTCCTGTTAGCCACACCTGATCAATCAGTCATGCCGAGTTTCTCTATCGGAATGGGCATCATCCCTCCCCTTTTCTTCTGCGCCTTCAAGTGCCGAGACTGGTACATCCGCCGGGAATCGTTACAGTTGCTACGCAGCTGTCAAAGACAAGAAGGTCTCTGGACGACACCCGGAGCCGTGCTCGTTCTAGAAAGGATCATCGAGATCGAATCGAAGGAACTCATGCCGGGAGACCTTGTGCCCGAATCCCGACGTATCGACTCCATCCACGTGAACATCCTTCCGGATGACAACAAGATCGGGCTATGGTACCGCCGATCAGGCATGAGCCTGCACAATGGACGCGTGGATGCCACCTCCGGGGTCTGGGAGAAGGCCTTGCTAGACTACCAAGTTGGGTGACACCGGCTCTCAGGTTTGGGTTGACAACAACCACTGGGCGGAATATTATAATATACCTTGTACTAGATACCAATTTGATTTTTGCGTTTGTTCTTATCTTGCTCCAAATTACTGGCTTCCTATTTAGATAAATATCACATCTAATCATTCACCAACGTTCCGTCCAAGCCAACACTACGAACTCTAAATGATACCATCCCAGGGCCCTCGCAATACCCTAACGATGGAACAACAAAACCTAGACTCCTAGAAATACAATACTATTTATATCCTATAAATCCTCCTTTCTCCCACCCCAACCCCATCCAAAAAACAATCCCTCCACAAATCACCACCGACACCAAACCTTAGGGTTATACATATCCACCGTCACGGTCTCATAACAATCCAACACCTTATTAACCGGATACTCCACACACTGAACCGTCTTCCCCAGATCGGGACAGGTGAACGTCCCCGGCTTCTTCTCCGTCCCCTCATACACACAATCCTTCATCCCATGGACCTTGAAATCCAACTTCTTCGTACCATCCGGATACGGCGGATCCGCGACCTTAATGGATCCGCTGGCTTCGATCTCGCCGATGGAGCCATCGCAGACGTTGAAGTCCGAGCCTATGTCGGGTGTGAAGAACGCCCAGTAGCTGTAGAAGTTGGTGAGGTAGGAGATGACGAGTTGGGCGGTGGGGGATGCAGTTGCGGCGGTGGTTGTGGTGGTGTGGGTGCCGGTTTTGATGGCTGTGGTGGAGCCGGCGCATTTGGTGTAGGTGTAGGTTGTGGTTGAGTATTGGAAGTAGCTGAGGGTGGAGCTGGCGCAGACGATGACGTCGCCGTCGATGTAGGAGGTTGTGAAGGGGGCGTGGGTGGTGGGTTTTTTGGTGGTGGGTTTGGTGGAGGTGCTGGTGGTGATCGGAGGTGGGAGGGTGGTGTAGTCGCAGACACTGTTGGAAGTGGTGATGACGGGCATGGTCGTTGTGTGGCCGTCTTGGGTGCATATGCAGTAGTCGCCGGCGTTGTTGTCGGGGTCGGCGCTAGAGGGAAGGGGGAAGGGGGTTAGGGGTGGGTATGGAGGGGGTGAGAAGGGGAGAGGGTCACGTACTAGTTGTAGCATAGGGGTTTGGAGGCGCTGGCGGTAGTGTAGGAGGTGATTAGGGTGGTGGCTGTTTGGTTTCGCGATGGGGAGGCGGTGATTGTGGATGGGTGGTGCGTCGTGCTGGTTGCTCCGCTGAGGGTGTGGACGATGATGGTTGAGGTTGTCTCGGTTGCCGTGGAAGAATTGCTCTCTGTCCTGGTGTATGTTGTGTTCGTCATAGAGGTGCTGAGATTGCTGATGTGGGAGGAGGATGCAGAGAGCGACCTGGAAGTTGAGCTAGAAGTCGACTCTGTGGAGGACGAAGACAAAGTCTCAGACTTGATCGCTGCAGTGGATGATACTGGCTTTGAAGACGCCAAATCGGTTGAGGTTCTTGGGATTGACGAGGACTCGGACGTGCTTGTCGAGGATGGACTCGTGGACAAGGTAGATGTGCTGGACGAGTGACTTTTGCTAGAGGAAGTAGACACGGCAGAGCTAGACTGGGAGGTTGAAGTGGCGGACGAGTCAGCCTTGGAAGACTTAGAAGCCGTGTCCAATGTGGTGGTGGTTGTCGAGCCTGTATTAGTCGCAGCAGAGCCAGTTGCTGTGATTCCTACAGCACTCAAGGAGCTTCCCTCAGTCTGAAAAGCCTCGAAAAAAGAGGATACACTGGAAATGTATGAGGAATCGTCGTCACCCGACGAAGGAACCTTGTCAAGGACGGTCACCATGTCATCTGCAGTACTGGCGATGCAGCTCACAATCCCGACAACATCTCCCAGGAGGCCTCCACCACTGCTGCAGCCATCCGAGCCCCCACCCGAGCTAGACTCCAGGACACTTGGAGCGTTGAGTGAGTCAAGTATGTCATCAGCTACAGGAATCACACGCTTCACAATATTAGCCACATCGGATGCCTTCACCGAGTCCTTGTCCTTCATCCATTTCTTGACCACCGGATATGATTCCTTCACTAGTTTGTAGAGATGCTTTATCAAGGAATAGACATCGAGCGAGGAAGAAGTCGTGGTACTGGCGCTTGTCGTTGTCGGGGTCCCTGTCGTGGTGGGGGCGGACGTGATGTTATCGGTTCGACTAGATTGGGCTGTTGTAGTGGTGTCTGAACTGGAACTCGACTGGGTAGATGTAGAAGGGGAGGTAGTGCTTGAAGAGCTACTTTCAGAACGAGTATGATATGTGTGTGTCTTGGTCGTAGAGCTGGTGGCTGACTTGGAAACAAGCGGCGTTGGTATCGTGGAAGACTGAGACTGGACGTGAGTCGATGAGCTCGTGGAAGACTCGAGCTGAGTCGATGTCGACGAACTCGTTGGAGCTTTTGACGAAGACAGGGGAGATGTGGACGTGTAAGTTTGTGTATGTTTCGACGTAGTCACTGAGCTGACTGGCGTTGAAGACTCAGAGGGAACATGGCCTGAGCTTCTGGAATAATTAGAAATGATATGGATTGAGCTCTTAGATGAGCTTGTTCGAGCTTCAGTGGAAGAGTCAGACAGAGAAGAAGTGAACAAGCTAGTAGAAGGACTAGTGGAAGTTTCTGTAGAAAGATGAGAGTGTGATGGGGTGGGCGAGGTAGTGTAATGCTGGGCGAAAAGTCCGGCAGAAGAGCTTGGCAACGTCGTGTGGGCAATGGAAGGAGTAAATATACTGGCAGACGATCCAAATACACTGTTGTCGTTTAACTTAGCCAATTAAACATGCCATTGGATAGCATCACAAGGTGTAAGGTGGTCGATTAGAGACTGACCTATGAAGGGAGTCTACGGGTGCGCTTGAGTGTGCAGTCTTAGTGGTACCGGAGGAGTGAATGAGTGAATGTGATGTTGCAGGCTCGGTCAAAGTATCCTGGGTAGAGCTAAAGGGGTGCGTTGTCCACGAAGGAAAGTACAGTGGAACACTTGAGGTAGTAATGGTAGATGCTGAGTCTGGCTCAGAGGACCACGGGTGAGGACTTTCGGAAGAGGCTCGACTTGAGTAGCTCGCAATGACGGATGAACTGGGATAGGAAGACTGAGGAAGGCCTAAAGACGGTGAAATGGTACTAATAGCCCAGAGTCCTGCCAGTAGGGTTTTCGTAGTAAAGAGTGACATTGTCTAAAGGACGACAGCTAAAGAGCGACTAGAATAGGAGCATAAAGAAGGAATGACTGATGGCGTATGCTTGGCGCATACCAAATAGCTGAGGGGATGCTTTTCTTTAGTATTTCCTAGTATTGTCAAGCATTGAGAGCCTTTCTTATTTTTGATCTTCTGGGGGCCAATGGGCAGCCGCCTCAACCAGCCCCATATATCCCGTGCCCACAGTTGCCAGGAACAACGTGTGTAGCCAGTGAGGCGTGACGATGAGATCCTGCTGCAATTCCCGATGCTTTGTTCGCCTACTACAGGAAATATTTGGCAGCCGCATCAAGTGTTAAGCTATTGCAGTTACTTCCTCAGAAGCATGATCTAGATCCTCCGGCCCCCAAACACGGACTGGACGGGGCGAAAACTCCGCCAGCATTTGAATTTCCCCTTCTAGATGGGTGCAATCGCTGCACAGCCGGCTATCTAGTGCTTACCGTCTCCTTGCTCGAGGCGAGATGCTAGGACTTGCCACTATCCCAGCTGAGCATTCGCATATTTGTATTGGGATCAGCACCTCAGTAAAGGCCTGCAGGTAGCGTACACGCAACGGTCAGCCTGGAGTATTGGGGGCAATTTGAGCGACCTAACGCACCGAGAAGCACCAGAACCTTCACCAGAATGGGCTGCTAATCCTCTCTGAGAGTGGATCTCACAAGTTCATTCTGGATGGTGAATGACGCTTTCAGGCTAGTAAGCCCGCTTCCAACCCAGATATGATATGAGAAGGTTCAGAGCGATGGATCGAACATAGCAATAATGCGATTATCAATCCAGCTTCAGGCGCAATCGAAAACTGCTCCACTAAGCAAATAGACATATGAATAGAAAGGGAGTATACTGGTGTGGAGACTACTGGATAATGAGAACAGAGGCGCGGATGCCGGTGCTCGCCAAAAAATTTCGTTTGTCCTGTTTGCTTTACCCCTGACGATCCGGCCAAATGATGCAACCTCCACGCCAGTTCCCCGCATCTTGACAAGTATTACGGATTAACATGGCTGTACGACAAACAAAAGAAATACACCACAAGCATATGGCATAAACGCATAATCCTGCCAGTCCTATGATCCTAGCCCCTTAGCCCCGGTCGCTGCCATCAGACCAAACACCTCCATGATTGACCGCTTACACCTGCTCTGCCCCATGAGGGATGTTGGGCACATTATTCTGCGGCTGCGAGCTACTCGGAGTGTGGTTCCTCCTTCCAGCCGTTGGTGACTGTGCCCGATCTACCGTAGTAGCATCAGAATAATATGACGGACGGTGTGTCGAGTCGTTCCACGACCCTGGTCCCATTTTTGCTTCCCATTCGTTGAAGTCCTGACCTGGGTTCACGGTGGTGTACTGGAACATCTTGAGGAATGAGAAAAAGCCGCACGCCAAAAGGCTCCCGAGCAGTGGGCCAACCCAGTAGATCCAGTGATACCCTGGAAAACTGCGGTTGATCACGTCGGGGCCGAGGGATCGGGCAGGGTTGAGTGAGCCTCCGGTATAGTAATCGCCTATGATGGGACAGCCAGGTCAATTTGGGTTCAAGGCAACAGAGCTAGATCAGAACAACTTACCAACCATCTCAGTCACGAAGAACACCAAGCCAATTCCCACTGGAGCCAGGAACGTCGATTTGTGCTTCACAACGGCCAGCATGATGATAATAAACACCAGCTGAGCTGTCAGGAAGACTTCGATGAATAGGCCCTGGGAGATTGATGCACCACCACCCAAACGAGTACCGACATTCAAGGCCCCTGGGAACAAAGCACTGACGACACCAGCAGATGCAATCCCTGCTACAATTTGGGCCGCAAAGACAAGCACCCCGCGAAGAGGGGTCAGCCCGCCGACCAGACACAGAGCCAGTGTGACCTGAAAGCCAATTAGTCCTACTCGTACATTGGAATGACTTGACATACCGAAGGGTTGAACAAGCCTCCAGTCACCCGATAGAATGCCCACACGTTGACCATCAAGGAGAATCCGAAGCACAATGCCGAGTACAGCAGGTTTTGTGTATTTGGATCAGCCCCTTCAGCTGGTTTCGGGGTATTAGACACCTGGGTTCCAGCGAAGGAAAAGAAGAGGAACAAAAAAGTGCCTACAAACTCCCCCACCACGGCAATGAAATTGTTCCGGACTGTGTCAGGGAGATGCAGCATTGGAAGCTGGCTATGCGAGGAGTTATACATGGGGACCGTCTGGCCATTGGCACTGCGTTTGCGGAACCATTCCTGCGGCTTCATTTTGAGATAAGTACTATGCCAGGGGAAGAAACTATTACAGATGAGAATGATTGGAATGAAAGTAAGACTCCATCCAGAGTTCAACGGAGTGCTCTGGCTGCTTTTATACTCAGAGGCACGGCAGCTCCGGCGAGTCAACTGCAATCAACGTCATGACCATCTCTGCAGGCAAACATCTAGACAGAGTTGTCACGGTCCCGAGAATACTCCATCTAGAAAGGAAATACCCCGGAATTGGGAGAGCAAACACAAAGGATGAGCTAGACGACTTGCCCGTGACCATGGTTGATCGGGACGTTGGGGAACCCCGGGGTTCTGGGCCTTGTCCAGTGGTGTCGAGTGGCGTCGAGCGAACCAAACAATAGCAGGGGTCCTGAAGAGAATATTCCGGTATGCGACAGTTGTATGAAGCTACTTTTAACAGCACTACTGTTCATCGAGCAAGATTTTGCACTCGAGTTGCTTTGATTAGGAAGACGAACCTAGGTTACAATGCCGATAGAGTCGTGCCCTCCTTGGGATGGGGAGTGAATCAGGTGCAATTCTGGACATGCTGCATCCTACATAATCGGGCAACTCTCCGGGTGAGCCCAACTGTCATACAGTCAGCATTGCAGCGTTTGTTAAGCGCCTCCGATATGCATATTATTCAATGTGGCGCGGACAGTATATCTCGCGATATCCTTCAATTATCACGAGGAGATCGAGAGGAAACACGTGTCTACCGGTCGGGTCTTGGCTTGTGTCACGTTGACGCCCAGACCCGAACGGCGCGGGCGGACACACATTTTTCCGATGGAGTCACGTGCCGGGATGGCGGGAGGATGCAGGTCTCCCCACTTCTCCCTTCGCAACTCCTCCTGTCGCACTCTGTACAACCCCCGTTCATCCCTCGCTATCTCTTTCCTGTGCTCCAACGCCAGCATCAGCATCGTGCAATCCGTGACTAACCGCAGATCTATGACTGGCCGAGCTGGGACGATGCCTCCGAACAGTTCGAGGCTTCTCTGGATCACCCCACGGCCGAGACTCGGTCCGTTCGGACTCCTAAAAGTTCCGGTCGGGCACCGGGATTTGGTGGGCTGATCACAAGCCTTAATTAATAATTTCAGCGAGTCATTTGCTTAGCTCGCTCATCATCCCATACTTGAGCTAACTAACGGCTATCGACATGCCAGAGCCGCGCGAGAGAAATGCTTCAGGGGATGGCTGTGACTGACGTGCAGTCATGATAAAACGATCTGCTCTATCATACAGGACTGACAGGTGCAGGAACCAATCGAGGGAGCCTCAATTATCTCTCGCACTCAAATTCCACTCAGTCCAATCACCGATCGACGGCCTTAGCATCACCTGGAACCTGATTTGACCTCGAGTCTGGCACTTCCCCAGTTTCTCCGCGGAGATGCTGAGTGGATCACGTCTTGACCGTAGTAGACAGCAAAAAAAAGTGGGAGCAAGAAAAAACTTCACCCGCCACAGCATGCCGTCCACCCGACCCAGCGGCCTTACACCACTTAAAATCACTCACCGGGATATAAATATCAAGTTGAACTGACTCGAGCAGGAAGCATCTCTCAACCTCCCTCACATACCAAGATCATCACATCGCTCATTCTTCCCTTCTTCGTTCGCATAGACTTTGCCACCCCTACTCTAATTCTCAATTGCACATACACACACCATGGGTCTCACCCAAGAGCAAACCGATATCATCAAGGCCACCGTGCCTGTTATCAAAGAGCATGGCAACACTGTCACATCGATCTTCTACAAGAACATGCTGGCCGCACACCCCGAGCTGAATGCCATCTTCAACTCCTCCAACCAAACCAATGGCCACCAACCCCGTGCCCTCGCCGGCGCCGTCTTCGCCTACGCTGCCAACATTGACAACCTTGGTGCCCTCGGTCCCGCCGTCGAGCTCATCTGCAACAAGCATGCCTCCCTCTACATCCAGCCCGAGCACTACAACATCGTGGGCAAGTTCTTGCTCGAAGCCATGGGCGAGGTCCTAGGCGACGCCTTCACCCCCGCCATCAAGGACGCTTGGGCCGCCGCGTACTTCCAGCTCGCCGATATCATGATTGGTCGCGAAGCCGCCCTTTACAAGGAAAGCGAGGGATGGACTGAGTTCCGTGAATTCCGCATTGCCAAGAAGGTCCCCGAGTCCTCGGAGATCACCTCCTTCTACCTGGAGCCCGTTGACGGAAAGCCTCTCCCCTCCTTCCGTCCCGGACAGTACATTTCGGTGCAGCTCTTCGTTCCCCAGCTCAACCACCCCCAGGTCAGACAATACTCTCTGAGCGACAAGCCCCGCCCTGAGTACTATCGTATCTCGGTGAAGAAGGAGGCCGGTCTCAATGCCACCGAACCTGGTGCCGAGGCTCACCCCGGCCTCGTGTCGAACATCCTGCACGACCTGAAGAAGGAGGGCGACGTTATCAAGGTGTCCCACCCTTACGGTGACTTCTTCCTCTCGGATGCGGAGAAGCAGAGCTCCAGCCCCATCGTTCTCTTGGCAGCGGGTGTGGGTCTGACCCCGCTCACCTCCATCCTGAACACCGTTCTTGAGACCGAGGCGGTGACACAGCGCAAGATCTCCTTCGTGCACGGTGCCCGCACCTCGGGCGCGCGCGCCTTCAAGCCCCAGATCCGCGAGCTGGTCTCCAAGGTGCCTAACCTTCAGGCCTTCTTCTTCACCAGCCACCCGGATGCCGAGGACAAGCAGGGCACGGACTACGACTTCGCCGGCCGCCTGGACCTCGGCAAGCTGGACGCCAAGACCGCTCTGTTCCTGGACGACGCGACGACGCAGTACTATGTGTGCGGTCCCGAGTCGTTCATGCTGGATGTGAGGGGCAAGTTGGCCGCCGAGGGTGTAGCCGCCGACCGCATCAAGATGGAGCTATTCGGCACCGGTGGCATTCCCGCTTGATTTCATAGACATTTCATATATCTGCTACCGATACAGATAGACTAGTTTTTCTTTACGGGTTACGACTGCATCGTTGATTGGCCTTTCCATCCACCCGATGGATGTTAATATACACTTTTGTGTTTTTGATATATATAATACCCACCTCCACTCAATACACTTACTTCATTCCACAATACCTCTCATTCCGTGAGAAATAAACAATCAAAATCAAAATAAATAAACAAAAAGTAGAAAATTTTTTCCACAAATGCAATCAATGCACATCCATTCATATTCACGAAAATTAGGTGGTATCTTCTCAACCTCAAAATAAATAAAGACAGGATCATGATAGTAGTATCCACATCAAATCAAATATTCACAAGAAAAAAATCACTCCGAGCCCTCATTCCCATTCCCACCACTCCCATCGACATCCACGTCAATCTCCACATCAACCTCCAACGCCACCCCCTTCAACTTCTCAAAATCCGGCGTCCCCAACCCCGTCACAGGATCCCACCCAGGGGTCGCATTCCAGCTCGCCCACGGCACAACAGGACTTCCATTAGGCGTTCCCCCGAACCGATTCCGTCCATCACAACCTAAACTCCCTCCGGAGACAATATCATTCAACGCGTCCTGGCCAACACCGTACAAAAACGGGTTTAGGAATCCGAGAACGGGTTGTCCGGCTCGTAATCTTGCGTCGTTGAGTAGTCCGACGATGCCGCTGAAGGTCGGTGCCGAACAAGAGGTTCCGTCGAATTGGCCGAGAACGCCCTTGTCGTAGACAGCGTAGTTCATGCCTTGGGCGGCGACGTCGGGGAAGGCGCGGCCGGAGGCGTTGAAGAGGCCGGAGAATTTGGAGCCGATGGAGTTGAGGTACGTTTCTACGGCGGTGTCTTGGTAGGAGGGGCGGGCCCAGTAGTCGGAGAAGCCGCCGGAGGAGAAATAGACGGCTTCTTCGGGGGTGGTTTTGCTCGTTGCGCCGACGGAGGTTACCCAGGGGCAGGAGGCCGGGAATTGAGGTGGGAAGTGCGTGCGGTTGGTCCCGTCGTTGGTCATGCAGGCGGCGCCGACGCCGGAGTCGCCGGAGGAGACGAGTACGGAGATGCCTCGGCTGCCCAGTTGGGCGTAGAGGTTGCAGACGGTGCGGGCGTAGGTTTCGGGAATGGTCTGGGGGCGATGATATTAGTGGGCGGTTGGGTGGGTGTGAATGGGGGGATGGGGGGGAGGGGTGTACCTGTTCGTCTTCACCGTAGGAAGTAGAGATCACTTGTGGGAGATCGTCATTGTCGAGCTTGAGTACGTTTTGGAGGAATTCTAGGTAGGGCTCGTTGCTATTGTCGTTCGGGTCGGGGGAGCTCAGGTCCGGGATCAATTGGCCTCGACCACCGGTGCTGTACTCGGTGATTGGGAGCGGAGAGCTCACGCCCAGGATGTATTGGAGGTCGAGGTTGGCTTCGCCACTGTCGCTGCTGGCGGATTGGTCGTTGAGACCGCCGTTGAATTGAACGACGGTGAAGTTCTGACCGATGGCGTAAGGGGCGAGGTGCTGCTCGAACTGGGTGAGATCGGCATAACGGGCGTATTCCTCGAGGAAGCTGGTGAAGGAGACCTTGCTTCCGGAGTCAGCGTCGGCCTGGTAGTCGCCGATGTTGTACAGCTCCTTCAGACACTGCGGCGTGATGATGGAGTCACAGTGGGAGGTGTTCTGGGCACGCGTGGCGGCGGTGAGGAAGAGCTCGTCGAATTGCTTTGGCTTGCTGCGCATGGTGGCGCGGTTGGGCTTCATCTGGCCGAAACGAGTGGTTGGCTGGATCATGTTGATGTGGGAGACCAGGGCGTCGGGGATGGAGTACTGAAGGGTGCGTAGGCGACGGTGGTGTCCGGCGTCGCTGATGTACCACTTGAAGTCGGCGTGCAGCAGGGAATTGGCCTGGTCGACAGTGGTATGGAATTTGATCCAATCGGCGTCCACCTGGATGTTGTCGATACCGGAGGACTCGAGCCAGTCGCGGACGGAATCAACAGCCGTGTCGCTGGGGAGCAGCATGCGTTTCATCTCGTCATGGGTGCGGAAATGTTTTCCGTAGTCGACGTGACCCGGAGTGGACATGTCCATCACGGCTTGTTCGAATCCGGCGACATCGTGCTGCTGGAGGGCGATTTGCAGGCGAATGGGCTCGTTGCCCTCCGGGGTGTTGGCGTATCTCCAGCCTGGGCGCGTCCATGGGGTTAGTGTGACTTCATAGTGGGACAATTGGCGCGTAACTTACCATTGGGGACAGCGGACAGCTTCTCGAATACTTCTGCAACGGCGGAAGAAGGGAGAAGCGACAGAATGGCGAGGGATACGGCTGCTCCCTGGTGAAGGAGGGAGGACAACATGGTGGAAAGGCGCCGAAGGGACGGGAGAGAAAACAAACGAAGGGGATGGGACGAAGGAGGGCCAGTGGAAGTATTTATTGTTTGTTGTTGTGGGACATTGCACAAGAGCGGCAGCGCATCATTACTCCTTCGGCAGCAGGCGACAAGACTGCGATGTGCATGCCGTTACCCCATCGGGGGTTGGAAAGGGTGTGCAGCCGACCTGCCGAGGAGAGGGGTGATACCACCAAGGCCCTTCAGTCCGGCTGATCGACAGGGATGGCCCCGCATTCCGCCAGTTGCAGAAGGCTGCTCACCGTCTTGTTTGGCTGCTCGTCATCCCCGCCAAGGCTGGGCCAGGGCCGGAGCGGCTTTCATTGGCTGGGCGGGAGGTCGGGCCTCCTCCCTCGGAGTAACCTCAGGAACCGCCCAGCCCGACCGGCTCCACCCGCAATCCTTCTTCGGGACATTTGTGCTTGTCTCCAGACCTTGGCACGGCTAGCAGAGGAATAGTCACCAGCTAGCCACCTGAAAGAGGCAGGTCACAGGCACACAATGTATTCTGCACTATATTTAGGCCCAATGACAATCCAGGTTCCACTGGTTCTTGTTTGGAGTCTGGGGTTTCTGCCGTTTGTAGATCCCCATCCGAATCCAGCTCAGCGACCGATACCCAAGGATGCCATCAACTGGTTTTCTCCATACATTTGTACTGACGCTAACAATCCTCAAGGTAATCCCCTCCCAATAATCAACTCATCAAAAGCGCAAGCACCCAACACGTCCATTTTCTCCCGGACCAGATCCCAATACCTCACATTAGAGACAGTTAATTCCGTATAACTATCGCCATCTCTACACAGAAGAATATTATATCTGTTATAATATCCGTCGTAAGAGAAGTCACCATAGGCCAAAACCTTCAGACCCAAAAGCCCTTCCGGCCCGAAAGCCCATTGGGCCACTTTATACAAACCGCCATCTGCAGATGAAGGTGGCTGGGAGGTTCCTTGTTCGCTTATCATGGGACCGCTTGCTCTGAGGTGAATTATCTTCAGATTTGGACTTTGTCTGACACTGTCAAATCCCACGTAACCGGCCTGTCTCGGAGAAAAGAAAGTAAGCCTTGGGCGGAGTGCCATGTTGACATCGGAGATATCGAGGAGTGGCAAGGGGGGGCCTCATACTAAATGCTCGAGCGATATCGAGGCTCCGAAGAATTCCAAACCTGGGGTTTGAGCCGGACTGGGATGATCATAGGTCGACGAAAACAGTTCTCCGTCTTCGTAACCTCCATATTCGGTTCTCTCGAGACTGTGCGTGATAAGACGCCTGAGTGTGGCGCTGTGATGCGTTATACTCCCACGGATGGAGTCCCACACGATTGATGGGAGCATTAGATAGAGGTCTGTTAAACCGGAGAAAGCTTCAAGGAAGGTTTTCACCGTTCCGGCGATGTTGTCCTGTGTCTCGTCGGTGATCTGATTTAGCTTTTCCGGGTTGAATGTCAATTCGAGCAGTTTCAGCTTTAGAGGCACGCCTGCACGGACAATCTGCCGAAGAAAGCGAAATGTTCCGGGGCAGTTGGTAAGTTGCAAGGCCTGGAGTTTCCCCACGTTTAAAGCATCGACCAATTCTATCTCCATGGGGCTGAAGGATACTTGGGAGAGACATAATCGCTGAAGAGCTGGTAGAGGGGTACGTAGCTCTTCATGCCGAAGACCCAACACACATTGCGCAAAGAAGTTCTCTGGCAACCCCGTATCTGGGGGAGACTTTTGCCGAAAGCCTCGAGTCCAGGCCAGTCTAGCACTGTCCCAGCCGATAAGATCGAGATGTAACGTCCTCAACCGAGCGCCGTGAGCTGCGATAAACCCTCGAACTGATTCGAAATCATCATATCGTTTTAGTCCTTTCCAGGATAGAGATCGGAGCTTCGAAAGCTGAACGAGATTTATACTGCACGACCTGTGTTTGTTCACCTTGCAGTCGCTATCTGTGATAAGAGAGATTGAGGTAATTTGATTCTGGTGCTTAAAAATGGAATTGATCCTGTGAGCGAGTTGGCCGGGGAGACACGTCCCTAAATCCCACCTATAGCATATTAGTGTCGAGTCGGCATAATGCATCAGAGATAAAGCCCCGTACTTGAGGGTCCGAAGCTGGTTTTGGGGGATCCCTGAGACCACGAGATGCAGGTTATTCACCATTTCCAAAAAGGATTTAAATGCATTGAACTATTGAGATAAGCAGGGTAATCATCAATCAGATGTGGATATATCAACCTCCGATCCAGGGTACTCGTTCCCGAAATTCGAGGGATCATGGAAAGAACAGCTGTTATCAGAGTGCGCCTCATGAAATGAGCCACACAGGCTGAGATCCCTTGTATGAACTAACTGTGCTTGGTTGAACTTTGTAATTGCACAATCTATGATCTGACCGGTTGATTTTGTGGCTTGTATGACAATGGATCTATATAGGTAAGGGGTAGTAAAGATATGGATGTCCTTGGAGACTTCACAAAGGCTTTTGAGATCGGCTCGAGTTATCTGGGGAGGAGTTAGTCTGGTTCAGGTGGGAAAAGGGAACTGCATACATTGTTGAGCACCATGGCCAGTAGTTCGGGGGGTAAATCGCTTAGCATGGTGATATTCTTTGACACGCGAGCTAGATGCGGATAGATGTTGTTGTTATGTGAGAGACGCAGGTATCATAGAGGGATGGTACTTGATCTACTAATATATCCTCGAGGTGGGACCCCAATGCAAGTTACTTGCATATTTATCAGCACTAGTTCCACTTCCGGGGGCTTGATTCGTACGATGTTGGCCAACGATGTCGTGATAAGAAATTGGCGCGGAAGCTGCGTCGGACTCCCGCGGGGTCACTTGTCGTTAGTCTAATTAACCTCTTTTTGAGGTCCTGGAAAATGCCAAAATTCTGGCTTTTCTCTTTCCTCTTTTCTCTGTTATCCCTGAGTATCAGCAATCATCGTCTCGACTGACTGCTGCAAAAGATCTACACCAGTAGCATCACCAACAACTTCAGATCTAGATCAATGACTTAATAGATAACAACGCGCGTCACAACAAGAGAAATCATGGTAATAAGAGGGCCATGTCCCTGCGAGATAGATAGAGAGATAGATGGGATGACAGAATGGCAAGGCAGCTAAGGCAGGATCACCCTCTGGATGCCTGGTTGCCTTGGTGCCTTACTGCCTGACACTGGCCACGTGACCTCCCCCTTGACGCCCATTTATTGATGGTCGCTTCTTTGCGCATCAATCAATGTCACCTCAACCCCCAACTATGCTGCGCAAGGCTATCTCTTCCTTACAAACTCAAGGTCGAAAATCCCTTAGCGCAACAGGCCAACGGAGGACCCACCATGGCCAACCATCCCACCCCGGTTGGGACGCCAACAATAACTCGTATGACTATACCAGAGGTCGTTTCCTCTCAAAGGAAGCTCATGAGATGAAGATACGCCGCGTAAGATTTAACATGAAAGAGCTGGCAAAGTCTGCTGCGGAATCAATCGGCTTCACATATTCACAATGCGTTCGTATCGAGCAACTCCCAGATGGAATGTCCAATAAAGCATTCCTGTTCACGATGCAAGACGGTACACAAGTTGTAGGCAAAGTGCCGAATCCAAATGCTGGACGGCCACATTATACTACTGCTAGTGAAGTGGCCACGATGGATTTTGTAAGGAAGCTTGAGAACCTTCATAACGATCATCAGTCCTTTGTCTAATTCTCTACTTCCAGATGAGGAATGAGCTGAGCACGCCTGTTCCCAGGGTGTTGGCCTGGAGCTCCAAGGCGGATGAAAATCCAGTTGGTGCGGAGTATATCATAATGGAAAAGGTTGAAGGGGTCCAGCTTGATTCAGTATGGCCCAAGATGGACATCAAAAAAAGATTTGAACTCGTCAAGACCATTTCGGGATATCAAAAGGCTTGGATCTCGAGGTCTTTTACCCAATATGGGAGTCTGTATTATTCATCGGATCTGGAAAACTCTGATGGATGTGTTATTGTTAAAGAAGATGGGTATGAGCTCAAAGAGCATCGCTTTGCGGTCGGTCCAACAACAGGACGAGAATTTCATGATGATGGTAGGATTGAAGTTGACTTTGATCGAGGCCCTTGTAAGGTATCTCATCAGAATTGTCGGAACAACTGCTAATATGTCCCTCCAGGGGATACTGTGCACCAATACAAGTCAGCAGTTGGCTTTCGAGAACTTGCATGTGTACAGAATATGACCCGACTTCCGCGCTCACTCTTGGGATTATATGGCCCCAGCACGTATACTCCTTCTCGTTCTAAGGAGATAGCCGCTCTTCGAGACTATCTTGCCCTGCTGCCATTTTTCCTTCCGACGGACGAGTCAATCTCTTCCGCATACTTGTGGCACCCTGACCTCCATACAGAGAACATCTTTGTTCACCCCGAAAGGCCATCAGAAGTCCTAGGCATCATAGATTGGCAATCCAGTGAGGTGTTGCCACTCTTTGACCACGCGCGTCAACCATACTTTCTTGATTACGATGGTCCCCCGGCAACTGGTCTCGATCCACCCGAATTCCCCAAAAATTATGATCAGCTTGATCCGACCGAGCAAAGAAAAGCCCAGACCTTATATCTCAATGTGTCACTCGCGACCCTGTATAGAAAACTCACTTCTATGACTAAAAAGAGGCTGTTCAAAGCTATGGAGTTTGGCCAGACATCAAGTTTTGATATGATGTTATTTGCACAGAATTTGCTCATTGATGGGGAAGCTTTGTATCGGGCTAGGATGCTTGATATTGAGCAAAAATGGTCCAGTCTTCCGGGTGTGCAAGGATCTGGAAAAGAATTTTCTCTGAAACTTTCTGCGGAAGAGGTCAGCACTATTGAGAAAGATGCAAATGGGGCGACTGAAGGCATGGAACTTATGCAGAGTGTGAAGGAGACTTTGGGTGAACTCTGGCCCGAAAAAGGTATCGTTCAGCCTGACCGGTATGATGAAGCCAAAAGGCTTCTAAAAGAGGTCAAGACAGAGTTGATTGCTCAACTCGCACATTCAGAGGTAGAGAAAAAGGCATGGGAAGAGTCATGGCCGTTTGATGACTGACTTGGTGAACATTTTCCCCTCAAGTCTCTCTCTAGCATACGCTATCAAATATGGTTAGCAGTACACTGCCGCTAAGCAGAAATTGGGGTGGTACACAATTCACTTTGTTCAAGTCGTTGAAATCTCTGCTCACCATCTGAGTCCTTTGTTTATATTGCCTTATTTTGGACAACACCATCTTACCCACCTACACTTATGTAGACATGGTCAACCACGTCTCTCTGACCCTCCACTTTGTTTAGTCAAACTGGGAGAAAAGCCAGAATGACAACTCCAGAGTATGTCTGTGCTAACTGGCACCCTGACCACACTGACTGCAAGAAGGTGGGCAAGTACACTTGCAGAAGCTGCCATCTTGTCAATGTGGGTTCATCCTTCACCATGCACGAGTCTCAGGCTAATGTATCTACCGTGTAGTACTGTGGACCGGCATGCCAACAGTCACACTGGCCTGAACACAGACTGGAATGCAGATCGCCTCTTAGCAAAGAAACCTGGCAGCCGGCCTGGGTTCTTGAGCGTCGAGAGCCGGAATTTATTGGAGAAGGAATAGCATATCATGGAGTGAGGAAATACCTCTGGGGTAACATCCCTGCCATCGATGTTCTTCAACTAGGATTGAATGAAGGGAATGACTGCGGGCAAGACCTGCGCATATTATTTGCTGGTACGTGTTTGACTTTTCTTGATGTTCCTCTGAATCTAGGTCTATAGGATACTCAAAACTGACGATGCATGCTTCTACGTACAGCTTCGGGGGATCTTCGAAATCTTGTCGAAACAATTGCTCGGCTTTCGAACAGTTACAGCCACTCTCTGGAGGCTACAATAAATGACCAAGACTTCGATGTCGTCGCTCGGAATATCATTATACTTTTTCTTGCTCTGACCATGGAGAACGTCGATGAAGCAATCGACTGCATCATCCATCTCTGGTATTCAGCTTTTGTACGCGAGTCAGACATTTACATTCTTCAGCATCGGGTTCGTCCCTTAATCGAAGACGTTGGTGCAAAGACCAAAGGCAAGGCACCAGAATCTCTCTTGGCAAAGACATGGGCATTTGGGCAGCGCTCCCTCAGGATTGTTCTTAAGAAGTCATCATGGGACCGCCTCTTGTCTTTTATTGAAGTGCCGGCTGGCTTGACAGTCGAAGACGCACAAAGTATTCGCGCAGCCAACACTCTAGCTAAATCGCGGCAAGACTACCGTGATCGACACATGTGTTACTTGTCACCTTCGCGCAGAATGGCTTTCCAGAAGTTCCGGGAAGATGGCCTTCTTCTTCCTTTTGGATACCCGCGGCATGAGTTTCAAGTGCCAAACCCGTAAGTCGGTAGAGGACATTGAGTTCTTACCACAACGCTGACTATACCAGGACATTCTTCCAGCTTGACAATATCTGGCCTATGAAAGACGATGCTGATCCTCTTGCGGGATGGTCGCCTAAAGAGGTTTCCGATACGTCAAGTGGGCCTGCATCTGCTGATATGTACGGAAAGCTCTTTTTCCACATTCGCGGAATACTTCAGTCCTTTCTGAGCCGACTTTCAAATCTGAATATCTCTATCACAATGTACCAAGTTGACGCCCGTAAGCTACCTGGTCATCTGAAGGGCGGCTCTTTCGATCGAATTGAGGTAAGGACATTCTCGATCGGATACAGAATCTAAAATATTCAGACACTCGGACCTTCTGCACGTGAAGACGCCTATCGTCTCAGACGGGCTTTTGGTCAAAATGTACCTTCAAGTGAGTCGCTAACCATTCTGTATAGGTGTCTAACATCTCGGATTCTGGTTGGTTGGGAATACATTCTACGCTACGCTTCATGATACCCTTGCTTCAAAGCCCTCTCGATAATCCGCACGCGACCTTGATTACTCTCTTCATAAACGCAGTGCCAGAGAACTTAGCTCACCGAGAGGAACAGCAAGATTGGGATGCGCATATCTCAACAACAAAGCTCCTCTTGAAATATCTACCCTTTAAAGGCGCACCAACCTCCCCTTACGATCCCCAGATTATCAAGAGGTTTGTTGGCCGGGATATTGTGAGAACCTATGACCACATCTTTGATCGGTAAGTATAATCAATTGAGCAAGATCCTTGAAGTATTAAGTACCGTTTTAATCTTCGCACTAGATACTCGGAAGACAAGAAGTTCCGTGAGACTGCTGATATGCTGGGGGCGGAAATGAAGGAAAGGCACACTATCGTCGACAAATGGCCGCTCAGATTGAAGCTCAAGCCTGGTCAGCCAGGAGCACAAGACGAGTTTGATCGTCTCATTAGTGGAGGACTAACTGGGAAGGAACGATATGTAGAGTGGAAAAGAATCCATCGGGATATGCTTTGAAGAAAGCGGTTCCCGTGTCTAGGATGCCGTTGGACTTGGGCAGAGCTTATGTTCCATCTCGGTCATTGTCTCTGATGCTTGTCACTAGCACCCACAGACAGTGATAATGCCGAGTTGGAACAGCAATTTGGAAGCTATCTACGTTTTCTTACTGGGTCGATGTCCGGATGCTAATTGGATACGGTGGTATCTATGCAGGGCTTATATGCCAACCACAACTGATGTTATGATATTTTGCACAGATAATACGCTCATCTGAACTGCACTTGATATTAAGTGCTATTTTACTACTATGGAGTCTGTAATTCAATGCAATCAGCCTCATACTAAGGACGTAACCAGTGAACATGGCCCTATTCAACAACCCACAGCATCTACCATGAATACCAAATATTGAAGCCATCACTTATTATCTACATCAAGATTCACAATACATTCCTAGGTAATATAGTCAGTGAAGATCCCCAAACCCTACAAATACATCCATCTCCCACTCCACCTCCCCTACATCTTCGAATCCTCCCCAACTCTACATCAAAAATCTACATGACATACACGTACTACTACAATCAGTCTCCCACCTTCCACAATTCAAAATCAGACAAATACCCATTTAGAGCCTCATTTCTACAAATATTAAGAGACCTAAACCCGCACTTAAAACCCAATGAACCCGTTTACAGCATCACTCCCACGAATCAACTTACGCTCCTCTTCTAAACCCGAGCCTCCCGTCCGACACTTACAGCCCTTCTATGCCAGCCTGCAGCTGCTAGCCATAGTTACCAAAGTTCAGTTTTTCTACCCAGATTAGAGGGTCATATTTGATTTCTTTCGAATATCCAACATCACTCACTACCAGCGATACCTTATTCCCGAAACAGAATCTCTACTAAATGCGGCGGGACAATCGAGTCAATTGACACGAACCCCGATGGTACATACTCGAGACACCGTCTTCAGGAATAGATATGATAAATCTAGCCATATGCAAACCGGATGCAGAGCTTCAATGATTCATGATGAAGAATATTTACAGAGCCCTACAAGACTTTCTACCCAAGTGGGGATTTATCCTGCGGTGGGGAATATGATGCACCGTTTATATAATCAAGCTAGATCACTCTATCTCAATGGATAATATCAAGATTCGGGCTAGATTAAACCATACCAGGAAAGAGTTGAGGGTTGGGGTCGATATTTCGGATTCATGGATTTTTTAATATGGCAGGTATGGAGGATCTGGCAACTAACGTTCTTCGGGATGTGGTTTGTGGGTAGTTGGGCTGGGAAATCTTCAGAGGTGTTTATTAAGAGTATCTCTATCTGGATGTCTCTTTCTTGATCTTCTCGCTATTCTGTTGGACTTATCGAGATTCTCATTCAAATGGATCTCTGAAAATGCAGCTATACGCACAGATATGGTGTGGTTGATACCAACCATACAGCGAACAGCTTATCATACTGGACTCTTATCGGTGTTATATCCATGACTGAGAACCCGATCATCTTCCTCTATAAACGATACGATCACATCCAGACGTGCGAAGAATACTGGCCTATACTCGCCAAGAGATACGCACTGTTAGCACAAGCTACAGTACAATTATCCAATTCCAAATCGGCGATCAATGGGCGTTATATTCCTCAAACAAATCGTCGCATTTCGTCGAAATAGTCGTACACTCTATCGTCGTTTGAAGCATTCAATATCTTAATATACATGCGGTTGCTGGATATCGAGCCATGTATTGTTGGATGACCTCGAACCTGATGGACAATGATTTGTCTTGAGCCAAGTACAGCAAAGATACCGCTTCCATTGCTTTAGACTTTACAATGTCATCATTCTTTTCGGGTCGACACAGTGGTCGTCCAAGCCTCGTGGCCGCTCTGGCCACCCGGATGACCTACCGTCTAGTACGCTCCTCAGTGATGCGTGGGTTTATGTGGTTGTATACTGTACCTGCTGCTACACGCGGACAAACATTGCTGCATGATTTTAAGATATAATTTGGTGTTCAACCTCGGGATGGGGTTGATCAATCATGCTGAGATCGCAGACCTTTCAGCGAGAGAAGTCATCCGAGATATTGGGTTTATTGAGATATCTATTCTTCTCGCGACAGGATAAAGCCTATTGGTGATTCCATCTACGCTGTTCTTATATCGTGATGGAGAAATGAATCATTGCTCGGATTCCCTCAACACGGTCAACTCAGTGGCGATATGGCATACAGAATGGTTAACATCGATCGCCTCAATACTAGACTCAATTCAGTTTTTATAAACTAAGATCGTAACTAAATAACTCTAAGTTCATCCTTTCTCTAGAGTACTCCACTTATTTCCTGACATCCCCACTATCAAATACTAAATACCTTCTCCCATCCTAGTACCCATTCAACCCATCAAAGAAACCACATATACTTTCCCCTTCAAAACCACCACAACCAACATCATCCCATCCCATCCCATCCATCCCAGTAAACAACAAAGATAATGTATCTATCGGACCTCGGAGACCGCCGCTCCCCGAAAGCGGCGAATATCCAATTCCCTCACCAGCCCCAGGTTCCGATGTATTCCGTTCGTTCTTTGATAAGGTTCCGAGATGACGTCGTCTCACCTAGACCCGTGTTCGTTAAACGGTACTTTTTCATAAAGTATATTGATTATCATTTACTTTTCCTTTTTAAGACAAAGATGGTGGGTAGACTTAAGGTTTAACTAATTCATTTTCTTTCTTTGTTTGTTTGCTTGGTACTTGGGGTAGTGGATGGGTGGATGTAACGGTAGATTCTCCGTGCAACGTACTTGTCTACAATAATACGTACAGTACCTCGGATGTTCAGATGGAAGGGAGGGAGGGAGGGATACATGTGATGATTATTCTTGAAGTGGATGGGATAATGTGTTTTACTTGGGTAGGAATTATAGTGAGAATCATAAGGGTTCCATTTCTATCGAATCTAAATCCGAGTATCTGTTACCCTGTTATGTCCTGGTGCGTACATAACATATAATTCTTAATTATCACCTACTTCTCTCTTCAACCCCCAGTAACAACTTCATTAGCCTCCTCCTCCTCCTCCTCCTCCTCCTCCTCCTCCTCCCCGGACTACTATTAGCACGATAGAAGGATGGCTAAGTGGGGTAGTGGAACGCGGGACGCGGAACGGGAATCAAGATATTCCTCCTAGTTCCTGGATACCTACCTACCTACCTACTGCATACATTCTCTGAAGTAAAATAAAGAAGAGGTTATTGATCCTCCGCCCATATACATTCCCAATTCCATTCCATCCCATCCCATCTCATCTCATCTCATCTCATCCATAAACAAAAATTCCTCCCCCAACTACATAATACATCCTACATAGTAATGAGCGTCTATTTACATCAACACCTTAACATACCATCCATGACGACAACACGGACCATCCTCGGCCCATCAAAAAAATTATCGGCCGGTCTGGATCGATCGGGGCAGCGGCCAGGAAGTTCTAGAATCGTCGGTTGGATTGGCGACAGGGTTGGGTTGGGTTGGGAGGACTGGTATTCCTCTATTGCCTAGTTCCAGTTACATTCTCAGTTCCGGTCAGTAGGTACCGAGGGAGAAAGTACCAAGGGAACTGAACTGGTAGAATGGTGGGTAGGACGGGCTGGGTGAGGTGTCGAGGCCAGGGTGCGGCGCAGGGCTGGCGAACGGGGCGGGGTTGGGTTAGGTTGGGCTGGGGACGGGACCTGGTCGGTGTAACGGATGGGTGGCATGGGATGGGATGGGATGGGTCAGGGACGGGCGGAGCCGGCCTATGCTTTTTTTTTTTCTTTCCTTATTTATTGATTTATTTGTAGCTGGGTTTGTTTATTTGGGGTTTATTGGTATTGTTTGGTGGTTGTATAGGTCAGGTAGATTATAGTAGAGTGTGGTGATTAACTTTTATCCGGGTATATCAACAAAATTCCAGCCCATATTCGCCGCCCGACAGGAGAGGGCCATATACCCCTGGTAAAACACCATTGTAAGACAAAGGAAAGCTCATAATATTATACAGTAAACGTGACGGTCATGACAGGAAGAGATGCATCACGCTCATGCGTGGTACACATCGCTCCCCTTGTTGTGTCGCCACATCCCATTCGGCACCATGCTCTGCTTCATGATGGCAAGCTCCTTCTGTAAAGCCTTGTTCTCCTCTTGCAGTTCCTGCATGAACGTGATGGCATTCGTCAGGATCTCCGACTTCTTCAGCGATGCCGATCCGCCCTTGCTTGGCTTCTGCACTCCTCCGCACATGGCCTTCTCCAATGCAACAAACTTGGCATTCATGTTCGTGCGGTACCGCTTCTCGATGATGTTGTGCGCTGCCCGCTTGGCGGCATTGCGACCGGTAGTGGTCTGAGCTCCGGTGCTGGCGTTCGAGTCGCTAGAGAGACTGCGGGTGGTCTTGCGGTTGGCAGCAGGAGAGGCGGGAGCGGGAGGGGGAGAAACGCTGGCAGCGGGGTAGTCCTGAGGGGTGATTTCAGGGCTCGACGACCACCGAGTAGCAGGCTCGCGCTTCGGTTGTGCCGGCTTGCGACGAGTGGATGTCTTGACGGATCGGGAAGCGGGCTTGGGAAGCTCCATGTGGATAGGCTCGAGGGGGGAGATCCGAGTGGGAGACCACGACTGATCGTCACTTTCCAGATCCTAAATAAATTAGCTGTGATATTTTATGATGTAGATGCATGACATACCGATGAGAGGGAACCGCAAGAGGCAGCATCTTCACCCGAGTGGTTGGAGATGGTGAACCCACTGATATCTGGGGGTGGGGCGAAGAAATCGGTGGGAAAATCCTTGGGGTCCAAGTTCATCATCTCGTTGGGCATCTCCAAGGGAAACGTCTCGGGGATCATGGTGTTCAAAGAGAACAGATCAATGGCACTGTCGTAGTTCCAATTGGCCGATAGAGGATCAGGACCCTTCGTATAGGTATCATTAGGGCGTGTGAGCGGACTGGGATGATTCATGTACATCCGCTCGTCATCCGCTAATGTAAAAGCGTCAGGCCTGGAGTATGCCATGCTAGTGATTGTTTTGTTGGTGGATGGTGGAAGTGTGTGTGTGGATAGACTGGCGATCAACCGATGATAATATATCAAGGTCAAGTGGCAAGTGTTGGCAGATGTGGAAGTAATAAAGAAGCTGTTGATATTGAACCGTGGATCTGAAGGATGCTGGGCAGAGGAGCCATCGGGGGATGGTCTATATAAAGCCTGAAGGTTTCAGGAGAAGCCGGTGCTAGAACCCGATGGCTCGCCAACCGAGAGAATGATGTAATGAGTTGCAACATGGAAAAGCCACAGCCAGAAAGGAAGTAAAAGCCCTGACCATTGTCGAAACGATAATTGCACAGGCCGGTGAAGGGGGGCCGAGATCACCCCAGCCGGATGCAGGGTATCCAGCCCTCGGTCGGCTCCGATGAGAGCCGTCGGATGGCCATTGAGGAGCAGGGGAAAGCTCAGCAGGGGAGAAACAGAGCTGAGGCAAACAAAGTCACTGGGTCAGTGGCTACGGGCTAAGCAAGAGTACGTAGGAGAGGCGGATTGGAGAGCCGTGGAGGGCGGGAATCGGTGGATCGATCGATGCACAACCGTTGGACCTGCCCAGCTTGGGGAAGGCGTCCCCGCCAAGCCCCGTGACGGCCGAGTCTCGGCTCCGACCTCTTCGGCCGGACTGTTCAGTAGTCGGTACTCAAGGTTGCACATTTGGCGCTGCTCTGCTGCTGCCACTGCTGCTGCCACTCCTGCGTGGCGGATTTAATCTTATCCCTTTTGGTTGCAATGCTGCAACGCTGCAAAGTCTGTTGCCGTTTAGGGAGATTTCTTCCGTGCCTCAGGTACGGTGCACACTCTAATTCATCACAAGTACTCTGTATCAAAAAAGTATTCTGTAAAAAGGAGGAAAGAGATTGACAGCTGTCCGGTACTTGTCCGTCCTTTCATGCCTTAGGCGCTGGTTCAGGTTCAGGTACCTCTCCCAAGTGGGTCCATGTTTACATTTTCTCTTGTGTTCCCTCCTGAGTCGAGGATGAATATTATTATTATTATTATGGCCATTGTTGATTCGCTTGTGCCAAATAATGGGGGATAGTCCTACCCAGGACTATCTAGGACTAGATACTACCATCTAGTATGCCACTGTAGCACCTCCTAAAGGTACCAATCCAGGGTGTGTGGCTTCCACCAATCACCGCCCCGTCATTGGCAATGGTCCGTCCAGCCGGCCCGGCCAGTCAGATGCCCAACCGTCAACAGTCATCCTCCATTTTTCCATCCTCCTGCATCTGCCATCTGCCATCCTCACATTTCGAAACAATAATCCCAGTCCACTCCGGTACTTACTTTCCTCTCTTCAGCTCTGCTCCGTCCCTTTTGCATTGCCCGCGGGTACTCCGAAGCACACAGACCAGGCCAGTGGGCCATTCCCCCGTCCAGGTGGGGGGAGTCCGTCCAGTGTGCGGCATCCTCCCATTTCTCGCAGCCGACCGGTGGTCTGGCCAGACTTTGGGAGTCCCAGCAACCCCTCCTATTCAGCTAGTTTTCGACCTCTCACCTAATGATAATCACGCTGATGTGGAATCCGCCCAAGTTCCTGGCTGGTGTTACCCGCGATGACGTCTCGGGACTCCGGGAGGCCCATTCTTGACCCCTCCTGACCCAAACACTGGCTTGCACTATCGACGGAACCCATCCACGGTAAGTCGTCCTCGGAACCACCAACCCGGTGGGCGCTATAGTCAGCGGCCTAAGAATAAATCTCCTTCCTAGGTAGATACTCCTAGGCACTAGACTGAGTGACATACATAAAATCTCCGACGGCGCTACCACTGGCCCAGCGCGGACGCTAGTAAATTTCCCGGCTCAGGCGTGGAGAAAATAGCCTCGTCCAGCAAGTCCTCAATGGTCTCGCCTGGCGGGCCGGAAGCCGGGTTCCCAGGGTCTGCTGCAATGCCACCAGTGGTGTGATCCGGCATCTTCAGGACCCCTCCGTTAGTGCATCGTTCCTCCGCCGCCCTGTGGCTTGAGATCTCCCAGGATCGAGGAATCATTCTCGTCGGTCGTATGCTGTTTCGGGTGACAGACGGCCACCTTGTCCCGATCATCTCGTCCGAGACACTGAACTGCGCCGTCCTCATGACTGGTGATTTATCTGGCAGCTGACCAGGTAACATGTTTCCCGGTTAGGTCGTTTCCGACACACGAGACTTTGGGTTACTATGGGATCCCAGATATGTATACACAAGACTCTGGGCGATGGTGGACGGCATCTGACTGATGATCGCGCATGAGGCATGCCTGTCAGCCCTACCTGAATGCTCGAGATTATGCTCAGTATTATTAAGAATGATTTTCACTCGTCCCTGGCTGATACAACAAGATTAGGCTTTAGCCTCACGCACCAGCCCAGAATAGTAACCCCACCACCACCATCGATCTACTTTCTGCTAATCATTTCATTGGGTTGGGACGATGCCACTGGAGAAAATAACATGCAAAGACAAGAAACGAAAAAGGGACTCAGGTATGTGGTTGGACATGCACGGTGATGATGAACCAGACTCGATGACAGCGGCATTCTTCAGATGCATCTACCAGTGGATGGATCAACATGGTAGAGTTGACAGATTAGATCGCATCCAGCCTCATCTCACTCTTCAACGGCGTCATCCGTCATCGAGATCCACAAGCTCTGACCACCGCAAGATTGGATTGCTGCGGGGTCCGGCCTTGCCGATTCCCAAATCCAGCTGGGAGCGAGGTCAGCACACCCCGGCTCTCATTCGCCCGGCGGGTGCACTACTGTGGGATGCCGTCGAGGTGCCGGTCTGTCACCTCTGCCTCGACGCGGATGAGATTATTCCCGCACCACGGCAGCCACTTCGGTTGTTCCCCCGTGGCCAGCTTCCCGATGCCCATCCCGCTGCTAAAGTGTGTATCGGAATTTATCCTCTGGTCAGGGATGAATGCCGACCACCTCGAAGTCGGCAGATGGCGAACCGTCACCCCGCTTCCAGATCTACGACGTAGGCGAGTGACCTCACAGGGTACCCCGCGACCAGGCGGGACGTTTTATTGACAGGTGAATCATGGTAAGCTACCTATTTGCTCACGGCCAAAGCATTAACTGTTGTTTCAAAGCTTTCCGGTTCTCGTCCCAGAATTTCCCTCAGGAGCGGCGACACCACCGCTGTCTCACCGAGACGGATAGCATCCCACGCAGACGCCCACGCTCGCGACAAGTCAATTCCGTGGTAGGTGTGTTTTGTCCCATGTTGCGGCAAGGCCACGTACTCGTCGACCGAGATCTCTCGAATGCGAAGAGGCTTTCCAACCGCCTGACCGAGAATTTCGACCGTCTCCTTCAACGAGACCTCACGTGGGCCTGAGAACAGCAGCACGCGGTTCAGGTAGGGGAACCCCTCCAAATGCTTGGCATAGTCCGCGACCAGCTTGGCCGTGGCCTCGCCCAGCTCGTCACGTTTCACCCATGCCACGCCGGGCCCGTCCCCGGAATGAGGGATCGCGATCTCGTCTGCGGGGTTGTGGATATCGAACCAGCTGGTGTAGATCGGGTAGGACTCGGAGTACAGACCCTCCCGGATAGCGGTGTAGCTGATGTCCGGCAGTCGGCCCAGATACTCTTCGGTCCGCAGATGCGCTCCCATCACGTGCGCCACGCTAGTCTGGCCTAAATCCCCCGCGAAGCCCAGAGACGAATAGAAGATGTGCTTCACCCCGCTGTTGCGGGCGGCATCGATGGCGCGTTGGTGTGCCTGTCTGGGTTAACTGGTGCAATTGATGCGAGCGATGGGTGTCCCTGCTACCTACCTCGACCCGATACTCGATCTCGAACGAGGCATACGAGATCAACATCAAGACGTCAACGCCATCAAAGGCGCCCGTTAGCGTGTTGGGGTCGTCATAGTCGGCCCGTCGGACGGTGGCTCCGGCCTGGGCGAATTCCGCAAGACTTTCTGGCTTGCGGGCGATGAGGATCAAATCGGAGGTCAGGTTCAGCTTGTGGAGGTGGTTGATGATGCTGGTTCCCAGTCCACCTGCAGCAGGGAAGACGCCGATTTTGGTCATTGTGCGTTGTGATGATGTAATACGCGTCACCCACTAGTCTCGTAGCGACAGGTAATGTCTAGACTGTAGACTTTCAATCGCGATACTACCAACAACATAAACAATTGAATGGTGATACGTCAATTATATGCAATCAACTGGTCTCGATTGTCTGTAGAAGTTCTCAGAATGGTGGACGATGGATTAGTCCTATCGGGGTCCGATTGACGCGGCTTACAAATCGGTGACGTTGAGTTCAATCATGGTTCACGTTCATGGTTCATGATCGACAAGTTCACCTAGAAGAAGTTTATTACATATTAAGCAGTATTCTAGACGTTCCTACCGAGCACTACTGTGTACTCTTCAAGAATCACACTTTTGTTTAGTAACCCAGATATGACCGTTCAAAGGTATAGAATCCACTTGGATATGGATACCACGCTGAGTGGAATACTACCTACCTACCTACCTACCACCTTTACCGTTTCTCAACGTAGCAATCAATAGTAACCATTACCAGCTCTATCAGATATCATTGTTCAATTTTGTGATAATATGATCCCTAGTAGTAGTATGTGGAAATCAGATTTCTGCAATTTATATACTACTAGTCGTTACTGCACCTACAGAAATATATATTTACCGTCAGCGGATAAACGTACCATCACCACTTTGCCTACTATTACCCTTCAATTCTGCTAAAACCTGATCATGAGTATGAGTGTATGAGTTTGATCGCAGAAGACAAATCATAATAATAATAATCAAGGTATCATACACTCCGATCTAATTTTCCCAACTGAAAACAAAGACATTCTAACTCCGTACATATCTAGGTAAATGTTTACGAGTACGAGGGTACATCAACCCGTCGCACTAACCCCAAATAAGCTAGTCGGTGAATTGGTTGAACCACCCCCCGCTACCCCCTTCCTTTCCCTTCTCCTTTTTACGAGTACAATCACCATCAACATCAACTCACATTATCAAAGCCAACCTGAATACTCAATTCTATTCTCAGATAGGAAATACTTATTTAGCATGAATATCACCAATCTCATGATGAATGAACCAGCGATCGAATTCTCTCGAATTATATGCGAACTTTCATGCCTGGAACACTATCTTTATTGCGTTCTGAAGTGGTGAAGAAGTGCGCTCAATATACCTATATATGTGTGTGTGACCATGGGGAATGAATGCGAGATCATCTAATAGATATATGAATATGGATGATGTGGTTGGAAAAATATCAATAAAGAAGGTCGGTGGATGGATGGATGTGGAAGAGATTGCGATTCTTGTGGTTGTTGAGATAGATATAGTGTATTATGTCGGGGTTTAGATGTTAGGAGGGAGGGGGTTATTCTATGAGTTGGTGAAGGGGGAAGGAGGAGGATCTTGGGGTTTTTAATTGGGGTAGGATGGATGTCATAACTTATATGGTTGCATTTTTTGTAGTTGTAGGGAGGGGGTTGACGTGGCGAGGGGGGATTAATGGGTGTTGAATTTTGTGAGTACAGATGCTAAGCTCTCATTGACGTTAGGTATGAAATTCTGATATCAGGGTTGTTGGGACTAGCTGACAGCAAGAAAAGCCAGGGACTTGTCGCATAGCCCACTGCTTGCAGAAGATGCTACTTTTTATCAACACGCCATTTGATTTCAGTAGAATAACAATGCCCCCAGTGCAACAAGCCAGCTCGTATCAAGAGTAGTCATCTCGGGAGCGCTATTCGCGGACAAAGTCTGAATGGCACTCGTGCTTGCGGTTTCAGTGTTCCTGGAGATGGATGTCGCTGATGCAGATGAGCTTGATGGGTTGGTGGTAGAAGAAGAAGCAGAGGTTGATGAGGTAGATGATGTAGATACGGACATGTCAGATGAAGTGGTAAGCCCAGTCTCACTTGAAGACACAGCTGTCCGTGATGCACTTGACGAGCTCGAAGTTATAATCTCTGGCTCAGACGTCGTAATGGCTGGGACAGTCACACTGCCAGTGGTCTCGGCAACCGTGATATATGGCGTGTGGATAGTAATCCGGGTTGCTTCGCCAGTGCAACCACTGCAAGTAATTAGTCCATGTCAAGGAAGCCCGGAAAACCGTAGCAATTAAACGAACCCGACAAAGTTGTCACAACAGCCGATGAAGACATTTCCATCATATTCGCACCTTTCGGCGAGTCCACATCCCACAATTACGTGTTAGTCAACATATTGAGGGTCGGGACGTAAGTCTCCTGACACACCCCCTCCCTGATCTAGAGCGCAACAGTTATAAGCGCAACCGTCACCACAGCAGTGCCCTACGATGCACCGAGACCCATCCGAGCATGTGTCTCTCTTTTCGAGTACGCCTCCTTCTAGTGGTGAGACCCGTTGGACGAGGGCAGGTGATTTATTAGACGTGGCGGTACATTGTCCGTAGAGTGTAGCTGTCGCCAAAATGAGAGAAACAGGGCGCTTGAGTAGCATTTTGTCGACAAGGTCGAGAAACAGAAACAGAATCAGATGTAGAGATGGAACGAAAAGATGTCTCTGGAGGCGACACATATATGAATGGACCTGCTGCCGCTCTCGTGTTCAGGCAGCGAGATGCCGTCTCGTATTCAGTCTTGGCATTGTTGATCGATATATCAACTTGATGATATATTGCGATTTCGAGGATAGACTGAAGTCTATCTATCGTATTGTTGGACATTCCCGTTGGCGCATGCGCTGTTACGGTGAGGATTCATTGTCCAAGTGAGAGTGACAATGGATATAAAACATGATTGGATCTGAGGGTCCAGCCGCAGTCGTGTCGACATACTTCATGCTGAGGATTCAGCTGCCACTGTCTTCATTGACTTGTACGTACATGGTCGGAGTGATCGGCTGTCCAGATGCTGTCAATTGCTAGGCTAAACAAGAAAGGTTAGTTCCAGCCTGTTAGCTCCAGCCTGCGCATTCGACTTGCTACAACATGAACGATAGCTGATTCAGGCCACTGTTTCGCATGGATATCATATCGTATATTGTTATGACCCGAAGCAAGTCTGCAGCCATTCATCGAGCCACGGAACGTTCCGATATTATCGGGATCAACATCTGTCAGGTAGTTTTATGGTTGCACGTTCTGTTATTGCACTTTTGGGCATGCCCCTATATGTAACCCAAGTCAATGGCATATTGCAATTTTCAAAAGGATTCAGCTGGCCACATGCGGTTAATGCTTTTGCGTTGGTTTGTCAGACGCTAAAGGACACCTTATCAGCAGCTATCATGCATCTCGGTGCTGTTGGCCTATCACACCAACACCCAAGTGTGCTTCGGCGCATGCTACCATCCAGAACACACTTCCGTTGTCGGCTATTCGCCACGGCTGCCTATCCATCCAATGTATGACACTTCGATCGGCAGCCAGCCGCCGGCTGCTGACCCCGCATTCCGTCCCTGCCTTGGATCGGATGTCGGCTGAGACAAGGTTTGGGTTAGTCCGCTGCACAGAACGCCAGGCTGAGCTGTAACTGTCTCTCGCCCTTGCATTTCTGGGCGTGATGCTGGACTCTGGGGGCGAGGGGCTGCAGTGATGAGACCATCCTCAGTAAACACTATCAAAAGCCAGGATCTTCCAAAATCGCCACATCCTGTATCTTGGGCTAATCACGGGGTGCGATAATGGTTCGGATCGATCGACAATCAATGCCCCGGACAGACTTATCGCCTCCGCATAGACCTGCCGGATTGGGAATGATGACGGAAGAATCAAGATGTTCTCGGATCGGATTTCATGCCAGCTATCACGACCTGACGGATACTTTAGTGCAGCCAGCCGATTGATAGTTGCAGCTGACAGTACAAAAGCAGAGGAAAAAGATGGTGTAACCATTATGAAGGGATTGTGTCCGGTACGACGGTTGGAATGCGTCAAGGGTCTGGTAGCAGTGCAAGTGGCACCTGCAATTGGCATTGTAGCAGTGCAATGGGTATATGAGGAGAAAGTGTGGATGGACATGACTTGGGAGCGAGACGATGCATGCGAACGGCGATGGGAGCGTGAACGTGTTGCCATCCCCACTTGGGAAGTCCTGCCGAGCCTAAAAAAACCCAGCCCCCGCAAAAGCCAACGTCCAAGGGAAAAAATTTCACTTATCGCCAACTTATCTATCTCTGTCACTCATGGGGATCTGTTCCATGACCAATTGATCGCGGCCTTGATTATTCCTCTTGATAACCATCTTGCCTTTCGGAACTAAGCATGCAGGTCTGGTGAGGGGAAGCCGAATAGCTTGGTCATATATGAACCCTCCCCTACGCACTTAAACGCAGTTAGACGAATCTGCAGAAAATGGGCAATTGGGTGCACGACTTGCCCCTCGACCTCGTTGCTCTCCCGCTTGGCTGAATTGTCCCTTGTCACTCAATCTCTCCGGATGCCGATGGACGTGGAACATAACGGGCCGATCAAACCGATCGAATCGGTCGACCAGAGCGTCCAAGATGCTCACGATCTGGCGGCCATGGGCCATGACCAGGCCATGACTCGCAAATTTGACGTCTGGAGTATGCTGTCTCTTGCGTTCTGTGTCTTAGGTTAGTTTTCCCGATCGCCGGATTTTTCGTGCTCTGTGCGTTGCATCCACCCGCGGCGCCAAGACGGGCAGCTAACGTGTGCGCCCCAGGCACATACTCAACTTTTGCCCAGGATCTCGACAGTGGCCTCACCAATGGCGGCTCCGTGGCCATCCTCTGGGGTCTCGTGCTGGTGACCGTCTGCAACCTGTGCGTGGCCGTTTCCCTGGGAGAGCTCACCAGCAGTATGCCGACCGCGCTCGGTCAGGCGTACTGGGTGTTTCGACTCTGGGACACCCCGCTGGGTCGCTTCTGCTCATATATGTGTGCCTGGATTAATATGTTCGGCTGGTGGACCTTGACCGCGTCCCAAGTCGCTTTTATGGCCGAGTTCCTGCTGGGAATGAAAGTCATGTTCAACAACTCATGGGGCGGCGCTGGAACCGGATGGCTGGAATTCGTCGTCTACATCGGCACCGTTCTGGTGTTGACGGTCGTCAATCTGATCGGCTGTCGGAAGGAAAAGATTCTCCCATGGCTGAACAACTTTGTCGGAATTTGGTTCACCGGCTTGTTCGTCATCCTGTCCCTCGCCCTGCTCATCTCCGTTGGGGTAAAGAAAGACCTCTCCTTCCAACCCGCGTCGTTTGTCTTCGGAGCCTGGATGAATGAGACCGGCTGGGATAATGGAGTGGTGTGGTTCACAGGCCTCGTTCAGGCCGCTTACGGTCTTACGGCCTTTGACGCAGTTATTCATATGGTCGAGGAAATCCCCGCCCCGCGACGTAACGCGCCCAGAGTCATGTGGCTGTCTGTTCTCATGGGTGCGATTACTGGATTCATCTTCATGGTGGTGTGCCTGTTCTGCATCCAGGATGTCAACGAGGTCATCAACTCACCAACCGGGCTGCCATTCATGGAGTTGATGGTGGAGACGGTCGGTCTGGAAGGGGGTGCCACACTGATTGCGTTGTTCATCTTCAACGGCCTGGGGCAGGGAATCAGTATCTTGACCACCGCCTCCCGACTCACCTGGGGGTTTGCGCGAGATGGCGGTCTCCCCTGGAGCGGATATCTCATGCACATTGACCCCGTGTGGAAGGTTCCGGCGCGCGCGTTGTGGTTCCAGGGCTTTTGGATCGCTTTGGTTGGAATTCTCTACCTTTTCGCGAACACGGTGCTCGATGCGATCTTGAGCGTCAGCACTATTGCTTTGACCATCTCGTATGGTATTCCGATTGCCGCCCTCCTTGTAGTTGGGCGCGATAAGCTGCCACCGAGTCAGTTCAATCTGGGACGATGGGGGGCGCCTATCAACTGGATCAGTATCATCTACTGTGCCATCACAACGGTGTTCTTCCTTTTCCCCGGCTCGCCGAATCCGTCGCCTAGCGACATGAACTATGCCATTGCGGTGTTTGGGGTGATGCTGGTGGTGGCCGTTGGATTCTGGTTCTTCCAGGGGAAGAGCACGTATCTGCAAACACAGGATGCGATCGACCAGATGATCCAGGCCCAGAGGCTTGAGGTGGATACGGCAGCACAGGCGGAAGAAAAGAAGAAATAGAAATAGATAATGTATATAACATCTTCAAGTGGAAATTGATAGAAGCGACCTTCACTATTGTGCAAGCCAGTATTAAAGTTGTAGATAACATCTAGGTAGACTAAGAGCGAGAGCGCAGCCGGGATTAATAGGCGGAGACCCGTGACCGGAGTGGGCGACGCGACCCCACGTGTCCCCTCGCCATCTCCCCCTCGATGGCACCACCTCTCATCCAGCTGGCCTGAAGACAGTTCAATCCCCAGGTAATCCTCCAACAAAGAGCCCTCCTGCTACGTGAATATCATCTGCTAACGAGCGACTGATACTAGCTATTCAGATTGTCTATGCTTCCTGATCGAGCCACGATCTCCTCATCGGACTTCCATGCATACTGATACCCAACCCAGTCGAGCTGAATTGTTGAGAGTCTCTGGATATACGGGACCTGGATTCCGAAGATTCGGTGTAGGGGATTGCTCAGCAGGTACACCGTGGTCAGCAGCATTGCCATGTTCGCAGTTCCAAGATAGGAAATATTCTCGTGAGGCATCGGATTTATCACCTTGCACCGGATGTCTGAACGTGGAAGGGACGGATAATCGCTGATCGGTTATAGGGGGATGGGTTCCATCAAGAACAGAGGTATTCTTGATCAATATACACTCCGATGGATGCTGTTGGGAGAGGATGTCGTCATACCCTGCCAACAGACATACTGGCTCATCCATGCCAATCATGGCATCGTCAAGGCTCTTAGAACCTGAGACACCAAAATGGAACCCTGGAGACTGACGCAGCCTTGAAACGCAGAATAGGATCGCCCAAAGAGTCCAGACCGGCTTTGATTAGTAGGGCGGATTCAATGTGTTCCACTTCCACAGCTTGAATCAATGCCGAAAGTACCCACCTTAGCTGGCTATATCCGAGTCTTAGATAGGCTGTGCCTGAGCCTTGCCCAGATAGCTTATCTGCCGAATGATTGTGATGCAACGTACCCATTACCGCCGATCAGCTTTAGGACATGCTTTTAGAGACTTCATCTGTATAGGAATGAGCTGCGATACTCGCACAGAATGGAGATAGACGCGAGGTAGACAGCGGGAACGCCACATGGTTTGATCCGCCGAGAGTCCCGGATTAAGGCTCGAACAGGAATACAGACTATGGAGCCCCGAGGGGTCATTATCAAGCTAGATCAGGGTCACCTTAAGTCATCACGAACAATCTTTCCAGGCACGATGCAGAACGATCCGCTATTGACGTGGATGCTGCACTTCTATATCCGAGGGCTTCAACGAATCTCCTACAGTGGATTCAACCTGACATCTCAGCGAATAAAAAGCCATGCTGAGTCTGACAGTGGAGCATGTCGGATTTACGGGTCAAAGCTTTGACGGGTATACGGATTTACGGAGGGCGCGTTTTCAGACACTCACGGGAATATTAGACATCTCAGGGAGGAAAATGGCAATATAACAGATTGAGCGCCCATGGTTCTTGACGATCTTGTAGCTGAGTGTCTGAGCTTATTCCATCGCGTGGAATCTGATAGTTCTTGGACTGGTTCATAGGTATGTTATCTAGGGCCTCAGGTCTATGCCGGATATACTAATTGCCCCATGATGCAGTTACGACAAGTGGGATCCTTGCTCACAATGGACAACTCGTCCTCAGAGACTATGGACATCGAGTCCGGGGACTCTTCCATTCAGAAGCGCTTGACACTCACATGGCGCAATGTGAGCATCAATGTCACTGCCCCCGATGCCGCTCTGGGCGATACACTGTTGTCGGTGGCCGATCCACGGCAGGCTCTGGGGTGGTTCAAGAAGAGCCAGCGACCAAAGAGGGTAAGCGTGAATGGTAGTAGCGTTCGAAACCAATACTAACAATTTCAAAGACGATCATCAAGGACGTCACGGGCCAGCTCCGACCAGGCGAGATGGTAGGAAAACCAAATGAATGGGAACCATTGGCAATTAGCTGACTTTATCTAGCTGCTCGTTCTGGGACGCCCAGGATCAGGGTGTACTTCTTTTCTCCGCGTGATTTCCAATGATCGTGAAGCTTTCGATGAAGTTGTTGGCGAGACTATGTATGGAAGCATGGACCACAAACAGGCAAAAAAGTACCGGCAGCAGATCATGTTCAACAATGAAGACGACGTGCACTTCCCGACATTGACAGTTAACCGGACGATGAAATTTGCCCTACGAAACAAGGTTCCGAGAGAGCGACCCGAGCATCTTCAGGACAGGAAGGATTACGTTCAGGAGAAGAGAGATGGCATTTTGGATTCACTGGGCATCGGCCACACGAAGAAGACATTGGTTGGAAATGAGTATATCCGCGGTGTATCCGGTGGTGAGCGGAAGCGTGTGTCTTTGGCGGAAGTTATGGCTGGTCAGGTATGATCCCATTCCTTCATATGCCGACAACTAACTCACCATTGAGCGTTAGAGTCCCGTTCAATTCTGGGATAACCCGACTCGCGGTCTGGATTCCAAAACTGCTGTGGAATTTGCCCGTATGCTCCGACGTGAGGCGAATGAGAACCAGAAGACGATGGTGGCGACAATGTACCAGGCCGGAAATGGCATCTACGATGAGTTCGACAAGATCCTAGTCCTCGCAGACGGCCTCGTCACCTACTATGGCCCGCGTGCGTTGGCTCGCGCTTACTTTGAAGACATGGGATTCGTATGCCCCAAAGGAGCCAACATTGCCGACTTCCTCACTTCGGTGACGGTGATCACGGAACGAACTGTCGCACCAGGCATGGAGGAGAAAGTGCCAAACACACCGGCCGAGTTCGAGGCTCGTTACAACCAGAGTGTGATCCACTCCCAGATGATGGATGACATTGTTCCGCCGGAGAAGCTCGTTAGCGAAGAGGAAAACCTGGCGCTTGCGGTGGCAATGGAAAAGAGAAAGCAACATATCCCTCGGAGTCAGAGTGTCTACACTGCTGGTCTCTGGGATCAGATTGTCAGCTGCACTATTCGGTAAGTTGTTTGAAACTGGACCTGTGCGAACCTCCTGACATCTCTCTAGTCAATTCCAGATCTTGGCTGGTGATAAGCTCTCCATCATCATCAAGGTGGTGTCTGCTATTTTGCAGGCTCTTGTCTGCGGTAGTTTGTTCTACAACCTCAAATTAGACAGCAGTTCTATTTTCTTACGACCTGGGGCCCTCTTCTTTGCTGTTCTGTACTTCCTTCTCGAGACGATGTCCGAAACGACCGCATCATTCATGGGTCGTCCTATTCTTTCCCGGCAAAAAAGATTTGGCTTCTACCGACCTACGGCTTTTGCCATCGCCAATGCGATCACTGATGTTCCCATTGTCTTGGTTCAGGTATCATGTTTCTCATTGATCCTATATTTCATGGCTGGGATGCAGATGGACGCGGGCCGGTTCTTCACTTACTGGATTATTGTCATTGTGCAGACATTATGCTTCATGCAGATGTTCCGAGCCATTGGTGCGATGTGCAAAAACTTTGGTAATGCGTCCAAGATGACTGGCTTTCTCTCAACTGTCTTTTTTGTCTATGGAGGTACGTTGCCCCAATTTAGCCACCCTGGAACATACTGATGAAGTTACAGGGTATTTGATTCCCTTCGAGAAGATGCATGTGTGGTTCCGTTGGATCTTTTACCTGAACCCCGGTGCGTACGCCTTTGAGGCCCTGATGGCCAACGAGTTTGTGGGCTTGGAACTGGAATGTATTGCGCCCGACTACATTCCATACGGATCTGGATACCCCAGCGGCTCCTCTCCTCACCGTGGTTGCACTGTCAAGGGAAGTAATGCGGAAGGCATCATTGATGGCGCCACCTACATCAAGGAGCAGTTTCATTACTCTTATCACCATATCTGGCGAAGCTTCGGTATCATCATCGGCTTTTGGTCATTCTTCGTCTTTTTGACTGCAATTGGTTTTGAACTGCGCAACTGCCAATCCGGATCATCGGTTCTTCTCTACAAGCGGGGTGCCAAAACCAAGAAGGCGGACGAGGAGAGCAGCGTTTCTCCCAAGTCCGATGCCCTTGCGCAGACGGGCAAGCAGTCCACGTTCACATGGAACCATCTTGACTACCACGTTCCTTTCCACGGCGAAAAGAAGCAGTTGCTCGACCAGGTGTTTGGCTATGTGAAACCAGGTAACCTGGTCGCGTTGATGGGGTGCTCTGGCGCAGGAAAGACTACGTGAGTGTTCATTCCCAGGGCGGCGCAGGGATGCAAGCTGATCAATATCGCAGGTTGCTCGATGTATTAGCTCAGCGAAAGGACAGCGGTGAGATTTATGGGTCCATTCTGATCGATGGTCGCCCGCAAGGTATTAGCTTCCAGCGTACTACCGGCTACTGCGAGCAGATGGATGTTCATGAAGGCACGGCGACCGTGAGAGAAGCCTTGGTATTTTCTGCTCTCCTTCGTCAGCCCGCCAGCGTGCCACGCGAAGAGAAGATTGCCTATGTGGACCACATCATTGATCTCTTGGAGCTGAGTGACATCAGAGATGCCCTGATCGGAGGTATGTGCTGGTTCAGAAGTAACAGGGCGCCATACTGACCAAGACAGTACCCGGAGCTGGTTTGAGCATCGAACAGCGAAAGAGAGTGACACTGGGTGTCGAGTTGGTCGCCAAACCAACTCTGCTCTTCCTGGACGAACCGACGTCGGGCCTGGACGGTCAATCCGCTTACAACATTATTCGGTTCCTGAGAAAGCTCGTCGATAGTGGGCAGGCTGTGCTGGTAAGTGATGCCCTGTAGCCCTTGATGATATAATCTCATGTATCCTAGTGCACTATCCACCAGCCTTCTGCCGTTTTGTTTGATGCCTTCGACGCGCTGGTCCTGCTTGCCAGGGGCGGCAAGATGACCTACTTTGGAGAAAGTGAGTTTCACATCTGGCTGTACCGACTGATCTAACCCCATTCATTAGCTGGCGAGGAATCCCACAAGGTTCTGGAATATTTTGCGAAAAATGGTGCCCCCTGCCCTCCCGACGTTAACCCCGCTGAACACATTGTCGAAGTCATCCAAGGCAACACCGAGAAGCCTATTGACTGGGTCGATGTGTGGAGCCGATCTGAGGAGCGTGCACGCGCTATTGAAGAGCTTGAAGCCTTGAACAAGGAGGGTCAAGCGAACTCGGATCATGTGGAAGACCAGAACAACTTTGCAACCCCAACTTGGTTTCAATTCAAAACGGTGCTGCAACGCCTCATGACACAGATATGGCGATCACCGGTAGGTCTCAAAGCCCATTGCAAAAGGCATTGCTGACCCAGTCAGGATTACATGTGGAACAAGATCATCTTGCACGTTTTTGCGGCCTTGTTTAGTGGATTCACCTTCTGGAAGATGGGAGATGGGACGTACGCGCTTCAGCTTCGGTTGTTTGCCATCTTCAACTTCATCTTCGTGGCCCCTGGATGTATCAACCAGATGCAGCCGTTCTTCTTGCACAATCGCGATATCTTTGAGACCCGAGAGAAGAAGGTGAGCATCACGAGCAAACCCCTCTTCAAACAGATGCTAACTAAACCTAGTCCAAAACTTACCACTGGATTGCTTTCATCGGAGCTCAAGCAGTCTCGGAAATTCCATACCTGATCATCTGTGCTACGCTCTACTTTGCGTGCTGGTATTTTACCTCTGGACTGCCCGTTGACGCGTACATCTCCGGCCATATGTACTTGCAGATGATCTGTGAGTTTCCTACCCTCTGAATACCAAACAAAGCTGACCAGAACAAGTCTACGAGTTCCTGTACACTTCCATCGGACAGGCCATCGCCGCCTACGCCCCTAACGAGTACTTTGCCGCCATTATGAACCCCATCCTCATCGGCGCCGGCATGATCAGTTTCTGTGGTGTCGTGGTGCCGTACTCTAGCATCCAGCCCTTCTGGCGTTACTGGATGTACTACCTCGACCCGTTCACCTACCTGGTCGGTGGTCTTCTGGGCGAGGTCCTCTGGGACGTCAAGGTGAAATGCGAGGCCTCGGAGTTTGTTCAATTCAGTCCCCCGTCCGGCCAGACCTGCGGCCAGTACATGTCCGAGTTTATCTCGGAACAAACTGGCTACCTGCTGAATGCGAATGCCACCGACAGCTGTTCGTTCTGCCAATACTCGACGGGCGCAGACTACGCAAAGACCTTTAACCTGAACGCGAAGTACTATTCCTGGAGAGACGTGAGTGACCACTTTTCCGAACTGATTGATCAAATGCTAACCTCCATCAGACCGGTATCACCGCGCTATTCTGCATCACATCATACGGACTGGTGTTTTTGATGATGAAGCTGCGCAGCAAGAAGACCAAGAGTGCGAGGTCGGAGTAAGCTCCTCAGTCAACTTCAACCTCAATCTAAATCGCACCGCACCGCAATACGCTAGAAATAGCGACAGAAAGTCAAGCCCTTCACAGAAGGGAACAAGGTATATAGTTTGCTTCTCAGTTAACAGTAGATAGATAGACCGATACACCGACTGATTGCCAGTCATAGTATATAGACCCCTTGATTATACATACGTTCTTTAATACAACACCACAGTACTACCCTTCTACAACCTTTACAGGATTACTAGTATGATGGTTTCGAGTCCATCAAATCAGGTGACTAGGCTAGCTGCGCCATCTCACGTGTGTCCTCTTTCATGCAAGGAGAAAAAATACCTACTATCTTAGTATAACAACCAAGTCATTTCATCCATCAACACTTCCAAATACGTCCTCACATTTCTCTCCTTTCCTTTACATAGCCAACTTTCAAATCTACGCCTATGGCCCAGCCCCTAAACACGGAAGAATTACCACCCTACGACATCCTCGACTTCTCCCACGGCACTAACACCACTACCTCATTGACAATACTATGTTACGGCCTACGATTTCACATCACAGTCTCCACAACCAACATCCAAGATGATCCCCAAGCCACAGAGCAATACCTATCTCTTTTACAAAAGCTGGACTCCGAGGACTACGCTGAAGAGGAGAATGATAAAGAATCTACCGAGGGCGGTGATCCAATGGAAAACATCTGCTTCTGGATCGCAATCAAATGCCACCCCGTCATGAAACTCCTATTTTCAAAGGAGGAGGAAATCCCCCGAGTGCAAACTCTTCATGATTGGTTCAATATCAAAACCTATTCCCTTATTCCGAAGGCGCACGTGGATGGGGAGTTCTATGTTGAGTCGTCGCAGCCCATAGGAGGGTTATTCGCACCGAAGGCGTATTTATCGGCTGCTGTTTTAGCACTCAGGATTCCATATGTCGAAGATTCGAAAATCATGTTGATACAGGATGAAGCAGATGGCGATGGGGATGTTCTTCTTTCTCGACGGCCAAAGAAAGTCTCCCTGGTTGAATCCGGAGCCATCCGATTCTATAAACCCACTTATTGTAGCGAGCAAGCCGATCGTGAGATACTTGCTTTGGATCGGATTAAATCCATGGGGTTATCGGATGTACGTGTCCCGAGGGTTTATGAGTTGGTGAAAGGTCAGGAAGATCACACTGATAGTACTAATATTTCGGGCATTTTGCTTGAATATATAGAGCATCGTGGTACTTTGGCGGATATAGATATGGATGATACTCCTTGGCATGTTCGGGAGAAGTGGATAGAGCAGTTTCAGAGTATGATAGGGAGGTTACATGCCGCGGGGATTGTTTGGGGTGATGCGAAGCCAGATAATGTTTTAGTTGATGCGAATGGTGAGGATCTTTGGGTGGTTGATTTTGAGGGAGGGGTTACTGAGGGTTGGGTTGATGCGGATAAAGCTGAGTCGCGGGAGGGGGATCTTCAAGGGGTATTGAGGATTATGGGATTTCTTGGGGGAAGTGATGGTTCTAAGGGTGTTGCGGTGTAAATTGGACGGATTGTAGTTTTCTCTAGGATTAATCTTCACACCATCTTCAATAGGCGGGTTGATGAAACCAAATGACTATATACATCTAAGACTAGAATCTAATCGATCTATCTATCTATTAATATTATACAACAAGAAAGAAACAAAAATATGGGTATCAACTCAAAACCGAAACCTGGGAGTCTCCGATTGCGTCCTAATATACGCGACATCCACCAACCTGCCCAAAATCACATACTCGAGCTTCAACTTAATACTATAAACCAACGCCTTGAAGGTAACCTGAAAGGTAAAATACCCCGCATACTGAATAGCCACGACCGACAAATCCAGTAAAATGATCAATATATTCACCAACAACAACTGCACCAGCAAACTCCTCGACAACCCCCCGGAGTCCATGCGCAACATCTTGACAGTCTCATGGATATATATCCCCGAGAGGAGAAGTTCCTGAATGCAAAACCAAACGAGTTGAATGCGTTCGATGACCCCGAAGCCCAGATTCACGGTGAGGGAATCCGGGAGGGCGTTGACGGCAAGTTCGAGGGCTGTGCTGGAGGTGTGGAGAAGGGCGGCGTCGATGATGATGAGGTAGAGGAGAGCGCGGAGGAGTTTCTTATGCCGGAGGACGAGATGTAGACGGGACCAGAGGACGAGAGATTGGCCGGTGACCATGCCGGCCCAGCCGATGTCGACGATGACGATCTCCAGGAAGTAGTGGGTGAAGGTGATGGCGAACATTTTGAGGAGGTAGCCTAGGCCGAAAGGGATGATGGAGATGGAGGCGATCAGGAGACTCCAGAAGTAGAGGCCCGTGTAGCGGCGGAAGGTGTTGAAGCAGAGGATGACCAGCTCGATGGCATTGCACCATGCCAGGGCGATGAGGATGGGGAAGACATATTCTTCGACGGTGGTGTCCAGGTGCCGTGTTAAGCCGGTGGGATAGTTGGACGAGTCGTGGTCAAGGGTGAAATAGGGCATGAACAGAGGGCATGGATGGATGGGAGAGGGGAGGGATTGAGTATACTTCTGTGTATGTAGTTAGTATAGTGGAGAGAGATGGATCGCAGCACGAGATGAGGCGAAGGCGACTGAAGGAGCCGTCGCAAAAGTTGGCCGTCGAGATTGGCCGATTCGAGCCATGCGCTGATTGATCGAAGCCGGCCAATTGCGTCATGAATCTGCGTACTTGACTGGTTGGGGGGTGTTCATTGGTCGGAGATAGCAGGCGGCGGATGCTGGGGCCAATGAGGGACCGGCCAGACTGCTAATCTATCCCTCTTCCGTCCAGTCCCCTCGGCTGGTGCGCGCATGCTGATTGGTGACCGTTTGCCGGTATGGTTGCGTCTGGTAAGGAGACCCCTGATACGGGACGGTATTTACCGGGGGGCTGTTTGGCCTGTTTGTCTGGGCAACACGTCGCGTGGGCTGCTTTGGTTCCTCTTGGATAGCTTCACCTGCTCACCCCTCCATGCAGACATGATGCAATGGCTGTGACGCAGCGTGCTCGAGTTTGACCATCGCCTGCAGCTCATCGGAGGTCTTGCAGCTTACAGCAGCTAAACATCGGATCGGAGCCATTCCCCGCCACTAGCCCAATGGAGCCGGCCAGGAACATTTTTCATCGATCCTGCTGCCTTTGAATTTTCCGAGCTGGGCGTGCTAGAACGCTGGGCAATCATGATTCCCCGCGCGACTATGGATTTGACCGGGAAGAAGCCCCTCTATCGGCTTTCTTCAGCCTCCGTGCCCTTTCCTAATTACACCCAACCTCGCTATGGAGCGGCCTCCGCCCCTGCGGGTGGCACGCAAAGCCCCCAGACTCCCAACCCGATGCCCATGACACAAACACCCACTCGTCCTATGGTACCGCAGCAAAGCCCTGTTCACACACCTCAGTTGCGACAAGCCCCGCTGCGACAACCCCCGACCCCTCAGTTTCAATCCTCTCACCCGCAACCGAACCAGGCCCAATCCCCGCAGGTCCTCACCCCATACAAGGAGAATGGCGAGGGGTCGGAGTTCGTCGACGGGAACCCACATGTTGCTAGGCGTCGGGGGAGGATGCTGTTCGACCATGAACTGATCATACTCTTCAAGGGCTGTGTCGAGCGCAAGGACATGTACTTGAACGATCCCAACCGGGGGCTGTTCTGGGACAACGTGGCCGCGTATATGAACCAGCTAACCGGTCGGAACTTCTCGTCGTCGTCCTATCAGCAGATCGTGACGGACCGGAGCATTGAGCGTCGGAAGCGTCGCCGCGATGTTGCCAACGGGAAAGGCAAGGCGGAGCCCACCAGCGCCCTGACTGCCGCAATCGATCAATGGATTGCCATGGAAGACCAGCTCCTGAGGATGCAGACAAACGAGAATACGCCCAACATGCAGAAACGGCCTGCCTCGGATATCCCCAATATGCAAGATGCCGACCGGCTCAAACGGCCCAGACAGCAGTCGACGGCTGGTCCCCTCATAAACCCGTCCGTGACGCATTACGAGGTCAATACCAACGATATCACGCAAGCGCTGGCGCAAGAGGTACGGGATTTACGACGGGAGATGGGAGAGATGCACCGGAAAATGGATCTGGCTTTGCAGGCTCTCAAGGAGTTGAAAGACAAATAAGGCCATGGTTATGGACGGATAATTGATCGCAAGGACGGCTCCAATCAGCAGTGCGAATCTTCGCAGCCGGCTTCGGGCAAAATTGCCTGTTTGATGAAGCAAACGATGCTTCAAGCTGCAAAGTGCAAAGTTCGGTCGTTACGAATGGCCGACGTCGCTGCAACCCCTCAGTTCCCCACATTTACCCCCGACATAAAATGTCAATGTTCGGCCTCTCTCCTGCACCAGGCCTCCGATCCATGTAAACCTGTATTGTGAATCAAGATCCGCGCACCTCATCCCATCATGGCTCCCGTCTTTCGTGCTGAACAAATTGGTTCTCTTCTCCGGCCCGAGGAGTTGTTGGCTGCCCGCGACGCCGCTGGACTGACACATGTCTATACGAGGACCACCGTGTCGCAAACCCTCCAGCAGGTGACGGAGCAGGCGATCGCCAGAGTGGTCGAGCAGCAGCAGGCTCACAACGTACGTCCTATTATGACCCGAGAGTATGAGCGACTGATCTTCTACGCCGGTTTTTTTCGAGAACCTCCATGGACTCCAAATGATTCAGGTGCCCATTCCCGAGGGATATCGCAGCGGGCTCCCGACCACCTCCACCCTCGTCAAATTGGGGATTCAGAGTCGGGATGCGACGGTTGCTGTGGGCAAGATCCAGCATGTCCGCAGTCCCTATCTGGCTGACTGGGAGTATCTGCGTAGCCTTGTGCCGCGAGAACAGTGGAAAGAGTGTAAGCTGAGCATGCCTTCCATCACCTGGCACCATCAGCATCTGCGGGCCGGTACCGTATTCACGGCCTCTAGTCCGTATACCACCGACAAGGAGTACTTTGCGGATCTTGCAAAAGCGTTTGCAAAGGAGTACCGGATCCTGTACGATGCCGGGCTGCGCTCGATTCAAGTGGATGATCCTGCCATGACCTTCTTTGTCATGGACGAGATGCGATCGGGGTGTTTGGCGGACGGCATCGATCCGGACGAGCTTCTGGACCTGTATATCTGGGCGCACAATGAGAGTCTCAAGGACCGGCCTGCGGACCTACACATCGGAGTGCACCTCTGCCGGGGCAATATGCCTGGGTCCACACATATTCTTAGTGGATCGTATGAGCGCATTGCAAAACGCATGTTCACAGGGCTAGACTATGACACATTCTATCTCGAATATGACACGGAGCGGGCAGGCGACTTCCACCCGCTGCGGCATTTGCCGGTAGGCAAGGACGTGGTGCTGGGAGTGGTTTCGACGAAGGAGACAGCGATGGAGAATGTGGATGAGTTGGAGGCCCGGGTGTATGAAGCCGCCGACGTGATTGCGCACGGTCAGGGACGGAGCCGACAGGAGGTGCTGGACAGCACGCTAGGGGTGAGCCCGCAGTGTGGCTTCTCGAGTGCGAGCCGAGGCCGGGGAATTGGAATGACAGAGGCGTGCATGTGGGAGAAGCTGCAACTGGTGCAGAAAGTAGCTGAGCGGGTGTGGACAAGCAGCAGCAGCAGCAGCAGCAGCTAGAGATGTTACCAGTACGACTAAGGGATCGGTTAGGGGGTTGCGTGTCAGAATAATGAAGATGATCAAAGCGGACATGATGTCCGGCTGCCAGGCACGCCAGTTGCATGATGCAGTGCGCTAAGAAGACTGGTTGTTCCTGCCAAAGTTACTAATGGCTGGCGTCCTGCAGGACGGCCCGCACGTGGCCGACTTGTTGGACTCCGACGGTCCCCGTCAACACCCTCTGAGTGACAATGGACCCTCGGCTTCGGCACATTCCCCTTCCAAGCGATGCTTGTTCTTTCTGCACAACTCCTGATGGACTAGCTATATAGCCTGCCTGTCGCACGGGCAATTAGTCTGATCATCCTCCCTCCCATCCACCAATAATTCGTTGCACATCCACCATGCACTTCCGTCTGGCACTTTCGCTTCTCCCGCTCACCACCCACGCCATCAACATCATCTCCTCCAATGATGATGGCTGGGCTGAAATCAATATCCGCACCTTGTATGACTCCCTCACCGCCGCCGGCCACTCGGTTGTGATCTCCGCCCCAGCGGAGAACAAGAGCGGAACTGGTATTTCCTCCATCTCCACCGCCAACTGGCCAACCACTGATTCTACCAGGCTCCGATGATGCCACTCCCTCCAACCTCACTGAAGCCTGCGAGTTCGACAGCTGCCCCTCTGGTAGCCCTGCGTACGGCTACAACGCCTCCCAGCCGCGGTGGAACTACGTCAATTCGTACCCCGTCACCTCCATCAAGTACGGCATCGACACTTTGTCCGAGGAATTCTTCAGCGGCTCCCCCGACCTCGCTGTCAGCGGTCCCAACGTGGGTGCCAATCTTGGCCTGGAGGTCTTCTTCTCCGGCACTGCCGGAGCTGCAACCTACGCGGCGAAACAGGGCATTCCTGCCATCGCCTTCTCCGGTAACACGGGCTCTCAGACAGCTTGGGACGTGAGCGTGCCCAACTACAGCACCGTGTACGCCGAGTTGTCAACCAAGCTGGCCGATGCGCTGATTGCGTCGGGCACGCCCTACCTGCCAGACGAAATCTGGCTGAACGTGAACTTTGGCGCCGTGAGCGACTCGAGCTGCACCAGCGCAGACGACTTCAAGTTTGTGCTTTCGCGCATCTTCACCGCGATCCCGCTCGTCTCGGGCGACGATGTTGAGACGTGCGACAACGACAAGCGGTTGCCGACGGAGACCAAGGTGGTGGACTCGGACGGGTGCTACGCCAGTGTCTCGGTGGGGGTGGCGAGCGACAAGCTCGACGCGAATGCGACAATTCAGGGGGTCGTTCTAGAGAAGCTGTCGGGGCTGTTGACGTGCTTGGACTGAGCTGTAGCAGGCAGCACCCTGGCGCCTGCCTATCTCCCAACCCTCGAGGGTTCTCCTTTTTCTGACACCAGCATGTATCAAACTACAAAATGCCAAACAACGCTGTTTCCATCATTTAGTTCCTGGATAGACGTTAGACCCCTGACCGCGGCATGAGCTGCCAACAGCTTCCACGCCGATCACCTTGTACATACATGCAGCCATGCCTTGTTTAGGTGAACCCCGCCAGCCCTAAATCCTGAAGTCAATCCGTGTGGTCCAAGCACCCTTCATCATTGGCTGCGTTCTGGAATTCTCAGACCATCCCATTAATGTCTTGCCGTTATTAATCTAACCTCGCAACCTGTCCGACACCCCTCCAATGGGCGCCATCCCACCCTGTTCCTGACCACCAGGTTGTCCGCAGATTACCGAACACGGGCGTATACACGGGAGGATGGAATCCTGCAGCAACAGTACGAGGATGAGGTGAGGAATCCCTCCGAGCTGCAGTGCCCCACCAGTCAGCTCCTTATCCTGCCGATCCTGAAGATACCTCCTCAGAGCGGACATAAAAGGAGCGATCACCCAGAGCTTGTTTCTTTTCCACCAACTCAATTCTCCCTCAACCCTGCACCAATACAAATCATAATCCTCCATTGACCATGTCCCTTCGCACTCTTCTCCTCGCTGCCTCGACGGTCTGTCTGGCGCAGGCCGACACCCGTCTTCACGCCCGCGACTGGATTGCCAGCTCCGCGATCGTCGGCCTCGACCAGACTGTTCCTGATGATGCCACCGGCGATCTCTACCTGGGCTACCAGCCATACCTGAAGGTGGTGAATGGATGTGTTCCATTCCCTGGTGTTGATGCCGAGGGAAATACCGAGTGAGTCTATCCCTTCTACCTTCTACTAGACGGGACCCTTTATCAGGGTCTATTTAATCTATTTAGCGGATCTTCCACCAATCACATCCCCTCATTCCCTATCTTTCCCTTTCTTTCTTTTCCCCTCACCCTAACTCCAACCCAACCCAACCACCCCAATGATCACACCACACCACCACACACACAACTCCCAAACTAACAAAACAAAACCAACAGTGCCGGCCTCTCCCCCACCGGCTCCACCAACGGCCACTGCAGTTCCTCCACCGGCCAAATCTACGTCCGCTCCAACATCACCTCCACCTCCAGCACCTCCGACTACCCCACCGCCCTGCTTTACAGCTGGTACATGCCCAAAGACGAGCCGTCGACTGGCATCGGCCACCGCCACGACTGGGAAGGCGTGATCATCTACCTCAAAGACTCGACCACCATTTCCGCGGACAACATCATCGCCGTGTGTCCCTCTGCTCACGGCGGCTGGGACTGCACCACGGACAGCTACTCGCTGTCTGGCACCAAGCCCCTGATTAAGTATGAGAGTGTCTGGCCGTTGGATCATAGTTGTGGGTTGACGGATGAGGTGGGCGGTACGCAGCCGTTGGTTGCATGGGAGAGTATGCCCTCTGCTGCGCAGGATGCGCTTCAGACGGCGGATTTCGATAAGGCGATTGTGCCGTTTAAGGATAGTACTTTTGAGGAGAATTTGGGGAAGGCTACTTATTAGTTTGCTTTGCTAGCTGGGTAGGTAGGTAGGTAGGTAGGTAGGTAGGTAGGTAGTTGGTTTGGGTTGTTGAGTAGGGGGTGGTTGGTTACTGAATGGTTGGGTAATGTTGGCTGTATATCTATTACAACTTGAATAGTATAATATAACCTTTGTCTTTGGAATTGATGATTGTTTTGTAGTGCTCGGATGGACCTAGATTGGGTTTTGAAATATGAATAAGATTTTAATGTTAATGGATAGGTAGTAATGGTGATGGTATGGGCGATCTTTCTTCTTTGGGGGAAAGACAGTGGTTGTGGGGCGGAGGAAGGGTAGTAAGTGCTGTTCATGGGATTAGGGACTATGGATTATGGATTGAGGAAGTTAGCATGTATGGATCGGATAAATGGATAGATGTGTTAGTGGATTGCATCGAGGGCTTGTATCTCTCGGGAGGGGGGCTGGGTCGATTATGAATATGTTTTTTTTTTTTAAAGGTAGGGTATAACTTGTTAAGTAGATCTAGGGTTGGAGTGGTAATATTTGGTCGTTGTCTTATGATGATGTTTCAGGGGATAGGGGAGTACGTATTGGCTAGATTAATTTCATCTAGTAGGTGTTTGCATTTTGTCTATGGATGTACCGTCCTATGTCCTGAGATGACTACGCTGCAATGATGGTAGGTATATCACAAGTCGATTGCTATATAGTGGTAAGGTGGGTAAGTAAGTAGTACACTAAGTAATCTAAGCACTAGCAATGCACTGGTAGTAGTAAGGGTTGTAGGAGTGGCAGCTAGAACCGGAAGCACACTGGGTAGCACCGGTCCAGTTGATACCACCGCACTGGCCGTACATGGACTGGGAGCCGCTAGAGCCGGCAGCAGCAGAGGTGACAGCCGGGGCGGAGGTGATGGTGGGCTGCTCGGGCTCAACCGAGGTCGTGGCGGCAGCCTCGGGGGTGATGGTCACGAGGGTGGTCCAGGAAGAGGGAACCTGCACGGGGATCTGGGTGTAGCTGGAGCTGGCGACAGGGGTGCTGCTGCTGGACATGGCCATGGCAGTGTCAGCGGGAACGCTGGTGACATCGGCGGCGCTGGTAGATTCAGCAGCAGTGGTGGCAGCAGCAACGCTGGAGGAGGCAGTCGCCACAGCGGCGGCGCTGGCGCTGCCAGTGACGGCAGTACCGGTCGAGGTGATGGCCGAGGTGGTCTGGCTGACGGAGACGGCACCGCTGTACTGGGAAGGACCGGGCACGGTGTAGGTGCTCATGGTCGAGTAGATGTTGACCAGGATGCCGTTCTCGGTGGCCGTGTAGAGCTCAGTACCGAGGACACCGGAGGGGGTGGCAGTGCCAGTACCGGTGACCTGCAGGTTGAAGCACTGGGGGTAGTTCTGAGCACCATCCTCCTCCTCAGCACTGTGGAGAGCGATCAGCTCGTGACGGAGGACGTAGTTGCCCGGCGCGATGGACGGGGGGATCTCGACCAGCCAGCTGTTGTTGTTGTTGATCAGCTGGTCGGTACCCCAGGTACCGGGAACCTCGGTGTCACTGATCAGACCGACGCCGTCAATCTTGAAGAACTTGAGAGTGGTCTTGTCGACCGTCTCACAGCTGTCACCGCAGTTCGCCAGGTAGTCGAGCACGGGACCGTGGTGGGAGTCGGGCCAAGCGGTCCACTGGATGTTGACCTTCTCACCAGCACCGACGACGACGTGGGCCTGAGCGTTGGTGGCGTTCTCGTGGCAGATGATGTTGGGGTTGCGGTACTCATCGGGCGAGATGAAGCCGTTGCCAGTGTTGGGGGTGGTCCAGGCAGCCACCTTCGGGGGGTCAGACTCGTAAGGGAAGCTGTTGATGTCGAAGCCCTCGTAGTAGACACCGTCGACGACGATGTTGGTGACGTGACCGTGGGCAGCAACCTGGGTGGCCGACAGCAGGGCCGTCAGGAGAGAGGCAGACTGAGCGTGACGCATTTTGATGCTAGTGGTAGTAATGGAAAGAAAGAAAGGTAGAGAATGTAGTGGATTGTAGGTAAAGAGCGAGCGATCCTGCGCAAGGAATGTGGAAGGCTTCAGTCAATGAAGCGAAGAGTAATGAAGGGAATGATAAAAGAGAAGACTTGCTTGAGGAGGAAAGAATCAACAGCGAGTCGAGGTGCGGACATGGCCTTTTAAATCCTCATGGCGCCCTGTCAATATCGCCGGATGCTCCCAGTGTGTCACATTCCAAACCGCTGCTGGAGCCATGGAACCCACCTAGGAGTCGGGTCTGACCACGGCGGCGGGCCAGTCTGGGCCCTTCAGAAGCGCCGAAGCAATTAAGGTGAGGGCTCAACGGTGGTAGGGCAGGGGCAAGTGTTCCAGGTGGCGCCGATCCGTCTGGTATTGAAGCTATCGCCGGGCTAGGGTCTTGGCTGTCGGAGGTTTTCACGCCATTGCCCCGACGGTCGTCTAACTTCTGTCACTTTTCAGCGAGCTTATTTATTCTCTTGTCGGTTTCACTCCAAAGAAGCTTTCTTCTAGTGAAGATTCGCAAAGAACATGTTCGCCCACGCCGACCGCGCTCTGGCATCGGGGATAAAAATAGCCGGCGAGGTAGGCGCTTGTAGTGGATCCGGGCGCACTAGCCACTCGATAGCTCATCGGAAAAATGCTGGGCCAGACTCACATAGATTAAGCCCTGCCCTGGCTGGTCTGGCCCACCAATCAGGTCCCCCGAGGCTGGACAGCCGCCGTTCCTGCAGCATGGCAGTCCCTGGCAATTTTCCTCCACAGCCGACCCCTTGAAGACCTCCAATGACACCCAACATGGTGGATCATCCAGGTACCTGCATTGGAGCGATAATACTGTATAGCTGAAGCACATGCCATCCACCGATCGTTAGTGGACCAATTCTGCTGACCGAAGACCGGCGTTGGCTTGCTCGCACAACGCCTTGGTCCAGGGGTCCACGCCGCCTCCTGAGAATAGTTGAAAAGCCTGCCGGAATGCCCTTAGATGAATGACCGGTTGTTAGCCACCGGCGTCATCGGTTCGACTATAACAATTATTGCGATACCAATCTCTACACAACGAGCAATATACGCAAAGACCGTGCGATAACCAAGCAACATTAAGATTCTTGAACAATTAACCTTATCCGAGACATCATTAACGGCAGCAAGCCGGATGACCGGCGAGTCGGCAACGGTAGTCGGGTGTTGGCGGGACTGGGGCGAGTGGGTAAACCTGAAACGGCCTCCTTATTAGCCCACCACACTGTCACGACTCACGACTCACGATACATCACCCGCACGGCCGGTTTGCCTGATATAGCTCCTGATCGGGATAGCCGTCGTCTGCTTGAGTAAGCGGAATACCCGGATTAAGTCGGTGCGAGCAGTGCCACGGTGGGGGAGACTCATCTGGAACTTGCCATCCTTTCGATCGTACAGGTAAAGACGATATTGCAGGGGCTCCTTGAAGTGTCAAAAAAGCAGGATTTGAAATGACCGTCACAAATCATCCGCAGATGCACCTTGCCAGCCAACCTACTTGGGCCACACCAGTGTGTAGGCGCCGTGATATCTCAGCTGGTCCTATCACAACAATCCACGACTTGTGGGCCAGCCAAGGATGGGACACCGCTAGTGATGTCACTAAATGCAGCATGCTTTGGGACCCGTACACGGCTTTGCCATTAGGGGCTCAATTTATCCGGCGTGATGGTCGTTTGGCATGCACCACCTTGGACGTGGCGCTGCAATGGGCACCCACAAATGGCTGTCATGCATCTGATCCGGGCACCCAGACAGCGGCAATTCAAAGGACCACGCATGACATGGCTGGAGACCAACGGTTGCTCGGGCCTGACTCGTTTGTTGCCGTCGATGTAGGGTTCCCAGCTGGGTATTTCCCTTCATTCGGTCAAGGGGTCAACATGACAGGCTACCATGTTACAGTCCGCGGGAGTAAAGAATTGTCGCGTTCGTCGATATTCATGCAGCAGACTTCTCTTGGTCTGACGACAGCAAGGCCCCGTGCTCTCTCAGATGACTCAAGATCGACAGTCGCTGCCTTGGGATATGCTGTGCTCTTCCGTTCGCATCGATTTCTGATTTGGCCGACCGTGGTGCTCGTTCTTGGCCGGAGTGGTGCATTCTGGGCGCCAAGATACCCCGAGTCATCCCAGCCAGCGGGACACTTGGCATCTCTCCGCCGAGAGCGGGGTTGGGAGCCTCTTCTCGTGGCTGATAATAGAATCCTGCCCCTGCTTGGTAGTGTATATTTGTCGACTGAACGTATATGCAATATGAAGGCGTCCCGCCTCATATCTGTCCCAAGCCATGTGCATCTGCATTGAAATATCAGGCCGACAGACCAATCATATTATTTCCTCCCCAGCCCTATGGTGTCAGCTTGCAGTGCCCCGGTCTTGGCCAGAGTCTCACAAAGTTTAATAAACCAGCCAGAAAGCAACCTCTTCGGGAGTGCTGTAGGAATGGCTCACTAAATCCCAAGCCCTCGGCATCTGCGCCCAAGACCACCACGGTTGCGTCTCTTTGAACTCCAAGGGTCTTGGGCTACAGTCGGATGGCCATTACCTGGAGAACGGAGACGCAGTTGGCTTTCCGGGTCGACGGATACGGGAAATATACTCTGGCGCAGAACAAACTTCTGTTCTCCAAATGGATGATGAAGGGACCCTTGAGTGGCACCGGTGCTTAAAAGGCCTTGTGTTCCCACAGAGGCTCTGGTCGTCCATGACACACCTGTGTATCATCCGAACAATTTCTGTCCTATAACTGGTCGACAATTGTATCTTTCATCAGCAGGTTCCTTCCAGTCACGATGAGTGGCAAAGATAATGACCCCGAGGCACCGACCTCGACATATCACCATCTGGAATCTCCCATCTCCACACAAAAGCAAGATGCAAAGGTGGCTCAAGACTGGACTCGCGATGTAGCCGAGAGCAAGAGTGCCACTACATCCACGAGGCTGAAGAATCCACTCGCTAGCCTGACGCGGGATGAGCTCTTCAGAGACGTTGAGTTATTTGCGCGTGAGAAGGACTTGGAGCACATAGTGGATGAGCTAAAAAGAGGTGCTCTTGTAGCTCAAGATCCAAAGTCGTTTGAAGAGCTCCAAGAATTGTCTGAGAGTGAGAAGGAGTTCCTCCGTCGCGAAAAGACCCATCGATGGAGCCAGCCGTTCATGATGTACTTTATGACCAGTAAGTCCTGGCCAATATAAGGCGATTCGGAAGACTGACCGTTTAGTTCTCTGCGCTGGGTCGGCAATTGTCCAGGGTATGGACCAGACAGCGGTCAATGGTGCGCAGGAGTAAGTCATATCTGTGAAGGATCTTTGCTGTAAGCTGAGTATGGCAGATTCTACTTTGCAGAGTTCAACCTCACCAACACATGGCAGCAAGGACTCCTAAATGGCGCCCCATACCTATGCTCAGCACTCATAGGATGCTGGACAACCGCGCCATTAAATCGCTGGTTTGGCCGTCGTGGGTGCATCTTCATCTCCTGCTTCATCTCGTTTGCATCGTCCTTCTGGATGGCGGTGGCACACACTTGGTGGAATCTCCTTCTAGCCCGGTTCCTCCTTGGTTTCGCGGTAGGTGCCAAATCAACCACGACCCCAGTCTACGGAGCTGAGTGTGCACCTGCCACCATCCGCGGGGCGTTGGTCATGATGTGGCAGATGTGGACGGCGTTTGGAATCATGCTTGGTTATATTGCCTCGGTCGCATTTATGGATGTAACACATCCCACCATCCCAGGCTTCAACTGGAGATTGATGCTAGGGTCTACTGCCATTCCGTAAGTCTACGCAACCTACCTCTTCTCGTCTATACTGTGTAGCTAACGGCTATGAGTCCGTTCTTTGTCTGCATGCAGGTGTACTTCTGTCCCGAGTCGCCCAGGTGGTACATGGTCCGGAATCGCTACCAAGACGCATACGACGCACTCTGTAAGCTGCGGCCATCCACCTTTCAGGCTGCTCGGGATCTGTACTACATCCATGCAGCCCTGAAGGTGGAGGAAAGGCTTCGCGAAGGCAAGCAGCTCTGGCGTGAGATGTTCACTGTCCCTCGTAATCGACGCGCGACGCAGTCATCATTCTTCGTCATGTTCATGCAGCAATTCTGCGGAGTGAACGCCCTCATGTACTACAGCTCCGCCATTTTTCGAGATGCGGGATTTGATCGACGGATGGCCCTGGTCACCTCTCTGGGATGCGGCATCACCAATTGGATCTTTGCCCTTCCAGCCGTGTACACAATCGATACCTTCGGTCGGCGTAATCTCCTGCTGACCACATTCCCACTTATGAGTCTGTTCTTGCTTTTCACCGGGTTCTCATTCTATATCCCTGATGACACCTCGCGGACGGCGTGCGTGGCAACGGGTATATATCTCTTCATGGTGGTGTATTCCCCGGGGGAGGGACCGGTACCGTTCACGTACTCTGCGGAGGCATTTGTAAGTTACCTGCAATAATGAGGGGGGAAAATACTAATAAGCGCACAGCCGTTATACATCCGCGACGTGGGCATGTCCTTTGCGACTGCAACGACCTGGGGCTTCAACTTCATTGTCTCGCTGACGTGGCTGCCACTGCGGGACGCGTTCAGCCCACAGGGAGCATTTGGCTGGTATGCAGCCTGGAATATCTTTGGCTGGATCTTTTGCTATTTCTGTTTGCCTGAGACAAAGGCGCTGTCACTGGAAGAGTTGGATCAGGTTTTCTCGATACCCACGACCAAACACATCAATCACTATGCGAGTATGTTGCCGTGGTACGTCAAGAAGTATATCCTCCGCGGAGATGTGCCACCTCAGAAACAGCTTTATGATTATGAGTAGTCAAAGAGGAGTGAAGAGAGTGAGGACAAGTGGATGAGAGAATGAGAGGGGAAGATGGCGAGGGACAAAGGATGGTGCTAGGCCAGTTTGGGAACGCGGGGATGCCTGGCTAGGCACACCCCGGTTTACCTAAATTCATGCTACTGAGATTCTGTGTCGTTCATTTGATTTCATTTCCATTCTTTTCACTGTCCAATGCATGAATAGTTATATCTCCACATTGATTCCTGGCGACCCACACCAGGAACCCCGTAGTGTCAGTTGGTCAAATGAGAGTTACCTTGGTTCTCGACTTTTTCGCGAGACTGTATCCCAATATCAAACCATCGAAGTAAGCTATAATAAGCTCGGGCTTGTTGAATGGAGTGTGTCTCCAATGACTTTTGTGACTTGGACCTCCCTATATGATATTAGTTACTATCACTTTGTCCCCACATGACACAATAATATATTTTTAAGTTATAATGAAGGCAACAATAGGATTACTAGATAGACTACAAGCTGGCGGACAAGCTTTTGACAATTCCGTTGGCTTTTCGAGGAGCTGTTCCATGTCTGGCATTGAGGCAGCGATAAGGAGGCCGAGTTCGTCTTATACAGTAATAAGGGGTGGTCTTTGTACTGTCAAAGTTGCATCGGTTTCCACCCGTGCATTGTTTTGGCTTGTTTTTCTATCATCTTGAGACTCGGGATATAATGAGTCTGGTGAGCCATCCTATATATATTTTGAATCAAGCCCGAAGCGTGGGAGCTAAAGCTGATGAACTTGGTAGAGATTGCGCACTCGACTAATTTGGGTCGTCAACATCTTGGGTAGACTTGTAGAGAAGGCATGCAACCTAGATTAGTGATAACGTTGGGAACTAGCCAGGGGGTCACTGGAGAAATATATTGGAAAATAGCATTTCATGATTAGATATTTCGGAGAAAATAACGCAACAGTCTGATTAATGTATTGAACCTTTCAAATTGGATGAATCCAGCCGGGCAATAGAGTTCAAGATGGCACCACCCTCACCTGTGGAGCATGATGCTTGTGTGCATGACTGCAAGTATCAGGCAGATCATTGCCGCTATGGAGAATGATACCGGCAACGGGCGATCCCGCCATAGAGAACTCTCACTAAGTCTATGAACGAATCGCAGGGTGAATAATTGATTTGGATCCCTTCTCCGACCTGCAATGATGCTAATCAGTCTCTGATATTCGGCTGCCCTTTTCTAGAAGAATTCTGGTTGAGAGCCGTCATCGGCGTGATCATCCAATGGCGACCCCCAACCGGGCGTTCCTTCTTCATGTAGACAAGCGCCAGGTCCGTTCTCACTCATCGCCGGCTTGGCTTGATGTTGATTGGCCAGGAACAGAGGCGCGGAGCGGAGAACCCCACCTCTTTGGCTCGCGAATTAGGTAATGGGATCTGGAGCGGGTGCAACGCTGGATCCACCCACACAGGACAGCAGCAGGCAAATTTGCCATGATGTTAAGACTTAAGACTCCGGTTCGGAGGGTGAGTCAGACCAGACTCATTTGTCAGGTTGCTATCTTCCCGGACAACTGACCTTTGAACCGTTGACAAGTTCGTGTTAGGTTCCCTGTGTGTGTCCATGTAGATAGACCTGGTAGGGCTGTTGTCCATACCTCAGGAATCAAGACCTTGCCGCCGCCAGATTCTGCGCCGTCCCCACTCCTCGTCAGGTCGCATCCGGTCTCATCCATCCCGTGGCAAGGCCAGTTGGGATTTTCACCTCCCATCTCCGCGCAGTCATGGCCCATCCCACTGGCGACAAGGCTGCGCCCAACCTCAATGTGCAGTCCGGGCAATTCTTCCAAGATGCTCGTGATGAGTCTGGCCTGCAGGACGAAGAGAAGCAGGACGACAAGAAGGGGGACTCGGTCTATCATGACACCTTTGGCGATGAAGAGTATGCCGAGGTCAAGTACAAGGTTCTGAGCTGGTGGTATGTTTACCTCCAATGGCACCGGTTGGGACAGCTGACTGACATCTCTTAGGCAGTGCGGCTTTCGTGAGTGATATCTGTGTCTGCACCTGCGATGTTTACTGATTAGCCAGTCATGGTTGCCGAGACCGTCTCTCTGGGTATCTTGTCCTTACCCGCCGTTGTCGCAGCGCTGGGTCTGGTTCCGTATGTCCTCGTAATTAGTCTTCAGTCATATTCGTTTTCTAATGCGATGCAGCGCTGTCATCCTTCTACTTGGCCTGGGTCTGCTGGCCACTTACACCGGTTACGTCATCGGCCAGTTCAGATGGCGCTATCCCCATATCCAAAGTCTGGCGGATGCTGGTGAGATCCTCCTTGGGCCAATCGGCCGCGAGGTCTTTGGGACTGGCCAACTCCTACTTGTTGTCTTCATCATGGCGAGTCATCTCCTGACCTTCTCGGTCGCCATGAACACAATAACCGCCCACGGAACGTGCACCATCGTTTTCGGCATCGTTGGCCTGGTGATCTGCTACATCTTGTGTTTACCTAGGACGTCTGCGAAGATGTCCTATCTTTCCGTTGGCTGTAAGTTGCGAACTGTTGACAGCCATCCGTAAATTCTAACGCTGCACAGCATTCATCAGCGTATTCTCTGCTGTGATGATCGTGATGATTGCCGTTGGCATTCAGCGTCCATGGAAGGGAGCCGTGGACGCGACGGTGGATACTAGCTTGTACAAAGCCTTCCTCGCTGTCTGCAATATTGTGTTTTCCTTCTGTAGGTTCATTGTTCTATCTCGTTGAGGCACAGCTGACATATAATAGCGGGCCACGTTGCGTTCTTCGGGTTCATGTCCGAACTGAAAGATCATCGGGAATACCCCAAGGCCCTGTGTCTTCTCCAAAGCATCGATACGATTCTCTACATTGTCACCTCGGTGGTGATCTACATCTATGCGGGACCCAATGTCACGTCCCCTGCACTAGGCTCCGCCAGTCCCCTGGTAGCCAAGATCGCCTACGGGATTGCTCTTCCGACGGTAGGTGCATTTCCTGTCTCGCTTGTGCGCCATTAACTTTGATAGATCATCATCGGCGGTGTTGTGAATGGCCATGTCGCCTGTAAATACGTCTATGTTCGCATCTTCCGCAACGGGGACCGCATGCACAGCCGGGATCTCGTGGCGACGGGATCTTGGGTGGGGATCATGCTGGCATTATGGATCCTTGCCTGGATTATCGCAGAGGCTATTCCTGTGTTTAGTGATCTGCTGAGTCTGATCGTATGTCTCCCGTCTTTGCTGATTGACTCGACTGACCGAAACCTAGGCATCTCTCTTCGCCAGTTGGTCTACATGTAAGCGATGCTCTTCCTTTTGTATAGCTACATACTGACATTGCATAGTCGGCTTCAGCGGTGTTTTCTGGCTCCACCTTAACAAAGGTCGCCTCTTTTCGTCTCCCCTGAAAATTGCGTTGACAATTCTCAATGTGCTTTGCATTGGAATTGCCGCCTGCATCGTAAGTACTCGTCCCAGGGTACTTTGTTCCTTCTAACCACTGGCAGTGCGGTCTTGGACTCTATGTATCGGGACGATCTCTCCACGATGACGCCAATAGCTCCAGTTTCTCCTGCGCAAATAACGCCTAATGGATTAGACACCAGTATATAGTGCATATAGCGACCGTTAAAGTAATAGAAAAGATGCATTTGGGCATATGACAACCCCCGCATATCCCGATTACCCGAAATTGAGATTCCTTCGGCTCCGACGCCAAGACTCGCCAAGATCACCGCCGCCCGACAGTCTTGGCGAGGCCGTGGGCAGTCACGCAGCGACCGGGATCCGGTTTTTCTGTGGCGGTCAGGCAAAGGAGGTAGACTTGGTTCATACGAGCAGAGAAATAGCCATCCGAGATATGATGCTTGATTACGTAGAGATGTAGGCGCTGGAGTGCATATGGTGCTGCTGACAAGTATTTATATGGGATCAGGGTCTTCTGGGGAAATGGTGGAGTCCCTGCACAACCGAGCCGAACACGTGCTTTTCCGGGGTACCGTTTGGCCCCTCATTTCTTCCTGCATCATCTCATGTCCTCCACATCTGTGAACAGCGACAACACTGCCATAAGGTAGGACAATGTTGTTTTCGTCCACACGACAAGGATCCCGTAGCCTCCTCACAGCCATGATATCAGCAGCAGCCGATCTTGTCTGTGCGAGCGTCTGAGTCCGACCGCAAGCGCCGACAAGCCTCCAAAGCACTGGCGACTGAAATTTCCTAGCGCCACGTACCTCATGCCACACGTGGAGCGACGCCCACATGCTATCGCAGAGCTGTTCGCCATGATGCAATGTTGCTTCGGCTAGTTGACCTGACCACCTCTACAGCCACTAATTGGCGAGGGAAGAAATGATCAGCGTGAGGTGTCTTGGCTGCAGTCACCGTATGCAACCGGGAGATTACCTCTGCTGGTCCGTCTGACGGAGAAAGTTTGGAAGGGGAACCCGCCATTGACGCGGTGCGGCATTTCTGTCCCAACGGCTTGGCACCTGACGAGCAAAATCAGGGATTCCGACCACTTGCAGCGTACGAAGGCAGTCAAACAAAGGGTTACAGCAGGTATCACTCGCGTGGAGTTGTGGAGGTAGCAGTGGCATCGAATCTGAGACTTCGACAGTGGTGCAGCCCCGATAAACAGCACCCGTCATACAACCACCCCATCACCCGCAATTACCCCGACATCTCGGGATACTACCCCCATTCAGACATTGACTTCAGGTCAGACGGAATGACCGTCCTCAACTCGGGTATCCTTCCCCCAAGCTGGGGTGTGTTTGGGCTTCCGTGGGACCAAGATCTCGGCGTTGGGCGCCCAGATCTTGGCCGGGAGCCAAGGAGGGCGGCTGCCCGCGCACGGCGCATCTCCGCGTTCTCTCCTCGAATCCCAGCCTCTCAATTCTGCCGAAACCACCCGATGGATTCAAGCCAGAGCTCCAGTAGAGTTTTCATTATCCCGGGGATCCTGGACGTCGAAGCAAGCAATACTGCCCCCGCAGGAGCCTCGGTTTTTCCGGGGTACGGCATGATATAAGAGACCGTCTCTCCCTTGGGCCCGAGTGTTTGATGCATCATCTTGAAAATAATCAAATTATCTCACCATGTCCTCGGTGCCTACATTCGCCGGCCTGTCCGGTCGAAAGTTGATGTGGTCGGTGACCTCATGTGCAACCTTGGGCTTCTTACTCTTTGGTTATGATCGTAAGCCTTTCCTTCAATTCCTTGCCGTACGAGAAGCCGGCTAATTGTTTTCAGAGGGTGTTATGAGTAGCATCATTGATGCTGACCCGTTTAATGATGTCTTCACCGCTACGAGAGACAACTCGACCATGCAGGGTGTGGTGACTGCAATCTATGAGCTTGGTATGTACGGATCCATGCGTTACAGCGTATTCTAACATGACCAGGCTGCCTTGGCGGTGCACTCTTTATCCTTGGCTGCGGTGACTGGCTCGGCCGCAGATATTCTATCATGCTGGGAGCTTCCATCATGATCATCGGAGTCATTCTCCAGATCACGTCTTTCTCGGGACATGTTCCGCTGGCCCAATTCTGTATCGGACGCGTGGTTACTGGCATTGGGAACGGTATGAACACGTCCACGATTCCTACTTACCAGGCCGAATGCTCGAGAACCTCCAACCGCGGTCTGCTCATCTGCATTGAGGGTAGTACTGTCGCAATCGGAACCCTGATCTCCTACTGGATCGATTTTGGTGCCTCCTACGGGCCCCCAGATCTCACCTGGAGATTCCCTATTGCCTTCCAAATCTTCTTCGGTCTTCTTATCATCATCGGCCTCCTTTTCCTGCCCGAATCCCCTCGTTGGCTATTCACCCAGGAACGCTATGAAGAAGGCGAGCGAGTCATTGCCGCGTTGCAGGGCAAGGAGATTAGCCACCATGATGTTCAATTGCAAAAGACCATCATTCTGGATTCTCTGCGAGCGTATGTCATACTATACCCTAAAAAATGCTTTCGCTAACCGCATTAGTTCTGGCATGGCCACCAAATCCACCCCCATGTCGGCCGTTTTCACCGGTGGCAAGACCCAGCACTGTCGCCGCATGTTACTGGGCTGCTCGTCGCAATTCTTTCAGCAGATCGGTGGATGCAACGCCGTCATCTACTACCTTCCGGTGCTCTTCCAACAATCGCTTAATCAAACCGAGTTCATGGCCATGGTCCTCGGAGGTGTCAATATGATTGTGTACTCCATCTTCGCCTGCATGTCGTGGCTTCTAATCCAAAAGGTCAGCCGTCGCAAGCTCTTCCTTGCCGGCTCGTTTGGTCAAAGCGCATCTATGATCATAACCTTCGCCTGCTTGATTCCGGGCGATGCGCAAGCGGCTAAAGGTGCAGCCGTCGGGTTGTTTACCTTTATCGCGACATTCGGAGCGACCTGGCTTCCGCTTCCGTGGCTCTATCCCGCCGAAATCTCCCCGATTAAAACGAGAGCCAAAGCCAACGCCATTTCCACCTGCACGAACTGGCTCTTCAATTTCCTCATTGTGATGGTTACGCCGATCATGATCCGGAACATCAAATGGGGAACATATCTCTTCTTTGCGGTTATCAATGCCTTGTTCATCCCGGTGATATACCTATTCTATCCGGAAACGTCCGGGAGGTCGCTCGAGGAGATTGATCTGATCTTTGCGAAGGGGTATCTGGAAAATATGAATTATGTGCGGGCTTCCAAGGAACTCCCGCATCTGTCCGACGAGGAGGTGGAACAGGTGGCCGTCCAGTATGGGTTCGGGCCGGCGGAACAGCCACCCAGTGGGGACAGCGATAGCACCGAGCTTAGGGGGACGAAGACCGAGATTGATCCGGAGAAGAATTGATGGTGCTACGGATAGTGGTGGGTGAGAAATGGCGTGCAGTTGTTTTATACCCTTGATCATAGATGTCTGGTATATTCTAGATAGAACAACATGGTTGTACTTTCTTCAGTCAGTGAGTCAATGTATGTAGAGTAAAGGCTAACCTCATTAGCAGTGACATGCCATTGCGACTTCACTGCTGCAGACACGGCAGATAGAGTGCCATTGCCGAGGATTCGCGCTAAAAGACTAGCCAGCGCTAAACCGTTGCAGACTGCCAGACACAGGGATCAAGCCAGCTCGGTGCTACTCCATCCAGCATCTGGCCGGGACGATTATTGCATGATGCAGCAGGCCCGATAAGATTTCTCCTTCCGGTAGATATGATGCATGATCAGGCCAATCTAATCAATCCCAATGCCAATCCCACTTCTGCACGCCGACGGACCAATCATACTGCCTGAAGACTATCGCGGCCGGCCCCTGATAAGAAATGCGGAGAAAGACAGATAAGAAGCAGCCCCGTCGGTCTTCTCCCCTCACTCCATCCCCAACAATGCCTTCGCCTGCGAGTACCGCTCGTGCTGGCACTTCCTGTCGTCGCTGCCACCGACGGAAGAAGCGCTGCGATCGGACGCTTCCACAATGCGAGACCTGTCTGCACGCCCAGGTGGCCTGCAGCTTTCTGGACGATGATCGGCAGGTCGGCACATACCCGATTGCGTAAGTCACTCCGTCTGGTAGCACGCCTTGGCTGACTTGTAATATCGCAGCTACGTCCAAGGCCTCGAGTCTCGCGTACGAGACCTCGAGAAGCAATTAACTGCTGCCCTGGCATCAACCGGGCTTCCAGATGGCCCACGGGGCGAGCTTGCATTCGATCAGCCTATTGTGAATTTCGCAACACCTCCCGACACAGACAATTTTGATAATCTTCCTCTTCTTTCTCCCCCGGCTCATGCACGATCGGACTTTTTGGCCGAAGAACTCAAGCGGCTCTCTCTGGAAGCTACAGCAGAGCGACACCTGGGTTCTTCATCGGGTCTGTCTTTTGCAAAGCTGACCCAGGCAGTCCTGCGACGGCTGTCTCCCGACAAGGCAGAGTTCGTGTTCGATGATATGCCAGAGGATACACAGGACCAGCCTGATGGACCTCTTCCGGAACCATTCCAAGACGCAGCGGCCTCGCTGCTGGATCTCCACAACGCCTACTCCTCCCCGTGTTTGTTCAACCAGCTCTCTCTTTCTCATGTCATGGAAGATGAGACGGTGCTTGCGGACCTACAACTACCCGACAGGGGGCACATCAGCTATCTGATGGAATTCTATTTCGCACACTCACACACTCTGTATCCGATCATTCGACGTGGCGAGTTTACGTCGGTCATATGGCGAGTGTATAGCCAGCCGCAGGAACCGCTGGCAGGGTCAGCGTTGTGGATGTTTCGTATCTGGATGGTTCTCGCCATTGGATCGACGACGCACTGTTCCGTGTCTTTGGTCGAGGAGTCGGAATCGGTTCTGTACTATAACAAGGCGATGGTGTATTTTGAGGAGGCATTCGGACTGGGTGATATGGTATGTCTATTCCGTGAGTAAAAGCACCTGACTGATCAACTAGGCTGCATTGGAGGTATTGATGCTGCAAGTGTCCTACTCGTTCTTCAACCAGATCGGGCCAAGTATGTTTCTTGATTTTATTGACGTGCCCTGCTAATTGCCAGATACATTTTTTTTGGTCGGCGTGGCTGCTCGCATGGCAATCGGAATGGGTCTGCATACCTCCTCGAGCTATCTCAACCTCCCAGCCGACGTGGTCGAGTACCGAAAGCGGATCTTCTTTTCTCTGTATATGATGGATAGGTGGGTCTCACAAACAACAAATCATCACACTCTAACAACAAACAGGGTTGTATCCATGACCCTCGGCCGACCGTTTGCCATGCACGACGACGACATCGACATCCAGGTATTATTCCCAGCCTCTACCAACAAGCAAGCTAACAACCGCCAGCCCTTCACCGACGTCGAAGACGAGAACCTCACTCCCACCGGCTATCCAGCAACACTCGACCCACTGCACCCGTCTAGCATGTCCGTCCCTCTGCACATTCTTTCCCTCCGCCGAATCGCCAGCGAAATCGCCACAAAAGTGTACTCTCCCCGCACCGCCCACCTATCCCCCTTCCAACGCGAATCCCTACTTCAAAGTCTCCACAAGAAACTCATCGCTTGGCGCCGCGCCATGCCCTTCCCCTTACCCTCCACCAACTCCCCGGTCCCCCACCTGAGCAGCAGCTGGTTCGACCTAAACTACTACACGCACGTGGCGATGCTATACCGTCCCTCACCATTGTTCCCGGCCCTCGACGAAACCAAAGTCAAGGTACTCGCAATGGCGGCAGCCATGTCCATCCGCCAAGCCATGAACATGCATCGCCAGAAACGGTTTGCGTATAACTGGCTCAATCTGCTGGGGGTGTTTCAATCGGCATTGGCATTGATGTATGCCACGACGGCGCAGCCAGATCAGCTCGGGGTCGTGGTACGGGAGAGTAAGGCGGTCGAGGATCTGGAGTTGGCGGTGGAATTATTGGATGCGTTTGGGAGGAAGTTTGGGGCAGCGAGGAGGTTGGCGAGGATGGTGAGGGAGGTGGTGGTGAGACTGAGGGGGTATGAGTGTGAGTAGATCTGCAACAGTTTACCTTGGCTTCGAGGGGAATGTCCTCAGAGATAAAGCGTATAGCTGCGCAAAAGGAATATGAGGAAGATGTCTACATCCTTAGGCACCCTACATTTGATACATAGTCACCTTCCGATCAAATCGGGAGACCCCGCTTACATTCCCACGTATAACAGCCATTCCAGCTTGCCCTTTCACTTTACCTCCTCTTCAACCATCCCAGAATTCGAAATGAAAACTCTGAAAGTCATGTGCACCACCACAATACCATTCACGAACCATACACATCTGCCTTTGCAATATCAGCAAGCCTTCCATTCCCAACAGACCCAATGAATTCAATTCTATATATAACACATGACCTACTAAAGAGTGAAATCACCACACATGACATGACATGACCCACTAAAGCCACAGTTACAGTTACAGTTACAGGCACAGGTGCACTCAGCCAAAGAACCAAACACACAGCCCCCATTATCACTATAACTACCAGTGAATCCCCTCACTACATCCCATGACCATAGTCCGGTAAACGAGCATCAAGTGGGCAGTCACACAACCCCACCTTGTTTGATTGTCACCATTCTGCTCTGTTTCATGAGTTATATTGGTAACTTTGACATGTTGGTGGTTTTACATGCACAGCAGACTCATCTCTTCATAAGCTTTGTCTATGCACAGTTACGAACCTGTTCTCTATACAAGCTGAACACGAACGCAACAATAAACGATGCTTTACACAGATCCCCTAAAGGAAGGATCTGATTCCGACTCCGATGAAAGAAAGGCACAGCTAAACCTCCCATATCATGAATAAATACATCCTGAATAACAACACATATCAAGCAAGTGAACACAAAACGAGGGAATTAACCCATGCCCCGCTTGAATTCACACCGGGATGGATCTCTACCGACAAATAGAGAACAGTTCCTCGGTTGGTTGCTAACGATGCGATATCATCCCAACAATAATGTGTGTCGCCGTTCACTTAGTACATGGGATTGTGAATCCCAGCTGGTCCTCGGTAGGGTTATAAAGGACACATGGGTTCCTCCTTTCTGGGGAGTTTCCTTGCAGCAGCAGATTCCACTCCCCTATACTCGGTCGTCTCTCAGGTTTTCCTCTGCACCTTTTCTTATTTTCTTAGCAATAGTTACCCAACCCTCAACTGCTACGAGAATATGGATCGACCAGCGGAGATGAACAACAAGCCCACCATCATAGGGATCTACGGCGTCCCGGGTTCGGGAAAGACTTCTCTTCTGAGGCTGCTGGAAACGGAGCTTCCGGGGGGGTCGTTCAGCTTTTACGAGGGTTCTACGGTTATTGACAAGGTCTCGCCGGGGGGTCTGGCTGCCTTTAAGAAGATGGAGCTGCCGGATAAGGAGATCTGTCGTCAGGAAGCTATGAAGTTGATTAAAGATGAGTGTGTTGCCTCCGGCCGGATTGGGATTGTAACTGGCCACTATATGTTCTGGGATGTGCCGACCCAGGACGCTGAGATTGCCATCACGTCGGTTGATCTCAAGACCTATACCCATGTTGTGTACCTGAATCAGCCTGCTTTTGTTGTTTCTCAACGGCGTGAACATGACACGGAGCGCCATCGTGACAGCCTCGCGATCCCACACCTCCGAGAATGGATTGATACTGAGGTCTCTGAGATGACTACCCTCTGTCTCAATCATTCCATTATGTTCACCTTGTTACTGCCATACTCTATTGGGAAGATCGCCGCTCTGATTCAGGATTTTGTGCGCCATAACGAACACTACAACCAGACTGTGGCCGATGAGCGCATCGATAATGCCCTCGCCTCTCACCAGACGTATCTCGAGAAGGTGCTGGTGTTTGATGCTGATCGCACTCTCGCTCCCATCGACACCGGAAAGCAGTTCTGGAAACAGACCCCCGGAAGAAAATGGAGCGTCTTGAAGGGAGTGTTCGGCAGCCAGCTCGGATATTCTTACTCCTCCTTCAGACAAGCCGCCTTGCTATATGAGCAGGATGCCGATGATGTGGAGTACGATGGAATCTGCGACCAGGTTGCTGCCGAGGTCAACCTCTACCCGGAGATTGCGAACCTTCTGCACTGTGCCTCGGCGAAGGAGCACATTGGAATCGTCGTCGTCACCTGTGGGCTGCGCCTGGTCTGGGAGAAGGTTCTGGAGCGAGAAGGCCTCTCCGATACGGTCAAGGTTATCGGTGGAGGGAGAATCTCTGACGGCTATGTCGTGACTCCTAGGGTCAAGGGGGCCCTGGTCCGGCGGTTGAGAGATCGCCATGGTTTGAAGGTGTGGGCGTTCGGGGACAGTCCTGTCGACATCGAGATGCTCAGGGGTGCGGACTACGCCACTGTCATTGTCGGAGATGAGAACAACAGGAGCCGGACCATGGACGCTGCATTAATCACCGCCATTGAGCAGGGCCTCCAGGCACACCAAGTCCTGCTTCCCGAGTCTGCACCACCACGTCTCGACACGATAGTTCTCCCCGCTATCAAACTCGACGATCCTACCTTCCTCCAACCGCTCCTCGCATCCAATTTCCACCTCGTCCACGCGACCTCAAAACCGGCAGCCAAGCTGCTGCAGACTCCCATGCGGGACGCCCAAGTGGTTGGTCCGGCTTTGCGCAAGGTCCACAAACGAGCAGGACTATACCTTGCCATCGAACACCTCAGCGAGGTGATCGGCCTCGAAGAATACAACATCGCCCACGTCCAGGGCAACATGACAACCGGTCACCAGCTAGCCGACGAAGCCCGCACCATCATCATAGCCTTGATGCGAGGCGGGCTGCCCATGGCGGATGGGATCAACAAAGCCTTCAAAAAGGCGAGCATGCTTCATGCCTTTAAGGCCGAGGACATCAAGGCCCGTCACGTCTTGGGGAAATCCACCGTTTTGCTCGTGGACTCGGTCATCAACAACGGTACCACTGTGATTGAATTCGTCAATCATATTCGGGCCTTGAACAAGGATATCCGGATTGTGGTGGTTGCTGGGGTCGTCCAGGCGAAAGCCGTTGCTCCTGATGGTCCGTTGCGGAGGATTGCTCGGAATGGGACTCTGACGGTGGTTGCGTTGCGGCTTTCGGAGAATAAGTATAAGGGAACTAGGGGGACGGATACTGGAAATCGATTGTTTAATACGGTGAATCTGGATTAGGTTTATTGTCGGATAGACCTGGAGAAGATTTGTGGATGAATTGAGGGGCTTGTTGCACTGCGTTTGGAGTTTGTTCTTGTTCTTGGCTTTCCTGTTCTTGATCGTGTTGCTTTGGTAATTTTCTCTTTTTGGTAAATTTACTCTTGAATCTCTCAGATTACGTTGCAGATGATTTCAGTTTAGCTTCAGGTCTTTCTTCTTTTAGCTTTATAGTGCAATGGAGAATATGGTCCCGTCGATACTTATGCTTGCATACAAGATCCGAAATCCCTGATTGTATCCAAAATTGGTTGGTTTCTTCAAACTCTCCAGGTTATCCACACACGAAATTTCTCTATCCAGAGCAATATTCGACGAGACTGCAACAATTTGGAGGAAAATAGGAAGATATCCGATCCCTCGAGAACGGCTTTTGCAACCAATACTGGAAGGGGGGTAACTGGCGAGTTCAGGTTTTGAACTAAGCAAGAGGGTGTATCAATAGATTCCACTTGCATGTCCAGTAGCTGACTTGGAGTTGATGATAGGAGTCGTTTTTCTAAGACTGTTCTGCGGGCTGAGAGGATCGACAGGGGTGGTAGATACATCCACAAATAAACGTTGATGCCTACGTGCATGAGACTTCCGTCGGAGATTATGTGGCTGATTTAGCTGATATGCCACCTAAAATCGTCCAGAGTTGTAACACAACTCATGCCGCACCTCGTATCTTGAACAGGGGATGCTCTGACCCTAATTGGACTACGCCTTGCTGGCTGACGTGGCCTGCACATTGGTTCTTTTTCTCGTACGCTGTGCTAGGCTGACATTCTAACATGACAAGTGAGCCTGATGTGTACATACACAGGTCTGGAACAAGGCTTGGCCACTGTCAGCCCGGCCTCTTCTTAATACATTTCCTGCCCCGGGCTTACCAACTCCTGGGGAGACTTCTACAGCAAATCAATGGCTCTAATTGAACGTGAGAGATGGCAGCAGGCTGTGGCTACGACTGTTCTCACCCACCTACCGAAGTCCTGCCTGACTCTGACATAATTGGAACAGGTGTATGTAGCCCACATGATAGACACTGGGTTGTCTGACAATGACAGGTCCTTGTCGGATATCTGACTCCCGCTGGCCTGACAATCTTGAGCATCGTTCTTCACTATTTCATTGCCTTCCAGCCCGACCTGGACCCCTTCCGGCCACATGATGAAACCATTGATTTCCGCCCAAACCCAGTGGATGTTATGATCCTCGGGCCTTTACGAAGGAAACTAAAAATCTCCACGAAATACTGGGCCCGTTTCGATGCACCACTGACCAAGGCGAGTCCGGCATTTTTCAAGGTAGTTGAGATATCTAACCTGCCGATAGTATGTACTAGCCATGAGCGATCTTCAGATTGCCACTGGAATCGCCATCTTGATCAGCGGATACGCACAGCTCCGCTGCGGTATCTCATGCTATCATTGGCAGTTTATGGGTCGTCTTGCGTGGTTTTCATGTCTGACCCATCTTTCATGCTTGACGTTGCTGCGCAATTATCTGCACAACCACCCATCCGAGCGACACTGGCGACTAGTCCTCATGTTTGCGTTGGTGGTCATGCTGATCGTGGCCATTTTCCCATCGGGAAATTACGAGTGGATTTGGGGGTATCCGGTGTTTCATCCATCCCCAAGCGACCACGCCATCTGCTACTTCTTGCAGCGTCCCTCAATCAAAACGACCGCCGGGATCTCCATGTCCATCTACATCTTGACAACGGGTTTTGGGTTTCTTTTCCGCATCGTCAAGCTCCACAAAATCCTTTCCGTCTACATGGTTCGCAGACCCCGCAAATCACTTAGCAAGTGGGGGAGAAAAGGGTTGTGGAAGATATTCATGTGGCGCACTGCCCCCAATTTGAGCAAACGACTATTGGGGAATTTACTGTATTTGCCTCTGTTGTCAGTATTCCTTGTTGCACGGGTTGCCTTGGATCATTGGTCTTCCATGTATTTCGAGGTATACTCCCTCCACGTTGGATCTGACCCACGCTAATGGCCCTAGATATACTGGCTTGTGATGTGTTTCCTCTTCGCCATAGTGCAGTTGATCCCGACTTTGGAACTATCAGACCCAACCCTTCATTATTACTTGGACATATATATCACTCACATAGGCGACAAACTGGGTGATTTGAGCATTAGAGTCAATTCTACGGCTCATAATATCACTATCCCGGAGCCGGATCTTGATAATATTGCTGGTAATCGCTGGGGCTTCGGGCAGATAATGCCGGTTGTTCTTCTAGCCCTACCACTTCTACCGATCGTCGAAATCTTCTACCCCGGTAGGACTGCCCGATCCATCGAGAACATTCCACTAACTGGTATATAGACAAAGAAGATTCCGGTCCCAGTACAAACGACACATCTTCCCAACCCACCACTCCCTCCTCAAGGGAAGACAGCACGCTAGAACCCCCCAACGCCCAACCCTCATCTCCACGACTCGACCCCGACCAGAATTACTACCACCATTCCACCTGCTTAAAAGTAGCCAACATCTATATCATGTTAGTCGAAGGTATCGGCGGCGTCCTGGCTCTGATACGTGCTCGCAATATGGTACAATGGATCCGATTCGTCCAGGTTCTTCTCTCCCTTTCGGAATCCGTATTTGGTGTTTCGCATATGTTTATGACTGGTCTGGGATTGTGTGGTATTACCTTGGGTTCTCTGACTACTGATTGGATCTGGGGGGAGTGGGGGTCGAGTAAGGTTGTTTGGAGGCGTTGGGTATTTGTGAGTCTTCAGGGGGTGAATTTCTTGGGTTTTATGGGATTGGTTTCTGTTTTGGTTTTTAGGTCGGTGATTGAGAGTAGATAGTTGGGGGAGGCGGGATGTTCAACAAGATATCTAGGAGATAGACGGGTGGTAGTACCGGTGACCATCACTACTGAGGGCTGTGGATGTTTCCAGATATGTGAACCATTCGGTGCATTCCATCCTGGCCCTGCTCTTATCCTAATCATGGCTGATGAATATTAATGGGTAACATCAGCATACGACGTAACCCCTCACCAATCAACCCGCGTGGTTGCTATGTCACTCGGATCAGCCCTACCTCGTCCAGCCACACCAGATACATAGTTCCATCCCCACTCTTTAATGCCCATCACTGCCACCAAGAACCTAGCCAACTACCGAAATAGCAGCAGTCAGGCAACCGTGTTTCAGCCGGCTGATCCCGATGACGTCATCCCCAGCCACACTTTACTCCACTTCTCCTGAGTCTCGCCCTCCCATCCCATAAATAACCCCTACCCCGCCTTGTCATATCCAGGGTCCATCCCCACCAACCCTACCTCCATCTCTACCCTCCATCTCTGTACAGTGTATACATCACCACCATGCCCGGACATTTTGGCCAAAAGATCCTCAACTCCTTTGGTCTCGATCACCACCATGGCCAGCACCCCTACCAACAACCCCCTCCACCCAGCGAGGACAACCGCCTAACCGGCAACCGCATCATCCACCCGGACGAACGCCTCCTCTCCAACCACCCCTCAGGCACCTACCCGCGTCTCGCCCGTCTCAGCGACGGCCGAATCCTCGCCTCCTTCACGCGCTTCTACGGCGGCGGGGAACGCGCCCTCCTCGTCTCCATCAGCACCGACAACGGCCACACCTTCACCGACCACGGCGAAGTGACGCGCGGCCACGGCGACGTCGACAACATGTTCCTGCTGGAAGTCTCCCCCGGCACCGTCCTCGCCGCATTCCGCAACCACGACATCGGACCCTCGGGCCCCACGCACTTCCGCATCACCGTATGCCGATCCTTCGACAGCGGCCAAACATGGTCGTTTGCGTCCCAGGCCGCGGAGAAACCCGCCCCGATGGGAATCTGGGAACCGTTCATGAGAGTTGGGCGTCGACCGGGCGAAATCCAACTGACGTACTCGCAGGAGTTCGCGCATGATAATCAGTGTACGATGCTGGTGCGGTCGTATGATCAGGGAAGTACCTGGTCGGAACCGATATGTCTGCACGGGGCGGAAGATGCGCGTCGCGACGGGATGAATGGGATTGCGCGCACGTGGGATAATGGTCGGGAGGTGTTGGTTATGGTGTTTGAGACGACGAGTTATGGGACGTTTGATGTGGAGATGTTGCTTAGTTATGATGATGGGGAGAGTTGGGGGTGGAGGCAGACGGTGTATGTGCCGCCGAGGGGACATAATGCGGGGGCGCCGCAGATTGCGAGTCTAGGGGATGGGTCTCTGGCGGTGGTGTTTATGACGGATGAGGATTGTGGGGAGGTTAGTTGGACGGGGAATGCCTGTGTGAAGGTGGTGTTTGCGGGGATGCCGTGTGAGGGACGGGTGATGTGGACGAGGCCGACCACGGTGTGTGCGGAGATGAGTCATTGGCCGGGGGTTTTTGCGTTGGATGAGAGGAGGTTGTTGGCTTTGTATGAGTGTGGGGGGCCCAAGGGGAGGGTTATTTCTTTGGAGATGTAGATTCCCCCCCCCCCCGGGGATGGGGGGGGCGGTTGATGATATGGATGTTTTGGTGGATATTTAGGGTTGGATAGTAGTAACAACATAACATAACATGACATAAATGTGGGATTGAATGTCAAAAGCATCATTGGTGTATGTTTATATATGAAAGAACACTAAGGATCGGTGGTATATTTATCTCTACTAGATAGAATTGGATAGATAGATAGGTAGTACTTAGGCTCGAAGATAAGAGCCCGGACCACGGACTGCACACCCCCCGAGGGCAGCGGGCCCGGATAGGGCTCTTCCGGTCAGCACAGTGCACACCAACAATACAATCATTAAACTACTAACCACCTAGGCCTAGCTTGCATCCTTCCCCGAATCCCTCGAAAACATGACAAATCAAGTCTAAACATATAACCGCTTCTCTACCATACATCCCACCTTCCTTACACATTTCTCTTAACCAACCCAAACCCTAAACATGTCCTCCCAAACCACCTTCACCCACCGCACCACCATCATCACCGGCGCAAACACAGGCATCGGTCTCGCCACAGCCCGCCACCTCCTCCGTCTACAAAACGGTACGGGCACCCTAATCCTAGCGTGTCGAAACCCCACCTCTGCTGCTTCGGCCCGGGAGGCCCTCCTCGCGGAATTCCCCTCCACCAAGACAAATATCCGGATTGAACATCTCGATCTGTCTTCCTACGGTAGTGTACGGTCTTTCGCGAACGAGATTCGTAAAGAGGTGGATGTTCTGGACTTGCTTGTTTTGAATGCTGGGAGTGCGTTCTTCGCGGGGTTTGAAAGGGGGGTGGAGGGGCATGAAAGGACGGTGCAGAATATGTTTCTTTCGAATGTGTTATTACTCTTGGAGTTGTTGGGGTTGTTGGAGAGGAGTGCGGGGAGGGTGACGTGGGTGGGAAGTCGGAAGGCGTATGAGGTTATTGATATTCAACGAGGAGATCAGATGCTGAAGGATGTGGGATCGGGTAGGGCCGGGGGGATTTTGGGGTGTTGGATGAGGAAGAGAGGTATGATATGATGAAGCGGTATGGGGAGGTGAAGTTGCTATGTTTGGGGTTTTTTTATGAGTTGGGTAAGAGATTGGAGGATGGAAAGGTGGTCGTGAATATGGTTTGTCCGGGGGCGGTGCGGACAGGTCTGGCGAGGAATTTGCCTGTGTGGTATGTCCCGCTGGTTTGGGTGTATCAGAAACTGATGAGTAAGAGTGCGGAGGAGGCGGCGGGGTTGGTGGTGAATGCCGGGGTTGTGGTGGGGAGGGATAGTCATGGGGTGTTTTTTGGGGATGAGGAGGTTGAGAGGTGAGTTTGATTCTTTCTTTTCGTTGGGGGTGTGGTGGTGTGCTGATTGACATAGGATGCATCCGTTTTTTGAATCCGAGGAGGGGAAACGGTTTCGAGAGGGGGTTTGGGAGGAGACCATGGCGGAGATGAAGAGGGTGGTGGTCGTTCCGGAGTATCTTTTGGCGGGGTCTGGGTGATTGGAAGATCTATTGCATTTATGTTGGTTGATTGGGGGGCATAGGTTTGGATTGCTGGGCGGTGACTGTTTATATGTCTGTAGGGCTCAGTAGTGTGGGATTAGCCAAGCTAGTCCTGAACAAGGATACCATGCATTATGAGGATAGAATGCGCTTATCATTCACTAGGTATATCATTAAACACCACGTCGGATCGAATCATCACTCAGCCATGGATCCTCAATCAGTCCTTTTGCTGTCTTCCTGTCATCGGGAAGCCACTGAAGCATTTTTCTCGCAAACGACAGGAACTGATCCTTTTGCTCTCCATCCAGTGCTTTGACTGTATCCTCAATTTTCAATGTGTGTGGGATCAAGTGATTATGCATGAATTCCCCTAAGATCATTAGCGAAACTGTGGATAGGAGAAAAACCAGATTGTATACCATTCTCATCGAAGAACGGACCCCCAAACCAGTCTGACGCAGTCGAACAAAGCTTGCCCTCATCATTGTGAACAGCTGGAGCCCAGTTCCAGTTGAGACCGTCCCTTTCTCGACGCTTCAGCTCTGCAGGCGGTGGGCCAAGTAATGCGATCATCTCCGCGAGATGTGCAGCAGGGGACTATGTGCCCTGACTGGTGATACTGGAGAGTAGATCTCGATGCTCAAGCAAGTTCCACATCTGCGAGTGTTAGCAGAGAACTACATTTCACAGGGGTCTCACTAACAAGGAGCCCCAGGTTCCATATATCAGCACTATATGTCCAGCCAGCACCGAGGATGACTTCCGGGGCCCGGTATTCATCAGGTTGAATTGGATGTCTATTCAGCACCGAGGAAGTTCCTTGGTGGTGTGCGAGCCCAAAGTCAGTGATTTTGGGCAGTATGTAAAAAGACCTCAGAGGTCCAAAGTCATTGTGGGACAAGTATATGGTGCGCCTATTCTTGACTTTTCGTGGCATTGGATTGGACGGCTGAGCCTGCACGAAATCCTGCAGTACGCTAGAATTCTCAAATGTTACTAGCATATTATCTACTTTCAAATCTACGGACAGTCAGTAAGGTAGACCGCAGTCGGGGTGTTAAGAGCGAGACTTGCCTGTATGAATAACATTACATTCCGAGTGTAGATAATCTAAACCCTTCAGAAGAAGCTTTACGTAACCCTTGAGGAGGCCCAGAGGAAGACGCTGGTTTCGGCAGCGGTTTTGGAACAGGCCCAGTGGCTCTCGCATCGGCTCATAAGCTAAGAAGATATGCGTACCATGTGCGCTTTGTTCCTCGAATCTCTCCGTCCAGGTTCGGACGTAGTTGCAACCATCGTGATGAGGATTGGCATGGGCAATATGGTCCTCAATCCGGGCCTCATGCGATGCCGCCTCTTTGTCTTTGAAGTCGCAATTCCCGACCTTCAAGGTCAAATAACGTTCGGATTGAAACCTCCAGCTATGTCGCGACGGGATTAGTGGAAGTAACAGGAACACATGGCCGCCGCCACTTACCGATGAAGATCACGGACAAGCCAGACCGTGGAGCCGCTCCCCCAACCTAGCTTGGATAATGCTTCGAATCGTTGATTGAAGACGTAGCCCGGTTCTACGGGGAAATACGACCTTGGGTCATAGCCAGGGATGACTTCTTCTTCGATGGGAGTGTCGGACGGGAGTTCCAAGCTCACCCCTCGAAAGGTTGTGCGAGGCTTGTACAGAAGAGAAAATGTGCGGAGCTGTGGTCGAAAAGGAAGTTTGGCCATACTCCCTGGCATGGTGTTGTTGGTGGGCAAGGGACATGCAGTCAGTAGATCAATCATGGGCATCGGCATTTCTATTCATCCCCTCCGAAGCAAATCCGCATGCCTTATCCCTCAGGCAGCAACATCCTTCTTCATCTCCAACTCATCTATTGCAGTATCTCCACAGAAGTCCACCGAGCGAGAAACCGATCACATCACTCCACAAGTCCTGCGCCATAAGCCCTTCTACCACTATTTTTTCCTTCAAGCCTTGGCCTCATATCCCGAAGATGACAGCTGCTTCATCGTCGCGGCATCCGTCAGGCCTTGTGTGACAGCAGCCCGGTCCTCGCGCTTGCGCTGCTCCTCGGCCAGCTTGGCTGCTGCGATCCCCGCGGCCGCCTTCTTTTGCGTGTCGTCTTCTCGAGGCATGGTTTGATCCGTGTCTCTGTCAACCACTCTGGTGCAACACCGGATGTATGTTTCCCACCTTCAGAGATGGAACGTTTACACACGGCTCGGTGAGTGAATATTTTGATGGGGATGATATTTCTAAACAGATCAAATTGCTTCTGATTAAATTGCTTCTGATCAGAAATGTCAACGAATCCTTACAAGAGGTATCGGTCAGAGTGCTACAGCAAGGTCCGCGCAACATGTTGAGGGGCAGGGCCGGAGCCTTATGGGAAGCGCTAGGTTCTTCTGCATCGGAAAAAGAGGAACAGGATTGGCCAGATACCCCTGGCCAGGCTTTACCCCGCAAGAGACGTGGTTTGCTACGATTCGATATCATGTCTGGCACTGCTAGACCGATTATTACCCTCAAATCCATGTGCTGCTGTTGTCCGGTCACCATGCACTCATGCCTCTGACTCGTTAGCTTTCCCAAGATTGTCTGCACTGAAATCGGCGGCCCCCTCGAATCGCTGTCCCAGCTTCTTCTCATACTCCTCCTTGTCTCTGAGCTTCTCGCAATGACTGCCTCCACATCGGCAGCCCAATAGTCCGATACAATCCGTGAAAAGTGCGAACCAACACTGGTATTAGATGCGAATATGGGATGAATGTGCTGTTCAAAGAGGTTATATAACCCCTTTGGGCTGTCCAAGGCCTGAAAGTACCAGAAGTTTCCAATCTGCCAACCCCTTCTCATGAGATTGGTCCGGTACGAATGGTCGTCGTTGATTGGGGGGACTAATTTCTCTTCTTCCTCGAAAACCTCCACAAACTCATGTGCCCGGGCAAATTCTTCCAGATGTTCGTCTGTTAGATCGTCCACAGAACGACCGGTCAACCAATACGGAGGTCGTAGGGTTTCCGCCGGGAGGGAACATGCCCATTCCAGGTCAATCACACATTTGATATTCCAGTCGGTGTCCACGAAGATATTACTGGGATGAAGATCCGTCAGTCTGTAGAAGAATGGGCCTTCCCGAAACTCTCGGTTACTGAAGTGCGGTAAAAGCGCCCGCATGATGGTCAGCCTGGCCATCCTCATGATCCATCAAGGAGTTTGGTTGATAACGGATGCGACTGTCGTGACAGGACAAGCTATCCAGATAGTATGCATCGGCGGTCGCATAAGTCAACCTTCGATTGATATTCGTAGGGATCCCGCCATTTTCCAGCTGATGCAGTCGAAGACCTAAAGGTCGGTTGGACAGCTGCAAAACCCCGTGCGAATCCATTGTCCAGGATCCGATCCGGGGCAGAGGTGTCTGACTCATTGAAAGCATGATCCGAGAGAGACCCCGGAAGAGATTCTTTCTTTTCTCTTGATGATGGCGATCTCGATCCCATGTCTCGGACAGCATTTGAAGATCAGGCCCACCAACATAGTCCATGACCAAGTAACCATTCTCCAGCATGGTCGAACGGCGATGATCAACATAGCGACAGGACAGCGGGCGACCCAGAAGCCATGATATACACCGCTTGAGCGACCAGAGGAACCTCTTTCCCAGAGGGACATTCTCCGGTACTGAAAACTGATGCATATTAATAGGTGGTTCGTTCAAAGCCTAATCAAAGGATCATGCATACACTCTGACCCCGTACCAGTCCAAACCCCCATAATCGAGGAATCGGAATCTCCGGGCAATGCTCCCGCATCCAAATGAAAGTTGCCGCTTCGCAACGAAGTTTTTCATCCACGTTGCCTGGATTCTTGATCTCGCCTACTTTGTACGGCAGGGGAAATCGAACGACGGCCCGGGGCCGAGTTTCGTCGCTGACATAGATTGGAATGCAGACGTTGAAGCTGCCATGTATCCATTCATTGACGGCTCCAAGCCGGCAGGAACGCAGCCCGAGATGCCCAGCTGCAATCTTTTCAATATCGGTGCGGCGACTGTAAAGGGAGACGAAAAAGTCGATCCGTTGCTCGGGGTAGTCGAGATCCAGGAGCATGTCTTCTTCTTCTTCCAGGGCTGACTCTAAAGTCGTGGTACCCCGAAGGAGGGGCAGAGAGGGACGCGACATGACGGGATCGCGCAACCCGAATTCACAGGACTTTTCTATCCGAAAAGCATGACCGAGGTATGGGGCCTTTTGATCTGGATGATACAGTTGATACCGTTGATTGAAGTTGATTGCTCAAGCTGAGTGCGTCCAGCCTCCTGATTATCCCCCTCACCGCCTGCAGGGGGTTGCTGTGTTCTGATTGGTCATTTATAGGTAGAAAGCAATGGAGTAGACAAAAACTTGTTTATCAACATCAAATAATGCCAATGATACTACCAGGTAATGAAAGAGATACATCCTGCCTAGTTACTAGTAAAGTAGTTAGAGTTTACTGACAAAGAACTCATGGGATCCTACGGATGATCCATTATGCTGATGTCTACAACAGACATGAGTACTTAATTAAGTATACATTGATCATTTTAGAACCAGGACTTTTATTATAAATGCTTGGTCGAATTTGCTGGGTGTAATTACTGCATTTTCATATAGGATCAGATCGGACTGATTACAATCATAGTTGTTATTAATATCAATTCGCCGTGTGTGCTCCCAAGGCAGATGTCTCATGAGAACTCCTAAGCAACCCAGCAATAGATCAAAGTTGTTTGCCACAAAACAAGCAGGCAAGCAAGTACCCTGCAGTAATGTAGAAACCGTTCTATGCCCAAATTAGTCCATCGATTATGTAGTTTAATTGCGAGAATGAAGAAACATACTTGTCTGAACTCTTGCATGCGAATCGGTGATCGAAGACTCTAAGAATGGTAGATAGGGCCTGCTTTTTTTCAGAAGACCTGAAGTAGATTCCAGCCTTGCAACGATCAAGAATGTTCCAGTTGGTCAGCAAATGTCACAGTGTATCTCCTGATGCCAGCATCGGAGAGACATCCCAAGCCAAGTACATGATCCCAAGCTGCCTCACGAGACAAAAAGTTCATCAGATATGCTCAAGATATCGATACTGTCGGCAAAGTTTCCAATTCTTGTTTCGGGACGAGTTCTCGTATATCAGCCCGAAGCAGAAAGTCTCTGGTGGGATGATAGCTCGTCTTAATGCTAGTCAAGTACTAGACCCATTCTGACTGGCATGCCGACGTCTGCGTCTCCTGCGCGAACCATGGGAGCTCTGACTCGACGTCCACGAATACACCGAGAAGAAATCACTGCCCGTGTACGACCCGCTCTGCGACGCAGCGCTATGTCGACCACTCCTGCGACGATGCGAATGGCGTCTTGGATCTGTCTCTCCAGCAGAAGCTACCGTGGAAGCCCGATCCAAATCATCAGCTTCTTCATAGATATACTCCTCCCCACTGAGTTCATACTCCTCCGCTGGCATCCCACGCTGCTGCTCCGACTGTTCCTTAGTTTTATCCTCTCCATTCCCCTCCTTCCCCACCGACTCATCCTTCTTCTCAGCATCAATCCCCAACACCCTCGGCACATCCTCTTTCCCAGACCCAAACCCAAACCCTACCACCACAACCATTAGCAAACCACCCTCTCTCCTCCCCCGAGGAATACTCACATTGTTCCCAAAACCCTTTCTGCGGGACATACAACCCCACATTCCCCACTTCCCCCTCCTTCACCCCCGGCAAATACATCCTCACCATGGGACTCCCATTCAACACATCACAATAAATATCCCAAGGCCCAATATCCTCCGGAAACTTTAACGCCGTGGCCACCGTAATAGAATAATACGCCGGAATCAACACCCTAAAATGCGGCCTCCCCATCCCCATCCCCCTTTCCCCCCCTCTGCACCCTCCTCATAGCCTGCATATAAACCACCACCGCATCCAAACTCTGAAACAACCCAATAAACCTCTCCCCCAACACCCCCCTCTTCAAAATCAACTCCTCAAACCCATGTCTCCAGATCGTATCCGGATGATACACCAAATACCACGTATCCTCACTCTCGGACTTGATTTTATGCGAGAGCATGTTGTAAACGAGGGTGGGGAATTCCGAGGCCACGCGGAGGGCGTTATCGCTAGCTAACGTCGTGTTGAGGGTCTCCAGGTGCGTGTTTATTTGGCGCAGTTGGGAGGTGGTTTCGATGGCTTGGTAGATGGCGATGGCGGCGGCGGCGGGGGGAGGGTGGAGGCTAGGCTGAGGGCGTAGCTGGTATAGAGGGGGTGGTCGCCGTGAGAGTTTTGGGCGATGAGGGTGCTGGAGAGGAGGGAGTGCCCGATTTCGGTGAGTTCGTCGAGCGTGTTGAGGAGGTGGGTTAGGGTTTTGAAGATCATTTTTGTAGATTTTTTGTTGGTGTGGTGTGGTGTGGTGGTTTGGAGTTGGTGGAAATGGGTGGGAGGGGGTGAGGGTGTTGGTTTGAGGTTAGGACATGTCTTTAGATGTTTGTCTGTTGTTGGAGGTAAGAGGTGGGAGTTGGAGATGTGAAGCTGTCCACGTCTTGATGGTGGTGGGGCTGGGCGGGGCGAATAGGATCGGGGATCCGGGATAGACAACACATCGGGGTTGGAGGTATTCACCAATAGCTGCATCGCCTCACTTTGGGTAGCAGGCCAATTATATCAGATTTGATTTGTTGAATGAATGATGGAAGATACTAATGATTTTGTGGATTACTGCTGTGTAGAGTAAGCTCCATACAGTGTTGATGCAGGGTGATGGTTTACAGGTTTATAGTTTATCTAATTGGGTTACACTTCCTCTATTCTATACTTAGTATCATTATGATCTTGGCCATGTTGGATACAACTAATACTCAGAATAAATGAACCAGGTACCCTTCGAGGTCATGTTTAATGCAACACAATATGCTTGGAATTTACTGACATCACTATGGAATATACTAGCAATAAACATAATCACAACTCAGCTCAAATGCAAACGGCACTTGCCAACTGTTGGTTGTATCTAAGTCATATCAAAGAGCTCATTATTGGCTTTCTCATCCCAAAGATCCGATTCCTCGTCTGTACCAAAGAGCTCTCTGTTTTCTTCCTCGTTCCAAAGATCCTCCCCCTGCTCCACCGTACCAAATATTTCCACATCAGTCATTTCGTTCCAAGTCTCATCCTCCGACGGTGGCTCCTGTGATGACTCGACTTCATCATCTGCCTCATACATTTCCTCGGTTGTATAGCCATAGTTCGTGTCTGTTCCCACATCTGTCTCATCCCTCACAGATTCTGCCCCAGAAACCCCACTGTCTGGCGACTTGACTACAGGCCGGCCTTCGTTTGCCGGGTGCAACTTGCAAGTACACCATTCCAGCTCTTGAGCCTTTTTCGGCTGCACGTTCCTTTGTTTCTGATGGTACATTTTCCCAGAGAGAAGCTTCCATGCATGGAGAAGGTCATACGGGTCTAGTTCAGTGACCGTGCCTGTGTCAGTAACCCTGGACCGGGGAAAGAGGTCTCGCTTTCCCTTGACGAGCTGGTAAATATACCAGAGGGTACCTAGTGATACAATGTTGGTACGGTTCACCAAATTCTCCGAAGTCTTTTCCACTCTGGCGGGATATATGTTATTGAGAAGTGGCTTGAACTGGGGATCCTGGTAGTGTTTGAACAAGTCAATGCCATGAATATTAGGTGGTCGCGCGAGGTTGAATAGCTTTTTCAAATAGGCGCGATACTTCAACCACTTATCAAACTGGGGCTTGGTGACTGGATCCTCATGATAGAGCGCGTATACGTCGGTGGTCCACTTCAAACCCAGACAACTGGCCAAGAAAGCATCGCTCTTTTGGATATTCAGAACGCATCTGTTGGTGTAGCCAATGCCCGGGTAGTTGTGTTGGTTGCAAACTTCTGTTCTGTCGGATGGAGCTTCCTGGTCTCTAGGGTTGTCTAATGACCAAGTTAGTATGTATCCACCCTAGCATTGAGACAGCTATAAAAACCCTTAAATGAAAAGTAGGGTCAAACTTACCACTTGGCTCAGCGTTTGGTGGCATGTTAATATTTATGTCTTGAGAAGGCAATAGACACAGTATCAAGAAAGGTCAAAGTCTGTTCAAGTTTCTCACCGTTGCATTGAATGAGAGAAATAAGCGTCGGGTATCTATGGGCAAAGAGAAAAGAGGAGGAATACAACAAGCAGAAGGAATCTGTCAGAGGAAGATGACGAGGAAGATGACGATGAACGGGTGAATCGCCTCATCAGTAGGTTCACTTCAGCTGGAACCGGAGTATGTATGGTGAATATCGCTCTGTTCCATTTCCTGCCAATAGCAAGTCTGTGTAACATTATCATGATCGGCAGTTGACTATCTATCAATCTGCTTCATCCGTGGATACAATGAGCTAATGTCCATAACGTTGACTATAAATCCCGAGTGAATTGAGTGTTTTATGTATCGGCGATGCAAAGGACGGAGATCCATGTCGATCACCTGACTGCGTGCAGATCAGCAAGAGCACAGCAGCACAGCACTTTCCCGCAACTGACAACTGCAGTGATTGATGATCCTAAGTTATTCATCACGATGCATCCCACCACTAAGCCAATCATGGCAGAAAAGCGCATGAGGTACGATGAGGTCGCGTGGAAGAAAAGTGACGAAACATTTGCAGCCTGGAGGAAAAGGCTGTTCAATGAAAAGGTCTTTCGAGACATTGGCGCGCTGATTATCAGGCACCGTGGAGGACCGGCCGAGGAGCTGTTCCCTCCAAGAAAAGGATCATTCAATGTCATTCTCCGAATGAAATTCCTCGATGGTGGATCAGCAGTCATCCGCTTCCCGGCTGCGGGCTTTTCGATGTTTCCAGAGGAGAAGTTGCTCAGAGAGGTCTCTGTGATGCGATTCATCGAATACAACACATCAATTCGGGTTCCGCATGTTCTGTATCATGGAAAGTCTGAGGAAATCCCGGCCGGACTGGGGCCGTTTATCATTATGGAATATTTGGAAAACGACTCCGATATCATCGATGCCCTAAACATTCCAGGTCGCGCGGATGAGGACCGACCTATCCTGGATCCTAATATCTCCGACGAAAGGCTCAGGTTCGCTTACAGTCAAATGGCAGAGATTTTGCTTCAGCTGGGCAGGCCTTCTTTCAGCAAGATTGGCTGCTTAACAAGCAATGGAGATGAGGACTTTGAGGAATGGGACGTCACACACCGTCCTCTGACCATCAACATGAACGAGCTCGTCCAGCTTGGTTGTGTTCCCGAGCATCTCCTCCCACAGCAACCATTCGAAACCGCGTCTTCCTATTTTCTGGCGCTTGCAGAGCTACATATGACCCATCTCTCCTCGCAGCGTAACGACGCGTTTGACTCTGAAGAGGAATGCAGGACCAAATATATTGCAAGATGCTTATTCCGGAAACTTGCACGAGAGAATCGACTTTGTTCACATGACAATGGTCCCTTCAAGCTTTTCTGTGATGATCTGCGCCCTGCCAATGTTCTCGCGAACTCAGAGTACAACTACGCCGTTGTTGGGGCGATTGACTGGGAGTTTACCTATGCTGCTCCAACTGAATTTGTGCACAGTCCTCCGTCATGGCTGCTGCTCGAGCGTCCAGAATACTGGGAAGCTGGTCTGAATGACTGGACACGAGCTTACCAAGAACGCCTACCAGTATTTCTAGAAGAGCTCCAGGTGCGGGAAGATGTGGCTATCCAGCGGGGAATCATGTCCGAGAAAGATCGACTGTCTCAGCACATGAAAACGAGCTGGGAGAGTGGTGATTTCTGGGTCAGCTATGCAGCGAGGAGGAGCTGGGCTTTTGACATGATCTACTGGGCGAGAATTGATCGTCGATTCTTTGGAACAGGCGATTTACAGGACCGCCTAAGCCTGTTGACTCGGGAAGAAAGACAGGAGATGGAAGGGTTTGTGCAGAGAAAGATGGCGGAGAATGTTGGTCTTTAATTGTTCACATCGAGCTTCATCACCATCCTTACACTATCATGTCCCACTAGCAAACCATAACCTTGTGTTATTTATGAACCGTCAAGTTACCATTTGGTCGTACCAGCCTAGCATGTTCATGTAGCTTAATCTGCATATATTCTCCACTCAATCACAAACAAATTAAGCATCATCTCATCCACGCCCTAACTCTCCCAAAATAATCCACCCCAAACACAACCCCACATTAAAGACGACATAAACCCAAAGCAGCCCAAAATTCCTCCACCGCTGATCATAGAAAATATCCATGCCTTGAAAAAATTGATCCGCCGAGGAGAGTGTACAATACTTGCATAGGGAATCTCTTTTAACTCTGCCCATCGATAGAGAAGGTCATTTGACGGGAATATCCTCGGAACGGTATTTACCCGGAGCATGTTATTAAAACCCCCTTTTACGTACAGCTAGTACTATATAGGTGTAGTGACTCCGGTGTCATTAGATCACGCTGTGGATATCAAAAGAACAACTTCTCCGGCTTGAGAGCCCTCTCAATGATACCAGTCATCTCTGCATTCCGAAAAGACCAACAAAAGTGTCATTGTATCTAGATTCGTACGTACCCAATTTCCCCATGTATACTGTCTATACCATTTCAAGCTAGCGTGCGGTATCAGTAACATCCCGGGAGGTCGGGCTAATATCTTCTCCGCATGTGCATCCCTCCGACAGCAGGGATGACCAGCTTCATCTACGATCATTCCGTCCCTTAACTCGATACAGCCCTTAGCCCATAGGAGTACGCAACAAACTACAAAACTCGCTGACATGCCATCCGATCAAAAGCCTCGTGTATTCGGGTATGCAGCATCCGATATCGACGCCCTGTGTCGGACTGCAAGCAGTCTGCGACAGGACATTGCATGCACCTGTAACCTCAATCAACACCCCGCAAGTGGGTGCTTCAACTGGGCCGTCTTTCTCACCTTTGAAGATGGCGTCCAATGGGTTATGCGGTCCCCACACACCGGCTATGCTGCGATACCAATGGAACTCATTGCAAAAATGTTGGAAAGTGAAGCGGCCACTTTAAAGAAGCTTTACCCCAAACGACATCGGGATCCCATTCATCTTGATGAGCAAAGCGCCTGGCTGGCAACTAGCACAAGCCTGGAAAGAACCAGGGTTTGGAAAGCCTGAGCTGGCGGCACATCTAAAAGCCAAAGTCGTTCGTCAGCTGGGAGCCATGACCTACAAACTCTCCCAATTACGCTTCGCTCAAATAGGATCGCTCTTGGAACGGGATGGAGTTTTCCGAGTGGGTGAATGTCTCTCGTGCGGCCACATCCTGCACGATCGGCACTCTCTTGAAGATGTCACGCGAGGACCATTTACCACGGAGACGCCGTTCTTCGACAGCCTCATCGCGGCGTTGAAAGAACATGCCGAAGTCCTACCACTGTCTCCCCACTGTTTCGTCGCCCCAATCCCTAGCCGTGGGGATTATGAGTCGATTGAGCAGTACCATAAGGCACGCAATCTGTGGAATGACTTTGTCACTATTGGAAACAAGATTGATTCATCCGACAATAGGCTCGACTATATTGTGGTTGCAGATGCCCTCAGAAATCTCATCTCAGTATGGCGATCACAATTGCCAAAGACTGATACGCAGTCTTTTCCGCTATGTCATGCTGACCTGAGCATCAATAATATCTATGTTGACGACGATTACAACATTACATGCATCATTGACTGGGGATTCTCCTCAACTGTCCCGGAAGCTATGATGTTGATTCCCCCAGGTCTGCCACAGTCTCGTGATGAGCTAAATGAATCTCTTGTTGCTGCTTTCAGGAACGGGTTCGTTTCTGCCGTCTCCAAAAGCACGAATCTAGAACGGAGCGAGATTCGTGATAATGCAGCCAGCATCCTACAGCAGAGATGCTCCTGGTTGTTAACGCGGCTTCTCAATTTTGACTCTCTCAATGACTACAGCCTCTTTGCAGCAGCGTGGAAACATACATACGGCCACGAGGGAGATATCAGAGCAAAGATCGTCGCCTCACTATGTACAGTTGTACAGCGAAATTAAAATAGACGACGAGCCGTTAGAGAAGACCAAAAAGGCAGAGCGTGGTTACTTTCGAGATAGGATATTCAAAGAAACCATCGCAAGAAAGTTGACGTTGGTATCACAGTGGAAGATCCAATACACGTCATCCCATCAGGGTCTGCGAAAAGAGGGCGAGCTGTTTGTCACTGATTCCAGGCTATGGAAATGGATCTTGGAATTTATGCAACAGTGGGAGGAGATTACTGATACGAGGTTTCTATAGCAACATTTGCCTTGACCACACACTGAATATCATAGTTCTATGCCTAATAGCTTGCTCGGATTATCATCCAGTCTCTAGGAATGCTCATAGCAGAAACTAACCATACAAGCAACCACCTTCTATCACAAACCATCACTTTTCACAGCTTCCTCAAAAACAAACCAACCGCTCATCCCATACCATAAATCCACCCATCACCCTACAAACACCCCTCAACCACTCCCCCAACGCCATAATAGCCATCGCCTGCCCATACGGCATGGCCGTCAACGGAATCCTCTTATAAAAATCCAAACAATCACCCATCCCCGTCCCAAAACTCGTCTGCTGCAACTCCCCCGTCTCATCCACCGCCCCCAACACAGCCCGAATAGCCTTCTCCGCCACCCCCCGATACCTCACAGGCAGATACCTCTTCCTCACAGCCTTCAGAATCCCATACGCGAACCCCGCCGTCGCCGACGCCTCAACATACGAATCCGGATGATCCAGCAAAGTATGCCAAAACCCATCATCCTCCTGCACCCTCTGCAGGGCCTCACACTGTGCCTCCAACGTATCCAGCAAATGCACCCGAATCGGATCCCCCTCCTTCAACTCCAACAACTCCACAAACTCCGGAATCACCATCGTCACCCAACTATTCCCTCTCGCCCACCTCGCCCCGCAAAATTATGCCCTCCATCCTCAAACGTCCACCCATGAAACCACAACCCCGTCTTCGTATCAAACAAATACTGAATATGCAACAATACCTGCCGCTTCGCCTCGGCAATATACTCGGGCCGATTCAACAACTTCCCGATCTTGGCCAGCGGCATCACAGTCATCATCAACGTATCATCCCACAGCTGTTGGTAGTTCTCCGTCACGTACGTGACATGTTGCATCCCGCCGTATTTCGTCCGCGGGAGCTCGTACATGGCCCATTCGGCCCAGGCATCCAGCCAGGGGAGATATGTCACGTTGCCGGTTTTCTCGTACACGTAGGCCAGGGTTAGGAAGACCGCCATGGTGTTGATGTTCTTGGTGGTGCCGCCCTCGGCGAAGCGAGCGGCGAACCAGTCCTCGATGATTTGGAGTAGATGTGAGGATCCAGTCATCTCGTAGTATTTCCAGATGCCGTAGAGGCCGATTCCGTGGGTCCATTCCCAGCCATCCCAGGATTTGGTGTCGATGATGCGGCCGTCCGAGAGAGGGAGGAGGAATGTACCCGTGGTGTCTTTGATGTTGATTAGGTTGGTGATGAGGAGGTTGATTTTGGAGTGGATGGGGGTGGGGGAGGGCATTTTGTTCGATATTTGTGGTGTTGTGATTGCTGTGGTGGTGCGTGGTGTGGTGATATACAGACGATGCGGGGAGGGTCTCGGGGTAGTTTCACCCGAGCCACCACGCCAATAGTCTGGGCATCTCGTCTATGCCCATCCCATCAATTAAGCGAGCCAGCTCGGGCCCATTTCCCCCGCGCTCAGGCGGGCCCTGCCGCCCCCGGATTCCACCCCAGATACAGACCGGGGTAGCATCTTATCTTTCTCATCGACTGCATGTCTCTCATTGGAGTGAAAATGCGGCTGCCGAGGAGCCGCGGGCTCGTCCCAGGACAGATAAAAGGGGGTTTCTGCCCGGTGTTGACTCACTCAGCAGACATCCACCATGTCGATGGAGAATATTTCCTCGGTGCCTGTGGGCGGGACTACTGCCGTGGATGATAAACCCACTCAGGATCTCGCTCATGTGGAGCGGGTCTTGTCGTCTGCTGATAAGCTCAAGGGTGAAGATGTCCGGGTCGATACCGAGGTGTTGGAGTATGCTGCTCGCGGGCAGATCGAGGTCGACGATGAGGATAGTCGTCGTCTGCGTCGGATGATTGATCGACGGGTGTTGGTGATCATGATCGTGACGTATTTCTTGCAGGCTTTGGATAAGGGCACCATGTCGTTTGCGTCGATTATGGGGATTAAGACGGATACTAATCTGAAGGGACAGGAGGTATCCACCTATCTCTATTCCTTTCTCCAATTATGAATATAGCTGATATTTGCAGTACTCCTGGCTCACAACATGTATCTACATCGCCGTCCTGGTAGTCGAATACCCCACCAACTGGATTATCCAGCGTGTTCGCATCGCCAAATACCTCGGCTTCAACATCGTCTGCTGGGGAACCATCCTGGCGCTACACGCAGCATGTCACAACTTTGCTGGTCTAGTCACCGTACGCACTCTACTAGGTATCTTCGAAGCAGCCTGCCAACCCTCATTTGTGGTCCTCTCCGGCATGTGGTACAAACGTGAAGAACAAGCCTCCACCGTAACCTACTGGTACCCTCCCCCCCCAATACCAATAATTCCCCACTAAGGTAGAACCAGGTACATGATGAACGGCGGACAACAAATCGTCGGCGGCCTCCTCGCCTACTGCTTCAGTCTGATCCCCTCCCACCGTGCCCTAAAATCCTGGCAAGCCCTCTTCCTCACCTACGGCTGCATCTCCGTCCTCTGGGGCTTATTCGTAATCTACTGGATGCCCGACTCCCCCATGCGCGCCAAATGCTTCACCGAATCCGACAAACACAAAATGGTGGAGCGCGTCCGAGCGAACCAAACCGGTCTGCAGAATAAAACCTTCCGAGCGTATCAAATGTGGGAGGCGTTTCGCGATCCACAAATGTGGTGTTACTGCGCCATTCAGGTGTTCACCACCCTGCCGACGAGTGGGCTGGGCGCGTTCGCCAATATTATTATCAGTGGGTTTGATTTCACCGAGTTGCAGACGCAGTTGTTGGCGATGGTGTTGGGAGTGTATATCATTGGGGTGTTGTTGGCCAGTGCGTGGTTGGTGAAACAGTATGAGCAGAATTTGTTGGTTATGTTGGGGTTTATTATTCCGTGAGTCATTCTTTCTTATACCTGTTGGGGATTGGGAATGCTGATGGTGTAGGTCGTTTGTTGGGACTATCGTCCTCATGACGGTGGAAAATACCAGTCTGAGCACCAAGGTCGGGTTGCTGATTAGTTACTATATCACGTTGTCGTTCTGGTCGGCTCAGAATCTGGGGTTGTCGATGGTGACGAGGAATATTGCGGGGGCGACGAAGAAATCGACTGTCGTGGCGGCGACGTTTGTGTCGTGGGCGGTGGGGAATGCAATCGGTATGCCCTTACCCTTATTTATGCCAGTGTTGATGCTGATGGATGATGCAGGCCCCCAAGTCTTCCTCGATCGTGACGCCCCCCGGTACTTCATCGCCTTTGGGGTCCATCTAGGCTGTTACTCGGCCATGACTCTCTCGGTGATCTTCCTCCGGTTCTATCTCATCCGGGAGAACAAGCGGAAAGATCGAGCAATGGCCGAGATGGGAATTGCCCTAGAGGGCGAGGATCATCTGGCCCGGGCATTTGAGGATCGGACAGATCGAGAGAATGTGTATTTTCGGTATATTTACTAGCTTACCTACTACCTATACCTGCCCAATGGATGAATTACACTTTGTTCAAGTTGATACATACATACATACATACATACATACTCCGTAGTGAATTAGGGCTATGAACAAGAATTCCTCTAGTGATCAGTATTTACAACCCCCTCCCCCCTCCTGCACCAAGCTCACTTCTGTAGATCTTCAACCAACTCCTCCACATCCTTCATCCTCTTCCCATTATTCTCCCCCACATCCAACGCCACCAACACCCGACTCACACAATTATACCCCGCAATCCCGGTCGTCAACTCCACCACCTCCCGATCCGACAACCCCGCCCCCGCCTCTTCACTCTGCAACGCCCGAAACGTCTCCTCCTTCACCTTCACCGTCCTCGTCATCTCATCCGTATACCGCACCACCGCCCTCTGCAATCCCGTCAACGCAGAACCCTCCAACAACCCCTCCACCTCCTCCCCAACACCCTCCCCAGCAAGACAAGGCAACGTCCGCACAACCTGCAATTCCTCCGGTTTAATCCCCCCCTTCAACGCAAGCGGTGCATGCGCATTCCATTCGTATATAGCGTTCGTGAGAACAGCGACTCGACAAACGGCTAGTTCTAACAGGCCCTGGTCGATGATAGTTTGGGTGCGGATTGCGCCTAGGAAGGAGTTCCAGCCGTCGGCGACGGGGGGAGAGTGCAGGAGGGAGAGGTCGAGGGGGATGAGGGGGCGGGGGTGGCGGCGGGAGGCGATTCGGGCGTAGATTTCGGGGGTGCTGGGGGAGGGATCGGATGGGGGGGGTGTGTTGGGGGCGTAGGGGAGGCGCATTTTTCGTATTCCTATACTTGTACTTTTGGGGATGGGTGTTAGTATTTGTGGTAGGTGGGGGGATAGGGGGGTGAGGTGGTGGTTGACTTACGGGTGGGAGAATGAGGGGAGTTTGGGTCTGCGGAGCATAGATAGTAGATAGTAGGTAGATAGTGTGGGTGGGATGGATGGGGTATTAAAGATTAAAGCGGGTAGTAGTGTCTGGGGGTGCGTTTATCCGCCCGACCCGAGATTGGTTGCCGGGCGGGCGGTCGGCAGATACAATGCCGATGGTTTGGTTCTGGTGTAGGAGTAGCCCTATTTTGATACCTACTATGGAGTATATATGGAGTATGGGGATGGGAATGAGCCTGGGGGCGGGGCATCCCTTGAGTATACATTCCGGTGCTGCAGGGGTATTTACTGCAGTGTGGAGGTTACAAGTATCTATTTTATTGTCTGTGTTCGGTTTTATATTTGTACTATTGGATAGAGCTACTTACTAGAGAGTATATCTATGTGTGTCTGGTGATGTTAGTAATAATAGAGCATTCAATGACTCCTACCACATTATAATAATATCAACAGTATCTACTCTGTGTATACTATTCCATGATGATCATACCATCCCTGCAAGGGTCCCACCCTCGCGCATCCCTCGCCTCGTGCTGTCTACCCCTGCCATTAACACCAGGTTTGATCATACAACTAACATGTTACAACTGTAGCCATGACGGATGACATATCATGGCATTTGTTTCGACGGATGAATCTGCAAGGGGATGCAAGGGTTCAACGGTTGCTATCAGGAAACACTACCTCTACCTCTGTAACATTAATATCTATAACTGACCGCTAACCTACCTACCTATATAGGGTTCATCCTACCCCGATCACCACAGACCATCAAGAACTACCACCACCACCACTACCACAATGAAGTGGCTCACCTTCCTCCTCACCACCCTGAGCAATTTGGGGATAGGTACCACCCCCCCTCTCCCCCCTCACAAACCCCCAACACTAACCACTACACAACCACAGTAACCAGCTCCATAATCTCCTTCTCCCCGCCAACCACCCTCACCACCAACTCAACCTCCCCAAACCCCAACCCAAACATAACCTACAGCCTCACCATCCCCAACACCACCACCCCCACCCACCCCGGCCCAATCTACATCCAAATCACCGCCCCAACCACCATCCAATGGATCGGACTCGGCCAAGGCTCCCAAATGACCGACTCCAACATGTTCATCCTGTACACCTCCTCATCCTCAAAAATCACCCTCTCCCCCCGGTCTGGCCTCGGCCACTTCGAACCCCAATACACCTCAGCTACCCAAATCACCCTCCTCCCAGGGACCGGCATCACCACCAACCAAGCCAACATCACAACCATGACAGCAAACTTCCGCTGCGACAACTGTCTCACCTGGCAAGACGGAACCGGAAGAATGAGTCCCCTGGACCCTAACTTCCCATTCATCTGGGCGTATAAAATCGGGGTGCCGATTGATTCGGCGGCTTTGGACGCAGATATTTCCATTCATGATTATATGGGGCAGATACGTGTCGATTTAACCAAGGCTTCCCTACCGGAGAGATTCTACTCCGGGTCGAATTCGACAACGGGGAATTTAAACGATACTACGAATCCATTCCTAGATTATAACCCCCTTACGGATTCTCTACGTGTGGGGACGGATACTCCCGATACAGACACAGGGTCGATGATGGGTTCGCACATACCCAAGAACATGAAACAAGTGTTGATAGCGCATGCTACGCTAATGGGCCTTGCTTTCGGGATTTTGTTTCCCTTGGGGGCTGTTCTTATGCCGATTCCTATTTCGTCACTGCCGGTGAGGAAAATCTTCCTTCATGCGGGTATACAATTGTTTGCGTTGGGAGTTACGTTGGCGGGGTTCGGAGCGGGAGTGTATATTGCTCATGCGGCGGGTCAATTATCTAACCCGCATCCTATTATCGGGATTGTGGTTGTGGGGGTGTTGGTGTTGGTGCAGCCTGTTTTGGGGATTGTTCAACATCGCGAGTATAAAAAGACCGGAAACCCTGGGGGAAAGGTTGGGGTGCTGCATCGGTGGGTTGGTAGGGGGGTGGTTGTGTTAGGCATGATTAATGGGGGCTTGGGGTTTCGGTTGGCCGGGGTGGGAGGGGGGTTTGCGCCGAAGGGAGCGGTGGTGGGGTATTCGGTTGTGGTTGGGGTGGTTGGGGTGGGGTATCTGTTGGTGCTGATTTGGGGGATATCTAGGAAGAGGAGAGATGGTGGAGAGGTGGAGAGAAATGGGGAGGGATTGGGAGATGGGGGAGAGATGAAGGTAGAGGGGAAGGGGAGGATACGAGGTTGGATGGGGAGAAAGCGGGTGTGGTTATGGAGGAGAGGTAGTGTTAAGGCGGGGAAGGTATTATTGCTGGGCAGAATGGGTTAAGGAATTGGTAATCGGAAATACGAGACATGTGGGGTGGGGCTGTCAGCACCTTATTATAGTCATCTAATTATTATCTCTATACATCTATGTATGCACTATGCATCACCTAAAACTTCAACACAGCCTTACCCAAGTTCTTGCCGTGGAATATTCCCAACAATCCCTCAGGAGCATTCTCAATTCCCTCCGTCTCGTGAATCAACGACTTGAAGGATCCCTCCTTGATCAACTTCTGCACCCGTTCCTGGTGCTCCTGCGTGTACTTGTCACCCATTCCCTTGTCACCCACAATGAATCCCCGCATGTCCAGACGCTTGGTCAACACGTAGGTGATGTTCTTGATCGGGTAGCCACTGCCGTTGTACTGTGAGATCATACCGCAAACAACAATCCGACCAAAGTCGTTCATGGCGTTCAAGGCCGCCTCGAGGTGCTCACCACCCACGTTCTCGTAGTAGATGTCGATACCCTGAGGAGCCAGACGGGCCAAAGCATCGCCCGGCTTCTCAGTCTTGTAGTTGAAACCACCGTCGAAGCCCAGCTCCTTGGTGATAAATTCGAGCTTCTCGTCGGAGCCAACGGATCCGATAACCTTGAGACCCTCGTGCTTGGCCAGCTGACCGACGAGCTGACCGACGGCACCGCTGGCCGCCGACACGAAGATCGTCTCGCCCTTCTTGGGCTTGCCGATCTCGTAAAGAGAAGAGTAGGCCGTCAGACCGGGCATGCCGAGGGCTCCGAGGAACACACGCACATCCTCAATGCCGAGGGGGTTGGCGAGAGCACGCACCCGGACGAGCTGCTCGGCCGAGACGGAAATGTATTGCTGAATGGGAAGGTAGCCGATGATCAGGTCGCCCTCCTTGTAGGCGGCAACGTTGGAGCGGAGGACCTTGGCAATGACGGCATTCTCAATAGGGGCGTCCAGAGCGAAAGCGGGGGAATAAGACTTGATGTGGGCGGGGCGCATGCGGCCGCGAAGGTAGGGGTCGAAGCTGGCATACACCGACTGGACGAAGATGCCGTTCTCCGGAGCGGGGGCATTGCCATCGTACGAGACCGGCTCGACGGTGACGTCCTGGCCAGGGACAAAGTAGCCGGTGGGGATTTGCTTGAAGATGAGGGCGGAGTTAGACATGATGATATTGATATTGTGTGTTGTTATGATTGCCAAAAGTCCGTTCAACGTCCGCTTTATATCCTGGGTGGCGATTACAAAGCATCTTCATCCCCTAGCAAGAAGCTTCTCGAGGACTACCTAGGCTTTGCCGGAAACGGCTGGTGTGGGTGGACTCGTCTCGAACCAGTGGATAGATTGGCGCAGCGTTCCTCAACCACGGCTCGAGTGGATCTGCAGAATTGAGGCAATCGGCGGATATGCTTGTTCAGGGCAGAAGAACCGGCCGTGGACCCATCGTCTGGGCCGGTTATGCCAGACACAGCGGGATAGTGCACAATAAAGTGCGGATTGACTGATTAATTAAGATGGAGTGATTATCAAGCAGAAATACCGCAGAAATATCTTTCGTTGTGATCTGTTCATGCCTCGGTATATTGATGTTTAGTCGGATCGGAGATGATGCCATTTTTAGTCAGCCCCGTTTCCATTTTTTCCGGAAATGCCTCGGGGCCCGACGGAGGCAACTCCAATTCAACCACGCAATTCCGAAACTGCCGACTGGGAATTCCCCTCTCAAACAACACGTCCAGTTCCTCAAAGGTCCTCCCTCTGGTCTCCGGTAGCCACCAGAAACAATACCCCGTGCATAGCGCACTCGTCCCTGCAAACAAGAATCCGAGTTTGCCCCGCCAGTTCCCCTCGTCTTCGTTCATCGCGTACGGAATCGCCACCGCGAACACCACCGACCAGACATAGCAGCTCATCGTGGCTAACGCAATGGTCAACCCCCGCAGTCGCGCCGAGGACACCTCGGCCAGTAGGACATAGCAGATTGGCCCGAGACTGAGATCGTACACAAGCGTGCAGACCAGCATGAGCCCGCACTGTCCCCATACTGTGGTCGAGGTTTGCGGGACAACATCTAGTACTCCGATGAGACACAGCACCACTGCCAACGCGGAGCAGCCAGAAAGGTACATTGACCGACGGCCCACGTACGGCAGCAACAACCACGACAAACACGTCCCGAGTAACCCCAGTCCGGTCAGCCCGATGTTCATCGAAAATGCATGCGACGAGTCCAGCCCGGCCAGTTCCATAAAGTGCACGGCATAGTTGATGAAGAAGACATTCCCGGTAAAGGCCTGCATGCTGTAGGCCATCACACAGATCACAAGGCGACGGCGGTTCGGTCCCCGGAGACACTCCAGGTACGGAGGTCGATTGTCTTGAAAGCTGGCCTCCAGATGTAGTGTCTCTTGGATGTGGGCTAGCTGGCGGGATACATCTACAGCTGGAGTGGCGAGCCGGCGCAGCGATGCCATGGCCGCTTCGTGACGGCCCTTGCGGCATAACCAGTATGGTGGATCGGGGCAGAAGAAGATCAGCGCGAGCATGATGCACGGCAGTGCCCACTGTGTTGCAATGGGAATTTGGTACGATAGAGTGTTGTCCATCGATGATGTGCCCTTGAGAACGCCCGAAGCGATCAGCGAGCCAATCGAGAAAGCCAGATTGGTCATGGTAGCGGCGAACCCACGGAGCGCCAAAGGTGTCACCTCTCCGACATATGCGGAGGCGCAGATGGGGTAGAATGCAATGACGCAACCGTTGATCAGCTCGCCCACGAAAAGCTGGGCCGGCGTGTGACTGAAAAACTGAACGAAGATGAAGCCGATGGACAGACAGGAACACACGGCGATCATCACTCGCGGACCAAAGCGGTCGTACGCCACGCCGGAGCAAAGCGCACCCACGATGGCACCCAGCAAGTTGGCGTAGTTGAAGGCCGAGATCCACTGGGCGGCCAGGATGTAGCTCCCATGGTAGTTGTAGCCGTAGGTTTCTTTGAAGACGTCGAGTCCGACCAGTCCTTTGACAATGCCACCATCCTAAACTGTTAGCTGCATCTCACTTGACCCGGGTAACCTACAATGCCTTTGAGGATAGTCGCCTAATTCTCAACATGTCAATGTCAATGTCAAGTTGTCTCGAGTCGGTCTTACCAGATTCATAAACGAGGCCCATGCCACCGCCGGCCAGTGCCGTCGCATGGCCTGCCAGAACCCCAGCGCGTGTTCATCTTGAACAAACTGCAAGGACTCGGGCTCCCCTACACCCGCCGGAAGGGCCAACACCACCGTTTGTTCTGAAATATTCCCCATAGCTGATCAAACTTTGAAGTGAGGGAATTTCTCAGGCTTTATGTGGACGCCTGCTCTTGGCTTCTTGGCTCGGCTGGTAGCGCCATCTCATAACAGTCGATTGTGCCTACCTCTGTCTATTGTACAATCCTGTGGAGTCCATTTACATTCGCCGTACACCGTAACGCCATGCCACACGCTAAACTTGATTGACCGGAGACTCGGGCTCGGGGGTCATTGGAAGACCTGCCAGAGGACCTTCGGGTTTTTCTCGTGGAGGCCAGTTCGGAGCCGGGTAACTGAGCAGTTTGCACACGTCCTGCTACCGTCAGTCTATGCAAAAAGTGGACTGCAAGGAACAGCAGGAACAAACCCGTCGTTTCCGTCGGAAATCATCGTAGAGTTTCTTCCAAATCTCCCGATCCTTGCACCCGCTCTCATGCACCGTGCCCGGCTTGACCTTGCACTTGGGCAGCATGTCGGCAATCAGTTCCTGCGGCCACATCACCCATGGCTTCGGCAATGGCCAGTCGGAGAAATGGACCAGCTTCGCCTCTGCCAGCACCTTCTCCGGATCCCACTCCTCATATTCATTGCCCAAGAAGGCCCGGTGGTCATCCTTGCGGAACTCACCCGAGACCAGTCCGTACTGTCGATGCGGCAGAACCAGCGCCGAGTCCCCGTACCGTTCATTCATCAGTTCCATATCGTATTTGACCCGTGAGCTGACATTCGACTCGACCTGACCGTAGGTGATGGCATGGGCTGCATCCATCAACGCATACCACTCTTTGAACGACGGTTCCAGCACAATCAACAGCGACGAGAGTTGTTTCGTATCGGGCAGTTGCCAGTAGGCGCGGGGCATGGCGACCTGGGAGGGAGGAAGGAAGAACAGTTCATCCATGTTCTGTAGAACGCTGACGTCGGAGTCGATATGGATGACACGATCGAATTCGGTCTCGCCAAAGGCAAGAAGCTTGGAGATGCTCTTATCCCAAGACTCGTTCGGCCCTGTACTGTTAGCTCAGTTGTCTAGCAGCGAGCGTGTCACCAACCTGCACCAGCTTTGACCATCTGCACGTCAATCGGCACCAACAACACATTATACTTCTCCGCCGCTATGGCCAGCAACTGACTATCCCGGTCGCGGTCGTCATCCACCAGCACGTCCCAGTTCTCGGGGTAGAACAGCACCCGCTGCGCCCGGCTGCCGAGGCGTTGTAATGTGTCGAACACGATGAGCGCATTGCACAAGTATGGGCTGGAGGTTGCATACTGGCTGTAGGCATACAGTGACCAGTCCACTCGGTCGTAGTCGATATGTGGAAGAGGGGGCGGCGGGGGTTTCTCGCGTCGTAGGAAGAGGACGAACAGGACGAAGACGAAGAAGGCGAGCCAGACCCGCGGGCTCTTGAGGTGACGGACCTGACGCTTGACGATGGACCAGCAGGGCTCGTCGGGGATGTCGAAGAAGTCAGCTTCGGAGGAATCCGAGCCCCTCCGATACGGGAGGATGGGAACTTTTTTAACTGCCATGGTTAGCTGATGGCAAGCATCTTGGTCGATTACTCCATGTCAGGGAGGCAATCGGTGATGGATAACGTTATGCAGGAATAAGGGATGAGTCAGGAGCCGGGGATAAAAATACTGTCCAATCAGATCGCAGAGAGCCGTGCAATGGATCAACAGATACCATAGATAGTAGGTAGAGAGATCTATCCTAGAATGATAATCGCATTTAATGTGAGCTGGACTGATCTGTGCTCTCAAATATACCCAGGCTAGTCCCAGTCTACTGATGCACGGTATCAACAATATGGACAGCCGACCATCCCAGCAATGCAGTAGTAGTATAAACCTTCATCCTGACATGCGAAAGCATCAAGCCGCTCCCACAGCGGTACTCAACGGTAGACACGATAAGCTGTTGTCTTCAATCGCATCTTCCAGTGGATGACACTGTTGCTGAACCCCCGGTAATATGTTTCTCCGCCCGGACATTAGTCATCCTCTCGTGAGATGAATCGCGACAGATAAGAAAGAGCAATTGAAGTCGGTGATCCTTGAATTGTGGCTTCTTACTCACTGGATTACATCTGTGCTTGCAATCGGGAGAACTTTACGAGTATTGCGTGATTGTTGCCTGTCAGCCGCAGCCGAGGGAATAGATACTCCGGACCAGAACTCACTCCCCCCACTCTTCCATTTGTCTTGTCGCATTATGGAGCTTTCCCGCATTCTCCTCGCCATCGCCGTTTACCTTGGTAAGTTCTTGCATGCGACCAGTCGTTCATTCTAACTGTCACAGTCATCCGCCTCGTTCGCAGTCACTTCTCCAGCAACAACACCGGTTCCACCATGTCTCACGGAAAGGTTATCGAGGTTGACAAGTAGGTGTTGTGGTATCCCCTGCAGATCGTTCACTAACTGTCCAGCCCTGTCATCTTCAAGGCCCTCACCTCCTCCGGCCCCGTGGTCGTCGACTTCTTCGCCACCTGGTGCGGTCCCTGCAAGGCCGTCGCTCCCGTGGTCGGCAAGCTCAGCGAAACCTACACCAACGTGCGCTTCATCCAGGTCGACGTCGATAAGGTTCGGTCGGTGGCACAAGAACTGGAAGTCCGGGCGATGCCGACGTTTGTGCTGTTCAAGGATGGTCAGCTACAGGAGAAGCGCGTGGTGGGCGGAAACATGAAGGAGTTGGAGGCAGCCATCAAGGATATCACGGCGTGAGAGATTATGTGAGATGTCTGAGCGTGCAAGATTGAAGAAGCAATTAGTAGCAACATCATTTGACGGCCTCAACCGGGCCTGTTCTAGCCTGGCCAGACTCCAATTCTGACAAGGCTGCCACGGAGAACGCCGCCTCAGGCAACCGTCGGCGCCAGCTGAGCCAAATTCCCGACTGCCGCTTGTGTCACTGTAGATAGCAACACACTTTTCCATTGTCCGCCCGTGTGGCTCGGATCCATGCAGCGCCCGCGGTGATTGGAAGTGGGCCGCCCAGGCAGTGCGATCAACCTGTCCACCACCTGCAGGCGGCAAACCGTCTCACTGTGCGGGGATGACAGCTGTATCTCTGACTAGGAGGGGTACGCCTCTTATAGCTAGCTTGCCCACCGTTTGTCTACTACTTGATTCCTCACTCGAATAATTACATTCATCATGGCTATAGATTTCACGGTAAGCTTCATCTTACACCTAGCTCATCCTCGATACTGAATCTAACCGACAGACCTTCTACAATGTCATCGACAACGAATTGACGTCGACAGCGCAAACCCGTCATGGAATTAACCCGGCCACCGGGCAGCCCAACCCTCAGGTGCCTCTCACTCCGGACGAGGATATTGACCGTGCAGTGGCAGCAGCCGGTCGGGCGTTCCGCACATGGTCCCGGACCTCGTTTTACGAGCGCCGCGCTGCCATCCATGCCTTTGCCGATCTCATTGAGACACACACGGAACCATTCGCGGCCTTACTAACCCAGGAGCAAGGCAAGCCACTGAGCCAAGCAACAACCGAAGTATCCATGGCCCTGCAATGGGCGCGAGGGCTCAGCAATCTCACCCTTCCGGAGACTATCCTGGAGGAGACCGAGGATCTGCAGGTCATCCAGCGGTATACCCCAATCGGGGTCTGCGCCGCCATCGTACCCTGGAACTACCCCCTGCTATTAGCCGTCGGCAAGATCGTGCAGGCTGTCTACACGGGCAACACCGTCATTGTCAAGCCATCCCCATACACCCCGTACTGTGACCTCAAGCTTGCCGAACTCGCCACCCAATGCTTCCCTCCGGGCGTGGTGCAGGCGCTCAGCGGGGACGACGAGCTAGGCCCGGTGCTCACTGGACACCCCGACATCCAAAAGATCAGCTTCACGGGATCAGCAGCCACCGGCCAGCTGGTCATGGCGACTTGCGCCAGAACGCTGAAAAAGCTCACGTTGGAGCTAGGCGGGAATGACCCTGCGATTATCTGCGAAGACGTGGACATTGATGCCGTGGTTCCCAAGGTATTTCACCTCTTGTCTTTAGGACATCAGTTTAGGGCATCAGCTGACTCTGCAGGTGGCCGTTCTCTGCTTCCTCTGCTGCAGTCAAATCTGCATGATGATAAAACGTCTCTATGTGCATGAGAAGATCTATGACGAATTTCGCGACAAGCTTGTCCAGTTCGTCCAAGCCCTCAAAATGGGCGAAGGCACGGAACCCGACGTTTTCTTCGGACCCGTGCAAAACAGCATGCAGTTCAACAAAGCCAACAACTTTCTCAGGGACATTAAGAACAGCGGTCTAACTGCCATCTCCAGCCATGTCCCCAACCCATCCGGCTTCTTCATCCCGCCCACCATCGTCGATAACCCACCTGACAGCTCCCCGGTGGTGTGGCAGGAGCAGTTTGCCCCGATTCTGCCCATTCTCAAATGGTCGGATGAAGCGGACGTGCTGGCGCGCGCCAACGACTCGGTGTATGGACTAGCGGCATCGGTGTGGTCTCGCGATTTGCAACGCGCACGACGCATGGCCGACCAGCTGGAGGCGGGTTCGGTGTTTGTGAACACACACTTTGAATGTGCCCCATATGCGCCATTTGGGGGATACAAGCAAAGCGGCATGGGGACAGAACTAGGGGTGAATGGATTGATCGGATATTGCAATTCGCAGACGCTGTGGTTGCGAAAGGCCTAGCTAGCATACCTACCAGAAACCATTTCACTCATCTACACCCTAGCAAATCCTCCAACCACAACCCCTCTGTATCTACTCAACCGGCCACCTAGCACCCACCTTCCCCCCCAACCCCGCCCTCTCCACCACTTCGCGACTCCTCCTCTCCGCCTCCCTCACCACCTCCTCCACATCCATCGTCAACACCTCTCCCCCCTTCACCACCACTTTCCCATCCACCACCACCAAATCCACATCCCGTCCCGTAGCCGTATACACCACCGCACTAACAGGATTAAACCACGGCTGCATCGCCACTCCCCTGGCATCAATCGCCACGAAATCCGCCTTCTTCCCCACCTCCAAGCTCCCAATACAATGATCCAATCCCAACGCCTTGGCCCCGTTGATCGTAGCCATCTCCAACACCTCCTCCGCTGTCACAACCGTCGGATCCCCATTCACCCCCTTGTGGATGATCCCAGCTAGCTTCATCTCCTGCAACATATCGCAGGAATTGTTGCACGGGGCGCCATCCGTCCCAAGTCCGATGTTCACCCCGGCGCGCTGTAAATCGGGGACTCGACATGTACCGGACGCCAACTTGGCATTGGAGGTGGGACAATGCGCAACATGCGTCCCGGACTTGGCCACTTGCGCGATATCCCCATCATCCAAGTGAACCATATGTACCAGCACCGTCGACGGGGAGAGTAACCCTACACTATCACAGTACGACATGGGGGTGTGTCCGACAGAGGCAAAATAATCCCGATCTGCAGCTACCTCCGCACAATGCATGGTAATAGGAATACCATGTTTCTTAGACAAGGCGGTCATTTCTTTGTATAGATCGGACGATACCCTGTTTTGGTTTCATTCATTAGCCCTCCCTCCACCCACCAGAATCCAAGATAGAAAAGAAAGAATCGGATACATACCCCCCGGGCGTCCTCGCCCCAAACCAAACCCTAATCCGATCATCCGCCTTCCCATTCCACTTCTCCCACATTTTCAACGTACCCCCTAGGGAGGTTTCCCGATCCTCAATAAGTCCCGGATGCATCGCCCACGCATCATCCTTAGCGTATCGTCCCGTATCCATCACGATTTTGCCCAAACATCCCCGAATCCCACTCTCCTCGACTGCGCGACAGAGACCATCGAAGCCGTATCGATCGGCGAACTACATCCCATCATCATTATCAGCACATCCCCCCTCAACCCATTAAAATGAAAAAGAAAGGGAGAGGATAATACCATACTCTCCAAAAAACACGTCGTCCCACTCCCCAACATCTCCGCAATACTCAACCTCGCAGCCGCATATCCATCCTCTTCAGTAAAACACCCCTGTAACACCCAGATGCGTTCACAAAGCCAAGAAACTAATTCCAGGTCGTCAGCGCATCCGCGCAGTAGGGTTTGAGCTGTGTGCATGTGCGTGGAGATTAACCCCGGGATTAGGATTCGGCCGCTGAGATCGAGGATTTCCTCATTGGGGTATTTGGTGAGTAGGAGGGGGGTTTTGTCGATGTCGGTTATTAGGGATTTGTGGGTGCGGAGGGAGGCGTTGGTTAGGATGCGGCGGGTTGGGTCGAGGGTTAGGATTGTGGTGTTGGTGAAGAGCATTTTTATTTTCTTTTCTTTCTTTCTTTTTGGTTGGGTTTGGGGGGGATGGGCGGTGGTTTGAGGGGATTGAGAGGTGGGGGGTGGAAGTGAGGTATGTATATAGTATAGATAGTAGTAGTACTATGGTATGGTTTGGGTCGGTGGACGGAGACCTCCGATGGGGAGTGTGGGGGAGAAGATAGATAAGGTGGTGGGTGGTTATCGGGATGCGGGGGAAGGTAGGTATTAATTACTAAGAGGGGAGATATCTAGGTTTTGTTTACGCAGCATTTAGGGTATGGGTAGAAGTAGATAGAGGTTGGTTAAGCAGGCATTGGTCAATTATCTATCTATGCCAGTGGTAGAAGTAATCTACCGTAGGCAATGAGGACGCTATGTGAGTGTACCTCACACTTAAAAATATCTTACATATCAAATCTAGTCTCGCGATCAACTATTCTCAAAGAAAGGATGAGCGATTAAGTGACGATATTTGCTCGAATGGAGGAGCAAGTCATAAACAGAGTCTTGTGATAAGGGTCAAAATTGGGTCGAGAATCGATGATTACAGTGTCCAATTAGAGGACAGCATAGAACTGTGGGCACCACACTCAATAGTTAGCCATATCCAGATATCAGTTAAGAAGGCCTACAGAAAGGTTGACTTACAAGCAGAACACATGATACTAGCAACTGTTCGAAGATGTTTTGTTTGTTGAGCCACGCCAAAATTGTGCTAAAATTTATATAGTTTAAAGTGAGATATTTCCCCATCGTATTTCCAGATGCTCTATGTGGACCCACCTTGGTTAATTTACACCAAAAGCAACCGAGGGAGCTTGTAGTATGCGTAGTATGAGTAGGGAAACTTATAAGTATAGAGTCTGCTCTGTACTCTCAATAGGCATGCCTGTTCATAGTGAATGGATATTCCCTTCTCGTAATAGATTCATCAGATTAACTTAATGCTATACTGGCAAGATTAACAGAATTTTCTGTGGCGTGCTTATCGTCACTAACACAGGACAGTTTAGTAATTCCCTTTGCAAGAGTCTGATATATTGTTCCATTCCGAGACATGTGCATGTCTATAGATCTAGTTCTTCACTTCTACTCATCACTAAAACTACCAAAACTCAGCACACATATCAACTGCAATACAAACCTTCTTCCTCATACTAGTCCCCTTCCCACCCCCCAAAATGTTCCGCACTACCTCTCACCACTTCTCACACCTACACATAACCAGAACCCCCCCCTCCCTGCGGTTCATCCATCTAGTCCCAATCAAATTCATCACCAAAGACATCCAAAAAAAGTTGAACATCCAAAAAACAACAGCCTATATAGGCAAACCAGGAGAGGTCTTTATCCTAATCGACCCAGAACTCAGCAATGCTATCCATGCCGCTAGTCTCCTGTCTACTTCTACAATCACCGAAACCAAATGCAAACTTACCTTTTTTCACAAATCGCGGTACTTTGGATTCGGTGAGTAGAGAACAACAGAAGTTTGAGAACAGGTACTGATAGTCATAGAATCAACAGATTATCCCCGGCCTTAAATTCCAGATGAGCTTCTGCGGTCAACGGAATTAGACACGAGTCCTGCTACGTTGCGCCTAGAGGGAGAAATGCATGGGATTTACCTGGATGGAACTCCTAGTGGTAAAGGCTCTTTTCTTAGGCTTTTGTCTGAATGGTAAGGGGACTGATTTCCATGTTAGCTGCGTTTGCTGAGGTTGCGGCTGCTTCTGCACGACACCTGAAGCCTGTTCTTGATGCGTTGAAGGATTTGTGATATTGGAGTTAATGGGTCAGGGGTATGGTGGGTAGGGTGAGATGATTGGTTGAGTAGGATGTGCTGGATGTGTTATTATTTATTGCTTAAGGGTCTATTGTAGATATTGATGTTACTAAACTCATACTCAGCACAGTGTTGACACACGGTGGTTAGTTGCGATTGTGCATATGTATTTGAATGTGTTTGACTGATACGGATACATCTCGATCAAAACAGAGAGTAAGTAAGTGTCAAGGCCATTCATGATGGCAGCGTAGTCTCTCTGTTCCCTTTGCAGACTAAAAGAAAAAGTGGAATGTAACAACAATGGAAATGACAGGCATACTACAAAGCTCTGGTCAACGGCAAAGATCCACGGCTTTCATCGTGTGAAAAAAAGTACTTGATGATGTCTCTCTAGTACTAGATTTCTGACAGCTTATAGCTCAGAAATTCTGGAGTATACTCTTTCAGCGGTGATGCAATGGACTTCAATAGACACCCTGTCGCTCAAATGTCCATTCGTTTCTGGCAATGAAGAAAAGAGAGAGTAGAGGATTCCTATTGATCCACCTCACTTCACGATGAGTATTCTGTAATGCAACAGTGAGGCTGAGGAACAACCATCCCAAGCCATTTGTGAGTTACAAAACATACCAGACGAGAAGACGTAGCCTCCTTACAATCAGTCCATGTATCCCACACATCACATGAATCCTCATCTTCATCCTTCACACACCTTCCCATGCGTCTCCTTCACCTCCCCCATCCGTTCCACCAACGACTCCAACCACTTTCTCAACGAAGTCCTCTCCTCCCTCCTCTCAATCCCCAGTTCCGGTAACGGCAACCGAAACGGCCCCTTAGCAATCACCACCAGATCACACCGTTTCAACTGCCTCCTAGCGACCTCCTTCCCACACTCCAAATGCCCCCGCGAACCTCTTCCCCGCCCAGGCGGCCTGCACACGCAATCCGTCCAAAAAACAGGACAATCTATCGCCGGCAACAAAAACCCGTCCGACACTGGCCCTTCCAGATCCTTCATCCGAATGAATTTCCCCCCCGGCTGGAAGACCGTCTCGGTGAAAGCCACTCTTTGAGTCCCGTTGTGATGAGTTTCAACGACACCGACTCGCAGAGCGGGGGGCTGTTGGAGGAGCATTTCTCGCCAGCTGGCCTCAGGGCGGCAGAAGGTGTAGCCTCGATCAGATTGGATTTGTGAGTAGGTTTGGCATTTCGGCGGTTGTGGTAGGGGGTGTTGTTTTCGGAGGAAGTATTTGAGGAGGGGTTTGGTGAGGAAAGGGTTGAGAGTGCGGTTTGTGAGCGGGGTTAAGGGGACAGTGGACGGTTTGAAGAAGAGGGCGATTTGGCAGCGCGTGGACTTTTTGATAAGGGCGTGCCAAAAGGTGCAGACTCTCTGGGAGAGCAGGAGAGTGGTAGCGTCGAGATGGAGGAGGATTTCTTCGAGGATTTCGAACAGAAAGAGGATGTGATGGGGTTGTTTCATTTTGCTTGAGGGGTGGGGATGTTGTTCTGTCGATTATGCGGGGTTGGGCGTTATAAGTTGGGGGGAGCGGCTGTGCTCATGACGGTGTCATCAGGATGATAGTCGATTGCCGTAGGACGGAGAAGTATGTTTTGCATTCTCGTGGTGACTGCTCTGTCAAAGTCTGGCTAGAAAGTCAGTAGCCGAGATGATAAAGGTGAGGAAGTGAGAAGAACACTTGCAGGGGCGCCATCAGACGTTGCCTGTCATGCATCAGGGGAATTGTGTAGCTGCTTGGCAATGCAACATTAACTGGATCCAGTGACAACACTGGAAATTGGATGGCTTGTTCCGTCCCTTTATCATTAGGTTATTGTGATAGGGCGATGGAAATAGACAGGAATTCATTGGTCAAGGCGGCCACCAGCCTCTGGGCCCAGAAGAGTTGGCTGCAGCCACATCTCTCACTTCTGGGAGACTCGGGATCACCTGACATACTATGAAACTGTCTACAGTCGCGCTGGTTGGAGCCCGTCCAGGCCATACTCCGCTGCCAGCGCATCTCCACACGTCACCCCCGTCACATACGCCGTCGCCTGCGTGTGGTTGTTGGTCAACACTGGCACCACGCTCATGTCGGCCACCCGCAGATTCCCAATGCCAAACACCCGGAACCGATTGTCCACGACTGCATCAACATCCCCTGCCTTCCCCATCTTGGCCGTCCCGGTCATATGCCAGCTCGATCCCAGCGTGTTCTTCCAGAACTCCAAGATATCCTCGTCGGACTCAGATGGTGGGGCAATCAAGGTCGACACGGTGTCTTTCTGGAATGATTCATGCTTCGTCACCTCGAGCGCATGGCGATAGATCTCGATGCACGCCCGCCGGTCAAATGGATGGGACAGAAACTTCGGGTCAAACAACAGAGGATCTTCAGGGTTAGCCGACTGCAGCCGCACTTCGCCGCTCGACTGCTCGTTCATCAGGAACACCAGCATACAGATGTAGCTGTAGTCCTGGGTAGCCTCGGGCGAAATGAGGTGCAGGGGAAAGTGCGTCATAAACTCGTAATGCGGCACCGTGTCACGCTGCAGAAACTCCTGCACCGTAGAAGGCAGCGCTTTGAACTCGGCAGACTCGACCAAACGGTCCGACTTGAGCCAGCCGGCGGCGATTTGGCACGAGTGCCGAGCCCACGGCCCGGTGCCATCTTTGCTCCATTGCTCCAGAGCTGATGCCATGGCCGCCTGGTCGCCAAAGAAAGCATTGCGATCGTTCGTCGTCGGGTTACGTTGGAAGCACAGCGGGGCGAAGAAGTGGTCCCGAAGACCCTGTCCAACTGCAGGAACGTCTTTGACGATGGGAATCTGGAATTTTCGCAGCTGTTCTGCCGGTCCAATCCCGGAGTGCATGAGGATCTTGGGCGTATCCAGCGACCCGGGTGTCAAGATCACTTCTTTGGATGCAAGGTCTGCAGCACTGGTTAGCCTTGTTATTGGGGCATGTATAACTGCTTACATGTTTTCTCCTTGGTAACCACACCAACAGCCTTGGTGCCTTGAAGTAGCACCTTCAGCACCGGCGCCTCTGTGATGACAGTCAGATTCGACGGCGCACCCTTCAAGAGGTCAGTCGCGGTCACCCTTTGGCCTTGATGAGACGAGTTAATAACCAAGGCCATGCCAATGGGGTCACCCGAGTTGTGATCAGGGTTCCGTGCAAGGCCAGCCTGCTCAAACACATCCATCATGAGAGGGAGATCCTGCTCCCATTCAGCAGCGTAGCCGACCTTCAGTCCGCCTTGGGACCCGTGGTCGGAGGCCTTCGGGGTCGCATACTTAGTGTGCGTCGGGTCAACAATAGCACCGTCAAACGTCTCCAACCCCCTGAACCGAGCCTTCATGCGTTCCCAGCAATACAAGTCATCTCCAACAAGAGCTGCCCACTCGTTATAGTCGTCTCGCGCACCAACAGTGTAGACACCAAAGTTGATAGCACTGCTGCCACCCAGCACCTTTCCCCGAGAGTAGTCGATCTGCCGGTCATTGCAATGTTCTTGTGGCGTGGTTTTGTATCCCCAGTTCAGGTCTCCATTCATAAAGGTCTGCCACCGTTGACCATCCACGCGCAGTGACGGATCATCGTTGCGAGGGCCAGCTTCCAGCAGCAGAACTCGAGGGTGTCTTGCCGATCGTGCGAGCCTTGACGCAAGGGCGCAGCCCGCTGGGCCACCTATATTGCCATCAGTGAGCGGTCCATGATCAGATTGTCAGGGGTCCACACTGACCACCTACAACGATGAAATCCCACGTCTGGTCGATTGAAGACATGGTGAACTGGGGGTCTCACGATGAGAGAAGAACCGAATCCCAAACAGCAGACTTCCACCTTAAATGGTTGGCAGGAGCTTGGCGGGTGGACCTCCCATACCACCCGCTAGGATCGACAGTGAGACGGCCATGACTGTGAGAGCCAGAGATGGATCCCGCACGCCCGCAATGGATCCATCCCTGGCCCGACCTAACACGAAAAAGAGGCGTTTTCGGCGGTCACCTGCCGTGTCTGGGTCGCATCAGCCGTCGGTACGCATTTTGGGATGTGTCCGGCCCACTGATGGAAAGCTAAGTGAGTTGGAGTTCACTAGATCGTTGAAGTGGTCCACTGCGTGGAGTCGGAGCGAAGATCTTTCCTCATGATTTCCAGAAGGCAGGGCGTTGTGCTCTCGGTTGCCTCCGCCAGCAACCCCTCATCCATAGTCAAGCAACCTAAGATATTACACAGCCGAGGCCTTTGGCACCGGCCTCAGCTCGACAGGGATCCTCTCCCGATCGGCCTGTCCAGACAGGCCCCTTGCACCAATCACCGATCGATTTCTTGGCGCTGGGGCGGGATGAAGGGTCGAAGTGGGGGGATGACAACGCTCGGGGCACGCGAGAACTGCGATGGGGAAGGCCGTGAAGAACTGCAGAGATGCGAGGTCAGAAATCATCCGAAACGGATTGCAGGAGTTGCAGATGCTTATTCCCCACCAACCTCAATCCTCCAGTCCACAATGCCATTTTCGAAGGTATCCCACATCGATGGCTCGCAGAATCCTCCTCTGCGAGAGTGATGACATATTCAGATGTCGGGATAATGTTCTCGTCATCGAATGCGAAGGCCACGAGCTCGTTGTCCAGCGCGACGATCAAAGGCAGATTGTGCGACATCACCAGTCGAAGACACGTTGTCCGTCGGGATGGGATTCAAGTGAGGATAAATAGCCCATCAGAGGAGCTGCAGGGCCTTGGTTCGATGGCAGTTCGGAGTCCGGAGAAAAAGATGAATGGCTGGGGTGGTTGCAGGAGCACCGAGTTGCCAATCGGGCCGCCAAAGACACTCGCCACACGCAATTCCACATGCTCCAATGTATACTGTTACTTCTATTTTAAGTGACCGAAGGACTAGACCCGACTGTGGCTTTTGCGATATCAAGTCTACGTACACCGGTAGAACATATAGATATGAACTAGCATTCAGTATTTTACTTGGATTACCGTCCCAGAGATATATGGTCCATTTCGAACGAGCTGTCTCTTACTGTTCTATATCCCCGAGTAAGGCATTAAAGTCTGCGTGAATCCCTCTGTACCACCGTCCACTATGCCGAAGTCGGCGGGCTCACTCGTCTTCACGTAATTCCCCACCAGCTACTAGTCAAGGCCAGTAGGTGTCACAGTCCTCTTACCATCCCTGATCGACCTGCTATGGTTTTGCCGACGGCAAGAGCAGCCCCCCTGAACACACCGGTGCCCCGCGAATGCTTCACGTATCGAAAGGTGTGGTTGCTAGCTACCTCTGCGCAATATCACTCGGCTCCATCAATCGCGGATCAACCATGCTGGAAACTGCGATCATGATCTTGGAGTACGGCCCTTGTCAGTGGTAGCGTAAATGTCGGTGCCAACCGAGCAAGGCTTCCTGGCCCTTGGAACAGGACTGGACAGCCCTGAATGACTCCATCAACGGTCATTTAGTTCCAATCCGCCCGATCGGCTTCTTCCATGACCCTTCTATGACCGTCCTGCAACGAGCTCGGTCGCCTGCAATACGACTCCCAACTGGCGCGCATCGCAGCCAGGCATAAAGAAAGTCAAGAACATCGCCTGCATTAATCAGCCCTTATTAACCAGGATCACGAGCAAATCCAGAACCACTGCCAAGCTTCAACTGGGAGAATTGGTCCCAAGAGCACGAAGGCTGCATCATCCAGACCAATCCAAACTCGGCTTGCGATCAGGGGCACATACCATGGTACTCTGCAGTGGTCCATTCGGTGGAAGAAACCCAGGAAGCAGTCAGTTTGCCAAGCGAAGGAATATCCGGTTGCTCATTAATAATACAGGTCATGGCGCTAGTTCCATGCTCTCCAGATTCAGACAAATCGCCTCACGGCGACTTTGTTGCCTTTTGGGGGAACTCTAGATTGGACACCCTACCACAGCTAGGGCCCAAGTTGTCATGATAGGGGCTGGAATCATGGTAGGTGAGCCTTATGCCGCGGCGGCCTCTCAGGACTATATTGTTGTAGCAGGAGAATATACCACGGTGGGACCTCCAGCGAGGAGTGTCAACTGTGCTTGGTCCGCTTGGCAGCAGACCATGAACTAGAAATAGAGGTGATAATTGCACAGGTATGCCAGCCGCCAGAGGCTTTCATAGCGCTGATACAACTAGAGACGTGATCATTACGAATGAGTACCAACACCAGCTTCTGTTCTGGGCCCTCGAGAGAGGTGGAGGCACCTACGGCATTGTCACCCGAGCCACAATGCGAGTATTCCCGGATATGCCATCGTTATATCGACCCTATATTACACATCCACGCAGACAGATGATAAGACGGTAACACAGGTCTTGGAACTGACTCGCTTGGTGTCTGTCAATTGGAATTCCAGGCAGTACATAGTAGGTCGCCTGTCGAACTTTCACTGGTTATAACTGGACCATGTTTGTTCTGTGTTAGGCCAATTCGAGATGACGCGATAGCCAAGCTGCGCCATTGTTAAGCCTTTCCCATTTGTTTGAAGTCCAATACCAATATCTCTCTACCAAGTAAATCAAATTAGCACCTTCCTGGAAAACCCCAAACAGGTAGACATTGGCAGACTTGGATACCTGCATAGCCAGTAAAGTGGTGGACAACAGCAGCTCTTCAACCCTGGTGACATCCCTCTCAGGGCTCAATCTGGACCCGGTTCGCTCGTCACGGTCATTGTGCTTGGCGGAAGGGTCAACATTAACGCCAGCGGCGTGTACTCCTCGGTAAATTCCCACTGGCGGTCATCTGCCTTCCTTGAGTGCTGATGCAACCCACGTCCCAAGCACGAGCTGCTGCACTTGACAAGCTTACCCGAAACAATACGCTGGTTCTGGCATCGACCCAGGAAGTACCGGGGTCTAATTCAACGGAGCACGACCACCGCCAGACCGCTGTTTGGGGTCACCAGTATGAGCGGCTACGTCGCATCAAGAATCAGTTGGATATGGAAAGGGTATTCATGGTCCGGAATGGCGCCGGCAGCGAAAATTGGGATGTGGAGAGTCTGTGCCGGAAAACACGACGGCACGGTCCTCAACGCCAAACTATCGGGCAGATGCCTTGCCACCGTAGGCTGGTGGTTTCATCCGAGACGAAGGATAGCAATGTCTAAAGTATTTCAGAGGATACCGGATGTTAGCAATTGGTTTGAGCGTTGTAATTCCGCAACTCTAGTCTCCTTCTGAAAGCGGAAGTGTTTTTGAGTCGAATATCCCAAAACAGTCCGTACAGAGGGAAAAGACAGTGACCCAAAGACGCTTAGTGCATGGGTTAAGGTTAAAAGTGCGTTAATCCGCTGTTGGTACCACTGGAAGGGACTTTGGGGGGCAAGAAAGAGGCTTTCTGGAAGGGGGTAAAGTTGGAGGTCGGGTGCGAAGAACGTATACTTTGGGACGGAGTACTTTTGGGATTGGTTTCGGACGAGAGGGGGTTCATGTGACCATGAATGGGCTCAGCCCCGTGCACCAGCCACAGCCAATGCTGGACTTCCCCGCCAAGACTTGCCGAGTTCGTCTTGTACCGGCAGTCCTGGTCCCGGCTAGACCCCACCGGGTCTAGTGCCGCCCGGCGAGCCAAGCAGAGCGCGCGCAGAAAGCCAGAACCCGAGCCGGTTGGTTTCAACCCCAGACTTTCCTCTCCCTCTGCCTCTCTTCCTCCCTCTCTCGTTTGCCTCCCCGCTCCTTTTCCTCTTCCAACGTCTTCATCTTCGTTCCACGCCGGTCGAGTGCGTCCCCTTATCCCTCTCCCTCTTCACTCTCTCCCCTCTCGTTTCTTTTCCTGGCTCTCGTTTCGCTTTCTTCTCTCGGCAGCCTCCAACTATACTTTAAATAGACCTTCAGTGGCGCCATCCATAAACCTTCCGACCCTCTCTCCCCTATCGCGCTACAGGGTCCCCTCCCTTCGGTCGGTACGAACGGTACGAACGTCCACCCTGATCGCCACCGGTGGCTCTCTTACCACTAGCGCCTTACCCTCGCTGCAGAAATAGAACGTCGGCGCTGGCTTGCGCTCCATGGCTGATCTCTGAAGACGGAAGCCGCGCGATAACTCAAGGAGCCTCGTCTGGACCTACCTAGGCGTTAGGGACCCCTTGCGATCGATTTGCCAGTCCTCTATCGGGTTTGCGAACATAAGGATGCAAAATAAAGCGTGGTTTGGTTTCAAGTCTCCCGTTCTGTCTCGTCATTCGATTGCCAGGAATCATGACTCGATTCACCGGATTTTAAGACCAACTTGACATGGCGCTCCGCTCTCCATCCTCGTTGCAATTGGATTCTACACCCGATCTCCTGCCCATACTCTCTGACTTGCAAAGTCTGGGAGGGTAGGGCCTGCTCTCTCAATAACTCAACGGCACACGCACTGCTTAGCATGTGGGACTCTCTCTCCAGTCCACCCGAGGGCCTCATTGGAGGCTATCAGGGGGGCAGCATCGTGATCAAGATTCTCATGGCAGTTTTCAGTGCAATCGCGCTCTACAATGCTGTCGAACTTGTTATCCTCATTTTTCTCACCTTCACTCGCTATAGTGGTTTGTATTTCTGGACCATGCTGCTCTCCGACGTGTTTGGCGTCATCCCTCATGCCGTCGGCTATCTGCTCGAGTTCTTCGCCATTGGACCGCTCTGGTTTGCGGTCACCTTTTCCACCATCGGCTTCTATTTCATGGTCCCCGGCCAATCCATCGTCCTCTATTCCCGACTCCACTTGGTTGTCCAGAGCCAAACGCTGCTCCGCCGGATTCTCTACCTGATCATCTTTGACACCATCATCTTGTTGATTCCCACCACTATTCTCACCTATTCGACCATTTACATCGGCACCATTCCGATCATCAAGGGATACAATGTGATGGAGCGGATGCAGCTGGCTTGGTTTTGCGCGCAGGAGATCCTGATTTCGATCATCTACATCTTCGAGACCCTCAAAATTCTTCGTCTGCGGCCGGAAAAGGACCCAGAGCGGCATAAGACAATGTATGAATTGATCGCCATTAATTTGGTAATCATCCTTATGGACATTGCACTCCTGGTTCTCGAGTACGTCGGTCTGTACACGCTCCAGACCACCCTTAAGGCCGCTGTCTACAGTATCAAGCTCAAACTCGAGTTTGGTGTCCTGAGAAAGCTGGTCTCGCTCGTCCATACTCGCCACTCGGATTCAAGTTCCTCGGATCAGGAAGATTTCCCAACTTTTGTCGATCCTGACCAGATCACTGGGGATGTGACACATGCTGCCCCTGCCAACAGTCGAAGACAGTCGCGGTACCCGTGGACAGCAATCTCCATGGACAGTCTGGTCTTACCCGAACGAAGAAGTCAACACGTCACTTCGTCAGAAATACCCCGATCTCCATTATAGCAACCCTACCCGCGCAGTCAGCCTGCTACATCCATTCCAAGAATGAGGCCTAACTTATCTCCCATGCCGCCATTGCGGTCGACTTGTCCCACGACCTCCGTCCTCTCCATGGACCTCCCGGTCGCTTATCTGGCCAGCATATAATCTCTGTTGTTTCTCGACCGTCACTCGGTTTCGAATTTCTGCGATCGTGTATATAAGCATCTTTAGATCTCTCTGTAGTATCATTGTACATAAATGTGTGGTTGTATATATTTCTTCTAAAACGGTCTTTCTTGGGGGCGGGATGCGAAGAAGGCGACCATGATATAGGTGACGTAGACAAGATAGTGTAGTCATTGGTATAGTAGTAGGTTACTATGGGGAAGTGGCAGCGACCGAGTGGCCCCGGTGGGTCGGGACGAGCCCGATGGCCATCTCGGAAATATCGTCACCAGTCACCAGTGACCAGCTGCATGGGCCGGAATGGGGCCTTATCTAATAATTTGGATCCGTGCATGAGACAGGTGCGGTGACTCGGCAAGCGAGTGGACATCCAGTGGACCAGTCCTGGCTCCTCGGGGAGAAGAGGAGCCCTTAATGAGGTCTCATATAGCCTAGTAGTCTCGGGAGTCGGGGGCGGCGTCCAGGGCGGCCCAACTATAGAGAAGCTACATAATAGACCTGCCCGCATCTTGTTTCTTGCAGATTTCAAGGCAGAACTAGCGATCAATCCACGAATCATGCAGGATGATGACCAGGCTAGTAGCCTAGGACTAGGAGACAGGGCAGATCGTTCGATCGTATCCGGAAGGGCCACGGAGTTAACCTTACATGCATCCTGGTCATCCCTGGCGGAACGAATAGAGATGCGCGACCCAGTACCTGATTCCTGGGGATCCCAGTACTACTAGTCATGGATGTGGTAACTGATTACTGGTACGTGGCCCTACCGGTACCATTTGATAACCTGCGACTGGAAGGTTCATCATAACCATTCGCATTATACGGCAGATTCTGGCAGGGAGTTGGTGACTAACGGGCCCCTACCCCGGCAGAAACCCATGATGTCATCATCATGGCCAGCGGAACACTAACTTTCACTCCGTCAGTACTTCAGAACCTTTTCGCTCGCTACTCTTATATATCCCTACAACTGTGATAGTATATACAATTGACGGTCTAAGGAATTATCCGGCGGCCCAGCAAAGAAGACCGGGGTTTTGAATCATGTCGGCCTGGGAAAGGAAAGGTAGTATTGCCTGCACCGGCCTAGTCGGGGCCTTTGCAGTGGAGTCTCGATACGACCTAGGCGGAATAACGGTAGACAGGCGGAAATCCGACCCCTGATTGGCAGGAACCAGGTCCGATCGCTGGGGATGGCGTATGGTAAATTACCAGCGACCACTCGGGCGGGATGGCCGGTGGGGGGCCTTGGGGCCTGATGATTGGGCGGTGCCAAGTTTTGCCCACCCGCGACCGCTGACTTACCCGCACCATCTGGCCGTCAACCCATGGGGACGGAGCACCGACCTCATGAGACTGAATCTTTTTCCTCTGCCCTCTGACTGCACCGCCGCTGCTGTCGTCGCTGGAACGGGCGCCCAGGGGTGTTTAGATTCCCGATCGCTTGTCTCTCCTTGGCTTGGTAACTATCCGCCCTCCTTTCCTGGCCATTGATCCACGAACTATATCACCATCGTTGTCGCTATATCGCTGCCCGGTCACCATCCCACCTTCACCCCTCACCGGTAAGTATCAATCTCCCTCTCGCTGCCACCGGTATGTGTCGGGCTGCCCAGCCCTTCCGTTAGGTCTCCTTGCCCACTGGCTCCCGCATTCCAGGTCACCGCTAATCAATTCCTCGCTATACTCCAGAGACCTCCCCATATTACCCGTTTCTCCGTATCCCGCGCCACATTCCCGGGTTGAATATTTTCGTGCGGTCGGTTCTATCTATCGAGCGGTCTTTCTCGAGCGCCACCTCGGCCGAATCGAACAACTGGTACTTTTCTTCTCTATAGTCAACCGGGAAGAATTGTCCTCGCATCGTTGATGTTACCGTGCCGTTACCACGCCTCAATGCGCCCTTAACCATCCGTCAAGAGAACCCAATCTCCTACAGGACCACCGCCCCCTTGTCCTAAAATGGATTCGAACAATGCCCCCGCCTCCTTGACGGGCCGGGGCAGCGATGATGACAATCCGCCCGCCGCTGTTTCGGAGGCACCGAACGAAGAAACCCCGCTTACGCCCCAAGAACACATCGTGCACAGAGAGGGTGCGACTGTGGGCGGTACAGATCGAGTGTACCCTATTCGATCGATCATTTCATTCAACCCTCCTCCCACGGCTGTGATCCAACCCAACGCCACGGCCGAGATACGTTCGCCTCGGAGCGGTGCTCGCTCATATTCGATCATTGATGCAGAGACCTGGGATCAACTTAATTCACAGCCCAGCACTTCCCCGCAGACCGATGCCTCTCTCAGCCAACCCAATAACAGTCCTGACCCAACTGGACCGCTCTCGCAGCAGTCGCCTGAGGTCTACACACCTGGCTCGAATTCAGTAGATCGAGGTCTCGTCAAGGACGCAAATCCTGGACCGGAAAAATTAGGACTAGTAGATGGTGATGTGGGCCTCGTTACTGCGCGATTCCAGCATGTGGTTACAGAGGGTGGCCATGCTGTCATAACTGGCAAAACCCCCGATTCTTTTCGCGCCTGTGAAGATGAACCGATTCACATCCCAGGCGCAGTACAGACCTTTGGTGTCATGGTAGTTCTGCGCGAACAGCCTGAAGATGCACTGACAGTTCATGTGGCCAGTGAGAATTCAGAGGCCATTCTGGGTCACTCTCCAAGTAGCCTTTTTGCGCTAGAGAGCTTCTCGGACATACTGCAGGAGGACCAAACCGACATCCTTCTGGACCATATTGATTTCATCCGCGACGAAGCATATGATCCTGCCGCGGACGGTCCGGAGGTTTTCATCCTGGCTGTCAATGATCGATTTGGGCGGCCTCGGCGGTTTTGGTGTGCTATTCACGTTAATATAGCCCACCGAGATGTGATCATCTGCGAGTTCGAATTGGAGGATGACCGCATCAATCCTCTGAACGCTGCTGGACGCACAACACCCACTTCGCCCACGGATACTTTGGGTTTTCAGCCGACGCCAGACCAGCTAGCAAGTAGCACTGTTAATATAAGCCAGCCCCTACGAGTGCTGCGAAATGCGCGCAGAAGAAGGGGCGAAGCGGCTGCTATGGAGGTGTTCAGCATTGTTAGCCAGATCCAGGATCAGCTTGGTGATGCCCAAAACCTCGATACATTGCTTAACATCACCATTGGAATAGTTAAGGAATTGACCGGATTTCACCGCGTGATGATCTATCAGTTCGACACCGAGGCCAATGGAACCGTGGTGGCCGAGTTAGTCGACATGAGAACAACCAAGGACCTGTACAAAGGATTGCACTTCCCATCGACGGATATTCCGAAGCAAGCCCGCGACCTGTATCGGCTCAATAAAGTTCGTATCCTCTACGACCGTGAACAAATGAGCTCCCGGCTGGTTTGTCGCAGCATAGATGATCTCAAGACGCCGCTGGATATGACACATGCCTACTTGCGTGCGATGTCCCCGATTCACATCAAGTATTTAGCCAACATGGGAGTTCGTTCCTCCATGTCAATCAGCATCAACAACACTCATGATCTCTGGGGTTTGATTTCATGCCACACCCATGGGGACTCGGTAATGAGAGTGCCTTTCCCAATCCGTAAGATGTGTCGGTTGATCGGCGACACGCTCTCGCGAAATATCGAGCGTCTCTCTTACGCGTCGCGCCTTCAGGCACGCAAGCTCATCAACACCATCCCGACTGATGCCAACCCGTCGGGATACATAATTGCTTCATCAGATGACCTGCTAAAGCTATTTGATGCAGACTACGGCGCACTGTCGATCCGAGGGGAGACCAAAATTCTCGGTAAATCTACCGAGTCACAGGAGATGCTGGCCTTGCTGGAATTTCTCAAGATGCGTCAGCTCAATTCCGTGGTTGCATCACATCATGTGAAGAAGGACTTTCCGGATCTGCACTACCCTCCTGGATTCAAGGAAATCTCGGGGATGCTCTACGTGCCTCTCTCTGCAGATGGCAAGGATTTCATCGTTTTCTTCCGGCGAGGCGAGCTGACCGAGATCAAATGGGGTGGCAATCCATATGACAAGACCATACGAGATAACCACCTCGAGCCCCGTGCAAGTTTCCAGGCCTGGACGGAGACGGTTATTGACCGGGCTCGCGAATGGACCGAGTCGGAAGTGGAAACTGCTGCCGTCTTATGCTTGGTGTATGGCAAATTCATCAAAGTGTGGCGACAGCAGGAGGCTGCGTTGGAAGGTTCGCAATTGACGAAGCTTCTTCTGGCCAACTCCGCCCATGAAGTCCGAACCCCTTTGAATGCCATCGTCAATTATCTGGAGATCGCCCTGGAGGGGGCCCTTGACACTGAAACTCGCGACAATCTTACCAAGTCCTACTCGGCGTCCAAGTCCCTGATCTACGTCATCAATGACCTGCTGGATTTGACCAATACTGAAAAGGGACACAATCTCATCAAAGACGAGCCCTTCGACTTGCCGTTGTGCTTCAAGGAAGCGACCAGTATGTTCGACGGCGAGGCACGACGTAAGGGGATTGACTATATCGTCCGCGCTCACCCGGGAATTCCAAAAACCGTGGTCGGTGATGAACGGCGCGTTCGGCAGGCAGTCAGTAACCTGATTTCGAATGCTGTTCAACATACGTCTACGGGCGGTGTCACGGTGGACATGTGGCGGGCCCCTGGCAATGCGGAGCCCGGGGTTGCAAATATCCACATGACCGTTCTCGATACGGGCACGGGAATGTCCCCCGCTATGCTGGAAACCCTGTTTCAGGAACTGGAGCAGGTTTCCTCGGAGGACGACAGCTACTTCTTCGACCGAGATGCGAATGGCGCTTTGCAGGATAGTGCGGATGGACGCGAGAGAGGCGTTCTAGGCTTGGGACTCGCTCTGGTCTCCCGGATGGTGCGCAATACTCACGGTCAGCTCACCGTGCGGTCCGAGGAGGGCAAGGGCAGCCGCTTCCAGATATCGCTCCAGTTCGCTACTCCAGATGATGTCCCTGCCGATGCACCTGAAGGCCCAAGCACTCCGATCCAGGCTGATGATTCTATTCCGTTCGAGGCAAAGGAAGAGTTCGTTCTAGTCGATAATAGTTCCCCTGCTCCAAGTGAGGGATGGCGACGGAGTGGCAGCCATCGCGATGAGACTAATCAGTCCGACGGTGAGGTTGATGCTGCCGTTATGCCAGGCGCTTCCGTCGATCGCGCTATAGACGAAGCTGCTGGTCTGCTTCCATCTTCTGACCTTCGCAAAGTTGTGACCTTGCCCTCAACTCCCAAACCATCAGAGATTGGCGCGCAAGAGAAGCTTTTGACATCCGGTCAACCTCCACCCCCCGAAACCGGCCTTGCAGAGCCCACTAGAACAAGCGCTCCCCCTCCGGACCCGGACCCTAGCACTCCGCCTGGCAAGTACAGTGTTCTTGTTGCCGAGGATGACCCTATCAATGGCAAGATCTTACAAAAGAGGCTTGGCAAATCAGGTCACACTGTTCATCTAACTGTCAACGGTGAAGAATGCGCGGCTTCCTACCGCGCCGATTCCACGCGGTTTGATGTCGTGTTGATGGACATCCAGGTAAGATTCCTACCTAGGAAGTGCTAGGAGTGTGCTAATACGAGTCAGATGCCGATCGTGGATGGGATCAACTCGACTAAGATGATCCGCCAGTTTGAAGCCACATTGCCAGACAACACAGCGCTCTCGCCGGTCGCGAAGTTGAACAATCGAATCCCCATATTTGCAGTTTCAGCCTCACTCTTGGAGAAAGACATGTCGTTATACGTTGATGCCGGCTTCGACGGATGGATCATGAAGCCTATTAACTTCAACCGTCTGAATGTGCTCTTCGACGGCCTCCAACATGAAGGTACTAGAAACAACGCCACCTATCATCCTGGCTATGACTGGGAACAGGGCGGCTGGTTCATGCCCACTCCCGGAGACGAGAAGTAGTACACGCCTTTTGCGCTCTTACCTAGTACCGACCTACAAAAGCTCGACGTGAGGCAATCATGCCTTTTATCCTTTATTGACATTTCCACCCCATGCTTCTTGCATTCGACTTGCAAAAGCGATCCAGCAAATTCCACGGCAGCCATGATGACGAAAAAAACGAGTGATTGACAGTATATGCGATTGTTTTCACCAATTGGGCCCTCGTCTTCCACATTTTGAATTTCTGTTCCATGTATACCCCATTAGTTGACTTGTCACGGCTCTTACATCTTTTGTGTTCACCTCATGGGATCTGAGCCTGCTCATCTATCATGGTTTGATTTGTGCATGTTATGTCTAATGGTCAATGAGCACACGTACAGCCAGATAGCAAACATGATCTGTTTTTATTCATCCTATCTATTCATCATATGTACTTGGATCTTATTTCCTTTGATTATATTCTGGCACCATATCCCTATGCATGGTACTGGTCTGCACAGTACCTACCCATCACATCATCTCCCGACTTCTGAAACTGCATCATGAAGCAACTACCACCTACCTACCTACCTACCTACCGAATTTTCTATCTCTCTACACCCCCGGGTACTTTTATTCCAGACCAGGCCTTTCTATCCCCTAACACAGAATGTACCGTCCCAAACAACAAACCCTCATACCTATCACCCTACCAATCCTCTCTCCACGAACCAAGTTGGTTATGAGAATATGTATATACACATATCATATCTACGAGACATACCTCTCACACTATACAATCCATCCTGGATAAATATAACCACTAACCATATGAGAACCCTTCTCGATCCCATTGCATTTGAATTCAATTCTTACAATTTAGATTCCTCCATTGGAAATATTATCTGGTGAAGTAGTAAGTACAGTTCCATTTAATTGAACTATCATAAGCACGATAGTAGTAAGTACTATGTGAGTGAGCGGGTGGATTCAAATCAGACTTGAAAACTAGTATATAACTGCTCCTTCTGTGTTGACATACAAATACAAGGACTACCGACCCAGCTAGCACCTAGCTACTATGGGTTTTTTTTTAGTACTAATCGACTTGGTAAGAGTCGTGAGACTTTCCTTTCCTTTGTCCTCTCGGCATTTGGTGCACCATTTTGGTTGAGGTGGGGGGTGGGGGTACATCATGATCTCGTTTTCTCTCACCATATGCGATATCCTTTTATTCTTTCCTTTTTTTTGGTTGTTGTTCAGTTTTTATTCTTGGGGGGGTTAGAATGATACTATAGCTTTTTTTATTCAAAGTCCAAGATATGTACTAGGTGGGTTGGGTTGGGGAAAGGGGCTGGGTTTACTCTACATGGGTAGATATAGGTTGTGACTTTAAGGTGTTTTATGTAATCTAACGAAAAGTGAGTGAATGTGTTGGTATATGATGGATAGATGGATTTGATTGGGGAGGTAACCGAGACTATATATCGATATGAATACTGTGTAACGGGGTATGGGCATGAGTGTGGGCTTGGATATGGATGGGTATGGATGGGTATGGGGTGTCAGGTCATGGGGGATATGAAAAGTGGAACTAGGTGTGGTTTGTCACAGGGTAGTATATAAAGGGGAAAATGTATGAGATAGGAGAGATGGGATAGGAGAGTAATAGTAGAGGGGAGAGCGAAAGGAGTCATCTAGGAAGAAGATGACTCCCCTGAATGAGTCCCAGCCTCCAAATCTGGTAGCTCGCGAACCAAGTGCTCTGCGGAGTGGATTTGGGGTGGTGTGGGAAGCTCGGCACACTCCGATCCGTCGATGGATGGGAGATCGCGTGTGTGGGTACGGTGGTGATTGTACCCCGGGCTCTGCTGCTGATCGCTGCTGCGGCTGCGTTTGGTTTCCAGTACAACGCCGTCGGGCGTGGTGAGTGGCTGGCTCGAAAGGAAGGAAGGACGGCGGGCATGCTGTTGATGCTCCGAGTTATCCCCTGTCGAGGTGGAGTAACTGCACTCCCCATTTGAGTTACGGGGCACGAAGCGAATCAACTTGTTGAGGGCCGCAAACTTGACCAGTAACTTGGTACTGATGATGAATGGGACAAATGCTGCCACGATGGCGCTCGGGACGGTGAAATCCATCACCATGTTGGCTGTATCCAGGATAACTGAGACAATACCCGCGAAGATGAGGGCCGCGATCAGTTGACTGCCCTTGCGGCCGCGGAGAAAAATCAAAGGCCGCAGGTTGCGGATCGTTGCCCAGGCGTAGAACCCTAGGATGATCATCTCACGCACGCAGTAGCCGACCACGGAGTTTTTCTCGAGAATATCCACGGCTTGCACCCAATGGCCGGCACCGTGAGTAGCGGCCGCGGCGATGAGAGTGTCGGCATCGCCAAATATAAAAAGTATGCAGAAGACGCAGGCGATGACAGTACCCACACTCGTGACCAGCAAACTCCAGAAGTACAGCCCGCGGCGCCGTTTGAAGAAGTCAAAGATAAGATAGACTAGGCCCAAGGCACGGAAGGCGGAAATGGAAACGAAAGCCACGACGGTATAACCGTCTGAGATGGGCATAGAATGCGAAACATTTGCGGCTTCACCCATGTTGACTCATTCTCTTTGAGTGTTGCTTCTTGGGATCGAGGGATTCCACGAAAGCCCCTGACAGACACCGAGGAGCGTGAGTATATAAGGGAGAGGGCATAACAAAGGGCCTGATCAAGACCGTGGGGGTCCAAGGAGGATTCCCATCATCCACCACGCACGGTTCGCAGTAGAGGCGCAGCGATAGCCGGACCGGAGATGGGGGCCGTCAAGGAGAACGACACGAAGGGTTAGTAGGACCATTGCAAGAGCCATGGCGACTCAAGACTGGCTCTAGTACCCCCCCATGCACCGAATAGGATTTGCTTCCTGACCAGGGTAAGATAAGGTTCTGATATGTTCGGACGGGGAGACATGGAACCAACAGGTGAGCCGTGCACCGGATATCTCTGGCACACATCCGGTGGGCTGGATGAGAAGGCTTACGCGCCGATCTCAGGTATCCTACACCTCTCCAGGAGACACGCGACTGTGAGACAGCGTACGATGGACAATGGCAACAACCTTCCAGCATTGCTATCCCCATACTCAACGATGACCCGGTGCTATTCACAGGAGGAAGCTCACCCCGAGCATCACCAGTCGAGGGGATCGACCTCAGTACCTTGGTTTGTGGCGGAAACGCAAGAGTCTGGAACCGGCGCTGCGCTCAGACCCGGAGCGGCTGAAGCTGCGAACAAAGAAACTGAGTCAGGCCCATGGATGATGTCGTGTAGAGTGCGCGGTCGACAAATTGGATAGCAATACTATCTAGCCTTGATGGGCAGCTCCAGGTTGGACGCTATTGGAGGTAGTCACTCACCCCTTAATGCCAGTAAGGCCAGTCACCGGACCAGTTTTCTCCACCCTGAGCGCGTGAAGCCAGGTTGGGCTGAAGCCAAGAAGGCTATAGGAAACTATTGTTATGGATTGGCATTCGAATCATGGTGAATTGTTACACAAAGTGTGAAGATTAGTTTCAAAGGTGGATGATGGAGAAGCTTCAATATGTGGCCAAGTGAGGAGCCCCCTGAGGCTGCGCAAAGCCCGAGTCTGATTGAACCAGCGGATGGACAAGGCGCTCGGACGAACCACTGCAGTTCCCCGGATTAGTCGGATCCGGTGACAATGTGCGAGGTGCGATGTGGTCATCGCCAGGATCTGGGCGTCGTCCAGGACGTGCTAGACCTGGTCTTGGTTATGGATCGCGTGCTCGTCCACGGCGATTCAATGCGTTATTCACTTGGGGTACTGTTCTCATGCCATGGCGGTAACTCGACTGGATCGATTCGAGAGACGGTGTGGCGGAGGGAAGTGAGGAAGAAGGCGGCGATGAAGGAAGAAAGAGAAGGAAGAAAGAGAAAGAGAGACTGAGGCAGCAAGGCCGCAAGCCCCCGAGCCAAGGCCGTCCCGGGGTTCCCAAGGCTATTCTCGTAGCCAGTCTTAAAGGCGCCGCCCCCATACTATGTAGATTCTCTGTTCTCCAGGCCATTCTAGGCGCATGGCCATGATGAGAGCATTACGCGAGCAGGGCTACCGATGCACAGGAGAATTATGCTCAAATTAGTCAACATTCAAATCCCGAAATAATTACATCACATCCCTCATTAGGATCAAACCCTTCCCAACCGACCATCAGCAAGCACTAGACATTAACCCCATCCCCCAAGAGTCTATCTAGACATCCTTCAAACAGTGCACTGAACAACCGCCGCGCTCAAATCCACGGGCACCGCCGCGTTCGGGTTCCCGTCCAAGTCCGCAAACGTCTTCTGGGCAGTCAGGGTGGCCAGAACCGATCCGTATTTCTTGATCACGCAGTTCGTCGTCTGCTGGAAGTTCGTCAACTGCGCCGACGAGGCCTTGACAACGCCGCTGGTGCCGACTCCGGTGTTGCCGTAGAGGTTTTGGATGCTCTGCTCGCTGCCGTCGGCGGGGATGGCCGCACTGCCTTGGGCGCCTGTCTGGTCGTTGGCCAGGGCAATGGTCACCGTGGTGACGACGGGGCCAGCCGCGACCGAGGTCGCCAGGAGGGAGACGAGAATGGCAGAGATGGACTTCATCGTGAAGGTGGAACAAAGGTTGTTTGGTTTGGAGGAAGGCAGAGGTGGATTTGGAGATGGATGTTTATCGAGGAGGATCAACAGAGTGGAATTGAGATGCTGTGGATGCTTGGATGATGCTCCAGATGTCGAGGGAAATGGCCCGCTTTATAGCTTTGCCCTCCATATACAGTACTGGATGTCATGGATGCCTTTGGCGAGGCTCGGGGTCATGCGATGCGCAGTCTTCGTATCTGTCTTACTTCTGAGCCCGTACGGATCCCAACACGGCTTCAGGCGTTCCATGAGTTCAATAGTTCATCGATTGGATTGCCCTGTTCGTATACCAGAGTACGTAAATAGTTCCAGGCCGACGTCATGAGGCGCAGTATCGTCGATGCTCGAATAGGAGCCGACCAGATGGTGGACATGCCAAGTCGGCGACGAGATGAGATGACATCGCACGGGGGCACATGAGAGCCGGTCGGATGCAGGTCTCAAACCTTCAGCCGCCGAGTCGATGCAGCAGTGAGACTCGAGATCCTCAACGCTCCAATGGTGAAAACCGCTCGGTGGAGAGCTCGTGTTGTTGCGAGAACACGAGCACGACATGTTGCGGGAGGTTGTTGGACAGCTGCCGATTGCGGCCATTTTGTGCCGGGATAACCTGGGGTCCTGATGTCAGGGAATTTTAATTGATCAGGTCCGATCGGATTGTTCGCCCGCCGGACGGCGGGCTCGAGGTGGAGCAGCAATACGAGCTGCAAATTAAGCTGTCGGGTAGGGTCGATTTACTCCCCACGATGCAACGTCCCCACCCATCGCTCGTTCCCCAGATCCCCAGCTTTTGATTGGGGAAATCAATGCCGAGTCCAATAGTCAGATCTGATGGGTTTGCATTTGCAACCGGTCCGGAGGTGCCGGTGCTACCCTGACATGAAAAGTGGATATGAAAAGACGACCGAACCCCCGGGAGGCAAAACGAACCCTTGCAGAAGCCGATCCCTTGCCAGCTTTCCTTCACTGCACCACTCTTGCAGCATGCATCCCACAACGACCTCTTCTGCTGTCAGTGGGCCTAGACCGGATTGCAGACTCATCAGTCGGACAATTAGATGCGCCGTCCGGGGTTCTTGGCTTTGCAGATCAGAGCATAGCCGGGAATAAATCTAAGACAGTGGAGGCTATGAAAGTCAAACCAACCGCGGCCTCGGGAATGCGCACGGGTACCCTGGACGACGTGAGTCCGGGGTAACTAGGATCCGATCATGTCTCTCAAGGAGATCCCATCAACGTAACCTTTGCGTGGCTGGAGTCCTCGTCATCAGTCAAGGCCGCGGCTGTATGGATTGCCCAGAGAAAGAGGTACAGGGATTATCATGGTGTTCAAGATGACAATCAGGCTCGTGATGTCAATGATGCGGAGATAGGTCCAGAACTACAGGACCGGGAAGCAGCTACCAGCCTGGATGCTGGTCCAGAAGACCAGGAAGGCTATGAAATATGGATGTCACCGCCGAGAAAGAACCTAGCGAATAGCCAGGTATGAGACATCTGGAGACTCCATCGTCTAGACTTTACCTGATCATGCAACGGGCATATTACGCAGCAAAACGGAGAGCTGCGGAACCGACAGCTAAGTTTATGGCGCTCTGTGAGCGAAGTGAAAGTTATCGGGGTATTGCCTGGGGGTTCATTTTCCAGGACACGATGTGATAGGCATGGGTCTTCTGCAGATTGGGGGAGGGCTCCTCTGACTCCTAGTCTGACAACCTGCTGTGGGTATCTGCTTGGGCAGTCCAGTGGTAGTCCCTTTCAGAATCCGGATGGAATCCTTGGGCCATAGGATGGGAAACAACACATTGGGTGTTGCCAAGTGCAGCGTGACTAGATGTCGGGGGGAGTTATGGGATCCCAGGACAGGTATAAAGAAAATCTGATCGCTGTGCAGGAGCTCACAGAATGGTGTCCGTTAGAGTGAACAGTATGGTAGTCAAGGCTTCAGTTCCTTCATGAGGCCATGGAGACATCATTTGGGTGTTGGGTCCGATTCGGGGTACTAAAAATAGCATAGACTCATACCAACGCAGCAACGTTGGCTGCTTCAAGGGATACTGAAGGAATGACATGGCATGAACCCTCGGTGGTAATTTGAGTGGGAATAGCGATAAATGGCAGCGGTGGATGGCAGCGGTGAGGAGGAAAGTGAGAGAAAGAGGAAGAGAAAGAGCCGGTCAGGTGGCTGGCACGTGGTCTGTGCGGGAGCTGCTGACGTTGACGTCGTCGGCAACCTCCTCCAGCATCATCCACTCCAGCCGGCTTTTACCTCATACTCTCTTTTCTTTTTCCTTCCCACTCACCCCCATCCCTTCTTTTACCATTTCACTTTCAGAAACAATGTCCCACATCTAGCGCGACTGACTTTTTCTATTGATAACCCCAATCCAACCCCCTAAACATCCCCGCCATGGTGTCCCTGTGGCCCTTCAAGGTACGTCCAGATTTCCACCACCCGTCCGCAACCAACCACCACAACTCACTCTTTCAAGGCCGAGGACACCTCTCCAGCATCCTTCGAAAAGGCTCTCGCCGCTCTCTCGGCCAAAATCACGCGCGCCACTACCCGCCTTGACCTCCACCGCCAACATGCCCGTCGCTTCAAAGCCCTCTGGACCCTCTACACCACCTTCGCCTACCTTCTCTACTCCATCATCCTCGCTCTTGTTCTCGGATGGCAGAACTGGGGTGTTACAGAATATGCCGCGATCATCGGCGGCCCCATGCTGTATGTGCTTACCCAACCCCTCACCTCGAGCCCCACCCCGCCATGCCCCTTTTCCGACGTCATGCATGCATCTCCAGTCTGACCATCCAACCTGCATACAGGATCTACCTCATCCGCACCATCTCCACCCGTTACTACGACTACCGCATCACGAAATCACAATCCTACATCGACGACCTTCAAAAACAACGCGAGAAAACCATCGAGGATCTCAAGACCGCCACGCGCTGGAACTCCACCCAACAACTCCTCGAGAAATACGGCGGGGAGTCGCCAAAGCCTACGCGCTCGAATTCCATCAAATCCGGCGACGTGAAGCGCAAGTCTGAAGGGGCCGGAAAGCGCAAGCAGCAGCAGCAGCAGCAGCAGATCCAGCGCACAGGGTTACCTCCGCCGCCAACCGCTAATATCAGAAGACCTACAGCACAACAATTCTCCACGCCTCAACATCCGCCCACCCCGCCCGTGAGCTTCCAGCTCCAGCAGCAGCAGCAGCAGCCGTCTCCGTACCAGATCCCAGGCCAACAGGGTACTTCGAACGTGGGGATCGAGGAGCCCGGGTTTGCGCCGAATGCATTTTCGAGTTCCCCGCAATATGTCGAGCATTCGCAGTGGTATGACCGGCTTTTGGATGTGTTGTTGGGTGAGGATGAGACGCAGCCGAAGAATCGGATCGTGTTGATCTGCTCGACGTGTCGCTTGGTCAATGGACAGGCTCCGCCGGGGGTGAAGACATTGGAGGAATTAGGCCGGTGGAGATGTGGGAGCTGTGGGGCGTGGAATGGGGTGGAAAGCGAGGCGAAGAAGGTGCTGGCAGGCATTCGGAAAGAGCCGCAGTCACCCGAGGCTACGTGGGAGCCGGTGTCCAGCGTTGATGGAGAGACTCGGTCATCCGTGGGCGATGTGACGGATGAGGGGGTGATGGTGGCTGCCAGCGATGACCAACTCGAGTTGCACAGCTCGGGGGGTGAAACCCCGGAAGAGCCGGAGGCAGAGGAGGCAGAGGAGGAAGCAGAAGAGGAGGAAGAAGAAGAAGAACCCCAACCCGAGCCAAGCAAGCGAATGACTCGTGCGCGTGCTAAGAGTGGACGGAGGAAGGGATGAGATGTATAGTCTGTAGTTTTATCAGGTAGGGTACATTATCAATAACCAGTCATGATATCCTACGAAGTGTCCATATACATAGTACCTATCGCGGAACCCCCCCCCCCCCCCATCTCGGCAGCTTTTCTACATCTAATCTACGCACTTATTCCCTTCCTTCCATTTCCATTTCCATTTCCACTTCATAAATCATTCCCATACCTCATACCCCAAACTTACCCCCCCGCCCCCCCAAATCCCCAATCTAGTAACATACTATACCTAGTCAGTAAACTAAACACTACCTCATCTTTCCTTACCGATCGATCAGCTTTGGGATTCTTCGAAAATAACTAAATATCTATCTACTACTACGATCATAACATCCAAATCCAAATCCCATCCAACCCAACCCCCTTCTTCCTTCATATACATACATACATAAATAAATAAATCCAACCCCCCAAGAAATCCAAAACAAACGACATAACCATCAACGCCCAAATCCCAAAGCAGGCTATCCTCTCCCACGAAATACTATACCTCAAAAACCCAACGCAGAGGCCACTTAACCCTAATCCACGAACATAATGTCCATGTAGAAGGTGGTGAAAAAAATACATATAGTATATCAGGGGATCTATTTTCTATGCGCCGGTGGTATAAAACTAAACTAAGGGACGGCGGCCAAACAGGCCGGGGGATTGATTATCCCGGAGATGGTATTTAATCCCTGCTTAGGATCCCTGTCTGGTTCCATTGAACTGGATCCACCAAGTACTTACCTAAGAGTGATGAATGAAAAAGAAGAAGAAGAAGAAGCCTCGGGTGGCTGACGGGGCCCGGCCGGTATCCCTGTCTGTCTATGTATGCACTGCACCACCCCGCCCGAGGGTGTGTTTGATAACATGTACATCCTCCATCCATCCTTCATATAACCACAACATTTATATCTTCGCCCCCCTCTCCCTTAGCTTCCTCCTCTCCCCCTCCCTCAACACCCTCCTCAAAATCTTCCCACTCGGACTCTTCGGAATCACCTCCACAAACTCCACCCCACCCACCAACCACTTATGTCTCGCCTTCCCATCCCTCACATGTTTCACAATCGTCTCCCTCATCACTTCATCCCCCGCATCTCCATCTCCATCCCTAACCACAAACGCCTTCGGCACCTCCCCCTTCTCCCCATGTCCCACCGGAATCACCGCACAATCCACCACGCCCTCCAACGCCAATAAATGCGCTTCCAGTTCCGCCGGTGCCACCTGCAGCCCTTTCACCTTAATCAACTCCTTAATCCGATCGATGATGAACAGATGTTCGTTGCCGCTTGGACTCTGACGAATCACCCCCACGTCGCCGGTATGATACCATCCGTCCGGGTGGAAGGATTCGGCGGTGGCGGAGGGGTTATTGAGATATCCGTTTGTGATTTGTGGGCCGGAGACGAGTAACTCGCCGGGGGTGTCGTAGGTGGTGATTTCTGTGCCTGAGGGGGAGAGGAGTTTCCATTTGGAGTTGGGCATGGCGCAGCCGACGGAGCCGGTGATTTGGTCGCGGGTGGGGGCTAGGGAGACGATGGTGGTTGCTTCGGTTAGGCCTGTGCGGTATTGTTATTTATGGGTTTCTTGGAAGTTTTGGTTTGGGTTTGGTCTGGGTTGTATGGGTTGTATGGGTTGTTGGGGGGGGCATACCATATCCCTGTCCGATCCAAACACCAGGAAACTGGTCTCGCATGGCGGCCTCGACTTCTTCTCCTAGTGGCGCTGCGCCGGTGATGCAGCCTCGGAGACTAGTCAGGTCGTACTTCTGGCATAACTCTCTGTTTTTGACGATTCGAATGGCGATCGGTGGAACGAGGTAAAGGTCCGTGATTCGGTACTGCTGGATAGCATGCAGGAGGGACTCGAGCTGAAAGCCCGTGAATACGACGGTCGAGTCGCCTCGGTAGGTGGCGTACTGGCAGATGTAGTTCAATCCGTAGGCGTGGCTCATGGGGAGGATGCAGCTGGTGATGGCGGGTTGGTGTGGGGTGCGGGCCCCGGAGGCTTCGTCGTATTGTTTGAATTGGAGGATGTTGGCGATGGTGCTGTAGTGGGTGATGAGGACGCCTTTCTTTAGTTCATTTCTTGTTGTTAGTGGATGGTGGGTATGTGGAGGGGGTTGTTAGGGTTAGGCGATGTACCGGTACTCCTGATGTTCCGCTCGAATAGCACAGATAGGCAGGTTGGCGACGGCCCTGGCCAGGTTGCCAGTTCAGGGCTGGTAGAGCGGGGAGGTTCCGTCCCGTGGTGATGAGCTGCTCGAGGGTCTGGAACTGTGATGCTGTTTCTGGTAAAGGCGTTGGGTCGTCGGGTGTTTCCAGCAGGAAGACGCGCTGACGCGCAATCCCGACTTTATCGGCTGCCTGCAATGCGGTGTCTAGTAGGGATGAGCAGGTGAAAAGCGCTGTCGCTTTGGAGTCGCTCAGCTGGTAGGCTAATTCGCCCGCCGAGAATGATGCGTTGGCGGGGGAGACGATGCCTGATAGTCGATGGACGGCCCATGATAGTGGGAGAGTGTTGATCTAGATGTCGTGTCAGCGTTGCAGGGAGTGAGTGGGAGGTTTGAGGTACCGTGTTCACGCTGAATATGCCTAGGACTTTCTCTTCGGCAGCCCCGGTGTTGGGTTCCCAGTCAAGTTTGTGGGATAGAGCGCGGGCGATGGCATCGATGCGCTTGGTGACTTCGGTCGGGGGGTAGCTTTTGCCGGTGACGTTGCAGATGAACGGGGCCGGGGAGGAGGCAATAGGAGCACGTCCGTATCTCTCGTCGAGGATGAAGTCGCAGATGGGGAGAGTGTCGGGGATAGGGGGTAATTGCCCGGCCCATTTGGGGGGATAGAAGACCATAGTGAAAATAATAGGTTGTAATAGAATGTATGAATGGGCGAGGAATTTAATTGTTTATAAGACGAGTCTGCTGACGGGAGGGTGAGCTGTCATCATCTCGAGGTAGGCAGTAAGTAGTATGGATCTTCTGTCTCGGGAACTAATTCCATCGGGTCGGGGAGAAAGTAATTCAAGACGAGCGGGCCTATAAGAGGATGGAGGCGGACTGAGAAGTGGTCCAGTGGATCTGCCTTGGCACTATAGTTGTGACTGTAGTGAGTAGGGTTATAGAATAGATAGATAGTAGATGGCACATTGATTGGTTCCAATCCATTCGTATTCTTTACTCCGCACAGCCCTGAGTAGGGTTGATCCTGGCCCACTACCAACTGAGACTCTTAATCAATTCTTTGATTTCTCTTCATGTGACTTAATCTACGTATAGCTAGCTGTTCAGGACATACCCACTCACATGGAATACTTCACTCTCTTGGACATGCTATTGGAAAGTACACACAAATTAGACTAGACAGATCATGGGCTGCAAGATGCAAGCATAATTCATCACATCATCACTCATCCAAACAAAACCAGCCATTCTTATCTCCATCCACCTCGCTAAATTCAATACAGTAGATTTCAAAGCGCAATTCCCACATCACATGCATCCTCACAATGAATACCCCCTCTGGGTGAGAATCTCCACCGCCTGATTGGAAGCTGTAATCTCCGCCTCCTCGCTCGTCAAACAGCCTTCCACCAGCACAGCTACTCCCTCCACCCCCGCCATCTTCACCGCACACCGATACGTCGCCCCATCGTCTTGTTCATTGGGCACACGCTTGGCCTCGAATTGAATATCCCCCTTGGCCATCTGCTGGGCAGTATTGCGGGGATGTATGACGTTTACCCCGTCCGTGAGGATCCGACGGAGGTACCAGAGGAGTCCGATTCGCTCGACAAACTTGATGCATTCGGCGAGGTTGCCGCGAGAGTCGATGAAGATGGCCCCCAGGATGCTTTCAATCAGGTCGGAGAAGAATTTGTCGGCGCTGAGCTGCGATAGTGTCTGCCAGGGGTAGATCGGGGAGTGTTCGAGGTCGTGGATGATGGAGGCGCGGAGGGCGCGGTGGCGGGTGATGGTGAGGTCGCGGGCGGTGGTCAGGTGCTGGCCTTGGTATCGCATGAAGCGCCAGAGTTCGACCTGCTCCGAGGACGATTCGAGGGTGATGCCGCCAGTGGAGGCAATCCCGATATTGGTGCGTTCCTCCACCAGGGTGAATTCCATGCAGAAAAAGGCCAGGAGGTTTGCGTTGACGACGGCATGCTTGATCTTGGTCATGTCCCCTTGGGTGATCTCGGTGGGGTGATCGAGCAGGGTAGACATGATGACCATGTCCAGGACAGCATCGCCGAGGAATTCGAGACGCTGATAGGACTGTGTTGTTGCGTCGAATTGACAGGATGGGTGGGTGAGCGCTTCGACGAGGAAGGATGGGTCCGTGAATGTGTATCCGATCCGCTCCATCAGCTTTTCATCATTCAAAGTGTGATTGGTAACATCGCCTTTGGGAACTAGGTTCTCGGTCTTGTGGATGTGCTCGAGATTCACTTCTGGCAAGAAGCGACAAATGCACTCGTGTGCCGCAGCAAAGCCACCGTCAATGTAGGCAGCTCCTATGAGCGCCTCCACGACATCTGCCAACACCTTCATTGACATCATCCGTCGACGGGGGGTAACGCTAATCTTCTCAGATATCAGCGGTGCATTCCATTTTCGGGGTGTGAACATTTTCGTCATGATAAATGCATCCAACCCAGCGTCAAGAGCGGCTCGGGCAAGGCGAGGGTTCTGGACGATCTCGTCTCTTCCTTCAGAAAGATACCCCTCGTGCCAGTTCGGGTGCTGGAAGAAGAGCTGACAGGAGACTGTAAATTTGAGAACCGAATCCCCAAAGAATTCGTATCGTTGGTAGTTGGTAGGGGATTGCGCAGATGGCGCAGTAATAGCGGTAATAACATGGCGAATCGTTGAGAACTTGATATTCTTCAGAATTGTCTCGCATAATCGGGTGGCAACCAACGTTGCTTCTAGTCTATCGATGATAGCCGATATGAAGCGGCCGAAAATGGTCTCGGAGTATGAAAGCCTGTCTATGGTACACCTGTCTGCAAGAATGACACGCATTTTTGAGGATGGTTCAGAAGCCTCGGCATCTGCCTGCTTGGTAGCCAACGTTTGCCGCTGCAAAAGGTTGCGTCGACGAGGAACGGGATCGCATTCCAACTCGACTACAGCCGTATCTTCCTCTCCCGATACCACCCACCGTCGGAAGAGCATCGGCTCGCTATAACGCGAGCGATCGCGCACTATCCCCATGATCGCAGGAAAGTCTTTGCGGGTGTAGACGTCTAGCGCTGAATCGTATCCCGCGTATTGGTCAAGCCATCCGGATAGTTCAAGGTGAGGAAGGTCGGGTGCGAATAGGGTCACATAATCTTGATCAGAGCCCACTTGTCGAGAACTGGTCGCCTGAAGATACAGCGCGGTGGCCAGTCTCATGTGGTCAATACTCTCAGCTGCGATCCCCGTCACTCGTTCCGCTGTGTCAAAGGCCAGTGTGAATATTGTCTCGCTATCCCAAAACAAGGTCATGGGTTCAACAGGCGGCAGGCCCACTGGAGTGGTCAGCCTCATGAACATGCGAGTGTTTCCATTGAGCTGTACAGCAAGCCTTGTTTGATGGACATCGGGCGACGACCACGAACAAGCCCAATCGACCCAGGGATCATATTGTTCCCATACTTCTATCAGTGCCGGTAGACTGCTAAAATCGCTGGCCTTGAGCTCTATGTTTCTCTTGAACGGGAGAAGATGATCACTCAAAAGACCAAACTCGTACAGCGCCTTGTACGTCTGGAAAGCTGCTTCTTTCCTGGCTGCTCGCTCGGTTTTCCACCATCGTTGGCCCTGGGTACGACGGACTGCAGGATGTACGCAGGACGGTAGCATGACAGTTCCTCTCAGAAGATCTGCGTCATCCTTCTCGAAGGAGTATTCAGCGTCATTCTCCACATACGGTTGACAGGGCAGAATAGCGCAAAAATGGTTCAGGTGGGCGACCGCGGTGTCTGCGGTCAAGACAGCACTAGAAGTATGTCAGCCTAATACATGGGTACAACATGTACTCTGGTGTCATACCCAGTAGACTCTACCTCAAACCGGTCTGCCACCTCTTCATTGAGTGATTCCAGGGCCCACGCCTCACGCAGCCGCCTTTCATCGTCCTCATAGGCCTCAATCATGGCCTTTTCCAAGTCCTGCCACTTGCTAAGCTCCGAAGATTCATCATCCGCAGCAAACATAATAGCATAAGTGGACTCCCTATGTCGCGCTCGCCCTCTTCGTTGCACAAACGACTTCAAGTTCGGCGGCTTGTCATAGCAAACCACCACACTGCAAGCACTAATATCGATACCCTCCTCCAACACATCAGTCGCAACTATCAAGTTTTTTTGACCCGTCCGGAACTCGCTCAGCGTATCACGTTGCATTCGGGCATCCAGAAGCTCCCCCAAAACATCTTTGCTGCCACCCCCGGACCAGCCAACGTAGGCAGCGCATCGAAATCGGTTCCTCGTCAAAGGATGGACTGAGAGCAACTTTTCCATTACACTCACCGTGGCCCTCTGTTTAGCAAAAATCAGACCCGAAAACTGCGGCTCTCCCTTTGCATCCAGAAAGGCCAGCAGGGACTCGAATTTCGCAGATACCCGGAAATCACTTGGATTCGAGGAAGTAAGATTGATGTTCGGAGCAGGTAACCTAGACACAATATCCAATAGATAGGCCTTTTCCTCGTCGGTCCAGCCGGACGTATTCACAGAATCTTTGGCTCTGGCTTTGAGTTGCTCAGCAGATGCCTGGATAAAATAGTCTGCAGCCCATTCACCGAGCTCTTCGAAAATGTGTATGCTCCTGGAGACAAATCGTTTCAACTGCTCATTGCAGTAGGTCTTTTCCGATGAAAGCGCTCTCTGCAACGCCCTTCCATCCAGGGGACTTCTTCTCAACTTTTTGATATAAGGATCGTCTTCAATACTTAGAGAATTCCACGCCCTCACAAGCGCTCTCAGCGTCTCACTCCCCGCTTGCGGGTCATCCAGCTGGACTGAGGTAAACACAATCTGCTGCAAATGCGGTCGATGGGTATGCGTAAGCAACTCCGACCGATGCACCCGAGGCGTCTTGCATACTGCATCAAGATTGGATTCGATCTTCCTGCTCTGATCAGCATCACCCCCTTCACCCTCCCCACACGAAAACACTTACAGCAACTCCTGCCGAGTCGACCTCACCACCGGACTCGCTGTAAGACCTAAGATCTTAGGAACCGCCTCCGAGCCATACCTCTCCAGCGCCGGATGATAAAAGTCCTGCATGATTTTGTTTGCCGGGTGCCGTCGCATGCAATGATGGGCTACCACCCACATCAGCCCCTCCCAACATTCCAAGATCGCATCACATCACTAACCTTCATCAAAAATCATCAACCCCAACTGCGTAATCTTCACAAACCCATGACTCATCGCATCCGCAAGCACTGCATGCGTTGACACCACCACCTGCATATCCTTCAAAATGGCATCCCAAATCGCCTTCTCCCTCCATAACTCAACCTTATCTAAACTTGTAAGCGTCCTAGATCTTACCGCCGGGATCCCCTCCGAGATGATCTTGAACTGTTGCAAACATAGTGCGACAGTTGGCGTTAAGAACCATATTAACTGCACATTCTCACATAAGCCATCAAATCAAACTCACCAGCACGTCACCTCACCTCACCAACAGAATCAAAATCACCACTCACTCACCTTATTCGGATTCCCTTCCAACTCCCTCATTATCCTCAACAACGCACTAAACAACACCGAACCCGTTACTTAACACTCAAACCAAACCCCAGTCCCAAAAACAAGAAATAAGAAAATCACATACATATGCGTCTTCCCACTTCCTGTCCCCATCTACCCAAATCAGCATCAACTCACTCCCCCTAAATACCACTCACCCCAAGAATCATCCAACACATACCGTAACAATAATATTCTCCTTCAAACTCGCCTCGAACATCTCAACCTGGTAACTGCGCGGGCGGTACGCGTCGCCAGCGGGAATAGTGACTGCCATCCTGTTGTCATCGGGAACACCACAATAACAAGTAGAAGCAGTGAAGTTGAGTAAGGAATGCAATCAATATCTTTGGAAGGGTTTGGAGAATGAAGGTCGGTGTCTAGTAGGTAGCAGCAAAGGTGGGTATCAACATTGCCAGTGGTTTACTCCCGAGAGTGGGGTAAACAAACTTGACAAACTCGGTGCGCTGAGATAATTGTTAGATAGTCGATAATGATGATGGATGGGGAGCCTGGGGCAGCCGTGCGTCTAGTATTATCTAGGCAGTATCAACCCCTGGTACTAGGTAGTAATGGGTGCTGCCTATTTACAGGGATTATAAGGGAGCTTGGAAAGAAGGTTTAAGAGTTTGTGTTAAGATTGGTGTAACCGATTTCTTCTATGGCATGAAAATAGCACTGAATGTACCCTAAAACTAATACAATATGCAGTGATAGAAGAACAGTCCCAATCGTCAGAGTATGGACTTGAGACCAGAAGCTGAGGTCGATCAGAACAGTTCATTACAACGCTTTCTCCAGGAATCCCCGACTATCTCTCTGAGGGGATGGATAATCCCATGGATAGACAGATTGATTCTGACCTGATTCGAGCAATCTGTTCTCGACCCCCCTATTCCTGTTAGACACAAGGTAACATCGCAGCAGTTGGACAACGAATCCACTGGCCAGTACCAATTATCTGGCGACTAATGGCAAAACCCCAAGCACATTGACAATGACATGGCTATTGTTTCTTCCTTCGGACTCCGGACTGAATGCATGAATCAAGTCCGAATGAAAACACAAAACACCGCTCCTTCCGAGGCCAGAATTGATACCTAGTTACATCACGCCATACACCAGAGAAGATACGGACAACGGAAAAATATCGAAAAACGAGGTGATGATATATCTGAGCGTTCAAAGTCGACAGGTACAGAAATGGCAGCGCGATAAATTAGATCTGGTTACTCATGACACCACGGGCATCCCGTGAGGAGGCTCCGGTTTCGTTACTTCGGACCCATCGGGCTGGCCGTCATCATTGCGCGTACGACGAGTCTGGAAGTTGTTGCCGAGGAAATTCGCCTCTTCGTTGGGGTGCTTACGCATGCCCAGGCCAGCAACTGCTATGCGATTTAGCGAGTTCATATCTTCGTTCGACGCACCCGGGTTCGGAACCTGCATTTGCTGAGGAGCACCACCAGGGCCTGCCGCCGACCCCGTGGCCGACGCAGCACCCGGAGGTGGAACAGGGATGTCATTCCGTGGCTGGCTCAGATCGATGTTGCTAGGCAGCTCGGGAACTTCGCCTTGAGAGTCCAACAACCGCGACTGGAGGTTGATGATGTATTCACGCAGCTGGTAGTTCTCCGATTGCAGTTGCTTCAGAGCCTCGTTGGTGGCCTCGAACTCCTTGACCTGCTCCTCTAGTTTGCGAATATAGCTCTCCTTGCGCTGACGAAAGGCTCTCTGTTTGGGTCAGTCACAGCGCTTGATCCCGACGGATATCCACTTTACCTGAGCGGCACGGTTTTGGGCGGCGCGCTTCGATGTCGACAGCGGTCGCTTGCCGTAGGTCTTGGGGGATTCCTGGCTTGTGGGCTCCGGCTGGGGAGGAGTCTGTGGGGGACCGCTGAGCATAGCAGCGCCTGAGATGGCAGGATCAATGTTGTTCTGGTCTCGCGGGCTGGTTGTGTTGGGTTGCATGTGTGGGGGCTGCGCGGTCGGAGCTTGCGGGCGCGCCTGCTGTGGGTGCGACAGATGTTGATGGGCAGCTAACAGCTGGTCATGCAGCACTAGTGATCAAACACGCGTGTTAGCATTCTGTATAAACATCGGTAAACCGAGGGGCCGGAAGGCAGGACGATATCAGCGGACGCGATAACGCGATCGTTGTAGGGGTATTTTCGTCCCCTTCGCTTCGCTTTTTTTTGCCTTCCTCCCTTCGCTGCGAAAAGGTGTTCCGCTTACCCTGATCCGCATGATCCTATAGGGAAACCCCACTGTTAGCATCACTATTCACGACTATCAGATCGACACGACCGGTGAGAAGCTCGAGGCCTCAGGTCGTGAAAAAATGGCGGTTATCCGGCATCGCTCTTCCGGCAGACAGGGCGACAGCCGTCACGATCACGACCAAAGACCGAGCTCCCGAGCCGGGCATGAGATGGGCGAATCTGGGGAACGGGGTAGATGGGACAACGCGATCTGATGACAAACCGTGACAAGCATAGGCTGCTTACCTGAGCAGAAGTTTGCATACTTGGATGCGGCGCTGGGGCTAGTGTGGGCTGCATCGAGGATATAGGCTTAAGGACAACAGGGACGCGCCGGGAAAAAGACACGATACCACCAATTCAGATTGAGCAAAGGGGCGGTCGACGAGCTAGGCCAGTATACAAGCACGTTCCCTTGGGGGTCGAGGAGAGGAAGTAAGTACTAGAGCGCGATGAGGACAAACGGGGGAGGACGATGAGGTAAGCAGAGGATAAGTCGGAGATGGCTCGTTCGCTAGTCCCTGACGCGGAGGCCTTAGCTAAGACGGTTCGAGATGTTCTGATGCTGACTATTATTGGCGATAACGGGGGTTGGGAGTGGGCAGATTGGGAGGATTGATCTCGTAAGCAAGACTGACGGAGTTGTGAAGAGGGGGGAGGAGGGAAGATTAGTTAAAGTATCAGTCAGAAAGTGACGTGGGGGATGGGTCGGTCTGTCACTGGGCCAGGGAAGGTGAGGAAGTGGGAAATTGGTCGAGGGAGCAGCTGGCCGGGGGGGTTGGTTGGTTCAATGGCACTGGGCAGGCTGGCAGGCGGGCAGGCTGGCACGGGCGGGCGAAGAAAAGGGCAAGCCGGTGAATCAGTGAGGATCGCCCGGCTACGACGGTAGTACTTGCCTGCCTCCTCAGGCCTCCACGCTCCCGGGTCGGATCTTCTCTCCTTCCCAACCAATGGTTCGAGTTTGGCTCTCTACATAATACTAACACTTAGAATGTAAAATATTTTTAACTATCCTCTGTTTTCATCTATATTCACCATCAACAATCCGGTTCTCTTTGTTTCCCCCAACCCTCCCACGGCTGATGACTGATCCGGCATGTTTGCTGACTCATCCCTGGCCCCCCGAGCCTTGGTCCGAGCGTCCGAACCCCTCCGCGGACTCTGCCGGCGGCTTTCCAGCATCATTTTACGGCTTCCACTTGATTCTCCGGGCAGTTCTCACTCCATCCTGCATAATTCGCAGTGAATCGTGGATTACTCCCCGCCGGGCTACTTGTACAGGCATCCTCGGTATCATCGCCTGTTATCTCCGATCGCTTTCTCCGCCGGCATCCGAGCGACGCTTGGTTGGAATGTCGGGTTCTCGGCGTCACCAGCCCGAGGATGCCAGTGGGTTCTGACTCAGCCAGGGATTGGTTCATTCACCGGGCGCTCCTCGGGACGGTCCTCCTATTGGTGCATCCATCCCACCAGGTGTCGGCATGGTAGTCCAGAAGGGATCCATGTTGGAGATGGCTTCATGCTCGTCATGAGTCTTGAGTAACCTGGCCTTAACACAGTACTCTCACAGGGATGGCTACGGTTGTTCAGCATGACCATCGTATACTATATTCAGCATGATATTGAACAGATTGGCATGGACGCATCAAACCACGCTCCAGTTCATACAAACGTCCCGGGCATATATGGACATCAGGGAAGTTCCTTATTCACTCATGATCTATATACTTCTGTGATACCGGTCATCGGTGTCACATGGCGGAAACATCATCAAGGACGGACAAGACACATCATCAGTTAGGCAATCAGACTCAGTCAGGCGGATCATTGCTCTTTCTTCGAGGTAGGCTCGGTCACCAGCGTCTTGATGATGGTCGCCCCGACATGAGCGGATTCTTTCCACCCCTTCTGTCGCATCCAGAACCTCTCCGCGGGGTCGGTATCATGAGTCGACCACTCACGAGCATCCTCTTCCAGCGACTTCCGAGTAATGTCCGTGACCTCCATCGAATGATCTTGCTCGTTGTCATCCCCTTCATCATCACTGCTGTGGGCACCGACAGTCGACTCCAAATACTTCTTACGCATCATGTACCGCTCCGTCCGCTCCTTCTTGACGTTCGGAGGCTCCAGCTTGGCTATGGCAGCTCGTACAGCATAACGCACCATTAGATAAATGTGCTCAGAGAAGAAAATCGTCAGCAGCAGCACCCACCCTCGGATCGCAGTCGGCTCGCCGTTCGGACCCTCATGGCCATTACTGAACATGTACAGAAGGGCGGTACTGGTGATGCTTCCGACCCACGACAGGAACCCTAGACTTTCCAGCCAGGGCCCAATGGTGTCAGCACGTTGTGGCCAGGGCCTCTTGCACTCCATGCAGATCTTGAAGAAATCGGACCGAAGCTCAATCCAGTTGTTGACCAGAAAAGAGACGGGGACTAGCGGCCAGACAGGCGAAAACAGGGCCAGGTATCCGAACTGGATACACATCTCGCGCAAGTCATCGGTCACATCGTAGTCCTCCATGTCTGCCTCGTTCCGCACCCGGGTAAGGAACTTGGTTTCGTCCGGATGATCATCGAACAGAGCCTCTCTCTTGGCCTCCGAGCCATTCTCGGACTCGACCTTGCCGTTCTTTCTCCGGTTGTACTCCTTGTATTCACGGGTGAGGCGCTGCTTCAACATGGGGACAATAGTCTCCATGGCAAAGTTGACTGCCTGGGCCGTGACGGTAAAGTAGATGACCTGCTTTCGCAAGCGGTCCGGGTCAATGTTGAAATCCGTGCGCAAGGAGGTCGCGTCCTCCTTCGAGACGAATGGCCGAACAGTCACGTGGAAGACATCGAGATACGGCACGATCAGACTCGCAAAGGGTACGTAGACGAAGGCCGTCAGGAAAATTGGTAGGTATGAGGTGACAAAGTTGATAATAAAGATCTTCTGCGTCAATGCCACGTCGTATGCAGGCTGAGTCTCGTAGTTCTCGTAGTCATTGAGCCTAGTAGCAATAGACGCTAAGACCGTGCTCATCGTCGGAATCAGAGCCGAAAGCAAGATGGTCGGGATAAAAACCTGGCCCTGTCAGCAAATCTTATCAACTTAACGACGACTTCACTCACCAAGTATGTCTTGAGCGGGCCATTGTATATCTCTGAGATAAAGATCTCAATGGCAAAGCACGTGGCGATAATTACACCCAAGGCAACCGCAGAGACCAAGGCAAATGGGACAATCAGCAGTTGCCTATACATCCGCCTGGTCGCAGGGAATACCCCTCTGGTTTCCCCAGTGCTTTCATCGTGAACCTCCCTTTCAGGCTTGAACTCTCGTCTCTTAGGTCTGACAGCTGAGACGCCCTTGGTTTGCCAGCGGCAGCTCAGATCCTCCTCTTGACGCTTCCAGTATTCGATAAAGAAAATACACCACAGACAATTGACCACCGCGTAGATTATCGAAAAAGACCCAAGCAACAGCCAGCAAGAGAATCCAAACACGGCGGGGAAGAGGAGGAACCTAAAGTACGACTGCAGAAAAGCGAAGTAAAAGCCGACCTGTAGCGCTCCGGTTAGCAGCAGGTTACGCATGCAAGGGTTGTGTGATGCGTACACTTTCTCCGAATGTGTTCCGTATCTGATCCAGATCCTCGGGGGAGAGAAAAGTCTTTCGGCTCCAATCCCTCATACACTGCCTATTCATGTCCTCGTCATGCAATGGAAAGATCGCATCGACACATTTCCACTCGCCATGTTTCGGGGTGATGCCAGCGCCGCCTGCTTCTTTGGGGACGGTAATCATATGGTAGATGATGCGCAGACGCTCCGATTCCGACTGAGGCTCGGCGGAGGATTCCGATTCAGGCTCGGTATTGCGGACGCCATAGAGCCAATCGCGAATACTAGAAGGGTGGAATTGCTCAGTCGGAGGCGTGGTTGATGGAATCCGACCGGGCAGGGAGTGAACACTCACCGGGATTGATAAAGGGCGCGCTTCAGGCTCTTTTTCCGCGACGCTCGGACAAATACCAGCAGGGAGGACTCGTCTCCTTGCCTCACTTCCGTCTGCAGTCCAACCTCGAATAGTTTCCGCAGCAGTCGATCGAGTTGCTCTGTGGCGTGGGAGGAGTCTGGAGTGGTCAGGACGGAGCGGCACGGGGGATTGCTTGCTTGGGGCACACCGCCATCTTACCGGTCTCACCAGCAAAGTTGTAGCGAATCACGTAGTCCACATAGTGGTTGCTATGCACGGGGTCCCGAGGGATGGTGGAAGCCATTGAATGAGGAATTGGCGAGCGGATTCAAGGGATCATGGATGCGATCACAACAGCTGTCGATGAATCGTCCCAGGGGGGTGTAGTTTTAGTAGCAGCAGCAGCTTTCCAGGGGATCGGCGGCGCCATGACGACGTCACCACCGATCCGATCTGGTGCTAGGGTTAGCCCTGATCGTGGCTGGCGCCGATCGTCGCCCCATCGTCACCATGCGTTATTATTCTTAGTGATGATTATTATTATTGCATCTAATTGCTCTATGTACAAGGACATGCCCCCAGACTGGCTTTTGTTTCCCCTTGCTGCTCTTCATCGGGATATCGAGCGGTGAGAATATACCCGGTATACCAGTAGGTCTCCAGGTTAATCAGCTCCTCCTGTGATGCTCGAACCGTATGCGCAGAGCGTCATCGAACCGTTCGGGCTCTACCCTGGCTGGAGAACGGGCTCAACCCTCCAATTGCTTGTTGGCAACACCCTTTGGATCATCACAGCCCCTCCGCCAGCTTGTTCAATGCCGGGCCCTCCATCATCATCTTCGTCCACTCGTCCATGGCCTTAGCCCCGACCTGCTCATAGAACTTGATACTGGGCTCATTCCACTTCAGGACACTCCACTCGAGCCGTCTTCCCTTGATTTCCAAAACCTTGGCGGCCAAATACTTGAGCAACTTGAAGCCGTAACCGTTGCCCCGTGCACTTGGCTGAACGTAGAGATCCTCGAGGTAGATCCCTGGAGCTGCCCGCCAGGTCGAGTAGTTGTAGAAGAAGAGGGCCATGCCTACTGGCTTGGGGGTGGGGTTTTCGGGCGTCGCCGGAGGACTGATGAGTGCGGTGTAGACCGAGCCGCGTTTGGGCGGAGTGTCGGGGAAGGACAGTGTTGCAAGGAGAGACTCATGAGTGGCCTCGACTTCGTGGAGGGCCTTCTCGTAGTCGGCGAGCTCCTGGATGAACTGGAGAATGGTAGGAACATCTGCAAATCGCGCACCAGAGATGGTAGTTAGCCAAGATGCGGGGCACAGGTGGCATGCGCCGTTGGAAGAGGAAGTACTTGCCCTCAGGGGTCGCGAGTCGAATGGTAGGCTGGCCAGACATGGTGCAGAGATGCTCAAACTACAAGATGTGGAAGAAAGATAGAATGATAGGCTGGTATGGAAGTGAAGAAGATGGTTGAGAAAGATAGCCGGGGGTATAAATACAAGCATGCGGGGCCCGCTTGGCTTCCCCACCGCGTGTTCTGGACCGGCGCTGCGGTTCTACTGAAGGGTGACTAGTCCACGCCCTGTGGTTGACAGCGCGCCAATGGAACCGACGCAGGGACTTCATTCGGGCCCACGGTGGGCTTCAAAAGAGTTCAGAATGGTATGGAACAAGTGAATAAAGAATACTATGTACCAGGTAGGATTACAGTGGCCGGCATGAGCCCGAAACCTACCGCGATGTAATGGCCGCCATCCACTTTTGCTCATCGGTCCTGTGTCGGTCAGCAACGTCTACAATGCAGAGGGAATAGCAAAGGGAATGAGGGGGAAATCTCACCGGTCGAAATGTAGCAGCATCCCCAGGACAGGAACCAGCTGCTTCTGGTAGTTCTTATCCTTCTGCTCCAGGAACTGAAGGAGAACATTCTTCAGATAGATGTAATCGATGGCAGGACCGGTGGGCGTTTCACTTCTCCGAGTCGACGGGCTGCGGTCCTTCGCGACCGGAGATGCAACCGCTTTCCGCGAGCCAGAATCAATGGATGATCGGGACGACTGTGGGTGGTGCCCAAACCGACTTTCCTCTGGCAGGATCTTGGTGGACTTGCGAGCCTTTTCTAATCGAGCGTTGGTCTCCTCCACTGACCGGCGCAGCTCGGCCTTCTCCTTCTCCAGGTCACGGACTTGCTTCTCACTCTCATCCAGCGCATCTCGCAGCCGTGCCATAGCCTGTCGTAGATCATTGAGTTCGTGTGTCGTCTTCTCGGACTCGGCCTCGAGTTGATCCCGTCTACGCTTCCAATCCTTCTGGGAATGCTCCAACTCTTCCTTGTCTTCCTCCACTGTGCGCAAGGCTCGCTCCGCCTCACGCAGCTTACTCTTCAGGTCTTCCAACTCACGCGCCCGCCGGCGGCCCTGAGCACTTGCTTCATCCTCGGCCCTGTCTCGTTCTTCGATGGCAGCCTCCATGCGTTCCTTAAAGTCTCGAACTTTAGCTTCCGCGCGGCCGTCGATATCATTGAGGAGGCGTCGCATTGTCTCGCCCTCCCGTGTCCGCTCGCTCAGCAGACGATGAGCATCCGCTAGTTCTTCCTCCAAGCTCTCACATCGCTCCCGGGCTTCCTTCATTTGCATCCCCAGCTCCCCAGCCTGGTCGCGCATGCTATTCATCAAACTTTGAGCGCTGGAATGCTGTGCAGTCTTCAGCTGGATCTCTTCTCGTAGGCCTGCGAGGTCCTTGTTCAACTGTGTAGCCTGGCTTTCGGCTTCGCGTAGTCGGGTTCGGGCTGCCTTTAATTCGTCCTGGGCCTTGGAAAGGTCCGTTGCTAGCTTCTCCTTCGCCTCCACGGCTTCTTGCTTTTTGCTCTCTGAGTATCGCAGGTCAGATTGAGCAACTGTCAATTTCTCCTCGGCCTTCAGACGGCTCTCCGTCTCCTGTCTGATCTTCTGGTTGAGGGTCTTGACTTCGGTGTCTCTCTCCGAAATAGTAGACTTGAGGGACTTCAACTCCGCACGCAGGTCGTCGTGTTTGCCCTCCAGGTTCCTCAGTTCGGTCGTCTTACCTGTCAACGTCTCTTTTGTGGACTTGAGCTCCGAGGACTCGGCCCGCAGCTTCTTCAATTCCGGCTGTAATTTCTGCAGTGTCTCCCGCAAATCCGTCATATCCTTGAACCGCGTGGCAGCCAGTTGCTGGGCAGCAGAGAGCTCAGTCTCCAGGGTGGTGGATTTGATCTTGAGATTCTCGTATTCGTCCTTCAAGTCGCTATGCGCTTTCTCAGAGTCGGCGTTTCTGGATTCGGCACTCGTCCGTAAATCCACCAGTTCCTTCTCTAACTTGGAAATCGTTTCCTCCAACGCGCTCTTCTCGGCAGCAAGCTCCTTCACCTTGTCCTTTGCCTCGACATGACCCTGGCCAATACTGAGTAGGTCGTCACGAAGACTTTCAATCTCCTCTCTCAAGTCCTCCTCTCCCTTGAGCTTCGAATGCAGGCGATCAATGGCAGCATCCTTCTCTTCCAGGTCCTTTTTCAGCGACTCAATAGTCTGTTCCAGCTCAGCCAGTTTCAAATCTGATTGATCAGCTTGTTCTGCTGGCTGTGGCTTAACCTCAGGGGCAGCATTCTCCGTTGCCTTATTAACATCCTCGCTCGCCTTGCCTCCTTTTTTCTTCTTTTTGTTCTTCTTCTTACCTGCCCCACCACTGCCTGCAGGATTAGCCGCTGGTGTGCTTGGCCCGGGTGAATCTTCTTTTGTTTCCGAAGCTTGCGGTGTAGGAACCAGGCTGTCGCGCAGTTCACTGAAAACTGCTTCCTTCCCACTCGCAATCTGATCTTTGGTCTGTTGCCATTTTTCGTTGTCTTTGAGATTGGCATCAAGGAACCCGACGACGTTCTGCAAGTTACCTAGATCTTCGGTCTTCTGTCCTAATTCAACCTTGATGTTGGTCACAGTTTCTTCCGTCTCCTTGAGCTGAGACCGAAGGCTGTCAACTAATCCTTGTAGGACCCCCAAACGCTTTTCATTAGCTTCCTTCTCCTTCTTCAGCTTTTCCAGTATGGAGTCGAATTCTGCTTGCTGGTCAGCGCTCTTGACCGGAGCAGCCTGAGCCTGAAGTTGCTCAATTTCGTCGGTTCGTTGCTTCAGCTCGAATTTCAGGTTCTCAATCTCGGCGCTAGTCTTTGAAACGGCATCTTCCGACTCTCCAAGCTTGACTTTAAGCTCATCGACTTCCTCTTGCTTCGAAGTCCTGAGCTTCTCCAGCTCCGTATCCTGTTTATCCTTGATATCGCGTAACTCAACAAGCTCCCGAGTTGCAGATTCCAGATTATGGACCATACCCTCCGTCGACTCGCGTGCCACCGATAGATCGCGCTTGAGCGACTCTTCCTGCGACTTCAAAGTCACAATCTCATCCTGCTTCTCTTTCAACTCCGATTCCAATCGCGGGATTTCGCTGTCGAAAGAGAAGAATTCCTCACTGTCAGCCTGCGGCCCAGAGGGTTTCTGAGATTCTTCGGCGGTGTCTTTTGCGCCAGCAACAGTGGACGCCTTCCCTGCCGGTGCAGAACCATCGGTTGTAGATCCATCCGCAACAGTACCGACAGCTGATCCATCGCCTCCCTTTTCTTGGACCTTGTTGTCCTCCTTGAGTTTCGCAACTTCGTCCCAGGCGGCTTTGGTGGCCTTCTGGGCCTCTTCGAACTTTTTCTTGTAGTCGTCCCTCTCAGCCGTTACACGTTTCAGTTCTTCCACCACTAGATCTCCTTTCAGCGAGATCTGGTTCAAGTACTCTGTCAAAGCCTTGGGTTCGCCAATTGACGTCAGAGGGGTATTTTCCCGTAGGGCCGCTTCAAAGGGTTCGATCGACAGGACGCGCGAATGGGCCATTCGGTAGGCTTTGAGGAGATCTGAAGTGTGGTGTACAGTTAGTCAGGTTACTGAACGATCGTTTCACGGCGCTCCTTGCCTTGATAGCGGGATTCTAGTTTGCCCAATCGGCGCAATTTCACCCTTATCTCTGGCGGCAGCTCGGACGGCGACTGGTTCTCCGTCACGGGCTGGGCCTCCGGCTTCTTGGTGGTGGATTCCTCGGCAGTCGCCTTGCCCTCCCCGCCATTTTCCTCCGGGGCAACTTCGGAGCCGCCCGCCGGCTCTAGACGCGGAGTGGCTGATCTACTGGAACCTTCATCATCTCCGATGGCGAATTCAGGCTCGAATTCATTGGGGTCTGGGCCGCGGACGGGGGTTCCAGTGTTCCGTCGCGGACGAGAAGTCCGCCTGGTAGGAGAGAGGTTGCGGCTCGTGGGATGACGAGCGGAGTTGGAGCGCGAGAGAGAGTTCTGAGCGGAGCGTTGACGAGCTTGTTCCTCTGCAATCCGAGAATCGATTGCGTCGCGCAGGCGCTATATTATGAACAGGGCGAAATCAGCCATAAGCAGGGGCACGGGGACAGATGGCACGGGGGAGGTGGAACGGGGAATGGACAAGATCCGAGTCGGGTAAATAGTAATCGACAGGTCGTCAAGGTAAGATCGGTGGGCGGACACGTACCTGAAACATGACCGTGGCGGGCCTGTGAGCCAAGGCCACAGCTACACTGAAGAACGAAAGACAGACGAAGAAAAGATGACCGCAAACAAGGACTAGGAAAAGCAGGCGATAGAAAGGGAAGAAGGGGAGCATATGAAATGCAGCCTGGAGCGGTTGCAGCTCATCCACGGGGCGTTGGCTGGCCGTTGGGCGGCCAAGCGTCGGCACGCGGCAGAAAGGCGGAGCCGGTCCCAGGCGGTGAACATCTGATGCCTCTTATCTACCGAGTGCAACTAGATACTAGATAGACTACTAGATAGTACTACTCTCTCGCAGGTTGGAAGGAAGACCTCGCTCATCCATTCCTCTTTGCAACCCTGGGAGCCTTGCTCTATCCTGTCTATATGTCACACGATACTATGATCTCTCTCTGGTGTGATATCCCATAGACGAACTACCAGGTCCTATATATAGAAGCGGGTCATGGACGATGGTCACAATCTCTCTACTCTCAGTAGTCCAAATAGATGATAGCACTGACACATAAAGGGGAGGCACGAGAAAAGAAAAGTATAGTTTAAGAAAGAAAGGGTTTACGAAAAGGAAATGGAATTGATGCAAACCGACTCTATCAACCCCGGTTTAGAGCACAGAAGCATGATACTATGTACGACTGGTATATATTTCTAGTAACTTCGACAGTAGTACTCTGTACGACTATCTGTATAGCCTCCAATTCAGTATAAAATACCACGTAATCTAGCAACTATCATTATGATTTTTTTGCATTTATCCTTGGTTGATATGCCTAATCCTCCGATCATCAAGCATCAGTACGGAACCCTCCTGCTGATGCCTGCATGCCAAGGAAGCACTGGCACCGCCCGGGTTTCTGCCCGAGTCCGCCTTTTGCTCCTGCGTCTGACAACCAGCCACAGGCATTCCTGGATGCACGTTCTCCCCTGCGTTAACGATGCTGGCTCTGACTAGGCTAGCTGCTGTCTACCAACCATCATCTGGATTAATCCGCGAGTACGAGGGTGAATGAAAGAGTGGAGCGGAACGAAAAAGGAGAAGCACGAGCTCTGGGGTGGCGCTGCCTTGGTTATCAGTAGCTGGTCCTTAGCGGCTGGTCTCCATCGACTTGGTGGAAGCTCAGGGAATCATGGCCTATGACGGAATAATCGCCGCGCCCTCACTTGAATCTTCAAGTCTGGGCTCTGGCCTTGTACCTCTCGCATCCTCCTCGACTTCCGCACGATCACTTGCAACCTCACATCCCGCCTTAACCGCCAGCTTTTCTGTCGTGTCCGGCTTCTCTTCCCATCTTCCACCCCCGCCCTTACCCCCTCCAGCACCCTCAACCATGGTGGGGTGGATCGGTTGGGTATTTACCTTCGTTTTCCAGGTCATTCCAAGTATCCTATACTGGATAGTTACCTTTTCAACCATCACCTTGCCCACATGGCTGTTCACGCTCTTTTCGATGAGTCTAACATTCACTATGAATTTCACAACCCTGTGAGTCCCTGGCCGTACCCAATTGGGAACTGGAGAAACATTTCTCGTGCCGATTGATGCTAACCATGACTGTTCGGATCGGCAGGCTTTTGATCGCGCTGGCCGTGGTCTCGACAATCAGCTGGTTCATTCGTTACCGTTTCCTCAATATGTACAGTCGTCTGCCCCCGGAGCCCCAGCGCAAGGAACCCCAGATCGACCTCTTCCCCGACGTACCAGAGGGTGACACCAAACCGGGCCTAGCCAACTACCTAGACGAGTTTCTGAGCGCTATCAAGGTCTTTGGGTACCTAGAAAGACCAGTGTTCCACGAGTTGACTCGTACGATGCAAACGAGGAAGTTGATCGCGGGCGAGACCCTCCTCTTGGAGGAAGAGAAAGGGTTTTGCTTGGTTGTCGATGGCTTGGTTCAGATCTTCGTCAAGTCCGTGCGGGACAGAAAGTCGGGCACAGAAGAAGACTTTACCCGCATGGCAGGCGAATCTTCCGATGACGACGATCATCGGATGGATGGGAGGCAAGGATATCAGTTGCTTACCGAAGTCAAGAACGGAGCTTCGATGTCGTCCCTATTTTCTATCCTATCGCTGTTTACCGAGGATATCCAGTTGCGATATGCAGACAGCTCAGCTTCTAGTACCTCCAGCATAGGCCTGGGTCCTGCCCGTGCACCAGACTCATTTCCGGCCAGCCCTGAGGGTATGGCGGATTTCCCGCATGCACTTCCAAGGGATGATGTTGACCCAATGTCTAACATAGGCAGTAGTACAGATGATCTTCCAGCTGTGCCTCCATTACACCTGGGGGAAAGTCAGGTCCCGCCTGCCGACTCTTCTCGTTCTGAAAATGAAAGGCACTCAGGCAAAACACGTCGGAAATCGGTACATCCGGATATAGTTGCACGAGCAATGGTGGATACGACCATCGCTATTATCCCTGCAAGCGCATTTCGTCGCTTGACACGAGTGTATCCGAAAGCGACCGCTCATATCGTTCAGGTAATTCTTACGCGTTTACAGAGAGTCACTTTTGCTACGGCGCATTCTTATTTGGGCCTTAACAATGAGGTGCTGGGGATAGAGAAGCAGATGACAAAGTTCACAACCTACGATTTGCCAAACGATCTGCGTGGGGCAGCTTTGGACCGTCTCAAGGATAAGTTTATCAAAGAGCGGGACCGTCTAGGCCACGAGGAAGTTACCAAAGGGATTGCACTACATAATCCATATGCCGGGAGAAGACCCAGGTCGAGCAGCTTTCGAAGGAAAGAAGCTGTTCTTCAGGCAAGGATGGCAGCCTCGAAACGACCGGTCTCTATGGTTGCTCATGACAATGCTCTGAGCGATCGGGAGAATGCTGGAGTGAGTCCGGGGGATCTCCTATCTACCATTCAGCTTTCGCGGTTTGGCCCTAGGTACGAGCACCTTGCTCCGAGGTTACTGAGTCCCCTTACCGAGAAAGAGCATTCTCCTCTACGGTCCCCATCTCCTATGCTTCCAGGACGCGGCTCTCCTTTTCATCGCAAAGAATCCATTGATGAGGATGCTCTCTTTCGTGAATCGATATTGGAATGTATTATGAAAGGCATAGGCTTGACTGGAAGCACCAATGATTTCCTCCGCAAGAGTAGCCATGCTTCGGGCGACGCCTCCCCGAAGCTCCTCTCCTACGACTCTCGCCGCCAGAAAGCGGTGTTTAGCAATAATGCATTTGGGTTTATTGACCCCTACGAAGGTTCCGCAGATGGTGAAACCGAATCTGTCATGTCTATGTCTGTTACCAGTGCCGGTGGCACCTCCCCAATTGTCAGTTTGCGGGAAGAATTGCGAAACGATATCGAGATTGTCTACTTCCCCCAGGGCTCGGTTCTGGTCGAGCAGGGCGAGCGTCATCCGGGTCTGTACTACGTCGTTGACGGTTTCCTGGACGTCGGTATTCCCGTCAATGACAAAGAAGAAGATCTTGTGGGATCCTCTAGACCTGCGCAGGAGGAGATTTTCCCTATGCTGAGGCGTACTAATACGAGTTCCTCTCGGGTCTCAGGTTCAGGGGCAGCAGCAAACGATCCTCGACGGAAGAAACAGTCACGAAAGTCACTTTATCTCATCAAACCTGGCGGAATTCAAGGCTATGTGGGCGCTGTTGCATCTTACCGCTCGTATACTGACGTTGTTGCGAAGACGGATGTATACGTAGGATTCCTTCCGCGGGCGTCACTGGAGAGAATAGCGGAGCGATATCCCCTTGCCCTGTTGACATTGGCAAAGCGATTGACAAGCCTGCTACCACGGTTACTTCTCCACATCGACTTTGCCCTTGAATGGGTGCAAGTGAGTGCCGGCCAGGTGATATACCACCAGGGCGACGAAAGCGACGCTATCTATCTCGCCTTGAATGGGCGACTCCGCTCTGTTCTGGAAGGCCCAGATGGCAAAATGACGGTTGTTGCCGAGTATGGCCAGGGAGAAAGTGTCGGCGAATTGGAGGTGATGACCGAATCGACCCGCCCGGCGACTCTTCACGCCATCCGCGACACTGAACTTGCCAAGTTTCCCCGGACGCTTTTCAATAGTCTGGCACAGGAGCACCCGGGAATTACCATCCAGGTCTCTAAACTCATCGCCCAACGGATGAGAGATCTGGTTGAAAATCCGATGACCGAGAAGGGAATTGAACCGAGCGGTTCTGGCATGGTGAAGACCGCCAGGTCTACCCTTAACCTTCGTACCGTTGGCATTCTTCCTGTGACGGCTGGGGTGCCTGTCGTTGAATTCGGCAATCGGCTGCTCCAGGCGCTCCACCAGATTGGGGTGACGAACGGCGCCACGTCTCTTAATCAAGCGGCCATCCTAAATCATCTAGGCCGACACGCCTTCAGCAAGATGGGAAAGTTGAAATTGTCCCAGTATCTAGCAGATCTCGAGGAAAAGTATGGCATGGTCCTCTATATTGCAGATACCACAGTGAACTCTCCCTGGACGCAAACATGCATTACCCAGGCCGACTGTATTCTGCTGGTCGGCCTTGCCGAGTCATCGCCCAGCATTGGTGAATACGAGAGGTTTCTGCTTGGTATGAAGACGACAGCTCGGAAAGAACTGGTCTTACTGCACGGGGAGCGGTACTGTCCTCCTGGGCTGACCCGTCAGTGGCTGAAGAATCGTGTCTGGATCAACGGAGGCCATCATCATATCCAAATGGCCTTCCGCCTAACGGCCGAGCCCTCTCACCCTCAGGCGAAGCGCTTCGGGACCGTCTTGAAGCAGAGAGTCCAAGTTCTCCAAGCTGAGATTCAAAAGTATACCTCACGCCGGATTCGCCAATCGCCGCTATACTCTGCACAAACACCATTTAAGGGCGACTTCCATCGGTTGGCGCGTCGGTTGTGTGGCCGGTCGGTCGGGTTGGTGCTCGGTGGAGGAGGAGCCAGAGGCATTGCCCAGGTTGGCGTAATCAAGGCTCTTGAAGAAGCCGGGATCCCCATTGATATAATCGGGGGCACTTCCATTGGCTCATTCATTGGTGCTCTCTATGCGCGGGACGCAGACGTTGTGCCAATGTATGGTCGCGCCAAGAAATTTGCTGGCCGGATGGGAAGCATTTGGCGGTTTGCCCTGGACCTAACATACCCGACCGTGTCCTATACCACCGGTCATGAATTCAATCGTGGCATCTTCAAGACGTTTGGGGACAGTCAGATTGAAGACTTCTGGCTGGAATTCTACTGCAACACTACCAACATTAGCCGGTCGCGTGCTGAATACCACTCCTCCGGTTACACATGGCGGTACGTTCGTGCGTCCATGTCACTGGCCGGTCTGATCCCGCCGATTTGCGATGAAGGTAGCATGCTCCTCGATGGTGGCTACATTGACAATCTTACCGTCGACCATATGAAGGGCCTGGGTGCCGATGTGATCTTTGCTGTCGACGTGGGCTCCCTGGACGACAACACTCCGCAAGGGTACGGGGACTCCCTTTCCGGAATCTGGGCGGTGGTGAATCGGTGGAATCCCTTCTCCTCGTGCCCCAACCCCCCTACCCTGTCTGAGATTCAAGCGCGCTTGGCGTATGTGTCATCGATTGAGAACCTTGAACGGGCCAAGAACACGCCCGGATGCTTGTACATGCGACCGCCGATCGATCGGTATGGAACCCTGGAGTTTGGCAAGTTCGACGAGATCTACCAGTTGGGGTACGCCTACGGCAAGGAATATCTGGACAAGCTTAAGCGAGAGGGGTCTCTGCCGCTGCCCGAAGAGACGGAGGAGAAGAAGAAGCTTCAGCGGACCCTGGCGCCACGTCGGGCGAGTATCTGATTGATTCTCTTGTCTTTTTACGAAGCCATGTCACCAGCGGAGCTGGTATCCTGTCTTTCAGCGTTGATCTTGTGCTGTATACCCGAGATTATCTGCACGGCTTTCAACCCGGATGTGTACATAGACGCGTAGACCGCGAACCCGATCAATTCCGCCTTTGCAGATCGGTTATTATTAGTGGAGTGTAGTGTACGGAGTAGTGCTGGATAGTTGGAGGGTGAGCGGGCTGGGCTGGGAGGGGAGGGGGTCCGTCCCCAATTTTCCCTCGGATGATTCGCGGCCCAGCAGAGTCTAGACCGCATCCCGTCCATCAACGAAGAATCCCTGCCACTGGATGGACGGCCCGGATCGTGCGGAAAGCCGCTCTTGCTTCCATCTCACTTCCTTCATCCCATCCTCCCATCATCCCTTTGGCCATCGCATCACCCCGCGGAGGTATTACCAAGAGACCTGCCAGTCGCGCTGCTGCTGAACCTGCCGGTGAATTGTGGTGAGTGGCGGCAGGGACCCCTCCAGCCCATTCAGTGAATGCCACTAGGTAACTAACCACCCACATGCGGGATACATTATTAGCCAAGTTGGCCCTCTCCAGTGTGCCCCAGAAAATCATCTACCAGCCCGATTGAACCGGATGTCAACTGCTTGCGCGCCCTGTCTTACTAACCCCCAAAGCCACCTGTCGAGCCGAAGCTGCAGGATCCCAAACTCTAATACAACTCATCATGCAAGGCTGAGCCCATCTCTCGACCTCCCACTTCCATCATCCTCGGTCTGGAGGAAGACCCATCCAGGAACCTATCCAGGTTAATTCACCCCCTCCATCACTAGGAGCTACTGGAAATGGTCCAATCAGCAAGGCCAGCCCTATGTTCGAGAGCGCTGTGTACATGGTGCTCTGTCATACTTTGCTTCGGTCTACTGGGCCTGTTGTACATGAGACTGCTGAAAGACGATTTCACTCTAATCCTTAGTGAGTTCCAGACCTGCCAAGTCGACATAATGCGGTCGCTGATGCCATGCAGATCGAGTCGAGAAATATCCAGCTAAGCACCGACCGAATGCACTGGTTCTGGCCAAAACCCGCTCGGAAGATGTTTCCTGGGCATACACCCTCGAGCCCCAGTAAGTGTCCCCGACCCACTCCTGGTCTCGACCAAGTAGAAGCACGGGACACTTATTAGTCTGGTAGCTGGAAACCCTTCATCTACACGTCCGATCAAGAGCCCGGGTACTATGCCATCCCGGCAAACAAGGCCGGCGAGGGTATGGCGTACCTGACGCACATCATCGACTTCTACGACCGTCTGGCAGATGTCACGGCATTCATGCATGCTTCCGCCACCCAGTGGCATAATGATGTCGGCGACATGGTGTCATCGTCCCTGCTTCTAAAACTCAGCCTGGATGCAGTGAAACGGGCTGGATATGCGAACCTCCGCTGTCAGCACCGCCCCGGGTGTCCGGTGGCTGTGCGCCCGTTCGATCCTGCTATGGCTTCAAACCATAACGTTGTGTATCGCAACTTCACTTCGATCTATATGGATCTATTTGCCGTGCCACGTGAGCAAGTGCCCACCGAGGTCGGCGGGGTCTGCTGTGGCCAATTCGTGGTCACGAGGGACCGGATCCGAGGACGGCCAAGAGAAGATTATGTGCGATTGCGCGACTGGGCTCTAGCAACTGATATGGACTCATTTGCTGCAGGGTCTGTGTTTGAGATGTTGTGGCATATTATCTTTCTCGAGCAACCCATCTCGTACGTTATGCATTTCTATACGAGTCCGGATCCAGTGGGATTGAATGCTAACTTGATCAACAGGTGTCCTGATGCCCAGCAGTGTTATTGTGAGCTTTATAATTTATGTCCCGATAATAATGACCACACTTGAACCATTAATCTTATTTCACTCCGTGAGGTTAAACATTGACCGTAAACTAAAGCATACGTCGGTTCGCTGACCTGAAAGCGTATAATGCTCCCTTGGATAGCTTATCACCAGACCGCGTGGGATCCCAGTTGATGCCCTGACTGGATCGGCTCCGGCAGTCAGCCTCGAAGGATTTGATCCCCGAGCCCAAGTGGCGCTGCGCACAGCATCAGGCCCTGTTTTAGGATGAAGCGCCGCTCCTTCATGCAGGATCCCTGACAAGCCTCGTATCCCGATAATCCAAGAATGCATCTGGTAGGTTCCTCATCCCGTGTTCTTCCTGGCCGCGCTGCATCTAAAATCGCCGGGTCTCCACTCGTCCGACTAGGATTGGGCCTAGCCAGTCTTTCCGTCCACTGAGCGAGGCTTGTCAAGCCAAGAATGCAGGTGGTCCTGCCTCATGAATGATGCTCTCGTTTTTACCCTCGGCGATATCGCAAACCGGTCACATCCCCGGTGCCCTTGGCTTTCACCCCATTCATTCGTCCTGCCTTAACAAACCCAGCAGCAACAGAATGAAGGGCTGTGATCTTCTAAAGAGCCTCTGGGCAGCGGTTGTACACCGTCACTTGGTGTCCTCGTCCGACGAGTTATAGTGCTCATCGGCTTCCATCCGCTTTCCTTCTTTTTGCGGCCCCAGTTCGTCAAAATGTCACCATCAGGGACGCAAATCAGTTTGGATGATCTGTCTCATCGCTCCTCACGTCCACGTCCCAGCCAGGAGGATAACCGGCAATTACTCCCCAGTAGCGCAAGTTCAACCTCATCACGTCGTGGCTCGTCTGATTCCACCAGTCGCGCATCGAATGCTGGCCTCCAACCTGATGCTAGCAACAATGGAGATCACAGTGACAGCGACAGTGGTGTGACTGCAGAATCCCACGATGATTCGGAGAGCGATGATAGCATACCGCTACGGACCACAGAGAAAAGGAAATGGCGGTGGAAACACCTCGTGATGGATTCTGGGACCGACGAACCCTACCAACTACACGATGACAGTGCCACATTGACTCGTCTTGTATTCTTAAGGCTGGTGGCTGTCACAATCATAATAGGGTCAGCCTGACTACCCCCGAACCGTGCTGAGGCGCTAACCATCAATCAATGCGCAGTGCCATCGTCCTTGGTGCGCGCGGCCAAAGCTTCGATCTCGCATCCCATACGGTCGAGAACGGAATCGTAGTCGACCAAGATGCGCAGCTGGCCATCATCGGTCTGGCTAACACTATCCTCCAGTTCCTGACGCAGGAAGCCCTTCTACACATTTCCGCGACACTGATCACAAAATGGATGACCGGCAAAGGCGAAAAGGGAGCCAGCTCAGTCGATTTTGACCTCCTTGACGAATTCAAGAAACCTTGGACAGCTGCCTCCAAATTGAAGGAACGATGCAAGATCGGCACTCGGAAATCGCGCGCCTGGTTGCAGTTCATCGGGGCCCTTGTCGTCGGCATCAGTATCCTTCTCCTCGGTGCGGCCATGAACACCATCGCGATACCCAAATCTCGCTGGTGGCCCGACACACGGTTCGAAGCACCACAGCCCCCAGACGATCGATTCTACTTTGTAAATCAGACATCCCGGGTCGCAAGCGTCAGCCGAATGCCACTCTGGGGCCAAGCATGGGAGATGATCCGGGAAGGAGGAACGGCTTCCTGGGAAATGGTACGGTACTCTGGCCCTACTACACCTCTGGCCTCCATCCTAATTGTCGTGCGAACCACAGGCTCACACCCTCGCCGCATACCGCAGCCTCAATGCATTGAGCAAATTATATGATACCTTCAACAACGAGGCCGGCTGGCAATCCATTGGTGATAATGATGCCCCAACCTTTAGCGCCATCGAGGTCACCAATGCCTCCACTCCCTCCATCCGCTCCATGGCCATGCACGGTGACCTCGCCATAGCCATGTACAATCAGCAAAAGGCGCAGAACTCACACAGCTGGGCCCGCGACTCAACAGGCTGGTATGCCAGGCTCTTCATGCCCGGCATCCTCCTGGACACCTCCTGCATCCCCAATAACGACACTCTTGCCACGGGCTCCTGGACAGCAACAACCTCATCCACCAATTCCACCATCACTGTCACCATCGGACCAGCTACAAATACATCCACTAGCACAGGCACTTTCAATGGCGCAATCTGTTACATCAACGTCTACCAGGCCCAAGTCGCCCTTCAGCAATGGTTCTATAGTGGCACCGGCAACTATGACTACAGCATCAACAACTACGGCGCAGACATGTACCCGGAGATTAGCTATCTGGACCCTCCAAGCACGACCGAAACCCTCGCCATTTCCACCGAGACGACCTCCTGGTTCGAGGCCATCATACCCAACCTTCAAGCTTTCTCAACCAATAAAGAAGTCCTCAATCTCACCTCGCTTGCCGTCCTCCTTGCCGATGACCTCGTCAGCTTCAACCGGGGATACTCGCAATTGGACGGCTTAGCAGCTGTGATATCCACCATCTTCACGGATATGGTCACATCGTTTGATTGGACGTATGCTGTATCTTCCGGGAACACGACGATGCAGGGACCTATCCGGTGGCAGATATACGGATCCGGGCCACGGTTACCCTGGGAATGGGTCATTGCGATTGTCCTGGGGGTTGGGATCGGGGTGCAGGTGTATGATCTTGTGCTTCTGGGATGGTGGAGGGGGCTGGCGAAGGGGCCATGGCTGAGCTTGGATGGGATGCTGGTTGCGGCGAACAAGGCCCCCATGATGAAGGTGCTGCAGAATGGAAAAGGGGGTGGGTATGTCTCGGATGAGGCCCGGCAGGCGAGGTTCTTCGTTCGTCAATTGGCGAGTGACCTGGAGGGGCAGAGGGAGGGGGATGCAGTGTTGGTTAGTGGAGAGGAACTGCAAGAAGAGGAAGGAATGTATGTGGAGTTACAGCCGGGGAAGGCATATAGGGAACAGGCCACAGCCGCCTGAACAGTATGTCCATCCATGCCTCCGCGACGGATGCATGTCCATGGGAATGAACCCACCCCCTTGATTCAACGGCATTTCTCGGCGATCTCGACGACGAACCAGCCTGCGCGCTCCTTACAACTCCCCCCTTCCCCAGGGACTCCAACCAAGGACACGGCGCGTCCATTGGCTTTGTCCGCGGAAATCCTATGTCCCCTCCACACGTCACAACATGCTCCCCCGAGTCATTCAAACTGCAGCAGTCCTGCTAACCCTGGCCCACCACCTCGCAGCCTTGCAACCAGATCCCGGGAGCTTCCGCACAGCCGCTGCAGTCAACGATGACGGGTTACCGATATCCCTTCAAACGTGTCTCGGTGACACCGGAGCCGAGGTCGTATACCCCACAGACTCCGAGTACGCCAATCTCACCCTGCCGGACAATAGCAACTACCATCCTCATCCCCAAGTTATTGGTATCCCCAAATCCACGCAAGAAGTCGCAGCGATCGTCCGCTGCGTGTCCGCCGAGCAGGGCCAGGTTACTCTCAGCCCTCGCGGCGGCGGACATGGCTATGCTGCGTACAGTTTCTCCGGCCAGGTTGTGATCGATTCTAGCCAGATGACCGACATTGTCCTAAATGAAACCGCACAAGAAGTTACCGTGCAGATGGGCCAGACCATTGGCACCCTCGCCCTGACTATCGGCCGCGCAGGATACGCCTTACCGCATGGCACCTGTCCAGGTGTCGGCATTGCAGGCCACAGCCTCGGTGGAGGATGGGGATATACCTCACGCCAATGGGGATGGCTAGTCGACCGACGTGAGTCCCCAACCCTCCCTACCCCGATCAACCACCCAGCTAACCACTAACCAAGTGGTCTCCGTCGAGCTCGTCGACGTAACCGGCAACATTCACACCCTTAGCCCGACAAGCAACACCACCGACCCAGACCTCTGGTGGGCCATTCGCGGCGCCGGCTCAAACAACTTCGGGATCATCACCTCCTTCACCTATCGCATGGAACCCGCCCCAACGGCCATCACCAACTACAACATTGACTTTGCCACGCAGTCCGACTGCGTGCAAGCCTTACTTACCCTTCAAGACCTGGGCTCCCAGCCCGACGGCCTCCCCACCTCCCTAGGCGGCGAACTCATCATAACAGGTGGCTACACAGCCCCAAACGCCTACTGCTCCTTCACAGGCCAATACTTCGGGACCCCATCATCCTACAACAGCACCATTCATCGCTTCCTCACCCCACTAGCCCAACAATCCATCCACCCCCAATCCACCACCTCCCCCTCCTTCACTGACTGGGTCTCCGCCCTGACCGACCTAATGGGCCCCCTCGACGCCCCCTCCATTCCTCAACCCTACTACGCCCAATCTCTCCTCGACTCCGGATCCCCAAACTACACCGCCACCACAGCCTCCGCCATCCTCAGCGCCGTCCAACCCGCCGGCCCCGCAGCCCACATCTCCTTCGATCTAAACGGCCCTTCCTCCGCTACCAACCAACCCCCGCAAAACGACGTCGGTCCCATGTCATTCCTCCACCGCAACAGTCTGTTCCTGGCGCAGATCTACGCGGCTGATTTTCCGGGCTTTGATGATCCCGGGAGAGATGAAGCGTTGGATAAGATCTGGGCGATCTCAGATGCAGTACGCAGCGCAGACCCGGATGGTGATTGGCACGCGTATCAGAATTACATCGATCCGAATTTGGATAACTGGGGACCGATGTATTACGGGGATAATTTGGACAGGTTGAAGGAGGTTAAGCAACGGGTGGATCCGAACCATGTGTTGGATTTTCCGCAGGGGTTGGGAAATGCTTGATGGGCGTGTCTGTTACGTAAGTGTTTTGGGTAGGTGGGTATAGACTTGATAGATTAGAATTCTACATATAGATGTGTGCGTGCGTGTGTGTGTGTGAGGGGAGGGGGGAGAGAGAGGGGGGGGGGGCGTTGCATCCTGTCCTGTCATAGCTATACTATAGCTATAGCCAAAGCCAGTCCTTAATGCATTCAACCAGCATCATTAAAACCATCTTCTTCTCCTTCCTAACAATCATCAGAAACGCACGACCATATCACCTCAAAGCAAGTAAGTACATGAGTAAGTAGTAGTAGTAGTAGTAGTAGTAGTAGTAGTAGTATTAGTAGTTCAGAGCCCTACATATCTTGTTCCCTCTAGGCTCTGGCTGAAAATGCATATATCTCCCCGGTCCTTCTGCCCATAACTCACATATGCAGTCTAGTAGTATAATCTCAACTTGACTAGTAATATATAACATGTCGTAGTATCATGGAGAAATAGGAACAGAACAGCCTTTTCACCCCTCTAGCACAGAGTTTCATAGTTCCAAAATACCAATTTATCTAACTCTGTAGATGATACTGTGAAACCTCCCACCACAGCGCCCTGACCGGTACTAAGAACGCCTCATCGGACCAGATGAACTGTCTCATACACTGATGTAATTCCGGCCACGACAAGTCAGGAGACGAGGCAAGGAGCAAGTTTAAATAACCAGAGCGGATTGGTCCGATGGGAGAAAATGCGCCGCCGATATAGAGTAGCCAGACGAGCAGATCGGCATCGATGTCGTCGTCGTCGTCGTCGTCGTCGCGCAGTTCTCGGATTTTGAAAAGGAGCTGGGATGAGATGTGGGGCTGTATACTCCCGAATATGATGAAGTTGGTATGAATTCTATGTGCAGCGAGAACTTGTACTTACCGGAATTACCAACTCACACCAAATCTTACAACACAAAGTTATGGAACACAAATACGCGGCAAGACGACAGCACTCCTGCGAGCGAGATAGGCCCGATAAGGCCATGAGTCGGGATTGGATCGACGCGATGTGGTTATTGATATGGAGCATGCCCAGTGCACCGGGTTGCGGCAGCGGTCGAGGAAGATTTCGAATGCATTGCAGTGCGTGCAGATCTTCAAGCACTGCACGGAACTCTCGATTGAGGATGTATGATCGACATTGGAAACCTGATGGGAGATGATAGAAGTTTGGCACGAATGCATCACGTGTCCAGAGGAGGGCAGCGAACGTGGTGTGGTTGACTATGCGTCTGGTGTTGGCGAGGAGGGAGGAATTTAGGTCTTGCCTGGGCATTTATATCATCATATGATATGATCAGTCCAGAGTACAGTACTAAGGATAGGAGCAGTCTCACTCACCAGAATATGGCTCGCTTGATTCCCGGAGTAAGATAGACGCGCTTTCTCTGGCAGATCTTCAAGAGCTGCTGCACTGCGCCCATGTGAAGTTCGACTTGACTGGTTAGTCCAAGGCAAGCCTATTATCATCAGTAATCAAACACTAGGATTAGTTTCACTAGCTCACTTTCATTGACATACCACTACACCCGCGATCAGCAATATAGCCCCGATAGTCGCTTCCGAAGCAGCATCATCCTCTGAATCCATCCGCTCACGGATATAGGTAATCGCTTGACCCTGATATCGCAGACACTCCTGATCAAGGCTACCGCCGGTGACGGCAAACGCCAGGGCCAGCATCACAGCATTCATCAAAGCGGGATCGTGGAAGCCCGTTCGGAAGACCGAGTGAAAGCTCTGGAAGGCAAGTTCCTCGGCCAGGCTGAAGACAGGCTCGGTCGCTTGCCTGGCCCTGTCTGGGAGTCAGTCAGTGGAAAAGAAGAAAAAGAAAAAGAATAGAAATTAACAAACAGGAAGTTCTACTTACAATCACCAAGTAACGCCTGTAGCCTCGATGAGTCCACTGCGAGGGCCTGGAACGGATCGAGGGACCCCGAGAGGTGGGTACATGGTTTTGCTATCTCGACTGGATGATCGAGATTGCAATTGCGATTGAGATTCAAGTCTTCACTTGTGGTTACAACGAAATTGGTCCGGGAAAGTTGCTGCTCTTTCCGTTTCCTTGCCAGCGCTTTCTTGACTGCGTGGGAGCGCGCCTGACGACGCTGCATCGTCTTATCCTTGACGTGCCCGTTGACTTGGATCGAGATGAACTGGAAATCTCCGGCCATTTTCTTCTTACTCTTAGCAACCAGTGCCGTCCTCATGAATAGTGTACAAGAAATGGGATATCACTTTGCTTGGTAATCCGATGGACGAAAAGAGGACTATTCCTAATTAGGAAGAATCTCATTTCCTGTTTGGGAATAATCTGGTTGCCCTAAACAGTTCAAGCTTGCATCATGCAAATTTGAAAGCCAGATATTATCATCAGCATTTCTGAAATAGAATAACCTTCTTACTTCATTTGGCCCTGCCCATGTCAGCCACGATGATAACGAAGGCAGCTGCAGGGAAGGAAGGATACTTAAACAAGGCCGGTTTTACCAATATCAATATCATGAACGTTCAGAATCCAAGACAGTCATACTCCCTACTCTGTAACAATGACAGAAACACGCCTCTTCAAGCCCCTCCAAATCGGCCCCATCCAAGTCCAGCACCGCATCGGAATGGCCCCTTTAACCCGCCGCCGCGCAACCCCAGACCGAATCCCGAACCCCATGATGAAAGAGTACTACACCCAACGAGCCTCCGTGCCCGGAACCCTCATCATCACCGAGGGGACCCTGATCTCCGCCGCCGCTGCCGGCGGATTCCCCAGCGCTCCCGGCATCTGGCGGGCCGACCAAATAGCCGCGTGGAAGGAGATCACCGACGCGGTTCATGAACGGGGTAGCTTTATCTACGTGCAGCTGTTCGGGATGGGTCGCGCGGCCGAGGCAGCGGTGGCCACGAGCGAGGGGATCGAGATCGTGGCCCCCAGCGCAGTCCCCATCCCATATGACGAAAACCCCGACGCGCCGACGCCGCGGGCCATGAGCCGTGCCGAGATCCAGCAGACGATTGTCGACTTTGTGACGGCGGCGCAGAACGCCCGCGCGGCGGGCTTCGATGGGGTCGAGATCCACGGCGCCAACGGCTACCTCCTAGACCAGTTTCTCCAGGACACGAGTAACCAACGGGACGACGAGTACGGGGGCAGCGTAGCGAACAGATCCCGACTGCTTCACGAGGTGCTGCAGGCCGTGGTGGAGGTGATGAGCGCGGACCGGGTCGGGCTGCGACTGAGTCCCTGGTCTCAGTTTCAGGGGATGCGCATGGAAGATCCGGTGCCGCAGTTCGCGGATATTGTTGACCGGGCCCGCGGCTTAGATCTCGCGTACCTTTCTCTCGTTGAGGCGCGAATATTCGGGGCATGGGTTGACGAGGGGAGTAGTGTGGAAGAGGAGGAGACGTTGGACTTTGCGTTCGAGCGCTGGAATGGGCCGATTCTGGTGGCGGGGGACTATGGGCTGGAAAAGGCGCGGAGGCTGGTCGATGAGCAGTACCCGAACAAGGAGATCGTGGTGTTGTTCGGACGGCATTTCATCTCGAATCCCGACCTGGTGTATCGGTTCAAGGAGGGGGTCGAGTTAACCAGGTACCAGCGCGAGACGTTCTATGAGATCGGCTCGGCGAGGGGTTATGTGGATTATCCATTTAGCGAGGAGTTCTCGTTGTATGGAACAGAGAAATATCTGGAATCCGGTTCTCAATAATTGGCTAGTTGGCAATGCCACCTGTTCTTGGTTAATCGAAGTACTGACGCTATCCTCACCGGTTAGAACTACCGAAATGGGTGGATTCCCCGCGTGGTAGATTGTATGAACAAAACATGAAGTCGAGTAGTGTGTTGGAAGTAGGAGAATCAACGATATTGCCACAGCCGTGGCCCTAAACGGCAGGCGCCCCTGCGCGTTGTCCCTTCCCCTTACGGAGGCAGATACCCACAGTACCGAGTATGAAAGATGGTTTATACCGGCGGGGATAATTTGGTATGGATTATAAATCATAATAAGTAGTAAATGTTACACAGAACATTTCAGTAGTACTGAAATATGCAGTAGAAGGGAAGATAAGAGCAGAGCACAGTATGTAAAGAAAGACATGGGATTATTGCAGTAATTAATAATGATAGTAATAGTAACCCTAACCACTTCACTTCACTCCATCTATTCACACCTTCCAACTACCTCCCCGGTATCTTCTTCTCATCTCGTCATTCAAACATAGCTCGCGCGTTCAGCTCATCGTAGGTACATAACGAAGGGATATTATAATGCGGGATATCGAATATTAACGTCGTCAGGGTGGATGTTCAATCATATCAAATATGGTATCATAGTTGGTCGTACGTATTATCATCTCGATGAGCAGGGTGGTGCCGCTGCAGACGGTCAGGCAAATCGATGTAACTCGCCAGTCGAGATGCACTGGTAGATTATATGTCTAGACCGTGGCCACCGGGGCATCGGCTGGACCGCCATGGGCTCCACCGGTGTTCTTCTCGCGGACCGGTGTGCTCTCGCGACGGTAGGCCCAGAGAGCCCCGACTTCAAGGAAGATAGCAAAGAAGGTGAAGATGCTGGTATGATATTAGTTATGGTTGTGGTGCTGTAAGGTGACTGGAGGACGTACAATGTCAGAAACATGAATGCTTCATTGGCCCTCTTCTTGGAGCAGCTGGCGCCCGGGGGAGCGTCAAAGTAGCAAGAATGCCAGTTGTAGTCTTGCGCAGCGAAGATGAATGCCGTGAGCCAGCTGTCATGCAGTTAGTATCAAGTGTGGATCCATGGTCGAGGATAACACGTACAGGTACGAGAAGACGACATCGACGCCCAGAACAAACTTGCTCAAGGCATTGGGCAGGAATGGCGAGACAAAGGCGGGCAGGAAGAAGACGACAGACATGGTTGACTATGCCAGCATTAGCAATAGCGGGGTTACACCCAGGATAGGACTTCCATACAATAATTTCCTGGTAGATGATGTGCTGGCCGCGAGGTCCTCGGTGGATGAAGTAGGAGGTGATACCCATCACGATGACTGCACTGGCCCATTGCATGAACCGAGTGACCAGCTGCAGTGGACGGGCCACGGTACTGGAGAACATGGCGGCGGTTGACTGGACTGGCGTATAGATGGAACTGAAATCAGAGTGCAAGGCAGATTATTGGGCGAGAGTTCCCGTGGCAGGCTGGTCGTCGGCTCTGATGAATGGATGATGGTGAAAAAAAAAACCACGCAGGAGGGACCCGGTCAAGGTTTCTTATATGTTGTCTGGCAGACATGGATGGAGCGGATGGAAGGGCGCATGGCAGCCCGGATGGACGGGGTGTATGCTTTACGTCAGAGGGCTTGATTGTGGTGATTGCTGGCCGTGGTGCTGCCGAAGGTTTTGGCAAAGGGGAGTTTTCCCCAGATGCGTCATAATTTCCTCTGCATGAAGTAAGTCGGTTCCGAGGGAGTCCAACCTTTGGTCGTTAGGGTTGTGTGATGGGACTTGCAGGTGTGCAGGCGAGACTAAGGTAGGGACAGCTTTATCGGTGCTAATAGCTAAGCTAAGGGAGGGAGGGGTGCCCAACTGTCATGGCCATCTCTGCAGGACAGGACTACCGACATGGCTAGTGGGAGGATCTGCAAGCGACATGGACTGATTGATGGTGACGAGAACGAGAGACACGGAACCGGAGCAGCAAGGGAGGGATGAGCAACTCATGATCCCGGGTTGCGTGACAGGCAAGGAGGATGATGATTGAAGGATGAAGCCGAACCACGCTGGAAAAGGAAGCCAGCTCGGGTGGGGCCCGTCCATGGGCCCGTCTGGATCTTTCCCTCACTCACTCACTCACTCCCCTCATTGTTTTCCCATCTACCTACCTACCATCTATCTTCCATCTTCCTCCTCCTCTCAGTCTCGACTTCATTCTTGATTTCTGACATTCAGAATCTTCAACCTACTAAATCCAATGTCATCCAATTCCTGACTCACCTCTTACTCAGCCATAGTCATCATCACCATCCATCCTCCAGCACAGACCAATCCCAACCACGCCACGTCCCTCCATCGTGCAACATCCCCCCGGGATTCAACGGGATCAATCACATCCATGGCTGTTCCCGACCATCCATCCCAGCAAAGAAGCTTCAAGCTAACTCGCTGTCGATCCCTTTCTGCTCGGAACAGTCGGCAAGGATGATCTCATTGTCGGTGTGAAGTCACCTGCTCGACCTGAACAATAGGCCTGTGAAAGCCGGACCCGGTCCCAGACCCACAAGGCTGAATGATTCATTCTTTTTTTCCCTTGCCTATGTCTTCCGACTCGATCCACTTGTCGACAGTAGAAAGTACTAGATGTGAGTGTCGTTGGTCGGTTTGTATGACGTCTGTAGGGTAGCCTGTACATCCTGCAGGGCCTTTTATCTGGCTGGTAGCTAGCGAGATAGTACTACAGTCAGTACCTGTCCCCAGAGGTAGTCTGGCTAAGTAAGACCCAAACCCAAATCCCAAGAAATAATATCGTAGTACCACATGACACACCCCCTCCAAACTCAACCACTCTTCTCTCCCTCGCTCCCTGGCTGGTCGGATTAGTTTCCCTGCCATTTTGACTTTGGTGTTGATCCGGGGATCGTATCCTATTGTCAGATGGCTATTGAACTTTTGGCAACCTCTTTAAACTCTCTAATGATTATATTTTCTGCCCTTTTATTAATTTTAAATTTTAAATTTTTACTTTTTTTTAGGTTACTGGTTTGGGTTGGATTGGGTCTTCTTGATGTTTCTGCAGGGTTTCACTCAGACAATATATAAGGGGTCTGATGGAACTGGTTGGCAATTTGGCTGTCTAGTCGGAATAGGATAGGTAAGGAGACTGACTCATTTTCGAGGCGGGATTGAGTTTGCGGTTGAATACGGAGGGTGGAATTAACCTCTGGCAATTGGGGGAAGAACACGGTGCATGCTGAATGTGTTGGTCGTGATGGTGATGGTGGTGGTGGTGTGGGACGGGCCAATAGTCCCCGCTGCAGATGGATCTACTGTACAACCGTTGGGAAGGAGGATTATGACAGAAAAAGCAAGGCCAAAATATAGTAACAATATCCATGCAATCTGCTCTATCGAATCATTGCTCGTAGATCCTGTGTCCGTCCGAGTTTCGCCTACGCCCACGCCCACGCCCGACTCCCTGATCCCTTCATCCGAGAAGCTGCTGCCACGCCTGTGGTATCTAGGCATCCGACAGCTCCGGTAGAGTACTGTTCTGGATCCCCGAGGGTCTACCACGTGGTGACATTGCCCAGATCATGTTCCTGATAACAACAGTCAGCCATTTCGTCCCGTGTCACTCGATTACAGCTCGCCCCGACTTACCTTGAGGTATTCGCTGCCCTTCTCCAGGTACTCCTGTCGTGTAATTGATGATTTCCGTAACTCCGACCCCGATGCCCACTGCGCCGCCCCCTTCCATGCGTCCAGGACGGGATCCGCGGCACGCCGCACATTCAGTTGCGAGTTCACCGGAAGGAACGCCCGGAACTCGTTGCGGAAGCGGTCGTCGAAGTTTTGGAACATCGTGTTGCCGCCGGTCAGGAACACATCTCGCAGTAGCTTCGCCTGTTCGTCTGGATTCGAGAACCGCTGGTTGACAATATCCGCCGCAACTTCCAGTAGCCCGGCCTGGTCAATGCCCGCAATCGACGGCTTGAACACCACCTCGGGAACCCGGATCCGCTCCACGTTCAGATGCAGCTGGTGAGCCTCACGCTGGCTTTCAGGATCAAAAGCCCAGGGGCCCCGCAGGAAGACGTGCACTAAGCTCTTGGTCCAGTCGGATTGCGCCGCAAGCGTGTGGTTCTCGGTGAAGTCGGGGTCATGCTCAAGCAACTCCTTTTCAACCGAGTCGAGCATGCCCCCAAGATCCTCCTCTTCCTCCTCGTCACTCTGTTCACCCGTAGCCACAGTTCGATACACACCCCAATCTTCATCGTTGGCGCCAAAGTTGTCGTCGTCCCCACCTCGCCTCCGCTTCTTGGGGCCATCCGCGGCGAGGTTGGCAAGGGTCTTCATGCGCATCTGACTGGCCAGGGACTTGCGGTTGCCGAGATCCGCCTTCATCCTATCACGTTCCTTGATCTTCTGTAGGATGCTCTGTAATGGAAAGTTAGATCTGTTAGAAGAGATGCCGTGGATGATCCTACCTGTCGCGATGCTCTTCGCTCAGCCAGCCAATTCTCGAAATCGTTCTCTCGCTTCTCACGGTCAAGTCTTTCTTCCTCCTCACGACGGGCCTTCTCTCGCTCCTTCTCCGCCTTGGCGCGCTGTCGGGCTTCGACGTTGGACTTCATGAGTCGCTGATGGCGCTTCTCCTTCAGACCGGCTTCGTCTAGCTCCTCATCTGGCACGTCCAATAACGGGAATGACATCTCCTCCTGGGGCTCTTCGGTTTCTTCGATCCCCAAGTCTCGGTTTCGAGACCGTTTGATGGAACGCTCAAGATCCCGAATCAATCGGTCCAGGTGCGCCTCGTCCTTCAGATCTTCGGCTTCGAGAATCCGCCGCGCTTCCTTCTTCGTTTCGGAGGCAAGTCCATGCTGTAGATCCTTGTAGTACTCCAGCTCTTGCTCCTTCTTCATCAGCTTTTCCAGTCGCATCTTTGCGGCCTGCTCTTGCAACCGACGCCCACTTTCCTTCTTCCTCTCCGCAATCCGTGCAAGTTCTTCTTCGGTCTTTTCGGGTACAACATGCTCAGTATAGGGGTACTGGACGATACGATCTCTGTCTTCAAGACCCGTCCAGTCCAGGTAGCGGCTCAGTTCCTGGTCGTAGTCCTTGGAGACGTAGCAATGTTTGTGTACAAGATCCTCCATCTGGCTCTCGGTCATTCTCGCAGGGAAGGTCGGGTATTTCAGGCGCATCAGCTTAAGCAAATACTCGGATGCGTGTAGTCCACCCCAATTTAGTCGCGAACAGTTGGATAGCAAAGCCTTGTTATTTAACACAGGAATCACATGGGTCGAAGTGTGGGAAGACGAGACGATAAGACCATCCTTTCCGCGATTGTATCGGTAAGAGAACAGAGAGTCGATACCGTAGGCGACCGACGGCGCAGAATAGCATTCGAACAAAATCTCGTTCATCACTATTAAGTGTCAGCAAAAACAACCATCGCTATGCAAGTAATGCGACTCACTCTTTCGGGGATAGCTGAGGTTCGCGATAGGCTCGGTCATGACAATCGGCCGGTCAACACCCCCGTTGGCTCCATCGACCCCAAGCTTGATGAACAGATAGTCCAGCACTCCCTCCATGACATCCCAGTTGCCCACCACACTCGTACCAGGGTCAAATGCATAGCGCAGCTGGCCGCGCGTCGTAGCATCCACGTAGGAATCGTATCCGATGAACTGACAGGCTTTGTTGAGTTTCCGATCGCGATAACGACTCATCACAGGGGGGATGACGAAACGAGGGGTTTTGTCGAACGACCAACCGGCCTTGACCAGGTTGGAGCCTTTACAGAGAATGCAGCCATCAGCATACCGTATACAACACAGTCTATGGTTCGGCTGTACTCACCATTGTCGATAACTATGGCGCTCGTGCCCTTGCTCTTGTTGTAGCCTTCGGGTTGGGGGGCATGGTAGCCTTTGAAAGGATGGTCCTGTGCGTTGTATGCCTTCGGAGGAGGCTTCGCGGCGCCTTTCTCGGACGAATTGATGGCAAACCGGGTTGGAAGAACCGGCTGGACCGACGTGATGGCCATGGTGAATTGTATGCAGGCGGTCTCAGCAGCAACTCAGGAGCTCCCGGCAAAGACTGATTCACTGCATTGCAGTGTGTCGCAACGGTTATCACACCACGTATCTGGTATAGAGAAGCAGTCGAAGGGAACAAGAAGCAGGTTGCGGTGGCGGAGGGATGGGGAGGGAGAAACTGGAGCTTGAAAGTCCCCAGCTTTGGTCGGGGCCGTGGAGGCCTCCGGCCACCGCCAGGCGCTTGTATGCCGCCAAGACCATCCCTCCAGGAGAACTATGGCTCGTTACGGCATCGCGTGGTTACATATTGGGCTAGCTATATCTACTCTGCTATGAATATCCAGTGATTCTTGGTGAATGGAAGCATTTGTACTAAAATATCATGTCCTCGTTAAAACTATCATAGAGTATCAATTACTGGAAGATGTTGATGGATCCTTCAAATTCTCCGTCGCTAAGACTGATCAGCTATGCCCAGCCAAATTGCCGAGTAAAGGGAGATTACCTTCCAAGTGGAATAGAACATTCGACTGGTAATTCTTGAACATTTGCGCGACGAGCTCGACGTTCATGTTCTGGATATTGACCTCCTAATAGAGCCATCAGCATCTGACGGTAGTGGAAGATAGAGCAAGCGTCTTACCTGGAGGCTTCTGTTCATGACCATGATTGACTCGTTCAATTTTTCCTAGAGGCCATCAGCCATTGTACCAAGATGCCCCTCCAGGTGACATACAATGTTGCCAATAATGCGAGAAAGCAGCAGGGCTTGCTGATGCTCATGTGGGCTCTCCTACATAACCTTTAGTTTACTCCACCACAGAGCTTGGATCAAGTAACGTGGTATACGCACCATTTTGACGTATAGCGTAGTTATGTCGATGGAACTGCTTGTTGTGGTGTTTGTTTGTTGCGTCTTGGATCACGGCAACCCAATGAACTCAGCCACGTGACCGCATGGGAATTGGTCGGTATGGCACGCCATTAAACCTACAAGATAGAGTCAGATTCCTAAAGCTGAATTGCTACGCTCATAACTGCATATCAAAGCTCTTTTGGCGCCAGCCCATCCCGCCATTGGTGCAATCAGCGTCCATCGTATCAGGTCAGGTGCCTACAACTCAACCCAGCTCCGGACAACGACGGCCTTCTAGACTCTCCAGCCGCATCAGCATCCGAACCTCCAAGTCCAACGAGCAGAGCGCACCCTCCTCCTCCGATCCAGATCCTCTCGCACATCTACTCTATACCATCATCATGGCTCCCCTTACCCCCGCCGAAGCAGAGAACCACCAAGCGCTTCTCGATCGTCTTGACATCGCGCATGTCCCCCGTCCCTTCCGCAACCCGAACTGGAGACCGTCTCAGCGTCGCAACAAGAACGTCAAGCAGCTCATTTCCGAGAGCACAAGAAAAGAGGCATCTGTCATGGCCACACAGTCAAATTCTGGCGCAACAACCCCCCTCCCCGCCACGTCCGTCAGCACCGATGGAAGCCAAACCCCTGCCGATGGCACCCCCCGAACCAACATCGCGCAGGCCGCGCAGAACCTCTCAACACTGGTCTTGGAGAAGAACGCACGAGCTGCATTTACATCAGGACCTGCTGTTACCTACACCAACATCGAGTCCGCGCCGTCATTGCACCCGTCGCAACAAACCCGCTACTGCGATATCACAGGGCTGCCTGCTCCATACACGGATCCCAAGACGAGACTGAGGTATCATGATAAGGAGGTCTTTAGCGTGATCAGGACACTGGGGCAGGGAGTGCCGGAAAGTTACCTGGAACTCAGGGCAGCTCATGTTGTGCTTAAATGAAGTTATGGAAGTATTTGTTCTACGTTGTAAGATATCAGGGTAAGTTGTGTTGTTATGGCAGGTATAATGCACTGAATTCTAATGAAGGCCATGCTAGATAGCAGCCTTTAATACACATTTTATGTTCGATCGACTAAGTCAAGCCCTTTCCACCCACCTGCCCCTTTCGAGACAGGTTCAAAGAAAGCGCTCCGGCTTATTCGCGACCTTAACAGAGTTGTTGTTAATCTTCGCCTTGTGCTAGTTGCACTCGACTAGTACCGATGCTCCAGGAACGAAACATCAGTTACAGCATCCGGGGATGCTGTTGCCGCGGCGTGGTATTCGAGCTGAGCCCAGGCTCGCCAGGGGTGTACAGAGAGGGTAGCTGCAGGAATAAGATAGACTAGTTAGGCTGTCTTGAAACCCTCGAGTCATCGTATTTACCCCTTTTGTAGGAGTTTGCTGGTTCAATGCGCCGGCTGCACTGATTGTAAACAGTGACAATAGCATGTCAGGAACATCTAAGCCCATCCCATCATAAGAGATGATAGTGTTCCACACTATACAATCACAATTGCAACCAGGTGGCGTTGTCGACAAGACCGAACCCGCAGACAAATCGGTTGAGGAGTTGGGAGAGCCAAAATGGCGGCTGTGCGAATGTTGTTGATCGCCCGACCGCCATCCCAACGTAGCCTAGCCCAGACCTAGCCAAGAAAGGACGTGGCAGAATTGGGAATTTTGCGCAGCAGCCGCAGTGCTTTAGTGTTTACTCGGTCTGCTGGAGCCTGTTGCGTCGAATGTTTCATGAATCAGACACGACGACAGCTTATCTATCGACGCGCGATACCTCCTCCTTTATAAACCCACTATTTTCGTCGGTATATCATCCCACCGTCCGCTCAACTCTATATACTGCCACGTGCACGCGACCTCCGCAGCCTCCGAATCCCGAAGACCCAACGCATCGCGACATTGGAACCGAGATTGGACCTGAATTCATTGGGTTCTCTTGTTTCATATAGTTTCCGGATTTTATCGGTGGTATAGTCCAGCGGACATCAATATGCCCACAATGTGGCTATCCGATAATCAGAGTAAGAATGCCTCCGTCTACATCTCACCTAACCTCCATAAGCCTATACAAGACATTCGCTAACACACTCTCAACCAGAGATCGGAGTCATCTTCTGCTCAGCCGGTACGTCAAACACCATACGCGCATCTCAGCGCGATCCTCATCACCAACGGCCCTTCTCACAAACATACTAATCACCCAACAAACAGGAGGATTATTCCTCTTCGGCGGAGTCCTCATGTTCTTCGATCGCTCTCTGTACGTCCATGACACTCCCCTCCCCAATCCAACCCAATCCTCAATCCTCAAGACAAATAAACTAATCTCCCTCCCACCAGCCTCGCAATGGGAAACGTACGCCATCACCAACCCTGAACCCCCACCCATCACCACAACCACTAACTCACCCCACTCCAGATCCTCTTCCTGATCGGCCTAACCCTAATAATCGGCTTCGAAAAGACCTTCGCCTTCTTCTCGCGCCGCCAAAAGCTCAAAGGCACGGCTGCCTTCGCAGCCGGCATTCTCCTAATCCTCCTCCGCTGGCCTCTAACAGGCTTCATAATCGAGCTCTACGGGCTGTTCATCCTCTTCGGCGATTTCCTGATCACGATTGGCCAGTTTGCGGGGAATATTCCTGTCGTGGGGCCATACATTCAAAAGGTTTTGGAGACGTTGGCAGGGGGGAGGAGGAATGCCGAGTTGCCGGTATAGATGGATGGATCTGTTTCCCCCCCTCCTCTGTGGGAGAGGAGGGCGGTGTGGTGTGGTGTGGTGTAGGATTCATGATGACAGGGAAAGGATAACGATGAGGATGAGAGAGGATTCTGGATCTGTTATGTTACGTGTATGACTATGCGACTGACCTCTTACGATACGATATTGTCATGATGAGATGGGTATGGATGGATGGTATGGTATGGACTGCGACTGACTGATTTGATGTTGGGTCTATACTTAGCGGGGTTGATGGTTTTTTTTTCTTGATGGGTATTATTATCCTACGTATTAGAGACTTTTAATTGTTAATATATATTTATGGGTGGGGTGGACATATTATACTGTATGTTTTTCCATAGTAGTAGGAATTGGTACAGTTCTTCCGCTCATAGAGAATACAATGGAGTTACTAAGTAACTTTCTTGAAGTAACATGCTCGATGATATCATCAGGAATGCGGGACGCTAGCTAGTGAATATTGAACAAGCTTATAAAGTATAAAGTATAAATAGATTATAACCACTGCTTCGCTGTGCAAGGACAACAAGTCCATCGAAACCGTTTTGTGGGGTGACCCGTTAGCACATATTGCACAGATCTACGTGTTATGATTGATGGAAAATAAACAAGACGAACAAACAAGGAGAGAGAAGACAATCGAGACCGAGACCACCATGATGATTTACACTCAAGTAACCGTTATGCTGATGTTCCATTGCTGTGAGGGGACAAGTATTTTTGATTCTGCTTTTACTCCCATTTACCGGGGGTTGTTGATGTAGTCAACGAGGTTCTCAACCACGGTGGCGGCGTTCGTGGTCTGGACGTTCTCCGCGTGGTGGGCGACCATAACGCAAGAGACAGCCTTGACGACGACAATGCCCTCCTTGCCCTAATTTTCCCGACGTCAGTAAGCGGATATGTTGGAAGGGGGAGGTGATTAATCCAGGGTCTCAAGCGTACCTTCTTGCCGTACAGACTGCGCTCGTCAGCCTTGATGGTGACAAACTTCTCACCACCAACGGTGATACCGTTGGCCCAGGCGTTGTCGCTCTTGGCGAAAGCAGAGGCAAGGCCCTGGAGTTCGGAGGGGGAGATCTATTATCGTCGTTAATGTTGGGTTCGTGCTGGCGGGCGGTTGTCTGGACGCCGACCAACGGGGGCTGTTGATCATACCGTGAAACCAGGAGAGCCAGCCTCGAGGTCAGAGAAGTCGTGGCTCAGGATACCGGCCTTGTCAAATTGACGAGATCCCATCAAGCTGAATAACCTCAGGTCAGAATTCCGCTACAGACATGGAGGGGCGGCAGTGGCCGAAGCGGGGTAAACATGGGTTGGGTTTTACGGTACCTGGAATCGACATATCCTACGCAGTAAGGAGACAGATGTCAGCTCAAGGGGTTCTTGGAGGTTCTAGGCAGATAAAGGGGATGCAGCAAGGGGGGTGTCATGGTCGTACCTTGCCAGATAGCAGAGTGCTGACCCATGGTGACGGTCGGATAAACAATCGACGGGACGGTCGGGAAAGGGGAACGGAGACGGCTAAGAAGAGGAGCAATTCCACAAGGAGGCTGAAAGCAGGTGTGGAACTGGGAATAAAAACTCCGGGCGAGAACTAGAAGTCGTCCAAGAAAAGGGCAGAAAATGCGCTGGGGAGGTAAGTAGTTGGGGTGTGTCTAGAAGAAAGTTGGTGGGAAAGGAGGGGAAGAGGCCAACGGAAGATGAGGTGAGTTACTAAGGCGGCCTTAAAGGGACAGTTACTATTTACTAGTTGGTGGGGTGGATTGCGGCCAGCTGAGCATCATCCGTCTCTCTTTCTTTCCCTCTCCCTCTCTCTCAAATGTGCCCCGCCATCCATTCCCGACTTTTCTCCTGTCGGTCACAATAAGGTATCTGCTATCAATAGTATCTTCCACTGCAAGCTCTCATTAGTTCATTGTACACTCCACAGGAGGTGCATCCGGCATCCTGACGTCTATTCCCTCTCCTCGTCACCTGTCACCAAAATTCGACCTTCTCTGGGGATACGCGGTGCTCCCTACGTCATCGCCTTGGGACAAAGAGCAGAGCTTCGATCTGGTCAGCAATATGAATCCTACCGAATTCTAGCTCACGAGCAACGCCTATCAAAGCTAAGGAAGATCCGAGAAAGGGTAGGTAGGTAGGTAGCAGCCGCCAACGACATAGGGAGGAGCCAGGCGGTGGAGAGGCCACCGGCAGGCCGACTCCGTAGTTCACCCACTTCTGTATAGGATTAGTCTCTACCGTTGCAGAACTAGACCCTGTTAGACACTCGCATGCCCACTTGCGGATCTCTTTTCACCGGTTCCTCCTTACCGCCTCTTCGATGGCATCCCCTAATCCTATCGTGGGCTCTGGTCCGTAACGAGTAGCTGCCAAATGCCTGGGATGCCTGAGATGCCTCAGATGCCTGAGTCGTGCGGGTGATGCCGGGCACGTGCCTGTCAGCGAGTCAGGTGCTGGGGATCATCTGCAGCCATCCGCTTCTCTTCTAGTCTTCATTCATGACAATTCCCTTGTCAATGCCTCGGTGCAAGGCGATGGCGTACCCCCGTCTATCATCATTTCGCCATGTATACTAGCTTCTCCCGAATCTTCTAGCCATGATCCACGATAGACACCGGTCCAGAATATTCGGGAGGAAGAGCATTCAGGAGATGAATGATGGTCCGTGACTTATCAGGTGAGGGCCGCGGGCCAGTTCCCTGGGCGCTTCATACTCTAATTTCCCCAGTGGGTTAACTCTTATCTAGCGGGCCTCGCGTCCGGATGGACTATCGCAATCGCATCCACCCCAAAACACTCGGAATTGCGACAGTCGGCTGGCGACCAAATGCAGGTGCGATGGCACGACGGTGAAACCCAAGGGGTCCTCTTGGGTCTGCGGCACGGCTATCGCAGAGATCCGTAACAGAGAGGCCCAGAGACTGAGTCTCAGGTCTCTGGGAATCTCCAGGCGATTCAGCGTTTTCTAATAATCTTATTGGTCGAGCGCTCGGAGGTTCAGAACAGCTGGAACCAATGAACCCAGCTGTGCTAACGCTCAGGTTTTCAGCTCCAAGTGAGACCGTCGGCGGAGCATTCTCTTTGGCCCCTCGCCCGCGGTCGTAATAATCACTTGCGCTTGCAACAGCCACGCTCATTTGTGGCTTCCAGAATAAGCACCTCCCGCCATTTCGATAGCGCTCACCCATGTCATAACCACCAGACCGTTGGGCTCCTGTGACTGGGCCATTATCCGTGTTTTGTGTTGGCCACGCGGGGGTTCCGTGCGGCCTCTCCTGAGCAATTTCTCTGGAAGTTTTTGTTGGCCGTTTCCGCTGTCGCGCTTCGTCAGATCTTATGTTAATCTAAGCCCTCACACTAGCCCGCCCCTGCCAACTCGTCTCACTTAGATGTAGCGTTCTGCCTCGTGCTCCACAATAACTGCCGCGACGTCTTATGTCTTAACTATGCTCCTCTGTCCCTCTATCGCCGAGTCTCCTTTTCTTCCCATCATGGACTGACTCTTCTCTTCCCCGCTTTCTTGTGTTCGCTTTTTGGCCTTCTGGAAGGCCGTCCATTCCTTTTTATCTTGACTTATGATCAACAGGGCTTGGTATTCCCTTTAACGTTCTCTACATCTATTTTCCACCCTCGTCTTTCTCTTAGCAAGTCTTCTCCGGATTCTCCCGCTCGCTTTCGTTTCAAGTACCGTATCGGATATTATCTCCACCACAGTCGTGAGGAATGGCTAGAGGAACGTTTCTTGGGAGGTCACGTACGATCCGGCAAGCAGAGGCCGTCTCGTCTACTACTTCGAAGCATTCAGATGCGCGACCACGGAAAGATCTCAAGTGTATCGAGGATGGCGCAAACCACGGCCGCCAGGTGCCTCATGCGCACCGGGATTTTCAGCGCCCTGAGACATCAGAGGGACGCCAACAAAAAAGATTACAAGCCCTGAGTCCTGTCAATACCCAGGCTCCTCCGCTTCCGTCTTCGCCAATGCTGTCCCCCACCGGCACGGATAACGGTGCAAACGGAAGTCTGATTGGGGTCGCTTTGGGCAGCCCGCGGATGATCGAGTCGCATGTTCCCATGTCGCAAACGCAGGAGACACCCCCGGCCAAACCTGCAGAAACCCAAACACGACCCGCTTTGCAGCGCAAGCCCAGTAAATGGAAGAAAATCGGCGGTCTTTTCAAAGCTAAAGCTGCCATGACAGCTGCGCCAAACCAGCCTTTCTATCAGGTCCGGCTTGAGGACGAGTGGCCAATGCAAGACTCCACCTATTCTTTCGAACAGCAGCCAAGAGTTCAACCCGAGAAACCTGCTAGTCCAACCTCTGGCACGGAAGCATGGCCGTCTTTGGAACCGGAAATTCAGCATCAGGCGCATGAGAAAGAGCGGTCCGAGGGAGATGTCAATTTCTCGCCAAAGGCTGACAAACAACCCCCTGCAACTGGACCATTGCTGCAAGTCGAGATCCCCGATATCCAGCTGGAGCGATACAGTGTCATGTTTGGAGGCGTTCTTAGTAAGAACAGGCCGCCCTCGTTGATTCGACGCAGCCAAACTTTGCAGGACGTCAGCGCGCCAGCTCCAGAGGTAGCGTGTCTTCACCATTTCACTCGTAGATACTTTTCCAACTAACTCCTGGTCAGGCCATTCCCCCCATGCCAGAATTAGAACCGCCTCGCCGAAGAGCCACATCCCCCACACGGTCGAAATCCCCGAGCTTCACCTTGTTCCCATCAACACAGGTCAGCAAGGCTTCAAAGGTTCTCGGTAGCCAGAACATTCCCCGCGGTCCCAGTCCATTACACAAAAGTCAAACATCGTTGGCAGAATCGCATCAAGAAAGTGTGTCGGAGAAAAACAGTTTGGTCCTCATGGTGCACCAGCCGTCACATAAACCGCAAAATTCGATGTCCTCATTCCTTTCCTCTACAACTATTGGTTCGGAGGATGAACAGCTCCTCGTGCAAAAGCTCGGTCCAGTCCGCTCCTATATCGACGCACGAGAGCCAGAGTGGGAGATCATCAACAAGAGACCAGCAAACGAAACCCCACAACCCGCGCCCCCGGCCCTCAGAATCGACACACAAATGACCTCGTCCGAAACGAACAGCTATGAATCAACATTGTCTCCAGCAAATAACACGCCTGTCAATGCTCCCAGATCAGAAAATGAGGCCCTTTCACCCGCAAGCAGGATGCTCTCCCCAACATCACCCAGGCGCATGTCCCCCGGGAAGGAAGAGGAAAAAATGAATCCAACCGAGCCAACAAACCCCGCCCCCGCCGTTGAAATTTCTATCGCACGGTCCGTGTCCGTCTCACGAGGTAGAAGACAGGTTCTTGTACCCATCAGACCGCGCCAGGACCGCCCTGATCCTAGCGAGCGCACGGACGACAGGGTGAAATCCCCCAGGGTCGTGACTGGTAATCGCAACCGCATCCCTCCACGATCGAAAGAGGCGCTCAATAACATGATCTGAGCACTCTTCTTACCTTCTTCCGAATTTGATATGATCATGATCATATGTCGTTCTTCTTTATTTCTTTCACCGACTTCCTTCTTCTCAACGGTCTTCTTTATAGCGCACATAGCGTTTTTACCACTTTCACGTTTCTCTTTTTCTATTCCACGCATGTGCGTCAGAGTTGCTGGTCTTTTATAGACGAATCCTTCCTCTCTGTTTTGTGATATGCTTTTCATCGAGTTGTTACTAGGCGATGTACGTCTGAGCACGAACTGCACCATGGCTTTCCTCTTTGTGTCCTGCCACATGTTTATTTATGCTCCTGTTGTATACTACACTACACTACACACCTGTCTTGACCACCCGTGACGTTTATCCCTGGGCTGGAACGGTCGAGCCTGACAGATACTGATTTTCTACATCTTGTTATTTGTCATATTCGATCTTAGATATCCAATGCATCTATACCTATAACTGAAGTCTATGTACAACGATTGTAGAATGCTTCCGTGGGGTTAATCCTAACCAGAAATACACCATCAACCCTTCTCAGGGAACGTGGACGACTCGGGCAAAGTCTGCGTCTCAGATACCGCACCCGTATCCGCATTCGCATTTATCACCACATCAGACAATATCCATTCCATGCCTGGATAGGAATCACTAATTACCTTCACGGTAACGCGTCTGCTCTGTCCGGCTTGGTTCTGGGGGAACTTGACAGATGAGCGAACGACAAGCGATCCAGACTTCTGGTTGTTGCTTCTGTCGTTGATTCTCCTGCTGGATCCGGCTCCAGATCCGAATCCATTGCGATTGGATGGCCAGGACACACGTTTCAGGGCGAGGAGCTCGGCGTCTTTGCCGTCGGGGGTGGCGCTGTAGACGAGCATGAAGTAGCCTTCTGTCTGGGGTTTGGGGAAACGCGGGGCGTAGATCCGGATTTCCTTGTCCTTGGGTGCGTTTTTGCGGGTCAGGGAGACGGTTATGCCGGTTGGGGATACGGTGGAAAGTGAGAGTGAGAGGTGGGGTAGGTAGGATGTAGCCTTTGTGAACTGCGCTGGGAGGTTGAGTTTTCGCTGAAGAGAGTCGACGGATTTTGCGGGTAGAGATAGGAATGCAGTGAGGGAGGTTGGGAGGGCGGATTGCTTGTCTCCTGGGTTGACGCCTGGGAGGATGGAGAGGGGCGACTCTTCGGGCCATCTGGCGGATTTGATGCATTGCAGGAGGGACATGAACATGTGACAGGCGTTGAGGTAGCCTAGCTCAGCCATGACGTCGATCGAGGCTTGGATGATACGGATTCCTTGGTCGAGGACGGAGGTTTGATCACCGACGTAATCGGTTATGGGGAGGTCGATCCGTGACATATAGGCCTGGAGTAATAAGAAGGCCTTGACATGGGGATCCCAGAGGGGAAGATCACCCATGGATTCGACTGAGAGCGGGAGGTTGCGAGCCAACTCTACATTGATCAAGTCTTCGTTGTGTCGGACAGGCAGCTCGTCAAACTCAGTGGCTGAGCACATCCAGCTCAACACATCCTGGAAGGTGGGGTTAGGCTTCGCGTGTGCCATGAGGTATCGAATCGTCTTGTGCGACAGATAGTAGTAACTCATGATCTTGCCGAAAGGTGTCGGGTCCACCTCACCAGTTGCGGAGTCGAGCACGATGCAGGATGACTCGGCTAGCTCGCCTAATGATTTATCCACCAATTCAATCATGAATTCCTGCGCAATTGCCTGGGCAGCCATGGTGTTGTGCTCCTCGGCGGAAATTTCCAGGCCGTAGTAGGAGGGATTCTTGTGCAGTCGCCGGAAGAAGAATGTCCAGGTCAAGTAGTCCAGAGCATCTTGCTTTGTGTTGATCGTTCCTGCAGAAACTTCGGCACCCAAATGGTTGTCGAGCACTTTGTGCAGTGTCGATTCGACCGGGAACCCGGTGTGCAAGAAGTGCTTGTAGAAGGCCTTCTTTGCATCTTGGGTAAAAATGCGCGCAATACCTGACGTGTCAAACTGAGGACGTCCTGCTCGACCCAGCATCTGCAGAACATCAGTCAGGTCCATATCCCTATAACCTTCGATCTTAGCATCAAAGAACTGTGTTCCCTTCACCACGACAAGATGTGCTGGAAGGTTGACACCCCAGGCGAGGGTGCTTGTTGCCACGAGGATTTGAATCTTGTTGTTTGCGAAAAGCTCCTCAGCTAGTTGTCTGTCCGACTCCACAAGACCGGCATGGTGCAGGCCAATACCGAAACTGAGTGCCTCGCGCAACGCCTCATCTTTCACTCTCTCAAGGTTCAGCTGCAGGTCCTCCTCGGACATGCGAACAAATCTGCGAGGGTTATCCTCCATTCCACAGTAGTTGATTAGATCCTTCGCGGTCAAACGAGTTTGCCGACGGGAGGCAACAAAGACAATCACTGGTTTATCAGGAGAATGGTTCTTGATTGCCAGGAAAGTCGGTCTGTTCATCGACTGCATCAGGGGGCAGAACCCACGCTGCTCAGGGAATCCGTCGATGTAGATCTCAAGCGGCACGGGACGCACGGAATGCCTGAAATTGTACAACCCTTCTTTCACGCCCAGCCAGTTGGCCAAATCACTGGCATTCGCACAAGCAGTTGACATACCCATCAGCCGAACAGATCCCTTGGACTGCGAGGCAATGTAGTTCATTCGAGACACGATGATCTCAAGAATAGGTCCTCGGTCGCCACCCAATAGGTGAATCTCGTCAATGATGACCAAGCTCACCTTACGCACGTAGTCCCTAGTCTGCCAACTACGGGAAATACCGTCCCACTTTTCAGGGGTAGTGATGATAATATCTGCGTCCCGAATCGTTCGCGTATCGGGGGTGTTATCACCAGTCAATTCAACCAATCTTAGGCCCATAGGCCCCGTGAGACGCTTCTTCCAGTCCTGAACTCGTTCGCGGACAAGGGCCTTCATTGGCGCGATGTACACAACTTTCGAGCCTGGTCTTTCTCTGAAGGCCCACCACATGGCCAGTTCTGCGGCGACAGTCTTTCCACTACCCGTTGGGGAACCCAACAGAACATTGGCCGGGGTGTGATAGAGTAGATGGAAAATCTGTGTCTGCATCGGATTGAAGAATTGGAAGCGCTGCCCGTAAAGCTCTTCCAATATCGGGTTCTTTAGTGCAGAGATGGGAAGAGGTTGAAGATTGAGAAGATCAGTGTATACACTTTCCGTGTCTGGACGAATCAGATGCTGGAAAGACACTGGCGTCACTGTCTCTGCACCCAGCCAGCGGTCGGATATTGCGCGGACATAGATCTGACTCGGCAGTGGATCAGAGAGCGGAATGGTGAAATTTAGCTCGTGTTCGTCATAAAGTTTCTTCCTGCTGAGGATGAAGTATTCATGGTGGTAGATTTCAGAAGTCTCCGAGTTCTCTACCCAAATCCAGTAGGATTCTGAAGCTCCATGATGTCTATCATTCCAGCTAAACTCTGGATAGAGGCTCAGACGAATTCGCAGAACATCACGGTTCAATGGCGCAATTTCAGCCTCCACACCAAGAGTAGGGAAGTTGTCCAACAACTTTGACAATGTTTTCCCCATCCGGGCATTATGGACCAATTGTCCGATCTCCGCTGTTTCCATATCCTTCATAGACTCAACGGACGATGTCGGAAGCTTGTCATCCAAGTTCCTGAGGATGGGTTGAGGAAGGTCGAACTGGTGGAATGGATGGTCAAAGGGCCACATCTGCTTCTCGATGGCCTTGCAGAGGGAGAGCAGAACCTGGCACTGGTAGCCCCAACGCCGGTTCAATGCAATCATGAACAGAGAGCGACAGATGCGAGCCGCATTCTGCGCCACGTACCCAGTATCCGACACCAGAGCAAAGTCTTCAATCCTAGCACGAGAGATATAGGACTGCAGGAGAATATTGGTCTTGGCATGTGGGGAGTCATTACCACCCTCTACCTCTGTCTGAATGACCTCATCACGCAGTCTGTTTAACTCTTTAGACTCACTCTCCCGGGCTTGGATGTTGTCGAATTCACCACTCATACTGATCATTCTCAACACATCGGCCTCGCTCGCTCGAGGACGCATCAAATTGTTGAAAATCTCTACGCTGGTTTGCAGAACGTAGTACTGGCTTGCAATACGGCCAACATCCTTCGCACGTAATTCCTCCGTCTTTTCGTTGAATATGATCATTTGGCTCTTTTGTAGAACAAGAGCGGCTTGAACGATCAGTTGACGACGTCTCTGGACCAACATGGGATCATCACGTATCTCCGCGAAATCAATTCCATAGTTTCGTGGCTCGCGTTTCATACGAACGAAGAGATAGGAATATCCCAGCCACTGCACGGCCTCTGAAACTGAAGTGACCGTACCAAGGGAAATCTCGGCATTCAAATTGTCCACCAGGCGACTCGAAAACCGGGATTCAATCGGCTGCTGCGACGTTACGGCAGAAATATAATGATGGAGTTTATCGTGGGTCGTGCAGATGAAACCGATACCTGTATCCTGGAATTGAGGACGACCGGCACGACCAAAGATCTGCAGCACATCCAGGATTCCTAAATCGACGAATTTACCCTCTTGCGGGTTGTACAACTGTGTACCTTTGATGACGACTGCTGCAGCAGGAAGGTTGACACCCCATGCAAGCGTGGCAGTACAGCAGAGCACCTTCAGGAGCCCCTCAGAGAACAGGCGCTCCATCAAGTTACGGTCGCTTCGACTCATTCCAGCATGGTGAGTTCCGAGTCCACTGGCGTAGAGCTCGCGCAGCTCGCGGGCACGGCTACGTTTCACGTCACTAAGACCATTCGAAAAGCCTTCGTGCTCCTGACAGCTGAATAGGTTTTCACACCCATCCTCTGTAGCCATCTGTCGCAGCATTCGAGCCGTCAAAACCGTGTCCTTCCGCGAGTGGACAAAAACCATGACTTGATGTCCTCGTTCAAGCATATCACGGACCTTCTCGAAAGACACGACATCGATGTTCTCGCGAGACTGCTTGGTGCCAGGTTTTCCCTTGACACCAATGAAATGCTGTTCAAGAGGAACAGGGCGGAAAGACTGGTCAAAGAAAAACAACCCAGCCATTTTGTTCACCTTGAGAAAATCGGCAACGTCGATATAGTTTGGAAGAGTGGCAGAAAGACCGACAATTCGAATGAGTGATTGTGTGCTTTCGACTTGACGCTGGGTACGGGCCACCAATGATTCAATGACGGCACCACGCTCGTCATGAAGCATGTGGACCTCATCAATGATCAACAGACGCACCTTCTGCACGAGCTCTGTATCTCCCGTGCTCTTTCGTGTTACCACATCCCATTTTTCAGGGGTGGTGACAATGACCTGGGTTTCCACAATCTCACGCTTCGTCAGTTGCATATCACCAGTGAGCTCTCGAACTTTGATCCCTAGCCAAGCGAGACGTTTCCCGAGCTTCTCGGTAACTTCAGCAGCGAGGGCCTTCATTGGAGCGACGTAGATGATTTTGAAATCATCCACCTGTACAGCAAACTCTGTAGCCTCTGGTTGCTCAATGGGGTTCGGGATAGTGTTCTTCCCAATGGCGTTCAAGATCGTCAGCATAGCTGCATCTGTTTTACCAGCACCAGTCGGGGCACAGATGAGCATGTTTTCACTGGTCTTGTAGGCTACCTCATACAGTAGACTTTGCATGCGGTTGAGTGTCTTGTAACCCTTGAAAGTGCCTTGACACAGTCCATCTAGCGATGCGATCTCCACAAGCTTATGCCCAGGTCTCAGGGTGCCGACCTTCGAGGCGGGAACCTCAACCTCGGTGTACTTCTTTTCATCGATCTGCTTGCTACCCATGGGCAGTCCGTATGCCTTCCCTCCAAATGCGAGAACATTTCTAGACTCATAGGCCTTGAACACATGAGGGTAATGCGGCTCCTGCCTGGTCTGTGCCGGTAACAACGATGCATGCTTGTGTTCGTAATCCGCCTGCCGCAAGGCTTGTTCTCTCTCCGCTCTTGTCTGTAGCTTTCCTGCCATGAGGCCATCTGTCTGAGCCTCTGGGCCCGTACGCAAGCTCGCGACAATATCCAGCCTGTGGGCGATCAGGTCAATTACGAAGTCGAGATCGTCGAATCCCACGATTTCGGCCAGAGACATTTGCAACTCATCGTCCCCGCTGTCTGTCGCAAGAGAAGCGTTAATTTGCTGTGCTAGCTCTCCGGCTTTAATGCCCGGCTTGCTGGCAGCGAGGCTTTCGCACTTCTGCTCAAGCCAGATCTGGTCGTAGGAAGATGATATCGGAGGAGAGGGGATATCGTCAAAGTCGTCAAGGCCCTCGCTGGACTCATCGTCAGAGCTGATGATATCCCAGATATCATCATCGGCAGTTCCAGGAGATGAGTAGTCTTCGTCGAAATCCAGATCCAGGTCGCTTCCGTAGCTTTGGTCTCTGGCGGGGTCTTTGGGGAGCTTCAAGTCCGCAATGGCCTGGCGCATGGCTGCCAGTTGAGCCAACCACTGGGACTCGGCAGATCCGTTCACAGCCATGATGAATGCTTCCAGTGACAGATGAATGTTTCTATGGGCTGACAATCAGTAAGAGGACGGAACAGCCAGACCTAGAGCTGACGAGCAAGTGGAGGACTGATATGATAATGAGCCAGAATGATTCACCCCGGCAGAACGGTGACCGCCTAGAGCCTGGCAGCAGCCTAACCCGGCGAGGTCTAGCCCCGTCCACTGGGACTATACACAGAGAGAGATGCAAGTGACTATACCTTTCGCGAAATCGCTATTCCAGGTAGCTACTATATATCTGAGTTCGAGGTGCTTGTGAGCAGTTGGTTGCAAAGCCTGACAAATGATTCTCAGTACAACAAAAGTGAGGAATTTTTGGAAGGTAAGACATATAAATCCCCGGTGATTGCAGATGTTCCTCTCAAATTCTCGTCAGTTAGCTTTCAACATAAGACTGGTAGGAAGCGTCATATGAAGTCCAGGTAATCTACGCCATAATTACTATCAGTCATCTGGGACTGCCTGCTTCGTGAGCTGCACTGTCGCTTCATCATCCCGTGGCCCAATAAGTCAGATAGTATTTACAGTTATTATCCTTAAACTTTCAGAGAACTCAGTTTTTGCTCTGAACAAAAATATGAATAAGCTTCGCTGGGGTTCATTGCACAATCGTCCGCAACTCTAAACTTCTCATGGCCATGCCCCTTCCTATTCCGAGCCTCAACCTACTTCCGGGGTCAATGATTCCCCGGTTGACCTTGAAACAATTATTGCGTAATAGCTCAAAGCCCACCAGGTGTTCCCGTTATGTACTCCAAGCAGTTTAACTGCTCCTCTGTATTAAAAACGTGGTCTGTCTCGATGTATTCGCAGTGAGAGATTCGAGCCTACAGCGATATGACGATATGTCCCCCTGAAATAGCGATTCACACCGGGCGAATTGCCTAAAGTGATCTCGCAGTAGCTGTTATTAAGAGGAGCCAATACTGCCTTTCCTGCCGGCCAGCCTGAACCGCAAGCGTTGGGTGACGTGATTATCTGATGGTTTCATAAGCATGCTGTGAACCGACTAGGTTTGAGTTGGCATTTGAAAGCTTGGGCCATGCCTTAGGATTTGTTGCGCGGATGTATCGAAGTAATATATTCCTCCAAATTAGTACCTATTCGGGCTGGGGTAGCATGAGAACGTATTCTCGGGAGCTCAAGCCAAACTGAAGAACATCTTTATCCCGCAGCTCAACATAACGTCCAGCAGGGATCGCATCCCCGTTCACTGACGTGCCATTGGCGCTTTCCAGGTCAATAAGGTAGGGCTTAACACGCCCGATCCGATCTCCAAATTCATTCCGCTTCTCAACAAAGCGGAATTGAAGCGCGGCATGCTGCTTAGAGCAACTCGGGTGTTCCAAGGGGAAATCAACCACCATTTGTTCTCTGCCTATGAGCCAGCAACTTCGTATGCCCAATTCCACCATCTCAAGGAGGTCCTTTCCTTTGAATACGTACAACCGCCAAGGTTCCTTTGCCGGGGGTTTGCGGGCCTCCGGAGGCTCGTGGTATTTGAGAACGATTGAGCTCCCATTCACGTTCACGGTGTTGCTCTCTGCAGCCAATCGCCCTGTTTGACCGAAATTGGGCTTTTCTTTCTCGGGAGGAGGGCCCGCCGACTCTCCCGTCCGCGTCACTTCGGATGAGGTATATGCGTCGTTTTGGGGAGGGAGGGGTTGTTTTGATCGTACTGGAGCCTGCGAGACCGGACTCTGCGAGCGTCTTGCGGGCGAGCGAGATCGCGAATCATGGCGGCGTCTTCGAGAAGACCTCTCTTTTCTGTCGTAAGAATCCCGGTCGCGATGACGACGGTGCGAAGAGTCTCGGTCGGAAGTGTGTCGACGTCTTCTCTTATCATCATCTGAGGCATCTTCCTGTTCCCTGCGTTCTCTGCGACGGCGGTCGTGATCTCTCCTGTGGCTTCCTCGATCGGTCGGACTGCGTGATGACCGTTTCCGAGAGCTGTCTCTTCGGGAACTTCGATAAGAGTTGCGGCGTCCTGAACCACTGCCACGGTCGTCGTCGTCACGTAGTCGCTGTCGTCGGTCACGGTCGGGAGCAGGCGATCCGGAAGGAGACCGATGTCGTCTCCGACCGTAATCGTCGCGTGATTCGGGCATTTTCTGTACAGCGAATGCCAGTCGGCGAGGGGGATGGAAGTTGGCTTTCATGCGGGAAGCCTTGAAGCCTTGGGAACCCGCACGTGATGACCTCATGTGGAGATCCGAGCTTCGGAAATACCGGCAGTATGCATCGAGCCATGGACAGGCAAAACAATCCCGGTCGCCTTCAAATCCCGGCGATACATGGTACCTGCCCCTCAGTCTGAAGCATACTGGGGGAAATCTTTCACATCCATCCATGTGAAATCATGCGGCCATGCTCAGGAAACCCAACATCCTTTGCTGTGGTGGACTGCAGTTACTGAACTCGCCATGCCCCTCATCGCCATGGTCTCGTGCTCTCCCCTCACAATCTCACCCTGCTGCCAGGCGCTACGCCACAGCTTCTGATTCTTCAGTCAAGGATCTATCATGGCCGGCAAATCCCATATTCACACCCTATGAGCTATTCAAACAAGATCGGACCGCGCCCTATTCGAAGACACGTTACTATGAAATGGTTAAAGTCTACCACCCGGATCGCCCATGTACCGGACATCCATCATGCAGAGATATCACTCCTGAAGTGAGGCTTCAGCGATATCATCTCTTAGTAGCCGCCCATGAAATCCTTTCCGATCCAAGCAGACGGGCAGCTTATGACCGGCATGGCACCGGGTGGAACCTGCACCCTTCAGTTGATGGTACTCCGACACCGTCTTGGGCGAAAACGGGTTCGAGTGACTACGGTCCGATATACGCGAACGCAACCTGGGAAGACTGGGAGAGGTGGCACAATCGCCATCAGGGAAAACAGGAAACGCTGGTTGACCATCGAACCTTTGCGACGTTTGTCATTCTTCTCACTTTGATGGGCGGGGCGGTCCAAGCGTCTTGGATTAGCAAGCTCAGCACTGGTTACGAAGATAAACTTCTGGAGATCAACGAAGAGTCCTCACGGCTCCTGAAAGGGCGGAGGGAGAGCACCCAGAAGCAGATGGGGTCGTCGGATGCCAGAGTTCAGCACTTTCTTATGCGAAGAGACCCATCGGGGTGTGGTTTAAAGGAGGAGGAACAGCCGATTTATAAAGAGGTGCTACGTTTCCAAAAGAGTTCTGACTCGTCTGCAGAGGTCGAGGATACTGGGAGCGAGGTTCGACAATCTAAAGAGGCCGAGAAACCGGATGCAACGGTCTCTGACAGCTTGGTTCAGACAGAACCCCGCAATTGATACCGAGCACATGCATAGCCATGCAGGCGCTGTAAATATCACCGGTCCGACGGAAGCCTGGAGTTGCCGTGGCCGAGCTGGAATTATCAATCGATACTCATGATAACATTCTCAGCAAGCAAACATAGAATCTTCCAGTCCCGTATTCCTCTTATGTTCTACAGTAGGCCATTCTGACAACAGTCTAGACCGCTACTGTTCCAGCTGCTTATCAATCCACGTTATCACGTGCGCCAGATCCTCGGGGAAATCCCACATTCTCGGCCAGTTCGCCAATTGCGTCAGAACCAGTTCTGATGGCCCAATAAAGAATAAGGATTCCAGACCAATTGCGCTTCAATTTCTAAGCTCCATCGCATAGTGGTGACAAATTGCCTACGGAGTAATCGCCTAGCATTCGGGTTCCCCGCCAGCTTTCTGCGTTGAGCCCCTCCACCCGCGTCTGACATCTTTTGCTCCCACGACCACCAACTCATTAGCTCCCCATGCTCTCCTGCCCCTCCTCCCCTCTCCGCCCTCTTCCCGCGCAGGCACTCAAGAACCGGCTCCGTCTTGTTCCAACATCCCTGGCCCGTTCCTCTCCCATTACCGCTACACCTTTGCGTCAGGGTAAAGGCATCGCTACCGCGTCACACTTGAACACTCTTCCCCGACGAAGCACCCTGGCTTTACGGTCCTCCTCGACTGCAGCAGTGTCTCGCCTCTCTTCTCTCTCTAGACAATTCTCATCCACGTCCCCAGTCTTCAACTCCAAAATGGCTCCCATCGAGGTAAAGGAGTATGAATACATCGTCATCGGCGGTGGCAGCGGTGGCAGCGGTAGCGGACGCAGAGCCGCGAGCTACGGCAAAAAGACATTGATTGTGGAAAGTGGCCGCGCAGGAGGCACCTGTGTCAACGTTGGGTAAGGGAAATCTTTTCTGTGCTGCTTGACGTGTGTGTGGTGGTTAACGAGAAAAAAAAAACTCTTCAGTTGCGTCCCCAAGAAAATGACCTGGAACTTCGCCTCCATCAACGAGAACCTCCACGCCGCCAAGCACTACGGATATGACGTCGACACCAACGTCGCAAAGAACTACCGCCACTTTAAGGACCTCCGGGACGCCACGGTCGAGCGGTTGAACGGTATCTATGAGCGCAACTGGGGCAAAGAGGGCATTGATCTCGTTCACGGCCGTGCCACCTTCGTTGATGGCCGGGTTATCGATGTGACCCTTGAGGATGGAAGCAAGGCGCGGTACACGGCGCCTCACATCCTCATTGCTGTTGGCGGACGGCCCGCCGTTCCCGATGTCAAGGGTGCGGAGCACGGTATCACCAGTGATGGGTTCTTTGAGATCGAGGAACTGCCTCCCAAGATTGCTGTCGTTGGTGCGGGTTACATCGCAGTTGAGTTGGCTGGTGTCATGGGTGCAGTGGGTGTTGAGACGCACATGTTCATCCGTGGCCAGGAGTTCCTGCGCAAGTTCGACCCCATGATTCAGAAGACCATGACGGAGCGGTACGAGTCCACTGGTATCCACATTCACAAGCAGCACTCCGGCTTCAAGGAGGTGCAGCTGCTGCGTGACGGTAAGGGCAAGGACAAGTTGCTTAAGCTTATCTCCCACGATGGATCGGAGATGGAAGTCAACGAGCTCCTCTGGGCCGTGGGCCGTCTGCCTGAGATTGAAGACCTGAATCTTCCCACCACTGGCATTCAAGCGACCGAATCTGGCCATATCGTTGTAGATGACTACCAGAACACCAGCGCGAAGGGCGTCTATGCCCTTGGTGATGTTACTGGTCGTGCTGAGTTGACTCCTGGTACGTTTCTTTCTATTCCCCGTTGATTTCCCTGCCCGACTAACAATATACGGTAGTTGCCATTGCTGCCGGACGCCTGCTCAGCAACCGCCTCTTCGGACCCAGTGAACACTCTGACGACAAGCTCTCCTATGAGAACATCCCCTCCGTCGTCTTCTCCCACCCAGAAGTCGGCACCATCGGTCTCACGGAACCTGAAGCTCGCGAGCGCTACGGCGACGAAAACATCAAAATCTACCACACCCGGTTCACGGCCATGTACTACAGCGTGTTCCCGGCCGAGGAGAAGGCTAAGAACCCAACGGAGTTCAAGCTGGTGTGCGCCGGACCGGAAGAGAAGGTCGTTGGCCTGCACATTTTGGGTCTCGGCGTTGGCGAGATGCTGCAGGGCTTCGGTGTGGCGATGAAGATGGGTGCCACCAAGGCCGATTTCGATAGCTGTGTTGCTATTCATCCGACCAGCGCGGAGGAGTTGGTCACGCTGCGATAGATGTATATAATATTTTAGATGTGTAGATCATACATATGTATTCCATTGGTTATACCCATTCTCTATGTCAGGACTGGCCTGTTCACGGTGTCTCATGATAAAGAGTGTCTTAATGCAGTCGCATTTTTGAGCTATAACGGACAGAGTAATTTGACATAAGAGATTCACTTTAGAGGAGTTTCTGGCTATACATGATTTTACTGGGTTATCTATATTGAGCATACGGTCAAGACTAATACGGAGATTGCAGGTGGTGGCACATTGCTCCTTCCCTGTTTGGTGAAGCTGCGTGTCCCTGACAACCATCTGGCTTTATGCTGTCACCTCATCCTCGGCTGAAACAGTCGGCCTCTCACCGAGCTAGCTGTCTATATTCCAGCGTAGAATCCAAGTTGAGGCTTTCACTTATTTCCGGTCGCCCAAGGATGTGGATCTGAGCATATTTTGACCACCGGAGAGGTAACGCAGCCACGCCTTCCCCATGAGACTATCTGACATGGTGAAGGTTCCCCCAGCATGGTGTCCCTGGGAACGATGACTTCATTATCAGACACTTGCACTGCTAGTGATGTTGGGAGTAGTATGCTTGACCAGGTATTGAAGGACATCAATCGTGCTTCAAAGGGTGTTTTGTGCCAGACATGCAAGGGTATCATTCGGGATTTGTCAAACAACGTCGACTCTGAAAAGCCAGTGAAGTTTAGGGGCCTCGAGAAGCTGCGCCATTGGAGTGATTGCCATCTTTGCAGATTGGTTCTTAGGACGATAAGTTTTGGCCACCAAAGCAGAAGGGAGATACGCCCGAACGGTGAAATCTACTATGCAGCGGTACACAAGATGACCACGGATCATGGAATTGACATTCTCGATGATGCGGGTCAACTAGGTACAAATCCTTCCGGGTTGAAGTAACCTTAGCATGTAGTAAACTGACTGATGTATCGATTGTAGGACGGTTGGAGCTTCATAACCCCGAATCAGCCAAGGAAAGGCCTGCTGTGCCGTACCAAATCGACGTACCTCTCGTCCGAAGTTGTATAAAAGACTGCCGGAAGAACCATAGGGATTGTGTGCAACGACATGCAAGCCCCCGTACAGAATCCGCTCGTATTGAAACTTGGCTGGTGGATACTCAAAACAAATGCCTCGCTAAGCACACCATCTCAGGAGGATACGGAGTTTCCTATGTAGCATTAAGCTATGTGTGGGGCCATACTGCAATGCTACAGACGGTTCATTCGAATTTGACCGAATTGCAGACTCCAGGAGCTCTGGACTCGGGCGAGCATTTGGTGGCACCTGTTATACAGGATGCGATGGTCTTAGCCAGGGCCCTTGGATATCAGTACCTTTTGGTAGATGCCCTGTGTATTGTGCAAGATGTTGCTGAAAAGGGTCAGCTGCTTGAGGTCATGGACTTGATATATATGATTGCAGACTTGACTATTTTTGCAATGGCGGGTGAAGACGCCAACTTCAGGCTTCCTGGAGTCCTGCCGGGGACTCGAGTCCAGCAGCCCGTTGCGATGATTGACGGTAACATGTTGAATGCCGCTCTACCCGAGTGGACAGACGAGCAACAAATGTCCTGCCATTTTACACGCGGCTGGACCTATGAAGAGATGATTTTGTCGCCCAGACGTCTATTTATATCGCCATACCAGGCCTATTTTCGCTGCAACACATCGCAATACTCCGAGAAACCACCGGTCCATACGACACTCGGTAACGACATTGGTTTATCAGAACTACATGTCCGTCGTATGCTCAATTATGAAAGGTTCGTCGAGGCATATACGAGTCGAATACTAGCGTACGATTCCGACATTCTAAACGCCTTCAGTGGGATTATTCAGTTTCTATCTGCTACCTATCTTGTTGAGTTCTATACAGCCATGCCTACCGGGGATGATACATTTCGTGCTTTATTCTGGACCTCTACATCGACCTGCCCATCAAGACGTTCCCGTGCCCGAGGCCTTAGTGCAAAATCTGACATCTATCTCCCTAGTTTGTCATGGACTGGTTGGAAGGGGGCAGTTAAGTATCCCGAACTTGGTCCAGCAGAGTTTCTCCGTCCAGCCTGTGGATTGCTTCTATCGGCAACATTACTGGCCAAATGCGCCGGGGATACTGAACTCAGGAAGACGGTACAAACACTGAAAGATGAATCTATAGAAGCGGGATATTGTGGACGTGGATGCTGTGTGTCTCTAGGGGATGATGACACGCTCGGCAACACACAGCTAGAGGCATCCGATGGTAGTGGACCTTCAACATCCAATGGCAGAAATGACATACGAAAATATGGCGCCCCGGCATTGAAATTTGATCGAGCAATGCCGCTTGCAGTTCTCCAAGTTCGGGTTTCTATGGTTATGGCTTGCAAATTTCGCTTCGGGAAGATTGAGTTACGCAGCATCCCCAGCAAGTATCTCGAAAACGTGAAATGGCTCCCACTATACGATGCAAGCAATGCGAAATGCGGTGGTCTATATAGTACCAATGCCATTAGATTCGACCGTCTTCAAAATCATCGTCTGATTGCATTGAGCCTTCATCGTCCGTTCAGGTATTTCGCCACGGGTGGATTCTATGACACTTTCTTTGAAATTGAAGAGCCAGCCATGCGCTGCAAGTGTCTTTTGCATATCATGTTAGTTGAGCAGATTGGATCGAGAGCTGAACGGATTGATATAGGCTGCATGTTACCCAAGGCTTGGGCAAATGCAAGCCCTACGCTGGAAACAATCAATCTTGCCTGAGTATCAGCAGCGGAGGGCTTCGCCTTTCCTCATTAAGAGACTACATTTCGGTAGATATAGTCATAGAAAAGAAGACCGTCAACTACCGTCTCAGATCAATCTGCCTGTATACAGTACTGGCCCTTCAAGCATTGAATATATACAAGCCGTGTCCGCCTGAACGTTGTAATTCCACTGCATCAGTGGTCTAATCCCATAGATATGTTGTAATATCAGTCTTTACCTCTCCACCCCTATGCGCCCATCTATTCAGTGAAAAGGGTTAGACCCTGTCAGCCATTCAGAACTGGAACATCCTATGTTCCAGCCTGTCTGGCCCTAAGGCTTACTCTGACAAGTTATAAGAAGAAAATAAAAATTAACAAAATAAAAGAACTGTCAAGGTATGGGCAGACAGGCAGGATTCACTCAATAAAACTCATATCCAGACTGTGACGGCAGGTTCACGTAGGTGGGACCCACGGGACTTAGCAAGCTTATAAAGGATGCACAGCTGAGCCTATTTAGTGGCTCAGAATCCTCGTCTTTTGCCAAATAGTGCAGTTAGCGGGAGGTTGGGTCTCTAGAAGCGCACCTAGAGGGTCGGCCTTGACAACCTACGCGCTGAGAAAATCAATGGGATCTTCTGAGATCTACCCCGTGAGAAGGCTTTTTATATGGAGTTGGTCTACCAACGCGTAGCTGTGTAGTCTTAGACATAGTAGTTAATCGTAAAACAGTGAGTAAGTACTCTGCAGGAAGATATAAAAAGAATGTGGCCCTATAAAAACGGGTAGTTTCTTATGCACACGACGTAAATGGTGTGGTTGTAGCAGCCCCCCCCAAAAGATATCATAGAGCTTCAGAGCTTTCATAAGTGATTAGATACAAGAAGAAAGTGGGTAAGATGAGAAATAGAGAAGATTGAAGATATTATATAAAAAAGATTTATCACTAGTGTAATTTGTGAGAAAGAACCTACATGAATGGAGCACGCCGTGGGATGAGATACGTGGAGATACACATGGCGATTGAGCAGACCTGAGGTGCCTAATCAAAATAGGATTATATCATGAACTATAACTTCGTTAGAAACAATACTATATTCCTTTTTTCTCCATCTTGCTCAAGGTTGAGTAGAGACAGGCTTCCCAATACTTCCTGGATAAATAACGAGCGAAAAATCATCTAACTCGGCGAGTGGACCACTCTCATCATGTCCAGACATGCATAATTCAAGTGGAGATGATTCGCGCCCAGGGCTTCGCTTATATCTAAAATCTTCCATCAAAGATCTCGCTCCCTGCTGGCTGACAGAATAATGCCAAGGACGAAATCGATCAGGGAACTCAACCTGTTCAAGATCAACAGCCATTACTTTACCAGACCCACAGTCTGTGCTGTCACAGAACAAAAAGTTATTGAGCTTCTGATCCCGATACAAAGCTCCATGCTTTAAAAACTGACTCAAGACTTCCTCCAGATAAGCTTTCAACGAACTCTCTGAAATGTCATAGTTGCTGAGAGCTAAGTCATCCAGGGGAATCCCATCAATATCTGATAATATGAGTGCAGGTAGTCCATCAAAATCACCCCGACCATAAAAGTATGGAATCACTTTTCCTTGAAGTACTTTTAATTTGTTGTAGGCTGTTTCCTCATCCTCAAACTCTTCTTCCCATCCATCTTTCTGTTGTTTGACGATAACCGATGTGGCTGTTTCTGGAATGATATGCCGGTAGGAGTCCGGTTTGAGTTTAACGCGATACACTGTCCGACGTTGATCCAATAGCTCAGCCTCAGTTGCAATAATCTCATGACCATCTAGCTTGAGAGTCTAAACATAATCAGCTTGATCTTTCAGACCAACACGTACAAGACATCCTATCCTACCTTGGGGGTTGTGGGCGTGGGAAATAAGACATGACTAGATGCGCGTACCGGGTGCTGAGGAAGAAAGAAAGGAAGAAAGGAAGAACCTTTGACAATAGGATGATGATAAGTCCAACGGTCATGTGATCTGTCAGATGCAAGGGAGAGATGGGACCTCTAGATCAGAGAATCATAGACAGATCCTGCGCTTTGATGCATGGTTGCATTAATTAGCACATACGGAGTACGGACCGTACAGAGTAAGTGGCCATTCACTTCAAAATCTGAGCATATCAACCCTCCAAGGCTCAATCTGTGGTGGGTAGAGAGTGCCGTGAATATTGGGTAACATTATTTCCTGAACTAGTGTGATCAGTGATCTTGTTGCCTGATAGTAATACTGGGCTTGTGAGTATATAAGAATTGCTATATCCTCTGGTAAGGTTAGGGATATCTTATATCTTATTTCCTAATCATTTACCTTTTTCTGCCATTCAATACTTCAAGTCTTGGCCCAGTGGAACAAAGTCAGCAATTTATCCTCAATGATTGATATAGCCCCAACGTCACATACTGTGGGTGAACTGATGAGGGTGTTCAGTCCTGAGCAACTAGACGTCAATACTTTGTCAACAGTATCTGAGAAAAAAAAGGACCCACGAGTATCCGGCTTTCAACAGGGGAAACGTGAGACTACTACTGGCTCCAACGAGACGAGGGCTTAGAGAGGTCCTGTACCTGGAGGACCTAAACTCTGGCCCCGAGCCCTAGTGGCGTCAAAGAATACAGCTCCATGTCAGCGGATTAATGGGAATAAATAATGTGACAAGATCATCTACCAGGTGTGGTATTATGCAGTGACTCAGTGACTGTATAATAACACACGGACTCGTACTTGACCTGATGGAAGGATAGAATGAATACCTTACCCTCTATCTCGAAGAATACTAACTCTATTTTTACTTTCTGACACAGACACAACACTCTTATGGGCGGTAGCACCACGTCCAGCCTCCCTTTTCTACATATGGAGTACTTGTGTTCAAATACAGAGGATGGGTATCTCTAATACAACATCGCGCGAGTGATTCTAGTGCGGGGTACGGAGTACTTACTAGGTGACAGACATTATTTTCATACTCGCTTGCTGCTCACCTAGAGAAAACTGTCCAAAGAATGGGGCGATTGGTAATGATCAGTTCGAGCATCAGTGTTATTCAAAGCCGAATGAGATTGCTCGTCGTCGTGTACATTCCGCGCCACAGTGACGGGCAAAAGGCTTCTCATTTGTGTCTAGAACATGGTTGGTTTAATGCAGTCATCCCCGTTGAAGAAAATACAAACGTCGTCTTGTGTGGCGTTGCAAGTGCTCTAACTTCCGAAATGTTCTCTGGCAGTACGTGCAACGGAATTCCCTCCCTCCATTGGCACTAGAGGCATGTGATGATCACATTAAGAGGATTGTTTGGAGATCTGTGTGTGCGATGTAAGACATTGGGATATTCAAGGCAAGGGATTGGAGAAATAGGACGGCGAGCCAGATGACTAAGCATCGAATTATGCTCATGATTCTCCCCAGCTCAGTTTGCTAGGGTTTGCTGGATGCCATTCCTAGCAGCAAACCGGCTAATAAATGTCTCAAATATGTGATGAGTAGGGTCTGCCCTCCGGATATCGAGGATGTTACTAGTATAATATCAAGTAGAAGATTTCGTATATTTTTACCCACAAGGGATAAGAGATAAGGACATCAAGAAGAAATCTAGTTCCATGGAAAAGTGCGATAAGAATGGAAACTGAAATTATTTGGAATAAACCGATCTCTATTGAATATACATGGAGAGAAACAATTTTAGCTGTTCTAGTATGCATATCTAAATCACAGTATCTAGGAGCCAAGGGACAAGAACCAGCATGATTCGAAGATACAGTAAAGACAAGATTCAGGATGGGTGAGGAGATCGAAGCTGGAGATATACAGGGAATTATGTGAAGATACTGGAGAGACCTGCCAATCGTCTTCATATGCCACTATTGAAGATTATTGTATATACCGTGAGTATAGGCCGCACAGGTCTAAAGCCATCAATCCATTACCCTCAATAACTGCGCGGTAGCTGTAGCACCTTCTCACTCACATAGTTTAGAATCATTTCGCGACTGACCGGCGCAATCCGCGGCACCAGACACTCACGTAGAAACCGCTCTACGTCGTATTCCATTGCGTATCCCATCCCCCCATGGCTCAGCACCGCACGTTCACACGCCGTAAACGCTGCCTCCGCAGCCACATATTTGGCACTATTACACGCCACCCCAACAGAGTGCAAGGGGATGCTCTCATCCTGCTTCGATGCATCATAGAGCCGTGCCGCATGATACGTCGCCAGCTTGGCCGCCTCCAGCTTCATGTATGCATCCGCCAGCGGGTGCGCTATCCCCTGGTTCTGCCCGATAGGCCGTCCAAAAACCACCCGATGCTTCGCGTACTGTGCTGCTCGCTCCAGCGCTGCATAGCCCAGGCCCAGTGCCTCGCCCGCCAGCAGACAGCGCTCCGCGTTCATGCCGTGCAAGATGATTCGAAATCCATCGTTTTCCCGACCAATAAGCGTCTGTGCGGGAACTTCGTACTGATCGAAGAACACCTCATTGGCATCCACTGCTCGTCCACCCATCTTCTTGATCTTGCGCATTTCCAGCCCCGGTTGGCTACGGTCCAGGTCAATGCAGAACATGGATAGTCCCTGCGTAGATTTGGTCACTTCCTCCAGCGGCGTCGTTCGCGCCAAGAGTATCATCTTCGATGCCACCTGGGCGCAGGTAATCCAGATCTTCTGTCCAGACACAGAGTAAGCATCGCGGGAAGGAATCTTGGTGGCTAGCGTCTTGAGCTTCAGTGTTTCCAGACCGGTGTTGGGCTCCGTTACACCAAAGCATGTGCGCCATGTGCCGTTGATGATGTTGGGAATCGTCTCTTCGAGTTGCTCACGCGTCCCGAATCGAGCCAGCGGTTGCGTGGCGTATACATTGGCATGAATGGCCTGGGCGCCGGCCATGCCTGCCCCCGACTGGGTGATGGTTTGCATCATCATTGTCGCTTCGGAGATTCCTGGATTCTGTCAGTGAGAGCTCTGTTCTTGAATGAAAAGAATATTTACCAAGACCCGCGCCTCCCAGCTCCTCGGGCAGGGCAATTCCCAGCCATCCATCCCTAGCTAGAGCGGCGTGAAACTCTTTGGGGTCACGCTCATTTTGGTCGCAATCTTGCCAATATGTGTTGGGAAAATTGGCGCAGACGGCCGACACAGCATCGCGGACTGTTAATTGCTCCTCACTGAAACCCGTCAATTCCATCAACGAGTGCGAAGCGCTGGTGGAGAAACCGCATCGGGTTAATGTTTGTAAGGCGAGAGGCCGCAGGGGAGCCCCTCGGGCGGGCCGAAGCGTCCGGCACAATCGGTACATACGAGACATGATAAATGTGATGAGGGGGTTCAGTCCGCTTCCCAGGTGGAAATCCCATGGAGAGTGGGTGGATGGAAGGGATGAAAGATAATATATATAAGGCCGGTCAAGAAGGCATGCGGTCATAGAATGCGGCCGAAGTTACTACCCGAGGCTTATATAGCCTTCTTCCCCCCAAATAGCCGCGAGCCGCAGATTAGCAACCAAAGTAAACACCGGCCGTCATTCAAAGCATTATAAAATGTTAGAAATCGAATTCACACGCCACAGATTAAATGATCCAAAGAATGAAAAATCAGCCATGCGTCCTCGCATTAACTCGTATATTTCACAGTAAAGGCCGAATCACTTTGCACGTCTACTTCCGTCAACACCTGGTTGCCCTGTTTGAGTTCGACAATGGACGCATCCTTCACCCCCCAAGTAGACCCTCCCCCCTCTGCTTGCGCACCCCAGAAGCTGACCTCGCTGAAGTCTGCCAGGGAAACCATTGAGTCCCCTGCTTGGAAGTCTTCAATGATCCAGTCGGCATTCTGACCGCCAAGCGTGGCCGTCGCAGCAGGCGCTGTGATTGTTTGCGTTGCCTTCTTCCCCGTTGAGAGATTTTCAATCGTAGCCACACCCTGACTAGGCGAGAGAGCTTGGACCTTGGCCACGATCGTGTCCCCAGTGTTGACTTCAAGACTGAAGTCATATGCATAATCCGGGTACCATTCGAACCAGGCGTCATTGTACGTCTGCCCGTTGTCCACATAAAAGTCAATCCCCGTCTGGAGAATTGCGGCGCTATATGTGTCTCCATCGATTCCGACCCAGGCGGATCCGGCCTGTGTGCCACTTTGACTTGTCCCCGTGGGTTCTGGAACCCGAAAGGTTGCTGTCACGGCAGAATATGTACCTTGTGGAGGTGGTTGCTCGCGCACGGCGCCCGCCCAGTTGCTGCTATATGTGACCTGGGTCGCATCTGAGGACCCTCCGGCCAGCCTGTACTCGGAGGTTGTATCACCTGGAACTGGTGCCAGAGGGTGCGACTGACGGGACAGTGACCGGGCACGAACTCTGTCCGCCAGACCACTGCGGGGGGCAGCCAGGACACTGCCAGCAAGGGAGGCGGTCGTTATAAGGTAATTTGTGAACTTCATGATGAGCGGCGAATTCAAAGAGAGAAGCACACCTCTGGTAGTGGGTATCTCGGAAATAGAAGGGCGAAAAATGGCAAATTCGTCCCGCAAGGGCGTAGACGCTCGGCTTTATTGTATCCCACTTATGGATCTGCGAGATCGCATGCGGATGACCTTCTCTGCTTGTCACTAGATTAGGAAGATTCTCAACAGCAGAGGCCATGATCTACTTATGCCCACAGGAACAAAACTTCATCAATGGCAGGTGGAGGCGACGTACGTCATGAACTGTATCACCAAGAGGATTCACGAGTGCTTGATTGGCTATTATACCAGCGATCAAGGAAGTTATTTTTACCAAGGTTTGCCCTGGCTGTGCCTGGGACCGTCCACTTCACTCAGATCAAAGCCGGAACAAGTCAGAGGAGTAAGCACCCTTTCCCGAATGGCACGCGGATTGCGTCAAATGAAGCCGCTCATATGACAGGGATAGATCGGCTTCAGATAGAGTAAGATAAAATCGGACGGAAGAGGATAGGATCAACGCTGTGAAGTCCTGATGATGGCGTTCATATTAGGTTTCCTTCAGACGAGTGCATCACCTGTCATAGGGTCAAGTCGTCTGCTGTTAAGATACAAACACAATGGAAACACCGGTCTTACTGTCCCAAATAAACAGTCGTCAGCTTTGAAGGCTAATTTAAAGTACGCGGACCCGACCCCTGGTACAACAGTGTTCGTGGTCTCAAAACCGACGCAAATCAGCGGATGACGAGTGCCGGAATGAGAAATCTCACATTCCAAGCAACGCAAGGGATTCCAGGTCGATGGCATGCCCGCGTGGTAGCTGAAAGCATCCGCCCAATTGTTTATTTATCCCTTTTTATTGACTGCTTCTGAGGACGGATGCTTTGCTTTTCATCTCATCAATTCCATGTGCGTACTTCCGACGATCTGTGGATCCCAGAGCCGGAGTAAGATACCAGCTAGCCATGTTGGCTTGGAAATTCCCTTATTAATAGTCTTCAGGCAGTAGTATTGAGATGGCACTCCATGTTTGCCTCTGCAGAGTCGCTTAGTGAGGGATAGTCTGGTACGTGCAGACGGCAACGATCCTGTGTATCATGTGCCTCCACCGCCACGAGTTTTTCGTATCACAAGGAGCTGCAATTGAAGCGTGACCTTTAGTGACTGTAGACATGATAATTGATCTTAGTTTGAAATGGGGGACAGGCTGTCGAGGATGCTGATAGGGTTGTTCATCCCGCTTAAGCTTGTGATGCTTTGGCTAGGGCTCCCACCGCCCATCCAATGAACATGGCTGGATCTTGACCTGGTGATTGAATCATGTAAAATTTCCCTGAAAATGCGATTCCAATAAATTCTAGTCTAGACTCTATCCTATCGTCGTGGGTATCATCAGATCCTCAATGTAGGACCAGGAAGTCGTTTATGTGTTCTATGTCAGTGCAAGAGTGCTTTCGTTGAATAACAGCCACACCATCCGTCGAAAAAGTCTGGACTATCGCTGAATGCCGCGACAGCATTGCTTGGCGTGACCAACTGACGGAAGCCTCGGCCTTTCCACTGTGATCTTGTGAGGTTACATTCAATGCTCGAATTTGTCAGAAGTCCCAGGAACCTCTTCTGTTCGACATGTCGAATGGAAAGGAGAGCCGGCTCTCTGCCTGTGTGTCCAGAAACAGTTGCTGCCCTGTGATTTTCGCCTTGCACGTCCATGATTTCCTAGGTTTCAAGATCATGGACTAGGCTGTGACGGAAATGCGAGCGGGAACATCACGATTCGCTCTTCGCGACATCAACTGTGGCAGTTTCCCCACGCTTGGTAAAATGTCCTTGAATCCAGCAGCGGTACATCTTGAGCTTGCGCTGACGGTTGACGATCAGCCGATAATCAACTCCCAGCTTATCAACCCCAAAGACACCCTTGCTATCGGTAGCTTGCTGCTCATCCGTGCCCTTAGCCTCCTCTGCTGTCGCACTGGCCGTGGGCAGACCCTTCTCCGGAGTCCATTGACTCCACATGTTCTCCAGTTCATCGCGATCAAAGAAGTACACCCGTGTTCCATCACCACGAACGTAGAAGTTCTCGCCCATATAACGGTTCTTCTTGAACCGAACCTGTGCCAAGTCGCCCCGACCGTAATCGCGGAACAGGACGTGTCCGCCCGGCTTCAACACGCGGTACACATTGCGGAGAGCTTGATCCCACTGCTCTGGTGCCAATGCAGAGAAAATGAAGATCAGAACGACGACATTGACCGACCCCTCAGTGAGACCCGGGGGAAGCCCATTACTCTCCTCATCCGGCTTCGCCGTGACATCCCACACATCAGCTGTGATATGCTTCGGGTTGTAATGCGGGCTCTCGCGCATGACCTTGACAGCGGTCTTTGAAAAATCGCAGGCATGAACCATGAGCTCCTCGTTCTCATTGTTTTCCAGCAATGGAAAGGCGGTGTTTCCGGCACCGGCACCAACCTCCAGGACGACCTGTTTGCCTGCGTTGGCCTGGCTTACTTCCGCAAGGACTGGGAACTCTTGGCGGAGCCACTTCCGGTTCTTGAAAAAGTTGGCGGTGTTGTTCTTGTAGAAGAGGTTCCACCATTTGGCCGGGTCGGCGTTGAAACGGTTTCTGTCGAAATCGGAAACGGGGGTTTCGCGTTGCTTCGAGTATTGTACCTCTGCGAAGGCTTTGAACTCATCGTCGGGCTCTACATGATCCCAGGCGTTGAACTCGAACACATCGTCTCCTTCTTCGAGATAGCGGGAGCCGAACTGGAAGGGATCACTCCGCTTTTGATTGTTGGAGGGGTCGTGAGAGCGATGCGGGGTGATCTGGGGGGGCGTGACCAGTTGTAGAACGGTCGCGATATCGTCGGAGGGGGATGCGATCGGAGCAGGAGCCATGGTGACAAACTCCGTAAGAGCCTGGGAAAACGTGAGACCGACTGGGTTGATGTTGAGGCGACTGGAAAGAATTCCCCCTCAGTCCGGAGTAGAACCCGATAAGAAAAATTACAAACTCTGCAAACACTAAGCGACAGTCATGTGATTCGCCGACCACGTGTGTTGAGATACCATCCATGGAAAGCTCTCGGTCATTACAAAGGGCAAATGTTATTTAACGGTATTATTTCTATATATGATCTTTGGTAGATACACTCGAGACCATTGGAAGGGGTCATAACAAGCAACACTTTTGGTTCGTTTGAATTCGCCTATACAAAATAGTAGCCACGCGTGGTCCCAGACTCAAATCGACCCAAACTCATCCCAGACAGAGAACCCGAAAAAAAGAACATTGATATAAGACATAGTTTACTTTCGAAGGAATTTATGGACGCAAGGGTACAGAATAACGGATGCCGCTTTACTCGAGAGAGTCGGTGATACAGCCGTGGCTAGCATCCTTGACGGTTCTATTAGAGGAAACGTTAGCGAGACCAGATTTGAAAAGCAACGTCGAAAACTTAGATAAAGTAGTGACACCAGAGGGTGATACGTACCTAGCATACTTGCCGAGAGTACCTCTCAGAGTCAGGCCAGTAGGGGGCAGCTTGCCAGCGTCTCTGGCGGCTTCCCACTCCTTTCTTCTTTGGGCGAGCTCAGTCTCGTCAACATCAAGGTCGAGAGCACGCTTTCCGGCGTCGATAGTGATAACATCACCATCCTTGACCAGGCCAATGGGGCCTCCAACGGCAGCTTCCGGAACAATATGTCCGATCAAGAAACCGTGGGAGCCACCGGAGAAACGTCCATCAGTGATCAGAGCACACGATTGTCCGAGACCGGCGCCCATAAGAGCCGAAGAGGGCTTCAGCATTTCTAATCGTCACAAAAGTATTAGCTAGTGCAAAAGGGAAGACACTTGATATGTGCGATAAGAAGGGAAAGGATTGGATGTGGAGACTTACCGGGCATACCAGGACCACCCTTGGGTCCAGTGTAGCGGATGACCACAACGGTCTTGTCCTCCTTCTTGATCTCGTTGCGCTCGAGAGCCTCAATGAAGTGATCTTCATCATCGAAGACACGGGCTTTTCCAGTGAAGACGAGACCTTCCTTACCGGTGATCTTTCCGACACTGCCACCAGGAGCCAACGAACCTCTCAGGATCTGGATGTGGCCAGTCTCCTTGATGGGGTTGGACAAGGGACGGATGATCTTCTGATCCTCGGGGAAGTCCGGCACGTTTTCCAGGTTCTTGGCCAGAGTCTGACCAGTGACAGTCATACCAGAGCCATCGATGAGACCTTCCTTGAGCAGGAACTTGAGCAGAGAGGGCGTACCACCAATGTTGTGAAGATCAGCCATGACGTATTTTCCGGAGGGCTTAAGATCCGCCAGGAAAGGCACGCGGTCAGAGACAGACTGGAAGTCTTCAATGTCCAGCTTGATGCCAACAGAGTCCGCGATGGCAATTAGGTGAAGAACCGCGTTGGTGGAGCCACCGGTGATGTTGACCACAACCATGGCGTTCTCGAAGGCCTGGCGAGTAAGGATGTCGGAGGGACGAATGTCCTCCTTCAGCAAGGTCTTGATCGCCTCACCGGCGGCAAGACATTCGAGGTTCTTCGCCTGAGACTCGGCAGGGTTGGAAGAGGAACCAGGGAGAGTCATACCCATGACCTCGATAGCTGTAGCCATGGTGTTGGCCGTGTACATACCACCGCAAGCACCACCTCCCGGGCAGGCGTTACGGATAATGTCGAATCTCTGAGGCTCGGTAATCTCCTTGCTCAAGAACTGACCATAGGCCTGGAAAGCGGAGACGATATCAATGTCCGCGTTGTTCTGCATGGAGGCACAGCCGGGCTTGATGGTACCACCGTACACCATCAAACTGGGACGGTTCACTCTTCCCATTGCCATCAACACACCAGGCATGTTCTTGTCACAGCCGGGAATGCTGATGTTGGCGTCATACCATTGACCGCCCATGACCGTCTCAATCGAGTCTGCAATCAGATCACGGCTCTGGAGGGAGAACCGCATCCCCTTGGTACCCATGCTGATAGCATCACTGACACCAACAGTGTTGAACTGGAATCCAACCAAGCCGGCCTTCTGGACACCCTCGCGGACGCGGTTGTTGAGATCGAGCAGATGCATGTTGCAGGGGTTACCATTATACCAGACAGAGGAAATGCCGACCTGGGCCTTGTTCATGTCTGCCTCGGAAAGACCAGCTGCGTACAGCATGGCCTGGGAGGCACCCTGGGAGATGGGCTGGGTGATGTGGCGGGAAACCCTGTTGAGACCGGTATACTCGTCATCGCTGGCGTTCTGCCTGGGCAGAGTCGTCGACAGAGAACGGCTGCCGTGGAGGAACAAACATCAGCATCGCGGGTTAGAGCAATTGCGAGGAGATTTGTCTCTGTGGCTGTTTTCCCTACCTGTTGAGCAAAGAGCGCTTGGCGACGCTCCGGAGAGCGGAGGGCATACGCCCCCGGGTCTGGGAAAGAAGCATTGCCGTCCTAGTACACGCGAGTCGCGGGACAATGGAGCAGAGCAGGGTGCAGCGGGGTTGATACCGTCCAGATAAACGGAGAGACCTTGTAACCCTTAGCCACAGCAAGAGGAAGAAATAAGTTGACTCCGGTAGTGTAGTGACTCCCGGTAGCAAAAAAGGGCCGGGGCCTCCGCAGCGAAGTCGGGGGCCGGAGTTGGACAGCGACTCCGCGTCGCCCAATGTACGCCAATGGATTGTCAGCAGCAGGCCAATCAGCATCGCGGCCCCGCTGAATAATGGGGGGCATTTCCCGTGACTTGCCTTGCTCCAGAGAGCTATCTCAAAGCGGTCTAGCTGGTCGCTGCTTGGTTCTTCCGTCCCGAAGGTTGCACTGAGTGCACCTTACCGGATTGGGGCACCTTCTATACAAGGGAATGGGTCATTTGTCGAATACTCACGTCTCACTCCCATCTCCCTTCCTCATGTCAAATTTCCAGATCGGCCAGTAAATACTATTCATATTGGTTCAAACACACCAGCGACGATGAGTTCCGAGTCAGCGCATGACAGACTCAGATTGACTGTGGTCAGGTGGTTAGGCAGTAGAGTGAATCGTTACACTGTGCTCCTTGATCCCGTTCACAATTTCAATATTGCCCGCGCTATCAACGCAATGCTACCAGAGCTTGTGAAAGCTATAACTGGCAGGATTTCCATGGCCTGTCGCTGTCCTGCTGCTCGCTCACTTGAGAGTTGTGCTGATACGCGATCGTGGGCACTCCCCCTTGATGCAAGGCACGCGATAAGAATGCAGACGGAATGCAGGCTTTACAGTGACTCGTGGAAAACCAAAAACATAACCCAGAACTGATAGTAAATTGGTGACTTCTCCTCGACAATCAATTACCGACGCGCCAATAGTATTGACCACCAGCACTGGATGTTGTTCAGCCTCCATGTGGGATGGCATCGACTTCGGATATGGCGTCCACTGCAGTAAGCAGTTTGGGCCTTGTTTTGATTGCGAGCTGTAGCTTCCCTGCACTGCTGCAGATAGCTTGCAGATTTATGCACAGCAAAACGACAACCCCGTCTCTATCACAAATATATGCTGTCGACAAACCTAGCTATGAGGATGAGGATGGGGAGGTTACCGACGGAGCTTTGGAAGAATTCTCAGACCTCTGGCAGGGATTCACCATAGCGGTTCTGTCAGTCATTGGGCTGGGAATATCTTTGGCACAGGCTATTCTGTCAATGACAACGGGTGAACACGACTGTGTTATTTCCTTCTGGCTGCAGATGGGAAGTTGGGTGAGTTTTGCAGACGAATATTCAACTGGGCCCCTATTCTAACGCGTAATATGATGTTAGGGAATGCTGTGTCTACAGACTGTTAGCTTCTTCGTTGAACCAACACCTACGAAGCGATACATCCTAGGAATATATGGGTTTGGGACCAGCACTATCGCCGCAATCATCCCCTGCTTGGAGGCTGCCTTAGCGTGGCACATTGGATACAACCTTAGATATGTGTCGATAGGTTTAACAATAGGCCAATCCGCGACCGCCTGCCTCCGGGCCGCGTTTTGCATTCTCATTCCCCGGCGGCCGGATGTGTACTACGATGGCAAGGTGGTCGACCGAGAACGTACCGTGAGTGTTTTGAAACGGGTCACCTTCAGCTGGGTCAATGATCTATTGAACTATGCCGTGGCGAATAAGGGCCTGAACATCGATGACCTCCCGAGATTACCGTTCGCTGCCCGTTCGCAAACACTTCATGCACGTCTAGAGCAGACACGAGGTTCACGAGAACTGTGGAAATCACTTGTGCTGGCCCACAAAAACTCACTTATAATCCAGGCATCGCTCAGTATCATTGCGTGCGCCCTGAACTTTGGCCCGCAAGTAGCCATGTACGGGATATTGAAATCGCTCGAGAGCCGCTCTTTCACTACCGATGAGGTGGACCAAGCGTGGGTCTGGGTGTGCGGACTAGCAATAGTACTGATTTTGGCTTCCAGCATCGAATCGTGGCTTTGGTGGATCATCTATGCAAAGCTCTGGATTCCGATTTATGAGGGACTTTCGGCACTCGTGTTTGCCAAATCGATGCGCTGCAAAGATATAAAACAGATGGTATCGTCTGACGAGCCCGAAGAAGAGGATGGCTGTGAGGAGGCAGATGAGAACCAAGGGAGCAGTCAAAGTACTATTAATCTCGCCTCGGTGGACTCGAAACGTATTGCGGATTTCGTCATGTTCAACTATCTGATCCCCTCATGTGTGATTCGACTGCTCATAGGAGCTGCCTTCCTAGTCCATCTCATCGGATGGCCGAGCCTGCTGGCAGGTGTCACCACAGCCCTTTTAGTGACTCCTATAAACGCCTATTTGACCAAGAACTACTCTGCAGCACAGGAGGATTACATGAAGGCAAGCGACAAACGAATGGGGGCTATAGCAGAAGTTCTACAGGGCATCCGCCAAATCAAGTTTGCAGCGTTGGAACAGCAGTGGCAGGACCGCATTGCGGAGAAGCGCCGCATTGAACTAGGACTCCTGTGGAAGACATCATTATACACTATTGGTATGGTTTCGGTGTGGATCATGGGCCCTCTGATGTTGTCCGCTGTCTCCCTGACGGTATATGCGTTGACCCACGGGGAGCTGTCTGCCTCTGTGGCATTTACAGCCCTTTCAGTATTTGGCTCTCTGGAATCAGCAATGGCGAGCTTGCCCGACTTGCTGTCTAAAGGGATGGAGGCCAAAATCAGCGCCGATCGTATTGACCGGTACTTGAATTCGGCTGAAAAGGCGCCTCATACGTCCGATGTTGACGGGATCTCCTTTCACAATGCCACAATTGCATGGCCAGGAGATGAGCATGAAGAGACCGGGAAGAGACAGGACACCGACCAGCGCTTCATTCTCCGGGATCTTACCTTGAAGTTTCCTCCCAAGAAGCTGAGCATTATTTCCGGAAAGACTGGGTCGGGAAAAAGCCTCCTCTTGGCCTCTATCCTAGGGGAAAGTGATATCTTGGCTGGGACCGTGGCAATTCCACATGCTCCTTCCGCAGCTGTACGATACGATGAGAGAGCCACACGCCACAATTGGATCATTGATTCAGCTGTGGCGTATGTCGCTCAAAACCCCTGGCTGGAGAACGCCACCATCAAGGACAATATCGTTTTTGGTCTTCCGTATGACCGGTATCGGTACCGCAAGGTGCTTTTTGCGGCGGGTTTGAGAAAAGACATCGCAATGTTGCCAGATGCCGATCTGACTGATATTGGTGCAAACGGGATCAATCTGAGCGGTGGTCAACGGTGGCGCATCTCCTTTGCACGCGCTCTTTACTCCCGGGCTGGAATTCTGGTCATGGACGATATATTCAGCGCACTTGACGCTGAAACGGGACGTCACGTCTATGAGAACGCTCTGACCGGAAAGCTCGGCCAAAATAGGACCAGGATCCTGGTCACACATCATCTTGGATTGTGTCTGTCTCGCACCGACTACTGTGTCCTCCTTTCAGATGGACTCATGATGCATGCCGGAACAGTAGATGAATTAGCGGGCGTTCACAACCTGGTAGACCTGTTAGGGCAGACTGCCGTTCCAACAGAGGCTCATAAGCGGGATATGGTAGAGGAGGATCCAACAACCCCGATGAAGCGTGTTTCTACTGGATCCGGTTTCTCAGTAGCAAGTGTCACCGAGCCACCAAGGAAATTTACTGAAGAGGAGAGACGTGAGAAGGGGGCCGTGTCCTTGAAAGTATATGCGACATATGTGACCAAAGGAAAGTGCCTACGCTTGTGGGTGTTAACCTTTCTCGCCTATACCGCATTTATGGCGCTTTTAGTTGGCCGAGTAAGTGTTCAGGTTCTGTCCCTTGGAGTTATAGCTGACCTTCCAGTCTTGGTGGGTAAGCGTATGGACAGGCTCGTCCAATTCTTCATCTCAGCCGACAGAATCGGAAACGATCCCAAAGCACTCAATGAAGCAAATTAGCATTAATGTTGTCGACAAGGATTTGATGTTCTATCTCAGCATCTATGTGTGCTTTTCGGTAGCTGCATGTGTGGTAGGGACGTTAAGGACCCTCGTTCTTGCCCTCGCTTCTGTCGAATCTTCACGACAGCTATTCAATGACTTATTGATCGCCGTGCTGCGGTCCCCGCTGCGATGGCTCGACACCGTGCCCCTTGGCCGAATTCTTAACCGGTTCACATCTGACATCTACATCCTGGACTGGAGACTCGGCTATGATATTGGGCATTTTGTGTACAAGGTGTTGGAGCTTGCCGGTATACTCGCAGCAGGTGTACTGGTGTCCCCGGCGCTGTTGGTCTTTGCCTGTGTCCTACTGGTCCTGTGCCTTCGACTTTCCAAGACATATCTAACCGGGATGCGCGAAATCAAGCGACTCGAGAGTACCGCCAAGAGCCCTGTCCTGGAGCGGTTTGGTTCCAGCCTTGTTGGGCTCACCACCATTCGAGCCTTCAGCAAGGCAGAGGTCTATATTCAAGATATGTATGGGCGGATCGACCGCCATGCGCAGGCCGCGTGGTACCTCTGGCTCTTGGATCGCTGGCTAGCATTTCGAATGAGTATCGCGGGCGCCGTGCTGTCTGCGATGACAGCAGCCCTGGTTGTATACGTTCCCAGCATCTCTCCAGCTTTGGCAGGCTTCGCAATGACCTTTGCTTTGCAGTACAACTACGCCGTGTCAATGGGCCTGCGATTCTACGCAAATGTGGAGACGGACATGAACGCCACTGAGCGAGTGCTAGAGTACTCTGCCATCAAGACGGAGGAGCAAGGGGGTCATAACCCTCCAGCCGCATGGCCGATGCGCGGGAAAGTCGAAGTCGAGGATTTGGTCGTGGGCTATGCACCCGATCTGCCGCCCGTGATTGACGGTCTCAGTTTCACCATGGAGAATAACCAACGAGTGGGCGTTGTCGGGCGCACAGGGGCTGGGAAATCCTCACTAACACTGGCATTGTTTCGCTTTCTTGAGGCCCGACAGGGTCGCATACTGGTTGACGGGTTGGACATTTCGCAGATCAAGCTCCAAGCACTACGCAGCCGCCTTGCTATCATCCCTCAAGACCCGGTGTTATTTTCAGGGACCCTGCGATCCAACTTGGATCCATTTCACGAGTATACCGACCTGGAACTCTACAACGCTCTGGAACGGGTGCATCTCATCTCGTTTGAGGATACATTGACACTAGGATCACAGTCGGGTAGCGAGCGGCTCAGCGACAGCAGCACCTTGCCATCATCATCGTCCTCCACCTCCTCGACTGCTGAGCCCATAAAGCCAATCAACTTTTTCTCCTCCCTGTCGTCAGTCATATCCCAAGGTGGACTCAATCTCTCCCAGGGGCAACGACAACTTCTTTGCCTTGCGCGAGCCATCGTCTCTCAGCCTAAGATCATGATTTTGGACGAGGCCACCTCTGCCGTGGACATGGAGACGGAAACTCTGATCCAGCGGTCTATCCGAGAAGAATTTGGACGCAATGCTACGTCGCTGCTCGTGATTGCACACCGACTCAGTACGGTTGCGGACTTTGATCGGATTCTTGTGATGGATGCCGGCAAGGCTGTGGAGTTTGGCACGCCCCAGGAGCTGTTGGAAATAGAGGGAGGTGTGTTTCGCAATCTGGTAGAAACCAGTGGGGAGAGAGCCCATCTAGAGAAGGTTATCAAGGGAGATGGAGATAACGAATCTTGAGCTATGATCTTTGTCTCGCTAAGCACGGCATTTGGGTGGATTTTGTGGACTATTAATATGTACAGTGGAGGTGGCTTTTGCTGGCCATCTTTGTCCCGGCGACACTGTACGAGAGTGCCTGGCGCCATATCCTTTTTTATAGAACAGTTAGCGACCCAGAATGTAATTGTGGTTCTTCTCAGAAGACCCTCGATCTGGCTGGTATCGTATGTATGTAATTACGAAACCATACCAGTCACATGCGACCGTTGGCGGCCTCCCGATTGGGGCAAGCGTGTGAAGGCCGAAACGGGTTCGACTTTGCCAGGGACTCGCCAGTCTAGGCCTCGACTTAAAAAGCTACCGTCTACCGTCTACCATCTACCTGGACTCCATCCGTGCTCCTTACCTTTCCTACTCCGTTATAGCTGTAATCACCTTATACTGTGATCACCTCATCTCAGCCTTATAGCCACCCATCCATCCATCCATCCACTCACAGTCACATGGGATCGGACCTGCAAGAGTCGCCGCCCCGTCCAGACCCCACCATTGCAGAGCCCGCGCGGCCCTCACGCTCCTCACCACCGACTCCCGAGGCCTCCGCCGCTGCAGCTCCAGTGGACGCCGAAGATGACTGGGCTGGCCTCTGCGACCGCAAAGAGCGTCGACGACGACAGAACCGGCTGAATCAGCGCGCATACCGTGAGCATCTCTTCCCTCTCTCACTATCATCCACAACCCAACTAACCAATTCCCCAGGAAAACGCAAACAAGCCGAACGCAACAATGTCCTAGTCCTCCGACCCTCCCAATCCAGCTCCCAACAAGCCGAGCGAAGCTCATCATCACCACCATCACCCAAACCCCCCTCCTCCCTCTCCCTAACCCCCACCCAATCCCGCTGCCTCCAAACCCTCAGCAATGGCAGTAATGGCAGCAATTCCCCCAACGACCCCACCATGCCCCTCGACATCCAACGCCTCTTCGAACACTTCACCCGCGTCGCCTACGAAAGCTACTTCCGTGGCTCCCCCTCGGCCGACCACCTCCTCACCCTCAGCAAAATGAATGTCTTCCGCGCCTTCATGGCCAACATGACCGTCCTGGGTCTAGGCCGCGACACAACCTGGTGCCAAGACGACGATGCTCTCTCTCTCTTCAACACCCTACCCCCAGCCACAATCGAGGAAAGCAATCTCCCCGTTGCATTACGTCCAACCAAACTCCAAATCAAAGTCCCGCATCACCCGTGGCTAGACTTCTTCCCGTTGCCACGCCTCCGCGATAATCTCGTCATGATGGCGGATAAATTCGACGACGAGGAACTGTGTCATGACGTCATGGGGTTCTGGGATAATGCGTCGGATACTTGCAGTATGTTGGTTTGGGGGGAGCCGTCGGATCCAGCCAGTTGGGAGGTCACAGAGGGGTTTTTGAGGAAGTGGCCGTGGGTGGTTAGGGGGTGTCCTGAGTTATTGCAGAGTACGAATCGATGGAGGCAGCAGAGGGGGGAGAAGATGATTATTAGGTATTTGTAGTTGGATACCTAGGCTGGGTTGGAGGGTTATGTGGAAATGAACGTGTATGTGAATGCGAATGCGAAAGTGACCATTCTCTCCTCTCTTTTTACCCAATACCAAACAACAATCTTATCAACCTCTACTTAATACCTACACACCCTCAAATACCTACCCTACAGCTATCTTCCCTCACAATCTCCCACTATCCATCCATCCCCAAAAAATACCCTAAAGGTAGATACCCTCGGTAGATACGCCGTAGATCCCATCCGGAGATAATCTCAAAAACCCAGACACTAATGCAACCTGCTGACGGTTGATCCACGTTGCGATCAGGTCAGGGACCAATCACAGCACAGGGATAGGGCGATCGGCTTGGCGGGGTCATAGATTTGTCAGCTTGGGTGGGTGGGGTGGTTTGTTTGGTGTGGTATTTACTGTCTTGTTACGGAGTATTTTTTACGGTGGTTGGGGCCTGAGGCGGGAATACAGGGTTGGGATTGTGGTGGGTTGGGAGGATGGGTTGGTGGGACTTGTCTGAGGAGGTTGAGGGGAGTGGTGTTGTTGGGTTGGTTCATTGATTCTTTTGAGGGAGGGGGATGTGCTGCTGGTATTGAATAGGAGTGGATGTTGGTATGACAGTGTGAATGGTCTGTTGTTGTCATCGTCGCTTATTATTATACGCAAGATGCTATACTATACTATACTACTGGACAATGTCCACGGGTAATGGCCAGCACTATCCCATGATGAAGATGGCAATCATGGGATCACGTTCTCTCGCTCCGCCTTTTCTACCATCGTCCCCAGGGCATCGGCTACGCCATATGAAAAGGCGTATCCGCCTCCTCCGAAACCATAGGCAGACAGGATAATGCGACTGCCCTGCTGCTCCGAGTCCAGACGGAACCCTCCCTGTCTTGACGGCCGGATGCCGACAATGTAGCTGAGCGCATCTTCGGATGGATGTTCGGGGACGACTTCCGGGGCGAGACGGTGGGCGCGGGCGATTTCGTCTCGAGCGATTTCCATGTCTGGTTCGGGTGATCTGTCAATGGCAGTTAGTTTTGGTCCCGGGGTAAGTATGGTATACATCAGCACGTACAGGTCGTCTGCTTGTTTCACGCCCCCAAGAACGACGCCGTGTGACATGGGACGAGGGATCACGTAGGTGTATTCTTGACCGTTTCGGAAGTACATCGTATGACAGTTGTCCGTCTTGTAGAACACGTTCTGGCCCCGCTCTGCGAAACATTTGTCGTCCTGCACGTCCTTGAGGGTCTTACTTCCTATCCCGCTGGCGTTCACGAAAAGACTCGATTCGGGGAACATGCGGTATAGATCCTCGAGGGATTCCACCCGTTTCCGGATGAACTGGCCGCCCAGAGCGGTAATCTTCTTCCCTAGATATGGCATATGGAGGGTGGGATCGGTGACCAGGGTTTTGTACGACCATCCACAACTAAACCCTGAAGGATATTCACCCGGTTGGAGGTCACGCCACTAGGCCTCGTGTCAGCTCCCTGCACCTGCTGCTTCAGGGGAGTGTTTACCTTAGCAGCCACGGTCTTGCCCCAGGCCGAGGAGTTCTCGGAGGGAGGTCGTTCGACATACTCGAGGGCGTCGACAATGCAGACACCAGATTCCGGCTCTTCCTGGGCCATTTTCAACAGGTGGCGATGGCTGATGGCCTGAAGATATCGCCATTCCGAACTGATCCCACCCGCGGGGTGCCATGCTGCTCCGGCCCAGGCGGATGCATACCGATAGTCCTGATCTCCAGGTAGGTATTCAGCGACCAGGATAACTGGGAATCCGCTCAGCAGGAGCTGACGTGCTGTTGCACACCCAATAATGCCAGCACCCAGAATGATGATTGGGCGTTGTGCAAAGGGGACATTGGGAGTGTCGGCTGAATGTTGGAGCTCGCCCATCTTTTCTAGAAGGATTCTATAGCCCACTACCCGTCAAAGTGGAGTTGGCAGAGACCGTAGAAGTAGTCGGGAGAAAAGAATGGTTCAAGACGAGAAGAGGAAAGGAAAAGCCTTATGAGAGGCGAATGATGCAAGAGCCCATAGCAGAGACTGTGGCCGAGCGCGGTACAGATTTACACCACGCGGGGCGAAATCGGAACCTTTGAAATAGACTCATGCTAGGCTCCCAACGTGATACCATTCCTGACCTTCAGAGTATATGACCCGAGCCGCTGGGCGACCATCTGAGCCAAGTGTAGTGGGTTGGGGGGCGCATTTTCGGATCGAAGCGCCCAGAAGCCAGATCCGCCAGGCGGTTCGAGCCGACCAGCGGGTCGAGCCGCTGCTGGTGAGAACTCCCATCTTTCGCCCTCATTTGGCACCGCCGACCTGATGCTCCTCCTTCGGGTTATCGTTGCTTTCTCCAGCCTGGCCAGTCCACGGGGACTCGTCAGCTCCAGGCAGCACCTGCAGCCCTAATAGGTTCTTGGTGGATGCCACTATCACCAACACGGCCTAAGGGGCGGGCCCTTCCGACAGGCAGATACTATATTCGCAAGCGGCGATTGACGTCGACGTGTCATGTCGTCGCATACAGAAGCACGGCATGCGGATAAACAATCCGGTCCAAATGAAGGTGGGATGGCATGTTGCACAAACAGACTTTATTCCATCTGGAGGGAAACAGCACACCTCCTTCCTCGTATACTGCGTCCCGCGACCCGTCCATCTGGTCTTAAGTTCTGCGAACGGACACATAGACAACTGGTGATCGCTGCCGATGCAAAGGGCTCGTATTCATCTTGATGGGGATTGGGCTCCACCTGGGCATAGCACGCCGTCGCAAGTCGCAACAAGCGATTGCTTTGTCTGCAGGCTGCGGGGCGTTGGCTGTCGCAGGCTCGCAGCTCAATCGGCTTTCCTCGTAATGAGGTGGATCTGTCCGGATGGACTGAATGCCCGCGTATGTCCGACGCTTAACCACCTCACCCCTGTCATAATTCAGTTGAGAGACCGGAAACAGGTTGTGTCATCGGCGTTCACCGGTTGGACAATCGAGATGGCTCGGGATTTCGGCATCGACATGGCATCGGTGAAACGCCCGAAATTTCCAGGATATCTTATCTGGTATAGCATGCTACCGATGCAGGGATGATGACTGCGGTGCTCATGAATTCTTCACGCATTTCGTTTCGCGGCTGGACTCTCGGCGCTGGTGAATGCATCGGTGGAGCACCTCAGGGAAGAGGCAGCCGTCTTCGATGCCTGCAATTGCCCTACTGGTGCAAGATTGACAAAGCGGCATAACGCGGAAAGGAGCGATTGGCAATGAATAAGTAGAAGAGCCACCTGAACTCTGGAGATGGTCCGATTCGGGGCCGAGAGGTGGTCCTGAACGATTAGCCGCTGTTGGTCCCGGTCACGTTATCGGGGTGACTGATCCCTGCAATAACATGACAATTATTGCCCAGCTCGGAGCTACAATCCTATTGACCCGGAAAGGTAGCCTCAATCATGAAACCCGGAACCGATCGCATCTCAGTTGAAGAAATTGATCTGGCAAGCTATACCGTGGCCATCGAAACAGTAATAGTACATAGCACATCTACTGTTTACGAATTGTTCACCATGGAGGTCGAATGGCAGCTGTAGGTCGCCCTTGCGTCGCAGGTTCTTTGTCCGGGACAAAGAACGCTGACAGGCTCCAAGAAGAGCAATCTCACCATATCCCATGCGATGGACCAATCCGGTCTGTTCCCGACATCGGTTGCTACTAAACAGCCGGTCCGAGCTTGCACCGAAGAATCTCTCTAACATACGAATGCCCCAGGCACCAGCGCTCTATCCGAAAAAAAAAAGACACATTGAGGTAAAAATGGATATCACAGATACCATGCGTATGTACGCTATATAACACTCTATTCACAGGAACACTCACATAACTTCATCATATATTATCACGTATCTGTCATCATAGTGCGGACTTCTCCCAGGTGATCTCCTTCCCATTGAGTCCCTCCACTGCCGGGATTTGGGCACGCAGAGCGTTGCCGTAATCTCCAGCATTCGGTGTACGCAACAGAGTGTGGATGTGGAACTTCTTCGGCTCCTCGTTGTTAAGGAAAACACCGGAGTGGTGGTCGAACTCGACCAGAACCACCGGGCTCTGGAGCCGATAGTAGAACGGATCACTATCACCATATCCACCGATCCAGCAAAAGTAAGTCTCCGACTCATACTGACGGATCTGATCCAGCTTCAACTGGCGCGCCCGAGCAGGGAGGTACAAAAGGTATTGCTCGAAAATGCCGTACATGTAGTTCTTCTGTTCCTCGGTGAACGAAGCAACCGTGATGCCCTCGTTAGGAACCACGCGGTTGTCTCGGTAAGCACCGCACAAGTGGCGCTGGTCGTCGCGGTTCCAGCGGCCTGGTGGCATGGCAGGATCATGCATCTCTGCGTATACGCGAGCCTGATGCTGAAGCTCGGGCGTAAGGGACTGCATCAGGCGCAGGCCAAGCTCTTCCTCCACCTGCATGATACGGGTGCCGGAGTACGGCCCGGAATCAATCTCGTTGGGCTCTGCACCGGTGAACCATGGGGAGGCGACAATCTGACCCTTGTATAGGAAGACGTTGAGACAGAGATGGTGGCCGTAGAAGGACCAGCCCCATGGCCGCGTGGTTGAGGGACGACCAAAAAGGACAAAGTTGTAGGAGAACTCGTTCATCACCTTGGTGGACTCGACCAGCTCGCCGAGGAAATGGTTGATCCGCATCGCCTTGATCGCCTTGTCATAGCCTTCGGGCGACAGGGTGGCCTTCAGTACGTTCAAAGTGGCATCACGCAGCTTGTTGTCAATCTCGTCGAGTCGCAGACCCTTATCAGCCAAGAGAAACTCGGGATTCGACCAAGTCCGCCATTCGGGGGAATCAATGTGGTAGGACAGCGCCTGGCGCTGCTTATCGTCGGCTAGGGACAGTACATTCTGGACGGCTTCCACGATGGCGCCAATTGGGACATCTTCGTCTTGGAGCGTGAACAGGCCGGGACGAACATTTCCTTTGGGAATTGATCAGCATTGGCGACAGATAGTTGGGTGGGAAGCAGATGGAAGAGAACATACCATCGGTGGTGACGCCCTTGAATGGTTCCTGCAACAAATCCACCCAGTGTGTGTACAGCGCATGCAGCCAGGGAGGGTTCTTCAGTGTCTTGAAAGAATGTGCGTATTCATGAGCATCCTGATCGCGCATCACCTGGAAGCGCTTCAGACTCAGATCGGGCAAGTATTGACGGTATTCGCCCGTAGGCTTTGCCAATTCATCGGCAGAGTGCGACATGATGGAGGAATGGCGACCAGGGGAAGACACCAGCGTTGCGGGGAGAAGAGGATATGGAGGGGGAGGGGCAATGAATGGAGGCAGCAGCGCGTAGTTATAGCTGAACGCGCAAGGGGATCGGCATCTGCTTTCCGCCGGTTACTGAGGAGCAGTTCTTCGCCGTGGCGTCACTCCCCACGCTTTTCTCCACGCTTTCTCCACGCGCGCCTGAGCCCCCACCGTGGGACGTGGAGAGCGGTTGTTTTCTTATCCGACTTGCTCTCCTCCACATAGTCCTTGGAATTGCCGGGGCGTCGTTTCTCTGGTTCGGTTTAATCGGATGCCATACATCCCAGGCTTATCATCAACACAGACGGTCATCTATTCTCTACCCGTCGGATACACCAACGATACCTACAGACAACAAGCAAAGCCTCCTCTCCTCCCCTCAGACGAGCATCAGGCCACCTTCCCAGACTTTCCGACGGCTCTGCACAACTCCGGTTGCCCGTCGGTGGCTCACTCATCCCACGCCAGATGCGCCCTCAATTCCCCCAGAACCCCACCAGCTTCCCCCGGATATTCGAATCGCGCTAGCACGTGTTGATCCGGTCGGACCAAAATGGCCTGGCCCTCCGCAAGTCTTGTCAGCGCCATCCATCTTCCGCCATCCCCCGGTTGAAGGTCAAAGGTGCCCCCGCGGGTCACCATCTCCATTTTCAACCCAGCACATTTGCTGGGCAGTTGCCGTATCACCTCCTCGAGAATTCGCCCCCAATGGTCTGCTGACTCTACGTCCACGATGAGGGTGAAGGCATCGAACGCGCACAAATCCAGTGTCGAGAACTGTTTCAGTTGAACCTCCTTGGGAGATAGCTCGGTCACATAGGAACAATCTATCGGGGGGAGTCGCGGATTATCCGAGGCCAACAGCCTGATCCATGCGTGAGGCAGACGAGCTCCTGGTACACAAACCGGCTCATAAGTGGACGCGCAGTTCGGTCGCCGGTGGTCGCCATAAACATAGCCCACATGGAGCCCAAGGTTATCAAAATGCTCCCGCTGGCCCTCAATGCCTTTGTGGATCTCTTTCATAATGTGCGGATCCTGAATGTTGCGATACAGATTCTGTCTCGCGACTTGAACGTCAGGATCGGTAGTTCCGAGCGTTTTCAACAATCCAAATATCTGCTTCCCATTCTTGACGCTTTGCTCTGCGTTGATACAGGCAATCGGTCGCCGATCAGCTTGATAGCTGTCAAGGAGTCCGTCGCCTCCCCATCCATGGTGCACAGCGGCCAGCTTATATGCGAGATTGTGGACGTCTCCCAGACCGCTGTTCAGGCCCAGTCCTCCAGTAGGCGGGAACGAATGGGCAGCATCGCCGGCTCTATACAAACGCGTTAATGCGATCCCGGTAAGGCGAAACATGGAACTAACAGGAATACACGGTTTTCTCGATAAGAATGCGCAACCTTCCTACTCAGTATCCACGGCCGATAGCTCAGCACATCGTATGGAATTTCGGTACCGATAGCCGCATCAACAGTCTTGCGACAAAGCACTTCATCCCATGTCTCGACTGGGTGCTTTTCCGACTATTGGGAAATTAGCTTAAGGAATGACTGTTGAGTCAACGAATGAAGAAAGACAGCTGCAGTTGTTGGGTAGAAGTTCGAGAACTCACATCAAAGTTGCAGATCAAAACTTGATTGCCTTCCAGGCTATATCCTATTATAAAGCCAGATACTTCGGGGTCCATCACCCAGTGCAGCATGCCCACACGCTCTTTAACCACTGGGTGCAGATTGGCATTGACATGGATTGTCATCATTGTCTCGTCTAAATGGTGGTTAGTTTGATATTCTCATGCCGGTTGTTTCGCTTACAGGAATCCTCGCCCTCGCTCTCGATTCCCAAGAACCTCCGCACTGTACTCTTGGCACCATCGCATGCGACGAGATGACTGCACTTCACAATGTACTCTTTCTTTGTCAAACGATCTTCGATAGTGGCTAGAACATAATCACCACGCTTAATCAGACATCAGCAGGAGCTCGGAGCCTATTTTGGCCGGCCTTAACTTACATCGACAAGTCGGACGAAGGAATGATTCTTGCGCATCTCCACAAAACTGCTTTTGGACAGCTTCTTCGCGACCAGTTCCTCGAAATCCGGCTGTGGGATATTGTGGATCATCTGCATCCGGGATGAGCAACTCCACCTTCTAGAGATCTGTATGGCCATACCGTCGGGGTGCTCTCCAGGACCTCCGGGTCCATTCGCTCGTACGGAAGCCTGCCTACCTGCTTGCCACTCAAATGGGTGATGAAATTAACCCAGAACGCCTCGCTCCGGCTGGTTCCAGCATTGCGGATCTCATTCACATCTAGGCCAAACTGACGGCATAGTTCGAGCGATCTGGGAGACAGCGCATGGGCTTTGGGCGCTTCTAGTCTGGTGGGGTAACGTTCACACAACAAGGACCGGACTGGGAGATTGACTGTTAGCTGTTGTGTTTTTCTCTGGACTTGGTTCCTCATTCCCCGTGCTCTGGTACTGGGATTCAAGGCTTTCTCGTACCTCCAAGTTGGGCGAGCAAGTATGCCAGGAGTAGGCCGCATGGGCCTCCCCCAACAATCAGGACATGGACATCGTCCTCGTAATCGGTCTCTTCCTTAGTGGGCGACATGCTCGTTGCTCTTGTGTTCAGCGTTGCGAGCCTGTTTTGCCTCTATGGTCAGTCTGCTGTAGCCTTTTATACCTACCTTTGATGAGGCTGGGAAGTGGGAAAGCCTGGCATCACTACGTAGAAACATGTGTTGTCCTCGAAGCTGACTCGTTCCCTGCTCCCCACTCTGGGTAGGAAACATGCGGAGAGCCCAGCCTTGCCCTGCGGGAATGTCTTCTACCTTACTCTATGTAAGTTATGATTCTGCTTGTCTCTTTATTGGTGATGTTATTTTGTTCGGTTTAGTTCGTATCATGTACGCCCCAGACTTCCCCACTTTGTTGCTTCTCCCCGGCCATTCCATCCCCACCGGCTATTTCCCACCTCATGGGGATCGAAGCCGATTTCCGACCGCCGACTCCCATTTTTCCGACGCGACAGCCACCTCTGCTCGCCTGAGAATGTAAAGGATCTAGCAGGTGGGTGTACAAGCTGGTTCTTAATTTTCTGTAGTTTCAGCCATATCGGCTTGCCGGTGTCTTCGGTTCACTCAATACCATGTTTAGTTGGGCTGGTAGATACGTCGAACTGAGAATTAGCCATTATAGCCATAAGTATACGATGCACAAGTATAGAGAATCCAATACATGAAACAAGCGCTTGTACCTGGCCTGGTGATTTCTCCCTCGGCGTATGCTCGGTAACGTAATCGGTAAGCGAGCCGCCATTGTAAGCGAGCCGCCACCTCCACCCGATTTCCATGACTAGGTGACATTCAAGTGCCTTTTTGCCAACAAAACAATTGCATTTCTATATAAAACTAGATACTAGGTGGATTAGGACATCTAACCCTAGTATGCCCCCGAATATGACAATTAGAACACTGCGGTGGCGCGCGTACGCGTGGTCCAACTGCAGGAAGCCCTGGATCTCTAGATACAGTATCTTGAGCTTCAAAGACCTGATTCTCCTGCTGAAATCGTTCCTGGCCCTCCTGAATAGAAAGACCCTCTGCAGCAGTAAGCTGTTTAGTAGACTTCTTTTTCATTTGAAGCTGATTCTCATTTGCAGCTCGTAAATCACGAATTTCCTGACGTGCAAGAACTGCCTCATTTAAAGCCAACCCGCTGCATTTGATAATCTTGTCTAATCGTACCTCTAAGGAAGAGGGAAGGCTTTGCGAGCGTTCTCCCTGTCGTACACGTCTTTGAAGAAGCTTTCTTTTCACTGTAGATGCCTGCTTTTCCAACTGCCTAGTGGTGTAGGGTGTTTTAGGCACTGAATTAGTTGACCGACTGCCAGGTGGTGTAGGTGTATTCAGTTGATTATTCAGCTGGCTAAGCACCGTCCCTGGGTTATATGGAACTAGCCCAGTAGCAGAGAAACCACTGCAGATATTACTAGTGGTATAGATCTCTGTACGCGCCTGAGGGAAAGCTTCAAGGAAGTCAAGCTTGTCAATATGATTAAACCCGAGGCGCATCTTGGTTTCCACTAAGCGTCCATATGCACGCTTTAATAGTGAAAAACAGCCAACATCCAAAGGCTGCAGGAGATGCGACGAATGAGCAGGCATACAGATAGGAATTATATCATTCTCACTGCATGTCTTGTCGAACTGAGGTGTTAAATGACTGCCATGGCCATCAAGAACTAGGAGACGGTATTTCCCAGTCATACGACCAGTAGTTGCAGGAATAAAGAGATTCTTAAGCCAGCGAAGGCTTATTTCATCACTAGTCCAGCCATTTGGACTAACTTCAATCCTCCAGTCGTGTGGTAGATCGCTCTGATACCAGCCCTCTATATGGACCTTCCCCTTGAAGATAAGGCATGGTGGAAGGGCCCATCCAGAAGCACTAACACACTCAATAGAAGTAACCCATTCCCGATTCCCTGGCTGTACGAGAGGTGTTCTGCTATAAAAATCAGCTCTAGTAACTACCCGAGCAGTAGCTACTAGGCCCATAGCAAAGCCAGTCTCATCAAAGTTATAGATATCTTCAGGTACAATCCCATGCTGCATTATAGTGATTTGTACACGATCAAACCACTCCTTTATAACTTTAGGGTCTTCACATTGAGCGCGTCGATAGTCATATCGACGAGAAAAGCATGTTTTTACTTCATTATGCCTTTGGATGAAGTTGTAGACCCATTTCTGTCCAACTGATTGAACGGGTGTAGTGTTGCGTGCAGCAAGAAGAAGATTAGCCATTTCTCGTACATAAGACGGTCGGGGAGGTGCTCCACGTTGAACAAGTGATAGTATCCATCGTATAAGCGATTCCTCTTCATTTTGAGTCATTTTATGGGAGTTGGCGCGTGTTTCCTTGCGATAATTACTTCCATGAAGACGGTCGCGTAGTGTTGAACGTGGGACATTATAGACCCTCGCAGCTTTGGTAATTTGAGCAATTTGCTTGCTTTTTATAGCAGTAATTGCTAGTAGGATCCTGCCTTCTTGCTCAGCTAGATCTCTAGCATTTTGACGCGCTTTTGGAGGCATGGTTGGGGGTTGAATAGAGTGAGCTTTTCGACTGCGGGCAAAACGCGGTCAAGTGGCGGCTCGCTTACAATGGCGGCTCGCTTACCGATTACGTTATACAAACCGCTTATGTAATCATCACCTAGACCGAATCTGTGCCGCGGCGGTCTTTTGATCTTGCTCCCTTGGATTCCCTATAGAGCTGCACCCCCAAAATGGCGTCCCTCAGATCCTCGGCCTTTCAGACCCTGCTCCGCAGTCGGAACATCTTCCTGCGCTCTCAGCAGAAGCGCTGGGCTCAGGTGCACGATGTCCGCTTCCTCGCCACGCACCACGATCCCAACCAAGTGCTGGACAGGTACAGCGCGAAGCTGAAGCAGAAAGCCCAGTCGTGAGTCGACCGCCGCCACAGCCATTGATCCAATCACTCACCATCAGCACTCCAGCGAGGGACACGAAAACATTGATTCCCTGAAAGAGGCCTACAAGGAGAAGATTGAAGACCTCCGCCAGAAAGCAACTACTCCTCTCACGCCCGAACCCCCCAAACCCTCCACCACCGCTCCGCCTCCGCCTCCACCCACTCCCCAAGCTCGTGCCGCGACCGCCGCCAAATCCAGCGGCATCAAGCCCCTCGACTCCTTCATTGACGTCGAGAAAGTCCGCAGCCTCCCGGCCAAGGAAATCGAAGCCATCTGGCGTCTCCGCCACGCCGGAAACTCCCACTCCATCTGCGCCGTCATCCCCGTCGAGACATACCAGCGCATCGTCTCCGCCGCTCGTCAGAACCCACAATTCATCCTGCCCCTGCCACGCACCCAGGCCGAGGGAGAGAATAGCGCAGATAACGCCAACACTGGTGCGGATATCCATTTCCTGCAATGGGCCTTCCACCCGCCGGCTTCGGCGCCGTCTACGACCGCCTCACCCGCTTCTTTGGCCAATGCGCATACTTCCACTATTATATTTACGCCGCTGGCTGCGTATAAGTTGCATGGAGCGTTCGCGCAGCCCCATACCACTATCACACATCATTTGGACTTGGCGGATGAGAAGGGTCTGGTTCTGATGCATGGACAGGTCATGCCGGATTCCGGGGTGTCGATTACCGAGGCTAGCTGGTTGGTGAGCTGTGTTCAGCGGTTCTATGACTTTGGTGGTCAGGCCAGTGGTCGTAAGGGAGAGTTGCTGCGTATGTTCACTGCTGGTGATGTGCAGGGATTCAAGATTGAGGAGTTGATGGCTGAGGCGGAGAAGTTGTAATGACTTGTTCTAGTATTGTGAATAGATTGTACTATATACGTTTGTGATGATCAACCTCTTTCTCCCAACTCCAGTCTCCTAACTGACTTTGTTTCTTAACCATTGTTTGGCCAATATATCGGACGAAGCCATTTCATTTCCCATCTCCCTCCCCTTTCCAGATTCCCATCTCGATCGAATGCCGCTATACGTAAACAGTTCCATGCCTTCCATCTCTTGCCAGCGTCTTCCCTTTCGCAGCTCACTTGTACGCTTAACTTGTATTACTCACTTGTTCCACGTGATCTGGAGAACCAACGACCCCTCCCCTTTCCCTTGGCCAAATCGACATTCCTTCCTCTCTGTCCTTAGGTACCCATCAGAAACTACTCTGCCTCATCTCACCTCTCGATGAACTCTCTTCCCACATTTATCAAGTCTATCCAGCAACAAAAGTACCATGCCCTTAATCCAAAAACAAGCAAATCAACATACATCTTCCTCAATCTCCAAGACAACACACTAAACGACATCGACAAATCCTATAACTCAAACACCCAAATAACCGTCAATCCCAATCATCCACACTACACCCTCGGAACCCTCTCAACCCTCCCCCTCGAAATCATCCACCTAACACTCCTCCACCTGGACATCAAATCCCCAATCACTTTCCAAACCCTCAACAAACACGCAAGACGAACAGCCCACTCTCTCCCCCAATACAAACGCATCCTCACCCATACCCCAGCATTAATCCGCGCAACCCTCAACATCCAAACTGCACAATACTTCACCCTCCAGGATCTCCACAACCAACTCACCACAACCAAATGCGACAGTTGTGGTGATTTCGCCGCCTACATATACCTACTCACCTGCCGTCGCGTCTGCTTTCTATGCTTCACCCAGAAAACAGCCTACCTTCCTTTATCACAGGAAGACGTAATCCGCAAATTCGGTCTCCAGTCTACCCATCTCGCCGGGTTACCTCACATGAAGAGCTTCCCTGGATGTTACTCGCCCCGGGGACTGGAACGTCGTCGGCGGAAGACTTTATATGATTATTCTGCTCGTCGGAAAACCGGCATTCGTGTTCATGGGACGGTTAAAGCGATGGAAAAGTTCTCAGCGGAGGTGCTGAGTGAGAAATTGAAGACTTACTTTCTTTGTATTAATCATAAAATGCGAGTTACGCGACCTATATGTAGGGATTCGTTTGATGACCGATCTTCGAATCCAAAGCGCTTTATGGGTATTATACGGGTGCCGTGCTTCCGAATTGAATTTAAACCAGGGGGATCGCTGGAATGGGGGTTTCATTGTCTTGCTTGCAAATCGTTGCATTGTGATCGTCCGCTGCATTGGGGGCGTATGTTTACCACTGAGAGTTTTCGGGCTCATTTGGCTGAGTGTGGGGCGGTGGTGAAGGGGAGATATGTTCGTTGAACTATACCTACAGGAATGTGTTGCTACTACTACTACTACTATTATCAGTTCCTAATGTATACCATAGTAACAGTGGAATTGAGCTACTATCAGGTGAGAATAGGTTACCCAGCCATCTATCTAAATGCATAGAAAGAAGGAAAGAAAGAAAGATAGCACGCCGGGTGCTTCTCTTCCTTCTATAATATACAGTCAAACTCCATGAATTGACGCTACACCTACCAACTACTGCAATCACCATTGCGAACATCGGACCTCTTCCCCGCCGAGCGTCGGTCCCCATCATAAACCAATAACCATACCGAACCCCGGAAAAGAAACCAGTCCGTTGTAACTTACACCACTCAATACAATACCATACCGACGTTCGAACTATCGACCACCCTAAACCAACCCTAGTTACGTTACCCGCAACGGTAAGACACGGAGCCACGTGACCGCCACGCGCCCATCATCCCCATGAATCATCGACAGCAAGCCCAAAGAGCTTGATTGGTATCGCTGTAGAACCCGGTCGGTCCAGACAAGCACAGTGACATGGATCTGTAGCATTCGTATTCCCCAACTGTGTGAGATGTTGGGGCCCCAACCGTTGTGCGCGGAGTAACTATCCCAAAGGATGTTAGTACCAACCGTTGGTGTTTCTCCGGGGGCAGCCGGGCCTAGCTGGAAATCGAACATCATCATCTTTTGTTCACTGGTTTTTTTTTTTTTTTTTTTTTTGCTTTTTGGTTTCTTTTACTTTTTATTTTTGTAAAGGAGAGTTGCGATCTTCGGGGATATATTCTCTGCTACGTGGGATTTTATCTGGCAGCTTCGCCCTCCGCGTCCATCCCCAATCCCTGGACCACGGTTAAGTGCCACACTCGCCAGGAAAGTGGGAGACGGTCTTATCTCTTGGTTGCGCGCGCCTCCGGGGTTTTGTTCGTTAACGCAACGCGCTGCGCTGCGCTGCCCCGTTGTTGTCGACACCTAATCTCTCACTCACTCAACTCTCTCCGCCTGTTGCCTCACGTCACTGGCACTGGAAACCCCGCGGTCATGAGTTGAGAACAACACACCGCAACTCATATTATTCCCCCCCCTTCTTTTTTCTTTTTGTGCTCTGATCGGGCACATTCCCCTCTTCTTTGCACTACTACCTAGATTAGTGAAATACAGACGCAGTCATGGCGCGCAGATATATGATTCCGTGGCTGTACGATCTCGGCGTGTGGATTTTCACCCTCTGCCTCGACATCTTCTTCCGCGAGGTCTATTCGCGCGGCGCATGGCGGATTCCCAAACGCGGCCCGGTCATTATTGTCGCCGCGCCTCACGCCAATCAGTTTGTAGATTCCATTCTGTTGATGCGCATCCTGAAGCACTATGCCGATCGGAGGACGTCATTTTTGATCGCCGAAAAGTCCATGCGCGAGCCGTACATCGGCACCATGGCCGGGTGCATGGGCGCCCTTCCCGTCGTCAGATCGATGGATCACGTCAAGCCTGCCAAGGGCCAAATCTACCTGCCGGATCCTGAGAACAACCCGACCCTCGTTCGTGGCATAGACACCGACTTCACTACCAATCAGTACATGGTGGGCGGCTCCGTTATTCTCCCGCGTGTCGGCAAAACCAGTCCGGAACAGCAGGCCATCGAGGAAATCCTGGGCCCCAATGAATTGCGACTGCGGAAACCGTTCAAGAACTTCGAGAAGGATCACCCTCTTTACGAGCCCTTGCGCAAGGGTACCGCGTTCAAGATCGCCCCCCACATTGATCAGAGCAAGATGTTTGCTTCGGTGTATCAGGAACTGATCGCGGGTGGTTGCATTGGTATCTTCCCGGAAGGTGGAAGTCATGATCGTCCCAGTCTGCTCCCGTTGAAGGCCGGTGTGGCCATTATTGCTCTGGGAACACTCGCGCAGGACCCCAATTGCGGCCTCTCCATTATTCCTTGCGGCATGAACTACTTCCACCCCAACAAATTCCGTTCTCGTGCGGTCGTTGAGTTCGGTAACCCTGTTCAAGTTCACCCGGATCAGATCGAGGCTTTTAAGGCTGGCGGCAATTCGAAGCGAAACGCCGTGGGATCTCTGTTGGAAACGATTCAGGAGGCACTCACTGCGGTAACTCAACAGGCCCCCGACCATGAAACGTTGATGGTTATCCAAGCGACACGCCGACTGTATAAGCCCCTGCGAATGAAGCTCCCTCTGCCCGTTGTGATCGAACTCAACCGTCGCCTTCTCAAAGGATACACACAGTTCAAGGACGAACCCAAGGTCCTCCAGTTGAAAAAGGCCATCTCCGACTATAACCGACGGCTGCGCGCCCTGGGAATCCGGGATCACCAGGTGGAATGGGGGGATGTGAAGCACCGGCCATGGTGGTTGGTTCTTGGGACTTTGCTCTACCGTGTCGGCGAACTGCTCACGGTAGCAATCGGAACTCTTCCATCCGTCGCTCTGTTCTGGCCGGTCTTTGTGACCGCCAAGGTGGTTTCTGTCAAGAAGCAGCGAAAGGCCCTTGCTGGTTCCGTCGTCAAGCTCGAGGGTCGCGATGTAGTTGGAACTTGGAAGATCCTGGTCGCCATGGGATTGGCGCCCGCCTTATACACCTGGTATACCGTGATTGTGACCATCTGGCTCCATTACTGCCGGCACGACGGGCACTACGCCTCCGTGGTGCCGTGGTGGATGAACGCCCGAACCTATATCTCTGACGCGATTCCTCTAACGCTGTTTTCGATCTTCTTCTTCGGCCTCATGATCTCTGTCTCGTTCGCGGGTCTTCGGATCGGCGAGATCGGTATCGACGTGTTGAAATCCCTACCTCCTCTTCTGGTCGCTCTCAACCCAAGATCCGCCAACTCACTCGCAAAGCTCCGTGCCGAACGCCAGGCTCTCTCCGCCCGGGTAGTCGACGTAATCGACACCTTCGCCCCGGAGATCTTCCCCGACTTCCAATCCGAGAAACTCATCTCGCATGAACACCCAGAAGACGACACCTACCAATCCCGCCTCAAGAGCATGCCGCCCAGCGAACCAGAGAGCCGCAACCGAAGCAAAGACCGAACCAGCCGAAGCCGATCCCGGAGCGCCGGGTTCCGCCTGTACGATACCATTCTCAAGCCCCTCTCCATCAAATCCAAGGACGACCTTGGCGAAGTCAACCGCCGAATCCGCGACTCGATGCAAGAACGCGGTCGTCAACGCGTACGAAACGAGATCGACCCAGACGAAGACGTGGTGTCTCTGGACGGTACCGCCAGCGTCGCCAGCGGGGAAATTTCCATCGAGGAGCAGAAAAAGACAAAATAGTCCTCTTTCACCTACTTCTCCTTCTTCCACTCCAATACACATCTCTCTGTGAACAAGACACAACCAAAATCCCACCCCCCCAATATCCTCCCCATTCTATGTCCCACAAACGGCCAGTTATATTTTCCTTTCTTGAGCGGGTTTCCGTAGCATGGCGTGGCCCTTTTGGCGTTTGCGAAAGCATTTCTTTTCCTCTCCCTGTATCTCTCTGTCTGCTTATTTTCCTGTTCTAGTTCTGTCCTGTTCTGTTTTTTTCTTATTAGTCTCTCTATCTTCTCTAGTGTACGAGAGTAGCCAGAATGAAGATACTTCTTTTTTCATGAATCAGTGAATTTTCGATTTTCCTTATCTTCCATAGAAGAAGATATCTGTGTAATGTGTCTGTGTGGGAGTAGTGAAGAAAACACAAAGATGTAGGACGTGGAAGATGGGGATGGGGAGGGGTGTTTGATGTTTCAGCTCAAATTTAGTTCCTCAGTTTAGCTCAGCCAGCCCAGACATGGCATGGCATGACGTGGGAATGCCTGAAAACCAGACCGGTCTAGAGAGATAGATACTCCGGGGCGGCGCCCGAGGTCCGAGACTAGACCTATGGGGGTGCACGTGCCGGACTGGGTTGGGGGACACAGGCGCGGGGTTGGGCTGTCGCTTGGTTCGCTGGTGGTGGTGGCGGCGGTGAAGGGACGGGTAAGGTGAGTGATGATCCATGATGTTTCTGATTTTCTATTCAAGGTGGTGTGGCATATTCGCTAGTCGATGTTCACATGCTAGCTACTGTTTATGGTTTCTTCGATATTTACGGCTACATTGATGGAAACGGTATTTATGATATGGTGATTGGTTTATTCTCTATCGATGGTGTATGAGTAACGCAAGGTCTACACCGTCGCTTGTGGGATGGTCTGTCTGTCTATGCGCTGATGTATATGCTGTCAAGGTCATTAATTAAGGTCGTCAGGAGCGGGTATCATGCCAGGTCGTCTGAATGAGGTGAGATGCTTGGGGAATATCTTCGAAGATTGGTCTGCGAAACCATCCGCGTTGGGGTGTCAACGGTCCGAATGGGGGGTGGCGAACGGAAGGGATGAGATGATTAGGAGCGCTTCTCGAGAAGCAAGCCTCCCGAAGGACTTTTCGTGCTGAATCCGTCCTCGCGACTGAAGATCTTCTCACCACGCAGCCAGGTCTCGCGGACCAGTCCACGAAGCTTGCGGCCCTGATAGGGGGAGCACTTGTTGCGGAAGAGCATGGAGCTGGGCTCGACGATCCATTCCGCGGTGTCGTCGAAGATACAGATATCAGCATCGTGGCCGGGGACCAGGTCACCCTTCTGGTGTTGCAGACCGACTTGAATGGCGGTGTTGGTGCAGCACAGGCGCACAACGTCCTGGAGGGCCTGTTGAGTGGTGGTTTCATCTGCAGTTTTCAGAGTTTGCCGACGACTAAGCTCTGTCCACAGGATGGGGAGGCCAAGGCCGACTGACGAGATACCGCCCCAAGCGGAAAGGAAGCTGCCCTCATTGTCAACTGGGGTGCCCTCTGCATTGGATGTGCAGCCGGGAACATGGGATGGCAGGAGCTTAAGATCAGGAGTGCAGGGGGAGTGGTCTGAAACAACCGTCTTGATCACACCGTCTTCCGCATGACGTTCCAGTTCCTCCCAAAGCGAGTCCTGATTCAGCTGAGAGCGGATAGGCGGGCAGCACTTGTGGCGGGTATCTCCGTCCCGGATCTCCTCGGCCGCCAGGGAGAGGTAGTGGTAACATGTTTCCGCAGTAATAGGAACTCCATCCGCACGGGCTTTGCGCAACAGAGGAATGGCCTCCATGGCAGACAAGTGGACAATGTGCAGAGGGAGCTTGGGAGCCAGGTGGGAGAGCGAGATGATCTCCTCTACGGCACAAGTCTCAAAGGACGACGGACGAGATGCCAGGAAGGTCGAATATGCCTCTGCGGGGCCTTCGAGCGCTTCATCTTTCTCCACAGACCCAGTGGAGGGTGGTAGCATTTCGGCGTGGAACATGAGGGTTGTAGGCTCATCAGCCAGTTCAGCCATGGCCTTTCGGATGTCTTCCGAGGACACGGCGGGGAATTCGTCAACCTAAAGCCGTCAGCACGCATTCACATCTTGACAGGGTGGGGAAAAACCTACCCCGCTATCTATGAGGAAGCCCTTGAACCCGCGAACGCCCTCCTGGACCAAGGCCTTCAGATCGCCGGCATTACCGGGAATGATGCCACCATAGAAGCCAACGTCAACCCAGCACTTCCCTTGGGCAGCACGGAGTTTCTCTTTGAAGTTGGCCACCGTGGTGGTGGGGGGAATAGCATTCAGGGGCATATCAATCACTGTGGTGACACCACCGAAGGCAGCAGCCTGGGTGCCGGTGTAAAAGCCTTCCCATTCGGTGCGGCCCGGCTCGTTCAGGTGGACGTGGGCATCCACCAGTCCAGGCAGCAGCACATGAGGGGTATAATCAGTATAGGGGGTGCCAGCAGGGAAGTCCGAAGCCGGGATGACCACATCGAAGACAGCGGTGATCTTGCCGGAAGTGCGAGAGATCACGATGGTGGCGGATGTCAAACGGCCGGAGATAACGGCGCGGGACGAGGCGATGACCGCGATTGAAGGTATTTGGGAAGCCTCCATGATGACAGGTCAAAAGGATTGGGCGCTAAAAGATCCGGGGAAGGGGATGAACGAAAGACAGAGGAGATGAACCCGGAGGTGGGCGAACAGAGCAGGCTGAGGATGGCCAAAGTTAAGAGGCGACAAGAGATAAGAAACCGACGGAACAGGAAAGGCTGCAGCACCTTGAGAGGCAAGGGATGTGATGTCTGATAAGGAGCGACGAGGCGAGAGGACGACGAGCCAGGCCGCGATAAGGACTTTAAATGTCCGCCCAGATAAGCCCGGCTTTGTTTTCGCGCCGCCGCCAGACCCACGGGGATCGAACCTAATAATCCCATCGAGTAACAAAAACCTGGCTCCACCCCATGGACGGATCCACCGGCTGGCCAGCCTGGCATCTCCTTTGTTGATGATTGACCCGGTGACTGGCCTGCAGGACCGGACCCTATGTTATCGCGATATCGATAACCGGGGCTTATAAGTGCCAGCATCCTCGCTCCGGCTGGGACAGGGTGCCTTTTCCACCGGAGGGCCTCACTTCTGTACACCCTCATCGTTGCCTCTTCGGGACGCTGGCTCCTCATGGGGCAAGTGAAGAAAATTCCGGTCTTATCTGCTGGACCACTCAGAACCATGGGTCGGAATCGGGCGCCTCCGGCATCCGCCATCGGGCCTCTCCTGCAGCGACTGATTGCTCTGCCTCACCGCTGTTACTCGATCAAAACTCCAATCCTGCCCCTTTTGGGCATTTCCTTTACTCGATGGAATCCGCTCGGCACAATGATCATGGGGCCTCGACTCTCCCGCCCCGGCTGTTTCACGCATCCTCCCCTCGGCAGGAGGGTTGTTGCGGTGGACATTAGCCGGGGTAGTCATCTTCGATTTGTGCGTGTCTGTTCCGACTCCTCACAACAACGGTCTAAGAGGGAAAAGTCAATTGCATGAATTGCTTCGCTTACGCGCCTGTCATCGCTGATCGTGCCAAGGATCGGGAGTTTCCGGGCCCTGCCGGCTCCGTTCAGACCCTGCAATGATGGACGGCGAGGTGGCTAGGTAGGTGGCTAGGTGGCTAGGTAACTAGGGAATTCCGGTCTGGTCGAGTCTATAGACAGGTCTTGTGATTCTTGGCTATCTTCAATCAGGGCACGCCGGTAGGAAAGTAGGCCAACAGTCAATCACGAGAGGAAAGGTGGGAGGATGACCATGCTCGGAAGAATGCCGATCCACAGTGGAGAGGCGAGAGGCAAGAGGCAAGAGACCAGAAGGAAAAAAAGAAGAGTGAAGAAGCCCCTGACATTGTGGGGAGCTGACTAACGCCCATGTGCCGTGGGGCGGCCTGCCATTCGTGTGACGCTTCAGCCTTCACCCCTCCAACCCCGCCTTTGTTTAACACGCCCTCTACTATCATCCAGGATGGCAACCCCATTGACTCCGGACATTCCAGAGGGCCGGGGGATTCTGACTTCATCGTGAATGGCTTCAACCAATGCATCCGATAAACTCCCAACTGACCAGGTCTGCCGAGTTCATGATGATGCAAGTGGTCGCACTCTGTCGTCCACCCGTCACCCCCCAATTTAGTGCTTGTAAGCGTCATCGGACGATGCTTGCCCGATTTGCAACGATTACTCTCCATGGCGTAAGATTGTACGCCATCCAGGTCGCCTGCGCATCCACCTTGTATCTCGCTGGCCAGTCGACCTGATAAGCACCATTAGAGTTATTCCTGTCACGTATTCCATAGTAAGGCAGGCGAATGCAGACATGATTCATTATGGAGTCCTCCATAATCAGCTACTGGTGAGTAACATCTTTCTGCGCTGACAATACATAGTAACAATGTCCCTGGTGTTGCTTTGCCCACCATGTTTGATTTGTTTGTTCTATCATTGATAAGCGGCGCATCACCTGACCCTCCGTTCTTTCCATGGATGGTCTGTGCCCGTGTCATCTCTGCAGTGCGCTACCCTGTAGGCCAGGGGATAGTGGCCTGTTCCAGTCCCTGACTCTCCAACGCCCCTGACTCGTGTCATATTCCTAGCATCGATTGCTCTGCTGTCAAACAGGCGCCACGCGCCGGCTAGGTAGCCCATGTGCGCCGGGGCCACCTTTCTTCCCAATGTGCCTCGGCAAGCCGATCCTCGGCCCGTTGCTTCCGCACCCACCTGTGGGATTAATAAGGTACGATGGGCCTGTGGACTGGAAGTCCTCACCAGCTCATGTTGTTGGAAGTTGAATACCTCCAGCCCACCGTCACGAGAAGGGCTCACGGGTTCTGCGGACTGCTGATCGCGGAGCATTGTTGCACATGTTCTGCAAGTAGCTTAGTTTTAGTAGTTCTTCCTCGTTGTCTCTATCCATTGGAAATCTTTGCTCAGCCTTGTCACATCGGTGCTCCGGTCATGTGTCCGGTGGCCCAGTTGGGCTTCCCCCGACGTTCCGAGATGAGGATGCCTTAAAGGAGATGTGGCAGGATCTTACTTGCCTCGAAAGGTCTGTTACACGACGTATACGAGTCCATCGGGCTTGAGCCCCGGACTTTCTACAAAGAGAAAAAGAAGCGACCAGGGGGGCGGAGAATTATCGCCCTAACCACCCTATGAGACTCTTCCACTGGTGTCGGGTTTTCCGAACCCTTGAGGTTTTCCTCGGAGGTCGATATACATAGAACAAGAAAAGTGGTGGACATTGAAGATGATCGACTTGGGGTGGACCTGGGCTCCGCTCCAGCTCGTGGAAGATACTGGATTGCGTATGGTTGACGAGCTCGGTCGTCGAGATTGCCCCCTTGTGATATCTACACGACCAGGCACTGCGGCTGCAACTGTATACCGGTCCGGAATACTCTCCGAACCATGGCCAAGCGGATTAATATCATTAGCTTAGCGACGATGTTGATGGCTTGAATCAGGCCCAACGACGAGCTCGCCGGTCGGCGGCACTCACGAGCTGCCTATTCGGGTAAGCATCGTCTAGTAGTAGTACTTGCCCCTTCACTCCATCTCCTCTTTTATCAGCTTGTCCTGGCAGCTTTTCACTTTCCTTCTTTCTTGCTCAACTCTTTCTCCTCCTTTGCTCCCTCCTCCCATCTTCTCCTCCTCCTCTTCTTCTTCCTCTATCTAACTTCTCCATTCGCCACCTGGGAGGTGCACGGATAATCCTGGCCGACGATTCGTGATCCGCAAACGATCGATCGATCGAACCGCCCAACCAATCAGCGCAGCATGGATCCGCTCGAGTCTCTTCGTCGCCTCGTCCAAACTCATCCTCTTATTGACAACCACGCCCATAATCTTCTCGCCCAGCCCGCGGCCAGCAACTACACGAAATACCCCTTCGAACAGATTACCTCGGAGGCTCAAGGCCCCGCCCTGCGGAATGCTCCGTCCTCTCTACCTCTCCAGCGCGCCGCCGCCCAGCTTGCGACTCTCTACGATTGCCCATCGGCCGATTGGGACCGCGTGAAGGCCGCTCGCGATGAATATGTCCAACGCGACTATGATGGCTTGATCCGGCGGTGTCTGGAAGGCACCCATAGTCTCCTCCTTGACGATTTACTTACGGACCAAGACATCGAGCCGTTCGGTTGGCATGACCGCTTCACCACAGCTCCAACTAAACGGATCGTGCGGATTGAAGTTGTGGCCGCCCAAGTCCTTTCCTCTATCCTATCCGATGGTCAAACCACGAACGACCTTGCCGTTCTTCGGCAGCATCTGGACCAGTTCCGCCAGGGATTTCTCCAGGAAATGGACAAGGCCATAAAAAACCCTGTGGTGGTAGGCTTCAAATCTGTCATCTGTTATCGCACTGGATTAAACGTTCAAGTGGCCGATGACAGCGACGACAGCGCCCTTCTCGAGTCTCTTGCTCGGACGAGATCACAAGGTTCCGGTTCCACATATCGTGTTGAGGACAAGCCGTTGAACGATTGGCTGGTCAGGCAGGCCCTCCATCAGCTTCAATCTGCTAGGGAGAATGACCCCTCGGGACCCAACAAACCACTGCAGCTACATACGGGGCTTGGTGATAATGATATAAATCTGATTTTATCGAACCCGGCCTATCTACAAGACTTGGTGGCCCGCTATCCCAAGGTGGACTTTGTGCTCTTGCATTCTTCCTATCCGTACACTCGGGAGGCTGGCTATCTCGCCTGCGTCTACCCCAATGTCTATCTGGATCTAGGAGAAGTGTTCCCCATGGTGAGTCGGGATGCCCAAGAATCCATCATCCGGGAGAGTCTGGAGATTGTGCCCACGACCCGCCTCCTGTGGAGCACCGACGGCCATTTCTTCCCCGAGACCTTCTGGTTGGCAAACAAGCAGTTTCGCGATGCATTGGAAAAGGTCAGTCTCATCCTCATATTTTTGGAGTTCGGAGATTGACTATTGACAGGTTCTTGTGGATTACGTTCTCCATGGTGACCACACTATCGAACAGGCGAGGCTGGCTGCTGCTGATATATTGTTTAACAACTCCAATCGCCTGTATAGCTTGAACGAAAAGGCTTCTTACGATGACAGGCTGGTTCCTGCCATCGGGACGCTATCTGAACCATCTTCAGCCGACGCCTTTGACATTTTCATGCAGAAGAACCCTGATATCAAGTACATCTGGATGCAGTTCTTTGACTACACTGCAACAACTCGTGTACGAATGTTCCCTGTCCGGGAATTTGCAAAGATTGCCCGCAAGCAACGCCGCATCGGCATCTGTCTTGCCACTTTCTTCATGCTTCAGGACGATCACGTTTGCCCCGAAGGTTCTACAACTGGGCAGTTCTACATGGAACCGGATCTCTCCAGCCTCCGCCGTAATGTGGGATTCGACTCGAAGAGCGCCACTGTGATGACATGGTGGCGTTCGGAGGAGGGCACGCAGCTGGAGGGATGTCCACGGACCACCCTGCACAATGTCACGACCGATCTACGGGTCAATCATGGAATCGAAGTGACTTGCGGGTTTGAAATTGAAGTGATACTGCTCAAAGGCATCACTAACCCGGATACCGGGGAGGAGGAGTTTGTTCCATGCGTCAAGAACCACTCATGGTCCCAAATGACCCAGGACACCAGACGCATGGTGCCGCTGCTCGAGGAGATTGTCGAGGCGCTTGAATCCATTGGCATTGATCTCGAACAGTTCCACGCCGAGTCGGCTCCCGGGCAGTTCGAGTTCATCTTGCCGCCGGGCTCACCCGTCGCTGCGGTTGATACCCTCCTAAAGGCACGACAGGTCGTGACCTGTGTGGCTGAACAACACGGGTTCCGTGCAACCCTTCACCCTCGACCATTTGCCCATGCTGCTGGCTCGGCTTCACATGCACATGTTTCCATTAGCCCCGCCACTCAAGAAGACAGCTTCTTGGCTGGTGTAATGCAGCACTTCCCGGCCTTAATAGCCTTCACCCTCTCTAGCGATGTCAGCTACGAGCGAGTCCACTCCGGCCTCTGGGCTGGCAGTGAGTGGGTTGCCTGGGGGACTCAGAACCGTGAAACCCCCATACGAAAGATCTCTGCAGGTCACTGGGAGATCAAGTCATTGGATGGTCTGGCCAATATGTACCTGGCGATGGCGGCATTCCTGGCTGCAGGGTCCTTGGGCGTCAAGGAGAACCTACCGCTGACCATCCACGATTGTTTATGTAAGAACCCTCAAGCAGACGTCTCTCTGCGATTATACTGACTGGTGTAGATGACGCAGCGACCCTCAGCGATGCTGACCGCAGTGCCCTTGGCATCACCACACAACTTCCCAAAACCCTCTCACAAAGTCTCGACCACCTGGCATCTGACCAGGCTCTCCGGGATGTGCTCGGTCACACCACGGCTGAGAGTTATATTACGGTCAAACGGGCAGAAAGCGAGATGCTGAATGCCATGGAGGCCGAAGCGCGACGGAAGTGGCTCGTCGAGCGATATTAATTAGACTTACCCTGTACATAGATAGAGTAATCCAGTGATACCACATACCAACCACCCGATGATCTCCTTCTACTGCAACAGAGATTTCCCCAACACAACCCGCCTGTCCAACCTTCCACACCGTAACTTGCACCTTAGTACTACCATTGACTCATTCCCCTCCGTAATCGGCCCACCCATGCAAACCACCCAAACCAATAGCACCTCTCACGTGACAGCATCCCCAAAGTATATTGAGTCATTTCCCCGAAGCTCCCAATACCTCCCCAATTCCATTCACTCATCACCATCCTCACTCCTCTCAATTCCCTCCCAACCATGCCATCTCCTCTCCGCATGGCCGCCGCCCGCTACGGGTCGGCCACCACCCGCCACGCCCTCCGCCGCTACACCACCCAAACCACAACCACCACCACGCCCATCTCCCCCTTCGCGCCTCGCCATCTCCTCTCCACAGCCGACCTAACCCCCACCGAATTCGCAACCCTCGTCCGCAACGCCTCCACCCACAAACATGCCCTCAAGTCCGGCTCCCCCCTCCCTCAATCCCTCCAAGGCTCACTGGCCGGCAAAACCGTCGCCCTGATGTTCAGCAAACGCAGCACCCGCACCCGCATCTCCACCGAAGGCGCCGTCGTCCAATTAGGCGGCCACCCCATGTTCCTCGGCAAAGACGACATCCAACTCGGCGTGAACGAATCCCTATACGATACCTCGGTTGTGGTCTCCTCCATGGTGGAGTGCATTGTTGCCCGGGTGGGAAAACACGCCGAGGTGGCGGATTTGGCCAAACATTCCACCGTCCCGGTGATTAATGCGCTATGTGATAGCTTTCATCCGTTGCAGGCGGTTGCGGACTTTCAGACGATTTATGAGCATTTTACTGGGGGTAAGGGAAGCAAGGATGGGAGTGGGTTGGGGATCGAGGGGTTGAAGGTTGCTTGGGTGGGAGATGCGAATAATGTGCTTTTTGATATGGCGATCAGTGCGGCGAAGATGGGGGTTGATGTGAATGTGGCTACGCCGAAGGGGTATGAGATCCCCCAGGAGATGTTGAGGATTATTGAGGCTGCTGGAGAGGGCGTTCAGAGGCCCGGGAAGTTGGTTCAGACGAATGTTCCTGAGGAGGCGGTTAAGGGCGCCGATGTGTTGGTTACGGATACGTGGGTGTCCATGGGACAGGAGGAGGAGACCGTCAAGAGGTTGAGGGATTTCGAAGGGTTTCAGATTACCCCTGAGTTGGCGAAACGGGGCGGTGCTAAGGAGGGTTGGAGATTCATGCATTGTCTTCCTAGGCATCCGGAGGAGGTTAGTGATGAGGTGTTTTATAGTCATCGGTCGTTGGTTTTCCCGGAGGCGGAGAATCGTCTGTGGGCGGCGCTTTCGGTCTTGGAGGGCTTTGTGGTTAATAAGGGGAAGATTGTTCGGTAGATTGATGAGGGATGGGATGGTCTTGTAGTATAGCATTATCTGTGTGTGTGTGTGATTAGCAATTGATCGATTGAAGGCTTGTATCGATAGCTCCCTCCCTGGGGTTCTTATATCATTTACATACTACCAAAATACCCCAACCCTCTACCTACTCTTCAACTTATCATTCATGAAACTCGGCTTATTAAACCACGACTATATCCATCCTCAATCCTCAGTCCCCAACACAGCAACACCCCTATAAACCCACAGGCCCATCATAACCTACCTACCTACTTACCTACCTAACCTACCATGAGCATCCTACACATCAACTTCGTCCCCATATTGCCATGCCATAAATTTAACTCATAATACTCAGTGGTAGTGGTAGTGATATCTCCACATTCGGCTTCCCGACCCCCGCACCCGAGATCCGATCCCGATGTGGAGATTCCGGGGTTGGGTTGTACGTAAGAATTACTCTATGTCTAATTACCTATATATCCTAGATATTATATCTCCTATCCTGGAGTCATGGACCGGTAGTCGTGTCGCTGGAAGCTACGAGACTTGTGAAATGTATGATCAGTTAAGATGATGTGAGTTGTGAGTGGGGTAACATGTGCTTAGTTAGAAAGAAGGCTGCTGCTGCTCTTTGTGTGGTGAGGCGAGGAGGGAAGGAAGGAGGGGGTTTCTGGATCTTTTGCAATAGGATGATTAGTTTGGTTGGTGGTGAGATGAGAAAGGTTCAGGGAAGTTGATTGATAGTGGTTGGTTGGGGGGAGGTCATCTTGAACTTTGGTTGGTGTTCAGGGAAGATCTTTCTATATAATAATACTGTACATCTATTTTAAAGCCCCCCAAATGAAGAAATTTGGGATGGTCTATAACCGCAATATCCCACCATCACGATCAATCCCACCCCGGAAATGATCCGTAATGATCCTGCCGCCCAAGATAGTCTCTTCCACGACCCCCTGTACATGCTTGGGCTCTGTACGTCCATACCAGATCCCCTTGCCGGCCAACGGATGCACGTTGGAAGAACCAGCTTCCTTCATGCCCGGGGGAATATATACAATCACATTGCCCGCGTACTTGTGTCCTCCGACATGGCTGATGAGTCCGATATGAGCATTTTCCGGACTATCGATGACACTGTTATCGCTACCCGCTGATGTATACCCCTTCGACAGCAAGACACGTTGGAATTCCTTCTCCAGGACCGGGGCCATTACGCCACATCGCATGTCACGCCCACCGTGGCCGCAGATCAACACGACGGGGGAATGTTGGAGGTCGACTGCATCTGGAAACTCGGAGGCAAGGCCATCTTCACGGGTTTTCCCACCATGTCTTGATTCGATGGGGAGAAGGAATGCGCGGACGAAGGTGGAGACGTCGGTCTTGACGTCAGTGGATTCGGGAAGGGTGACGGGGATGAAGGGGAAGTATTTGAAGCTGGGAAAGAGAAAAGCGGAGGCGGTTTGAGAGGTAGCTGTGGAGGTCGATGAGGAGGGTAGGAAGGAGGAGTTGGTGACTAGGATGTTGTTGAAAGGCTAGCAGCGATGTCAGGTGTCAGTGGCTTGTTTGTGGCGGAGTGAAACGGCACATACGTCGGCGTATTTTCCCCCACGGCCAAGGAGGCGCTTCAACCCTCGGACTAGCTCGCCCCAATTCGTATCCTGGCCGTCTTCCTCTATGCGACTTGTCCAGTCTGGTTGGCCGGTGCAGACGAGAAGCTGTTGCGCGTACGCCGCCATCGTTCCGTTCAGCGGCTGATCATAGTCGATGGGTGCGGGCATCGACGGGGTCGAGGGACATGAGCAGCTGGGCTCGGGGCATGTTTTGGTAACGGGGAACGGCGGAGGGATATCCAGAGGAATGCGCGCAGGCTGTGGGCGGAGGGAGGTAGTTGAGAGAAAGCGAGTCGCGGTTGTCGCGGCGGAGGTGCTGGGCCGTGAGATCGGTGGCAGGCATTGCACCGATGCTGCGCGCATTATTTTTTGTCGGCCGGTCATTTCCACAGATCTCCAACAATGCCAATATCTAAAGAAACGAATTCAGTGGAAAAGAGGTGGCTCCGTGGGGAAGAGCTCAATTTAAAAGCATGGATGATGAAAAGAGTAACCCCGAGGCCGCGGAGGATTCGGGCGGTCGGAGATAGCGGACTTCTGCCTCATAATCCGGCGGTGGTGATTGGACAATGCCACAGTATCAACCATGCACGTCATTGACCTTTCAGAGCGTCATAATCTCAGTATGGTATTTCGAGAGAAGTTAGATAGGCTTCGCTTTGCTTTGAATTTGTTGTAAGCGTATCGAAGCCGGAAATTGGACTATGAAACACATTGATGAAATCGTCTACGGGATTATATCCTACCGCTACCCAGCTGAAGCACTTCAAAATGCCATTGACTGCCGGCCATTTCCAGTTGTCTCCTGCGAGAAGTCATGACTGGTATGGGCATAGAAAATCAGACATGTCCATATTGTCACTCAACTAGCGTTAGCACTGAGCTGTGAGTGTAATTATGTAGAGATGCGGCAAGGAGTGATGTCTCTGATCAATCCAAGGTGCGACTGTTCGAAATAGCCGAAATATTATATTATTTCCTGGGTAACTGCTGAGTCCTAGCTCGACAGAATAGGAACCAGAACTGTCATAGAAGCAGATGTAGTTCCGCGCAAATTATGCCCCCTGCCAATAGCAAAATATGAAATAAAGCAATAATGAAGAAAAGACACAAAGGTGCCATCATTAGGTAATCGCAATCTCGCTTGGGTACCATAGCAGCAGACATATTCATGAAACAAAAGGTCATGTAAAGGTGAACATCAGACATAGAAAATATCGATTATGCGTCCGCTGGATGCTGTCCTAGACCTTGCCATGTTTATTTGGAAGGCCCGGAAAAGCTGGCCAACGCGTTGAATGAGTCTGTCAAAGGCCATAGCCCATAATAAAAGCCAACTGCCCCTCCAACAAGAAGAGCATAGTATGCGACGGTCCAGCTGAGTCCAAGCGGACCGTATGCCACGTCGGTGTTTTCTTTCCCTTTGACTAGCGGAGGCCCCAATGGCACGCCAGCTTCCACTCTTCCCCATAGCCGGGGCAGTCCGCACCAGTTGCAGAAGGTATGAGCGAGGATAACTGCCAGGAGAGAGCCGGTACGAAGATACACAAATGTGGCATACCAGCCGAAAATGGTAGTGTAGCCAAACTGGAAGACAGAACGTAGTAACGCTGCAACAATCGAAGTATCAGGATGAGTGAGGCGGAACTCATAGAAATGGTGCACATGAGCAATTCCGAAATAGAGAGGAGCCACGAAGACAATACGACCCGGATCGACCTTGGCGAGGAGGTGAAGAGGGATGATAGCGGAGCGGAACATAACCTCCTCAGTGATTGGACCCTGCATCACACAATTAATCCAAAGGCCAGGCATTGTCATCGCAGGTTAAACTTACAGCGACATAGTTTCTCCATCCAATCCAGCTGCGGAGTGCTGCGGTGACTCGATTTCCCCGAACCCATTCTCTCCACTCCCCCTCCGCAACACCACGTTCAAATAGTGGACCGGCGAACAGGATGGCCGTCAGGAGCAAGCTGCGGAAAATATCCACGAGGCTAATAGGCCACCAGCCCAGGAAGCGGAGGGCGTCGGAAATGGAAGCATTGTCTTTAGCGGTGAGGAGCCATAGGACAGCCAAGCTGCTAATGATGCATGACATGGTCACGGCTCGAATCCGGGCCCGAATCACCGACGGCGCATCTCTACTGAGGGTAGGGGATGGCCGGGTCGTTGGGTTTACATAGAAGGGAACCACATAGATCAGGGTTAGAAGAACCTAGAAGTCGAATTAGACATTGTTTGTAAGCCACGATATTGAATTAGAAGCCAGATGGGCCAATCGATGGCAGCCAATGGTCGGAAATGCATACCGAGAAAAATGCAGCCGTCTGCGCTGAAATGGCGGGTTCATCTAAAGAGAGATTAGACAGAGAAGAGATGACTTCACAGCCACTGGAACTACCGTAGTTCTTTGCAACCAGAGTCCTGAAACGAGCCAGGAGACCGATGGGAGCCATATCTGTTCAAATGCTGAGAATGCAAGATGCCGGCGAGCACTCGCTGTGACCGATCCGAAATGTGGGAAAACAAAAGCGGCTTCAACCACAAAGGCAAAAAATCATGTCAGGAGAAGCTGCGAGACGATGTTGATTATAATCCACCCAAGAACAATAGGCGATGAGCGCCCGGCGACGTTAACGCGGTGTTGGACAAAGAAAGCGAGGAGAACACGAGGTCGGCTGTGAATGCCGAGTTTTACAGGCATCTAGGCATTCAGGCAACGCCGGGATGCCTGTCACACAATGCCCAGAGGCCTGCAAATACCGCCACCCAGCAGCATTTCAAGCCCCTCACTCACTCAGGCTGCCATAGACTCAATGCAAAGACAGCATCAACAATAACAAAGCCAGTACGACCTATTTCCATGTCGCAATGAGCGGTTTCATTCAGTCACGTGGGGCATAGTACCAGTCACATGCGATGATGTCACCTGACAGCCCGATAAGGTTAAAGTAGGACAGCTGACACACGTGATATCGCGCCGCTCGCGTCGACAAGGTGGCGACGTCCCATTTTCTTGCATCGCGTTGGCATCGGAATTTGTGACCCTCTCCACCCATGATCTAGTAATTTACATATGATACGTGTGCAACCTGCCGTCGATCAAGGCCATTAGTCTGGAACTGCCAGAGCAGCATGGGTGTCCATGGGCTCTGGACGGTCGTACAGCCTTGTGCACGACCGATTAAGTTGGAAGCTCTCAATAAAAAGCGTCTGGCAGTGGATGCTTCGATATGGATATACCAATTTCTGAAAGCCGTACGCGATAAAGAAGGCAATGCGCTCCGAAACTCTCATATTGTTGGCTTCTTCCGTCGGATCTGCAAGCTCCTCTACTTCGGAATCAAGCCAGTCTTTGTGTTTGATGGTGGCGCACCAGTGCTCAAACGTCAAACTATAGCAAACAGAAAGAAGAGACGAGAGTGCCGACGAGATGATGCAGTACGGACCGCGGGGAAGCTGCTGGCGGTACAGCTGCAAAGGACTGCCGAAGAAGAGGCAGCTAACCGTCGAAGGGGTAGGATCGAGGAAGAGGTGGTCCCGGATAATCCTGTCTATGTCAATGATGTGTTCATGACCGAGAATGAAAAGCTCCAAACTCGGTCATTCAAAAAGAAGGATGCTTACCATCTACCTGATATGCAAGCCTCTCTGGAAGAGATGGGGGCACCCAATGATCCCCGTATCATGTCTCACGAAGACTTGGAGGAATACGCGAGACAGTTTCATCAAGGAGAAGATATCAATCTTTACGACTTCTCGAAGATCGATTTCGACAGCCCGTTCTTCGTTAGTCTTCCTGCAACGGACCGGTACAATATTCTTAATGCAGCCCGACTTAGAAGTCGTCTGCGGATGGGCTACTCAAAAGAGCAACTGGACACCATGTTCCCGGATAGAATGGCCTTCTCGAAGTTCCAGATAGAGCGAGTCAAGGAGCGAAATGATTTGACCCAACGCTTGATGAACATAAATGGTATGAATGGTGAGGATGCCATGTACGAATCCGGTCAGCGTATTGCCGGAGAACGCGGAAGAGAGTATGTTCTTGTCAAGGACGATACTATAGAAGGGGGCTGGGTTCTTGGTGTTGTGGGGAACAAGGAAGGCCACGAAGACAAACCTATTGACGTTGATCAGTACGGTCAGCAGAAGGTATTTGTTGAGAAGGAAGATCTATCTGATGACGATGACGGAGGGTTTGAAGATGTGCCTATTGAGGGTCTGAATCGGCTTCCTAAGCTTTCTTTCCTTCGGGAAGGTGTTCTTGATGAGTCAATGAGAAGCCAGATGCGACATAGGATGGGTAGAGGAAGCTCCGGGGAAGTTGATCAAGGAAGTATCGGACTGCAGCACGCCAATGATGATTCCCTCTTTGTCGAAGGTGATCAACACGGTTTCTCATGGAAGCATAACCACCATGAAAACGATGATCTGTTCAACGGCAGCGAGGATGACGAAGATGGGGCGCTTCAGCGAGCAATAGCGATGTCCCTGGAAAGCGGAACCCTCACCAATGATGATGATTTACCTGAGATCTCACTCAACCGAAATCATGCCCCCCAACCCACGCATGAGGCGAGCCCAAATTTTGCCGACCAGAGTGATGATGAGGAAATGGACTTTGCAGCCGCCTTGGCACAGTCCAAGAGAATAGCAAAAGTGCCGTCGAAGGCGGCAGGTAATCCTTTTGATGGTCCATTGCCCTTTGAGTCGCTCAGGTTTGGGAAGCCATCCAATAAAGAAAAGCAAGAGGGACAAGACGTCGGCACAGGTCCGTCTGAGAAGGAGCCTACGGACGTAACCAAGGATAGCCAGATACTACCGCCGTGGTTCTCGGGGCCAATTCAGAGTGCCAATGGCGCTGAATTCATTGCCGATGAGGTCGACGATCATGCAGTGAAAAAGCGGGCTAAAGCCACCCCTACACCGGACCATGTCTTTGTCAATGATGAAGATGCACATGATGTTGATGTTGCGGAGACGCCATTAGACTCGAAAGAGGTTATTGATTTGGAATCAACGCCGGAACGAGCGGCAGGCAAAGATCAGTATATCCAAGCCTCATACGAAGCCAGCCCCATCAAAGAGGCTACGCCCGTCGTAGCAAATGCGCCAGAATCTGAGAATACTGAAGCTTCGGCAATTCCTAAGGAAGATGTCATCCAAGAGGAAAAATACCAAGACTCCATGATGGGGGACACCACTTCTCACGTTGATGCCCAAGCAGACATGACACAATTTGAAGCGTCTCCCTCCCCCGAGTTTGAGGACGTCGCATTACAGCCAGAAATCATACCCGTGGAAGAACCGCCAGCAGCAGATGAAGTGGATTTGCCAGAGGAACTTTTCGACCAAGAGGGATTTTCAGACCCCGAAGACGAGGATCTAATTCAACAGCTTGCGGCTGAAGGCGAAGAACATGTTCGCTTCACAGCGATTCTAAACTCGGCATCTCATGTTGAGACACCATTTGACTACGAACAAGAGTTGAAACAACTACGTTCTCAGCAAAAGAAAGACCGCAGAGATGCAGACGAAGTGTCCCAGGTCATGATCACTGAATGCCAGCAACTGCTGACGCTATTTGGTCTCCCATATGTCACAGCACCCATGGAGGCCGAAGCACAGTGTGCAGAATTGGTGTCACTGGGCCTTGTGGATGGTATCATTACTGATGATAGTGACATTTTTCTGTTCGGAGGCACACGGGTGTACAAAAACATGTTCAACCAAAGCAAGTTCGTTGAATGCTACCTGACTACGGACCTTGAGAAAGAATATTCTCTTTTCCGTACCAAGCTCATCAGACTTGCCCACCTCTTGGGAAGCGATTATACGGAAGGGATACCCGGAATCGGACCGGTGACTGCCTTGGAGGTCCTCACTGAATTCGCGACCCTGGAAGAATTCCGTGACTGGTGGACCCAAGTGCAAACGAGTCTCAATATGGCTGATGACACTCATGCAGCCTTCTACAAGAAGTTTAAGAAGCACGCAGCGAAGATCTTCTTGCCACCGTCTTTTCCGGACCCTCGGGTCGATGTCGCATATCTGGAGCCTGAGGTGGATTCGGACCCATCCCCCTTCCAATGGGGCGTGCCCGACTTGCACGGTCTACGTAACTACCTCATGTCAACTATCGGCTGGAGCCAGGAACGTACCGATGAAGTCCTTGTACCTGTTATTCGCGACATGAATCGCAGAGAGCAGGAGGGTACTCAGTCAAACATCACCAGCTTTTTCAGTGGGCCGCTAGGAGCGGGTGCCTTTGCACCTCGTGTTCGCAGTGGAGGCCAGACAAGGATGGAGAAGGCATTTAGTCGACTCCGGCAGCAAGCTGGGCCTGTGGAACAGCCAGATTCACCCGATGTAGAGGGCAATCCTGTCGCAGTCAGTGCTTTGGAAAATGAAGCGCCGCTAAAAAACTCATCGGGCAAGGATACGGGCACGAAACGAGGGCGTCGTGGACCACGGAATGCAAAGGATGGAGTTGATGGCGCCGGAGACAATACTGCAAGCAACAAGAAAAGGCGGACCCGCCGAGGTGCGTAGTAGATAGATTGCGACAGCGTCGATCAGCATCACCGAAGCTTGATGGCCTTGCTGCCTGGGTGCCTGATGTTGTGTTGCCTGGACCGGCATTGTGTTAATGCGACCGGCCGGGTGTTGCCGTTTCGGGCGAGAGAGTTGGCAGATCTTCGGCCGTGAGGGGCATTCCAATCCCATCCATGGATGCACCCGCTATCAACAATGCCTTGGGTTTGGCAGGTCTTGCGATCATTGGCTTTGCTTATTATTGTGTACAAGAGATAAGCCCCCCCTCTCTATCTCGTCGCATCATTGCCGTCCGCAATGGTGTGATCTCGGCACCTCTTCAAGTTCCGTGGTCGGTTCTCAGGGCCACTCGTGAGGTCAGATATGGTGCAGATGGCGTGCATGCGGGCGGATGAGGGGTTAGACTTCGCCAAGTGTCAGGGACATCCTCAATCGTGCATCCCCCTCCACCAAATGTCCCCTTAAAAAGAGACGTGCCTGCCCCCGTTGCCTCCAACCATATGATATGTCCATAGAGCAAAGTGAATCAGCCATGGCAGCAGTGAAAGGACCTCAACTCATACAAAGTGATATTGTCTCCTTAAATGACCGTGAGCACCACCCCACGGTGTCTCTTGAGTCGCTCATCAATGAGACGTCATTGGCCGAGAAAACAAACGAGAAAGTCCGTCCAGCTTTCGAGATTGAAGAACATCCAATCGACCAGGTCCGTCCGATTAAAGTCGGTGTGATTGGAGCTGGTCTGGCCGGCATTACAGCAGGGATCTTGCTCCCAGCAAAACTGCCGGGTCTGGACCTGCGCATCTATGAGAAGAACTCCGACGTGGTATGTAATTGCTAGAGGATAAGGGCTATCAATTGCTAATATGAAACACAGGGAGGCACCTGGTAAGCCCATTACAGCCGTTCCTTGCGATCCCTGTTGCTGATCAACAGGTTTGAAAATACCTACCCCGGGGTCCGATGCGATATTCCTGCGCATGTCTATCAGTCCGGTTTCTCACCAAACACACAATGGACCGAAGAGTTTGCACAAGGGCACGAAATCCGCGAGTATTGGCAAGGTCTGGCGCGCAAATATGATGTTCACAAATACCTTCGACTACAACAGAAAGTCGAACAGGCTGTGTGGCTGCCCGAACTGGGTAAATGGCGTGTCACTCTGGAGGATCTAGGAGAGTCCAAACGGGTATGGCCTACTATTATCTCCAGGACTGTATGGAATGATAGCTAACGAATTAAAGCAATATGAGGAAGATCTCGACGTGGTCATCAATGCCATCGGCCACTTCAACGCCTGGCAGCTGCCCGACTACCCTGGGATAGATCAGTTCTCAGGTCCCCTTTTCCATTCCTCCAACTGGAATCACAACGTCGACCTAAGCGGCAAGCGCATTGCGCTAATCGGCAATGGGGCGTCTGGATTGCAGGTTCTGCCCTCAATCCAGCCAATTGCCCAGCACGTGGATCATTATGCGCGAAACAAGACCTGGATCGCCGACTCTTTTGGCACTTCTGGGGTGCGTCGACTCGAACCAAACCTATTCTCTGCCGACCAGCTCGAATCCTTCCGCGACCCTGATGCTTATCTCGCGTACCGCAAGAGCGTAGAGACAGGATACTTCTCTCGATTTGGCGCCATCTTCAAAGACTCTCCTGAAAATCGCAGTCTGCGCGAGAAGTGGACCGAATTAATGAAATCAAGAGTCGGCGAGGACCACGAACTAGCCGATAAGCTCATCCCAGACTTTCCTCCCAACTGTCGCCGTGCCACCCCAGGTCCGGGCTATCTCGAAGCCCTGACCAAAGATAACGTCAACTACATCCAAACTCCGATCCAGCGGTTCACCCCAACCGGCATCATAACCACAGATGGCATCGAACGGCCCGTCGACATCGTCATCTGCTCCACAGGAGCCAACGTGGACCACGCCCCACCCTTCTCCGTGATCGCCGATGGAATCGATCTCAAAAAGGCCTGGAAACACGACGGCCTCTACGGATTCCCCTACAACTACCTCGGCGTCGCCACCCCCGGATTCCCCAACCTCCTCTGGATCGGAGGCCCCCATTCCACCGGCCACGGCGGCAGCGTGCCCAACAGCCTGGAAAATCAAATCACATACATATCCAAGATTCTGCGGAAAATCCGCAGCCAGGGCATCAAATCCATAGCCCCCTCCAAACAAGCAGCAGATGACTTTGTCGAATACTGTGAAAAATTCTACCCGCGTACCGTCTGGACAGCGAATGACGATTCCACCCCGGGTAACAAAAACTGCCGGTCATGGTACAACGGCGGTCGTCCTGGTGGAAAAGTACATGGGTTATTCCCTGGTAGTGCTGCTACGTTGAACTACTTGAGACGAGACCCCCGATGGGAAGACTGGGATTATACCTATGTCAACCCGAGTGGAAACCGGTTCGCGTACTTTGGAAATGGGTGGACGACGAGAGAAACGCAGCCGGGTGCGGATCTGACGCCGCATTTGAAACGTCCTGATACTATTGATTTGAGGAGTTATTTGGAGGGGTGGTGGGATGTATAGAGTTCTTCTCTAAGAGTTAGTGTGAATATAGGAGGGATTACTCACTGTGTTGTGTTTATCTAGAATATACGCATATACCGAAGTTCGATATCTAGATTTACATCTGCGAATATAAAGGACGACTACTACTAGTCACTACTAGCTAATTAATAGAGTAATTTGGAATCAGATGAATGTGTCATTAAGAGATGCCAACAATCATAGACCTATGCCGTCATCTTATGATAATAAGAATACAGCATTGGATCATTTATCCCCAACGAAGCCTCATAACGCGCCCTGCAGTTTTCTCTCCGATAAAATATTCCAATATCCCTTTAGACAAAAAGGGTAGGTAAATGAACATTCCATGACGATAACTAGCACAGCACATCCGTGTTGCGAGAACCCTGGGTTGCAGGTATCAAAGGAGCCATGGGTGATTGAGGCGATGCACGCTAGTGTATGTTACCTGAAATGCAGATTTTTTCTGTTTTTTTCTCTTCCTCTTTCGTCATAGTCTACCAGAAAAGTCAAATGTAGATAAAGTAGGTGGAAGTCATGCCCGAGGGATAAAAGTTTTATGTGAGGTATTTTGCCTGGTGGCGAGGATAGCTCGATAGTGTTCCATTCTTTGGGATCCAAGGGAAATATAAGAAAAAGAAATATTAAGCGCATACCCATGCATGCCAGCACGCTTTGGGCAAGGTTTAGGGTACAGGATGTAAATCATCGGATGACTTTGAGTCCGTGGGACCGAGCGTAGGTAATCGCTTCCAGCGGGACATTATCGCAGTTTCGGACGTAAAGATGTTCGATTTGAGGGAGGTCGCTGTCAGATGAACGAGCGTCTGCAAGCATTTTGAGTGAACGACCTGTAACGTCGGTGCCGGAGATGTCCAAGGCTGTTAGGTTTGACATGCTCTCCACAAAGGATTTTACGGTCGTGTCGTTGAGGCCTGGAAGCTGGGAGACGCCGAGCTCGGTCAGGTTGATTGAATTCTCTACCAAAACAAAATGGAGTTTTTCGGGCATGAGTGCTGGACAACGGTCAAGCATGAGGCTTCGTAAGGGGGCTTTCGCATCGACTATAATGCTATGCAGCGTGTAAAATGTGACCCAAAGAAGATCGCGAAACCTGAGAGTATGGAGGTTAGGGAGGTGAGGGGGGTACTCTCCGTGAAAGGGAAATTCGTTCCCAGTCGGAGCGGCACCGGCGTGGATACTGAGATGTTCGAGGCTTGGAGGTAAGCTGAATAAGCCAATGTACACCCCCTTTAGATCGAGTCTGCGTAGTCGGGGGAATTGTATCGGGTCGAAGGAGAGGTAATATGGTGCCCAGACCCTGGGATACGAGTCCAGTCGTATCTCCTCAAGATTGGGCATCGAACAAGACATTCCTTCCTACAGAGAACCGATTAGTACAAGTATAAGAGACATGCACAAGCCACGTACCGAAGCCGGAGGAATATACAAAGCCGCTACGCGACCCGGCGGCGGAATAGATGCCTCAGTCAAGAGGGCGATACTCCGCAAATTGGGAAGATGTGATGGCCATTGCACTTTAGATTCAGCTGAAGGCTGCGCATTTTGAATCTCAATTCGTTCAAGTTGAGGTAAGCTTGTCAAAAACTTGGCGATGTATTCCTGAGCCACTGGTGTCTGTTTCCCAATAACCAGGGATTTCAGCTGTGTCGAGCCTCGGAACATATCATAGAGCCCGGCGGGTTGATTGATAGGATCGCGGATCTCCAGATGCTCCAGTTTCGGACATCTGCCCAGATACTCGAGAACCTTATCTTGAAAAGGGGTTGAGATATTGGTCATGACGGCGTGGGTTAGCATGGCGCGCGACCGTTGAACAAAGGCCCGGAATGAGCGCCATTGGACCTTGCGTCGGGCTTCAGTGAAATCTAGCTGCATCCAGAGATCTGGTTGTGAGAGCATGCGCTGCCATCCCTTCGAGACTCGGAGAAGGACCCTAATCACTCTAATTGTTAGACGCTTATTCCCACAACCGCCCGGGTTGGAGGCACACTCACGCCAGCTGTCTGAAAGTGAAATGCTGCAACACCATCATCGCCAATTCCAGAGGTAACACAGCGAAGGGATCGAGGCGCTTCACTGACGCTCGGTCTCTCACTTTGCAGAACATTTGTAGAACAGTCTAAGGCGGTTAGCGCCTTTTGAGTCAATTCACTCCAGCTGCAAGGCACTAACCTTACGACGGGGGTTCTCCATTGGCAATTTATTCAGACCCCATCCATAAGCCTTCTGAGCTCTTTTGTAATCCCCAGTTAGAAGCAATGTCTGACCGTATCGCAAAACGCCCTGACGCTCAATTAGCCTACGGAAAACTCAATCGACCACGATACCGGTGCAATCTACCCGTCCATCTAGATCTTTTTCATCTCGCTTGATCATCTGTCGCGAATCCGTGAGAGCACGGTCATACTGCTTGAGTTTGATGTACGTTGCGACTCGATTGTCGAGGATGCCCATGACATCGGCGCCTTTACAATGGAGAGCCTGTGGGCCAAGCCAAAGTCTTAGTAGCGTTTCCTTATCGGACGCGGTGGACCGGGCGACGTACCTCAGTAAACGCAGAGAGAGCGTCTTGGTAGTTGCCCTGTCTGAAGAGCAGCTGACCCCGCTGCTGCAGGGAGTCGCCTTCACCACGGATCACCCGCGCCATGATGGAGAAACGACGTCAATCACGAGGATGAGGCCGAGCAGAGGCAGATGAGGACGCGCGAGACGCGTGCGATAAGAAAAAGTGATTGATTGATTGATAGAATGAAGGCCGGCGAGGCGGGCTGACATAAGGCAAGTGTGGGGCGGGTGGCGGTCACCCGAAGAACCCCGGCTGTTTATGTTCTGCCTCTTTGGGAATCCCGACCCCCGTCGAAAAATAATCACACTTCTCCCGACAATTGAAAACCCCCCCGCGACACTCAACGACAGCCCCTCTCACGATAGAGAGGTCGGTGCCAGTGGAGCTTGCAGGCAAGCCATGGAGCCACAGAATTTGGAGGCAGCATCCACCTACATCAACAATGTCTTGCTGGCCAGGGGGCTGCTGAAAAGCGGCCGCCCCATTGAATTCGCCAACCCCGAGGATGAAGACGGCGGTTCGGCGGCCACAATGGGGCGCATCATCAACTTGGTCAATGATCTGGTGCTGCGCAGAGATGTACGGGCTAGGGATTCCTATAGCACAGGACGCACTGGCTGACAGCGACGCAGCGTGAAGCCGAACACCGAGAAAACCTCGCGACCACGATTCGGACCCTACGTGTAGAAGAATCACAGAAGACAGCTGAGCTGGTACGGCAGCGGAGCTAGAATGGTTTGCGACAAAGCGGGGGCTAATAAATGGATATAGGAGAAAGTGAAAACAAAGGCATCCGAATTGACTCGCTCGCTGGCTCTCGCCGAGGCGCAAGAACGAGCCTTGAAATCGAACGTTTCCAGCGCCGACGCGACCATCCGAGGATTGAAAGAGCAAGTGCAGCGCATGAAAACCACCATGCAACAAGTCCGAGCCCAATGCGCCAACGACATCCGCAAGCGCGACCTGGAAATGCAGAAGCTGAAATCGCACCTGGCGGAACGCCAGCGCGGAAGGCGGGAGGGCTTGGCCATGACCACTATCAATATCAATCCAGCAGCCACCCAATCATCCCGATCAAGGCTCGCGGCGGGTGGAGAGGGAATCAACGACCCAGGATACAGCTTGAAACAAGAGACAAACGACTTCCTCACCGAACTTTGTCAGACCCTTAGCGATGAGAACGACACTCTGATCTCACTGGCGCGAAACACCGTCGAAACCTTGAAAGACCTCCAGGGATTGTCGCAGGCTGAAGAGGACGATAAGTACTCGACAGGGGCGGCAAGCGTCGGGCCCAGCCGATCCGTACAAGGCTCGGTTACAGCACTCCCAACCTCCTGCGACGAGCTATCTACTCAGATGGACCATGTACTCGAGCACCTTCGGACCTTACTCACTAATCCGTCATTCGTACCGCTAGAGGAGGTGGAGATGCGGGACGAGGAAATTAAGCGACTGCGCGAAGGGTGGGAAAAGATGGAAGGCCGATGGAGCCAAGCCGTCACCATGATGGACGGGTGGCATAAACGTATAGCCGATGGAGGCCACTCGGTCCAGGCAGAAGAGCTCCGAAGAGGGATGGATCTAGACCTACATTTGGATATTGCTACGGCCCTATCCAAGGACGGAGAGCGGGAACCCACTATCCAGTCGCCCATTTTCGAGGACCAGCAAGCCGAAGAGGAAGAGGAAAAAGCGGCCGCAAAGATCACCACCGAAGATACCCGCCGGTCTCCAAGTCCCAAAAAGGCGCCACGGTCAACCAGGGAAACCAGAAGCAAGAGACTCAGCCAGGCTCTGAAAGAGCGCAGTGACAATATCATGACTGGGCGCTCGCCTCGGAAGGTCTCATTCACTACGGGCTTACAAGACTCGCCGTGTGTCTCTAGCGGCACCGACGAGACACTACAGGTAAAAGCACACCAGTCGGAAGCAGTGACACGTAGGTCATCCAGGAGAAAGCCCGAGTCCAAGTTTCTCTCCCGGCCAGGGGGCAGTGGTCGAAGCCCCCAGCCGAAAGAGTCTCGCCTGGCCACTGCTGCGCCGGTATCAACTAGCCAGGCTCGCTTAAGCGTTCCGCAGAAGCTGGCCGCTGTCGAGAGTGAGGCCCGGGCTGCGGAACAAGCTCGCAAGGAAAGCGAAAGCAGGAAACGTGGGCGGGCTCTCAAGGGATCCAGCAAAGGGCACCGTGACCGCCGCCGCAGTACACTGACCAGCGACGAGCTGGGAGAGCTGATGGGAATGCCCGCCAAGTGATGTTTTGTTCCATGATGATAGATGTTCCTGGGAGACAAGCTTCTTCGATACCCCCCCTCGTTCAATGTCTGAGTATATACCATGCCTGTTTTACTTGCATTCCTACCTTGGAGATGACACAATCATGACTTGCCTCTTTTTCCTTTCTTTTTCTCTCTCCCTCTCTCCTTTTCTCTCCCTCTTTCTCCCTATATGGTTATTAGCAACCCCGTCTTGGTAATAGTAATGTATTTTATGACGTAAACTGTCAAAAACTCGCCATTTCGACCATCGTCACCGTGCCGTTTAGGTCCAGGGGTCCTGTATCGGACTTTTTGGCAATGGTGGACTGTATAAATAACTGTCGGTGGCTGCCTGGTTTTCCGCCCTGGATCCATGAATCCATCCAAGCGGACCACCTAACCGAGCGTCCGGCTAGCCAAACCACGCTTTATAGACAGTCATGTATGCAGTCAACCCAAGGCCCCAACCCTCCAATAGCGATGCTAGGTCCGTAGCACTGCCCGTCTCTGACGTTCTGAACGGTCATTTTTTGAAGTCACTGAGGCCTATAACCATCGCCAATACCTCATAATGAGGGTATGGGGCTGGAATCTTTTATATATAGCGACGGCTCGTCTCCCAACAATTTATTTTTACGCCGATTCATTGTTCGAACCTGATTGAACTTTTTCTGCCTCTCGAGGTTTGTGTCCTGATCGCCATATCGATCTTTGCTTTGGCAACCTTTCCTACTGCAGAGAACGACCTAAACTGTGCTCATCAGTATTATTTTCTTGAGAAGTGCTCTTGGGGACGATAATTCATGTGGCATTCATACCCTCCTCCCCAACAGCAGTACATAGCGTCCAGCATCGAACAGGGGATGCAGACGCCCATTCCTGGTGCAACCTCATTTGCTTTCAATAACCCTGTCCCAAACATGCCGTATGGAGCCTGGTATACCGGCCAGTATGTGGCGAACCAGACATATCAGTCCCCCGTCGTTTCCTACACGTTTGTTGATCCCCAGCACATGTCGATGCCGTATGCCTTGTATACGCCACAGGAAGTGCCTCACATGATGCAACCTGTTTATCTGCAACCTACTTATCCGCAACCATCCGCGGTTTTCCGCATCGAAGAGAGGTGTCCTTACCAGCAGTATATGAGACCGTCGCAACGGGCATGCCCCAATAAAAGGATGAGAGGCCCATCTTGCTGGCATCAAGCACGTATACCCGAGCAAGTAGTAGACAGACCACCGCCGGAACATAGTACCAACACCACGCAGTGCAACAGCCCGCAGTTCACCACCCCGCAGGGCGTACGATGCACGGACGAAAACGCACAGGAGGTGCTTGATCCTCAAGCTTGTATCTTTGTCGCCAAGTAAGCCACCCCAACGTGTTTGACGCATATAATAAGATGAGCCTAACACGAACAAGTCTCCCAAGCTACTTATCATCTGGAGAAATCAAGAGAAGCGTGAGGGAGATCTTCGAGAAATGGGGAACCTGCTTCATCACGGTAACCAGGTCGTGGAGAAATCTGTATAGCGCATTTGTACAGTTCACGGTACGGGTGACGCTTCTCTTCCTGCAAGGTAGTAACTGATTGGAGTTAGGAGGTTGAGCATGCCATAAATGCCAGGGAGAGTGCAAAGAAAGCAGGAGTCTTCCTTTGCCATCGGCAGCTCAGATTGGAGATACCGGACAGAAAGAGTGAGTTCTTCTCAATCCATATATGTGCTATGCCCATTCATGCCCCTTCGGGTTCTCGTGACATTCGCTGACGATGATGCCCATGTAGAAAACCCTACCCATCAAGTCCCGGCGATCATGGAAGGTGATCAAGTCGATATCGCTTCTACGGAATCCAACGAAGACATGGGCTCGTCGAACTGCAATACCCTAGGACCGAGCATCAGTATTGAAATGCAAGAAGGGAACACGGCGGGAGAGAGTTCAGGGGGGGGATTGGGGCCTTCTGTGGAGGAAGATGATGAGATTGTGGTGCAGGCTGAACCGAAGACGCTTGACGAGGAACAGCAAGGTGATGAGGAACAGCAAAACGACGAGGAACAGCAAAACGACGAGGAAGAGCAAGGTGACCCCCGACGACCAACACAACTCCGTCGCTGCAAATCGCTCCCGATTTATCCCCCCCCTGAATAAACGACTCCGTACGTACCAGTATTATCTGGCCTCGCCGAGGAATCAGGCTGCTTTCTCATGTCATGTTTTATACTAATTAGTTAGTCTCATTTTGCTTGTGGTTTCCAGCCCAATATGACATTGCTTCCTTGCTTCCTGGTTGATTCTTTGTCTTCTCGTAGACTCTACATTCTCGATGCTGGCCTTTCCGCAACTGAACCGCGCCGTCGCAAACCCCGCCCGGGTGATGCTGCTGCGACGTAGTATATAAGTAAATGAGACGTAAGCTCCTTACAAGGCGAGATTGAAACTTGATGCTTGAGAGCAAGTGAGATGGATCATCATGGATGGGTTGGGAAGGGCCGCATTTGGGCCGAAAGATGGTCGTCGGCTTGAGGAAGGAACGTTCGCTGCCCGTGCCTTCCCAGATGGGCAGTCTCCATTTCTCCAAACGGAGTCAGAAAGTCATTGACGGATTGAAGACAGCAAACATATTTTGTACTTTCTCTTTGGCGGAGATGTGTGACAGACAGCACTTACAACTACCGGGTTTGAGAGTGTAGTCAATGCATGAATGATCTTGATAGATCACTAGTAGATCACTAAGTTACAGGTCCACAAATTCCCCGCGCTGCACCTCTCCCTTCTCCAGCTGTTCCAGGTAATCACCTACCTTAGCTGTCATGACCTTGGTCTCGTAGCCGAAGAACTTGTACGCTGCCTTGCCCGGCAGGCTATGGCCAAACCGCCGAATGGAGATGCCTGCGTCGGCATACCGCTCCCATCCATTGGGTGCATACGGCTCAATCACCACGGCCGGGATGCCCTGGTGGCGTCGCAGCACCCCCCGCTTATAGTCGAGGGATTGCTGCTCGAACAATCGCTGACACGGGAAACTGATGACCCGCGCCACAATTCCTCGGGTCTCTTTCAGCTGCTGGGCCACATCCAAAGCAAATGAAAGCTCCGCTCCGACCCCGATCAATGTCACTGCGACATGGGGGGCCTCTTCCAGCACGTATGCCCCCTGAGCTACACCGTCGCGGCGAGTCTGCTTCAACTGAGGCAGAGCGTGACGGGAGGTGGAGATGATGGTGGACGTCCTCTTGGCCTCCAGGGCCGCAATCCACGCCCCCGCCGTTTCCTCACTGTCTCCCGGACGAATGTACAGCAAGTTTGGCATGGCGCGGTACAATGCTGCAAGCTCAATTGGCTGATGTGTTGGACCATCCTCTCCCATCCCGATGGAGTCATGAGTGGCAGCGTGGATGACCTGGAGGTGTTGTAGGGCTCCCATGCGCACAGCAGGCGCAGCATAGAGATAGAACATAAAAAATGATGAGGTGATTGGGATGAATGTATTTGGGGCAAATGCTGCCAACCCGTTGGAAATGGCACACATGGCATGCTCACGCACGCCGAAGTGGATATAGCGGCCAGAATAATTACCATTGATATTGCAGGTAGTGCGCAGATCAGGCTGGACTTGGTAAGCGTGGCAATTTCAAGTGCATATGGCGATACTTACGTGCTGAAAATCGACCTTGCCCGGCCAAATCATATTAACTGACGGGCTTAGGTCTGCCGTTCCAACCATAAATGATTCGATCTCCTTTGCCATTGGGCTGAAAACCAGTCCAGAAGACGCTCTTGAGGCTGTTGGCTTTTCAGAAAAACTGGAGGGAATCAGATTCTTCCAGTATGGGGGCAGCTCTCCGCGCATGCGCTGCTGAAACTCCGCCCCAAGCTCAGGGTACTTTTCGCTATACTGCTCCACCAACCCATTCCACTGTTGTAGCAAAGTCTCTCCACGGGAGGGGAGATCCTGGAAAAATCTCCGGGTTACGTCGCTGATGACAAAGTGCTCATCCGGGTTAAATCCGTGCTTTTTCTTCATTTCTGATACGTCTGGGGCACCAAATGCAGCACCATGAGCAGCCGCCATGCCCTCTACCTTGCTGTCGAGGCCAATGACGGTTCGGACGTTGATGAATGTAGGTTTATCCTGAGCGGCACGAGCCTTTTCCAACGCCTGGGCGATCCCTTCAACATCATAACAACCGTCTTCAATGTCAATGACATCCCAGCCACAGGCGCGCATCTTGGCGTTGATATCTTCCGTGTTGGTCAGATCGACTGACCCATCGCAGGTAATTTGGTTGTTGTCGTAGATGACGGTCAGGTTGTTGAGTTTGAGGTGGCCAGCGAAAGAGATGGCTTCGAGCCCGACACCCTCCTGCAAACACGCATCGCCCACCATACACCAGGTATGGTTGGATACAACATCATATCCCGGGCGGTTGAACTTGGCCGCCAGGTTCTTTGTGGCCATAGCCAGACCCACGGCATTGGCGACGCCCTGGCCCAGGGGACCGGTCGTGACTTCGATACCCTCGTGCTCAATCTCCGGGTGTCCAGGACATAAGGCGTCAACGCGTTCGGAGTGGTAGGACTTGAGCTGGTCGAATGTCATGGCCTTGTAGCCAGTGAGATGCAAGAAGGTGTACTGGAAGAGGCAGGCGTGGCCGTTGGACAGGACGAAGCGATCGCGGTTGAAGTAGTCGGGGGAGTGTGGTGCGTATCGCATAACATATCGCCAGAGTGCAATACCGATAGCGGCCATGCCAATCGCCCCTCTGGCTAGGTCAGTTTGCTGTCTTCTGCTGGGCGCATGGTGACTGAAGTCCTACCCGGGATGACCTCCGCCGAACTGCTGGCATAGATCGGAAATAAGGAGGCGGAATGTTTTCAAGACATGGTCATGGTCTTTGGAGAGCTGGCGCACCAGCGGTAAGGCCGATGCGCCGTTGTTGTGTGAGACCGGACCAACAGCCATGACTGCAAGGGAGATTACAAGGATGAGGATGACGGCGATTCATTGTGCGGGAGAATCCAAGAGCCTTTATAAGCAGTAGAGAACATCAACCTAGGGAAGGGTAAAATAGGAACCGGTCATGTTCTGCTGCTTCGTGTAGTGGAGATGTCATGGCGAGCGATGTCAATATCTCCCGATCCGGCAGTGTTTAGCACCTTACCGAAACGGGTAAGGGGAGGCGCCGACTCCTGCAACGGGCAAATCCTGCAACGGGCAAATCCTGCAACGGGCAAATCCTGCATACGATACTATTACTAGCATCACTGGGCGGCTTCAATTTCCGCTTCCCTTATCGGACCCGCGGGCCCCAGTGCGGGGAAGTGGACGCCCCAGGCGATCCGTGGCTCCAGTTGCCTTTCCGACTCTGCCCTCGAAGGAACAACGTCCTCCATTCACGTCTATCATGCGCATCCTACCAAGAACAGGTCACAACCAGTCAGCATGAAAATACCAACTTAAACCCTGCTGCTCCCGTGCATAACCCATCCAACCTTTGCTCCGATATCACCACCATGGCCCCTTCAGCTCTCGTCCCTCGTCCGTCGTCTCCGACATCCAGCTCAAAGGCAGTGTTGACAGAATCACTGGTTCTGTCCCCTCCTTTCCCCAATCCCTCCCTTCATGTCACAGCAGATCATACCCTCAAGTTTGTTCCCGCTCCTGTTCATGCACCGCGACGAGGTGAGGTTCTTCTTCAGATTAAAGCCACCGGCATTTGTGGGTATGCATCGAATCGAAACTGACCCGGTCTTCGAGTGTTTACGCTGCTAACAGAACCAGGTCCGATATCCATTTCTGGAAGACAGGTCGGATCGGACAGCTGGTCTTCGAGGGAGACTGCATCATTGGCCATGAAGCGGCGGGCGTGGTGTTGAAGTGCGGAGACGGGGTTACACATCTCCAACTTGGTTAGTCTCACAGCGCACTGAAGCTGACTCATGTCAATAATTTATTGCTCACTGGAAGGGGTAGGTGACCGAGTTGCGATTGAACCTGGGGTCCCATGCGAACAGTGCTTTCTTTGTGACGACGGTCGCTACAATCTGTGCGAGGACGTCCAATTTGCGGGCGTCTATCCCTACGCAGGGACCATTCAACGGTACAAGGTCCATCCGGCGAAATGGTTGCACAAGTACGTCTGTTTCACTGTTGAGCGGGCGCAAAACATACTGACAGGGTACTACAGACTGCCCGACAATATCTCCTACCTTGAGGGAGCCCTCCTCGAGCCCCTTTCGGTCGTCATGCGTGGCATCCAGGTCGCCCATCTCCAACTGGGTCGTGGCGTGGTCGTTTGCGGTGCTGGGCCTATTGGACTGATTGCCCTCGCAGCGGCTCGAGCTTCAGGTGCTCATCCCGTCGTTATCACTGATATCGAGCCGAAGCGCCTGGCTTTTGCCAAGGAGTTCATCCCTACATGTATCACATACCAGGTTGACCCGACGCTGGATGCGGAGTCCAACGCCAAAGCGATCCGAGCACTTTTCGGACCGGACGAGTACAGCGCTCCTGAAAGGGTGCTCGAATGCACTGGCGTTGAGAGCAGTGTGTGTACTGCGGCATTCACGGCTCGACGAGGCGGCACGGTGGTGGTGATTGGTGTGGGAAAGTCAGTCATGAACAATCTCCCATTCATGCATATTTCCCTGGCAGAGGTAGGTGTTCTTTTCCGCAGTTCATTATGAATGAAAGGTCATCCATTAACCAGAACAGATCGATTTGCGGTTTATCAACCGGTATCGGGATACATGGCCACCAGCGATTGCGTGTGTCAGCGGGGGAATACTGGACTTGAAGAAGCTGGTGTCGCATGTCTTCCCGCTGGAAAAGGCAGTTGACGCGTTGAATCTGTGTGCAGACCCCAGAAACGGAAGCATTAAGGTGACCATCGTGGATGAGGTGGACGCGACATTGTAAATAGTCGACAGCCAATAGGCCAAGACAATATACGACCGTGCTGAATAGCAAACCTCGTAATAGTGGCCTGAGTCCGGGTGTAGTTCAGAAGGCGACATCGAGTGTAGGTAGGGCAGGCTGGCCCTCATCGTCCAACGCGCATTATTAACTTTATCTCTAATCCTCATGCAGCCAAGTCGATGGCAAATGTTACCACCATTAAGGCTTCCACTTTCGATCCTGCCTAGCTGATGCTCATATGAACGAACTGCGCGTCTCTGTTGATGACTGTCAGCAACCGGAGGGAAAGGGGTAAATAGAGTTCATTGGGTTTCAGATGCCTGCAGTCCAAGCGATTAGTGCCAATCCAGGTCTCATTTCATTTCCGACGATGAATAGGAAGACATGCGCCACTCACTGACCCAACTACTATTGTTCTCGGATACGAGTGAGTTCATTGGAGCGTTGTGGTAGGAGTGGTCATTGAAAGCTCCACTCAACAGAATACTAGGTTTTGAATAGAAAAATACACCTGTGTTACCTGGCAGGTCGTCCTCATCCTCCAGGAGGCTAGAATCTTACCATGACCAGAGAACCTTCTGGAGTGTTTGGATACACAGCACGGGTGTCATTTTGCTGTTTAATCTCGCGTAGACGAAGGGAATGAGATTAGTTGAGGATGGAACCTCCATTGAAACCAATCATAAATGCCCTGTGAGCCAACAGGAAGTGTTGGTAGTACGACGGGACATGTGAAGTGGGAGAGGGAGGATTTCGGCCTGTCAAAAGCCGCAACACATGCAACTGGACATGCTCCGGTGGCGGCAGTGGAGCATCGCACCCAAGCCACGCAGTGAGTGAATGCTGATTGACAGATTGCATGTCAAGGTACTATCCTACTAGTATAACTCTGTCTACTAGCCATTGACTCAATCTAATTTTGCAGGTCGGTATATATCCCCCACGCGAAGCCTCGCTCCTCCATCCTCCACCTCTCAGCACTGCTTCTCACGCTGGCAACAATGGCATGGCTATCGACCTCTACCCTCATCGTCGCCTTCGCTTGGATGGCCGGTGCAACCCCAGGACCAAGTCCGGGGATGCAGAACCTAGACGTCACCCTGGGAAGAGGCATCACGTATGGCCTGGGGAACATCACCTACTTTGCCAACACAAGATACCCAAGGAGCACAGTGGAATTGGAGCCCGCCAATAACATCAGTGTCGACTTCACTGGGTTTACACAGATTACAGTGATTATGGTCAACGAAAGTTCGGTTACTGGCAAGCTCCTAGAGTCGACAATTTCCAGCTACCTCGCGGAGGATGATGTTTTCTCAGAAAGCTTTCTCAGCCATCTCTACATCTCATCTCCTCTGGCCCACGTTACTCTCGACAAGACATCTCTCCATTACCTGAACAACATCAGTGTTGCCCATCTCTACCTGGAATCTACAGCATTCAGCCAAATCACAAATCGTGCCCTCCCAGTACACAGCAACGGCCAACACCTGCCATCTGGGCCCTACACTGCCTTGATATCAGACAAGACGATCAACTTCTTCGATACCTATAGGCTATATGAAGACACCTACCGCACCTTCATCACCGGAGCATATTCATCCAACGACGGCACGGACTCCTTCAACCCACTCCCCTCCATGCGCTCTCAAGTATGGGCGCCCCTAATACCAGTCCCGAGTCGAATCTACTCCTGGAACGACTCACGGCCATTGGCAGGCAAACGAGTAGCCATCAAAGACCTCATCGATATCAAAGGCCTGCAGACCTCGGCCGGCAGCCAAGCCTGGATCTAAATCACCCCCATTGCAACCTCCACAGCACCAGCCATCCAACGCCTTATCGACCTAGGGGCCGTCCTCGTAGGCAAATACAAGCTGGCCCAATTCGCCTCCAGAGCCAACCCATGGGACTGGACCGACGAACAATACCCCTTCAACCCCCGAGGCGACGGCTACTTGACCTGCGCCGGCTCTTCATCCGGAGGAGGCTGCTCAGTCGCCGCCTACGACTGGCTCGACAACGCCATTGGAACCGACACAGGCTCCTCCATGCGCCGCCCCGCCGCCGTCCCCGGCACATATGGCAACCGGCCCAGTCAAGGCATGATGACTCTCGACGGCGTCCTCCCCGTCAGCTGGGCCCAGGACACCATCGGCCTCTTTGGCCGCAACCCAACATCATGGTCCCAATTCGCCAAAGCCTGGTACACTCCATCCCTGCACCAGAACACCTCCATCACCGGCCTTTCTCCCCTCTCCATCCCCAACTCCACAGCCTTCCCCTCCCGCATCCTCTATCCAGACGAATACTTCCCCATGCGCAACCCAGCCGCCCAAGCCATCCTCAACTCTACCCTGACCCGCATCTCCACCCTCTTCAACATGACCATCCACCACTTCAACCTCACCGCAACCATCACCTCCGCATCCATCTTCCCCGACACAAACCTCAACTGAGACCGTCTCGCCAACACCTTCTCCCTCAACACCTGGCCCCAATACCTCACCATCGCCCAACCCCTCATCACCACCTGGTCCTCCCTCCACAACAACCGCTTCCCCCCAGTCGACCCCCAAATCCGCACCCAATGGTCAGCCATCGACCCCACCACCTTCACCAACCAAGACGCCTACAACCACGCCCTCAAATCCCGAGCCCACTCCATCACCTGGTTCGAACGCAGCATCCTCACCCAATCCAGCCACACCTGCTCAGACGCCCTCCTCATCTGCGACGAAAACACCGGCGGCCTCCCCAGCTACCGCGAACAACCCCTCAATAAACCCCCCAACGCTACCCTCTTATCCACTTACCCCGATGACGCAGTCATACCTTGTAACACTATCTGTCCTCTCTTCGGGTACGTCTAACCCCCATCCTTCTCTCCCTGCAATCAAAATAACAAAAACCACCAACCACACAGCTGCGCCGACTTCACCATCCCCCTCAACCAAGTCCCGTACTACTCACCAATCAGCAAAACCCTCGAACAATGGCCCATGAGCATAAATCTCATGGTCCGCAGGGGCTGCGATTTCATGTTATTTGATATGGTGGAGAAGATGGCTGACGCGGGGATAATCTCGGAGGTGAAGACGGGGAGGACGGCTTTTTGATTGATTTGGGGGCTTAGTAGTAGTGGTGTTACATTTATTCCTCGGGGGTTTGTTTGGTGGGTTTAGTGGGGTTGATCTGGTTCGGGAGTTCAGAGTGAATAAATGAATGGTTGGGCGGTTGGTTCTTGGGATGCGTTAGGTAGGGATCGTTATAGAAGGTCTATAAAGTTATGTGAGCTTGGAGTCGGGAGTGGGGACATCACGGTCCGGGATCGGAGTTGGGGCCGAGGCGACGGACACTACGGTATAAGTACATGCAAGTCAACAACACAAGGTCATATTAGCGAGTTGAGATACCCCGTCTACTATCTGTCACGCATATCCAGAAAAATAACCAGTGGTAATAATCATTAATCATAATCAACCATCCAACACCGTCTTTAGAACCCCGAAAACACTCCATGCCAATTCCAACCAAGTCACCCAAGTCAAGATCTACGACTTCGGCGGCGGCGGTGACACCCACTGTCCGTCCTGCAACCAGACTCCAGCCTTTCCGTATTTGCCGGCTTCTGCTCCCTTGAGAAAAGCAAACCGGAAGAAGAGGTCTTCCGGCGTCGAGTCATCTTCCTGGACGACTAACTCCATGTCTACCGGGTCGCTCTCGATGGTTGGTCGGTGCTGCAGTTCCAGCCCGTTGTGTCCATGCCGGTGCCAGATAAACTCGCCACTCTGATCTTCGTCCAAGTAGCCACGCCAGCGTTCAACGTCGTTGACCAAGACCGAAATACCATCCACCCCCAGATCGTCCATTCGTTGCCGTTCCCACAGGCTGAACGTGATGTTGCCATTTCCGTGATGCCTTTCAGGGGAATCCGGGCCGGGAAGAGAGATGGAGACGGAGGCATCGTTGACGTTAGGGTAGGTGCCGCCCCACCATCCGTGCGCTCCACCGGGACCCGGGGCTTGTTCTCCCAAGGCCGCAGGCGTTTCAATGATCGAGGCAAATCCCCACCGAGCTATCCCGTTGATGAAAAGACCTAGGAGTAACCCTTGGTAGATCAAAGAGGGTCGAGTCGGGAAGGCCGTTCCCGGCATGAGGAGGATCGCGAGAATGTAATGATGAATCCTCAGGCGGAGACCTGGGAGTGGGAGCAAGATCAGCAGGATAAGACCCATAGTGCAATAGATCTTAAGATAGCGAGGCATTAAGCCCCCCATGCGGATTTGCCAGGCCTGGCTGAGAATGATACAGACCACAGTCGGAATCACCAGGGCCAGCGCGACCTTCGCTCCGGGCTGTTTCTGGATATCGTGGGGGGTGAGACGCTCCAGAGGGATCAGCCTAGCGAAAGTGTAGTTGTTCAGGCCGCCAATGAACGCGGGCGGCAAGTAGAGCAACGTCTTGGTCAACTGGTACATTGGCTCCGAAAGCGGGGTCAGTTGCGGCCGTGCGCAATACTTATACAGGACGAAGGCCACGAACGACGCCGGCAACAGTCGCGAAAACATGGTCGAGAAAAGGTCGGCAAACTGGGGAATCGATGGCGGATCGGAGACCAACCCCACCTGACAGAACAGCATCACAAAGGTGCTGAAGAACAGAATCGGTGGGGATGCGCAGAAGAGCCAGAGGAGGGCCACTGCACCAATGGTGATGCCTAGCAACGGCCAGCGGGGATCTTGAGGGCACGTCGCCTGCGACGAAGACAGCTCGACGAAGCTGAAGGATTTGGGAAAGGTCGACGGGAATCCGACCGAACGGATTCCGTGCTGCTTCGACGCATGGAAGGAATGCGCGGCACCATCCAGCTTCACCACGCCACAACCACCGACTGCGTTCGTGATGATACCCGCATGGATGGCCGCCTGGCAAACGAAGCTATCGGCTCGATAAACACCCGGCTCATCAGATCCGGGTTGTGGTCCTCCCACCACTAGTTCCTGGTAGCTGTATGTCTGATTCCCAACCATGTGAGGCTCGAGCAACTTGGAGTCTCGGCAGTTGGCGGGACACCGGAAGGCGATATTTGAAGCAGAGAATGGGCGGCAGTCATTTCCGTTGAGGCCACACTCATTGCCATGTGCCCTAGGAGCCATAAGATTAGCGATGACCAGTCGGGGATATCCAACAACAGCACTCACCACAAACTCGTCGAACAAGCAAGCGTCTGTGGTCGGCCATATCCTTCAATATACCCACTCTGTCGCGAATGCAGCAGAATGATTGTCCAGGGCAGAAACCAGACAAAATATAGCAGGGCCAGCAACGCAATCTTTTGCTTGCGCTTGGGGAAAAACCGTTCCAAAAGCCGAACCGGGAGTTCCTGGTACCGGGGGAACAATGGCTTCAAGAGCATGGACTGCGGGGGATTCGGACCCTTGACCCAGTCGGCGACCGCCCAGCCGACCTTCCGCAGAGGTAACGGCACCCATCCCCAGCGAATCGATTTGGATGACTCTCGTAGCCAGACGGGCAGGTAGGGGAGGCCGGTTTCCTCATCCTGAGGTAGGTCGGAAGTGTCGGGATCGGCGGGGCGAGCTTCAGTGTCCAGCAATGGCGGAATATATGGCCGGGAGCCGTCCTCGGGCCCTTCACCAAGCATGCTGCAGATATCTCGGAGCGAACAAATCGAGCCAGCGACAGACGAATGCAGGGAATCAGGGCGACGGACGTATCTAAGTGGGGGGGGTGCGAACGGAGGAGGGAACCTTAGGCTCGGTGTTCTAGAACCTAGCCAGTGAGAGACCCTTCGCAGCCAGCGGAAGGGTATCGCGGTCTCGAAACCAGAGCACGGGGGACGCTGGGAAACCAGTATAGGTAGGAATAGGGGGATCAGAAGAATAGACCGTCTGGGGAAGAAAGAGGCAAAGGAAGAGACGAGAGACAACAGAGGCGCCTGTTAAGGTTTCCCAGGCAGAGCCGGGGATTCCAGGTCACCCGCCGAGTGGCCGAGTGGCGCCTGGCACCAATCACTGCCGCTTATGTCAGCCCTCCCTCCGCGTGGTTCCTGCGCGGATTTTCAGGGGACAAAGCCGACCGGTGGCGAGAGCGCCAGCAGTCGGGCCCCGAGGGGAGATGCCGTCCGCTGACTGGTGGCGGGGTGGTCAGGCATCGGTGAGATGGCGATCGGGAGAGAGCGCTGAGGGGATGGAAGGATGGGAGGAGGAAGAGAGGTGGGAGATGGGAAGGTGGGCAACTGCGGGCAATGGCCAGGTTCGCTAAGGCAGCTACTAGTACAACTCCAGTCAACCATGATACTGTACCGCTTCACAGCCCGTGGTGCCACCACATCCACCCTGTCCGTGAGGAATTTGGCTGGACTATTTATCGCTTATACCATTCTCATTTGCATTAAATCGAATACAGGATATCAAGATATCAAACACAGCGAACCTGACACGAACCCCAGGCAAACCAAACCAAACCAGGGGTGATCTAGATTATATACACACATTTCACAAAACTGTAGACCTATAGACAGACACACTGCGCCTTCCCGGAATCGCCCAGAACCCAATCCTGCAGGAGTCGCAAGCCATTAAACCGAATCATTTCCGACACAACCCTCGGACCACTGACTTAGCCCCCAATGACCATCCAGGCGATCATGCCTCCCCACATGCCCACGAACGCAATGGTCAGGATGGAGGCGCCCGCCTTGTCTCCCGTAGTGATCGCGGATAGGCTGTCTGAGTCGGACCCGGTATTATCGCCCGTGCCGGCGTTCGGGTCACTGGTACTGTTTCCTCCCGTACTCGAGGTCACGGGGGCGGTCTTCTTGGTGTTGACTAAAGCGGAGGACAGGACATTGGTGACGGCGATTTCCTCCTCCATTCCATTCCATCCATCCCACTTTTTCGGGTACCAGCGCACACCACAAGTGTTGTTGTTCATTCCGGTGCAGGAGGCTGCGGCGGCTACTGCAGACCCCTGCAGCTTCGGCAGAATGGTATCGTACGTCGACGGAACAACCAGAGCCACAAATCCAAGCCACCCGGTGACGAGACCCTTGAAGAGAATTTCATTGTCGTTACACACCTCGGCCGGTTCGCAGAGAACCTCCGACATGATGTTTCCACCGTATGACGCCGGGAAGAATGTGTCGAGTGTCACGTTCAGGAGGCCGTCCACCGCGGTCTTCCATTTCGCCTTTCCAGTCTGCGATTGACATTTGATCAGCTTCAGTGCCTACACCACGGATCCGAATTCCTTACATAGTTGTACATGTATGCGGCCCCCATCAAGAACGTGCCGTAGTTGTAAGACCACTGGTTGTTACCCTGAGTCGTGCAACCATTATCGACGTCGGTCGAGTCGGCAACATTCCATGTCTGGTTGTTCAGCAATGGAGTCGAGGCAGCCCAATCAAAGATTGTCTCCGCCCAGTCGGCGTAGGTGTCGTTAGATGTGTACCGGGCCAGGCGGGCTGCGAGCTGGAACAGGCCTCCGTTGGAGATGGAGTTCTTCATATCATAACCGGCTTCGTAGGGCCAGATCTGCCAGCGCAGACCACCGCCACAAGTCTTGGTGTCCCATCGATCGATTTGGGTGTTGTAGACGCCCTGGGCCAAGGCGAGCCAGGAATATCCGGAGGAGCTATCGGCGAATTCGATCTCGGCGGCGGTCATGGCAGCAAGACCCCAGAACATTTGATCATCGTTACCCTAGAAGAGGCCATATGGGTTAGGCAAATGCACACAGACCGCACCCCCTAGCTATGCATCACTTACCAAGTAACTACTGTAGTTGTTGGGCATGTAATCGCAATCACCGGCCTGCCATTGCATGCCTTGCCTGACCTCGGCATTGTAGGTACTGTCTCCGGTGTAATACCAGTAGAGGAGCAAACTCATGAACAGGGCACTACCCTCCCACCACTTAGTGGGGAAGGCGCCGGGAATTTGGCCGGTTTCGTTTCCATGATACCAGGTCATGGACCCGTAGGCTGACTGACTGGCGGCATCTTTGAGGGAACCTAGAAAGATAATGATCACGATTGATCAGTCCCTGGTATACAATACTCACTCCCGGCAAAAAATAATAGGAGAGAGACACAGCGTTAGGAAATCCAACAAGGTGTTTGGAATGGAGGGGGCAGGAATGTGGGAGGGGACGGCGGAGACAGGGACCGGAAAGCAAGGGAACGGCAGAGATAGGGGAAGGGAAGCATACTGGTACTGCTAATGTCGAGGTCGATGGCGCGGGAGAGCTGGGAAAAGAGAATGGTGTTAAGGAACAACCCCCCATGGAGAAAATCTCGAAATAGGCGCATGACGGAATATGGGGGGTGGGTGCAAAACGAGTGTGGAAGTGAGGGTCGGTCAAGACTGGCCAGCAGGAACAGATGGGGAAGAACGAGAGAAGTCAGGATGGCATGGAAACACTAAGCAGCAGCAGCAGGCCAGCAGCACAGCATCTGGACTGCAGAAATGGGCCGGGGATGGCTAATCCGGCCAGGCCGTCGCCTATTTTTATTGTCGTTTCCCACTTCTTCGGGCGGGAAATGAGCCAACCATCGGCTCCGGTGGAGCTGGCCCCGTCCACGTCAGCCTCGTGCAATCACTGGCCGCGAGCCCCCATTATTCTGCGCACCAACTTCGATGGTGCGACAGGGTCCCCCTCCGACCCAGGAGCTAGATATGTATCTACTCCCGCAGCTGTTGGTCCCTGAGTTATCATTGCATGGTGTAAGCAAGCCAAAAGCGCGGTGCTCCGCCTGATGGCGGCGGTACGAATACGGCGAGTCGGCGACAAACAAGATCTCCGTGCGGATTGTCCCTGGAACAAAGGTTTATTGAGAAGCGGGTACCATGGATGGACGGCATGGCGGCAGTTGTTTGACTTAGCCTCCTCCAGGTTGCAAGTTGCACGTCGATATGGACGACGCCATTCTATCTTAAGCTTTTCTGCCCAGCATTGCCAACCATCCCAAGCAATCATGGCATTCGGCCTGTCACACCGGGCCTTGATCTTGGCTAAAACAGATCAGCGGATCGATTCGGGGGCCCCCCTTGCGGGTGTCACTCCCCAGGTCCATGCGACGGACCAAGGTCATTCCGAAGCCACCTTCAGTCTGGACCAAAAGTTGTAAGTAAGACACTGCTTGCTTTCTATCGACCTGATGTCCCCTATTTCTCGCCCCCACCGGAAAGGGTTAAGCCAGAGTTAGACTGTGGATCGACAGCCGTCTCCCCCGCAAGGGTTACAAACTCCTGCTGCTGCCTGCTCGAACGGGAAGCATTGCGTACCATGGCCCCTGGAGCCGCAGGGTCCACCTGAGATGAGATTCTTTGACCAGTGTTGCTTAGAGTACACCGTTATCGGCCTGTCATCAAGGCAGTGTCTATGAAAGAACAACAAGATATCAAAATAAAAAGCGGGACAAGTATTTGAATGCGCTTTGACTCCATTATGTTGCGTAAGTGCGTCTCCGGTTCTTCCGATCAACCCCGGGATTCGTTGACGTGACGTAGGGATCGCTCCAGGTAACATAAACTTGCCAAAACCATGGCAGAGAGAGATAGATAAGGTCGTGGACAGATCAAGAGTGTCTATCTCCTACTATAGTAGGTGATGGCATATTGATCTTATGACGATTGCTGCTCATCTGACCATTTGTATAGAAGTTAGACCCTGTCAGTATTGCGGTGATCCAAGTTTCTACCTTGTCATGACCTATTAATAGCAACAGTTCCGAAAGAAAGTTTCTTGAGGGATGAGGCGTATCTAGTGCTTATGGCGACTCAACGAGTCAACTCAGCTTAGGAGGGTGACTAGTATCTGCAAAATAGTTCAGCGACAGGCAATAGCGCAAAAGATTCCCTCTGGCATGCCGTATTCTTGGCGGAGTGTGACTCCGGAAAGGCAGGAGAGCCACCCACGCACGTCCGCTCGGCCCAGATCACGTGGGTCCCCCGCGACGGGGCTAGCCGGGATTCCTCCGATTGCGGCGCCCGCTAAGCGGATGTTTTTCTCAAGCCAGCAGCAACTCTTTCTCTTTGCATCCCCTTCTGCACGATATTCACAATGGCTGCTGCTGCTAGAACGCTTCGCATAGGTCAATTGCTCCTCTCCCAATCCTTGGATTCTTCCCCTTGTTTTCCTAGCCACTGACATCTTCTCTCCTACAGGTCTCATCCCCGGTGACGGCATCGGCCGAGAGGTCATCCCGGTGAGTCAACCACTGAACAGCTCCCTGTCCAAGGTCAATTTCTAACCCAATCGCTATCCCAGGCCGGTCGGCGGGTTCTGGAGTCCCTCCCCTCTTCTCTGAACCTGAAGTTCAGCTTCGTCGACCTCGATGCCGGCTTCGACACCTTCAAGCGCACCGGTAGTGCCCTCCCCGACACCACCGTCGAGACCCTCAAGAAGGAGTGCGATGGTGCCCTGTTCGGAGCTGTCAGGTAAGCCAACCTCCTATCCCCCGATCCAATATGCCTTCTAACCCATCCCTCTCCAGCTCCCCCAGCACCAAGGTCGCCGGCTACTCCTCCCCCATCGTAGCCCTCCGCAAGAAGCTGGACCTCTACGCCAACGTCCGCCCGGTCAAGACCACCGCCGGCAGCGCCAACGGCAAGCCCATCGACCTGGTCATCGTCCGTGAGAACACCGAGGACCTCTACGTGAAGGAGGAGCAGACCAAGGACACTCCCAACGGCAAGGTCGCCGAAGCCATTAAGCGCATTTCCGAGAATGCCTCTTCTCGCATCTCCACCATCGCCGGTGAGATCGCTCTTCGCCGTCAGAAGATCCGCGATGTGGCTGCCGTTTCCGGTCTCCGCACCAAGCCCATGGTGACCATCACCCACAAGTCCAACGTTCTCTCCCAGACCGATGGTCTCTTCCGTGAGACCGCCCGCAAGGCCCTCTCTGCTGCCCGCTTCTCCTCCGTCGAGGTCGAGGAGCAGATCGTCGACTCCATGGTGTACAAGCTCTTCCGTCAGCCCGAGTACTACGACGTCATTGTCGCCCCCAACTTGTACGGTGACATTCTGTCCGACGGTGCTGCTGCTCTGGTTGGTAGCTTGGGCCTGGTGCCCAGCGCCAACGTCGGTGATGGCTTCGCCATCGGTGAGCCCTGCCACGGCAGTGCCCCCGATATCGAGGGCAAGGGCATCGCCAACCCCATCGCCACTCTGCGCAGTGTTGCCCTGATGCTGGAGTTCCTCGGCGAGGAGACTGCCGCTGCCAAGATCTACACCGCCGTCGATGCTAACCTCGACGAGGCCCGTTTCCTTTCCCCTGATATGGGTGGCAAGGCCACTACCCAGGAGGTTCTGGATGATGTCCTCAAGAGACTGTAAAGAGTTCTTCCTTTCTCTCCTAAACGAAAATGTATATGTATATGTACGGGGTGAATGCAAAAATAGACTCTAGAATGAGTTGCAAAATTATTACTACATAGTTCCAGTATCTTGTTTTTTCTTTCTTCCCCTTAGAAAGGCATATAGTCCCCTATAACCTCCAGCATCAAGATTGATAGTACCAAGAGTGCAACTGCCATCCCACTTCTCAGTCAATCAACATTGACTCACAACATAACCATACTAAGACAACTAGCACAGAAATCATAATGTGCCTGGATCACAAACCCGTTGGTAACAAGGAGAGAAAAACAAGGAAAAGGACGACCGAGTATATCTTCTTCACATACAAGGATTGACCAGCACCCAGCTGTAGGTTTTGGTCTAGTTGGCAAGTCATATGACTGCTTAGAAGGTTGATATATTAATTAGGGCCATTGTAATCGGCAGTTCTTTTAAGCGCTGCGTTTATTTTCGCCGTCAGTGAATTTTCCAACGCGATCTATCTATGAAGAATATACTTTTTTATATAACATAAGAAAGGGATTCCCAGGAGAGGAGGGAATAAACGAGTGACTGTCATCTAGGCATACCTCAACGGTTTTCCTCTATCACCTGATGAAAATCTCTCCGGACGGTGATAGCATTACCCGGCATGGTGTCCAGACGCACTATTTCTGTTCCCGTCTCCATGTCTACTACCTTCTGGACGGTGAAATCCGCCGAGCTCTTGCTAGAAAGATGGTTGTCATTCGACGAGTTCCCGTTCTGCAGTTGAATCCACTGCTCACTGCCGGTGTCGCTAAGGCGATGGCGACGAGGACGGGAGCGGGAGGCGAAGCTTTTGGACTCATGACCATACGGCAGACGGGGCGCGGGGCTTCCTCCCGTCCGACTGGTGACTTTCTGGGCGGCTTGTTAAAACAGGCGGTAGATGATGAGGAGGTTGGCGCAGAGAATTCCGCCGAGCGATTCGAAACCGGTTAGGACGCCGAGGTCGACACCGTCCCCTGGTGTTGTGAGGTTAGTTGATACGGATTTGGGATGGAGGAATAGAGTCGAACCTACAGGTGACGTCTGAGGATGTCTGGGCAAAGACGAAGGCTAGACGAGCAGCGCTGATTCCGCAGGTCCTATGGAGAATTTTGGTGTTAGGATTGGTCTGAGGAGAGAGAAAGGATGTGGAGAAAAGGCTCACACGAATCCAATTGAGAAGATAATGCAGAGCGCAATTTTGTTGCTTCGAGTTGTACGGAGTCGCACAATGACTCCAATTGGTAGGGCAAATATGACAATGTCGGTAACCATGTTGAAGGTGTTCACGTAGTATGACAGGGCACTGGAGTTGAAGCAATGGCCTTTGACACTGGCGTTCCAGAAAGCCTCCAGAGGCCGACAAAGTAGGCCCATGAAGATCTCAATGGTCGCAATCCAGAGGCAGACAAAAGCACCACAGTCGATTACCGTTTTGCGGAACCATGGGATGGCGAAAATGCGATAATACAAGGTGAGGATGCCGAGTTTGACACTGGCAAGGCCTACATTGTAGAGGTGACTGGCGATGTAATCAGCCTGCATCTGGGTCAGTTCTTGTGAGCGAGGTGAAGGGGTCTGTGGTCAAATTGTACCTTCAAAAAGGCCTCCTTCTCGCTAGTTGTGAGGGTCGAAGCATGTTTTCCAAAACCGTTTCCCACGCCTAGGCATATTAGCTGAATGTTAGTCAAAGACACAAGAAGATTCGACATACCGCCGGATAGCATAATGATGCTGTACGCTACCTCCAGCCCCTAACCAAGGACAACAAAGATCATCAGTACTAGGCGGGTCTAGTCAAGGATTGGAGGCAAACAGACCGTGGCCAGAGTGATAAGGTAGTCATCTACATGCAACCGATCTTCCGATAGACCGCGAGCTTTGACGACGAATCGTAAACCGGTGCTCAACACCATGCAGATGATGGGGACGGTGTATCCCGCAATCACCACAGGCACCCTCGAGGCTGTCTCCTCGAGCTCGTCATACCAGCTTACATACTATATAACGGACAGTGTACCGACAGAGATGGGAACCCGTCACGTTCTGGTCGGTCTAGGTCGGTTTATAGGGCCCTGCATCTTGGTTTGAGCTTGCAAACCCTTTACATCTGCCCCGGCCCCTAGATAGGGGTTATCTGGGAACCAGATCCTGCCAATAAACTAGTGGCGAGGCGTACCGAGTTGGGGCAGGGGGGGCACATGAAATCGAGTTACCGCCGGTGGCACGTAATAATGAATGGAGAGTGTTGTTCCAGGTGTTTCACCCATTTATCCAACTGACAGGAAGGGAGGAAGACTGTTGGCTGACAGATCGGCCCTGCCGGCCTTTAGGGCAACAGGGTAGCCTTCTTAGCGCCCAATTTGGACTCCCGTAGGACGCCCGTAGCGCTAAGAGATGGAGGGACCTTCGCCACAAGGAACCAGTACGGCGGGCATTAGCGGCCATCGGGCAATAATGATTTCTTGGTGTTTACTGCCGGCAGAATGAGTAGGAAGTCTGATTGGATCGCGCGTACCTTATCTAACATACCTATCTATAGTTAACTATAAAGCTGTACGTATATTATTAGATGACTTGCTTAGCTTTGCTATACAGATAGCTACTAGTCCCACAAAGAGGGCCTGTTAGGTCCCTGTCTTATACAGCAGAGTCTGTATTATCTATAAGTCCTGTTCAAACCTTATCCCGTACAGTATATAGAATCTCTGTATCAGAGAGACATCGCTTAAAGAATAACTTCTTAATCTGATTATATAGAGAAAAATCAGTAATAACTATATAATTACACTTGCTCACAGACTCGTACGTGGTATTTGGCTTTAATAGTAGATAGCCAGTTAGTTGGTAGGCGAGTGCATCACGTGTCTGATTATATTAACCGTTGTATTATTATTTTTTATCCAGATAGCTAGTTAGTCAGTAAGCAAGCGCGTTACGTGTTTTTATCCCGTGTAAATAGAAGCCCTTCTAGTTAGTTACTAATATCACTTGTTTTCTTCGGCTTCGTGTCTCTAATAAATAGTAGAAGTAATATTGCTTGTAGATTAATCCTGATAGAATACATTATTAACTTCAGCCTTATACGGCTCAAGGTCAATGGTTGGACATACTATGATCAACACCATGATTAACAAATAAAGCACTGTACGTAGAGTAATGATAAGCAGTATCTAGCGGTGAGGTCAGCGGTGAGCATACTTCAACACAAAAATTCATTATGGCCTGATGGCCGCTAATGCCCGCCGTAAGCCAGTCACCACTCCCCAAGCCTGTCGGGCCCACAACATTATACTCGACAATTAGCTTCCTTGCCATCGTTCAATAGCCCCATTTGGACAAACTAGGCATCCGTACGGAGTAGGTAGCTAGGTAGCTAGGTAATGGGAACGGGACGGAATCGCCGTGCCCCCATCCCTCCACTTCGGTGTCCCCCTCCATTCTCCCCCGAGGTCAGCTCAGCCCACTCGAGATTCCAAGTCTCTCCCCCTCGCTCCCTTCTCTCCAGAAGGAGCTATCCTGGCGGTGAGCAAAGCAGTAAAGACATGATTGATACTCAACATGTTCCTCTCGTGGTCGTTGAACCCTGACACTGACCCTGCCACTCCGTCCGAGTCAGATTCGTCGCCTCCGAAGGCGCCCCAACCCAGTCCTCGGTCCCGCAGCGGCTGTCTAACATGTCGTCGGAGACGGGTCAAATGCGACGGTGCGTCTTGTGCATTGCCTGTGTTGCTCTCCCTTCTCCCGAGATTGGAGGGCCCCCCCATACCCCTTTTCCGAGGTCGCACACGACAAGTTTTTGGCGATTGTAAAGCTCATTCATAGGGACATTCAGAAGCTCATCCAGTATGCATGCGCTGCCAACGGTCGCAGAATCACTGCAAATATGGACCCCGCTTTCAATGGCAGGATGGTTTGCGCGCAGCGGGGAAGTGCCGCGGACGAACCGGGATCGGCTCAAGAAAAAGTTCGCTGCAATGCAAGCAATCCGAAGAGGACAGCCTTTCACGTTCGACACGGGCCGAACAAAAAGATCGCCCTGATAACGATGGGGAATCCGCGTTGATCCTCACCCCACCCTCTTCGCACAGTCCACTGCGGGCCGCCACGTCAAACTACGTCTCCAATCCAACGGAAAACAGTTATCGGGGTCGCTATTATTATTGGAAAGAGAGTAAGGCTCAATCGCCCGGGACCTCGCTTCAGGTGCTGCCATGGAGCATCGGCGTACCCGACGTCGACAATGTATGTCTGTCATTCTATGAATCGGTGATGTGCAATGTTGCCGTCACCGTCGACGACGAGTACACCAATCCTCTCCGCAATACGGTGATGCGCATGATATTTCGGTCCGAACTGACCTATTACTCTGTTCTCATGGCCAGTGCGCAGTATCTGCGATCCTTTGAGAGCCGCTTCGATCTTCTAGAAATGCAGGTCCGGCAGAAGGTACTTGGGGGGTTGCGTCGAGCATTGACGAAAAGTTGCTTGGCTTTGGAGGATGTGTTGCTGCCAACTATATTTCTCTGCTCTTCAGCTGTATGTGTCTTTATGGTCAAGGTATCGTATCGTTAGTACTGACACGTGTCAGATCTCCCACAGCTGTGATGCCACATGGGTTCGCCATCTGACCTGCTTCCAACTAGTCATTAAGCAGAAAATCCGGGGACACACACCAACCTATGTCCCACAATTTTTCCTGAGCTACTTCTCTGCACACCTAGTGCTGGCCAAGTCGCTCTTTCCCATAGACAAGGCACTCGCTGATGTAGACGTGTGGGGCGACCCGTCATCGCCAGTATATGCAAAAGGAGCCCCCTGGACCTCCTCGCAGGTACTATCCAAGGTGATGAGGCCCGAAACGCTTCATGAAATCAACATGTGGAATGGCATGAGTAATCAGATGCTCCTGCTGATCAATGATATTCTAAGCCTCAAGAATGACGTTCAGGCATTGCAAGAGCAGGACACGTTGCTCGAAGGGAAGCGAACCGCTATCGAGGCCAAAATTATCACCTTGCACAGTAGCCTCCGAACCACCACACATCTGCTCCCGGAGTCTCTGCGTCAATTTCACGACTCCGCGGAGGGTTTGCATAGGTGTCGTCTTCTCGAATACACCAGCGAAGCATATCGTCTCGCCGCATGTCTGCTCCTGTCAGAGGCGTCAACTCCGGCTTTCCTCGGTTATACGAGCTCGCTCGAACTGGGGTTTGATTCAATGCGAAAGCAACGACACATAGATTCGACTTTGTCTCTGATAGAATCCATCGTCTACTCTCTGGACTATCTCCCAATCTCTTGGCCTTTATGGGCCCTCTTCATTGCCTCATGCTGCTGTACGTCTGAGCTCGAGAAAACACGGGCCCTGGCGTTGTTCCATGCGGCACAGGGAAAAGCTCCGTATGAGAATACGATACGGGCACAGACAGTAGTGAGCCTGCTGTGGCAGCGACGCGAGTTGCATGAGGAGAGGGAGAGAAAGCGGAACGGTCGGTTTGAGTGGGAGTCGGTGATGGAGTTTCTGGGGTGGCAGACGAGCTTCGCTTAAGGGGGGCGTCACCTGATTCACTCCCTCGCGGTTTCCAGCTGCACTAGTTTTATACCCAAAGGCATTATATTATGTATCCGACTTTTAATCCTGAAATGTGAAATATACTATCTTCCAGTAACCTTCGCCTATAAATAATGCCGTCTACAGGCAGTACCGGTAGTTCTCGTTCTGCCAATCCGACATGTCGCCTGTCCCACTCTGCTCCGAGTACGACCCAACGGCATCTTCCAGCTCGGGAGACTCGGGCTCAATCGTCCGGCCCTGCTTGCTATCTCTCCGCTTATTCTCCCACATCATGTACGCCTGCAGCGCGATCACATCGACGATTCCAATGCAGAAGCACGTGAGAATAGCTGCAAACGCAGTCTAGATATCCACCATCAGCCGCTTGATCACGACACACAGGAAAGCAAAGAAAAGGGCAAAGGAGAGAAACATACCTGATACCTTGGTGCCTCATTGGTCTTGAAGAGCTGCGGGCCAGCAATATTGCCCACACAGTACCCAATGAACAGAATGGCCGTGACAGCACTCTTCTTTGTGAACCCGGCAAAGTTACTCGAGATCAAACTCAGACTGAGTGGCCATCCTGCACCGAAGACACTGGCGAGCCAGACGCCAACCAAACGGCCCCATTTCTTATGCGTAGGAAGCTGTCGCATGAGCAGGATACCGAGTAAGCTGACCAAGAGCGTGATGATCATCCAGTAACAGCGGAGGCCGCGGAAACGGTTGCATGAGTACGCGCTGAGGAGGAGGAAAAAGAGGGCAACGACGGCCATGGGGATGGTGTAAAGAAGAGTATTGAAAGTGTCGAAGCCGAAGGATTCGATGACTAGGCTGGAGAACTACGTGGTCTGTTAGAGCTGATTTCTCTCTCTCTCTCTGTCTGTCTGTTGGAGGGTAGGGTTGGAGGGGCACTTACGTTGGTAATCCCTCCGTTTGGTAAGGAGACCATGAAGTTGTAGATGAACAGAAACCATGTCTTCGGGTCCAGCCATGCTTCGATGAATTGGTCTTTCTTCCATTCGCGGCTCTGATAGCTCTTTTGGCATGCTTGTGCGCGACGGTAGGCGGGTTCGCGCTGGTTTGGCTGGAGGAACTTGGCATTGCGGGGGGGAGTCGGGTAGAACAAAGAATAAAAAGATTGACCATGCTAGGGTAATCAAGCCGAAGATGATGAAGAGCCATTGCCATGGTCCCAATCTATCCTCGACGTGCCCAATGGCGTAAGCGAGGACACCGCCGAAAATTGCAGCCACGCCGTTGCCTGAGCATGGCAGGTTAAGACTATAGCCCAAAGGATCCTGGTCCGTCAATCGATTGTCATTTGGAGCGGAGAGGGTGGTCGCAGCGTACATAATAATAGAGAGGTATTTTCCGAGGGGAAATTTGACAAACCCCAGGGAGACGGGATAGGACGCGACTAGGTAGCCAAAGTAGAAGGCACTTGAGGTCCAGGAGTATAGGTCTGTGGTCATATGCTATAGTGCATGCGAAGGTCAGAAAGGGTCGAAGGGTCTGCAGGATCGCAACATACCGTGCCAGTCAAAAGGCCCAGAATAGATGCGTATGACAGTGTGGTCTTGTCAAGATATTGTAGCAAGTATGAGAAGAACATCAGTGGAAGGAGGCAAAGATCAATGCGGCGGATAATGGCTTTTTCTTCCATCTCCGACAGAGGTTGAACAGAGTCATTGGAGCCTTTGGAAAAGCTTCTCTCGTCCTCCGTCGGTAGAGTGGTGGTGGTATCTGAGGCGGCCATGTTGGGAGAATGCTTGTGAGGGACACCTTGCCAGGACGAGGGGAGGGGCAGCAGAAGAAGAACCGGGTCTCTCTTTAACTTCCGATCAAGAAGCCAACCATACTCCTGTGCTGCAGGGGAGCACGGTCTCGACCTGAGATTAATTTGCGAGCACCATCTGGCGCTGCGCCGTTAGGGCTATGGGGCCCCGCCGCTGCCGAGGCTTGTGTCGGCCGGTGCCTTGCCATCCCGGCTAGCCGCGTCCTTAGGCCCTCGACGGCGCGATACTAAAGTCATCGCCGAGGGCCGTATTCCAAGACCGACCATCTACGGCGCGCACAGCGCCATCAGCATGACAGCAGGCCACGGCGACGTTCACGGCGTGAATCTCGAGGGATTGCGAGACTTGTGTACGCATGGCCTGCCGTTGACCATCGCAGACGGGGTGCCGGAATGCCTGCAGGCCGTACGCAAACAGCTGCGACATGGTGCACGTGTCATCAAATTCTGCGCCAGCGGCGGCGTAGTGAGCGCTATAGACGACCCGCAGCATCAGGAGTTTTCTTTCGAGGAACTGAAAGCGATTGTTGACGAGGCGGCGCGGGCGAGACGTGTTGTGGCCGCCCATTGCCACGGAAAAGCCGGCATCATGAATGCTCTCCGTGCGGGATGCCGCACGATCGGGCATGGCAGCTACTTGGATGAGGAGGCGGTCGATCTGATGCTCGAAAAGGGCGCCATGTTGGTGGCAACACGCAGTGTCATTGAGAGCGGGCTGGCGATGCGTGATCTCTTTACGCCCGGATCTTACCAGAAGTTGCTGGAGGTGGCTGACACACATAAAAGGGCATATCAATTAGTGGTCAAACGCGGTGTGCCCATCGCTCTGGGAACCGATCAATTTATCAGTTCAGATAATCCGGCGCTGGGGTATGGACGCAATGGCAAGGAACTGGTATATGCGGTCGCGGCAGGCATGACACCCTTGGCTGCGATCGAAGCTGCTACCGCCAATGGACCATTAATAATTGGTGACCAGGCACCGAAGAGTGGTCAGCTGAGGGAAGGATTTGACGCGGATATTATTGCACTGTCGGCAAATCCGCTCGAGAATATAACGGTGGTTTCTGATGCGAAGAATGTCACGCACGTCTGGCGATGTGGCAAGCTAGTCAAATCATGATCCCACTGGGGATATAATAATGATGATGATAATTTTTAATCAAGACCTCGGGATTTAGCCTACTCCAGTTTGCTGTTCATCTCTAAATTGTAGAGGGAGCAACGGCATTTTTTCGTGCGACCAAGACCCATTCAAACTTCGATTGCAGGGAGAGGGGATATGCATGTTTTTTTTTTCCTTGTAGGGCACCAGGAACGCCTGACAGACTCGAGGTCTTGCCCCTTTCTGACACAGTATACCATAGGCTTCCCTTTCCACCCCGTATTGCCTCGGGGCGACAGGACCTTTCTATGTCAAGTTCAGCTTGCCCAGCCGTACCCAAGGTCTACACTATTGCACCAAGCTTTGAAATCAGACCATGTCAGAAGTATCATCAGAGGTTGGCTATCGAAGCCCGTCGGTGCGTACCATTGTCCCTTTATCTGATCCTGGGTTAGAAGTCGAGAGCTCTTCGAACAGCTCAGCCGTACGGAGCAGAAGCACTTACTTGGACATAGACATATATATAGGCGCTTGATGAGAGGATAAAAGGTACGAGTAAGACTCGACTTGGGGGGAATGAGATATTTTGTGGAGGGGAAGAGAAAGGAGGGTGAATGGAAAGGGAGGCTCCAACTCGACTCCGCCAGGAACTTTTCTTTCCCTCACTCCGGCCACTTCTTCCTTCATCCTCACCACCCTGGATCTCTCACCGACTCCTCAGCCCCTGTTCCATCCACTGGCAAATTATAGCCATCCAAGAGCCTCCCAAACTCGAGCAGCGTCCCTCCGGAATCAGAACTCTCGCCCCGTTAGATAATGGACACTGGGTCTACCTCGGTGGAAAGCAGATAACGCCGGGAGGAATCAAGAGTGTCTCGACTCTCGAGATCGCTTATGCAGGCCCAGTGTGTCATATCTATGTTTATCAGGGCACTTGTGGGCTAGCCAAGGTCATCGATGGTCTGGACGTCCTGAAAATATGGATCGCCTGGATGGCCGGATAAACCGGCAACGCTCCAGATGGGAGACGCCCGGCTATCCAGGCCGCAACATCAACCCTGAATTGGTCCTCCTCAACCTCGATTGTCTCACATGCATCAGCAGTCAATCTCAACAGATGTCTACGACTATGTGAGCCCCATCGCAGTCATGGGGTAGGGTCTACATGGTTTGTCTGTTGCATTCAGCTGACAGTGCATCCTCGCCACCGTTAATTCTCAAAAACCTATCATGGCAACTTCAATCTAATCGTCGCTGCGTCAGAGCAAAAGAAAAATAACACAATGATCCTCCCAAGGTTCCTAGAGGGTAGTCCCACTCAGCGAACGTGGATTCGGTGCCATCATCCCATCTACTATGAAACATTCAGTGGAGCAAATCACCGCTGCCAATGCGCGCTATATTGCCATTTCAGGAAGATGATGGTAGCCGATCATCCGTCCAGCCTAGGGAACAAGATGCGACACCTCGGTATTAGTGAACGGCTGATGGACGGTTCACATAGCCGCATAGTCTCTATTGCTGTCAAACTCCACTCACGGCTACTCGGCTCACCAAGAAATTGGGTTTTGACGTACAACATCACCAATCAATCGTTCGCTCTAGAAGCCCCTGAAGGGTCCATTAATCATATAAGGAGCTGTACCACGATCACAACTTGGGTCCTGTGTGATACAGATGGGGATTCTCTTCAGTCCTACCTGTCTCATTTAGCTATCTGGAATTTTTACCATGAAGTCTTCCGAGTTACCTAACCCAGAACGAAAGAGTCTCGATACCCTGAATGTCCCGCATACTATTGTCCGGGAGGCCACAAGTGCGGAAACCCTGACTGTTCCTCATGCAGGCATCGCCTCTCCTCCTGGCAAAGATGCGGAATGGAGCATGACCCCGCAGGTTATCCGAAGCCAGGAACGTGAGGTTGCGGCTGGCTTCAAGAGGCGAGAGCTAGGTGTGACCTGGGAGAACCTCAGCGTGGAGGTTCCCGCGGCGGAAGCGGCAGTCAACGAGAACTTGTTTTCCCAGTTCAACTTGCCCCAACGGATCCGAGGCATTGGTCGTAAACCGCCTTTGAAGTCAATTTTGACGGAAAGCCACGGTTGTGTTAAGCCGGGTGAAATGCTCCTCGTCTTGGGGCGCCCGGGTTCGGGATGCACGACTCTCCTCAATCTCCTCTCCAATCGCCGCCTTGGTTACCACACCATCCAGGGGAACGTCTGGTTTGGGGACATGACCCATGAAGAAGTGGCTCAATATCGGAGCCATATCGTGATGAACACCGAAGAGGAATTATTTTACCCCCGTTTAACCGTTGGCCAGACCATGGACTTCGCCACTCGACTGAAAGTTCCCGCTCACCTTCCAGATGGTGTCAAGTCAGTGGAAGAATACACCGCCAAAACCAAGAAGTTCCTCCTGGAGTCAATGGGTATTTCACATACCGCCGATACTAAGGTGGGAAACGAGTTTGTGCGGGGCGTGTCAGGAGGAGAACGAAAGCGAGTATCAATTATCGAATGCCTGGCAACAAGGGGATCAGTCTTCGCCTGGGATAATAGTACTCGCGGTCTTGATGCTAGTACGGCGTTGGAGTGGGCTAAAGCTTTACGAGCGATGACCAACGTTCTCGGACTCACCACAATAGTGACCCTGTATCAGGCGGGGAACGGAATTTACAACCTCTTTGACAAGGTTCTCGTCTTGGACGAGGGAAAGCAGATCTTCTATGGTCCTGCAGCTGCAGCGAAGCCATTCATGGAGAACCTAGGATTCGTCTATACAGATGGAGCTAATATCGGTTTGTATCCCTACTCCACTGTCTTCCGAACAGCGACTAATCCCGAGGGTTCTAGGCGACTTCCTGACAGGCGTGACCGTCCCTACTGAGAGGAAGATCAAGCCAGGCTATGAAAATAGGTTTCCTAGGAATGCCGATGCTATTTTGGCGGAGTATAAGAAATCGGCTGTTTACAGCAACATGATAGCCGCATATGATTATCCCACGACCACGGTTGCTCATGAACGGACGGGGGCGTTCAAGGAGTCTGTTGCGTTTGGAAAGACTACCCATCAGCCGAAGAATAGTCCGTTTACGACGAGCTTCGGGACTCAGGTCATAGCATGCACGCGGCGCCAATACCAGATCCTGTGGGGTGAGAAATCTACATTTTTGATCAAGCAGATTCTGTCCCTGGTTATGGCCTTGATCGCCGGCTCCTGTTTCTACAACGCCCCACAAACCTCCGCTGGCCTTTTCACCAAAGGAGGTGCTGTCTTCTTCTCGCTTCTGTATAGTACCATTGTTGCCATGTCTGAGGTTACGGAATCTTTCAAGGGGCGACCTGTGCTTGTGAAGCATAAATCATTTGCTTTCTACCACCCAGCTGCATTCTGCCTAGCCCAGATCACGGCAGACTTTCCGGTGCTGCTATTTCAGTGCACGATCTTTGCAGTCGTGATATACTGGATGGTTGGATTAAAGGCCACTGCTGCAGCCTTCTTTACCTTCTGGATCATCCTTTTTAGCACAATTTTGGTGAGTCACCATCAGGCCTACACGCCACTCTGTTCCCTCACTAATCTGATGCAGTGTATTACAGCATTGTTTAGATGCATCGGAGCGGCCTTTAGTACCTTTGAAGCTGCATCAAAAATCTCTGGCACTGCTATAAAGGGCATCGTGATGTATGCTGGCTACATGATCCCCAAGCCCAAAGTCAAGAACTGGTTCCTGGAGCTGTACTACACCAACCCTATGGCCTATGCTTTTCAAGCTGCCCTGTCTAATGAATTCCATGACCAGCACATTCCATGTGTTGGCAATAACTTGGTTCCGCATGGGCCTGGATATGAGGATGCTGACTCTGCCAACAAAGCGTGTACCGGTGTGGGTGGTAGTCTGCCAGGTGCAGACTACGTAACCGGCGATCAATACCTCTCATCGCTGCACTACAAGCATTCTCAACTATGGAGGAATTTTGGCGTTGTCTGGGGGTGGTGGGGCTTCTTCGCCGTGCTCACGATTATCTGCACTACGTTCTGGAAAGCTGGTGCTGGAGGGAGTGCTTCCTTGCTGATTCCACGCGAGAAGCTCAAGCAGCATCAAAACAGCATGGACGAAGAGTCACAGATCAAGGAGAAGGGGCAAGCCAAAGCTTCCACTGGTGACTCAACTGCAGAGGTGGATGGCAATCTCTCCCGGAATACATCCGTCTTTACATGGAAGAACCTTAAGTATACCGTCAAAACACCCTCCGGCGATCGGGTCCTGTTGGATAATATCCACGGCTGGGTCAAACCAGGAATGCTCGGGGCTTTGATGGGCTCTTCCGGAGCCGGCAAGACGACATTGCTTGATGTTCTTGCCCAGCGAAAGACCGAGGGCACTATCACTGGGTCTATCATGGTCGATGGCCGCCCACTACCTGTTTCTTTCCAAAGAATGGCCGGGTATTGCGAGCAACTGGACGTTCACGAACCCTACGCCACGGTGCGGGAAGCCCTGGAATTCTCTGCGCTGCTGCGTCAGCCCCGAACGACCCCCAAGGCCGAGAAGATCCAGTACGTCAACACAATCATTGACCTCCTCGAGCTCCACGATCTGGCAGACACCCTCATTGGCACAGTTGGCAATGGCCTTAGCGTAGAGCAAAGAAAACGTGTAACCATTGGAGTGGAACTTGTGTCCAAACCGAGTATCTTGATTTTCTTGGATGAGCCTACTTCTGGTTTGGACGGACAGTCTGCTTACAATACCGTTCGATTCCTCCGCAAACTGGCCGATGTTGGTCAGGCTATTCTTGTGACCATTCATCAACCCTCTGCCCAACTATTCGCCCAGTTCGATACCCTCCTCCTTCTTGCACGAGGCGGTAAAACCGTGTACTTTGGCGATATCGGGGATAATGGACACACCATCAAACAGTATTTCGGCAAGTACGGCGCGCAATGCCCTGTTGAGGCCAACCCAGCCGAGTTCATGATTGACGTGGTCACCGGAGGCATTGAGAGCGTTAAAGACAAGGATTGGCACCAGGTCTGGCTTGAATCGCCTGAGCATGGATACATGACCACCGAGCTTGATCGGCTGATTTCCGAGTCTGCCTCCAAGCCCTCCGGTGTGAATGACGACGGATGCGAGTTTTCGATGCCACTCTGGGAACAGACGAAGATCGTCACCCAGCGAATGAACGTCGCTCTATTCCGAAACACTAACTATGTCAACAACAAGTTCTCGTTGCATATTATTTCGGCTCTGCTGAACGGTTTCTCATTCTGGAGGGTCGGTCCTAGTGTGACAGCCTTACAGTTGAAAATGTTCACCATCTTCAACTTCGTGTTCGTCGCCCCAGGAGTGATCAACCAGCTTCAGCCTTTATTCATCCAGCGGCGCGATATCTACGATGCTCGAGAAAAGAAATCTAAGATGTACTCCTGGATCTCCTTCGTCATCGGCCTAATTGTATCCGAGTTCCCATACCTCTGCGTATGTGCAGTCTTATACTTCGTCTGCTGGTACTACTGCGTACGCCTACCTCACAATTCCAACAAGGCGGGAGCCACCTTCTTCATCATGCTCATCTACGAATTCATCTACACCGGAATTGGCCAGTTCATCGCCGCCTACGCACCCAACCCAACATTCGCAGCACTCGTGAACCCCATGATCATCAGCACCCTGGTACTCTTCTGCGGCATCTTCGTCCCATACACCCAGCTCAACGTGTTCTGGAAATACTGGCTCTACTACCTCAACCCATTCAACTACGTAGTTGCCGGCATGCTAACCTTCGACATGTGGGACGCCAAGGTCACCTGCAACGAGAACGAGTTCGCATTGTTCGACCCGACCAACGGCACCTGCGGCGACTACCTGAAAGACTACATGTCCGGCCAAGGCTGGCGCGTCAATCTGACCAACCCGGACGCCACCTCGAGCTGCCGGGTATGCGAATACCGCCACGGAAGCGATTTCTTGTCCACGCTGAACATCAACCATTACTACTACGGGTGGCGCGATGCCGGAATCACGGTCATCTTCGCGATCAGCGGGTATGCATTGGTGTTTGCCCTGATGAAACTTCGGACGAAGGCTTCCAAGAAGGCGGAATAGATGCTTGCCGTGTCGCTCCGTAGATGCCGGGTTGGTGTGTCTGGGTGCTAGGACCAGCTCTGACTGCATCTTGCACCGAATGAAGTTGGAGAAGTTGAAGGGACAGTACTCTGTCCCCTGTATGTATTGTACAGTTGTTTTGTTTGGCGTATAGAGGTTCAGTTTGATAGAATACACAATAGAGTATAGAACAATGGAAAAATAGAACGCGATCAATTTACTTTGGTTGCAAAGATCCCATCCCATTTAGATAGGCAATTCAGCAACATGAACTTCGCATTTAAATTGATACTGATCAAAGTCTCATGCTTCCTGTTCATCAGTCGTAATTCGTCTTTCTGAAAGAACTAAAAATCAACACTCATATACTATTTACATCGGTATATTTCACTCACTTACAACTCCATTACCACCTACTTCCAGAATCCACAAACAATTAACCAACTAACCAACTACTCCAACATAACCCTCCCCCTCCGACTCCCCCTCCTCCCCTCCCACCGCACCTTAACCCTCTCCACAACAGCCGGGATCTCAAACGCCCAATGACACAACAACCCCGCCACAAACCCAACAGCATCATTCTTGAACCCAACCAACAACCCCACCGTAACCATCATCACCGTCCACCGTTTCTTCCGCTCGTAGTCGCTCAACATGGGACCGATCTCGGGCGCCTCGTCACCGATGAGTCCGTTTCCGGCGGCCTTACGAATATCTCTTGCACCGGTGGTGTTTAGGCTCTCGCCTACACTGACTAGTTCTAGGCCTGCGGCGATGACCATCACGCCTAGGAGGGCGGTGGGGAAGCGTTTGAGGAGGCCGACGAGGGATTCTCCGAGGAAGAGGCCGATGAGGAGTTTGAAGAGGCCGAGGAAGATGATGCTAGCGCCGGAGCGGGCGCCGAAGCGGTATTGGGCTGCGAGGCCGCCGGAGCCGTGGCAGACGGGCATGGCGCCGAACCAGCAGCCGAGGAGGTTCATGGCTGCGACGCTGAGGCCGATGGAGGTGGTGGATGGGGTGGGGGTGTTGGGGAGGAGGTCGTGAGCGAGGTGGACGACGGCGACGACGGAGTTGAGGGTGGTGAGGGGGATTTGGCCAATGGCGGCGTCGAGGATGCCGAGGGACCATTCGTGCGGGGTGGGGAGGACGGTGTAGGGGTGCCAGATGGTGAGGGAGGGGAGGTCTGAGGCGAGGGTGGAGAGGATGATGGCGAAGAGGAGGCCGAGGAGGAAGATGATGAGGGCGTAGGGAGCGGTGCGGTAGACGTTGGTGGTGATGAGGAAGAGGAAGGCGGCGAGGGCCCAGAGACGGTTATCGGCCCATGAGGGGGAGAACCAGGTTAGGGAGGAGAGGAGGGAGTTGGCGGAGGCGATGATGAGGGATAGGCCGGCGCCGACTTGGATGCCTTTGATGATGGGGATGGGGATGGCGTTGGCGAAGCGGGTTAGGAGGCCGGTGACGCTGAAGAGGAGGATGAAGCCCGCGACGAAGAGGCCTGCGGCGGCGATGGTGCCGTTGGAGAAGTTGCGGGCGATGGCGACGGCGGCAATGGCTTTCATGGGCTGGACGGGGAGTGGAATGCCGAAGAAGAGACCGGTGAGAATATTGAAGAGGCCGGAGAAGATGAGGGTGCTTGAGAGGGAGACGGTGTTGTTCACCGCTAGGGCGATCGCGATGGGGAGAAAGGTGCCCAGGTCGCCCAGGGAGCCGGAGATCTCGGAGACATAGTGATGGCGGAAGGTGGAGAAATTGTGGGCGGTGATTTGACGGAGGTTCATGGTGAGCAATGCCTTGGTGGAAGAAAAATGGTTAGATGAGGGAGAGGAGGAAGAGAAGAAAAGAGAAGCGAGGGATGGATTGAAGCCAAAGAATCGCAGGCGGAAATGCGAGGAGATCCCCGCAGATAAGATCTGATCGATACGGACGTCATCCGATGCGGTCTGCGGTTGTTTCTTTATCCCGCGGAGAAGGCGTACTGACTCACCACTTTTACTCCCCCTGCCCGGATGGTCCAGAGGTTAAGATTCTCGCTTTGGGAGCCCCAATTCTTGAATGCGAGAGATCCCGCGTTCGAGTCGCGGTTCGGGCCTTTTTTTGTTTCATTCACAATCGGTTCCTTTTGCTTCTCAGAGGGAATAGACCGATGGCCAGCAAGTGGTGGATGTCGGGATTATGATACCAATGGTAGAGAAAGACCCAATGGAGGTTCATTATTCTGGGGGTAGTAGTATTGTATATCGTAGCATTCCATCAATCTTGTTAAAAATAGGTTGCATAGGTAGAGATGACACAATTCATTATCGTTCGCATTGCGATGATTCATAGTTGCTTAACTCGCATACAAGCGCGCGCTGTGATCTAGTTTCCTTGTTAAACAATCGCCAGTCACCTCAAACCAGGCCTGTTTCTTGGGAAATTGGCATGCTCAGCGCCCGCGGGATAGATCAATCATTGGCCAATTCGGTTGGACTGGAATCGACGCCCATGGATCAATCTGCGTCGCGTCACGGCGACGGCATCTTGAATGGCGTCATCGAACATCCCGACACCTGGACCCTTAAGGTCCGACAACAGATTGCTGCGGTCTTGTGCAACATCAAATGCACCATCCGTGGTGTCATAGACTATAGAGGGCATCCAGAACGCGGTCAACACGACGGTCAGTCCCACTGATCTGGTCGGCTGCTACCAGGGATGCACGAGGAGTGAATCGACTCTGTCCCGATCGCGGTGATAAGCCCACCCGGACAACCATCAGCCTCGGGAAGCTGTCCAATCATCGACTATTAGTCGAGATCAAGTGTATCGCCATTTGCGAATGCTGATGGATGAAGGGATAGGATGTATCGAATCATGTGCGCATCTTCGCGGTGCTCTGACGATGTCATGACCGAGACTGAGCAAGACACGCTCCAGCGCTCGATAACGAGGACATCCAATAGGCCTCGGTATCTTCTCCCCCCAAGCCCACGGCGCAAAAAAAACCCCCAATCACAAAAACTTCCCACTCGTAAATCTTGACCCAAAATCCGCCGCCTTATTCATCATCTCCCTTCTCTGCGCATTCGTGATCTTCGACGAAAGCGACATATCCTTCTCCTTATCAAAAGCCCTCGCGCTTGGATCATCCTCCTCTTCCTTCTTCTTCCCATTCTCAGCATCCCTGGCCGCCTGCTCGGCCTTCTCCCCCTTCCTCTTCTCCTCATTATACCGCAGAATCTTCTCCTGCATAGCACGGGAGGGTTGTGCTCCACGCGCACCCGAATCCCCCGTCCCCACAGCAGCACCAGGCCGGGTCTGCACACCCAGCACCTCATCCTGCAGACGCTTCATCTTCTGCTCTGGTGTTTCGGTCCAGGAAACGTCCACCCCGCCACCACCAGGCGTGGTGTTCGCCGCCCGTCCGGTTTGGAATTTCCGGTTTCGCAACTTGGTCGGGTCTACCCGGGAGGAGCGGTTCGAGCCGTCAATGGGTTCAAGCATCCAGGCGTCGCGCTGGGGAGCTTTCGGGGCGGTGGAGGTTTCGGATGACGGGGTTGGGGTGGGCTGGGAGCTGGTGGTGGAAGGTAAGCTGCCCTCGGGGGGAGGTAGACTGGGCCCGAAGTCGTCATCGTCGGAGCTGTCGGAGGAGGAGCTGTTATCTGCGGCGTCGGCCGGGGGTGGGAAAGCTGGTCCGATGACTCTGCGGCGTTTGCTGGCGTCTTCGCTGTCACTGGGGAGGGAGGGCCCAGCGGCGTATTTGCGCTTTTCGGATTCCATTTTGAAGATGGAGGGTGTGAGCGATTGGGTGGAATGCGGGGTATACGGCGGGTAGTGGGGTGTTGCAAGGCCGGCTTGCAGCTTAGTAGCTCGTAAGTGTAATGCGGATGAGTCTGGTAGTCGCCTGTACTTTGTTAAGGGACTGGCACTCAAGATGGAATTGAGCTCGAAGATGCAGGACTGCACATGGAGGAGGCAAACGTGGCAAACAGGTCAAATGGGACAAACAATATAGAGTCGGTCATGTGACTGCTGGAAACGGAAATGCTTCATATCCTACGGAGTAGTTCATTTATAACAATCCACTAAACCAGCTTATATCGGAAGAGCTTCCCATTTACTTATAACAGCCCTATTCCTACAATCATCTTCCATCACCCCGCTCAACCATCCAGCATGCTCCGCTCTGTTTGTGGATGCCTTGGTGCTAATCCCATCTCATTGGAAGAATTCCGGGACAGATTCCCCGACTGCACGGTGTACTCGATATGCTGCGCTATATCAGGACCACTATCCGTTCGCGCCACAGCAGTCAATTCACTACCCTGACTGGCAGTACGAGTCGTCACCCACGTCTCCGGCTTGGGGCTCGACGGGTCACGGCCACTCTGCTGCAATTGCTCCTGTGGTTTGATGATGCCCATCTCAACGTACCGGTTCATGTCATGCTCGTCCTGCTGCGAGGACCGGTGCCGGCGGTGGTCACTCAGTTCCCGAACAAACGTCTGGCCTTTCTTCCACCAGCTGGGCTTCCTCTGTCCGACTCCCACATCATCGGCAACTGCATTGTCGAATTCGTCCCGCTGGATGATCAAAGCCTGGTCGTCGTTGAGCTCACACAATCCACAAATGTTGAATAAAATGAGCAGAAGCAGCGGCGGCGTGTACCCTAGCCCGTAGAGCCAGCCCGAGTTAACCCCGTATTTCAAGGGTGACACTGTCCAGTCAAAAGAGGAAGCAATGGCGTATCCGATCTTCACCCCTAGCAGCGCAATGGCTATGAGAAACTGCGATGGGGCGGCATTCAGGTAGAACAGGAGCTGGCCCATTGTGCTGGTCGGCCGCATCCGGTAGCGGTAGATGCTATGCTCCAGGCTGTAGCAGATCACCAGAACTCCACCCATCGCTACGAAGCCGGCAGCACGCCACCGGGCATCTGTAGCGACCGGTTTCGCATCATTGATCTGTTGCTCCGGACTGCGCTGCATCTCAATGGGAGTCCACGAGCGCGGAACGGTCAAGAAGAAATTGGCGAAAGCGCATGCGTAGAAGAGGATGGGGAGCACGAACTCCTGGCGCTCTCGGCTGTTAGAAACTTGAAACGCATAAGGATCCCGGTCGTAGATCTGTCGTTCTTGCCACGAGCCCCTGGGACGAGTCAGATCAATTTCACAAGGTTAGGAGCGGGGCCCTAGTCATCACTTACCAATGCCGTACTCCTTCCCATACAGCTGCCATCATCCCTGGAGTAAGGAGAGTGTAGAAGACGCTCTGCAGGATCAACGGGACGCTCACGATATAGTCCCGGTCCACGTCGATGCTCATGAAACAGCTGATAGCCCCACAGGCGGCGACAAAGAGCATCCAGATCCACTTCCCCCGCCGGCCCATGACAGACCACCGGTGATCGACGGGCAGGTATCGTCGGCCATGTTTGCGCAGGTTGATCAAAGTGATGGCAATGGAGATGCAAAACATCAACGCAAACGCCAGACCGGCTGAGGCATGCTGACCCAGGTCTCTAATGGGTGCGTAGCAGGAGATTCCATGCACGAAAGACCCATTGGCGAACATTTGCGGTTGAAACTCATCAAAGGCGAGATAGCAGTCCGTCTCATTCGAAAGGGTCCCGTTGCTGAAGAGCGTGTAGTGGTAGTAGCTCAGTGCGGTACGATTGAAGTGAACTTGGTTGATCAGCACGTCGGTCGCATTGGCCCCGGCCTCAAAGGGGACTACAGCTCGCACGTATAACAGAGGCATGGCAAGGTGGTTCGTGTCAATGGGACACGCGAATCACCTCAACTGACCAGGCTTCTTGTCAACTTTTGGTGTCTCAATGCCGTGATGTTCATCGCGATAGAGCAACAAACAAAAGTTGAGGGATATCAGAGAATGAAAGAAAGCCGCATAGCACGACCACTACCGCTCGGATGTTGACGGAGCGATGACGCTAGGCCGCGACAAGGTTGTATCCAGGGCCAGTCGATGATGCGCGGAAAGCCCGCGGTCCAATAGGAGGGCCGGATGGCGCTCGCGATCCAGGCCATGATTGACTGCAAAAGACAATAGAGTCCATGACAGCGGGAACGCGCCTGTCAGCCAGGCATGGGTCCAGAATTAGGTTTGGGGAAGAGTGGTCTGGGTTGGTCGACCCGTGAGTGCTGGGAGCAGCTGGGGAGCAGGGAGCAACTGGGAGCAGCAGAAGGCGGTCAGAGCACTACTTCTCCATGGGATCCCTGGTAATAGAGGCAATTCGGGGGATATCGGATTTCCATCTGTTGTCATTTGTGTAACCTGTGTCGGTTCAGGCTGCCAGCATCAGCATTCCGCAAAAGCAATGTGCAAATGTGATAGGTGATGGATAGCAAACATGGCATGATTGGTCCAAGTCAGTCTTGTCACTTTAGTACTTCTGATACTATTCGGGGAGCTGAACCCAAGCCATCCAACCGGGATCAACGAACTTGCAGATGGTTGCAGATTAGTTCACTTGTTACCCTATTTGGGGCACCTGAGAAGCAATCCCACTGCACCAGATTACACTGAATCCGATTCGATGGCATCCCCTCACCTTTTCCTAGATGATTGGAGGGTCTCAGGGACATCATGTCCGTGGCTCATACTCTAAGCTCACATCCCCTAACTGGTAGATGTGGAAACAACCGTTCGGTGAGAATCCGTTTGCGGTTGTCGTCGTCGGTTGCCCTCATCCGACACTCACGTCACAGCACAGTTGTTACGCAAGGGAGAGCGCAGGACATCACCCACGACGAGGCAATCTATCGAGCATTTCTCATCTCACCCATATCATCCAGGTATTCGGAAGGGTATAACATGGCTGGTCCCGGGGATCTAGCGGCTACACGCTCTATGGAACCCAATTTCGTGGTTAGCCATGCTCCAGGCTTGATCCTGTCCATCTTCCTCTTCTATATCCTAACAGTAGGTCTCCAGTCATAGACTCGTGGAAAGGGGTGACTTACCCAGCGAACAACAGATTGTATATCGCGAACAAAGGAACTCGTTGTCTTCCGTTCCCGGTCCCTTCCTTTGCAAATGGACGGATATCGTTGTCCGATGCCATTCGGTCATCGGCAACCGACCGCGATATGTGCATCTTCTACATCAAAAATACGGTGGCTTTGACTCCTGCTGGCACAAAGCACTTTGGAGGCTAACTGCTTGCTTCTTATGTAGGCCCGGTCGTCCGAGTCGGCCCCGATGCTGTCGATGTCGCTGAGATCGCCAGCGCTCGAGAGATTCATCGCATCGGAGGAGGCTATCTGAAATCGCCGCGATATCGGTTATTGAAACACGAGGACGCGGAAAGCCTGTTCAATACTACGAATCCAAAGTTCCATAGTAAACATCGCAAGCTCCTTTCTTCACCTCTCTCGGATGCAAACTTGCTATCGGTGGAGCCATTGATAGAGGCCCGTGTTCGCTTGGCTATGCAGCGCATGGAAGAGGAGATGGCTGACCGTGGGGTGGCTGATGTCGAAAAGTGGTTCTTCTTCATGGCGACCGACATTATTGGGGAGTTGACCTTCGGGGAGTCATTCCACATGCTGGAACTAGGCAAAGTAACATACCCCGACGCAGGCCGGATCCATGACTGGGGGTTGATCAGTTGCACAGAAAAACCAGTACATCAAAGATCTCGAACTGACCGGCATGTTGGCTGGCATTCGGGCATCGTTTCCTATCGTGGCCACCCTTGCCGCATTCCTGCCGTTACCCTTCCTCAGAGAAGTCAACGACAGCCGGGCACGCACAGTCAAGTGTGCGATAGAGTTGATCAATCGGTACAAACAGTTACTGGCCGCCGATCCCATTAATGTCAAGCCCACCTTGTTCACCAAGCTGTACAATGCTGGCAAGGAAGGTTTGCCCGATTCTGAGATCCGCGATGATGCCGACGACTTCATCGTGGCTGGCAGTGACACCACTGCCATCACTTTAACTTACCTAACATGGGCAGTATGTAAGGCACCAGCAATCCGGCAAGCACTGGTGGCTGAACTGGCCGCACTTCCGGATCAATTTAGCGACAAGGATTTGCGGGACTTGCCCTATATGAACCAGGTCATCGACGAAACCCTGCGCCTCTATCCCGCAGTACCTTGTGACTTGCATCGCATTGTACCATCGCAAGGGGCAACGCTGGGTGGTCATTGGGTTCCTGGGGGTAGCAATGTCACCACACAGTTATGGAGTCTTCATCGAGATCCTGACGTATTTGCCCATCCCGAAAGGTACTCCAACATAGATCCTGTAGTTGAGACCGCCAATTTTATTGACTGTTCAAATAGGTTTGACCCCTCCCGATGGGCTTCACCCACCAAAGCGATGAAGGATGCGTTTATGCCCTTTGGGGCAGGAAGCCGCAGTGAGTGCGAGTCCCAACATTTAGGGCAACTAACCCTGACAGTGATAGACTGTATTGGAATGCACTTGGCTCGAATAGAGCTGCGCTTAGCTACAGCCCACTTTTTCCGCCAATTTCCGATCTCGGAGGTATCGATCAAAGAAGGGATGAGCGATGAAGACATGAAGGAGGTCTTGTACTTTCTGCTATCACCAAAGGGGAAACGGTGTCTGATGGAGCTCCGATAGGAGGTACCTCATTCCGGTTGCTGGAGCAGAAGTCTATCGTCTGATCACCGATGTCATACCAAGACGATAGATCTTTGCTGTCCATTGATGAGACATGCCATTCGTAGTTAGCTTTGGCCAGGGCAATTGACAAGAATTTGGCTTCAGCACCCTCGTCCTTTCAGAATAACAAACTGCGGAAACTCATTCCGGACATGGGTTGCGCGAATGCAAATTTTGTTAACAGTGGGTCAAGTTAGACTTCTGGTCAATCTCGCCCAGCATTTTAGCCTATATATAGGAGATTGATGTGATAGTACCAGCGCCAGGAGACTTTCTCTGAGAGCATCTATTAATGGCCCAAATGCCGTCGCGAGCCCACTTGAAGCTGAGAGAAGAACGAGCACGACAAGACGCTGCGCGGGGGGGCCAGAACGAGACCAGAGAGAAGACAGTGACACAAAGACCCGCATCCCATTTTATCAAAGGCTCATCGGGCAATGAGGGCGTGCGGGCTGGTCGCGTAGTCACAGACAGCAAGCCCGACAAGAAATAGCATGACAATGCTGTAGATCCACCAAACCGAGTACCGGGCAAGCAGCTTGCCAAAAAGAAGCTGAGTAGTGCTAACAACCATGGTGTCAACCCTGGAAACAAAGATCCCGGGCAGGATGACAAAGTAGAGCAAAGTAGAGCAAACTCTGAATAAGCCAACCTAGAGAGCAGAATACTACCTGGCACGGTTGGATTCGGCCGAACAATATTAGTGATTCGCTAATTCAAGGCTAATGCTCCTGCACAATTGCTGACCTCATCGGGGGACAGCATGTTCCTGGCTGTTGTATAAGCCGCAGCTGTTTCAAATGAATCCCACACAAATGGGTCATTCTAGACACGCCAGACCCCTCTTAAATACTCCTTTGCCTTTAGACATGGCCATGCCAGGTGAGATTCTGCTTCTGAAAGCAACTCAATCAAGATTTGTGTTTCAGTCGGGTCATCAAACAATTCACCACATATTGCAATGACCAGCGCAGCGCCAATCCGCGCGATCATAAACTCGGGATTGGACATAGAGATTCCACAGATTACCCGGACGCTGGATCGTATACTCTCATCATTACTTTGCCCCATTCTTGCTTGCTGAATCCGTGTAAGACAGCTCTGAGCGTTAGAGGCAAGCAGAAGAACACGCGCGAGTTCAATATGTTGACGTGCGGCAACATGGTAATCAATTGCATAGCACATATGCGGGAATGGATTCGCAGGGGAGATCCTATTTTGGGAGTAAATCGGCTGGAATGATTGCGGGCAAAGACGTTCCCAGTCGTCAATATACTGCATTAGAGACTGCCAGTTGTATTCAGACGCTGTAACGTCCCCATAAGCAAAATTGGTGGCCTTTGCAGCATGGGCTATTGCTCGAAGAGCCCACATCCTTTCAGAGGTGGGATCCAAAGATGTGTCGATATTGCAGTGGTCTTCCAAGTTCCCTATCGGGCGTCGGATGAGATTAGCTACGTAAATTTCTGATCGCAGCACCACCAGAAAAGCAGCATCTGTGAAACTTGAGCGATAGACATGCCCTTCTGTAATTCGAAGGAGAAGTTGAGCGGATAGCGTATGAGTCCGGAACGACTCTTCGGGGGTTTCTTTGTAGATATCAGCAATCCTTAATGTATTGAACGGGAATCCGAATCAGACAAGATACCTGTCATTTCCTCAAAAAAGCGGAGAATCACAGCCGAGGCCAATATTGTATCATTCAGGGTTCTTTCAGGGTCATCCAGCGCGGCTATTAGACTCCTGAGACACCGTTTCTGGTATTCATCGGCGATTCGGTTGTGCCGGTGCAAGGATGAGCTCTGGTGCCGGGCAGATACTGCCAGGACAGCATATAGTAGAGTTATATCAGTCGCCGCTTTGTTGCCGATATATGTGCGAAAGTGTTGCTGTGGATCACAGTAGTCGAACTATGTTAGCAATTATCGTTAGTAGTTGAAGGAATTAGCCACATCTTTGGACTCTTCCTACCCAAGGGGAAAGCGTCGTAAGAAAGTATTTTAGTAGCGACGCTTCAAATTTAGACTCCAGGGGCCACGGCAGCTTGTCCAAGTCGTCACGAGACATAAGCTCGTCTAGTGTTATTGCAGCCTGAGGGTCATCTCAACATTTCTGATGTTTTCTACCAAGGAAGCAGCCATACCTCTAACCTCTCCGGCGAACATGACGGATTGATTGGCACTTCAGCATAACTGGAAGAATTACTAAGACCCGAGGGTGAGCCTTGGGAGATTCCAATAACATCACTGCCCTTCACCTCTGCGCTGCATTCGGGTGCTGCATGGTCTTCGCTGGCTTCGATCTCAGGACTTGTATTCGGTGGTGAAGCCGGTCTACTTACGGCAGGAGGGTGTTGCGTCATATAAAATATCGTCTTTCTTTCACGAGTACATTGGAGGTTTGCATTGTTACAGGCGGTACAAGACTGGCTTCCTGCTCTTCGATCACCTGGACTTGCCTTAGCACAAGGGACGCGGCAAAGTGTGGACTTGCTCACATCGAATATGTCGAGTTCGGCAACGATCACTTCTATGGTTATTAGCATTGTGCTGTTTGATTGGGGCAGAGTGTCGCACCAGGCTTGATATCGCCCTAGTCGTGATATGTTCATGGTTGAATGCCTAGGTGGGATCAATCGCACCAGATGGCGCGGGGAGTTGGGGAAAGTTCACTTGATTGAATATGCGGGGATGGATTGTGGGATTCAGACATCCCCGGTCATGTGCCATCGTTGATCAGCTGACACAAGGTAATTATTTGCTCCGGCAAAGAAGGACCGGATCTACTCCACGGATATTTCTACTGTTCACTTTGATACTTCAGGTAGTGAGAAGAGAGACCACCTCTGGTAACTCTCCCTTTGACATTCGTTCTATCTTTAAACAGTCGTCTCACAACTGAGCTACGAAAGAGTGATATAGTTTGATACTTCAGGTTCATTGAACTCCTCTCATCCCAATCAATGTTAAACAATTACTATGCAATTCAAACAAAAGAGCCATTTCAAGATAAACAGGAAATGCCTGAAGTCTTCAATGCAGTCATTGCATCGACTCTATCAGTCACAACGCCGTCGTCTCACCTTCACGGGCAGTGGACCAGGATTCATGTTGAGGTGCTCATAAGAAGTCTGCTCCATCGATGGATCCACGAGCTCCAAATCATAACGATGGATGGTGGACGCAATGAGAATGGTCTGTTCCAGGTAGCTGATATTCCGGCCAATACAACCACGAGCACCGGCACTAAAGGTGATAAAGTATGGCTGCAGCTCCTTTCCTCGTTCTCCCAGCCAGCGCTCAGGACGGAATACCTCTGGATCTGAGAAGACTTTCTCATCACGATGGGCGACATATGAGGACATTGACACGGTAGTATTTCCCGGAACCCACTGGCTTAGAATCTCACAGCCTTCCGGGGGCGTCTTCCGAGGCAGGTTGAACGGTGTGGGTGGGAGAATTCTCATGCTCTCATCTAAGCATGCTCTCAGATACGGGAGATTCTTCACCTTGTCATAAGGGATTGACACTTCGTCATCATCCGCCACTATATCAACTTCCTCACGGAGCCGAGCAAGTACGCCAGGATGCTTCAGTAGCATATACATTGCGTTATTGATCGCAACGGCAGTAGAAATAGACCCGGCGTTGACTAGAACCAAACAAAGATCCTTTAGTCGCCGACGTTCTGGAAAATGATGATAACTTACGCATGATAGAAATCTCAGCCCCAATCTCGCCAAAGGGCAGATAATTGGGCGACCCATCTTTCGATTCCATCAATGCCTGAAAAAAGTCCTCCAGCCGTTTCCCTTCCTGATACTGTTGTAGCCGTTTCCGGACCTGATGAATCACAATCCCATCATACCCGTCACCTCTGGAGAAAAGTTCTCGATATCGAGTCGGCAATCTTCGAGACCATCTAACCAGTGATTTGTACCATCCATATGTCCATACGAGCTGAGACTGAGCCGTAATCTGACTATGGAGACAGTCCCGATAGCTGACAAGACGAGTGACGCCATCAAGAGACTCCGAGATTGTCATATCGTCTCCCTGTTCCAGGAATCCCAGCGAGGAGTTCAATCCAATATCTGCAATTGCATCCATCGTGAAGAAATTCGTCCAGGCACGCCAATCAATAATATCCCCATCCCCTCCGCCTTCTCCAGTCACAGGGCAACACCTATCAAACCTCCCACACAATTTACTCACCTTATCCACAATTTTATATTCCCACCCCTCGAGATTCTTCAAGGCATATGCACTCGACAAAATCTTTCTCTTTCGTTGATGTTCCTTTTTATCCACCACATCCGCAAGATGAGAATGACTTCCGGCTAACAATCGGTACATATCATCCTTGATGCACTTTGTCGAGTGACCGTAGATATCCTATCCACATCAACCTCATTTCCATACAACAAAAGAATACAGAACAAAGATATCTCACCTTAATCGCCCTCCCATCACCAAACGACAACGCATTCGGCCCAATTCTTAATACAGGATGACGTTTATGCAACTCAGCCAACCGCTTTGACCGCGACCCACCAGCACTGAGAATCATATAGGGGATGTTGGTCACTCCCGCGAGGAAACTGATCGTAGGATAGCGTCGTAGACCTTTCACATCTAGGAAATACACCACAATTGGATATAGAATAACCCAAGTGAGAAGTACCAACACCAAGCTAATCACAATAATTCCGTACATTGTTGTCTTGCGTTCTTTCTTCCTTCCTTCCTGAGAAGATATAACGAGATGTAGGATAGATTCTCAACAGGAATCTCGTTACGATATTTATATCATATTATTAAGCCATTTAGCAACCGTCTCAGAATATCCATAGACCGAGCAAAGCATGCGAGTAGCGATCCACCTGATACGCAACATATCCCCTCTCGATTAAGATCTCCGGAGTATGTATGGATGGATGTATCGGCCACCGGGCAATAATGCCAAATCAAGCAGGTATCCCCGCGTGACGGGTGCTTTACCCGATATGGGAATCAAGACCCACTATTTACTATTTACACTTCGTATGGCCCTGGGCCAATCATCCACTAGATGCGGGATTGTTACACAGTGCTTGCTTACGCCCCTTGCTTCATCGTCTAGATGGAACTTGCCAGGACTTCACGAGGTACCCATCTAGACTGTCAACTGAATTAGAATCTCTAATGGATGGGGATTGGCTCTTATCAAGTGGTAGCTGCTGTGCACTTCCGTATTATAGGTAGAGCTAAAAGAGAAGGAAGGAGAAACGAACATCCCCGAGAATTGATCCTACCAATAATGATCTGTGATAGACTGTATAAGGTTGTCTGGATACGGCCGGGCATGGTAGTCGATAAGCATATACTTTAACAAAGAATCAACACCGCAAACACCCTAATATTATTCAAAGAGAGTCATGTCAGTAGTGACTTTGTTAAAGGATTCATTGATGCAGCTGGCACATACCGTTAACAAGAAGTTAGGTATACTGGCCTGCATTACTTACTGATGGCGAAGTTCAACAAGTGACTACTTTCTTTATCTTCCGTTCATATAGCAAGGCAGGTAATATAGTGCATAGGGTAATTACTCCATCGAGTCTTGGTAGAGACCCATTGTAATAGCCGGAGAGGGGAGGGGTGGGAAGGGAACTAGGCCATTTGGTTGGAGTATATCCATCAGTCGAGAGAGGTAAGCACTACTAGGTAATGGCGGGAATATTTCCTCATGGCTGGCTGGCTGAAATACCTCTAACTGTCATGGGGTTGGTTCGCTCTTTCCTTAACGTCGCTACAGGTGTCATTCAAAGAGGTTTTTTCTTTTCCCTGGAAGGGAATCAATTACAAGCTTCATTGCTATCCATCATCTGATGGATGAAATGATATCCCATGTAAGAAATGATAAATAATTCAATGAATGCGTTAGTTGTATTCAAGTGAATATCTGGGGATGGGATCTGGGGTTGTATGCAAATAAGCAACTAAGCCTTTATGAAGTACATTTTCTACTAGGAGGGATAGTGGAGGTGTCTGGCATTGCAGTGGGTGGTTTAGGTAGATACATGGAGTCAGTTTATCCTGATGATCATCTATACGGATTCAAGCATACCTACCCGGGTTCGATAGACTGGGCCATCACAACTATTACACAAAGAGCAAGACGAATGTTATTACAAGTCTATCTAGAGTGGAGAACTATGCCATATTCACGTGGTATCTGTTGTGGTAGTATACATGCCATCTATATCGAACACTTTTCTCACAGGTCCAAGATGGGAAAAAAACATTATGAAATCTCGTTTCCGGGACCGGCCCTTGGACAAGCCGGTCTCGGGGATGTGCGTTTCGTTAGGGCGTTCAAGTCCCGAACAGGAGTGATTGTTTTCCGCGGAAGGGATCAATAGAAGTCGTCGTTGTAGCGATCGCGACGGTCGCGGCCCTCACGGCTGCCGCGGCTGCCACGGCCGCTCTCGCGCTTGAAGAGAGGGCGACCATCTCTGGTCTCCCAGGACGAACCGCCACGGTTCGAGGAGCGCTGGCCGCGGTCACCCCAGCTATCTCCAAAAGAACGGCCACCCGAACGGTAATCAGAGCGGCCACCTCCAGAACGGAAATCAGAACGACCACCCGAGCGGAAGTCTGAACGGCCACCCGAGCGTCCGCCGAAAGGTCCGGACCGGAAGCCACCACGCTGGGAACGCTGGGGCATAGCATCGCCTGATGACAGGGCCCTCATGACGATGGGCGAAACGTGCGGGGTTTGGGGCAGATCATATCCGTACTGTGAGAGTTCTTCCATGGAAGGAAGGGCCAGGCTGCCAGGGCGGAAACGTCCCATCAATGTGCCGATTTGAGACTTCCATGCCTCCACGCGGAGGTCCTGGGGAGTGTTCTGCACCGCGGCCTTGACTTGGCGCAGAGTCTCGGAAGAGGCGGATCCGTCTTGCTCGATCTCTTCGCGCATGTTCACGTGGGCCAGGGGGATCGAAGTGCTCTCTTCGATCGGGAGGTTAGAAAACATCTTCCGGAAGGAGCTCTTCTCGCCCTCGTGCAGGAAGATCCATCCTTCACCGCTCTTGTTGGCTCGTCCCGTACGTCCCAGTCGGTGGATGTAGGTCTGGTGGTCGCGGGGAAGTCCGTATTGGATGACGTGGGTGACGTCGGGGAAATCCAGGCCACGCGCCGTCACGTCGGAAGAGAAAAGAATGGCAGACTTGTCTTTACGGAATTGGTCGGCCGTTCTGGTTCTCTGAGCCTGAGTCAACCGCGAGTGAATCTCGTAGATCGGGAGACGGCCAAGAGGGTGTCCGGCCCTGGGGTTCTCGGGGTCGTTCTTGAGCCGTCTGAATACAGCGTTAGCCATGGTGACCATCATGGTCGAGTTCAAGTAGACAATGGCCTTGAAGGGCTTGGCGCGGAGGTCTTCGGTGTTTTGCTTCACCAGCTCCAGAATCGCAGGCAATGCATTCTGGAAGCCATCCATGTAGACAGCCTTCTGAGGAACACGCATGTGCGTGGGGGTCTCGTTAGCAGACACGGTCTTGATGATCCCGAAGCCGGGCTTCATGGTCTTCCGAACCAAGTCCATAACCTCGTCGGGCACCGTGGCGGAGAACATGAGAGTCTGACGCTCGACCTCAGCGCGGTCGGGCAGGAGCGCCGTGATCTCACCGATCTCCTTGGAGAAACCATCGTCAAGCAGACGGTCAGCCTCGTCAAAGACAAGGGCAGACAGCTTGGGAGCCTCAACACCGCTGTAGGGGTCATCCAGGAGATCCTTCAGACGACCGGGGGTACCGACCAAGATATGGCAGCCCTGTTCCCGAATCCTGATCAGACCCGACTTCTTGTGTGTGCCACCCACTGCCGTCTGCACCTTCAGACCCGTACCATACACCAAACGCGTCGCCTCATGGGCAATCTGCTCTGCCAACTCCCGAGTAGGGGAAATGATGATAGCCCGAATATCGGGGGGCACACGTGAAGTCCGGAATGAACGGCCGGTATTGCGCAAGGCAACCGATGGGTCGGTGAGAATCCGCTGGACGACGGGGATCAAGAACGCCAGAGTCTTTCCAGTTCCAGTCTTTGCCTGAGCCAAACTGCAAGGGAAGGGTCATGGTCAGCCACCATTACGAATCGACAAGGGGGAAGGGCCACTCACAGATCATTGCCATCCACGGTATGCCGGATAGTCTTCGATTGAACTTCAGTCATGGTTTCAATGCGCATGTTTTTCGTCACGGTCTGGATGATCTTAGGATCGACCAGGCCCTCGGTGGCCAAATCTTCGAAACGATCTAGTTGCTTGGGCTCGGCTTCTTCAGAGGCAGATTGCGGGATCTCGGCCTCAGCAGAGGCTGAAAGATGGGCAGGGGAGGGATGGTACAGCGATCTCGCAGTACGAGAGACCGCGGGGGCTGATGAGGCAAGCCATTGTGGCTGTTGAGTCGTCGATCTGACCAGCAGAGACCGGGAAGCACGCAGCGCATGGACGACGCCGGAGCGGCGGAAAGCGCCCAGCATGATGAGAGCTCGGAGGTTTCTGGTGGGTGAACAGTGGGATAGCAAGGAAGATATCACCGAGAATGAAGATGAAAAAGATGGAAGGGAAGGAAAAAAGGCGGGAGATGGATGGGAGATGGGAGGATGAAAGATGGCAATGGAAGCAGATAAAAACGCGACCAAAACTGATCGGCGGAAAAAATGGACGGCAGAAAACCAGGCACCCCGGGCGGTGACGCCACCCCCGGTTCTCGCCTGGTCGAGACTCATCTCATCTCATCGCTCATATCTTGGGGGTTTTTGGTGATTCTGTGTAATTGTATGGCCCTGTTCGTTGCCATCCATCATAGCCAGGCTCTGTTGGCGCCACAGTGGGTCTGACACGATGTCGATCAAGTCGCAGCCTATCCAAATATCCAAAGATCCGGAATCTAGATCTGGAACCAAAACATTGAACTTTCCAGAAGGATCGTCCATGACTGGCATTTAATTAGCATAGACAGCTCAGTCGAAGCAAAAGCAGCCTATAGCTTTCTGTAATCACAATGGGGCCACGTAATTGTCCTTGAGAGGAGGGAGTTGGGAATGAGGCGGGCGGGATGAGGATTTGAGGATGCGGAGCGATCGTGCTGGGGGAATTGGTGGGTTTTGCTTTGGTCCAGTCTTGGGGCTATAACTGCAAGTGCACCCATACTTGAACACTCCTATAGCTTGCTTGGTTGCTAGAACAGATGCATTGTGCTAGATAGAAGGGAAGACTTAATGGTTCAAATAAGACAGATCAGGTCATAGCTTCATTTCTATCTAGAATTCTAGATACCTTATACCAGCACATCCTCTACCATGAATAAACATTACGTACCCTAAAGAACAGTCAAACCTAGATAATACCCTTTTTTAACACCTCTAACCCATATTCCTTCCGTGCCAGCCCACCTCATCCGCTAGGACTCAATCTCCCCCTGAAACTCCCTCGTCAACGAATACACCGACAGATCCGAGAAACTCTGATGCGTGGCTGCTGGAAGCAGCTGTCTCTGTCTGCCGGTAGCCACCGTCGTCGGGGTAGCAGCCATGCCTGCCGGTGGCAAATGCACCGGAGACATGAGATCCCGCACATGGCCTGGGAACAACCCCTTGTCGAGATCGCTCTGCCAGAGACGACGGGAGGCATCAAAGGCCTTGTTGACGAGATCGCGGCGCAAGGACTCATATTCTTGGAATATGGTAGGGAGGGGGGCGTATAGGTTGCGGGAGAGGATTTGGGTGAATATGAGGGCGTCTTCGATGGAGTAGGCGGCGGATTCGTCGCGGGGTGGCATCTATTGTGAGATAAACGGGTTAGCCGTTGCTCTGAGTATAGTTGATATGGTGAGACTTACCGCATGAGCTGCATCTCCTAGGAGGAGAATTCGACCCTTGTGCCATTTCCCTCGTTGTCGGACCTGATACACCGGGTATAGGGCCCAGTCTTCGATGGTGTCGATGAGTTCACGGATGCTGGGAAGGGCGGATTTGGCGAATTGTGTGCGCACGAGATACCGGATGGACATCTTCATGCTGGCTTGTTCAGGGAAACCGAGTTTCGAGGTGGCTTGGTAGCGTTCAATGAGGTGTTCGTTAACGCGGAGGATAGCGGCGGAGAAGATCTTCTGGCGGGCGGGGTCGCAGTAGCTGGTGAGGAGGGAGCTGTGGCGAGTGAGGTGGACGGCGGTTTGGTCGAAGTGCATGGGGAGGGAGAGGGCGGAGGCGTCGGTGACGCTCTGGATGAAGGAGATGCCAGTGTATTCGGAGCGATTGTCGGGATCGACGATGCGCGTGCGTGTGATGGAGTGGACGCCGTCGCAGCCGAGCACGAGGTCGCCTGTGGCGACGGAGCCATCTTCGAAAGATAGGGTGACAGAAGAGTCGGCCGTGGTGCCGCCGACGACTTTCTTGTTGTAGTAGACCGAGACGGTGGAGGAGTGGGATTCGAGGACAGATAGCATGGCGCGAGAGAGGGCGTTTCGCATCACTCGCCGGCCCTTGTAGCCCCCGTATCCGAGGCCGTTTTCGTCGGTGAATTTGAGGGGCCCGAGTTTGCGTCCTGAGCGGAGGGAAAAGAGATCGATAAGGTCGACTTCAATGCCGGCTTCACTGCCCATGCGATTGAGTTCGGACAAGACGCCCAGCTTATCGAGATAGTTTTGCGCTGTCGGGGTGAGACTGATAGCGCCTCCAGAGACGGACAGGCCCGGGGCGCCTTCGAAGACGGAGATCTTGAGATCGGGGATGACGGAACCCAGTTCCTTGGAGAGAGAAATGGCGCTGGCAAGGCCCGCAATGCCGGCGCCAACAATGAGGATATCGCGAGGCATGGTTGGGGGCTGCATGGTGGTGTGTGGAGGGATTGCTCGTCCTTGTTGTGTCTATCTTCTGCTTCTCCCTGGCTCGTGACCGTCGCGGGGACTTGCAATCGACTATAAACCAACCCCTCCCGGGGGCCAACTCAGAGTGTTACACAGGCAATCAGTCAATCAAACCATGGTTAGCCCTGGAGAACCCGGGGGGCTGGCCAGAAGTACCAAAAAGATGAAAGATGAATGTTTGCTGGGGTCGAGACTAGTCAGGAGAAGCGAAGCGAGACTGAGAGAGGGGGAAACGAAGAATTCCCGACTAGACTAGACCAGACAGACCCTGGCCACCGTTGCCCAAACGTAACGGCTTGTGCAGCGCTTCTCCGCCGCCGGCCGAAACTAGGCGTCTGGGCCAATTAGCGGGCGGCCGATCGTCTGCAGGCCGCCCGAGCCAGGCCCGGCGGCGGCTGAGGCAAGCCGCCCGATTGGCGGGGCCGCCCATAAGCTTGGCCCGCGGCGGGTCTAGACGCCCGCCTGCGCCTCGGCTTTCTGGCGCTCTGCACGGCACTTGCGCTGACATGAACAACAGTCAAGCAGCATTGGTATTATGATTCAGGAGGCAGTTGGATTGTAAATCTCTGTTGTCAAGGAAACCAATAACATTCACATCAATATGTTGGGATCAAACCACATCGACAGTCACACGTACCACCCTTCCGCGCTAACTCGGTACGTACCTGTGTCCAACCGGAACCGGAATCTCCCCGTGACGTCAATCCCACGAGAGCCCAGCCAGCCAGCCAGTCTTTGCGGGGTATTCCTATCTATACGAACTGCGATCCATCAAACAAAGCCAGTGTAGGCATCATAACCCACTCGACGCCACCGTCCCCACCACCATCATCATCACCACCAAGATGAACGTCTTCAACGAACAACCCAGCTCCCTCACCCTCAGTACCCCCGAGGGTTCAACCACGGGGACCACCGTCGCCATCCTCCTCGAAGAACTCCGGTACGTAAACAAACACACCCATCCCATCAACACCATCCATCCCTAACCATCGCCACCACCACCAAAGCCTCCCCTACCACATCCACTTCCTCCCCCAGCCCACCACCACCACACCCTATACCTTTCTAGACCGGTTACTTCTCACGGACGTCCATCGCAACGGCCACACCACCGTCCTCAACGACTTCAGCTCCATCACATCCTATCTCCTCACCCAGTATGACGAGCACCATCGCTTCTCTTACCCCGACGGGTCCCCGGAATCTCTCGCCGTGGGGGACAGAGTACGTCAATTGCTGGGCCGGATGGAAGCGAAGGATTCAGAGGATGGAAAGCCATGCACCCCCATGGTGAGGATGATGTTGAGCTTGTATCTGCATATGGAGGAATATTTGCAGAAGACGAAACAGAGGTTTTTGGTGGGGGATAAGTGGTATGTATTTATTTGATCCCTTGGGTTGGGGTAGGTATGGGTTGTGAGTGTTGACGGGTAGATGATAGTACGCTGGCGGATCTAGTGCATTTCCCGTTTGTCGCGGCGGCGGGTGTGCATGGCTTGGATTTGGAGCGGTTCCCTGAGTTGACTTCCTGGTATGATCGGTTGGCGAGGCAGGGGGCCGTGAGGAAGGGGATGGAGGCTATTGGGTTTCGGGTGGAGGATAAGTAGGGGTGCAGGTTTCACCAAATGGTCATTGAACAGAAGCGCAGTTACGAAGACATGTCTAGCAGGTTTGGGGCATTAATTGATATCACTAAATGATTCGTTCATCCAACAATATCTTCATTAAGCGGCTTAGTCCCGTATATAACATCACGGCCGTGTGGCTGCGGACATGCCATCACCCCCAGGCAGTCCGGCCAGGAACATTACTCTCGCAACTCATAAATTAGAATTAAACAACATGAACATGCGTATTATCTCGGATCCAGACCGGGGTGGGAAACCCCGCCAGTCATCCGTGGGTATCAAGCACAAAAACATCCCCCAGAATCATACACCAAGGCCACAATTCTCATCCAAATGTCAGTGAGAAGTTTGTCTTCACCGGGTATATGCAATTATCTCTTAGTAGTAGATCTTCTCCGAAAAGATAGGAGGAACACCCTTGTCTTGGTCCCAGCGGATGTTGTTCTTCTCATCAAGCCAGGCATCCTCGTCGGTGATCTCGATCACACGGGAAGTGTGCTTGATCTCCTGGCGGCTCACGCCCAGCTCATCCCGAGGAATCCAGAGAAGAGGAGGCTGTGCCTTGATGGAAGGAGGGAAGTAGGCATCACGCTCCACCTCGGCAGAATAGGTGGCGGTCTCCTGGGCGCTGGGGACCAGGCGCCGCATCTGCACGTAGCCGTCGTACTTGTCCGGGCGCAGATACCGGAGGAGGAAGTTGGGCTTCTCCGTGGGGGTGTCGGTCACAGTCAGACCCTTCTCGGCGGAATCGACATTGGCCACCCCGCTGTCACGCGCCCCAGAGCCACCAGCAAGACCTTCATCCGATGCCTCCCCGGAGTGACTCAACTTGGTCTCTTCCCGAGACAGCAGGGCTTCTTCTTCCGCTTCCAGGTTCTTCGGTAGGTAATTGATGAGAGGCTCCAGTGCGCTGTTGAGGGCTACGTGGTAGAGGATACAGACAATCAGGAGGATGATGAGGAGAATCAAGGGACCAAGGGCAATTGTGTTGGCGGCAGTTGCGATAGCAAAGAGACCGATCAGGCAAACCATCAGGAGATAGCAGCCCACCGTCAGATGTTTCAGGGCTTGAACGTAGGCCCTGCCTTGAGTGTCGATATCGGCATTCGTCACATAGAGCATATTGTACCGGTAGGCGAAATAGAAGAGATAAAGACCGATGGCTGCGAACCCGAGCACGAGGGGTGCGATACACGAATAGACAATAGCTGCATGCGTGGACAATGGTCAGCCTGTTCAAACTCCACACATATACTTGGCTACCAGGTAATTCTTACCAATGACTGCGAGAAGAGTGAAAACGGGATACACGGTTCCCCAGCCGAGACCAGAAAGGCTGGACCAGCGAGTGTACATCTTCCGCGGCGTGCTATCCAGCAGCTTGCCCAGAATCTTCCCGAGGATCAAACCACTGATCTGCAGCAAGGCACCGGCGCTGAAAGACAAACCCTGCAGAATAATGTAGGAAATGTAGAAGTTGGAAGCAGTGGGGATATTTTGAGCCAGCAGGGACGCGGCTGAAGTGGGCTTGTTGATGATCTTGGTGACGACACTGGAGGCGGAGGATGCAAGGGTGACAACCAGGAAGACCTGGATCACTTCGAACGCAAAATAGAAGTTCTGTGTAGTCAACTCCACCGCGGCCGCGGTGGGAGCACCGCCGAGTTTTGCCGCCACTGCCAAAGATCAGAATGGGCCCGACTTGGGGAGACGTGGGGTTAGTTTTCGAACTTACATCGGAGGATAATGGGCAGCAACGCCATGAGCACGGACATCAAGACAGTAGGCAGTAGGGACGTGATGACACCCAGAATCCAGCTTGGAACGTCCTCAATGAAGCCAAGGAAAGGAACCTTGTCGACAATGTAGTTGATGTTCGAGATAGTACCGACAACGGCAGTTGGGATAGCCCAGAAAACAATCAATGCGATGACAAATGCGATGGTCGCAGAGTAGCGAATGAGCCGCTCCCACCACTTGATACGCAAGTTGGACCAGATGACCTGGGTGGGTTCCAGGCCGATGTAACGAGGCGCCATGCGCAGGGGGGAATTGTGGGCCACTGAGTGCAAGTTAGCATTGCAGGGATATGGAGGGGGAACGGGCATGCTAACCGGACTGGTAAGCCAACTGGGCATCGACCTGGTGGTGGAACTCAACAAAAACCGATGAAACAAGGTCTGCATCACCAGCCCGATGTCTGGCCTGGAGCTCCTCGATCTCCGGACTAAGACGTTCGATCTCAGACCTCGCCCAGTTGATCGTATCCACCTTCTTGCCGACAAGTATCGTGAGACGGTGCGTGGGACGGTCAGAGGGTCTGACCCAGCGGGCTGCAACCGAGCCAGACTCATCGTCAGAATCGTTGCAAAGAGTGTCGTCTGCAGTCTGGCCATCCTCCGTGTTTCCTTGCTTCTTCAGGGCCTTGAGCCGCGCGGCATTGGCTAGCTTGATGAGCTTCGTTTCCGCAGCCTCAAGCTTCATGGCAGCGTCATCGCGCGCAGCAACCTTGTCGTCCAGTTCGCTGGTGTTGGTCGTGAGCCACACAGTCTTCACTTTCTCGGGTCCGAACATCTGCCGAATCTTGTCGCGATTCAAATAATCTTCCGTGACAGCGGTGAAAAGCACGGTACGGGATGAGAGACGGCTGGCGTATGCCGGAGAGAGAGCATAGGCGTGGCGCAGGTTGATGTAGAAAATGCACTCGCGAGTGATGGTGAAGAAGACGAACCCTAGAAAGGCTGTTAGCGACGCGGTCGAAACCGGGTGTCAGGTGTACTCGCCGACAAACAGCCATGCGACAAACGCATGAGCAAAATAGCGTGCGTATTTATCGGAGGTGATGTTTGACATGCTCAGTTTATCCATCTGCTTTTTTCCACCGCCTCCAGTGGCATTGATCGGCCACAAGATGGGCCAGGTCATCAACGCGCCCACGAAGCAGATCATCGAGACGATTTTCAGAAAGCGCAATAGCAGGTACGCATCCATGGAGTGGTGTTGCAAAACATATTCATCGGGCAGCCGGTACATCTGCAGGATCCAATCCCACAGGCCGGTGGGCGAAGCAGGAGTCCGTTCCGAGGGTCGCAGAACTCCCAGGTAGGTTCGAGGCATGTACATCCGGAATTCCCTGCGTCGCAAGATAATGAAGCCGACGACCATGGCCACGGCCACGATCAAGGAGGGGACCAAAGTCGAGACGAGGCCTGAGGCCGAGTTGGAAGTGCCCTGCACATCTTCACTGCTGGTCTATGGCAGGGTCAGAGATGCGCTGCAGATAATATATGCGACCGAATCGATCATCGAGACTTACACGTCCGGCCAAGTGATGAAGGCCTTGCAGGCCGACATCATGGATAGCCATGATGCCAGTGAGTCAACCCTGTGGCAGCGCAGGCAGTGGATGAAGTCGAAGAGAGAGTAGTTATTACGTCAATGCATCAAAGGGTGTGCAGATGTTGCACGATCGACCGACCGCAAAAGAGGGGGAGGGGAGGATGCAGGCAAGGGAACAGCCAGGATCGAGATTGAGATTTGTGTGTCCAAACAGGAATTAGGAAAGGGTCAAAAAAAAAGGAGGGGAGGGAGGATTGTTTAAACGAAAAGAGAAAAAGTAAAGAATAGACTCAAGGGGCGCAAAGCTTAAGGAGAGAGAGAGGGGCCACCAGCGAGGAACCTTTTTTTGTGGTTGGGTTATGATCTGCCCACGTAAAAAAAAAGGAAGAAAAGAAAGGGAAACGAGATTGGGTGCAACCGTTCAAGGCATGCCAATTGGCTCCCCAGGAATGAAAATGGGTTCGGCGTGAAGGAAATCTCGGGTCACGACGACGACGAGAGGAGAAAAGACTGGAGAGAACTGAGAAGGGGAAGCAGATGAAGCTAGTGCCACCACGAGGGGATCCCAAGCACTCCACTTGGTGGCCCGGGGGTCTTTCACGACGAGTGAGAAGCGCAGCCAGCAGCGCGCCAAACATGGATCTCAGATGCGATCGTTGGGTCGCCGAGTCTGGGTGGGTGGGCAGTCGATGACGAGGGAAAGGCCTGCGTAAGGGGAATTCCGATCGCTTTCGCAAGCTAGATACCTACTTAGTTTTGTTTTGACTTTTGAGTTGATCAACAGCAAGTGACGATCGTGCTCCGTTTCAGCCACTGCTCGTCATAATGAGATGGCCATCATGCCAGACAGCAGCCATCATCATCATCATCATCATCATCATCATCATTATCATCTCCGCGAGAATTCTCGCGAGGTTTTCCATTGGGCCCGAACTGGGTTGCCCATCACACCCTGGCAGGAAAGCTTCCCCTCTTCTGACCTGGCCCGACATCCTGGACATGAACAATATTCCGAGGCGTCGGGAAATGTGGCTGGAGAGGATGATAAGGAGTGGATGACTTGTTCAATAGATCGGCCTAGCGCCACTAGCCTCTGACTCGCGCTCGCTTACCGTTTCCGTATTAATGCTGTAATTTTATGGTATGGGTCTCCTTTATTCTGCGGCAAACCTGCAGTGCTGGTGTGGAAATCCCCGTAATGTCGGTAATTACTACTATCTGCCCATGGCTTCTTGCAGGAGAGCGTCGTGTCCGGTAGCGAGGTGGCAAACCCGACCTTCAGCTTTGGGTCAGGAATTTGCAGGTACGAGCCCGTGTGGCTGGGACAGCGACGGGCTTCTCCGTGGCTCGCAAAGGGGCGCAGTTGCGACCGACGCAAACAGCAGCCATGAGATCACTGTTCCTGAGGTCACATCCTATCCATAGTACTAGACTGCTACACACATCATAGTACGGAGTATAGTAAGTCCCTAGGTCCTTAATCATCATAACAACCTGCACGGTTAATAAAAGTTTCTATTTTCAAGTTTGACAGTTAAGCCAAGGTCGGGGTCTGTCCGATGGTTGGCTTGCGACTTCGCCCATGGAGCCCAGCGTTTCACTACGAAGACTGACACGCTCCGACGGTTTCATTGCGCAGTTGCCAGGTCCTGTGATCTGATCCATCCAGCCATATTGCTTGCCGCGCTGCTTGCTGTTTGCTGTTTGCTGCCATGGGAGTGACGTGCCAAGTCGCCACCGGGCATTTGCCCAGGCTTCGCACCTATGGAACACAATCACCATTCGTATATCTTGTCCAATGTGTTCATCTATGATCAGTACATCCCCCGGTCCTGGTTCCTTCGAACCTTTCCTTGGGTCAGAGGTTCATCCTTAGTCCGTGGACCCGCAGCAATCAAACCAGTCTTCAGCCCCGTGCTAGGGCCATCCCGTACCAGATCTGAGGGCCTCCGGCAACCAGGCAACCCTTTTTCTCGCGCAAATTTTGACAAGCTAGACTGGCTTGAGGTTAGCTTGTCTAGTTCAACACGGCGGTGTACAGAGTTTAACAAAGGCTTGACAGCAGACAGCTTGCTGTCGAAGCTTGTCGCTCAGAGTCCGTCAAACATAACATGTCGATGAATTCCTTGAGATCTTGCAGGCGTGATGCTGTAATAGGTATCGTCGGCATCTTGACGCGCGTTGTCGCTGAGCAATTTTACGGCGGCTTGAGCTGAGATAGAGCGTTAACATGAGCTATATCTGATCACTTGCTCAACAGCGGTAATTGGATGTGCTGGTACTAGGTCCTGATAGGCAGGCTTGTCCAGACTGGCCCTACCAGATTACGTGTTGGTCACGTTAACATGAGCACTCGTGAATATCGGAAAAGACACCCACGTACTTGAAGATGCTGAGTGGCAAATGACTATATAGTAGTGATGTTAAGCCCACAAACTTACAAAGCATTGCGATTTAAAACATGCGAGCTCAGAATCAGGACGATGGATGTGTTGACACATCGAATGAATCCGTCTGGTATGATTCTATCAAGATGGAGCAAACAAGAACAGAGATGACACAGATCACCTGACATGAAAGATAATAATTCCAGAGTTACACTCTTAATCATACTATCGTGACCTCAAAATCCCACGCAGGCCATTTTTGAATCCGATCCACATAGTCGCCACGTTCTGGGCCATGCGACAACTCAATCTATATTTTCTCAATAATAAGGGAACCGTTCTCATGACAGTTTCAATTTCTCGAGAGTCAGGATACCCATGAGTATAAGTACTCTGAAATATGCCAGGGTACCTGGACTGAGAAACGAGAATCATCCTGCTCTACAAAACAAATATCCCAAGACGGCTATTTTATCCAGGAAACGAATCCAACCAGCATCACCCCTGTACCCGAATCACCAAGCCGAATTCCTCAGAGCGAGCGATCCAACCACCAACAACCTCCCTCCTCTCCTCTTTCCTACCTCCTCACCAGAGTACCAGCATCCCACCCTATCCCTCAAAGAAACCCACGACCAGCCCAAAGCAAATCCAAGTCCAACCCCCGGGATCTGCTTCACATAGATACCTCCCCATACCCAATTACCCATCCTCATCCTCATACCACGGGATTTGACACCCCACCCCATAAATCACAAGTCACATCCAAAACATGACACCCAGACCTAAAAACAAAAAATAATAGATTAAATTACTAACCCTCCAATACTTACTCCTGTCTCCTTCAGCTTCAACCAAACCAAACCCCGACCCCTCTCACATCCAAATAAGCTTAACCCAATCCAGCCCCTCGTACTTGTGTTTCCTACCTGACGAGCTGACTCGGCGAATACCCAAAACAGCAAGGTGCAGTAGCGTTGGTGCTGCATCCGTGCATAATGGGCAAAAAGTACCATGTTGCAGCATTATTATTGATTCTCGAGCCATTCTCTAATTCAAGTAAAGTCTAGTTCAGTTCACACTTGGTTGGTTGGTAATTAATTCACGCTAACTGGTGGCAATCAATACTACCACCACCAGCACCACCAGGTAGATAATCAATTCATCCAAAACTAACTTTATTCAAATAATAATACCTAGGTATGTATGTAGGGGAAAGAACAATCGGTGACGAAAAAAAAAAAAGATCCATCGCATGCACCAACACCAAGGAACGGGGTTGTTGTTGTTGCTGTTGTGGTGGGGACAAACCAATGCAATAGGTAAGTGGTTGTGGTAAAGCCGTGGGATGTGGACGGATACTATATCCGGTAGGTAGAAAAATTATGTGATGTGTTCTAGTATAATCCTACCTATGTGGTGCATGCTTGTGTATGCATACTTGGGTAGGTATGTTACATATGTTAAATGAGTGAATCTGGGCCTTTTTTTTTTCTGATTGTCGGTATGTGTCATTGGTGTTATCTATGTACTTATTGCTAGCTTATGCTTGGTGGTTTGAATGGGTACTAGTAGGTAGGTAGATAGAGGGAGGGATTGGATTGGTTGGCTTACGTGGCGAGGACTGAAGATTGTGTGTGAGGGTGAGAGAGAGGGAGAGAGAGAGAGAGAGGGTAGTACTAGCGGTGGAGAGATGCTACAGGTCATTCTAGAAGACCCCCCCGATCTCGGGTCACACCACACACAATGCGGGGTCATTGTCAGAGCACACAGGTAGCCACAATGACAATGTACGATGATGCTGCTAGCCGCAAAAACAATCACTTTCATTCGTACCTAAAGTACGGTACGCTCTGCCCGAAATGGTACATACTCGCGCTCGCAAACACTGGCTAACTATCGACGGGGAGGGCTGGGTATCTCGATTTTTTCCGTAGCCTCAAGGAGAAGCGAGTAATTCCTGCTCGAAAGCGTCGATCCCGCGGATCGGGGATGTAAGCATGAGTAGGCTGTATAGGATCTCGTTGTATTGGAACTGAAGGTCCGGTCGGAGCTGCTTGTGCATTTTCAGCAGTTCCCCCGTTGACCATCCCCGTTCGGGATCCTTCAAGTCCGAGGTATATCCTTCTTCCAAAAGCAACCAGATAAATGTCTCGCAGGCTGGATATCGGTCCAGCTTGTGGTCTCGTACTAGTCGGTGGAGATGGTTGAGGAACCGTCCAGTCTTGCTTGCGGATTCTTGGAGATCCCACAGTGCTGCGGTGATGTATATCAATGCGGCCGTTCGAGTGATCTCCTGGGTGGGCGCATTTTGCACAACATACATGCGCGCATCCTGCGGCACTTGGGATGGTCTCGGGCCACTGGAAAGCAAGGGAAACAAGGGACTATCCATTTGGAACGCCGTGCGTCGCTGGGGAACAGACATCAAGTAGGGGCCCGTGCTATGCTGGCGCATCAGCCCCTCAGCCGCACGGAGGAAGGTGACGAGCCATTGCTTTCCGTCTTCGCTCATTTCCATGGGCGGTGGCATCATGACATATCGCACATAATGCATGAAAACTTCGACCGTGCTCGGTGGCCCGGAGCGAGACCGGAGGATTTGAACGGCCTGGTCTTCGTATCGCCTGGCGAGTTGTTTGTCACCAAATCGATCCTCGTGTAGTGACATGCCACTGAGTGCTAATGCCAGGGTGTCTTCATCGACTCCTGAAGTTCCTTTTCTGGCTTCCTTGATGCCTTCGAGGGCCTTTCCCAGATGATGCTCGGCTTCCTTGGTATTTTTCAGGTCGTAGAGCTGGGCTTTCCAGCGTGCGCAGTACGTAAGGATGACCGTTTGAAAGCACAATGGGTGGTCCATAGCGGCTTTAAACACAAGATCTTTTATATACTTGTTCTGTCCGGACCAGTAAGTTAGCCGGTTAGTCCAGTAGTCGGCTAGCTCAAGGTCATCGCTCGAGCAGATCGCTGACAGGCTGTCGAATGGATCCTTTCTGGAGGCATCGAGAAGGGTGACGGGTGAAGGCGACTGGAGATCATCGACAGAAGGAGGAGGGGATTGCAGAGGAGGGAGACCAAAGGGGACCTATACAACCACCATGTCAGTCTGATAAAGGGGAGAGCGTTGTACACAATCCAACCGATCGGACAGCCGCCAAATAGGTTCGAAATGTCTACAAAAGCCATGAGACCTACCAGGGAATCACTATTCACTGGAGCCTCGCTGGGAACCTCCTGGGGAGTGAACGTTTCATAGTCATCATTACTGTCCACATCCGACCGTTTCTGAGGCCATGGGGAGTATCGAAGAGGCCGATTACTCTTCTTGTCCCCGTCATTTCGAGAGTGGGAAGGCTTTCGCTGCCTTCGTTTCTCCTGAACATGGTGACGCATCACATGAGCCCGTTTTTCCCGGGACGAGGAATTGGAGTCGACAAAATAGAAGATCTGATTCCTGGAGGATTGATCATCCGACATGGGCAAATGCCTTCGCCGTCTAATCCTCAAAGGAACATGAGGGGTGTCACTGGGGGTTCCTGGGGAGGATGTTGGTAAGCTCGTCGACTGCAGGGGCAAAACAGCAGAAAGACGGCAGTAAGAGACCCACGTTGTTGGTGTTCAGATTCAGAAGAGGAGGTACCCCGTACCCCCGAGCTGGAATCAAGAGTAGCTGGATCAGCCAAAGGAGGCATATCCGCCGACATGACGGGTTCCTTTGGCACCGGGGGAGGGATTGTGGCGGGCGGTTGACGGGGTGAAACGAGGGCGGAGCTCGTTAGGACTGCATGTCGGAGACGTGAGATGACAAAAAGCCTCCAGCGAATGGGGACGATTGGAGGATGCGACAATTCCTCAGGAGGGACAGGGAGGAAGCATGGCAGAATAGGCCAGAAGGGGACTAACCAACTCGGACCACCTGTCAGTCCGTCAAGCCATGGGAAGAGCGAGCAGTTTGCTGCTTATCTATCGGGCCTGGCATATATTATTATTATGGCATAAGAACGACCGCCCCCGACCTGTCCGCTTCTTATTAGGGATGGGAGGTAGTGGGGTCGACGACAACTAAGAGGCCCCGCTAGTCCGACTCCGAAAGTTTATTTGGTCTGACGCTTGCTGCGGATTGGCTGCCCGTCTGCGCAGGCTCCGGGAAAAGTGTCTCCGCCGCCGACCATTGGTTGCGGAACGAAGCCCTCTGCTTGCCCTTGGGACGGATCCGCTTGGTGCCAGGTTGGGCCGGTGTGGGCTCGAGGACCTTTGCCCGCAACCAGCTAGCCCGGTGGGGATGTCACCGGGTTCCGTGCGCGGCACGCAGCTGACATAAGCACTTTCCAGTTCTCTCCAGCTCTCTTCCCCTTGCAAAATCACTTAACGCGTCGGTCCCGCAACAACCTTTTCCCGACGCGTTCGTGTAGCATTCGCGTCCCACGCAAAGCTCGTCGAAAAAGAATTGAAACCCCAGCAACAACAACAACGCTGCCCCCCATCCATAATAAACTATCAACCACTATCCTCCCCCTCGAGGCTGGCCCTTTGGACCGACATTTTGGATCGGTGATACATTGAAGTCTTATACTGCCACTTACCTATCGCATCCAGCCAGTTCCTACCCCCCTCCCTCCTTCGCGGCCTTGCTCTGGCCCTCCGCCCTTCACCATGTCTTCCCTCTTCGATGCCGTCCTGCAGTCCGAACTGGGCTCCACGACAGGCAACCAACGCCTTCATTCCGACCAGATCCCCAGCTCACGACCACAGCCACCCTCGGAAAGCAATGGCCCCATGAGTGACATGCATGGCTTCCCTGATGACCAAGTCGCCGACTCCAATGCCTCCACCGTTACCCGACTACGCAATCCCTATCTGCCCGGTCCACCTCCGGTCACCGATGTCGCAGGCGAGAAAGTGCAGCAGGCCTTTGCAGAATTGCTCGAAACTTACCAGGAAGAGGCGCCCTCGTCGGCACAGGCCCCGCTGTCGTCACAAGTCCTAAGTGATAAATACTACATCGCCCAAATTATGGGCATGGCGAAATGGGAACTCTCCACACTCTATGTCGACTTCACCCATCTCACCTCCATGAGCAGCCCCATTCTGGCCGATGCCATTGCCAACCAATACTACCGATTCCAGCCCTTTTTAACCAAGGCTCTCCACGACCTGATCGCCAAGTATGAGCCGGAATACTTTGCCTCCCACCGTCAGGCTACCGCCACAGGTAGCGTTTCCTCCCAAGCCGGCACCTCGATGATCGCCGGCAACTCGAGCGTCTCCGACAACCCGGAATTGGAGCGCAACATTCGTGAGAAGACCAGACACCAACAGACAGATAAGCTGTTCTCGTTGGCTTTCTATAACCTGCCCCTTGTGTCCAGACTGCGCCAACTTCGCACCTCGCAAATCGGAAAGTTGGTCTCTGTTTCGGGCACAGTCACACGGACATCCGAAATCCGACCGGAGCTGTCACTCGGAACCTTCATTTGCGAGGAGTGCAAGGCCGTCGTCACCAACGTGGAACAGACCTTCCGTTACACTGAGCCTTCACAATGTCCCAACAGCACCTGCGGTAACCGCTCCGGTTGGCGGTTGGATATCGGCAAGAGCACGTTCGTGGATTGGCAAAAGCTGAAGCTACAGGAGTCGTCTCACGAAATCCCAACGGGCAGCATGCCCCGGACAATGGATGTCATTCTTCGTGGTGAGATGGTTGATCGTGCCAAGGCTGGTGAACGGTGCATCTTTACGGGTACTCTGATCGTGGTACCGGATGTCAGTCAATTAGGACTGCCTGGTGTGCGACCAGAGGCGGTCCGCGATGACGGTGCTTTCCGTGGCAGTGATATTGGGGGTGGTGGAGTTACTGGACTGAAGGCTCTCGGTATTAAAGACTTGACCTACCGACTGGCCTTCCTTTCTTGCATGGTTACCCCCGACACGACAACACCGGGCCAGCAGTCCAACCAGCAGCTTAATGGCCAATCGAACAACATCTTGGCTTCCCTGAACCAAAACCGGGACCCTGAATCCAATGAAGACCAGGCCCAGGAAGCTCTCCTCCAGAGTTTGACTCCGTACGAGGTCCAGGACTTGAAGAATCTTGTTCACTCCGAGTACATCTACTCTCGTTTGATCGACTCGATCGCCCCCATGATCTACGGTCACCGGCAGATCAAGAAGGGACTGCTGCTGCAGCTCATCGGTGGTGTCGGCAAGTCCACGGAGCAAGAGAACCTCCAGCTTCGTGGTGACATCAATATTTGCATTGTTGGCGATCCCTCGACGAGTAAGAGTCAGTTCTTGAAGTAAGTCCTCGCCTTTATCGCTTATTGGTTTGCCATGCCATTACTTACGCCATCATAGGTACATCTGCTCGTTACACCCTCGCGCGGTCTACACCAGTGGTAAAGCCTCGTCTGCTGCCGGTTTGACCGCATCCGTTGTCAAGGACGCCGAGACGGGTGAATTCACAATTGAAGCCGGTGCTTTGATGTTGGCTGTAGGTGACCTCGCTTCTTGATTGCTTCCCTGAAACTGACGCTCATGGTCTATTAGAACGGAGGTGGTATCTGCTGTATCGACGAATTCGACAAGATGGACATCAGCGACCAGGTCGCCATTCACGAAGCCATGGAACAGCAGACGATTTCCATCGCAAAGGCGGGCATTCATACCACTCTCAACGCACGCGCGTCGATTCTCGCCGCCGCCAATCCCATCGGCGGCCGATACAACCCTAAGTCTACGCTACGCGGAAACCTCAACTTCAGTGCCCCCATTATGAGTCGATTCGATTTGTTCTTCGTCATCCGGGATGACCCCAACGAAACGGTCGATCGCAATCTCGCTGATCACATTGTCAACGTTCACATGAACCGCGATGAGGCTGTTAACCCCGAGCTCAGCACCGAGCAATTGCTGCGCTACATCCGATTTGCCCGTACATTCAAGCCTGTCTTCACCGAGGAGGCCAAGGCTTATCTGGTTGAGAAGTACAAGGAGCTCCGTGCCAGCGATGCTCAAGGAGGCATGGGCCGCTCTTCGTACCGCATCACGGTCCGTCAGCTCGAGTCACTGATTCGTCTCTCGGAAGCCGTTGCCAAAGCCAATTGTGTGGAGGAGATCATCCCCAAGTTTGTCCGTGAGGCATACGATCTTCTTCGACAGAGTATCGTCACGGTCGAGAAGGACGACGTCGAGGTCGATGACGACGAAGCCGCAGCCGCAGATGGCGCTGCAGATGAAGAGGACCACGAAATGGGTGATCGTGATCGTGAAGGTGACAGTCCCATGCGTGAGGATGTCGAAACTTCACAGCCCAAACGTGTCCGGACCAAGATCACGTATGACAAGTACATGAAGATCCTGAACCTCATGGTCCGTCGTGTTAGGGATGATGAGGCCAACTCCGGCGAGGGTGTCGAGCAGGAGGATCTCCTCATCTGGTACCTGGAACAAATCGAGTCCGAGATCGACACGGAGGATGATTTGCAGAATGAGCGGTCTTTGGCCGAGAAGGTTGTTAAGCGAATGGTCAAGGTATGTTCTATTACTATCAAGTCTCCTTTGATGTTCTCCAACTAACATATAATCTACAGGACAACATCCTCATGCCTATTCGTGGACAAGGCTTGGTGGATGCAGACGAAATCCAGGATGAGCAATCCCAACGGACTGTCTATGTGATGCATCCCAACTGCGCTATTGATGAGATGTAATTTCGTTTTGTGTTTTCGGTTCGGGCAAGGTATAAGGTTTGATCTAGGAGCTGGTGGTTATGAGTGATGATATCCATCTTGATATTGATATTGCTATTGATATTGAATTCCACTTTATCTTCAGTGGAAATTGTGTTATAGACTGAGGTCTGGAGTGGAGTGTATAGGTTTTGATATATCTTCTAATCTCATTGGTAGTACAAATTATGAACTGCTGGTATCTTTTTTCCTTTCATTTCATGGGCAGCTTTGATTCGTACTGTTACTTGGGACAGAATGTGTTGCCAAACCTACACCCCTTTTTTTCTCCTATCTTCCGTTTTCCTCTTGGCTAGTTGTATCACAATCTAATGAGATTTTGCCCTTACTACCATAACCAAGACACAGGATATAACGAAGTGTGTTTGAGAACTAGGTCATTGTTCACTTTCTCGCTTCAGAAATATGAAATCTCGGAACCTTTTCATGTCATCAAGATAGAAGTACACCCACCCCCATAACTCCAGGCTAAATCACAGAACAGAATTAAACAGGAACCCCGATAACTCTAGCAAAGCAAAAGAACATATAAAATCAATCAGTCATGATCTCATCAGATACAACTCAACCGAATGCAGCGAGGCAACCCCCTCCAGAACAGCTCACAGCCGTCTCGTCCCCCGTCGTCCACGCCCAACACCAACACTCTGTGAGCCCTCACCCTCACCCTCACCCCCACCCCCAAGCACCTCACTCTGCATCAACGGATTCAATGAAACCTCAGTAACACCCAGCCCCCCACCACTACGCGAAGCAAGCTGCCCCCTCTGCCGTCTGAGACCAGAATACCTCCTCCTTCGCAACTGATCACCCAGAGCCTCATCCATAGGATCAACCTCCGTATCAGCATACTCCAGCTCCTCTTCCTCATCAACATCAACATCACCTAGATGACGACCCTCAACCTCATCAGCATAACAATAAACCCCAACGGGGGACCCAAACACATCCTCACCTTGAAGACCATCACCCCCTTCCATCTGCTGATGAGCATCAACCTGCGAAAAACTCTCAGTCTCAGTTTCGGTCCCATTCGGATTATCATCCCCCTCATCCACATTCTCCTTATTCTCATCCCAGTCCCGATAAACACGTACTTCATGATGATTCACACCCACGTCATATCCTTCCGTCACGGGATCCTCATAGATCGCAAACTCGGCTCTAGCACCAGCCCCAACCCCAGTAAGACACCCCTTCTTTCTACTCTTCGGCGTCACATCGTCCTGGATTTGGACGTGGTGGTGATGCGTCCGATGCACAGGTGATGAATTCACCGTCGCGCCAGCAGAACTAACCACCATTTCCTCACTCTCCTGCTCATCTTCACCCGCACACTCATACCCATCCCCAACCTCACCATCAACCTCAACATCAACATCAACATCAACATCAACATCAACGTCCATATCCCCATCCCCACCCTTGATCCTCTCCTCCCACCTCTGCAACTCATAACACCTCCTCAGCTGCGCATTATATTCCTCGTCCCTCGCCTGGTCGGGCAACATTGCAAGCCTGAACATCCGATCATGCGCTTCGTTCAAGACCCGTCGATTCAGCATCCTGTACCGATGCATGGTGATTTCATCTTCCTGGGCTTGGATCTCGCGGTTGAGGGCTTCTTCGAGGCGTTCGGCTTGCAGGGTGAAGGGGGAGGGGAGACGGGGTCGTTTGGCGTTATGGGGTTGGGTGCTGTTGGGGTCGGAGTCACTGTCGTTGGCATTGTCATAGGCTCGTTTTCTGTGGGTGCTTGCTATGGTTGTGGATGTTGTGGTGGAGGCGTAAGTGTTGGTGTTGAAGCTGGGGGTGGTGATGGGGTGGATGAGGTCCTGGGTGGAGGTGAGTGGGTTAATGAGTTTGGGTTGGACGTGGGGAGCTGTGAATGGGTGGAGCTGGGAGGGAGGGTTAAATGTTCTTGTACTCACTTCTTGGTCCATTTTGTCGATGATGTCGTTCATATTGTGCTGGTGGGTTGTGCTAAGGTAGTTGAGTTAGTGATTCAGTTGTGGGAGAGGAAGGGGGGAGATTCTTATCGAATAGTGATAGGTGTGCTTGACAGCAAGGAAAAGGGATTTGATGCTCTGGATGCATCGAATAACGGGCATCATCAGGATGTAAGGTATGACAGATGAGAGATGAAGCTAGACTTGCCTTGAGGGGGACGGAGAGATCACAACCGGGTCAAATGGAGAGCAACGCTGCAAGATCCACAGGGACTATGTCTCAGAGTATGGGTGAGAGTAAGATGCAGGAGGAAGTTGGGTGAGAGAGAAGGTGCTGGGACCAACAGCCAGCGGGCAGAAAATCACCAGTCATTCACTACGCATGTCAGAGCCTGAGGCATCTGGAGGCAAACCAGGCCTACGCAACTAGAACGAAATGGCACATCAATCCAAGCAATAGGTTTCATTGAAGTCATGACAAGCTAGGTACTCATGCTGCCATCATCATGACGGGAGATCAATATCCGGAGATCCTCGATCTGCCCATTGCTCTCCTTTATCCAATCCCCCGGGGTTGTTGTACATCCAGTTCCATTTCAACCTGGCTGTGATCCAGTCTCCTCAATCTGCCATAGCCACTGCCGATGGCCAGGCCTGTCCAGGAATTCATCAACCCTGCCTTTGTCATGCACCAAACAATCACGAGTAGATGAACCAGATACAAGAAGATTAGAAGGTGTATTGATCGGGCGTAACAAAGACATAAGTAGGAGAAGATCAAAGAATTATTTCATCTGCTGCTGCATTCTCCTCAGGTCGTCTTCTTTCCCAGGATCCTGTACTAACCACCCCGCACTGGCTCCCTCCCTACCGGAACTGTCCAGGCCCGATCATGCCGCCTCTGGCGTCACCGCCAACCTGGCCGAACATATCCAACAGGTGCCGGGAAGAAGGGGGAGGCACTTGTGGTCCGGGGTTGCCATCGAAGGGACCCTGTCCACGGTGAGCAAGCCCCATAAGAGCTTCTCCGTTGGGTGGCATGGGTGGGAAGCCAGATGGCGGAGGGCCGTTCATGTAGCCCGGAGGAGGCATCATGCCGGGAGGGGGAGGACGTGGGAAGGGTTCGCGCTCGCCGAGGGGTGGGGCAGTAGCATGCATGGGCATCATGTTCGACATATAGCTTGGGTTGACCCCGCGCGTAGGTGTCGGAATACCCGGGGGAGGAGCCAAAGGCCCCGGTCCAGCAGCTTGCTGTGGTGGAAGTTGGGGGCCTGGCCATCCGGGAGGAGGCATGTGCTCGAAGCCTGGAGGTCTCTGCATAGCCATGGCAGGGTGGGCTTGACCCTGAGGACCCCTGGTTCCGCCGGGCGTAATGGGGAGGTGGCTGCCCTGGGGAAACGGCATATCTTCGAAATATCCCATGGGCGGTCCATTTGCGGGCCTGCGACGAAGATGATCGGCGTCAGGTCTCTGCATGTTGGCAATCGCTGGGTCATCCAGGAAGTTGGGGCCCTTTTGAGCAGAGGGGATGCCTGGAGGGGGAGACAGCACTTCTGGCATGCTCAATAAACTGGGAGCCGGGCCAACAGGGCCAGCGCTCTGTGGCTGGCTTTGGATACCTGGGTTGGCAACAGGAGTAACTCGAACCTGCTGCATCAGTCGCAGGAGATGTTCCCTGTCTCGAGCCTGGGTTTCCTGAATGTACGGGTTTTCCTTGAAGGGAGGGCCGGCAGCGGTCCGGGAAACTGTCTCCTGCATGGCCAAGTACTCCTGCCGCTTGATTTGATCTCGGGCCGGGGATGACACGGCGCTCCGGATTTGTTCTGCTTGCACCTGAGAAGGAGGTCGGTTGGTTGGCATAGGATCATTGTGGGGCGTAGCGTTGCGCGACCTTCCTCCACCAAGCATCTGCAGGATACGTTGGAACCCTTCCTGATCCGCGTCGGTATTGACAGCGTGGATGGAAGGCGATGACTTCGTCTCCGGTTGATATTGATATTCCGGTTCCTTGGCAGGGCTTCCGGGGGGTGGTGAGAATAGACCAGCAAAGCGCGAGGACTTCCCAGGTTTTCCCGGAAGCTGTTCTTTCTTGATCGTCGGTTCCACCATAGGAGGAGCGCTGACCTCCTGGGGCACCTGGGGCACCTGAGGGGGCGGGGGTGGCTTGGAGTCCCCGAGCAATCCGAAGAAGCGCTCCATGGCAGAATCCGACGCAAACGGGGTGCCATTGCTGCTGAATATCTCACCATCGGTAGGCCGAGGCTCTGGCTTCTGCGCAGGTACAGCGGCTGTCTCCACGGGAACTTCCTTTTCCTCGGTCTGAGCCTGGGAAGAGCCAGCCTTCATTCTTTCTTTCCAGCGCTCAAAGTCTTCTTGTGTGTGCACCCGCCGGGGCTCATCTTTATCGGTCGAGTCCAACCACTCGGGATCCTGTTCAAACTTGGCTCCCCGAGTCCAGTCACGATCTGCACCGTGCCGATCTCGGCGCCATTCTCGGTTTCGTACCGGAGTCTTCTCCTCGTCCGCCTCAGGCGCATCGTGAACATTATCATCACGGAACCAACTTCCCTCATGTCTCGCACGTCCGGGTGTGCCATCCTTCCGCGGGAAGAATCGCGCATCCTTATCTCTCGCGCCCCGGTCATTGTTGTTGGGGTCACGCTGATCGCGGGTTGCTTCCCACCGATCGAACTCTCCGTTGCGTCTGGGCTTTCTTTCTTGCTCTTCTTGGCCGAAAGTGCGACGGGGGCGTCCGCTGTTCCAGTCTTCTCGGTCCCCACGCCGGTTGTTAAATGTTCCTAGCTTAGCATCTCGTCGGTCAAAGTCACGATCACCAGACTCCCGCTCTTTGAAGAACTTCTCCCGCAAGTTGAATCGGTCATTCTTCGAATCGTCCTGATCGTTTGGCCTGGACGATCGTTCTGTGGCATCTATCGATCCTTTACCGGGTATGCGAGAGGCCGAAGCAAAAGCGGTCTTGGGGGGTCCGAGAATGATGTCCTCTATATGAGATGAACAATTGCGTGCGTTAGCAATGCTCCTAATATTCCGTTTCGAGAACAGAATTGTAGAAATTAAACATCCGATGAAAGGCCATGTTATTTACCTGAAGCCGATCCACGGGATATATGACGAGTTTCGAAGATGCTGGGCCTTCTAGGCGTCGTCTCATGTGGGTTATTGGGGTCTCGAGGGTTGGTTGTTTTTCGTTGGGTAGCTGGGTCAGGGATTGGGCTAGCAAACCAAGTGCATCAGCTTCGGGACATCGCACTGATTCAAAGCTACAGGAGCAGGCAATTCGAACTTACCCCATCCATTCTTCATTTGCCGGTAGATTGGCAGGCCTTGTAGCCAGAGGCGATGAGCGCAGCCATAGCAGCTCATCGATCTGGTAACGTCGCGCCATGGGGATGGCTGGGGTGGGTGTGTGGGAGGCTATCGGGATGCCGTTACGTCGTTCTCATTGGTCGCTGCCAGTCCAAGGATGAGAAAAGGTGGAGTTAATCTATCGCGGGACAGGAAAGGAAGACAGAGAGAGGATCAGGACAGGCTGCGACAGGGGGGTAGGGATGAGAGGCAGGGAGCGAAACCACTTGCCAGTGGCAAGGCAAAAGGCGGAGGGAGCTTCGATCGGTCAAGATCCAGGAGCACTCGTTGGGGGAGCAGATGAGGGGCACCCAGCGGTGCAACAAGCCCTGCGACCTGGGTTGCTTCTGGATAGAATATCACAGTTGGTGCTGGGTGGGTAGCTAGTCAGAAGAGCGAGCAAGTGGAAGGGGGAGAAGCTGGTGAGACAGGGACAAAGGGGCAGTGGTGGGTGGGAGAGAGGTGGTGGTGGTGAAGGGGAGTGGAAGTTGCGGGCAAAGATCGAGCAGCACCGCCGGACCGCAGAGAAGTTCAAAACGTGTGCTCTACCCAATGGGGAAGGCCGCCGGCCAGCTTGTCTCCTGGTCGCTTTTCTCCTCCATCCTCCAACTTCATTCCTTCCAGTTCCCTGGATTTCTCCCAGCACCGTCAATTCCACCCCCAAATCTACAGGCTACGGATTTTTCCCCATTCATGGTTCCCCACGAACTCTTTCGTGTTCCCTGCGCAACCGCCTCTTTACCGCACCCGAGACGGTTTGAAATACATAGTACATACCTACTCACAGCATCGCTTGGGATATGTCATATAGGGATCATATGGGTCTCATTTCCTCAACGATGACACCGGAGCGTACAGATACAATTGCAAAATCAAATCAACCTATCATCTGCTATCCAGAACGGACCAAATCTATCGATACAGATTGCTCTAGATGCCCCAAATCAGACGCCAATTAATATACAGCCAAGACCCGTACAGCTCTTTTAGTGTCTAGCCCACAAGGTTCTCCACCGCTTGCAAGGCGGCGCCTCCACTCCATTTGGAAACCCGGTCACTGTCCGACGTTTCCTTCAAGGACTGAGCAATGGCCGTAAGAGTCTGCGTCTCTTTCGCCGTGACGGCCGGCATCTGACTTTGGATCCAGCTGAGGATGCCCGCTCTGGTGATCAGTGTCGTGCTTCCTCGTACTTGCGTCGAGCGATACACCAACTGCAAGACCTTTCTCTTGGCAGAGTAGCCTGCACTGGGCGACTCGTAGAATGAGAGTGCTCTCTCGAAAACGTTCGCGCGGCGGTAGATATCCATATCCTGTGATCAGTGAGCAATGTGGCCACAAATGAACAAGTAGACGGTAATTAACATACTGCCTCGGTGCGAAGGCCCTTGATAAGCAGGTCCAGAAGCCAGTTAATTTCGTCAAAATAACCGTCGTCAAGCTCGGGCTCATTCAGGAAGACCTTATCGATCCAGTACGATGGGATCTTCTCCGGCTCCCAGCAAGGAGCCTTCTGCAGGAACTTGTTGACCTTCCCATACATTTTATGCATCGGAGTCGTAAGAACAGAGAGGCAGTTAGAAGCGCATTCCCCTACTATCCATGGGATGGGAGCCTCAAGGCCAATCTGCTTGACGGTCTCTAGAAGCTCTCCGGTGAGGATGTAGACTGATCGCCATTCCACGTAATTAGACTCCTGTGGATGTGTTAGTTTGCACACACGGATACTGAGAAGGTTACCAAAGTCAACGGTCTACCTACCTTGAGCTTAGCCATGAAGCGAATTATGTTCGCAAATGCCTGCTTCCTGACTTCTTCATGTTCCGAGCACAAGCAGAGCAGCAAATCGGCTATCCGGCCTTGCTCCACGGCAACTTCAATATCATCCTTTTCCCATCGGCGCAGCCCATTATGGGTGGTACCCTCCGTTGGTAGGGTGCCGAAAACTTCGTCTAGATCTACCTCTTCCTTTCCAGCGGTAGTTTTAGCGTCTTGCGACGAATCGTTGGTGTCCATGTCATGGTCGCTGCCAGCATCTTCAGTATCTTTCAAGGCTTTCTTGAGCGTCGATTTCGACTTCTTATTCTCGGCGCTGTCCAATAGCTTGTCTCGGGCACTCTTCAGTGTCTTGCTGTCTTCTCCGGCGCGCTTCAAACTTCCAAGCGTTTTGGCGATCCAGGACACCACTGCACTCTCAGAATTCGCATCTCCAGACTTGACCACAAACGGCCACTGTTCGATGATAGCAGCCACAAGATGGCTGACCGGTTTCGAAGCACCCTGGAACAGGGAGTCAAGAAGGTCTTGGTAATGAACCGGCTTCTTCGCAATTCGACAAGCGCAGTTATCGAAGAAGGATAATTGACGCTGGTACCTCTCAGAATCCGAAGTGTCGAAGCTCGAAAGAAGCGCGGGGAACGAGGAAGGGTGCTGTAAGACAGAGCTCTCAGTGAGGACTGTCCGTAGTAGGCTGTCGATCTCGCTCAGAGAGTCTTTGGACGCTGCTTCGGCCAATACTTTCAAGATTGACGAGAAAGCAGAATATTGCATACTACCCGGTTGCTGCCACCAACGCATAGATGAGGACTGTTGTATAATCCTCAGAATATTTTGCAACTGGCTGAGCAGGGATACGGAATCATCCTCGTCAAGGGTCTGCTCATCTAGTCGTTTCAAAATGTCAACCAAGATCAGTGAAACATCAAGCCCCTCCTCGAATGCAGCGTCCGGCACCACTTCGTAAAACGAGGCAAGAAGATCTGAAACAGCATCTTGCTGCTGCAAGTCCTCCTTGTCCGTTCTCTTGAAAAGAAGTATGACTTCTTTTACCCCAGGGCACCGGCGACTGAACTCGGCAATTAGCTTGCTTGCCGCCTGCGTCCACAATGGTTGGGTAATTCCATGATCAGAGTTGAAAATCTTCAAAACAGCCCGCAGTTTGTTGAAAGCAATTGTCAGGATTCGAACCGCGAACAAAGTTACGATCTCGGCGTTCAAGTTCAGGCAGCGAGTAAGGATCTTCTGGGTCAGCGGGCGTGGAAGGACGTTTTCAATGACCACAGAGACCGGCGGCGGTGTCGGGGGCAACTTCTCTTTCCAACCACAGTTCGTAGGCACAGGCAATTGTACGGTAGAGAAAAGAAGCGCAGATACTGCCAGCCAGGATGGTGTTGGCTTGGGGTCTGAAATGAACATGGTCTTCTTTGTGAAGAAATCGGCCACAAGCTCCGGGGCCGCCTTGAATATTGCCACTAGCAGCTCAATCTGGAGACTATCGGCATCCGGACGAAGACTTTGGATCAAATAAGACAGATTTCCATTGCGGACAGGTACAGTCTGGCCGAACTTGTCGACATGGAGAGCAGAATCAAGTCCTAGATCGATCAACGCATCATCGTCTACAGGGAGTGACTCGGGATCACTTCCCTGTGGGTACCAACCATTTTCTGGGAGCAAAACCCCAAGTTCGGGATTCGTGCAAACGTTCATAAGGATCTTATGAATCTCATCTGCAGTGGAAATGTTCGTTGGGTTGGGCTCCTCCGATTCACGATCGTAACCATAGAGGGTAACAAGTCGCTCCAAATTCCATCGACTGAAGAATTTGCTCTTTGCCGTGCGAGAAAGCGAAGAATCTTGAATGATATCCTTGTCCACACACCTGATGATCTCCAAGACGATGTCCCTGGGGTCTTTTCGAACGTACTCGAGGAAAGCTCTAATGGCCTTGTTTTGCTCGATGACATCACTCTTCGAATTTGACTGCAGGAATTTCAGGCATGCAAGGACATACTTCTGAGCATTCCTACGTAGAGTGGGCTTGCCAGCCTCTGACACTTCTTCCAGTTGGGCTTTATTAGGGGTAAGGAAAACCTCGATCCGCTTGAACGTAATATACCGTGCGGCATGGACGTGGCGCGCAGCAGCTCCACCATCGAAGCTGATCATCTCCGTGAGAAGGCGGAGACAGGGAGAAATCAGATGCTCCTTTGACTTGGTGGCTGTCAAGCCACGGTTGAAAAGCCTCAGCTGTTCTTTTTGGGTGAGGTACTTGCATAGTGCCACTCCGAATTCCCGGAAGTCCAGATTGCTGGAGACCGTCTTGAAGAACTGGGCTAGGATGGATGGGACAACGGTCAACAACGACTCGTTGTTATTGCTGTCCGCGAAGCTCCAGGTCTGGATGAGATCGGTAAAGCAGACCGCATCATTCTCATTAGTCTTTGAGAATTGCGAATCGCAATACGCTTTGAGAATGCGGAACTTTTTGGCTTTTTCGCTCTCATCCTCAGTCTGTCCAATGGAAGTAAGGAAATCCTTGAACTTTCTTATACCTGTATTTTAAATTAGCATGAAACACGTGAGTGAGACCATGGCATATACTGTTAACTCACCTTGCTTGGATTCATTAACATTTTGTTGAAAAGCCAGGACGGCGCGGAGTTGCGTGTGAGAGGTTATGATAGCAGGAGCCTCGGCATCCTGGGAATTATCTAGCTTTCTCCTCTTGTTACGAGAAAACTGTTCCTCGTGGGAAGACATTCTGGGCTAAAACAGATGCTTTGATGGAGAGAAGGACCGGGGAACTGGGCCTGGAAAATAAAGATAGTAGGCCGGCAAGTCCTCGGCCGATGCAGACTTCAGAGTTTTGCGGCTTCTGATTGGGCCTCCGGTTAGTGCCACTACGGCGGAATTTTGCAAAAGATAGAATCTTCCACTTTCTAGTCATGTACGTCTTAGGTGCTATTGAATGAAATTATAGAATAAAAGCCAATGTAAGGGGGAGAATAGATATGCTGATTGCGACGAGGAAAAACGGCCGGACTTGGGAAAGTCCTGCACAGAATCGATCCACTACCGTCAAGAGAGCTCGCCTCCTATTGGCTGACATGCTGAGCATGGTTCAGACAGTGTTGTATTTTAGTGGAGATTATAGCACTTGGTGTCAATCGCAGAGGGATATTTCCGGACCTCAGTTGAATATCTCCGCGAGCTGGAACGGTCTTATGGATTATGGGGTGCAAATGGCCGAGTCGTTTCACAGGAAACCCCACCGGCATACAATTTGCTTCACAGGTCGAAACCATAAAGTTCAAACAATAATACACATAGCTGACCCTAGTTCTTCAACAAACCAGCTCCTATGGCTCAGTTGGTAGAGCGCATGACTAGTAATCATGAGGTCCGCGGTTCAAATCCGCGTGGGAGCATTTCTTTTTCTTTTTTTTTTACAAAACTCTCTATCCCATACAAACAAACAAGCCCTATGATGTTCATTTTTATTCAACATTCAGCCTGAAATGCTTTTTTTACAACCGAAAACCAACAATAACTCCAACATAACACACAGGAAATTTCATTGGCGGTTAGTCAACCGACCACCAGAACCAAGGAAAACAACCACCAATTCAAGAACTATGTATTCACACCACACCCACCCAATTGGCTCGCAACCAACATCCTTCACCATCAAACCTGTTTATACCATCCTCCGCCGAGACTCCCCAGATTTCTCCAAGATAACAATAAAACCTTCAATGTCCCGGTAACTATTACCTCAATCTCAAATGTCTACTACATATACCCTCACCCGCTGTATATATATCATTCCTACATGAATAAACTTCAACAACTTTTATACCCAAACCAACCGCCCAAACAACCCAACCAAATGGTCTCTTCCCCCTCCGACCTCGAACAAGAGGTGCTAGGCACTTGGGCCCTGCTCGAATATTCCTCCGAGCCGTTCGACGGCAAAGGTCCAACAATCCACCCGATGGGACCAGATGCGCGCGGAATTCTCACCTACACGTCGGACGGATACATGACCGTGAATGTGATGCCTACTGCGGGCAACAAGATCAAGCAGTCGATTCATGATGGGGTGATGTATGCGGGTCGGTACTGGATCGATAAAAAGCAGCCGGATGGGAGAGGAGCCGTGATGTGTCATGATGTGCAGATGGCTTGTCCGGCTGAGTTGGAGGGAACTGTTCTTAAGCGACAGATCATGGTATCGGAGGGTAGGTTGAGGTTGTCGTCATTGAAGTATGTGGATTTAGAGGTATGGATTCGTCTCTGGTTTTCGTTGCGTGTGTGTCTGTCTGTGATCATGGTTGACTGGTTGATTAGGGTCTGATGGCGAAGCCGGAGTTGGTGTGGGAGAGGATTAGTCGACCGTGATGGGATGTATATGGTGATTTGGCTTGGTGTTGTAGGGGGTTATTATTGGGATCTAGTATCAGTGCTGGGGTGGTTTACAAGGAAGTGCACATACAGAGACGAGAAAAGTGTAGTAGTGTAGCGTGGTCTCTAGATATTAAGCGATTCTTTTTCGCAAGGCAACACAATCAATCTCTATTTGATACAGTCACAGAATATTCTCATTAAAGTACATCTAGACCAATGTGAAGAAAAGGAAGCCCGTGGGCTTTGCATGGGATTTCGTAAGGATATGCTTAAGACTATCATATATATGCCCGAAGAATGTATGGGAGGGGAAAGAAGATAAAGCAAGAGTAGAAAGAAACAACAGCCAAATGAAAAATTAACCCCAGGTTCCACCGCCACCACCCCTGCCTTGCCGTCTCTGTGCAGATAGACGCCAATCATCCTCGCCTGCAAAGCGGTTGTGAAGAGGTTGAATCCGTTCGGCCTTCTTGCGTTTCGAAAGACGATCGGTAGGTGCTACCTTGAAGAACGTGGGAGCCGCTTCAACCAGCCACTTTGGCTCGATTGAGGTGGTGCAATGCATGTACTCCTTCGTCGTCAGGACCAGTGTATGGTAAATGACATGCTCCGACGGTTTGCCAAACAGTGCGGAACTGGGATGCATGTAAACCGGTGTTCCTTCCACAAGGGTCTTGTATCCTTCCTGAGGATCTTTACGAGCCGCGTTCCTGAAGAAACCCGTGCAAAGCGCCTGGCGTACTTTGGTAGTATTCCTTCCGCAAGAGACAATCCGGTGATGGTATCGATCCATGATACCAAGCAGCTGCTGACGAACATCCTGAGCACGACGTATCTGACGTGCCTGGATGAAGTTCTCAAAACACCAGGCATTATTGAACTTGGAGTTCTTCCACCCGTTGTAGACATTGAGAAGGGTCAAATGGTCCCCGTGGGGATCATGGAACTTGGCCTTCTTCTGGTCTGCCTGCTGCTGCTTTTCCTTGGGACGGTAGAACACCGATTGTATCGAAAGCATGGCAACAATGCTCAGCATTTCCTCCGAGCATCCCATATCAACCGAGGCGATAAGAACCTTGGCAAGGGCCGGCTCCATGGGGAAATCGGCCATCTTCCTACCCAAGCGAGTCAAGAGACCCTCGTCATCCAGCGCAGACAATGCATACAGTTCCTCCAATGCAGTAAGCATAGTGTTTGTTGGTGGGGGATCCATGAAATCAAAGTGCAAGAGATCGTTAATGCCCATGGCCTTGAGCATGAGAATAGTATGCGAGAGGTTCTGACGTTGAATTTCGGGAATCGTCGTTGGCAACATCTCCGATTGATAGGCTGCCTCGGTATACAACCGGAAGCACTTTCCGGGACCGGTTCTACCGGCACGACCAGCACGCTGCTTGGCTTGCGCCTGTGAAATGGGCGTCACCACCAACGAGTCCATACCGAGCTTGGGATCGTATGCGTTTTGCTTGACGAAACCCGGATCAATGACGTAGTAAATGTTGTCGATGGTAATGGACGTCTCGGCAATATTCGTGGCGATGACAACCTTTCTACCGCCTGGCGGCGCGGCCTCGAAGATCCTACTCTGCATTTCACTGGGAAGAGCAGAGTAAACAGGCAGGATAACCAACTCCGGTACCGTAGACCCTAAAGCCTTCATCCGCTCATATAGAATCTCACACGCAGTATCAATTTCCTCTTGACCTGTCAAGAAGAGTAGAATATCACCCGAGGGCTCCGTCAGGTGAATCTGCATAACTGTAATAAGAGCCGCATCAAGGTAGTCGGACTCGGGCTCCTTTGAGTACATGATCTCGACGGGGAACGTACGACCGGGAATCGAAAAGATAGGGCAGCCGTTGAAGTACTCCGAGAACTTTTCAGCGTCCAGAGTAGCCGAGGTAACAATGAGTCTGAGGTCTGGTCTGCGTTTGAGGGTCTTTTTGAGCAACCCGAAAAGAACATCGGTAGCAATGGTTCGTTCGTGAGCCTCGTCAAGCATGATAACAGAATACTTCTTCAAATCCGGGTCCAGAAGAACCTCTCTCTGAAGCATACCATCGGTCATGTACTTGATCTTGGTCTCCGGACTCGTGCAATCCTCGAAACGGATCGTGTATCCAACCTCTGCACCGAGTCTACAGCCGACTTCCTCCGCCACACGTTTCGCAACGGACATGGCGGCCACACGACGAGGTTGGGTACATCCAATGAGACCGTTGTTTGCATAGCCACCTTCAGCCAGATACTGCGTTACCTGGGTGGTCTTTCCAGACCCAGTATCTCCGACGACAATCAACAGCTGATTGTCACGTACGGCATCGAGGAGTTGCTTGCGGAATTTGAAGACCGGCAAACTTTCACGTTGTTGCTTGATGGACATACTTGTTCGCTTTCCGAACGACTGATTCTTGCCCATTGTGACCCGTTTCCACTCGGGTACCGACTCATCCGGCTTGGATTGCTGAGTTGTCCGGAGGTCCGCAGCGAATTTCCGCTCCTCAGGTGCGACCATGGGATCTTGCCATTGTGCATTAAGGTCGACTCCCGCCGCTTGTTCAGCTGCCTTGTCCTGAGCCTCTTGTTGCCGAATATCCCTCCGCTCCTTTGCGAGATTAGTACCTGCCATCGCAGCCCGGTTCATGGACCCATCAGGAGCCTTCACGACCCTGATCGGCGAGAGCTCCAGAGACATCTTAGTCTGACCAGCCAGGAAGGGCGGCTCCTCATCCTTGACCTCAATATCGACATCTTCCTCTTCCTCGAATGTGCCTTCGCCCGTCAAGGTGGCGTGGTATTCTTCATCAATGTCAGGATAATCGGCTGCCGAGACAGCGCCAGACGCAATCAATTGCTTGATTTCCCATCTCTCAGGCGACGTCATGCGCTTCCTGTTTTTCATTGGCTTTCCATTCGACTCCTCAATGACTGGCACTTCTGAACTAAGGTTGCCATATCTGTCATTGCCCGTCATGCCGTCAAGGCGCTCCATATTTGCCCCGGATGCCAAGCGCCGTTGAGGAATTAGATCGAGACCAGTGACCTGATCCACCTCCTTCATGGAAAGTCCAATACGAGAACCCTGGATGCTGATCACCTTGACCTTGACGGGTTGGCCTCGAGACACCAGGTCAGACGGATGGTTGACACGAGCCCCTTCCTGCATGGCCGAGACGTGTACTAGCCCATCCACCTTGCCTTTCACACCAAGCAAGTTCACAAAGGCGCCAAAATCCTTCACTCCTGTGACACGACCATCATAGACCTTGTATAGCGTCGGTTGATCATCCAGCTCAACTGGCGGCGGTTTCCGGAAATATTCGTCGTCATCCCGATCACGTCGACTCCTTCGCTCACTGTGGCCATTACGATATCCACCGTCCCTGCTGCTGTATTTGCTCTTTGACCGACCGAATTCATCCACCTCATCATCCCCCTTGCTGTAGCGGGGACTGTGTGATCGCGACCGGGAACGGTATCGGTCGTTGCGTCTGCGTCCACGACCATAGTCATCGTAATCGGGGCTTCTGCTGCGCTTCCTGCTCCCGCGGTCATTCCGGGACGAGGGCTTGTCCTCACGCGCCTTCCCTGCAAGCCCTTCCAGCATTGCAAATGTATCATCCATAGCATCAGCTTTCGCATCATTATCCTGCACATCCTTCCGCTGAATGTAATCCTCATCATCGTTCCACTGCTGAACCTTGTCTGGCACAGCCAGTCCCTTGAACACGCGCGCTTTCTTCTCCAGAGCATCCAGAACATCCATATCATCATCGCCATTCCCAGAGTTATTCGTTGTTTCCGCTTTCTTCGCCTTGTACTTCGGGTGCATCGTGAGCACCAGGCGATCGATACTCTCCAACAGACTCCGCGGGAATTCTGCGCCCATCTCCTCCATACTCTTGCTGAATTCCCCGAAGGAACCACACTTTAGGTGCTGATCGATCACGAATTCCGCTAATGTCTTGTCATTGACGCCCAAGTGGTTCTGGATCTCGCCTGTTATCCGCGAGACGAGCGAAAAGAGCTCCAGCGACTGGAGGTCATCCATGGCGGATGGAGAGAGGGATCGTGGTCGCAGTAGAAAATAAGATGGGTGGAGTAATTCGAAAGGCAGGGAGTTTGAGGTGGAGTCGCGAGAGAGTGCAAAACACTCCTCTGGTCGCAAAGTGAGAGGAGTACGTCTTCTCCGCGATTCTGCGAACCGGCAAAGCTCACTGTCGCGGAAAATCGTTGTGGCGTTTCGGGGCACCCGCCACCGATAAGATAAGCACTGTCTACTCCGTACTCCATTCTCCATATATGACGACGGACTGTTAGTATAAGTTGAAAAGATTTCTGCAAGATCTTGTACGGTTGAGTGTGAGATATATACTTCAATGACCTCAACATACAACTGAAGTAAATTTTCTCATACAGTTCCACTTCGAAGTATCTGTCGTATTATGGGATTAAGCGTGCACCAACTCGTACAGTTTTTAGAAGGAGAACAGGGTTCAAAAAAGTTATGCTTGGGGAGTTGCTGCTATCAGTTACTCTTCCAATTACTCTTTCTTAGTATAGAAATAGGAGAAGATATAAAAAATAAAAGTACTATATAGTATCTAAGTAAATGCAGCAGATCACGGATTCCAGCCGGAGAACTAACCGGAACAGGGCCATGGGCTACACCGCCTAGCCGATTGGGACATGGAGGTGGTAGTATCTCGTCGGCCCCGATGAATGAGGGTCCCGCAGAGGGTCGGTCTGTCTCAGTCTCGGGGATATCCTGAGCCTTGACTTACGTTTCAAAAAGAAAGACTGCCCGCATCGCTGGTGCCCTGCTCCTCCCCGGCTGCCCCTGATCATTGTTCTCCATTGCCCCCGTCGCTGGCTTTGACCGAGCCTTATCTTCTGTTCCCCCCTGCCGTTCCGCCTCTCCCCCTCCAGCATCGTGAGTCCAGAGTCTATGCCCCCGTGAGGGCTGCCGGTCAGCCACAATGAGCTCCTCAATCCTCAACATTCAGCATGATCGTAAGTGAAGTTACGGTTTCTTGCCCCGGACCTTGTAATATTGACACTCGCGTTCTAGTCATCCTGAACACGATCCGTTATGCGGCCGGTAATGAGGTGCGATTGCTTCCCCTCCATCCCTTTTCCTTACCGTCAACCCCCGCCCCGTTTCACCCCACGGCGGAACTAACATCGGATGCCTACAGTGGAAGGTCTTGGTCGTGGACGAGACCAGTCGGAAGCTAATCGACAATGCCGTCAGTGAGGATGACATTCTCAACCTCAATGTCACCAGTGAGTCTCTTGATCCTCACCGTCCCCGTGCCCCAGCGCTAATCGCCCCCCCCGCAAGATGTCGAGCAGATCGAGCATCGGCGCTCACCCAATCCCACCATGGATGCGTTGTACATCCTCTCGCCTCTTCCACACATAGTCGACTGTATCATGGCGGACTTTGAGAGGAAGAGATACCGGAAAGCGTGGTTGGTTTGGACATCATGTCGGGCACCTGCCTCCCCAGCGGCCGCTATCGGTGCTGACAATGTTCGCAGTCCTCGATCCACAGCAACGCGCTAGATTGGACCGGTCCGAGATGGCCCGCGAGCAGATCGCCAACTTTCAGATCATGAATGCCGACTACTTCCCGAGGGAGTCGCGGCTGGTGACCTTCCGAGACCCGTGGAGTTTCCCAGTGTTGTTCCACCCTGGTTGCAACCATCTGATCCGCACACACTTGGAGGGGCTTGCACAGAAGGTGAGACAGCAATCCGGGATGGTTGGATTGATATTGACATGGACTTGAGATTGTGTCGCTCTGCGCGAGCTTAGGAGAGTACCCCGTGATTCGATACTATCGGCCCCGAACCCCGACCCACGAGGCCAGCGTGTTGTGCTCGCACTTGGCGCGGTTCGTCCAGAATGAGCTGGATCAGTTTGCGCAATTCCAGCGCGACTTTCCTCCTCCATCGCCCAGACCGCGCGGAGTGCTTTTGGTCGTGGATCGTTCCATGGACCTGGTCGCACCTCTGCTCCATGAATTTACCTATCAAACCATGGTGCACGATCTGCTACCGATCAGCGATGGCGACAAGGTCACGTACAAAACCGTCATCAATGAGGGCAGCCCCAAGGAGGAAATTAAGGATATGGAGATCAACGAACAAGACAATGTGTGGGTCGAGTACCGGCATATGCATATGAAGGACGTGCTCGGCAAGCTAGGTGAAGACTTTGCCAAGTTCCGGGCGGCCAACCCTCAATTTGCGGAAGAGTAAGTGACATCGTGCCCTGTTCATCTGCCACACTAACGGCGCGTAGCAACGACAAGGCGAATGTGAACACCATCAAGGACATGCTGGCGGGCCTGACGGAGTTCCAACAGGGGAGAGATGCCTACACATTGCACCTCAACATGGCGCAAGAGTGTATGAAGTACTTTCAGGACCACAAGCTCCTTGAAGTCAGCGCGGTTGAACAATGCCTTGCCACTGGCCTGGACGAGAACTACAAGAAGGCAAAGAACCTGGCTTCCCAGATCGTGCAATTGTTGGACGACGACGCGATCAAGCAGCCGGAGCGACTGCGACTCCTGTTACTTTACATTATATACCGGGGAGGCATCCTCGCGGGTGACATCCGGAAGCTCATGGCGCATGCGCAACTCCCACCGCAGGACGGTGAAATTGTGTCCAACCTTGACCTGCTGGGTGCGCGCGTGGAGAAGCCCCTGAAGGATGATAAGCCGCCAGTGCAGCCGTTGTTCACCCGGAAGCCTCCGTCCGGGCCGATCGACGAAGAGGACGGATTGTCGCGCTACGACCTGAACCTCAAGTTGATCTTGGAGGAGTTGGTTCGCGGGACACTAGATGCGGGGGTTTTCCCGTTCACTCGCCCTCACGCGGATAACGATGCCCCGGGCCAACAAGACAGTGCGTCGCAGGCCTCGCTGCGCAGTGCCAAGCCGACATGGGCGCGAACCCGGACGACGGGCGAGCAGCCCCGACAGCGGATTATTGTGTTCATGGCGGGAGGTGCTACGTACGGAGAGGCGCGCACCTGCTACGAGATGTCGCAGACATATGGCAAGGACGTATTTCTGGCCACGTCCCACATGCTGTCTCCGGGTCTGTTCCTGCGCCAGGTGGGCGACCTCAGCGTGGACAAGCGACGACTCGACATCCCGGCAGAACGACCCAAGCCGACGGCGCCGGCACATTTGTTTGAGCGGGAGCCTCCACCGGCACCAGCGCCGGTGAAGAAGCCAAACCCGGTGCCGCATCTGAACCCGCCGGCGCCGGTATCCGCGCTGGCGGCGATGTCTTTGGGGCCGAATGGCAAAGCTAACGGAGCGCCAGTCAAGGAGAAGGATGAGAAGGAGAAGAAGAAGGAAAAGAAGGAGAAAGAGAAGAAAGAAAAGAAGCGACACCACTTCTTCCGGTGATTCAGGTTATGCCATATTTAACCTGGTCACCACGGCGAACATCTCCAATCGACGGGCAGGCAATGCTGCAACGCTGCAAATCGGCGACTGTGATACCCAGTCGTTTGTCGGCAAGCACTGCCAACAGTTCTAATCTAGGGTATCTGGTATCTGGTATCTTCTGTGTATGTAGTAACATGTACCATCGCAAGCACCATAATAACCAACATTTATCATTAACCGGGGTATCATAAAAAACCTCCTCCCATCCATACATACTAAACCAATCACTCCTCCCCAAAATACTTCAACACCTCCTCACTCCTAAAAAACATCTCCCTCATTTTCTCCCCCTTCCTCCTCTCTGCCATCTGCCTCTTCCTCACCTCCTTCGCATTCAACTTCTTCTCCACCCTCCCCTTCCCCATCCCCTTATCTTTAACATCCGGCACAACAGCCCCCAACCCCACCGTATCCTCTTTCACCTTCCCCTTCACCGGCTCCCGTATACCCTCCCGACCAGGCGCCCCAAGACCAACTCGTTTATCAGGATCCCAACCATAGGCAGCGAGATAGCGTAGTCCAGGGCGCGTGCGATCGAGATGTGAGGGGGGGTGGGAATGCGGGAGACTGAGTTGGTGGCTTAGGGTTGCTTCGTGGGGGTGGTTGTGGGGGGTTGTTCTTTCTTCTGTGGAGGAGTGGATCGGGAGGTTGCAGATGGGGCACATTTCTGTTTTTGTTTCTGGGGAGGTGCTTGGGGCTGGTTGGGTATGTTGTGATTGCGATTGCGACTCTGAGTCTCTCTGTGTCTGTGATTGTGGTTGTGGTTGTGGTGTCCCCGCCAAAACAATCGACAGGTACCGATCCGCTATACTTTTTCCAGCCGACGTAGACTCTGATCCAGATGATACCAGGGAGGTAGTGGTAGTGGTATTGGTAGTGGAGAGTTCATGTTCAGAGGACCGCACGAAGGGAACGCGCTTGCGACGGATCCCGGCGCCGAAGACGCGCTGGTCTTGTAAGGGGAGGAAGTACTCGTCTTCGTCTTCGAGTTCGTTTTCATTATGTTCTTGGGGTGGTCGGTAGGGAGTTGTGGGGGGCATGGTGCACAACGCTATCCCAGGCGCGAGGCGATAGAATTATAATTAGAGAAAGAGGAGAAGGAGGGAAAGCATTGAAGTGGCGGGAGATCGGCGACTAAGACAAGACAGACAGACACCTCCGGGACGGAAGTTGGCGTACGTAATTACGTACCTAACTCCTTCTCCGTCTTCTTCTCCCCGTCATTCATCCATCCATTCCTTTCTTTCTTTCCTCTGTTTATTACTCGCTTCACTCAATACACTCCTTCATTCAAAATGCCCATCCCCATCCTTACCCAAGGCATAACTGAGGGCTTCTCCTCCATCCCCTACCTATGGACAATCCTCAAAGTCGTCCCCTGGGCAATACTCCTCGCGGCCCTGAAGTATTATTTCGGGGGTGCTCGTAACACCTCCGAGCGAGTGATGCATTCCAAAGTCGTGATGGTTACTGTACTTCCCCCCTCCCCCATAATCCTCCCCATGAACTAAAACAATAATTCCCAGGGCGGCACATCCGGCATCGGCGCCAGCGTCGTGCACTCCCTCGCCTCGCGCGGCGCCCAAATCATCCTTCTCACCCAACACTCCCCCTCCGACATCTTCCTAGTCGAATACATCGACGACCTACGCCAAAAAACCAACAACCAGATGATCTACGCCGAACAAGTAGATCTCTCCTCGTTACACAGCATCCGAACCTTCGCCACGAAATGGATCGATAATGTGCCTCCCCGCCGCCTCGACATGATAATCCTCTGCGGAAACACCAACCCCCCGGTATCCCGGAAACAACAATTAACGGTGGACGGCCTGGACGAGGAATGGATGGTGAATTATCTGGGGAATTTCCATCTGTTGAGTATTTTGTCCCCCGCGTTGAGGGTCCAGCCGGCGCATAGGGATGTGAGGGTGATTTTTGCGACGTGTTCGAGTTATATTGGGGCGAGGTTTGATTTGAGGCTCGTGGAGGAGGCGATGGTTGCTACGGCTAGCGCTTCTGCTTCTGCGTCTGCGGGTGGGGTGGAAGGGGGAGAGGGGAATGGGGGGAGACGGGTGGTGATGAAGAATGGAAAGTTGCAGAGGGAAAAGCCGAAGAAGGTCAAGAAGGGGGTTAGTTTGTATGGGTTGAGTAAGTTGTCGTTGATGGTGTTTGCGCAATCGTTTCAGAAACATCTCAATGCGTTCAAGAGACCGGATGGACAGCCGCCCAGTGCGAGGGTGATTATGGTGGATCCTGGGTTTAGTCGCACGCCGGGAAATCGGCGGTGGATGACTGGGGGTTCGCTGTGGGGGTTGCTGGTCTATTTGATTACTTGGCCGTTGTGGTGGTTGGTGCTCAAGTCGCCCGAGCAAGGTGCGCAGAGTATCTTATATGCGGCTATGGAGGCGCGGTTTGGTCAAGGGGAGGGCGGCTGGTTGATCAAGGAGTGCAAGGAGGTCGATGTGGCTCGGAGGGAGGTCAAGGATGAAGAGGCCGGTAAGCTGCTGTGGCAGTTCAGTGAGAAGCTGATTGAAGTCAAGGAGAAGGAGTCGGCCGTGCGCCGCGCCCTCGAGGCCAAGGAAAAGGAACAGGCCGAGAAACAGGGCCAGCCCAAGGCATCCGCCAAAGAACCCACGCCCGGGTCGCGGAGAAGCCGCAAGGGCAAATAGATTGTACAGCATCAGTCATGGAAAAAAAGGTATATCTAAGCAAGACATCATTCACTAGCTTTATGCTCTAGATACAGACGGCTCGCAAGAGCAATGATCATACAAGGAAATTCGTCTCATCCAATTAACAAGGCCCAATCGTCTCTATCCATGCGATGTTGCCTTCTTCCAGCAAGGAATTCTAATCGAGGCAGGTCATTATTACTTATTTCTGAAGCTTCTCCAACAGCTCCGCCGGAGGCTGCTGGCGGTAGCCCTGGGGGTTGTTGTGTGTCCACAGCCAGAGGTCTTCGCAGGCTTGCTCGAGGGTACGCTCGGCCTTCCAGCCGAGCTCGTTGTTGGCACGCGTGGGGTTGGAGGTCAGGTTGAGCACGTCACCCGCACGGCGGGGAGCCACCTCGTAGGGGAGGTCCCGGCCCACGGCCGTCGAGAAGGCACGGACCATCTCGTACACAGTGCTGCCCCTACCGGTACCCAAGTTCCAGGCACGGACTCCGGGGTTGTTCGCGCGCAGGTAGTTGAGAGCCTTCAAGTGGCCGTCAGCCAGGTCGAGGATGTGAATGTAGTCCCGGATGGCGGTTCCGTCGTGGGAGGCATAGTCTAGCACGGTCAGTTACTGATCCTACCTTACTGCAGACTGCAGACTTACCATCTCCGAAGACAAGCAGCTTCTCGCGCTTGCCGGTAGCCACCTGGGCCAGAAGGGGAAGCAGGTTGTAGGGGACGCCCTGGGGGTCCTCGCCCATGATACCACTGGGGTGGGCACCAGCGGGGTTGAAATAACGGAGCAGCGCACCGTTCCACTTCTGGGCCTCGTCCTCCTTGCCGGCCTTGATGGCGTTGTTGCGCTGAGCGTTGATAACGTCGGTGATGGCGGTCTCGACGGCGAACTTGGTGTTACCGTAGGGGTTGGTGGGGCCCAGAGGGCACTCCTCGGGGATGGGGATCATGTTGGGGAAGCGGGTGGCATCGCCGTAGACGGTAGCCGAGCTGGAGAAGACGATGTTGGTAACATTGTGGCGGACCATGGAACGCAGGAGGCAGATGGTGCCGTAGACGTTGACGTGGTAGTAGTCCAGAGGCTTCTCACCGGACTCTCCGACAGCCTGGATGATGCACATGTCAGTCGCGAGAATTCAGCTCACTGCACAAGCAGAGCGCACCTTCAGGGCAGCAAAGTGGATGACGCTGTCGATGTCGGGGTGGGCCTCGAAGACGCGGTCGAAGGCGGCCTCATCGGTGACATCCAGCTGAGCAAACTCGGCCTTCTTGCCGCAGATCAACTCAATGCGCTTCAGAGCCTCGGGAGAGGAGTTGTAGAGGTTGTCAGCGACGACGACATTATAACCCGCCTCGAGCAGGGCGAGGGTGGTGAAAGAGCCAATGTAGCCCGTTCCACTGGTGGAGGGGAATTGCGGGGTTAGCTAGTGAGTTGAGGACGAGGAGGGAGTATCGGCTTCGAACTTACCCTGTGACGAGAACTGATCCGGAAGGCATGATGGGAAGATGCGAATGTGGTAACGAGGGGAGGAGGGGAGGAAGAGAGGGAGAGGAGGGCGTGGAGGAGTGGGAGATAAAAAGGTGAGATGAGCCAAATGAAATGGGGGGATTTGGGCGGAGGACGGGATATTTAAGGGGCGGACGCGATTGGGTGGAGGGTGGGGAAGAAGAAGACAAGAGGCGGAGGGGCAATTCTGAGGTGGGAAGGTGGGATGGCCAGGTACCGGAACTCGTAAGATACCCCGAGTCAGTCAGTAACATCACCAGATTCACCATCGTCCGTTCTGCTCACTCACTCCGTCGGCATCCACCTCCCCCCCTTTCCCTCTCCGCAACTGCTGATCGCCCAAGACAGTCTACGTAAACAACCTGCCCACCAGTCGATCTTCTTCGACTTAATTACCCAGTCTGGACTCCCTCGACAGTACGGTGTACCACTACCACCACCACTCTCTTGAGACTTTTCAGTCTCACAGCCGCAGGATAGGTGCATGCAGGCAGGACCTGCACCTGCAAGCATCCCAACCCGGCCTGCCCAGTTCCCTCCATCCAGTCGGAGTAAAGCACGGAGTTATGCTCACCCTCTCTTTAAAATTCTTATTACCCGCTTCCTTCCAGAGTCATCCATTAGACACTATCGACAGTCAGTCAACCATAAGATTGTCATCGTCGTCATCAACGAGCCCATTTCCCCCCCCCCCCCCCCCTCCCCCCCGGCTAATAAGTGGCCTTGTCTGAAGCTGAAACATGGGCGGCCCGAGGGAAACCCACCCTGTAACCGCCAATCACACTCTCCCCAGTTCCCCGTTTCTCCCAATGCTCAATTTGCTGGGGCGGGTCGACTGGTCCACTGGCGTGGTGGACCGGCCAGCCCGATCCAAGGGTCCAATCGTTGCTCGTACCTGTCATTCCGCCATTGTTCTCGACTGGCAATTTCCGCGGTTAATTTATATCCCATATACAGAGCGCCGTTAGTCACTAGGTTGGTTGTGTGGTGCATGTGCGCAGGGAGCTGCGCTCAGGGGAGCCCGGGTAGTATCAAATAGCAAGAGGTAGGCTTGTGTGTACCCCGTGCCGAACTGGTGGTCTGTTGGTTCCCCACTGCATTTGGTGGCGTAGACCTCGATTATTGTAGAGGTAGGCAGGGCTTGGAATATGGCGTGGCATGGCATGGTATGGCAGCTCCCAATAGTATGTGGGAATTCTGAAAAGCTGGGTGATTTCGTAGTACTTGTATCTCAAAATGCGTTTGGATTATTGCGATAGAGTGTTGAATCCTTCGGGGTAATCCCACATCGGTATGCCGTAGACAGCGGACTAAAGAAACCATGGTTAATGTGCCATAATATCCGAATCTTAAATATCCGCATCCGGTTGTGTGGGGTAGTGGTTATCCCTTCGGATTTTGAGTACTCTGTACTACAGATGTTCCGACAACCCCGGTTCGAACCCGGGCACGACCTTTCCTTTCTTTTTCTTTTCCTTTTTAATTCAACTTCGAATATAGATCGAGGTTCTAGCTGGATAGGGTTCATTTGTTCCCTAGAGTCGCGACTCGATTGCCGACATGGTTATGAATCCTGCAGGATGATCGTATCCACAAAAAGAGTTCTTAACGAAGTGTCAAAGCTGAGAGCCCTACGTGAATCTCCAACTGTTGCTTTGCATGCTCAACCCTTCGGCTCAATTATCCAGAAACTCAGATCCAGACACCTACCATGGGTCACTCCTCCATCATACCCGTCACTCTCGCATAGACCCGCAGCATCCCCCTCTCAGTGCATGGGATGATTCTATCCCTTGTGATGCGCACGTCCTCTGGGTTGGTGTTGTGCAATGTGAAATCGAATCGGCGTATTAGATGCGCAATCGTCAGATATAGCTCAATATATGCCAGACTACGAGACCATTAGCAGAGAAACGGATACAGGCTAGGCAAGACTAACTTCATCCCCAGGCAAGCTCGGCTTCCCCTCATGAACGACACCAGGTACCGCGTCAAGTTCTCCCTCCTTTCCGTAGCCCTGATCCACCTCTCTGGGTCGAACCTGTCCGGCTCCGGAAAGATGGCTGGGTCGCGGTGGACAAAGTAGGTGGAGGTGCTCATCGGCGTCTATCCATGCTTAGCTTGTGACTGAAGGAGGCCAAGGTACACGTACCCCTGCTGGAATGACATAGTTCTTGTACCGCAGAGCCTCGGTTGGTGCCACGCGAGGAAGTCGCATAATGACCCCATAGGACAAGCGTAAGGATTCATTTACAACTGCGGTCTAGAAGCCCAAGTTAGCCGAAAATGCTCCAAGCCACAGGCTTGTATGACATACCAAGTACGGTAGCTTCTCCAATTCCGTCCATGTTACTACGCCTGTAGGCGTGGGCATAATCTGCTTCAGCTCACTCCGCAGCTTGTCTCGAATGCCCTCATCCTGGGACACATGGTAGATCATGACCATCAAGGTGCTGGCCGTCGTTTCTGTACCCGCACCAAGAAGCGTGAATACTTCGTCCTGAATGCGACGCAGAGCCCTTTCCTCAGCGGGTAAGCTGGGGTCGGTCAACTTCTTGAAGATGGTACGGTTTTCCTTGGTCGACACATCGGGCTTATCTTGCATGTTCGTAGTGATAGTCTGTAAGATGGCTGCCTGGAACTCGAACGCTGCGGCCTTGCTTGGAAGGAGCAGGGCCAGTACCTGCAGCGGGATCCTGCGCACTACTTCCGGCACGAACGGGAAGAAGCGGTCGAAATGGCAATGCGAGGCATTTTCTTCGTTGCTTTTATGGATTTCGCTGCGGAAACCTTCATCCTCGATGAAGCCCCAGCGTTTTCCATAGCAGTAGTAGGTGATCACGTCCGAAGTCAACGCGGCAAACGCATTGCTTAAATTTACTACGCTTCGATCCTCGTAAATTCTCTCAAAACGCTGCATTAGCTTCATCACCCGCTCTTCGACCATGCCGGACAATGCAAGCACGGATCGCTTGGAAAAGAAGTCATTTAATATACTTCGTCGAAAGCGGTGGTGTTCATGGCCTATAGTCCCAATCATGGAATAGGGGAGCGTAAATGCATCGTAAGCATCATGGTCCCTGTCACGCTTCCGGCTGCTAGAGGCATATATCTCGTCATAGAAGGATGGGTCGATGATATGGACTTCACGGGGGTTGATGCGAACAATAGGGCCTGGAGGGATAGCTTAGCCAAGCTTCCGCTGGCTGCTGATATATCTTTACCTACCGTATTGCTGATGCATTTTCTCAATCTGAAATAGAAACTTGCCATTGCAGATGACATCGTAGTAGAACTCGTATAGACGTGTGATCGCGGTGAGCTTGGGACCGGGTATTCCGGAGAGGGGGTGGAAGTAGAGACGATAGAAGGTCCGAGAGACGTAAAAGGTCGCTATGCCAGCGAGGGCTAGCCCGACGTGGGTCAATTCCAGAATCATCATAGCAGTCACAATGAAGTGTCAAAGCAGATGAATGCAGTTGGGAAGTAGGACCTATGACGAATTGTTTTGTCAAGGTGCCACGGAGTATATATAACGACCAGCTAATAAGGCCACCCGCCGTGATAGCTTTTAGTGCTGACATTGAAAAGAGGGGAAGTAACGAGGTATGCAGATCACCCACTGATTGAGGGCGATGCAGTAGCTCTCACCCGGACAATAACAGATGCAGAATGACCTGATGGTCCGGACTCTTGGTACCGGACCAGTAAGCTTGTCCGGTAGAAGTCAAGTCATAGCGAGACACAGCAAAATTCGTCGGGCTACGTCGAATTGGGAGCGGGGGAAGACCATTCTCCCGCGGAGTCGAGGGTGATGCATGATGCATTCCATATCAGTTGCCAATCAACTGCCGAGAAGGGCCTGCATGATGGCGTGTAGGGGCGGCAGTGGCTCATAGTAGTCGGACCAGTATCGAAGGATAGATATCTGGGTAGAGGGATTCTCTCAACATGAGGTTACTTGACATTGATATAGGATGAAGAATGAAGATGAATGATAGAGCTTCACTTATGTTCTGCTTTATTTCCGGCATGGCCTCCCGGCACCCGGTACCGTACGGTCACCAACACCGCCTATTTAGATCTTTAAGAACCAACCACACCCCTACCATCCTCTTTTTTCTCATTCTATACTTCAGTCCAACAGATCAACCCATCTGTCCGATTGCCTTCTATCATCTGACTCACTCATGGGTGCCACAGGCAACTTTTCCTTCCCCCCTGGCATTGGCCTACAGGACGTCAAGGGATGTGGAACCAGCGGGATGGCAGCGTTAGACCCCAATACCAAATATATCATAAAGTTCTCCCTCGGGGACGAAGACGAATGCGCCCGCTGTAATCGGGAGAAGGAGTTCTATGAGCTTTTGGAGCTATCATCGCACTCCCGCCCATCATCACTTTTAAATTATCACGGCAGCACGAGCCACGGCATTCTGTTAGAGTATGCTGAGCTCGGTCCAGTGCGACAAGTTCTGCGAGCCTCCCAACACCCAATTTCTACTTCGACTTTGGTCCGTTGGGCGCAACAGGCGGTCGAAGCACTGCAATTTATTCACGCCAATGAGATCTGCCATGGTGATATCAATTGCACGAATTTCTTCCTAGACCAACATATGAACCTCAAAGTTGGTGATTTTACGAGCTCATTCAACGATTTATTCGTGACGCCGCAAGCTTTGCAAGAGGATATATCGAATTACGGCTCGGCGTTGTATGAGATGGCAACAGGCCATTTGCCCTACCATACTCTGTCTGGAGACGAAAGAGAGCAGAGGTTCAAGCAAAAAAGGTTTCCAGATCTTGCAAATGTGGCATTGAAATCCGTGATTCTTCGATCTTGGAACGCTGAGCATACCTCCTTCGCAAGTATATTGAAAGATATCAAAGTCACATGTATACACCCACATTCCAAAGAAAACCATGTGGCCATGCTTATTTAATAACATATCGGAGATATTCATTGCTATCTGCTCTTGCCAAAGCCTTCATCTTTACCCTTCTTATCCATGTTGTTGATACTTCTTTGAAGCATGAGTCCAATGGACATGACGGACTTTCAAGCCGCTAAAGCGAGACCCAGAGATAGCACATGAGGAATGAACTGATGATGCTTACCACACTTGTAGCATCGTCCAGGGATGCTGGAGCTATCCCATGACTAGGGAGCCAATTCCGGAACAAGACACAGTTCTTGATTCGGTCTTTCCTTAAGCTGATCAGTAAAACAATCACAGCAAAATTTGTATCATCCTGCTCAAGCTATACCGATAGCCTGAAAGTTCCAGAACCGCATAGGAGCATGCTCTAGTTTTCGAATCCTTGAGAGCATACGGGGTGAGGGTGGGTCTGACCTCTTGCGTCTGTATCTCCGAGATCCGATGCCAGCCGGCGGATCTTCGAGAGTGGTCTACCCCCCGCCCCTCTCTCACACAACGCCGAAGGGCCTGCGGGATGGCTGGCTGATGGTGCAGCAGTAGCGGACCTCGTCCCGTGTCTTGAGTTGGTGGGACTCATCTATTTGGGATCGATCCTGTTCATCTGATCTAAACCAGAACGGTGGGGTCATCGGAATTGGGTGCTTGAGCCTTGTGATAGGCTACAATGTCGAACTAAACGACTACCTATGTCCGTTGGGACATCTTCCATCCTTCTACACCAGTAGTCAACAGGGTTTTGGTCTACTTACGTGGTTTCTCTTCATCGAATCTTCTGCGCGACCAACTGGCAGACGGGGCGGTCTTGCATCAGCTGGCTCGAAGGATTTGATTGTCTTTCGGAAGACGGCCATGCCCTAAGTCGGGTCCGATAACCGCCGATTCCATGCGTACCAATGCAAGGCTGAAAGAAGCAAGCACCGGGTAGACGGAGAACAGGACTGATGCCTCCACCGGGCCTACCTTCAGCCTTATTGTCGTCTTTCTTCCCCTCTCTGTTCCTCGTTCCCCTTCATCCTGCTACTAAATCAATCAAATATCAACCCCATCACACCCCACAATCTACACCCGCTTACCATGTCTGACGAACACTTTAACATCACTGAGCATGTCGTCCCTAGCTGCCATATCCGGGAGTACCCGGGGAGCACAGTGAATCAGGAAGACGTGCTGCAGTTACACGTCAAGCAATATACCCCCAAGCACCAAACGGAGCCCATCCCTGATGATGCCATGACAATTATAGCCGCCCATGGTGCGTCCCTATATAAGGCGAGTGATGGGTAGTCAGCTCCGAGGTGTGCTCCTCACTAATCTGGAATAGGAATTGTATGAGCCGCTGTGGGATGAACTCCTGGAGCAGTCAACTCGGCACCGTTTCCACATTCGAAGCATCTGGATCGCTGACTGCACCAACATGGGCGTTAGCGGCGTTCTGAACGAGGACAAGCTCAGCACCGACTGTAGGTACCTGGCTGTACAAGGATGGAAGGACACGGCATAATATAACCTTTCCAGGTTCGTGGACAGATCATTCGCGCGACCTTCTGCTGTTGATCAACCATTTCCGGAATCACATGCCCCGTCCACTGGTTGGCATCGGCCACAGTTATGGTGGAAACATTATGTTTGTGCTCCGTCTTTCCAGTATGCAAGCACCATTATCTCTTGCTGACACGATTGATCGACAGAACGAACCTGGCATATATCCACCCCCGCCTCTTCACCACCGTTCTTCTTCTCGATCCCGTCATCCAAACCAGCCTACCCCCGATGGGCTTCGGCACCGATCCCACCGGAACAATCAACTTCAGTCTCTGGCGACAAGATGTCTGGCCCAACCGCGCAGCAGCAGCTCAGGCACACCGCACACTCACGAAATCCTGGGATCCCCGCTGCGCAGAGCGCATGATTAAATACGCCTTCCGCGATCTCCCTACCCCTTTGCACCCCGGCGTGCATGCGGCGAACGACACCACTACTAACCAAGTCGACTCCCCAGTTACCTTAACCACAACCAAATACCACGACGTGATAGCCCAGATTCGACAGAATTTCTCGTCCCGAATCGTAGAAGGCCGAATGGAAATCGATCGCACCACGCATGCGGACCTGGACACCGAAGTCGTTTCCACCCCGATGTATCGGCCGGAGGCGCCAAGTACTTACTATCGACTCCCCACCCTCCGGCCCTCGTGTCTCTGGGTATTGGGCGCGAAAACGTATCTCAGGCTTGATGAGATGCGCGAGGGGATCAGGACCTGTGGGTGCGGTGTTGGAGGAAGCGGTGGCGTAGCCCAGGCGCGAGTTAAGGAAGTGATCATGTCTGGACTGGGGCATCTGTTTCCGTTCCAGGATGTTGGACGGTCTGCCGAAACATGTGCGGCGTGGTTAGAGACCGAGATGGAACGGTATCGGGTGGCCGAGAAGGAATGGAAGGAGAAGAGACAGTTGATGTCGAAGCGGGACCATCTGGTCCTAACGGACGAGTGGTTCAAGGTGCTGAGGCCTCCTCGTCAATCTCAGTCAAAGAAGATGAAACTGTAGACAAACACTCGGACAATAAACCACGTATGACATACGACTACCCATTCAAAGAATCAAAATATAGAAGAAGAGAGTTTGCTTGCTTTCAGGAACATTTATTTAGAGCCATTCCTGCCCCGAGCTCGGCAGAACATGGGACGCTTGATAGGGCTGGGTGCATGGATATCCTTTTGTGAGAGCTCCAGGGAAAACCTATTTCTGACGGGTCCGAAATTGCAGCACGGGGCCCTCCTTTCCGACGGCGAAGTTATCCTCTATCTTATACTCTCCTTCGCGGCCAACGCCCAGTCGCTCCGTCCCCGGCGCCAGTCGCATATCATACGACCACAACACACGGGCGATACTCACCTCCAATTCCAGCATAGCCACATTCCGCGCAATGCACCCCCGCGGGCCTAGACTGAACGGCACAAACGCCTGTCGCTGCCGACTTAGCACTTCGGCACTGACGCCCTCACCGTCCCGAGTGCCGTCGCTGCCGCGCAACAGCCACCGACTCGGATCATACACGAATGGACAATCAAAGTACTCTTTGCTGTGATGCAAGGCATACGTAGGAACCGCGACCACCGTGCCAGCCGGAAAATGCCACTTTCCAACCTGGAGTCCACCCGAGAGGACTTTCCGAGGCAGGTCCGTGGGAACCGGCGGACATAGGCGCATACTTTCGTCAATGCAGGCGCGGAGGTAGGCTATCTGCGCCAATTGGGGACCGGCAACAATCGCATCTGGTGTAGAGAATCCGGCACGGATTTCCGCGCTCAGGCGGGCGAGAATAGCTGGATGATGGGCGAGGAAGTAAAAGGTGGCAGTCAAAGCGGAATTGGTTGTGTCGTTACCTAAAGGTGACATTTGTCAGCTCTCCGGCCAGAGAAACCAGACTTTGGCGGGAGGAAGGAAGAGAGAGAACCCACCAGCTCCCAGCAACATGATAACCTCTGACATCAGTTCTGTTTCTGAATAGCCCTGCTTGGTCTCCGGATCGCGTGCCCGCCGCAGGTAGTAGATAATATCTCGCCGCTGGGTGGGCTCAGCCGCTAGCCGACTCCGCAGCTGTTTCTGGGAAAAGCCGATCTGTCGCTTGCGGTCCGCGACGCTGCCGCTGCGAAGGTACTTCTCAAACCCTAGATGACGCAAGATGGGCATCTGCCCGCAGATGTTCATGATTCGGACGTTCAAGGCCATCATCGGGAAGAAAAAGTGGTTGGTGTCGCTTAGGGAGGTGTTGAATGTCTTCCCAAAGCAGATCTCCCCCAAGGCATCGAATACGACGCAGGAGCTCCAGTGCACCATATCCTTGGGCTGCGACCAGGCGCCAGGACTGGAAGATGGCACTTGCGCCTGTTCATCAGGATGTTTATCACCTAGAGCAGCGCACCAGTCTTTGATAGCTGATAGTATGTGAGGCTCCATGCCACGCAGTGCCTGATTGGAAAAGGCCTGAGACATGACGCGACGCTTGCGGGAATGCACGCTGCGGTTAATTGCGCTGAATATATTCACGCTGTAGAAGACATCGTAATACTGGGACTTTTGAACATTAGCTTGGAAGCCATAGATACACTCCAATGCCTTCGCGTCGAGAATGGATAGGCGCTGCGGGCCGATCCGCACAATAGGCCCGTAGCGCTGATGTAGACGGTAAAGATCATCGTGGCGGTCACCGCGTATGGCGTGCACAACCGAGTAGAGGTTGGTCAATTTGGCGACGAATGGGCCCGGATAGGGGGCAAGTGGATGAAGCCAAGCTTGGTATGTAATGTAGCCGGTGAGAAGGACGATGAGCAGCCACACCAGGAGTTCTAGGGTGATCATGCCTATCAGAACCTGGCAGCGGCCAAGGAGGGACCGCAAGAAGGGTATTGAAAGGGAATTGCGTGAGATTCAGAAATAGTCGGTGGTCGTCCATCTAAATCTCTGAAAGAGGAGGGTCAACATAGCCCTTTATAATCCAGCTTGATAGATTATATTATGTCTTTTAACCAAGACCCTCATCTCTCCTGACATGGCTCAACTGACAGCTCAGTTATTGCATATTTTGGCCATGCCTCCAAATGCGTGAACATGTTCATCTTTTTTTCTGCCTGATAGGCTGGTCCGAGGCTTATCGAAGGTAGGTAGCCGCCCAGAAACTCCTTTGTTGGCCGCGCAGGGGTCCCTGAATGGATGGAATAAGTGACAAGTCCCAATAGAGCCATTGCTGTGCTTCGCAGTCACATAGCGACTGCATTAGTGCTGATGGGCTTGAGTCGAACGAGTCGTGTCAACTCGTATGTCTGCTAACTAGGTTGACTCTCGAGCTGAAAGAACCCGCGGGAGCGTGCCTAAGGGGACGGAGCAGCGCGTGCACTACTGGCGGAGCCGCCACATAGTTGGCTGGCACGGGTGGGCCGGGGTGCATCGGTGAATGGCGCTTGACTGGTGATGATCAGACTCCGAGCCAGCTAAATATCCGGTCCTTTTGGGATCGGCCGAGAAAGTATAATATTTGGAATTTTATAGGTCTCGTTGGATTGCATCTCCCAACCGACTAGGTGTCATACCGCCACAGTATTAACCGATTCAGCCTTGGGCTTCCGATGTTCCTGGGGGCTATAGCTCACCTACTAGACTATCCCTCGGCGGCCGGAGGACCGGTAGATCAAGGTGACAGGAGGATGACTCCCAAGTAGGTGGAGTAGGTGCCAAGGTGGAGCAGACGTCACATGAGGGGAGAGGGAGGAGGGGAGGAGAGGGGAGGAGACAATATAAACAAAAGGGTCATGTGATCAGCCTGGTCTAGAACAGAAGTGCCAAAGTCTGACAACCTGCGGCTTTGCGAATAACGTTTGTTAAGTTCGTATTGGTTCAGGATTCAGATATGCATGTATGACAGTAATTAAGCATGATCGCTTTAAGCTTGGAGGTAGGAGTGTACAATGCCCTCATGGTAGAAGAGATTTGCCAGGGGTAGTTGGCTTGGCTCCCACCCCACCAGTTGCAGGGATGGGCTATTCGAGCAATAAATGAAATAAGATTAAAAGAACACATGAACACATAGCTAGAAGACATCACTATAAACAGCCCCACCAAACATGTCGTGGGACGAGCATAAAGATCATGGTGATGAATAAATAGACATCACTAGTTGCACCCGGCTCACTCGCCAGTGCCATTATTCGGTTGCAATCGCATGCCGTCACCCCTCAGCTTCGTCTCAGAAGATCAACTGAATTTTCAGCCAGATGTCTACCCCCGAGCACCCGTTTACCAGGCGTCGATTTTGATATAGGCCAACTCTGCTAAGCAAATCCGCACGGAGATCAGCGGACAGACCCTGTCATGATGGACCCCGGTGGATTAAGATCGATTGGGGATCAATCTCGAACTGGCCCCAAACGACACGTGGACAGGTCTAGAGCATGTCCTGGGAACTTTGGACTTGGCCAGCTAAAGAAGTGCCTCCTCATTCGGTCGATTCTTAACCTAGAAGTTCAACATCCAGGCCAATAGCCCTCATGAAGAGATTAACGTTGCCAAGGCGCTGGCTGGCCATGTCGGCAGGAAGCGTCTTGCTGTAGGTCACCGTCTCCATCACCCGGTCCCTGTAATATGGTTAGCATCTAAGCACAACAAGTGGACGAAGGCTAAACTTACTTGACTGCAATAACCAAGCGCTGCTGTTGTTCGGGGCTGGCTCCTATGCCAACTGCAGCCAGAAACTGCCATACATACATGTCGTCGCCAGCGTTGATCGAGCTAGGGAAGATATCGCCGAAGCTGGGCTCGAGGGTGTCAAACAACACGTTGAACTTTTCAACCCACTGTTGCCAGTCCCGCTCGGTAGCCTGTCCAGCTTCCTTCACAATCTCGGCACGACTGAGAAGCATGGTTAAGATTCCAAGCCCAATACGGGTCTTAGAGATCATATGAACCTGAGTCTGCGCAATAACAAGCCCCAACAGCCCAATGATGATGTTGAATGGCGCCTCATTGACGTAACCCAGAAGACTGGGCATGACAGCCTGGGAGAAAAGATCGATGGCTTCCCGAACCGCCAGAGAGGGCTGGGTTTCTCCGGGCACGGGCTGTGCGCGCCGGACGACATCCAAGGAATCCAAGTGAACGACAATCATAGTAAGGATGGTGACACGCTGTTCCTGATCAATGTGGCGGAAGATACGAGGGATGGCCTTTTTGCCCTTTGCGTAAGAGAGGAAAGCAATGAACGGATGGGGAGTGTTGGTGTTGGGAACAATGGGCTCCATGACCCGGAGTTCTCGCCACAGCTTCTGATTGAGCGAGCGGATATTCTGTCTCCATTCCATGTGCTTCTGAATCGCCTCCGCGTCGTTCTCATCAGGCGGGGGAGGCATCGTGCGCTCCATGTCTTCCATCTCCATCAGGGTGCTATAGACACTCTCAAGGTTGGTCAGAACGGACTTGCGGTCACTGACGCTCAGGTCGGTGTGTGGCTTCTTCACCGTCTTGGTACCTTCAGAGCTCTCAGGGCGCTTGATATTAAGCATAGGCTTTGGTGTTTTGGCGTTGCTGAAGGAGATCTTGCCCAAGCTGCCTTCGATAATAAGCTGCTTGTTCTTGGGCTTTTGCTTAGCGGCCTCCACCGCACGCTGGACCTGCTGCTGCATTCTCTGCATGTGGTTGTCGGCGCTCTGAAACTGCCGGCGAGATCCATGGCCTCCAATCCTGTTGCCTGTCTGAAGAAGGTATGTCTGCGCAAAGTGTCCGAGAGGTTGGTGTGGGTGTTGGCGTGGGGCCCCACGGATTTGGCTGTAGACCTGATAGTAGAAATCCTCGGCCAAGACAGCTTCCGAATCCGAGTCCGTAACACTCCCGGCGGCTGCGACGAGCTGCTGTAGTTGGATTCGCGTGATGAAATTCTTGTCTTGCGGGGTCATCAGTCCGTTACCCTTGGACAGGAGGAAGATCTTATGATTGCGCTTCGCACGCTTAGCATCTTCCATCAAGTACGCGATACGCTGCTCTTCGGTCAAATGCATCAACTGCTGGGAGTTGGTTATCACTGGCAGTTGAGCGTTGTTACCACGAGGAGCCTGGGGTATGGGCTGCTGCTGCTGTTGCTGCAGTTGAGGTCGCTGAGCTGCCGGCGACATCGCCTGACGCTGAGGCGGCACCATATGCTGAGGCGGCAGGTTGGCATTCTGCAGAAGATGTATCGGCATGTTCGGAGGGTGCGCCGGAAGCGGGTACGGCTCCGGGACCATTGTTGGCTGATGCTGTACTGCGTGCGCGACACCCTTGGCGAGCTGGGCCTGTAGGATCTCCGGCGGCAACTGTGCGAAGCCTTCGGGAAGCGGCGGCATCTGTGCACGCTGAAGCGGCTGAGCCAGTTCTGGCATCGAATACGGGTGCGGCAATGGGAGCTGGGTAGGGATTGAACCCGGACCTTGTCTGCGCAGCTGCGCTTCCACCTCCTCTAAGCTCAGCATCTTCTTCGCCTGCGATACCATCTGAGGTGTGAGCTGATGTTGCAACTGCAGCTGCTGCAGCTGTTGTAGCTGCAACTGCGACTGCGACTGCGACACCGGCTGCGGCTGCGGCTGTGGCTCCGGTTTCTTGGGCATGCCCCAGACGCTAGACTTGGCCTGGAGGTCGGGGATATAGCCCGGGTCCTGGTACTTCTCATAGCCGGTGCGTTTGGGCTTCTGGGCCGCAGCGCTTGGCAGAGCCGTATCGACAGTGGCTTGCGTCGCAGTCGCAGAGGCGCCAGCGGGTGCACCAGGTTGCTGTAGACTGTAGCGGATCTGCTCCTCTCCGATCACGTCGGCGACCTGAGCGGTTCTCCCGAAGAAATCGAAATCCTTTCCGACAGGGCCAGGGTCGACGCCGCCACCACCACCACCAAACGTGTCGTCATTGAACGCATCTTGGTCGTCGTCGAGCTGGTCTCCCAGACCATCGTAAGTATCTTCAAAATCAATCCTATATTAATGAAAAGACCCGCGGGTTAGCTAAATGCTCACAAGCGCGGTCTAATTGGTGGATTGTAACCATGGGGGGGGGGGGGGGAAGAAGTCTTACACGTCGTCATCTTCGCCGCCTTGGTAGCCTTCTGCTCGGGCGCGGGCAACTTCGGCGAACGGGTCAGGGGTGTCGAAGATGCCCCGAGTTTCAATCGGAGGAGCTCGATCCCTAGGTAGGGCGGTATTGAAGCCGAAGAAGGACATCTTCGGGGGAGGGGTGGGGTAGTGAAGAGGACGAGGGCGAGAATTAGCACCGCGGCATAATTGGGTAGTGCGGGATGAAGTTCAGAGCCGGTCTGATATCACCCGCCTAGGTGGCTTTCGGCTTAGTGGTGCTGCTGGCACTGAGGGCCTGAGGCAGCAATACAGAGCTTGGCCGTCCGTGCTTACCTCATCGGGAGGGACTTGTTGCCTCCTCCAATTCGAATTCCGACAAATAACAATGGAGATAATTGTACTAGTAAAAGTAGGTAGAATAATAAGGGGTAACTCCATCAAGGCCTGTCATCCGAGTCGGGTTTCAAGTTTCAACTACTACCTAGTACCTACATACTAAATAAGATGTAAAGCACCGTGCTGGGAGATCTCATCCAGCCCCGCAGCAAGTATCTAGATCCCTCTCAAGTCTTAAGGGATTAGGGAAATGTGGCTTCTCAGTGTCCCCTGGACCGAACCCAAGGCAGGATGGATCGTCGCCCAGGAGTCGCAGTGTGCCCCAGGCCTGAAGAACAGACAGCTTCGATCGCAGCCTCCTCAACGTCATGCCGTCCCCATAAGGCTTTTCCGTAGAGACCGAGGGTCCTTCAGCAACAGGATGTCTCATTTCCTTTGAATCCCACCCATCCATCGGTGGCCAAAACCGGTGCGACGTACGTGGCCCGGCCAATAATAATGGGCGAGGCTGCGTCGCCCTCGTCCCCAGGCCGGGCCAAATGCCGCAATAATCTTACTACCTGCCTTGACCTTCCTGTAGACCGGCACTTGTCGACGTCTCCTGAATTTTCCTCAACTTTATTGCATCCTCCAGACTTCGGTTGGGATTCTTCCAAAGAAAAGGACGCCTGGGGAAGCACGAGCGGCGTGGCCTGGAATTAACTTTAATCTTCGTCTATGCGCCGCGGGTCCATCACTATCTGCATCGTCGTTACCGATCGCCCATAGATAGATCCCAAGAATCGGGAGGCGGATTTCCATCCGGCCTGTCACAACCGCCTCAAAGTGAGAGATTCCAGTTCGGATCTCATCTTCACACACCTGTCCGTCATTCGTTTAACCCTGATCTGCACCGTCCATCTTCCTTGGTGGCCGAGACCACACAGCAGGCATCTATATTCAGCCCTGCGCGCTCACCCATTGCTCCCATTTCTCACCGACGCTTCGACACAGCGCAGTGTCTAGCATCATGGCTATAGGGCCCCTGCGATACCTTCTTTTTGCCGTTACGGTGAGTTGCCGTCGCTCTTTGTGGCCCTCCGCATTACTGACCGCTTCAAGGGGTTGGCTCTCTTCTTCCTGATCTCTAGGAGCGCGATTCCCATGCCCGAGAACATTGGCACGAAACTCAACCCTGCGACCTACAAAGACTCCTCTACCTCCTCCTCTACCCCGCAGAGCGATGCCCTATCATCCAGCGGGCCGAGCAAATACATCTCGACGGATCGCGTGAACGCTACCTTTGTCACCTTGGCTCGCAACAGTGATGTCTGGGAGATGGCCAAGTCCATCCGGACGGTGGAGGACCGCTTCAATCACAACTACCACTACGACTGGGTGTTCCTGAATGACAAGCCGTTTGACGATGAGTTCAAGAAGGTCACATCGGCTTTGGTGTCGGGTAATACTCACTATGGAGTGATCCCCAAGGAGCATTGGTCTTATCCCGAGTGGATCGACCAGGACAAGGCCAAGAAAGTGCGTCAGGAAATGGGGGAGAAGAAGATCATCTACGGCGACTCGGAGAGCTACCGTCACATGTGCCGCTACGAATCGGGCTTCTTCTTCCGCCATCCGTTGATGATGAATTACGAGTACTACTGGCGCGTGGAGCCCAGCATTGAGCTCTTCTGCGATGTCAGCTTCGATCCTTTCCGCTACGTGAAGGAGAACGACAAGAAGTACAGCTTCGTCCTCAGTTTGTATGAATACTACGACACGATTCCGAGCCTGTGGGGTACGGTGCAGAAGTTCATGGAAGAACACCCCGAGCATATCGCGAACGGCAACTCGATGAGTTTCCTCAGTGACGACGGTGGAAAGACCTACAACAAGTGCCACTTTGTGAGTATGCGCCTCGAGATCGTCAGTCGGGTTACTAATGAAGAATACTATAGTGGTCTAACTTCGAGATCGGGAGCTTGGAGTGGCTGCGGTCCAAGGAGTACATTGACTACTTCGAGACGCTCGACCACGCCGGCGGCTTCTTCTACGAGCGGTGGGGCGATGCGCCGGTGCACTCCATTGCTGCGGGACTGCTCCTGAAGAAGGAGCAGATCCACTTCTTCAACGAGATCGGATACTACCATGTCCCCTTTACCCACTGCCCGACTGGCGAGCAGCTGAGGCTGGACCTGAAATGCCACTGCAACCCCAGCGAGAACTTTGACTGGAAGGGATACTCTTGTAAGTTGCCACCTTCCGTTGGCGCACAGTACTAACCAGCATGTAGGCACGTCCCGGTTCTTCGAAACTAACGATATAGCCAAGCCCAAGGGATATGAGAATGAAACCTGAGGGCTTTAGTAAAATTTTGCAACTTCACATGAGCAGAACGGCGGAGCTGGACACCTTGACCAAGTACAGTCGATTGGATACTTTAGGCGTGGAGAAGGTGGACATTCTCCACGCATCCATGGTGCACGGTTCCGGTATATGCTTACAATATTCGGGTTATTATATCCATTCTTGATTTCCGGCAGGTGTCATGTGTTAATAAGATTGTCGAGCTGGCGTACTCATCTTTCAGTTATTTCAGGGTACCGAGGTGCGGTGCAGATGTACTGGGTATGGGAAGGATCGTGCTCTGTAGCCCGGAAAGCCTCATAAATGTACATAGCCGTTTCTAATGATAACAACGATCCGTCAAGGAACAAGGTAAACGATACATAAAACAGAATTACGACAGCATATCTTAACAAGCTCCACCATCACCAGCGTGAATCCTCACTCAGTCCTTCTTGGGCTTCTTGGTACCATACTTGGACCGACTATTCAACCGGCTGGCAACACCACCCTGCAAGAGTCAGCAATCCCATCCCATCCCAACACCAACCAGAACAACTGGCAGAAGAAAAAGAACCTACCAAATCCATAGCACCTCTAACCAAATGGTACTTCACACCAGGACAATCGGGCACACGACCACCACGGACCATGACAACACTGTGCTGCTGGATATTGTGACCTACCCACATACCAAGTTAGCCTTGCCTTTCACTTCACCTCAATCATCCCAACCATCCACTCTATCCTTCATTTCGCCCCAATCCACCCCCCCCCCCCCCCCCCTAATCCATTACCCCATCCCCCCAACCAAAGAAAAGAATGAAACCCACCTTCACCAGGAATATAAGCGGTAACCACCTTCCCGCTACTCAACCTAACTCTGGCCGTCTTTCTCTCCCCAGAGTTCGGCTTCTTCGGTTTCGTAATACCCGTCTTCAGACAAACGCCCTTCATCTGAGACCGACCAATCAGCGCCGGAGACCGAGAGCGACGCGCCCTCTGCGCAATTCTACACCCGCGCCGGACTTGGTTGTAGGTTGCTTGGCGGAACGGCGAAGTCGAGAATTGGCGGATGGCGAGCGTCACGGAGGGCTTGGACGTGCGGAGGACGGGCTGGAAGGGTCGGCGGGTGGGAATGCTGGTGGTGGTGGTGGAGCAGTTGCGCTTGAAGCCGATGGTGGTAGTAGGACGCTGGACGAGGGTCCGTAGCGTACGGAGCGCGAGGGAGGAGAACATTTTGGCGGAGCTGCGTGAGGGTGATGCTCTGCGTAGGCCGGGATGGGAACAGGAACATTTCCTGGGAGGATTAATATCACGTGATTGGCTGCGGAGGTGGTGGGTTTGCGGTCCCGGAGGACAGGACGGAGGACGAGGAGCTGGCGGTGACGCGCGTGCCTGGGAGCCTGGCTGGGCTACCTTACCTACCTAGATGCTAGAGCTACTGCTGCCGCTACCTTTACTGACTACTATTGACTTCACCTCCATCTCCATCTCACCTTCATCGACTACTTACTTCTACATAACCCACCCTCTTACGAACCAACCACCACAACCTACAGTTTACAGAATAATACACCTCACAAACACCAGCACAATGGTTCGTCCCAACTTAACCCTCACTCTAACCCAACCCATCCTATCCTATCCCATCCACCTCATCCCATCTATCCACCCAACTCTTCATACATCCATGCCAACCCATATACTACATACTAACGATGATATAAAAAACCAGTCCCTCCGCATCGCCCCCGCACCCACCCACGCCACTCAAACCACCAACACCACCACCCACGACCCCATCACCCTCCCCCACCCCTCAAAAGGCGCTCCCTCAGCCCCCGGTCTCCCCGACACCCTCCGCGACAACCTCACTCTCCCCGCCGCCCGCGGCCCTCCCTCCAGCAACACCGCCATCCCCTCCTCCGCGCACCCCCTCGAAGCCCGTCTCCTGGCATGGCGCGCCACCCAAGACGCATTGAAAATGGAATCGCTGCGTCGGGCGTACGGGATCGCGGAGCCTGTGCGTCGCGGAATGGAATTGAAGATTGTTCGGGATGGTTCGTTCAGACCGGGTTTGTTGGGTGGTGCGGCTGGTGGGGAGAATCTGCATGAGGAGATTTTGGTTCTGGGGGGTAGGGACGCTGAGGTTGCGTGGGAGGATGTTTTTAGGGGTATGTTTTTCTTTCTTTCTTTCTTTATTTCTTTCTTTGTTTTTTGGATTTTGGCAGTTGGTTTTGGGGTTGGAGAGGGGTTGTTTGGGGGAGGGATATGGGGGTTGTTTGGGGATGAGTGCTAACTGACTGTCTCAGGTAACGAGTTCCGTGAACCGCCTGCTTTCCACGATGAAATGGAGAAGAGACTGCGTATGGATCACTAAATCTGGATATGGATGTGGACTGGTTTCGTCTAAGTGTCACTTGTCATGAAATTACTTGATACAGGCCCTCGCGGCAATCAATTCAATACTTTAGATCAATTATGTTTCCAGTCGTAGCTACAACACTATATGTGCAGTTTGTACATTATGTTTCCGCCGGCGAACCAAAGCGGAAAGATATTTGACATCAACGTGTGGGTCGCACAAACCCTGTATCACAAAGTAAATTCAATCAACTGGCTGGCCACATCAAGAAGGGCCGCCAGGGTCTTCCATGCCAACGCAAATTGGTCGTCCCAACCCTAACTCAACAGAAACAGCGGAACGACAAACACCGAGCAAGGGCAGACGTAGGCTTCCGTATATGGACACAAATGCAATAGACAACAGAGCGAGGGAGGAAGCGATAACACAGCTTAGGGTATATACGAAATAGAGGAATCGGAGCGGCGTCAAGCAACTCATGGAACTATGCAAGCCAAACGGTGACCACTGGGCAGAACAGGCAACTGGATAAATGTCAATGCATCGGGCTGATAAAGTAAAGATAACCCATTCATAACGCCATCTCAATACGGTCAGATAGCCAACCACATGCAGCAGAAATGTGAGCAGCAGGGGGAAGCAGCACGCTCCAAGGGGCCAGAAGAAGGCTCGTGTCGAATCTTCAGCGGCACAGGCAAGCTAGCTTAGCCTTTGCATCAGTAGCAAAGGGCAACGGGATGTTGGCGGCTCCTGAAGAGCACAGCATGGAGGACCGCCTTTGATATGTGATTCTATCGTCTCCTTGAGCGATAACGACTCCCACTCATTGAATGATACAGCGACAGCCAGGGCTACGCTCGCTGGACTCTCGCTCCCGTGGGTATTGGCTTTTGGAAGTCTTTGCGTCTTCTTCATCGACAATTTCTTGGGGCTTCACGGTCATGTGGACTACGTTGGGAGCGTCCCGGCTGAACTTGGAGTCTGAACGGCAGTAGTCAGCATTACGCTGGAGGATAGGACATAACAGATCGAGAGCATACCTGACAATGGGGCCTTATCATCTAGTAGCTTGCCGAATGAGATGAGCCGGATGGAGCTGGGCGATGACGGCCGCGGTTCCCAATCTATCAAGCAACATACATTAGCCACCGTGATCTTCAAATCGTGCTAGCCACGGCACGCATACCTTGACGCCATTCACGCCAGATCAATTCCTTCAATGTGTATACACTCATGGCAAATGGATCATGATTTTCCACATTGACCGACCGCTTCCGAAGATATTTCCCATCGATCTTAAATGGGTGTCGCGAGCCCGTTATCAACAACAGAGTGATTACCAAGGATGGACCGGAGTCCTCCTCGTCTTTGGCGGTATCGTCTGATCCCTGGGATGGTAGCTCCGAGCCAGCCGCCGTAGCCTTCGCCTCATCGTAATGCTCAGGCGATGCGCTGGCCGATGGAGCAGCGTCTACAGGGATCTGCTTGGGAGCAGGGGTTGACGTAATGTTATCATCGCCATCTGTAGGTTTCGCATCCGACGAACTGGGCTCCTGGCTCTCCAGTTGGGCATTCTCACGAAAGGTAGGACCAGAAAGCTCCTCAGAGTTGATGACAGGAGGCTGGGAACTCAGGTTTGAGTCGTTAGGGGCGGTGGATGCGGGATCGACTTTGGAGTCCGCGGTGGCCGACATGATGCACCCCTCGTGAGACCGCACGGATCAAATAGCGCTAGTAGGTGGAAGGATGATCAAATGAAAGTCGATTCGATAAAGCAGAGAAAAGATAATAACTGCTGCGAATTGTCGGTGGAGCAACCGGAACGATATGGATGTTTGAGGTTGACCGGTGAGGGTAAGGGGGGGGGGGGATAGTCGTGGGATTGGAGACAGGAGCGGATGAAACAAGGCCGATGCGCGCACGAAGGAGACAGAAAGGAGACCAGCTGAGGAGGGACTAAATTAGGTAGGCGAAGTGGAGGAGTTCAAGGGTGGCCCGAACAAGCGACTAGAACCTTGATCGGGGATGGGTGAAGGGGGCCATGCGACCCGAGCAACACCAGCGAAAAGGGGACCAAGTCGCAGCAGGAAGGAGATTATTGGGCGGGTCCACGAGGAAAGAAACGAAGGAACGACGAAAGGGAGGAGAGAGGAGGGGAGAGGAGTGAGTACGAGGAGGGAGTTGGAAGTTGAGAAATTTAAGGCTGAAGAGACTAAGGTGTGGCAAGGTGGATGGGCGAGTGGTATGAATGGAGAGGGGGAGGCAAAAGGGAGGAGGAGGACTAGGAAGAGGAAGAGGAAGAGGAGGATTGGAGATAAAGATGATTATTGATTGAATGATGGCTTGGGAAAGGGAGAGAGAGGCAGAATAATGGCCGTCAGTCGGTCGGGGGTTCAGAGGGGCGCCGATCCGGTTGGTTGGCGCCCGCCGCGGCCTGGAGTCGGTGGGCCTCACAAATGGTAGTAGTGGATCTCCTTTCTTAGGTATACTCTTCTTTCTCTTCCTCGTCATGGATTCCATTCATTCACTCCCTTCTTCTTCTTCTTCTTCTTCTTCTTCTTCTTCTTCTCCTTCTACTTGCACTTGGCCTTACATGCAGATGGTTTCAGACTCCTACCCCCCTCCGACTGGACGCAACAAGCACCGTTTCCCGCGTGCAGCTGAGGCCTCCGTGGTCGCGGATCCTAGTCGCTTCCGGACGTGCTGCATCATTAGCAGGCCGTGACACCTGTCATGCTGGACACTGGTCCTAATCTGCCCCATCCAAGGTGGAGGAGATTCTGCACATGGCCCAGCATTTATTTATACTCGAGAAGATAGGCCTCTCATTGGTACCTCCTTACTCAGAGAAAGATAAAGATGTCCACCAAACCACCGTGCCTATCTAATCAGCCGGGAATGCACCTCTGCGACCATATGATCTGCCCTACATATGAGGCAATAATGTTCGACTGGAGTTGCCTTGCCGCTTTGCTAAGCTACCGCGGGGCTTGCGCTCGCTCGTGTGATGTGATTAAATCACCCTATGCCACCACGTTCAAGAGGCAAGCGTTGTGATTATTCTCCCTCGTGGAATCCACTTCATCGATACGATCATGTCAGTGATATAGTAGGGCACTTTCTCAAAGCAGAGTTTTTGGTGTAGGGTATATCACTTGCGCATGCAGCGCTTATCCTTCTGATAACACTCCTCGCGAGCACGTGCATACATGACGACATCCATATGAGGTTCTTTCATTCAGCGGCTGCATCAGATCACCTGGGGGGAGACAGAGGTCAATGACACACCAAGACGTATTTTAAAAGCATAGTCATAGGGAGCATTTGCTAAAGAAGTAGGGAGAGGATAGGCTTGCAGCCAAGAAACAATTTGGATAGCCAAGATTCTGAGAAACTGAATTGACACCTTGGAGGCGATCTTGGCTCAGAGTAGATATCCATGCGAGTTCCCCTCTATTAATGAATATCTTCCTAATTATAAAGTCCCTAGTAGAACGTTCCATTGATTCTACTGATAGCTTAGGTTAATGTTCCGGTTGTAGGTATATGCTCCCACGCCAATAGCAGTACTAGGCATCATCGCCCATCATCCGTCAGGTCATCCACGGGAGATGAGGCTATGGGGTCTACCGCCATGTAATGTACGTGTCAGGCTGCGTGGTGAATACAATCTAATATTATTGTTACGAGATAACACAGAGGCGCAATCCCCAATGTTAAGGAGATAGAGAGATTAAATCAGATGAACAAAGAAGACAAAAATAAACAGGCGGGACAGACATAAAGCGACACTCTAAAGAAACCGCAAAAGAGACAAAAGCTAGATGAGAAAGAAGCGGTGAATACAATGGGGGTGGGGGTGAAACCATCAAAATCCAAGAATAACACCAATGCTAGTCGTTTGTCCTAATATCCTTGGTAACCCGGGCTGTATTATAGTTTATTCTGTCTCAAATCACCAGCTCAGGGATTATCACAGCGCTTTCAGAGGGCTCGCGAGGCTTTTCTTTCATCACAGGAGCATCAAACATAAGGAGAAAGAAAAGGAAAGTTACTGATAAATCAAATAATAGGAAGAACAATCTGAGTAGGATAGAAGACATAAAACAGAAAGTGGATAAAATCATCCGCTTTGGCAGACGCTTTGTTATCTGCACCCTTCTTGACCCCTTTCCTGATGATCTGGTAAAAGCAGAAAATCACTAGGAGGAGAATGCCTCGATGATCGTACCCTTCAAATCCGCACTGCCCCATTTCAGTATGGCTGAGATGTGGATTAGGGCCTCCAGACAATGGTTCTTCAACGACATGCACCACACATTCAGACGTACCATCTTGAAACTGGAGCCATTTTCTTCCTGAAAGTGCGCCCACAGTTCGATAGTTGGACCCTCTGTAGTAATGGAAAACACTGGAATTGACATGAGCTGGTCACATTGATCTGGCACATTGTTGGATACTGATATGCGGGCGTGATACTCTGAAAGGTTCCTCAAGATTCGAAGTGCAACACAGCCTCCGACTGCAGCTTGGTTCTGAGCTTGGAAGAGATTTCCACCAGTGGCACCCGACTTTGTTTGCGCTATCAAGAATGGAAAATGTAGATTCAAGCAACTGGGATACGGACCACTAATCAGTTCAGCATCGGCTTGCAACCTCGTAAGAAGACCCGTAGCTGCGCTACCCATTCCAGGTTTCAATGCCTCTTCAATGGGGCATGCGCACAAGCCGACACTAATATCTGGTCGTGGGTCGTTCAACTTGAACTGGTAATCAGCCGGTTGCAAGTCCGTCCGCCAGTCTGCATAATAGTTAGCACTAGAAGCCACGCTGATAACTTGGAATTTTGATGCATACCCCGATCGTTCGAAATTGAAATCATCTCTCCCTTGAATGCACCAATTGCTTTGCTCAAAACACCCCTCCAGTCGTCTTCTCCTCGTGAATCAAGTTCACAATTTTTCGAATCGTCCCACATCTGGTTATGTACACGCTCTAGTTGGGCGTCGCGTTTCTTCAACTTGGAGTACACCTTCTTGTCTATATACTCTTGGATTTCACTGGGTAATTCTGTGGCCACGTCCATTTGGATCTTCGTCAATGAGAGATGATTGCGATAATTGACATCGCTATCGCCATCGCCAGTTTTGTCTGAAGGACAAGAGGGTGGATATTCCTGGTTCAAGTCACCATGGAGCCTGAGAGAATCATGCTTGAGAAGAGTCGGATTGCAATACTCTGCAGGAAGAGGTTCTGAGAAAGAACGCATGCGTTCCATCTCTGCCAACGTGATTATGATAGACTTTCTCTTCCTCAGAGGGGTAAGCCTCAAGTGCAAGGGTGATGACTCGCTCAGCCAATCGTGGTGATATTGGATAATCCAACTTGAGAAGAGCGCTCTTGTCGGTTAGAAAGTTAGTTGTGACGATAAGCCCAAGGCCTTGAAGGGTCATCACGTACAAGGAGGGCCTATATATGCATGCGAGAGAAGACATGTGATTACTACTGTAGGACGCTGAGGTACTCGGTAGGGACTTGCCGAAACTGATCATACGGGATGGGCATGGTTGTGAAATAGCCTTAATGAATTTACTTGATGACACGATGACTAGCTAACCATCAGTACTTCAAACGTGCTCTAGATGGCCAATCTTACGTAGGATGTCTACTCACAAGGTGTAGGGTCCGTAGGCATTCCCCGAGGAATCGGAATTTTTCCATCATTACCAGCATAATCTCGGTATCTGAGATTGAGAAGATAGATACAAGCGCCTTATAATTTTAATCTTTCTAATTCTTAGACTTTTATACAGAGCATTAATAGTTTCGTTCAGGATACGCCAAATGCCCAGGGTCCACGAGTAGTTTCTGCCTAACTTTGTCAGCCGTGTGAGGGTGTGATGACAAATGACATTGGCCGATCATGACACCCTCGATAATTCATCTATCGTAGGGAATACTGTAATGGTCACACTCCCTACTTGAAAACTATTCCCTGTAAGGCATATATTCTCCTTATTTGGTCGATCCGGGGTGTTGTTAACAGATCCATTTCAGTATCTTTGGCTAGGTCAGGGTTCCATCCAGACTAATTAGGACAAATACGTACGCCCACTTTTTCATGGATGCTTGTGCCACGAACTCGGGTTATTCCGTCTGACCTACTCACTCGGAGTCTTCCTTCAGCTCCTGCGATTCTCCATGTTTTCTCTCTGCACGACCTACTGGCAGACTTTCCTCTCAAGCGGTGTGTATGGGACTAGGGAACGTGCGACATTCAGCACAGGAGGGGAAGGAAATAGAAGGGACATAGCAAAATGCTACCGAGAAAGATCACCCGCTCGCTAAGATCAAGATAAGAGCACAGTGGCTAGAATGATACATCAGTTGTTGAGTAATTGTGATAACTTTCCCTTCCAATCATCTACAAGAGCTTTGGCTTCCTCTCCTGCTTCTTTTGAGGTCTGCAGCTCTGCTTCAAGAGCTTCATTCCTTGCTCGAAGCTCTCGGATCTCCTTTTTCGCATCCTCGAGTTGGACCGCAGTTTCTCGCAGCTTTTCATGTTCCTGGTCCGAGCAGCGCCGATTTTCCAACTCTCGGCGCAGGGCCATCATACTGAGGTCACGTATCTTAACTGTTTGAATGTGTCGGGCATTTTCGCGGCAAAGTTCTTCGATCTGCAGTTTTAGAGTTGAATTCAACTCAAGCTCTCGATACAGGACGTTCAGTGATGCATCGACATCGCTGGGAAGGCTCGTATACCGAGATTTGCGAGGGCGTCGGGCCACCGGCCCCGAGGGTCCTGGAGTATTATCGTTTTCAATCGTATCATGGTTATCGAGCGAAATATCCGGGATCATCTCAGGAGCTTGTACAGCCTGTTCATCAGATGATTTGTGTCCATGTATTGGAAAAGTCCCTGGTTGTCTGTCCGGGGGTGCAGTATCAAGGTGCGGACTTGGCCGAGTACTTGTATTGGGCTCTGTCGCCAAAGTGGCTGCAGCAAGACCGCTAAATGCCCCTCCCATCATTGGTGAAGCGGGAGGCGTAAGCACAGGAGGATCTGTATGCCAGCCCCGTCGGACGCATATGACGCAAAAGAGTTGATTCTCCGAGGTCCGCAGCCAACCTGCGGGCATACAATCGTCATGGAAAGCCAGCCGGCAGCTGAAGCAGGGTTCTAGACCATCCGGCTTAAAGCAAACGCGACAGTAATTGTCATGGGGTGATCCGTTCCCTGCATCCAGAGTTATTATCCCCACGGTACATTGACCTGTGCCAGAAGTAAGGACTTTACTTACGTTTCCATTCCTTATACCTCTGTACTTGATGGGCAAGAGGCTCTTTCTCAAGAGCAGCAAGGACATCTTCCCATGATTTGCGTGGCTGCAAGTCCGATGAGGGAGAATTGGCCGACTGGCTCTGTTCCTGAATTCCAATCTGACTACTAACGGCCTGTTCGAGTCTCGTGTTCGGCCGACCCCGTGTTGGGCGTCTTGAGCGAGTTTTCCGCACGCCTTGGGAGCTCATACCGGCTTTGTGGTTTGATGCTCAATTTAGGAATGCGTAATAAGGACAACGAATGTACTCTGGAGGTGGACAGTTGGTTTGATCAAATTCATGTAACCCGGCGAGGTGGCTTGGTCTCACGCCATTTGACGATGACAAATCCCGCAACTATCACATGATGATGGGAATATCACTCAATTCATCACTGCAGGAACAACCAAACAATATCTTCTTTCTCTACACGCTCCATACTACAAGTCATCTAGGTCCTCGAGGAGTGTTTCCATTGAAAGGACAACTTTCAAGTATCACTACATGCCAAGTAGGTCACCGACGTAACATCATTCTTCTCTAGCAGTCCCTCCTCAAATAGCACGCATACCAAGCTGATAGCGTGTATATGTACACCACTCTCCAGTATTAAGTCAAATGTGCTCTGCTAATCAGAGTGTCACCAAACTGCTTCACCGTCATGACTTTCGAGAACAAAGGCCAAACCAAATCCGATCCCGCGTCTGTCAGTTCTTTAGACCACCCAGCGGTTGCATCCTTACTATTGAAGTAAGAAGTTCTTGTCAGCAAAAGGCCCTATCCTGATTAAAACATAGACATCTCTTACAGTATAGTTACATTATACCCCCTGAGAGTCAAATCTCCAGTAAGTATATATCCCACATCTTTTTGTTCTAGTTATAGAAACTTACAACTCAAAAGCATGCCGTGCGGTGGCCTCAAGGCACGTATTAGCAGTCAAACCAGCGAGAATAAGATCCGTCTTCTCCCGTTGACGTAGTTGGAAATCCAAATCAGTGTTCTGGAAGGAACTAAATCAGACAAATCAGTAACAAAAGCCAGGTATATCCAGTCCTGGTCAGCCTCTTACTCGCTATTCCAATGCCGGCTCACAACCACGTCGCCATTTGTTGGATCCGGCTCCAAGCCTTCATAGATACGAGAGCCAAAGGTCCCTTCTTCAAAAAAACGAATGTGTTTCTGCTTGACATTGTTGGGAGTCATGTGTCGCCAATCGTGGAAACTGTTTGGGGTCCATTGCTGATGAAGGCCGTAGAAGATGGGTATGTGATGAAGGCGGGCCATGGCAACCAGCTCTGTCATGTGCTTGACAGTTTGCTTCTCCTCCAGATCTTTGAGCTTCGAAGTTAGCTTCCCGTCTGGATGTAGGAAGTCGTTGTAAGGATCAACCAAAATGATCGCGGTTTTGGATAGATCGGTCATGGCTGTCTGTAGTGATTTATTTAAATTGAAGCACAAACTATGATTAGAGAAGATATTCTGGTAGAGTTCAGGAGCGAACGCTGGCAATTTATGTACTGCGACTCTCCCCTTGAGTACATCATCGATTACCAATCCATATTCGGGCTTCCAGTGACCTCGGCATTCGGAGCCAACAAACCCTGCCTCTTGTACCTCGAAATACTGTTACAGAATACAGAAATTATCTTGTCACTGCGTGGTAATGGGAACTTGAAGCTTTGGAGTTACCATATCGGAGATGATACTGTTTCAGTCCAAGGCTGCAGCCAATGCTTGTAGTTCCATGACCGCCAGGTAACATTGCCAACCAATTGCAGCATTACTGATTTGGTACATGATTGGCCCATATGCAAGGATTTGCGTAAGAACTACTAGTAGACCTGCTGAAGGAAATGAGATCATTCGAACTAACAGGCCCAATCTAAACAATAACAGCAATACCGGGTGAACCGGCATGGAAACAGGAATTGGCCATCAAATTTCACATGTATCGTAAGACCAAAGCGTAGTACCAGATAGCAATGGCTCATTATGGGGCAATGTGATGCTTGTATTATTTGCTCATACAATCCAAAAATCCGAGATAAGACACAGCATTTAACACAGGATTACAAATCACTTTGAAGGCCAAGAAACTCCCGCATCTGGAGGGTGAATGATGAGGGTCGGTTTTGCTGACAATTCCAACCACTGAGCAGATGATAAGCGGCGTGGTATGTTTTTCTACATCTATGAAGGCCATGATGGGTAGCAAATGTGCTTCTTACTACGCTAATCTGATGGATCGGGTCTGTTATTTTCTGATCACCAGAGTAAAGTGTTTGGGTACTGAGGAATGATCAGTTTCTACTCGAAGAAGGCACATATGGAAGAGTCCCGTTCAATCTCTCGTAATTAAACCTAGAAATGTATGTATTGATGACTACAGCTTAACGGCTGCAGTTGGCCCTGCCACCGCAATGCCACCGTCTGCCCAATCCTTCAACAGCCGCCGGGGCTCTCCGTCATATCCCACTTTTCTCAACCATTCTTCCACCGTTCTGACTCTTGTGGGATGAATCAAGCCCAAAAAGTCATAGTCTCTTGTAATATTGCCCGTGTTGGGGCCTGTATATTTCCACATATTCCAGAAGCCACCAAAGTTCTCTCTCCAAGTCTGCAGAGTCGGGTCTTTTTTGTCGACGGCAGAGCCGATTTTGCGATCCACAGCCTTCCGACCAGCCGGATAATGCTTGTCGAAGTATTCTTGCAGAGCAACATCCAAGTATTGAGCCGGCTTTCCCGTAACTTTGGTGAAGGTGTTGGCCAGAACAGTCCAGTTAACATGCTCCGTGGCAACCTCGAGGTTCAACCCACTGGCCTGCTTGCGGTTATCAAACAACCAACGTGCGTAGTGACCCAGATCTTCGAGGTGGATTAATGCAACATGGCCATTATCACCCAGGGGTGCAATGAATTGGTATACTCCCTCGGGGGTCTTCTTGGGAAGCATGAATTCATATAGCAGCTCCATATACGGACCGCTGGTTAGAACGGAGATCGTGGTCGAGGTTGTAGACTGAGCCTGAGTTAACAGCCAATCTGTGCAAAGCGTCAGCGTAGGCGTCCCTCATCGAACTGGGATTGGGAATGATACATACCAGCAACTTTACCTTTGCCGTCATAATGTCCGCATCGGAACTTCTCGTTGAAAAGCCCCTTCTTTAGTGAGTAGTCCAGGCTTCCCCAGACATAATGCTCGATGTGGCTTTGGACTGCAAGTTCAAAGGTGCGTATGCCTTTTCGTATAATGTGACCATAGCTGTTAGGATGTTTGATTTAAAGAGCGGAAACTTAAGGGTGGACTGACTTACCCCAGTAGAGCTCGCATTTCTCACCGGTGACATAGCCATTGATGTTTACATACGCGAGCTGTACGCCCTGAAATGCTCTGCGCAAGTCATTCTCGTCGAATGAGTTGCCAACAAATAGAGAGACATTTGGAAATGATGAGATCAACTGAGCATCCGGACTTTGCGGGTTGCGGGTAAAAGCTCGAACAGCATACTGATCATCCGCAACAAGCGACTTGACCACCGGAATGCCCTGGGCGCCTGTGGCACCGATGATCAAGGCAGTTTTCAAGGGAGACATCGTAACGCGATCCTATGTTTGATATTTTCGTTCTCTTTCAGAAAGGCGAGATGAAGAATATCGCAGCCAAGGAAGAGTATGAGTCCGTGTTTTGACATTGACAACTAGGACTGAATTGCAGGGACCAAATCTGTCGGAGTCATCAAGAGGATAACCTCGGAACTATGTCCATAATCACGCCTTTCAGGCCTTCTCCGGCTTTGCTTCCTCTGTTTGAAAGCGGGGTGTTACAGTCAAGTTGACGTATTGACCGGCACGTATGCCAACGAAATTCAAAAATCCCTCATAGAAGGAGTGCAGACTGGGAAAACAAGGAAGGATAAATTGATTGGTAATCTGCTGTTGAACCAATCATGCATTGTCAGTTTCGGGTGACGCGGACAGTTGCTGACCAATCTGTTCGCCCAAGAGCATGCATCAACCAACTCGATATTATCGATGGTTACATTACGAAGTCGGTATTTTAGTAATACATCCTTTGCTTACCCATCATTCCTGGCCGATAGTCCGGCCCAAGTTAAACAAGTGCGTATCTTTTTCCCTCTTACGGATAAACAATCTGCTATATGGCACGAGCTCGCGACCGGGAAAATGGCGCTTGGGGGTTCGATTAAGTATTAATCTATGAATAATGTCCATATGCCTTCAATCCACCATCTGTCTTTCTCATACCCTGGGTATCATGCTATCCTACCTCCAAATAATCAATCAAACCACCTGGAAGAGCTGATCCAGGCGAGGGGTATCAATTTCGCCATTCTCTGGCCTTGGAAGCCTTCCTCCTTTTTTCTCTTCATCAAAGATCTGATTCAGGAGTTTGGCTCCCCCGTCCCCATATCCATACTCAGGGCTGTTTCGATGTCTCATGTACTCCAAGAACCGAGCATCGAGGCCCTTCAGATGCACCTGGTACCTCTTTTGTTCGAAAAGGGCGATCAGGTAACCAAGCTCCTGCTGCCAATGTTGCCAACGCTTAAACCTTTGGACGTGATGATCCCGCAGCACCAGGTAGATCATTCCTTGTAGATATTTTCCTGGGGTCAATAGCCTAACGGGATAGTCTCCCTCTCGCTGCCGACTGAGCTGGAAATCCGATCCACCGAAACGACTAGTATGCGCAGAACTCAATGTACCAGAACCAGATGGCGGTTCTGGCATATTCCAAAACAGCCGATGCATTTTGTACAACGCCACAGTGTATACCAATTCCTTCTTCTCGCCGGTAAGCACATCACTCCGGTAATGAAAGTGTTTGTCAGGGTAAGGATGATAGTGCTCAGTCATCTTGGAGCAACGAGGGGCTCGGGGCGCCCGGCGAGTTCGGCGATCCCTGCGGTCTGATTGACAAGACACGTACCCAGCAGTTATCAATGCCCGTGTAGCCTTTTCCATGTTCCTACCTGGGATCGCCCATGCAGAAAACTAATCGTCGTTAGCCATCATCATAAAAGGTTGGGGGAATCGAGAAGGCATCATACATGAATCGTCGACCTGGCTCCGTACATGGCCAATGCAGACTCTCCCCAGATAAAACTGGGGACATGGTTGTTGTCAAGAAGGCGAGCTAGTGAGCTTTCCAGCCCCCTGATATACTGTCTCGGGTTGGGGCATGTGTCATACATTGCGACACAGAATCGTGTCGCTCTGCATTTCTTGGGCTTGGAAGCTGGGCGTAAGATCCATAATTTATCTTTTTCTCTGTTAAGCTCAAAACGGATATATACGCTTAAATCTCCTTGTTCTACGGATAGAGCAACAATGACCGTAGACATAGCGCCAATTTAAAGCATTTTGCGCCCATGTCAAAGGAAATATCCGTTTGGAAGGGTCCTGCGCAGTACCAGACTTGCTCCTTTCCATGGCTCGTTTCTGCCCAATCAATTCTGCGAGAATCAGTCACGTTTTCACAGCCAAGACTCTAGGAGGGCGAGATAATGGATTTGGGGTGGTGGTGCAAGGAACAACACATGTAGTGGGGGATCAGAGTTGATTTAAGGGAGACGATGGCATGGCAGACGGAATTTAACCATCTGCCATCTGCATCATCCGCTTTATGAAGACATTTGCAGCTGGCTAGCATGGTACAGCCGGTGGGTAATTTGAACCAGTAAGATTAATGATTTTGTATCCGTAAGGTAAGAATAAGCCCAGTGGTAGGTGCTTTGATTCAGTCTGCCAGGTGAAGTGAGCCTCTTGACACGCTCGATGTAAGCTTATCCATGGAGGAAGTCCTCTGATAAGGTAGATAACGCCCGACGACTGAGAAGGACGCATCTTTGGAATGGATAGAAAACGGAGAGATAGTGCTAGACAGGGAGTAGTATATATACCCTATTCCTTGAGACAATGGTGAAGCTAGACAGCAATAGAACCACCATTGTTGCGGGTGGAGGATCTGTTTGTTGCTTTTGTTGCCTGCCGCCATCCGCCCCTCCACTCGCTCCCTCCTTCTCTACCCACCCTGATGCTCGAGAGGTGAAGGCCTCGAGGTGTGAACAGTTTATCGTCCTTCATCTAGACAACGATTGGATCGGTTAATCATCGTACGATCACCACAGCTTATCTATCTGCTATAATTTTTCAGATGCAGCAACCAGCCAAATCTCTGCACAAACGGCCCGCGGTCACGCCATGCCAATGGTCTGATCGGCTACCTATCTTCAATCCGTCGTGATTATGTTCCTTTGAGAGATCGCATACCGGATTAATTGGGGTGGCATGAATGTCAGGGGTATCTTGGCGCCAATGTCATGGGACTTACTTTGGCGGCGTACTCGCCCGACGAGGGGAGCTCTTGACCGGTGCATACGCGTTATCGCGAGGATCGACGACCCTTCGTGTTGAATGAAGCGCCGTAGGCAGTTGTCCTCAAAATGGTGCTTGCTTCCTTCTATCTATTCTTGCGACACAAGCTATGTGGCCTAGTACTGACAAGATAAGAGCCCAGCTTACCCACCTCTCCTGATCGTTAGGAAAGCCAGACCACTGAGCTTGTCCACGTGGACAAATGGCTTCAACGTGGTCCAGGCCTTGAACAGGTGCCCATGCCTCGCTTTTACAGGGGATGTTTGGTGGATTTGAACAAAGGAATCCGTGGTATCCTTTTTGCCATGTTCTCGCCCGGTGACCGGCTCTGACATTGTGACATCATCCTTGCCTGGGTAACCGTTAAGCGGCGCCCACGATGATCATTTGAGCTTGACCCAACATTCTGACCGTGAAGAAGAAAGAGAGGCACGGTGAAGCTTGGAGATTAATATTCTGCCTAGTTTGATCCGAGGGGGTTCCCCAAACATTTTCCTCACCGAGGCATCCTCCAAAGGGTTGAATTAACTGGATTGGGATGGAGAGACCAAGCAGACAGCAGCAGCCCTTGCTGTCACGCAACCCGGTTCCTGATACCGATATGCAGTGACCCAGACCAAGTCCTCCCTGATGTAATTAAGTGTTACGAAGCCTGATCTGGATTTGAGTCATCTGGCCACCCTACTGCAAGACCTGGTCCATTATAAATTGGCCCTGCCCCGTGGTCTAGTATGGAACCCCTCAAACAGTCCCTCCTCGCTACCATCCTCAGGAAGCCTTTGCTCTTCATAGAAATGCTTCGACAGTCTCTCAAAAATGCAAAGAAGGCGACCCAGAGGCTCTACACCCGTGACGACCCCAGTGACCTGAGTCTGGAGCTGAGTATCACAGAGCCTGCGGTATTTGTACCTACATATACGGACAAGCCGGCCGTCCTTCGGGGTACCTGCCAACTGAAAGTGAAGGGCAATTTGGCTGTGAAAAGGTTGACGGTGAACTTCCGTGGAACGAGTCGGGTGACATGGCCGCATGGTGAGGCTAACAGTCTTTTTTGTAGGATCTCATGCCTTCCTACTAATTCAGAGCGATCTCTCAGGGCTCCATGACACCCAAACCGTGACGGACAGCACGTTGACCCTGTTAAGCCCACAGGCTTCAGATGCCGCACTTCCATCCTATCCAGGCTCTCTATGTGACGAAACGCAGACCTCATCCCTTGGTAAGAGGTGGAGACTGTGGAATGCAGTCACATCCACGTTATGTTCGAACGGAAGCTACGGAAAGGTTTCAGGACCCAAATATCAACGTCTATCCGCTGGAACCCATACATACGACTTTGAGATGGTGTTACATTCCCATCTCCCCGAATCTGTCCAGATTCGACAGTCTCAAGTTCGATACCAGGTCCGCGCGTGTGTCGAGTGCCCAGGCTTTCTAAGGCGCAGCGTGGCGAGAAACAAGGCCGTCACTACAGTCCACTGCCCGGCCGAAGACAACGTGGAAGATGCCGAGCCAGTGTACATCGCGCGGGCCTGGAAAGGACTGCTTCAATGTGGGATCCTCGTTTCGAGGCGAGGTGCTCCCCTCGGCGACCGGCTGCCTGTTTCCGTTTCCCTCACGGAATTGGCGAAAGCCGAGTTCCGGGGCCTGCGGGTTTTCCTCTCGGAGAACGTCCAATATCACCAGAGGGATGGACTCGCCTGCTGCCCGGGTCCTTTTAGACGCGTTCTACTGTATGAAAAAGTGGAGGGGTCGGTCTCCACTCCGTCGCTCCACCGGGCCGGGAATGCTGATGACGAGCGCCCAGAGTCGGAAGCAAAAGACGACGGGGGGATGGAAAAAATGATCGGGGATCCCGAGATTCCAAGTGGACGAGTGCCCGACGAGGAGGAGACCACGCTGGACCTGACCTTACAACTGCCGGGATGTCACCTCCATTCCGTACCGGATGGCACGCAAAGCATGCACTATGATACTCGGTACAAGAACGTGCGGGTGAGCCACTGGCTGGAGGTAAGTCAGCGAATGAGGGAGACAACCCGGGGCGAAAAGAATGTCCAACTAATGAGGAGTCGGTAGTTTGTGTTTGTGGTGTGCCCGAAGGAATCCCTCGGGTCGAGCAATGATCGCATCGTGCAGAAAATGGCTAAAGTTCCACTGGCGCTGCGGTCTTGTTATGCCCAGTATGCCAGTGCCTCTCTTCCGGCGTATTCCTAAAAAGTCACTATGGTTCGATAGTTCGTTCGCACCAGCTCACCACCACCACCGAGGCCGGGGCCGGGGAGGAGGAGCAGCAGGGAGATAAGCATTAATAAGAACGGTTAGGGCGCTGGGCGTACCACTGGACCGTCAGCTGGGGGAAGTCGGGAAAGCTTCGGGGCCAGCGTCGATTGGTGCCGTTCGCGGTGGCGATCTCCAGTCGTGTTCAAGCCTACCCGCGGCCGTGGCCTGCATCACAGCTCACCGAGATCCACCCGCCGCCGCTGAGTGGACGCACGAAAACTCTTCAGTCAGTGAGGTTAAATGGTTCCAGGGACAGGGAGGGCCACAATGGCACAATGGTCCATCGCTATCTTGCCCTTGCACGGGCCTTGCCTCCACCGGGTGGACCCCTGCTGGACCCTTTGGTGGACCGACCGGTTTATCAGGCGCCATGGAGTTGCATCACTCGCTGTGCTCCCCGACGATCACCCACTCTGGAATGCATCATCCTCACATCATCGCGCAATCCACCTCCCGAAAACATCGTGCTGCTCACCGAAGATCCTGCCGCGGACAGTTGTCGGTTATCCATTCGCAAAAGCGCGCAGTGATGTCAGTTGCTGGCCCATACCCATGGGAAAATCCGCCGATGTGGAGGGCTAAGACGCTCCAAATCTTTCCCCATGGGTGACCCCTTCTGGGACGGCTCAAGTTGCGCTCCACCATCGGTGGCCGTATGTGGTCCCCGACTCTTTTAAGTCTCCATCATCTGCCAGGTTCTGGTCTCTCCGCCGGCTCCTGTTCACTCTCCCACCTTGCCCCCTTTCCCCGTCCCTCCCTACCCCAGTTCCCCGGATTTTGCGCACAACCCACAGGCTTTCTGGCTCCATCGACTCGGCATCATGGCGCCTCCGAAGTACGCCGGCATGTCCGGCCGGCCGCTGTCCTTGTTCCTGTCGGCTGTTGCTACCATGGGGTTTTTGCTTTTCGGATACGATCGTAAGTCGTTGATCCCAGTATGTGATCATGCAAGGGCAAGCTGCTCACCACAACACTACCAGAGGGAGTCATGTCAGGTATCATCTCGGACGCCGCGTTCAACAACGTGTTCACGGCTACCAAGAATGACAATGTTATGCAAGCTACCGTCACTGCCGTCTACGAAGTTGGTAAGTGAATACCTATCACCGGCTTCCCAACCCATGTCCAGCCGACTAATTGTACGTCTTGTAGGCTGCCTTTTTGGTGCCATCTTCGCCTTGATCTACGGCGAAACGTTAGGTCGCCGGCTCATGGTCATCTCTGGCGCGTCGGTGATGATTATCGGCGTGATCATCCAGGTGACAGCCATGCCAGGCTCGCTGCCCCTGCTGCAATTCATCTTTGGTCGAGTCATTACGGGCATTGGAAATGGCATGAACACTTCGACCATCCCTACCTACCAGGCTGAATGTTCCAAGACAAGCAATCGAGGCCTTTTGATTTGCATTGAGGGTGGTATCATCGCCATTGGAACTGCCATTGCCTATTGGATTGACTTCGGTGCACACTATGGGCCCCCGGATTTGGTCTGGCGGTTTCCGATCGCATTCCAGATTTTCTTCGGTATCTTGATCATTGTGGGTATGACATATCTCCCGGAATCTCCTCGATACTTGATCGCCCACGGCAAGGTTGAGGAAGGCACCCGAGTCCTTGCTGCGTTGGCAGATGCGGAGATCGATCACCCTCATGTACAATTGGAGAAGAACTTGACTCTGGACTCGGTTAAAGCGTAAGTTACCCGTCGCATGATTTGCCAAGTCCAGCGAAACTCACATGAAATCCAGTTCTGGTTCCTCCCAAACCGGATTCCGCGACCTGCTCACGGGCGGTCCGTCCCAACATTTCCGCCGTATGTTGGTGGGATCCTCCTCCCAGTTCTTCCAACAAATCTCCGGTTGCAATGCTGTCATCTACTACTTGCCCGTACTGCTGGAACAGTCTATCGGTCAATCGCACAACTTTGCGCTTCTGATTGGTGGCGTGAATATGATTTGCTACGCCATCTTCGCTACTTTCTCATGGTTCTTTATTGAGAAGATTGGCCGACGCAAGCTTTTCCTCGGAGGCAGCTATGGCCAATGCGCCGCGATGATTATTGTATTCGGGTGTCTGATTCCAGGTGATTCGGAGACCGCTAAGGGGGCTGTCTTTGGCTTCTTCCTCTACATGTGCTTCTTTGGCGCCACCTGGCTGCCCCTTCCATGGCTCTATCCGGCTGAGATCTCTCCTCTCAAGACGAGATCAAAGGCGAACGCTGTGTCTACTTGCAGCAACTGGCTGTTCAACTTCACCGTGGTCATGATCACCCCGGTTATGGTGGCCCGAATTGGTTGGGGCACGTACCTCTTTTTCGCCGCCTGGAATGGGATCTTCATCCCGGTCATTTGGTTCTTCTATCCGGAGACTGCGGGGCGCAGTTTGGAAGAGATTGATCTGATCTTTGCGAAGGGCTATTGTGAAAACATAAGCTATGTTCGCGCTTCGAAAGAACTACCCAAGCTTTCCGATGAAGAAATTGAGGCCAAGGCAGCCGAGTACGGAATTCTCAACGATGAAGAGAAGGCTGAAGAGAGGATTGCCGAGAAGGATCCTCCTGCATCTGCCGAATTCGCCCAGTTCCAGCCCACACAGCTGTGAAGGGCGCCACACAAAACGAGTTTTGGATCTTTGAAGGTTACTATTGTACGACGATATGTTTGCACATGAGTTTTATACCATTTTGCTTTGCTTTTGCCGAGCCTGTTGCTGGACAACCAAGATTGAACGATTTGATCTGGCTCTTGGTTTTAGCCGTGGCTCTTCCGACATCCTTGCTAGTGATCTGAGATCAGGGAAAAGGGAACATATGTTGATAGATTTGCGCGTGGTTGTTGAGCAGCCTTTAGATGTGTGATGGTCAGCCGTGTGTAGATCCTTCTATGGCGGATACAATGGTCTCTAATAGATCTCACTTCATGCCGGTTCTGGACTTCTAAATTAAGTTATAGATATAGATACATCTTGACATCTCTTGGCCAAAACATGATCCACCCGTACCAGTGTAGGCACGCTCCAGATGAAACATTGCTCAAAGATCGGCAGGATAATCTCTTGCCTAGAATGTGACAGGCGTTCAATGGCAGATCTCGAGAAACAATAATCGATCTTAAAACCTCCAGTTATCCCCAATAAGACCCATGACGCCAAACTATACAAGCCCAACACCCAGACCAAACACAATGTCTTTTCTAAGTCCCATGTACCATATCACTCAAGCTGTGTCTGGTTTGGCTTCTGAGGACGATTTTGCCATTAATTGCTTGGCTGAGTCAGCTTCGTGGCATAATACCATCAGATAAATAGACTTACTGCAATATTTTCTTGGATACAAGGTAGACACAAGTTCCGATGATGGCGACCTTTGCAAACCGTCCGAGCCCACGAGCGCCGTAGCCCCGATGATGGAGGCGTCGGGTGTAGTTTTGGTTGAAATAGAGGGTGGAAGAACGCATTCTGTGTGACCTATGCTGATGATAGACTGTCGAAATGGGTAGACAATAGCATGGCCCGTCTTATACTCCAACCTCGGGTTCGGCCATCGGTTGCGATCTCGGCCTCGGCCTCGGTCTTACCGCCGGATGACCGACTTATCGGCTTTCTCACCACGACCTCTTCTTCTTCCTCCTCTCTCCAGTTCTAGCCAAACCGACACGAGCACTTGATGTCCGAGCGGCTATAATCGGGATCGGGGATCAAGATCTTTTCATGTTCGCATTGACATCATTCCGGATAGTATACGATAACAATGACCGACTTTGAGCCTCGAAAACGCCGCCGGCCTGCCAAATCCTGCGAGCAATGTCGCCAACGCAAGATTCGCTGTGATCGCAATGTGCCCTGTGGCCCTTGTACACGAGCGCGGTCATCCCTGGGCTGCTCTTATCGCCAATCGTTTCGCTCCCCGACCCCAGATACCCACCAAACGACTCTGCGGGCTTCCCGTTCATCACACGGCGCGGTGGTTGCACCGAGCCGTCCTCCGATATCTGAGGCTCACGGAGATGATTTGACAGGATCCCTGATCGACACGCCATTTATTGACTCTGGACGGGGTGATGCAAGCAATGGTTCATCACAGCTTAGCGCAGCGATCCGCGACCTCCAGGTCCGTCTACAGCACCTGGAGGAGCGACTAGCCGACACGGGGATAACACAGCCTTCAGCTGCTTCGGATTCTGCTATCGAGCAGACGCTACGAGAGCTATGCAGCAAGGTGCAGAGCTTAGAACAGCGGCTAGCAATTTGTCCAGAGTCTACTCGGACACTGAGAGAAGAACTGTCCATTACCGCAATGCCTCCTCGCCTTCATACCAGTGCGAAAAAGATGAAGCTGTTTGGACCGACTCATTATACGCACACAATGGACAAGGTGCAGACCATCATTACCCCAAATAAGAACGAGACTGACCATTTGCAGTTCCAGCTTGTCGGCTCGCTGGAGGCCAAGGGTCCTCAGCCACTATGCCCCAAACTCAGGGCAGAGCTGACCGCTCAAACCAAAGACATGCGCGATCTCCGTAGATCAGTCAAGATGCAGCAGACCCCTCGACTGAATGACCCTGTATCAGACCTCCGCGACACCATCCCAGCCAGATCAGTGTGCGACGAACTGGTGCAATGCTACCTGCGGACGTTCGAAGGTGTATATCGCATCTTGCATATACCGTCCTTCATGAAGGAATACCAACAGTTTTGGGACCAGCCTCGAACAACTGCGACTCCATTCCTTATGAAGTTGGCTTTGGTTCTTTCCATTGGCACAACATTCCGGTCGGAGCAAGGCAAAGCCGGCACAGACTACGATACTCGACTCACCCAGACCTGGATCTATGCTGCTCAGTGGTGGCTGACAGGCCCAACAGAAAAGTCCACATTTAACCTGGACGGCCTTCAGATTTTCTGCCTACTACTCCTCGCTCGCCAAATGGGACCCCCAGGACCGTCTCCATGGCTCTCAGCCGGGACCCTCCAGATAGCCACGGCCATGGGACTGCACCGCGACTCCGCGCACTTCCCTTCTCTCTCTCCATTCCAGACCGAGATGCGAACCCGTCTCTGGGCCACCGTGTTTGAACTGGTTCTCCAATCCTCGCTCGAATCAGCCTCTCCTCTCTCAATGCCTTTCTCCGACACCAAGCCCCCATCCAACCTCAACGACGCCGACATCAACCCAGATCTAAAGCAACCTCCAATCTCCAAGCCCAACACCTCCCAAACCGACACATCGCTCCAACTCCTTTTGCATCAGTCATTCTCCCTCCGTGCCGAAGCCATCCAACTAATCCACAGCCCCAATCGCATCCCCTACCAACAAGCCATCGACCTCTCCACCAAGCTGCGCACCACCTGCCACACCATCACAGCCTTCTTCCAATCCTTCACCACAACCAACACCACTCCATCACCCAATTCCCTCCCCTACCCAACCCCCTTCCACCACAAACACCTCCTCACCACCCTCCACCGCTACATCCTCCACCTCCACTTCCCTTTCGCCCGCGAATCCCTCACAACCCCCCAATACCACTTCTCCCGCAAACTCTGCCTCGAATCCGCTCTCACCATCGCCTCATACAACCCCAGCACCGATCCCTCAGCCCAGCTCGACGACTTCTCCCGCCTTGTCCTCACAGCCCGAGGCTCCCTCCGCGGCCCCCTCAACCTCGACATCATCTCCGCCCTCGCCCTCGAACTAACCACCCAACTAGAAGAATCCCCTCCACCACCATCCCCAGATCCAATCCAAACCCCCCTCGCAACCCTAACCACCACAGCCCGCATCCCCATCCTCCAAACCCTCCAACACCTCCAAGTCCAAAGCGCCCACGTCTTCCAAGCCCTCAAAACCCCAAGTCTAAAACGATACATCATCGTCTCCGCCCTCGTATCTCAAATCAAAGCCATGGAAGCCGGAAACCGCAATACCCAAACCGTGGTGTATGATACAGTGAGGGAGTGTTTGGGGGTTTGTCAGGGCGCGTTGAGGGAGATGTTATCTTCATCCCCGTCCTCATTTCCAGCCTCCTCGTCAGCTGGGATCATGATGACCCCGGCGGATAGTGGTGCCAGCGGTGCTGGTATAGATGCAATGGGAGTAGAAGTGGATTTAGGATTAGGGACGGGTGTGGATTTGACTGTGAGTAATATGCCTCTAATTTTTATCATTTTATTCGCTGTGTTTAGATTCCCTTTACTGGTTTGGGGGTTTGAATATTTGCTGTGGAAATCGGGATTGATATACTTGACTTGATTACGGTGACTGACTGGTTTGCTGGGTAGGAGGATCTGGAGGGGCTGGATTTGGCGAGTTTGTTGTATATGCCTGGGTTGGTGGATCTTGGGGGGTTGGCTGGGTGAGGTTGTAGAGGGGGAGGGGTGATGGTAAGGTGGATTTTGGATTAATATACAGAGTGGAGTTCAATACGACCTACTATAGAACGAGGATAGTAGACCTGAGAAGGTCGTCAGAATCCTATTGATAATCAAGTTATTAGTATAGCATGCTAGACATGCTCTTCGTCGTAGTCGTTCTCGTCTAAAAATAATGGATTACTTGAGCAGCTAGAACCATGCGGCGTACTGATCCAATGACTCATTTTGCACACCGGCAGAGCCATGACGGACCCCCAAGAGTCGGACAGTTCCAATTTTGCCACCAAAGTCATCTTCCACCTTGCTCTCCCAGGTGTCAAAGAACTCGGTCAAGCTCTGAATCACCTCCGCCTTGTCCTGGATGAGCACTGCAATGGCGTCGTAGCCACCGGCACCGGGAACAACACCCCCAATGACACCATCGATGCCGGAGATGGCGTCGAGCAGTTCGGTTTGCACCTTGGGCTCGATGGGAACGCCAGTCTTCTGGGTCATCGTGCGGATCAGGTCGCGAGAGCGGTCGATGAGGGTGCGAACATCGTCAAAGTTGTTGGGGCCTTCTTTATCTGGGTTCTGTGCCAGCTGCTTGAGTTCCAAGCACAGTCGCTCATTATTGGATTGGAGCGCCTGCCACAGCCGGCCAGCATCTTGCGGGTCCTGCTTTCGCCATTCCAAGACCTTCCGGACCATGGACGGGGTCTGAGAACCACACTCGACGTCGCACAGGACCATCTGCATGCCCCGGGGAAGCTTCATGCCGAAATCCAGGCACTCGGTGTCCCATGGATGTTTGGGGTCGGCGTCTTCCACAATTGCGAAGAGTCGTTCCTCAAATCCCGGGGACCCAGCGTCTCCGACTGACTCCAAGACGGAGGGTGAAAACCGCCGGTACAGACAGGAGCCATAGATCGCAGCCGCCACGTCAAACCCAGAACCTACCTTGCCCTGCGCTGCACAGTGAGCGGCCTGCGCCAGATTGTGAAGCTTATCGCGAGCCGGACCAAGGTCATCGGGCTGCAGGGTGCGGTGGATGACAAGGGCGGATACGAAAGCGGTGGTTAGGGCTGCGGACGAGCCGAGTCCGGTCTTGTGTGCTTCGTGAAGGGGAACTCCGAAGTTGACGAATCGTCCCTGGGCTTGGATGCCCCAGATCTTGGAGAAGGCGGTCTCGGAGTAGTAGTCATTGTCGGCCAGAATGGTGATGGATAGCGAACCAAAGTCTTTCGAAGCGGCCACGTAGCTGATGTACGTCAATGCGTAGTTGAGGGAGGTTTCGACAAACGTATTACGTCCTCTGCTATTACTTAGCCCCTGGTTGCAAAGAGTCCGAGAGTATCCAACTCACCCATTGCCCTTCTGTACGACCTTGACCCCGCCTCCGTTGTCGCAACGCTGGATACCGTACTCCCAGACGGCATCAACAAATTGCGGGGAGCGAACGACGATAACATCCTCGCCAGCGGTCTCATCTGCAGCCTTGCCTTCAGTTATTTCCGCACGTGCCTCTGGTTTCAAGCGTTCTGACCCAGACGTACCCTTCCGATGATATCTTCTCAGCTGCTGGACGATGACATGGATTCGAGCATCGAGAGCGAACACGGTACCAGTGTAGCTGCGGTCCAGGACGAGGTACCCGCCGGTCAGAAGGACCTTTCCGGGGGCGGACACGGCCGTGACCGTGGGGGGCTTGTAGGACATGAGGACGAGTGATGACGGTGTGAAGTGTGGATATCGTAGGGAAATCGACTATTCCGTCTGGTACGGGGTAGGAACTAAAGGGGCTAGCAGTCAGTATATACCCCACTTGGATACAGAAGAGGCCGAGAGTACATGGCATCTAGAGACATCAGATAGATAGGTACACACCGTCGGCTATGCAAATGTGGTCGAAAGGTGACCCAATGGCCTGCAAAAGTAAATTGGGCCTTGGACCAGTCCGCGAACTGGGTCAATCTGGAGGAGCCCCGCCGAAAGTGCGCCGAGGAGGGGGAAATGGAAAAGTCTACAAAGCTTGCGGGGGAGTCAACCTGCAAGGAGAAAGATAAGGAGCAGCTCGGGGCGAATGCATGGTGACTGACCTGCGTCTAGCAGATGTGACCGGAGATGCGTTGGTGCTGCAGTTGCATCCAGTGTCAGTGTCGGTATTAATCCCGATACTTTGGAGGTGGTTTCTGATTTCCCCTCAAAAGCTGTGGCTGGAGCTCACCTGCCCGTGGCTTGGCTGTGGCTGGCAGGCTGCCCCTTGGCGGACCCCGTGATCCCGAAACGATAATCCCCTATCTATCAGCCATCCAGCACGTACTTCTCCGGAGATATACACTGGAGCTTTTCCGGCTGCAATATCCCTCGCAACTACGTCAGCGGAAGAACAACATCCGGTGGTAGCAGTAGAAAGTTACTGTGCGGACTGCATTGGTGAGTGTACTCCGTAGGTATTGGACTACCGTCATATGGCTCCAGGGGTTGGTGAATGAAATGAATAGGCAACAGCTCCAAGGAGAGTAGCATCTTCCGTATCATCATCGTGCTTGATTGAATGATATAGCCAGGTCCATCACGGAGGATAGACTAAACGGGCAGTGGTAACAGCTCATAATGTGCTCACTGCTGTCACGCTCCGTCCGCCGCGCACACGGATCAAGGTACGGAGCACGTCTAGTACCTCTAGTACCTCGAAAATTGACTTCCGTCACGGACTCCGTACCAGGGGTCCGCGTCCTGAGACAAGGACACCCGTTCGTATCTGATCGCCCCGGCCAATGGGGGCCTCTCTCTCGACTGAGGCCACTGTGTCTCCCACGGAGATTAACCTGGGACCACGCCGTAGAGATATCCGGCCAGGGTCATCCCTTGGGGCGCAGGCGGACGACACGGAGGGTCGGCCATCCGGTCATCCGGCGGCTGTCGGGGTCAAGCCTCCAAACTCCGGGCAGAAGAAAAAGAGCCGGAACGGAGGGTGAGTCACTGGTGAGGGCGGGCCGGCCAGACTGGCCAGACAGTGGCAGACGCCAGGGGACCCAGAAATGCCGCTTGCTGGGCTTTCCTGTTCTTCCCTACGGCCCCAGTCTGTCGCCCGCCCCGATTGGGTCTGCCTGCGATCCGGGGCCGCCGCGAGACCACCTGATCACCCCGTCTGGGAAATCCTACCAAACCTTCGCCTCAGGCAACGACACTTCTCGAAGGCTGACGTTGTTTCTGGCTACCGTTCCTGTGGATGCCCTGGTTTGACTTTTCCTTTTTTTCCTTTTTTTCCTTTTTTATCTTTTTTTATTATTATTTTTTCTTCCACGATTTTCTGTCGTGCTCCTTTTTACTCCTTAATTTTCCGTGAGTCCTGATTTTTCCCTCTGATGGATAAGCGGGCATATCTACAAATTCGCAGCCAAGTCCTCCTCGGATCCTGATGGTAATTCCTCCCCACACACACGACACATTTTCCTGCTTGCCCGTCTTGCACATTGTTTGAGGGTTCATTCCGTGCCCCATCCAGGACCAATTCTCGACATCCCCATTGGTCGACAAAAGTACCTATTCCCGAAGAAGCAACGTTTGGACAGGATCGGCACTAACCCGCTTTAAGCCCCGACCAGCGATACAGATCACTTTCCGTCGGCTCTGAAATACCCTGAAATACCCAGCAATCCCTCCAGTCTAAGCCTCAGCAATTTTTTCTCATCGACTATCAGCCAAGGGCTTGTTGCCATTTCCCCCTTTCTCATCCCCTCCTTCTTTTCACCCGCGCGTTCTTTTGGCGACCGGCTGTCGTCAAATGAACCTGCATCTTTATTATTATTTTGATTGGAAGGTATGCTTCCCAGGGCGCCTTCGGGCAAAAGGCACACAAAAAAATCCGACCCCAATCACTGACATGTTCACCAGCATTGCCTCTTCCCTCTGAAGAGGTTACCCGCTAGATAAATGGTCTTCAAGCCGTTTACCCACCTCGCGCGTCAGAGTTTCACCAAGGCCTTTACTCATGGCTATGCTCAATCCGTAGTCGCGGCCTCGCAGTCCTCGTACGCGTCGACCACCACCTTCAACCAACTCGCCAACCAACCCGCCAAGTTATCTCGGACCGCTCTACAAAATGTGTTCCAGCCATCGAGCTCGTCGGGAGCAGGTGCCAAAGCCAGCCAGGGCACTTCGGGCTCGGGCGATTTGGGCTTAGCCGCCTACTATGCAGCCTGGCAGCATGCCCAGCAGACGGGCGATGACAGTGACTGGAAGCAATTACAGCTGACACGGAAGGTCGGCTGGAAACCTCCTTTGAACGAAGATGGGGTCAAATCCAAGGATGCGGACAACCTGCCCTCATCCGACAACTTCCAAAATTCGCCTCATATCACCAAAGCTTCTGCCAACGCCGATGTCAGTGCCAAGGTCGAAGAGGCGGTAGCCCGAGAGATCCAGATCCAGGAAGAGCAGGCTCAGGCTGAGGAGGCGTCGGAGGCGAAGGAAAACACGGACACGGAGGCGTTCCCCGAGTTGCCCCCCGATGTCGCCGCAGTCGCTGATGCCACCACGGAGCAATCTCGCCTTGCTTCAGAGCATATCACCGAACTGGCTTCGAGTAAGAAATACGCCGATATTCCCGGTGCTTTCGCTACGCTTCTTCGCGATGGTCTTACGCCCACAGTTGGTGCTTACAATGCTCTCTTGGAGTCGGCCATTGAACTCCATGGTGATACTGCCCAGGCCATCCAAAAGGCGCTGGATGTCTACTCAGATATGCTCCGTCGCAGGGTCGTTCCTGACGAGCAGACCTATCAGACCCTGGTTCAACTATTTGTGGTCCATGCCAACGAGACCATCAAGTCCAAGGGTCTGCTCGAGCAGGAGCGAGTCCGCTACGGTGGCATGGAAGAGCCGGGCAAGTTCATGCTGCACTCCAGTGAGCTGGAGCGAGCGATTCTCGCCGAGGACCATTCTCTGGCGATAGCGCTCAAGTTGTTCAACACCGCCGCCGCCCGCCACGCCGATCTCGTCTTCCCCCTGGACACCTACCGGTACTTGATCACGGCATGCGCTACCGAGGGCCAAGTGGAAGACATGGTCCGAGTGTACGCTCACATGGAGTCCCACAAGGTGACCCCGCACGCCTCGATTTTCCCGTCAATGATTGATGCCTTTGCCTCCACTGGGGATCTGCAGAGTGCGGTGGAGTGTTACAACGAGTACAAGAGCCTGGCGGTTTCGGATGATAACGGGACCTTCTGCATCGTGCAGCGGTTGGACGGAGAGGTCTATGCCGCTCTGGTCCGGGCGTACCTGGTCTGCGGGAAGGAACAGCAAGCTTTGCGTTTCCTGGACCGGATCGGGGCCTCGTTCGAAGAGGTGACGGAGAACCGCGAGGCGCGTCAGACAGCACTGGAATCGGCGGTGGTGCAGGACGGGCTTGTCCGGCATGCACTCAAGTCGGGCGAGCACGGGCGGGCGTTGGAGCAGGCCAAGACGCGATTGCACGATGGGGCGCTGGATCATGCCATGTCCCAGATCTGCATTGCCGCGGCGGATGCGGGTAATCTGCAGACGGCTTCCGAAGCATACGATGCTCTCCCCACCGACATGGCCCTCCGTCAGAGGCCCGCCGTGTCCATGCTCGCCTTACATGTGCGTCAGGGCAATGTGTCAGCTGCCCGGGCCGTGTGGCTCTCCCTGAGCACCGCCGGTCAGGCAACGCCGGACATGGTCCAGCCGACAGCCATGTATGCAGTGGCCTTGTTGAAGAGTGGCCAGATCGAGGAAGCCCTTGTCCAAGCCCGCAATATGTTTGCCCGCATCCGCAACTCTTCTGCCTCCGACATCCACTCGACTCTGAACCCCATCCGCGAACAGATCAACGAAAGCCTTCACCTTCTCGGTCGCGTTCTTGTCCAGACTGCGGCCGTCCTCTCTCCCCAAGCTGCCATGTCCCTCCTATGGTCCATGGTCGAGAACGGGGGCCTGATCTCTCCCGTTGCCGAACATGTCGTCGCTAGCCTGGGTCCCATTGGCATTTCCCAACTGAACTCCCGCGATCTTATGCTGGCCCTCCAGGTCCAGGCCGGCATGCTTGTCAACAACAGCGCCATGTTCGACGTCGCTCACCCGATCCGTTTCTCCCACATGCTCGACATCGCTCTGGCGACCGGGCTGCCCATGGACGCCGTCACCACTCGCCTCGTCGACCAGGCTGTGGGCAAGCTGTTCAACAGCCGGCCCGACATGGTCAAGAGGTGGCACGACCACCTGGCCCTGACTTCCAGCCCTTCCTCTTTCGTGAGCGGTCGTCACTCCCCCAGCTCGGATATGTCAACGATGAGCCCCGTGTCCAGCGAAGACTCTTTTGACCCCTACGCGTACGCCACCGACTTCCGCGGATCGTCGATGATCGCCGATGAATTGGAGAGCACCAGCGGCAAGCCGGAGGCTCATCTGAATGACGCTCTGTCCCGGGTCCGGAACATGCGCCGCAACGGCCGTCACCCTCGCTACATCACGTACGCCAAGATGATCACTGCTGCTACCAAGTGCAACCGGGTCGATCTGGGCTATGAGATCCTGAGCATGGCCCGACGCGATGTGCCTCTTCTTCCTCAGTACAGTGCCGTCAAGTACGGCTGGGTCTCTATCCTGGATGCCATGGTGGCGTCGTGCCTGACCCTGGGCGACCGCAGTCAAGCCTCCAAGTTCCACCAGGAGCTGCTGGAGCTTGGCTCGGCTCCTTCAGCCAACACGTTCGGTCTTTACATCACCACCCTCAAGGAATCCACCAAGACGTTCGACGAAGCGACCGAGGCCTTGAAGATCTTCCACCGCGCCGTGGCCGAGGGGGTAGAACCGACTTCTTTCCTGTACAACGCACTCATTGGCAAGCTTGGCAAGGCCCGTCGGATCGATGACTGTCTGCTGTACTTCGCCGAGATGCGCGCCAACGGGGTCCGCCCGACCAGCGTCACCTACGGAACGATCGTCAACGCCCTTTGCCGGGTCAGCGACGAGCGGTTCGCCGAGGAGATGTTCGAAGAGATGGAGTCGATGCCCAACTACAAGCCTCGCCCCGCCCCGTACAACTCGATGATCCAGTACTTCCTCAACACCAAGCGCGACCGCAGCAAGGTTCTGGCCTACTACGAGCGCATGCTGACCCGGAACATCCAACCCACGATGCACACGTACAAGCTCCTCATCGATGCCCACGCCTCTCTGGAGCCGGTGGACATGCCGGCGGCGGAGAAGGTGCTGGAGACCATCAAGGCTGCTGGCCAGCGACCCGACGCGGTGCACTACGCCTCTCTTATCCACGCCAAGGGATGCGTGATGCACGACATGGAAGCGGCCCACGACGTGTTCAAGTCTGTTGCCTCGAACGGCCGGGTGCGTATGCAGCCCTGCCTGTACCAGGCCCTCCTGGAGGCCATGGTGGCGAACCACCAGGTCTCGCAGACGGAGGAGATTGTGCGGGACATGTCCCGCCGGGGGGTGGAAATGACGGCATACATTGCCAACACCCTCATCCACGGATGGGCCACCGAGGGCAACGTTGCCCAGGCCAAGAACGTGTATGATAGCATTGGCCTGAACAAGCGGGAGCCCAGCACCTACGAGGCTATGACGCGGGCCTTCCTGGCAGTAAACGACCGGGAGGGCGCGTCGCGCACGGTGCAGGAGATGCTCTCGCGGGGATATCCTGCGGCGGTGGCCAGCAAGATCGCCGACCTGGTTGGCACCGGGGCTGCTGTGGCTGCCCTGTAATAGTGACCAACTCACCAAAAGTTGCCTTCCTTCTTGATTTCACCGGATTCTTAAACCTTATTGAAGCAACGCTATTCGGTTTTAATTCTCCAGGGCTGGACCCCTGCTTGTTCGGCTTTCCAGCCCCGGTCTGAGCATCGGCATTGGGGGGCAACTGTTGCTTTGGAATTTGCATTGCATTTAGCGAGAGACACGGCGTTTGTCAGGCAGCATTTGGATTGGCTGTATATACCATGGTGTGATCTTGGTTCGAATTTTTGTTTGAATTTTTTTGTGGCGATAGACCCTCTCATCTCCTTCAGTCTAGTCAATGGACTTGAATAATCCGCTGTGATGCGTTACCACACCACGTAGATCGTAGATGCTTGCTTGTATGACACGGCGTACATAGATGAAGAAGTGACGCCGCCAAGAGCCGCCCGGAGTCCCCGCCGCCCTCCGCATTACGTCCGAGCTCGACCCCTCCGTCGTGCCACCCTCTCTTCCTCAGCCTTGGACCATACCAATTGGGCATCGTGCTGCTTCAGTCGATGCATCCATACCGTCTGCGTCTCTTGTCTCGTCGAACCCTCTCTCCCATCCCACCTATCATCCAACATCCCCACCGCTCGTGGCGAACCTTCACGATGAACCCCGGAAAGCTGGCCGACGGGGACTCTGCAAAGCACCCCAAGAAGCTGATCTGTATGTCGTTGCGCATTCCAGAAGCAGCAGCAGCACCTTATTAACACCAGCTCAGTCGCCCCTGGTGACATCCAGGCCACTACCGACCCTAAAACCACCCCAACACCCTCACTCGATGCGTCGACCGCGCCGGCACCCATCTCTCGTCTCGCCGCAGAAACCCTCCGCTCGAACGCCTCGACGCCCGACTCCGTGACCGAAAATGACATCGTCTCCCACCCTGCGCGCGCCCACCAGTTCGTGAGCAACCCCCCACTCACCATCTCCCAGATGCACCCGACCAACCCTCTCCACCAATTCCATTCCTGGTTCTGCGATCCCCGTCTGCTGCCTTCCTCCGCGCCCGAGACCTGCACCCTCGCCACGGCCAGCATGCCCACGGGCCGCGTCAGCGCCCGCGTCGTATACCTGAAGGAACTGGATGAGCGCGGCTGGGTGGTGTACAGTAACTGGGGCAGTCGCGAAGGCAAAGGCGGCCAGGTGTTTGGCAACCACGCGGACGGTGAGGACACGCTGAGTGCCATGCCCGAGCCGGGTCAGGATGAGAGTCTTCAGGAAGGTCTGCAGCAGGGTAACAAGTGGGCGGCACTGACGTTCTGCTGGTCGAATCTGGAACGCCAGGTGCGTATCGAAGGTCTTGTCGAGCCCCTCAGTCGCGAGGAGAGTGAGGTGTACTGGCGGACGCGCGAACGGGGCAGTCAGATCGGCGCCTGGGCCAGCTGGCAGAGCAAGGTATTGTGGTCCATGGAGCCTCAGATATTGATTGATCGGCGACGCAAGAGCCTGGATCCGACCTTGCGTCCGCAGATCCCGGTGGATGTGGACGAGACGGATATTGATGATGGTCGGGCGTTGCTAGAGAAGCGGGTGCGGGAGATGGAAGAACGGTTTGCGGGGGTCGAGCACATCCCTCTGCCTCCGTATTGGGGCGGCGTACGCTTGGTGCCTGAGTCAGTGGAGTTCTGGCAGGGGCGTCGCAGTCGTTTGCATGATCGGTTCCGGTATGTGAGGGTGCATGCCGAGGATGAGTCGGCGTATAGATGGCGGATTCAGAGACTGTCGCCGTGAGCTGGTACCTGATAGAGTGCAGAGTGCAGTGTATGGATGCAATGCATGGAATGGAACTGTAGATGAGACCACGAGATACCAGATCGTAAGAATTGAAGAGTGATACATCAAATCTCAAGAGCATTATCATCACAACTACTATAAAACCTATTATAAGTACTATAATGGTTGTCATATAACCATAATTACTATAAAACCGGTACGGCCCTCCCCTCCTTATCGATACCATGTATTGCGGGTGATCATCACACCTCCCTTCTCACTACACTTCACCTATCAACCAACCACCATTCCTACCCCATAGCTATCCTTCCAACTACTACACTCCATCTCACCCAACCCTCACCTACAAGCCCATACCCCAGTCCAATCAAATAACTCTACCTACCCACATACAATGCCTCACCTCGACACCGACCCCCAAAACCAACCCCCCAAACAACCCTCCCGCTGGCTCATCCTCGCCATATCCAGCGGCGCCTTTGCAGCCCTGAACGGCCTCTTTGCAAAACTGTATGCCTATCCCTGCCCAATGCATTCATCTTCCTTACTACTACATCCCCACATAAACCCCATACACACACACACACACACAACCAACCAACCAACCCCAAAGATACATAATACTAACCAAGCAGAACAACCGACACCAACACCACAACCCTCGCAACCACCATCCTTCAATTCTTCGGTGCCCATGAACATCATCCCTTGATGGTGTTGGTGATTAGGGGTGTATGCATCCCTATCCCCCATACCCCCACCCTTCCCCTAATCAATGCGAATAGATCTGCCTCGCCCTCAACGTCCTCTGCAACATAATCATGTGGGCATTATTCACTCGGGCATTGACGGCCTCGCCCTCCACCACCAAAGTGTCAATTACTAATACGGCGGCGAATTTCCTGGTTACGGCTGTGTTGGGCATGGGGGTGTTTGGGGAGAGAGTGGATGGGTTGTGGTGGGTTGGAGCGGGGATGATGGGGGCGGGGTGTGTGATTGTGGGGTTGAGGGATCAGTAGTATTATTTTTTTGTTTGGGGGTTATGTTGGGGGTGAGATGGGGTATGGATATGTGTATGTATGTACATGATGGTGGTGGTATCATTGCTATCTATCGGTTCAGTGAGATATGTATGGTGTATATGGTATGTGGGATGTGGTATGTATCAGGAAGTGGCATCTATCGTTCTTCCAGTTCGAGTATTGCCTCGTCTGCATCGTGTGCTGTCTCGTTCCGCGCGTTGGGTGCGGGTCTGGGTCTGGGTCTGGGTCTGGGTCTGGGTCTGAGGGTTGCTTCACGCTCCGGGGCAGCCTGATCTCGGTGTGTTCGCTGTCCCGGTAGAATAGACCCGATCCGCTGCATCAGGTTCCACAGACGTTCCTCGAGCGTGTCACTGCTTCGGCCGTTCTGTCCGCTTAAAGACAGCTGCGGGGGACTCGTGGCCGCCAGAGCCTGCTCTTCAGCTTCCACCTTGAACTGATACTTCAGACAGTCTTTGACTGTGACGAGCCCTGTCAGACGGCCGCGGTGCTCGACTAGAATGACACGCGGGCCCATCTTCTTGAAGATTTCCATCACGGTCTCTAGGGCCAGACGGGGGTGCACGGTCAACGGTGTGTGGTCCGCGTATCGGCTAAAGTCCACATAGCTGGCCCCCGTGTTGGTCTGGATGTCGTCGAATGTTTCTGGGTGGAGATAGGATGTCGTCGATGCTCGGCGCGCGACTGATGCCTCGGCGGCTTCTTTGGTGAAGACGCATTTGGCGGAGGGTGATAGTAAACCCTCGGCTTTGGCTCGATTGATTGCGTATCGCAGCTCGGTGCGGCCGATGTATCCGACCAGCATCTTTCTGGTCCGATCCTCGACGATAGGGAAGCCTTGGAATTTGTTATCACTCAACAGGTGCTCGGCTTCGCGAACGGGAAACCCGGATGCTGGGAGCGAGACGGGGTCCGAGGTCATGGCTTGGGAGACAGGCACGTTGAAGACATGATCCTCTTTGTTGTCCAAGAAAGGAAACCCGTTGGACCAGATCATGCGGTCTGCGATGCCTCCCTTTCCGAAGCAGTCACTGACGGCTTTGGTGACTCCGACGACGATCTAGTCTTCAGTCAGCGATTGATCGTTGCAACGAAATTGAGATGGCTCACCATCGTCGGAAGGATGTAGTTCAGGGCGCCAGTCAGTTCGAACATGATGACCGTCACGGAGATGGTCAGATGCATGATGCCACTCAGAGCTGCACCGGCCCCCAGGAAGGCATACGTCCCAGGTGTGATACACGGAATGTCTGGCTCGCAAGAGGCGAAAAATTTCGACTTTGGATACGCTTCGTGAAGCGCCTGGACGAGGATCCCGACGAACCGGCCAAATGATGCTCCAACGGCCATCGACGGCACGAAGATACCAGCCGGTACCTTGCAGCCGTATGATATGATGACCAGGAAGACGCGAAGGATGGTAGCCACGGCCAGCGACATGACCATAGACCACCGATTCTTGGATCTGCATTTGGTGAGTACATGAAGCGTCAAGTCGAGCAAGCAACTTACTCGCACAGGCCGTTGTAATCATGTCCCCCTTCGCACTCGCGGAATAGAATCTCCATCATTTCAGTCATGTTGATCTTCAGGAACATGTTCGGGTAGCACAGGATTGCAGTGATACCAGCAAGAACCACCGATTCCATTACGGCATTCTGCGACAGGTACTTCTTCCTGAACGCTTGGACCCGAAGGTTCCATTTGATCACCAAGGCTCCGTATAATCCACCAAACACACCAATGAAGACGAAGAATATCAGCTCGAAGAAGTGCCAGGTGCGGTCATATTGCACCTGGAACATGACTAGTTGCCCTGTCCGGAACGGATTCATCACCTGGGATGGTCAGCACAATACAGTCAAGCATTTGGTAGACATACCGCCAGGACACCAGTCGCAACCAAAGCACAAAAGTAACTCCGCCACAGTGTTTTAAGCGGAAAATAGGATGCAACTTCCTGTCTTCCCATCAGTAAGAGCTTGCATACCCAGCCTAGCACCCCGTACCTCGAGAGAGAAAAGTACTCCGCCAATTGGGCTACCAAACGCGACAGCCACTCCCGCCGCTGCTGTAGCCGTCAAAACCTCTCTAGTCTTGGATGCATTCTGCTTGTATTTGCTGAAGAACCGCGAGATCACATTTCCAGTACACACAGCGAAATGTACACTCGGGCCCTCTTTGCCCACAGACAGACCGGATGCTATAGCCAACGGCAGCGCAATCGACTTGATCAGCAACGTCCATGCGCCCAAGAAGCCCTTCATCACAAACCCCGCAATTATACATTTGATCTCGGAGATGCCGGAACCTGCGGCGTACGGCGCGAATGATTTGACCAAGCTTGCGGCGACGAAGGCAAATAGGATCTATCTGCGTCAGCCAATGCCATCCAGAGACGAGGCGGGTAAGCATACCGCATAGAAGATGTATATGAAATAGTTGACGATCCAATACGAAGTCCAAGGCCTCCACTCAGGACACCCTATAGAAAGAAAACTATCAGCTCGATGCCAACAATGCGATCCAAGGACAGGTCCAACACACCTCCTTCAGCACCCCAACAGCAAAACTGCTCATTAAGATAGAACGCAGTCGTACAATGGCCCAACTTGACATCTGATAACCACTCCGTGATGATGTTCAGAAAAGCCGAGATCAGCCCAATGGCCGCCCCAACAATCGTAATCACAAGCCACGCTTGTCCAGCATCGTAGGACTCGCGCACTTTGCGTCTCCATCCAAAGGTGGCTTCCTGGTCCCAAAACCCCGAGCCATCCCGTCGCTTAGCCCTCCGACGGGCCTGCTCATGAACCGCATCCTGGACCCAGTCAATGGTTGTGAAATCCTCGTAACGCTTGATTTCGCTGATCTCCTCGGTGATCGCGGGGGCCTGGCCATTGTCCGGGGCCGGGCGCTCGCTGATCGGGGAGACGACAGATAAGCCGGAGAACCTCCTCCAATTCCGGCGTTCAGGCAAGAGGGAGGGCGGACGAGCCGAGGGGGACGAGGCAGGCATCGCGCTCATGGCATAGGGTGACACCGCGCGATGAGCATAGCTGAGGCTGGCAAGGAGACCTCCGGGCAGTTGGATCGGAGATGACGACGATAGGATGCGCGGCCGCCCACGTGAGAGAACCGGACGGCGGTCCGCCTTCGGAGTCCCAAAACGAAACTAAGTAGAAGACAAGTCTCGAGCCGGACAATAGACGAGATCGGAGCGGACGGCGTAGTTGTAGATTGCAGGGATTCGCGATTGGTGCTGGTGCTGGCGGGCTGGTGATCGCGTGCTGTCGCAGTTGGCAGAGTCGCTGTCATCGAGCCTCTTCCGAACCATTACTTTCCTCTTACGCCACGCGCGGTGGATTTCGACGCCGCACGCGCCGCATTTTCCTTCTTCACCATCACGTCTGGTCGCTTTTCCCCGGTTCAGCAAAATCGCTGTGGCTCAAGTCCTGTCAGAATATATATATTCCTTTGCTTTATACTCTACACGTACAATCCACGCTGATACCGAGTCTTGCACGACTGCCTCCCACGCGACGTCGCGATGCCTCCCAAGGACAAAGCTGCGGCGGAAACATCGCCTTCCGAAGAGATCACCGGCCAGAGCGCTCTTCCCAGTATGCAAGAAACCTTTGGTTATGCTGTCATAGACTAACGCAGTCTCAAGTCTCGCGAATCAAGAAGATTATACAATTAGATGACGATATTGTGCAATGCTCGAGCAACGCTACGTTTGTGATCGCTATGGCCACGGTCCGTGACTTCGATGCTCTTCTTCTCTCATTTCGGGAAACCCAAACTCACATGTCTTCACAATATCAGGAACTGTTCATCCAATATCTTACCGAACAAGGGCATAACGTCGTCAAATCAGAACGAAAGCCGCGCAAGCTCATCCAATACAAAGACTTGGGTTAGTGAGCATCGGACACGAACAAATAACAAGCAACTGACGGATGAACCTCAGCTACGGCCGTGTCACGGATTGACAACCTCGAGTTCCTCTCCGACGTGATACCCAAGACCACGACCTATAAACAGTTCAAGGAGAAACGGGCCAAGGAGACTTCCAAGGAAGCCGGGCCCGAGAAGGGCCAGCGCACGTTGAATGGCAACTTACCCGCGGCGGTCGAGGAGCCAGAAGAGGTCGACAACCAGGATGGTCTACAATCAGCGGATGACAAGCCATCACGAGGATCTCGACCACCTACAGTAATGATGATGGTGGATCGCACGGTGGATGCATCGGCGGGAGACCAGGACGTCGAGATGACGGACCAGTGACTGGGATAAGCGAACAAATTGCTGGAAACTTATTTGCATGGAGGAGTTATTGGGGGTTCATCGCGTTTTCCTTCTACTGTTGGTAGTCAATTGAATGTCTCTGGGTCGATCGCATTTGGGAATCGGATATGGATGGCATGCAGTGCAGCGGAACGGAACGGCAGGGCAGGGCAGAGGCGGCCGGGGACGAGGAGAAATCGGAACGACACATGGCGTCATGAGTATATATATATCTGTATGTTTGTCTATGAATATGAAGAGTGGTGTTCTTTTCTGTGAGGGTGACAATCGAGTAAATCGCAAAAGTGGTCGTAATTATGGAGAGGTGCAATGGAATGATATGATGGGGGGATAGTGACAGTATGGAGTATAGAGTCAAGGTCAATGTCAGGTGAGGGTCTGACTAAGACGGGACAGCGGGCCAATGAAACGCCCCGTGATTCCGATCGCTTGTCGTAGCGAAAGCTTTGGTTCGACTCTTTCCGTATGCCGGGCCTCCGACCTCAACCTCCAACCTTTGGGAAAATCAAATCCTCCCTCGTCCTTATCTCCTCCTCTCCACCCCCACACCCACCCCCTCTAGCGGTCGTCCTCTATTGCAATTGATTGCAATTGCCCGTCTCGCCATGTCTCTCTCCTCCGCTTCCAGCTCTCTCCTGCGCGCTTGCGCCCGGCAACAACTGCCCTCCTCTTCTCGCGCCGCCATCGCCTCCTGCCAGCAGCGGAGGGGAGTTGCTGATGCCTCCAAGTCCACCTTCGACAGCCCCTTCGGCAGCTCCAAGGAGTACTCCTCCACCTTGAAGATCCCCGATTTCAGCAAATACCAGTCCAAGAAGCCCCCACGCTCCAACCAGGTCTTCTCTTACTTCATGGCCGGCTCCCTCGGTCTGGCCTCTGCCGTCGGTGCTAAGGCCACTGTCCAGGGTAGGTACCTCTGGAGATGTCAATGCTGCGCAACAAGATGAGGAATATGGCGGAAACTTGGGGAACGGAGGATGTCAGCACGAACAATTGGAGGATGGGCTATGCTTGACCGCTCGGGACAATTCGCTGATGTGGAATTTCTATCAATAGACTTCTTGGTCAACATGTCCGCCTCCGCCGACGTCCTCGCCCAGGCTAAGGTCGAGATCGGCCTTGGTGCCATCCCTGAGGGCAAGAACGTATGTCTCTTATCGCATGCCCAGCGAGTCTGATGACACCCCCCTCGCAGCTCGGTATCTAACCCGATCCCCGAATAGGTTATCATCAAGTGGCGTGGTAAGCCCGTCTTCATCCGTCACCGCACCCAGGAGGAGATCGACGAGGCCCAGAAGACCGAATGGCAGTCCCTCCGTGACCCCCAGGCCGACGAGGACCGTGTCCAGAAGGCCGAGTGGCTTGTCATGCTTGGTACGTGATAACCGGAATACCCCAATGTCCCGCATGCCCTATCTATCACCTCGTCTAACACCTTGCCTTGTTCAGGTGTCTGCACTCACCTTGGTTGTGTCCCCATCGGTGAATCCGGTGACTTTGGCGGCTGGTTCTGCCCCTGCCACGGTTCCCACTACGACATCTCCGGCCGTATAAGAAAGGGACCCGCTCCCCTGAACCTCGAGGTTCCTCAGTACAGCTTCCCCTCCGAGGAGACCCTCGTCATCGGTTAAATGATTTGAATTGATTCGATCCAAGACCGCGGGCTGGGCGATGGCCGTAAGAGCAGAAGTAGAAGGGGAGGGAGGAGGGAAAGGTTTGTGCTTTAGATGAAATCTCTCTCTCTGTCTGTCTTGTCAAGATTAAAGAGACCTTGTGTTTTTAATATGGACCCTGAAAAATGAGCCTCTTGTTCTATTACTTTTCAACCTTTGCTCATAGAGCCTGTACCACTCACTCATTGTTTACGGGGCCCATTTCTTCTTCCTGGGTATAGAACTTTTGTGTCATTAGGCATTCTCCGCCCCGATGGATTCGGTTCCCCGAATACCTCACGGAGTGAGAGAAGTGCCTGATAGATGAGACATACAGATATGTATCTATCTATCTATTTGTCTGTCCATCTGTTTTTGTATGTCGATTTTTGAGTACATGTGTTTGCTACTTAGTTATAGCTATGTTTCCTTTTGTTTCGTATAGTAAAGTCACCATTACTATTTCCTTTGTGTTACATCACTTCATACATATACATAACTTAGAGCATAGCTAGGTGCCTGGTATACGAGACATCGAATGTGTCTATTGATACAATTGTCTGTACATTTTCTTTTCTGTACGTCTAAATCGGGAGATTAACCTCACATGATAAATTACACTGGTTACCTATACAATGAAACTCGTCATCGTTGGCGAATAAGTACAGTGACCAATACACCGATCACTGCGGCGCCGGCAGCAGCGCCCTGGAGAGCAACGGTCGAGAGGTCCCGTTGCGTGATCACCACTTGGCGGTCACTGAAGAGGTCGTGGATGTATAGGCGCCAGGACTCGACAACCGGGGACACGCGGGAGAGGTGCAGTTTGCAATGGTCCCGAAGGTTGTCTAGGGTGGGTTTGTCGGTGAGGCTAGGTAGAGGCCGTGGTGGTGGTGGTGGTGGGATGTCGACCGGGTCGGAGTCGATTACTTCTGTTGGCTCGGCGGTCTCGATTAGAACGGTGCCTTCGGGGGTGGGTTCTAATTCAGGAGCCGATGCGGATGCGGTTGGCTCATCAGTCTCGGTGGTCTCGGAGGAGGGCGTGGTTAATGATGTCGATTCCTGGGCCGAGACATTCTCGGTCTGAGCGGCGACGATCTGGACCGGGCCAAGGGCCTTTTCCTTCTCAATGGCTTCGATGACCTTCTCCTCAAAGCCCTTGACGAGTCTCTTCCGGCGCCAGGGTTCCACGGCGATCTGGAAGATAAGGAATAGGAGAACGTTGACTCCCATTAGACCCCAGGTGCCCCATGTACTCATTTGACGGATCTTGTCGGACCAGACTTGCTCCTCGTGGTAGCGGGATAGAATGCTCTTGCTCAGTTGTGCTGCGGACTCTTCGGCTTCGCGTTCGGCCTGGGTCAATGCCTCCTGTGCTTCGTGCTCGGCTACCTCGTTGGTGTGGTCGTTGCGGTAGAGGTGGGTGAATCGTTCCAGATCGACGGGTGACCAGGCATGTTTGCGTTGGAGGAGCTCGTTCACTTCGCGCTGGGAGGTCGATCGTCGATTGATGGCGGCTGCGTATGCGTCTTTTGCGGTGCGGACTTGGAGACGGGCTGTGCGGAGTCTTTCCTCTGTTTAGTGGTTTGATGGTTAGTGATAGTTGTCCTCGGGATGGTGTATGATGGGGATTAGAGTCGCATACCTTGAGTGTGGATTTCCCTCTTCAATGTCTCGATCGCCGAATAGCCTGTCAGATCGTTCAATCGCTGGCCTGCCACGAATATGTTCGATTGCAGGTTATCCATCATATCACTGAACTGCTTGGAAAATTGCGACCTGCGATTCTCCAAGTATGACGGAAGGCCTCCACTCTCTGTTTTCCTCTCGGTACTGGCTTCGGCTTTCTCTTCTTGCTGCTGGCTCGTGGCACTCTCCCCTGCCTCCGTGACCGGGGGAGGAGAAGGAGGAGGAAGCGGAATCGCCTGACTCCCCGCATCGGCCTCTAGGTTCTGCTTCCCCTCAGGGGGGAAAGTTGTGGAGGTTGGAGGTGCATCTTCTTTCGGCTGCTCATTAGTCTTCCCGTCTTTCAGGGGATCGGACGAGTAGAGCGATGATTGGGTTCGGAATTGACATTGAAGGCAGATAGAGAAGTTCCGCGGTGCAGGGTAAAGGGCTTTCGGGCCAACGGCGGGAAGAAGCGGCCGTCGTACCGGGCGGGTTGTTCGGGTGAGGTTGAGGCTGGATTTGAAGGACTGCCTGAGCAGCAATGGCATGGACTGCATGGCCGTTGCTGAGGCCACTGGACGTCGACCCGACGCTGGTTCGTGGTGGTGCTGGGTTATCGGGTGGGTTTAAGGCTGGGCGGCGCGGGAGAGAAGGCGGTCATGCGGAATCGCCGCGCTTCTGCGCGGTTCTGGTGGGTATTTTAGTAGCGCATCGTTGGGATTGTTGTGTTGGAGCCAGGATGGGTAGTTGAGAGTACTGGGTTGGTATTATTTGCTATACTAAACCTATTGTGGATCGTTTTCTTGTGGTTATTTTATTGGTACGATAACAGGTTGAAAACAGAATCTGATATTACCCTCCTGGTGCCCTAGCCCGCTGATACGAAGGAAATGTAAGGATAGAATGGTGTAGACAAATACATGAGGAGCAGGGTCATTATGCGTGGTCGCAGTTTGCTCTACGACCACGAATCCTGCGATCGGATCCATAGACAAGGAACCCAATGGGACATATGACCGAGCGAACTCTCATAGACCAGCATCTCGGACAGCAAATGGTCCATAGCGTAGTATATGTAGTCAGGCAGGCCTTCCTTTGCTCCGGCCACTCAGTCCTGCACTTTATGATCTCCCTTCACGGCCTCAGCATAGGTAGGAGGTGGGCGACTGTCAGCTTGGTCCTGGCTGCTGCTGCTAGCTTGGGCTTGTTCATGGGGCTGGTTAGGAGCCGGTTGCCGGTTCTGCGACTGAGTTTTTGGTGCTTGGGGTTGCTGCGAGGGTACAGTACCGTAGCCCCTCTGGGAAGGGTGCTGAATCGGTTGGTTGGAAACATAGTAATATGTTACGCGACCATTTTCGGCATCGCCAGGAAGAGGTTCGTAGCTAGGATCATCATAATCTGGTTCGGGATACTTGAGTATAATGTACCAGGCATGCAGAAGTCCGGGCACGTAGCCGAGGCAGCAGAGAGCAAGGTTGATAATGGAATCGGCCGTGCAGATGCCTACTTTGATCCACACTGAATCAGTGGGTTAGTATGAATTCCCCACACAAATCCAAGATGCCGAAATTACTCACCCGACACAGGAGGGAAGAAAACAGCGAGAATCGCAAGGAAGATGTCTGAACCGCACATGACTGCAATGGTAGGATAGTCACTGTATTGATCAACTTCCTGACCATGCAAGTGTTCACTATAAGTTGGAGGTGTTCCAGGTGCTCGTTTGGTATCCTAGACTTCTAATTTGGATGAGAGCATGTACGAAATTCGAAGGCAGTCGCTAGTGGTGGGATGACGAACGACAGGAATGGCTGCCTACTACTTGAGCCTCCAAGTCAGATGACGTCGTCGACATCACCTGATGTTGCGGGTCCCCGCCCGCGATCACCTGGTCAAGCTGAGATAAGAGCAGCATCCATGTCGACCTTTGTACTACTATATCAGTACTCCGTACTCTATAGGTATAGTTCACTCTAAATGATGTCGTCGTTAGGCATTTAACTCCTACCATGATTGCCATCAGTGTATTCTATACAGCTCCTTTCACATGCCGAGGCACTTGCTGCGGATATGCCTTTACCCAAGGATATCCGAGTTTGGACAGAGGGGTACTAACCAGCGAGCTTGCATTCACATGAAGCAGATGCACCTGGTCGGTCAAGGAGAGACATCATATAACTACACCATGGTCTTTATTCTTCCTCCTCTCGGTTTCGCTTGATGTATCATCTTTCTAGAATCAACTTCTGAGTACCTTGCTTATCTCGACCTCAGAACGAGGAAAATATATATTGAGGAAGTGACGGCTTGAGGTATTATGAGGTACAACATTTTAATGGATGGATACTATTTTTTCCAACAGTACGAAAAGATCCATTGGAAAAAAATTCTACGTATCTAATAGCATCAGAATCAATGCCACTGTGTACCATGCCAGCCCGGCGATGAGTACTATAGCCAATGAACCTCTAGATTCCATGGCTGTTTTCTACGGGGTCTTCGCAGAATACTTTCTGATGATCAGGCATATCTAGTGCAGAATGGCAAGTGGATCCTCACACGGACGCCCTAGTCGATATGATACATCCAGGCTTACGGACTAGATATATGTGGAGTAATCACACCAGACTGACCGGCTCTGCAACCATGACATCCGAGATAATCACCGAAGCTTGGATATAATGATGTGAGCGCCAAAGTGACTCTTTGATAGGCATCTAGGGGGGGAAATGTAGTCTATCCTTTGAAACGGCGCCAGACCTCGGCAGGCGTAGTTCCAGACTCCATGGTAAGTGAGCTCCTCACATCTGGTGAACGACCCTGGCATTATGCGGCAAAAAGGCATATGTTCAAGACGCAAGGGTGTATGGCCATCCAGGTTGTCTTTTGGCTGCGACTGAAATACTCCAAATTATTGGCTGATATTTCGATGATATTGTATACTATAGCCGCCAATCGTGTACCTGTTCGGTTCTCTGGAGACGCCCGAGTTCCGAAAGCCCCTCCTGCATGCCTACCTGTTTTCCTTGGGTGGTAGAATGAAAAGGGATAGGCAATTTAGGCAAGAGAGAGCCATGTAGAAGTCAGTAGAGGTAACTGAGCCAAGTGAGTGAGGCGGCGATAGCGATCGGCCCAAAGTGGACGGTGTCAGGTTACACAATCCACCGTCCGCGACTGGACCCCCCCCCCAACAAGTCCCTTCCCCGACACTGTCTCATGTACAGTGATCGTCAATCTGGAACAGCACCTCGGAATCGTGCGCCCCAGCTCATCAACAAGCAACTGCAGCACCATATGAATTCTTACGCCTTACGAAAAGGAACGAAATCGGGTCGGAAGAATAATACCGACCCTACCTCTAGTGTACCAAACAGCCGCTGGGTTTGGTTCTGACTTCGTTCCCGTGTTGGCGAGTCTCCACCTCATGAACCCTCCTCTGGTTCTTCTCTCGAACGAAACTCAATACGGAGTACGGAGTATACGGAGTATATTTAGTCTGATTAGTTGGCAGACGGAGAGCCTACTTTCTTCTGTGCTGGCGTGATGAGGGCTAACAGCAACGGACACTCCATACGGAGTACACTTCAGCAGAATAATGGATGGCTGGGCCATTCGCCTTGCCCATCGCCGTCCGTGCCTCTGGCACCAACAGCCTCGAATCCGATGTGTGCCACGTCAGTCGATCACCGCCAGAAGTAATCCTCGAGAGCTCTTATGCATCACAAAGCCCTCGCGATGATCAGGGCAATAAAGTTTGCGGCTCCTGCATCTGCTCTTCTTTTCTTCCTTTTCTCCCGCTTGCTTGTTCCTGAGTGCCTTGTAAATCCGACCATCCACCCCCCTGCAGGACCTCATAATTTTGTCTGTCGCTACGGAGTACAAACCCGAAGATAGGGATCCTCGCTGCATATCTCGGAGCCTGGAGCCATCGTGTTCCTGCAGTGAGAAAATTGGGTGCAGAAAGGTAATTTCACCTTGCGACCATCTCTTTATTTACGTTGGAGCGGTTGACGGGGGTGAATGAATGGCCCGAATCGGGATCGGCTCTTGTACCTCAGTTCCGGGGGGGCCAGTGGAGCTCCCACTCTTGATCTCATTTGATAAGAACGTTTCTCTTAACAAGTCGGCTAACTTGATCTGTAGCAGCAATTGAACCTTCATGCGGAGGGACACAATCGCAGCGCATTGCAGTGGAGCAGTTTAATTGGGAAGACGCCGGCTTCTCTTGCGAAGCGCCCGCCCGTCCCCCTTTTGAGTCAGTCATCTCCAGTCGCGGCCCTTCTGGTGCCTGGTGCTTTTTTTTTTTTGCTTTTTCTGTCCGGTGCACTCTTTTGTTATATATCATTATTTCGTGAAGAGGGACCCGGCTTCCATCAAGCCCAATCGCGCCAACCCTCCTGCGGACCTGCGGTGGTTCCTTGGATCTCTTCGTCTCGAGGGTCTCGAACCCAAGCGGCAACCAGCGCCATCCCAGACTGGGAAGCACGGTCTTCCTCCAGGTTCCTTGTCTAGTGCCTGCCTTTTCTGCTTTGGATCGACGCTTCTTTTCATTTCCTCTCCCGTGACTTCTGTTCTGGATCTCCTCCTTGCCATTTGACCCGCCGCTGTTTGGGGTGCTCCCCGACCATCGCCTGCTATAGAACCAACCCAGTCACTCGTTCATTTCCAGTCTCGATCACGCTGGTGGAATTCCTTCTACTTTATTCGGCCCTTATTCTCTTTCAGCTGCTCATCAATCCTCAGCCCTCGGCCTTTCCTTGTGATCCTTGACGCATTGGCAATCGTTTCGACTTGGGATAAAGACTTTCTTTGCGCGCATCCGATCGTTCATCGAACCCAGAAAGGGACTGCTACGGAGGACAAGATTATGGAAACAACTGATCACTTCACCTGCTAAAAGTCAATACCCGAATTGTGATCGAACTATCGAACTATCGGTCGTTTTGCGCGCGCGCTATCTACAGCATCAATCTCGCGTTCAGAAACACCGGGCAATCGCCAGCATATGGTCCAAATATGTCAGGCACATGTATCTCACTATCGGGCTCGACCCAGTGCCCCGCTTTCAACAGCTCCTCTGTCTCGACGAACTCTAGTCTCTACACTGATTTGTATGTCTCAATTCCCCAATAGGCAAGATTTCTATTGCGCTAACAATCTATTAGCCCCTTCATGCAATATGTGTCAAATCTAACGTCGTTCGACAACGAATTGAGCTCTTACGTTATGCAGGGCTATGTCAAGGAAAAGTAGGCTTCCGAACGCACGAATGCGCGAAGAGAAAAACTGACCGAACCGCTAACTTTAGGTACGTGGAGTACTTGGGTTGCCAAGGTGTCAACTTGACTGATACCGATGACTATTATGCACGCTATACAACAAGTGTGATCTGCAGCAGTTTGGTCCAAAGCTCCAAGGACAATTGCGATTTATCCGATGAAGACTCAAGACCACTGTGTGCCGATACCTGCGTGCGTCAGCCCCAAATACTTCGACCATTTATCGTTTGATGTGCATACTGACTCGTGATAGGCATCAATGGCCATTAGTGAGGAGGCTATAGTTACAGACACCGACCTCTGCTCTCAAAAGGCAAGCGACTATATGGCTCAAATACGCTCCGACTTCACAATCTGCGCCCTACCGGCTGACTCGCTTACTGTGACTTGCATCACTGGGGCTGAAAATGAACCCAACAATTGCGGGTATCGATCGAACATTCTGGGCCTATGTACATATTGCGCCTCAACATCGGCCAACTCTACTGATACCTGCTGCACCAACTCAAATGCTGCTACTCGCTGTTCAAATGTAACAATTCCGTCCTCGACTCTTCCGCCGATCTTTACTTCCACGGCTGCATCCAATTCGACCACTACATCGAATGGTCTGTCGGGTGGGCAGATAGCAGGGGTTGTGATAGGCTCTGTTGCCGGGTTTGCACTGTTAGCTGCTCTAGCCGTGCTGGCGTTGATCTATTGGCGACGAAAGCGCCGGGCGGAGAATGACGGGTCCCTGAACCAGCCCAACCCACAGAGAAAGGGGTCTCCGTCTATGCAGCAGAGTCGAAGCCAAAATGAAATTGCTGCTATACCCGGCGGACGAGTGGCCAGGATGTCCGCCTTGCGCGAAGCTCCTAATTCATCTCCAGCACGCTCTCGGTACTCGGCTGCTTTGTTTGGCGGCGCTAAGTATAGCGATACCTCGGACTCTGATTATGGCGCCAGCCCTGGGGCAATGTCGAAAAAGATCCCTCCCACGACCGGGAAACGTCATGGTTCGCTTTCCAGTAATTCAGCCTTGGCTGGTGCGGGAAGTGATTCTTCCCCACGCTCAGGGAACGCTGGTCAGTACTCGTCACCAGACGGATTGGCCAGCGGTCAGTCGGAGCAACTATCTACTTTCCAGGACTACTACTCTCAGGATGACATCCATCCGGGTGACAAGGTCGCGGTACTCTGGGCATACCAGCCTCGGGCAGGTGATGAGTTTGCTCTGGACCGCGGCGAGATGTTGAAAGTAATTGGTATTTGGGATGATGGATGGGCCACTGGTATTCGCGTTTCCGAAACAGCAGAGGACCACGACGCTCGACACCGCGAGCAAAGAGACAGCGGCGTGTCGAATGGTTCACAGCGGGCTGCCACATCCCCTCCCCCTGTCGGTGACATCAAGGCCTTCCCGCTGGTTTGTGTATGCCTCCCACAGCATTGGCGGAAGATCATCGACGGTGGACAAGCCGATGACGGTCCATGATGGCTGGAAGCAGACAATTGCCAAAACCGTCTATTCGAAGCCTCACGCTTTTAACGCCATATTTATGCCTTGATGATGATATCTTTCTTGCGTCGCTCTCTTCCGCTCGCTTCATGGGTACAACGATTTGCCTTTTGCGTTCACTTCACTACTTGAAACAATCTTATTCCGAAGAGACCTCCCACTTACCCTAGCATCTTGCAGTGTGCACGTTCATGACCCTCGGACGACCATACAAGGAGCTTCTTCAGTTGCCATCTACTTGGACGGAATCATGAGACGATTTTATACGCCCGTCTTTGCGCTTCCTCCCCTTTGCGTTTCTTTATCTATTATATACCCCATTTTACGGCAACAGCTTTGTTGCTTCTTTTTTACATATGCTGTTCCTTTGTTTCTACATATACCATTCTCACCATAGCACCAAACCCACGAAATGCGCGGTTCTGGACGTTTTTGATGTCGGTCATCAGTGGAATAGTCGGATTTCTCGATTCGAAGCTCTTTGTTTGTCGCAATGCCTGTTGAAGGATAACATCCATTTCGTTTCCAACGTACTAGTTATGTGACACAGGTTTTCCTAAATATCCTGGGTGGCTGAAGTTCGTGTGTTGATCTATGTATGTGTATACGAATAGCGTATGGTGATTAGTGTTCACAATAGTGGAAACCTAGATTGAAGGTACATCAATGACATTAGAGACAGATGTGCCTTAATATGTTCTGCGTGCTGCCCTGACGTGATGTTGCTCGGTTAGCCGGGGCTAGTTCCATGGTTGGAAATCCATCAGCGGCGGATTATTCCGGTGAAAAACAAGATTCATCTGCCTGAGGGTACCAAGAATAGCAATCCAAAAGGGCTGTGTGGTCTGCGCCAGCTGACAGGGCTCGTTGTCCGCGGCCGTTATACTATGTATATCTAGTACTACTACCTACCAACAACCATCGCTGGTAGCTCCCCACACTAGAGCGATTATGGAGGTATGGTTCATGGATGCCTGGGCCTTTGTAGTATCTAGTGTGTATGTGCATGTCGGTCCTACGCAAAACCCGCCACAGAAACCACTCGAGAGGCCCTGGAGATGCACAGGGTGCAGGCAGTTGCATTACCAATGATGGTGCCTAAGTACATAGTACCTGCCGGTGACTAGTTCCATAGTCATAGCGCAGTCCAGGCGCATTTCGTCATCCAGCGGATTCAGGGGGGGAAATGGGAAGGGGAAAAACGCGGCCGGTGGTGCGACGGGTGGGTCACGTGCCAGGCTCCCCCACCGCCGCCGCCGCCGCAGCACCCAGCAAGCACAACTAAATGCCCCTCTATCTCCATCTCGGTTCCCATCCCCCCGTTATATTCCTCTCTCCTCCCCTCATCCCGACCCCGTTGCTCTTTCGCAAGCCCTCGTGAACAGCATTCGAGCAACCTTGCCGGTGTTTGGTTAGTCACGCCTCTGCACTTCCTTTCCCCGTCTTCCTTCGAGCATACGCCGGTTAAGACAAAGGACAAATAGGGGGAAACCGGCCAGCTAACATCGCGTGTATGCCCAGGTTATCCGCTTGTCGACTTCGTCTTACCCCCCTCCCTTCATCTCATATAACCAACCATGTCTGTAAGTATTGACCCTTCCCTTGTGGTTCCGCACAGGACTAATCATTGATCTTCCGTCTTACAGCTCGCATCTGGGTATGTTAACTGCTCGTACTCTCAAACATGTCTCCGCCCGCTTCCACAGTATCGAGTGACTCAGCGACAACGGAACAAGGCTAACTGGGCTACGAGAACAGTGTTTCCATTACCGATGAGTGCGTTACCGCATTCAACGAGTTCCGCATGAGCGGCAACAAGTCGGGAAGCAAGACGAAGTTCATCATCTTCAAGATCGCCGACAACAAGAAGGAAGTTGTAGTCGAGGACGTTTCCCAGGATGAGGACTACGAGGTCTTCCGCAGCAAGCTCGAGGCCGCCCGTGATGCTAAGGGCAACCCTGCTCCCCGTTATGCAGTTTATGACGTCGAGTACGACCTGGGTGGTGGTGAAGGCAAGAGGTATGATCATGATGATGGCTTACGATGTCACTAGGAGATCTGCTTACCCTCTTCTCACTCTAGGAGCAAGATCATTTTCATTTCCTGGGTTCCCAGCGACACCCCCACCCTCGTACGTTCCCATCTCCTCATTTGCTCACACCCAAAGCGGTTGCTGATATAGTTGAAATAGTGGTCCATGATCTACGCCAGCACTCGTGAGAACCTGAAGAACGCCCTCAACATCCACACCTCCATCCACGCCGACGACAAGTCCGACATCGAGTGGAAGACTGTTCTGGCTGAGGCCAGCGGTGGCAAGGCTGGCAAATAAGCAACGGCGCCGGCTGGGCCCGGGCCAGGTCACTTGAGTGCTAGTTGTTGCAATTTGCAACACACCGCACTGGCTCACTTCACGGAGTACCCCGGAACGACCAACTCCATCAGTTTCCTGCACAAACTTAGTTAAATATGAGCTCGTTACGACTTGATTTCCTTGATAGTGACCGTATCATCTTGCGTTCGTGGCACTTTCCGTGATGAATGAGCGTCTGGGAGGGGCTTTTCTTTCTCTTTATCAGTGTTTGTCTGTACAGAATACTGTTGCCTGTCATGGAGTGTGATTACGCAATTCGATGTAGAGTAGAAACACGAATCCACCCCCATCCAAGGAGTCACGGGATTGTCTGTGAGTCTATACCTAGGTCTGGGGGTGAGATCCGTCAGTACTAGTAGTCACAAGTAGATAGTCCCGACTGATGGGAGTGATGGGAAGGAGGACTGCGACAAAACATGAAACCCACTGTCCCACATGAGGAGGGATCCTCTAGTATAAAGAGGGTCGGCAAGCGTGACCATCTAAGTGTAAGAAGGAGTCGAATTGACGTGAACGCTAGCTGGGGCTTATCAGGGCCGGTGCTCACGGGGCATCATCGTAAGATGTTTTGGGGGCAAGTCGATGGCGGACGGTCGGGACGGGCAGCGGATGTGGACCAATGAGGGCGCCGGTAAAACGGACTAAGCTAGCCCGTCCGGATACTCGACTTCCACCTCAAACCACAGTCGAACGTCGTCTTCGTCTCCCATCGCGACTCTTGGTACCCCCCTCCACTCTACCCCAGGTATTATCTATTCTCAATTCCGACGAATCAGTCCCCTCATTGCTCGAGAGCTGCTTTTGACAATCGATTGTTTACTAGTTCGCGCACACACCCTTCGCACACAATGTTCCTTCGCTCCGTCACTCGCGCTGCTGCTCGCAGCTCGGCAATGCCCACCACGGCCCTTCGCTCCTACCGCGCCGTTCCGGGCCCAATGGCCTGCATGAACGCTCGTCCCCAGACTGAGAAGAAGTCTATCGCTCCCCAGCAGACCCGCGCCGCATCCGAGCATGCCATCTCGAATCCCACACTCGCCGGTATTGAGAAGCGCTGGGAGGCCATGCCCCCTCAGGAGCAGGCCGACCTGTGGATGCAGCTGAGAGACCGCATGAAGGTCGACTGGCACCAGATGACTCTTCAGGAGAAGAAGGCCGGTATGCTGCGCTCCCTTGCACTTTCCCGTTCATCCCCGCTCAATCAGAATTTTGCTAACGAGGTTTTCTCTCCCCTCCGTACAGCCTACTGGATCTCTTTCGGTCCCCACGGCCCTCGCACCCTGCCCCCCAAGGGCGAGAACCTCAAGATCTTCGTCAAGGTCGTCCAGCTCACCCTTGTCAGCTTCGGTATCTTCTACGTCATCCACCTGTTCGCCAAGCCCCAGCCCAAGACCATGTCCAAGGAGTGGCAGGAGGCCTCCAACGAGTACGCTCTGGTACGTAAACTCTTTCTCTGCATCAATTGCTGGCCAATTGGGCCGTTCCTCCTCCCCTTAGAAATGAGCCGTTACTGACGAGTTTGTCGCAACAGCAAGAGAAGATCAACCCTATCTACGGTATCAGCTCCGAGGGTTACGAGGGCAAGGGCTTCGTCCAGAGCCCCCCTGCTGAGAAGCAATAGATTACTCCAATTCCTCGGGAGGGACAGGTATGACGACTGGGTGTGCCGTGGAAGGGCAGTGCTGGGCTACAGGAATGAACTACTGCCCCCCATCGCATAACCTTTGATGATGCCGGTTCTGTGCCCATCAAGCTTGGACACGATCCTTGGCCTCTGTTCTACTTGTTTGTCAATGTTAGCCCCAAAAGACCTCTGTATCTCGTACTGTGCAATAATCAACTATCTCCTTTGTAGCCATAGAACAGATTGCCGGCTTGTTAATGCTCGTTTGATAGACTCAATGTTGTAGACAATTGTAAGATTTATGGATACTGGCAGGCGATACCACTATTTACAGCTTTACATCATATTTCATCCCTTCCTTTTTGGGTTTGGATCAGGCTGACTATGGAGATGGGGACTACTACGGATACAGATGGAGGGTTTTACATAGTACTGGATGACGTTGATTGAGATCCGGCTATACGTGGCCATCAAGAGGCGGTAAATCGGGTGGCCCAGTTGAACCAGAGCTGTACCTACTTACTACTAGTAGTAGGCTAAACAGACACATCTGATGTGGTAGAACTGTTGGTAAGTGGCTGGTTGGACCAGATGCACGGCCGCCCGGTTGTTTACCGTCGCGACACCGCAAGACCAAGCTGGGACTCCCGAAAGGGTAATCACGGGAACACGTCAGATTTTTTTCGTTGCAGAGCGTTCGTCCGATATCGTCGGTTCTGCGTTCCGTTGCAGCGAGAGAGACCAACCCCCTCCGGAAGCAGGTTGCAGAAGGGAGACAATTTGATACATTTCGAAGAAAAAGTAGATATCATTTTTGAGGGCCAATGATTTCTTTTTGACCTCGGTCCAAGACATCGGACGAGGTCCTTTTTTACCTACCTAGGTATCTCCCCGTCCATAGTCCATCGGAAGTATTATAGATAGTAGTTACTTAGATCGGGGTGTGGTGGTCATTTTGATGGGGTCCCATTGCTTCCGGGCGCCAAGACCATCCCCATTTGTGTGCGAATTTCCCCCTAACAACCAAACAGGGCAAGGTGTGGAAGCTCTACGAGGACGGCAAACTCCCAGCGGCCAGCATCACGGACATATGGGAGTCGTTGGATTCTGCAAAGAGGCTGGCAGCTTGCGGTCGCCGCAGGAGCGCCCTAGTGACGCCTGGGAGCTGAAGCTGGTTACCATGCTAGCCAGCGCGTTGCTCGGTACATCACGGGATCGTCGGCAAAACCGCCCCGGAAAGGCTAAGCCGGACACATTCGCCCGTGTCCACCTCAACCTCAACCTCTTCCCTTCCTTTCCCTCTTTCTTCCCTCTCCCCATCCTCGTCCTTTTGACCTCTATACCCCGTTTCGCTCTTCAACACCATCAAGATGTTCAAGAGGTGTGTTGCCCCCGCCGCTACCCGCCCTCTGCCTTTTGGCTTTTGATTTTTTTTTTCGCCCTTTGCTAACCAGTTTCCCCCTTGTTACAGCGGTCTTGCCCGGACCTTCGGGAGGGCTGCTTTTGCTCGACCTACCTCCGTCGCCCGTCGCGCTTTCCAGCCCAAGACCAATGGCCTTCCCTCCCTGGCCCGTCTGGCCAGCACTGAGGCCACTTCCGTTGGCAAGATTCACCAGGTCATTGGTGCCGTCGTCGACGGTATGTGCCGGTCCCCCGTTAAAACCCTGTTGGCGGCTACGCGAAAATCTTTTCCGGGCCTCGATTCCATCCAAAATTCCATCAAAACCGACTCAATGCCTATCAAAAAACACGATATCTGACTTTCGCCAACAGTGAAGTTCGATGGTGACAAGCTCCCCGCCATTCTCAACGCCATTGAGACCGAGAACAACGGCCAGAAGCTCGTCCTCGAGGTTTCTGTATGTATACAAAGTCAAAGCTCTGATGACATCAAGCTCCCTTAGCTAACCCAATCCAGCAACACTTGGGTGAGAATGTCGTTCGTACCATTGCCATGGACGGTAAGCTACTTCTTTCCCAAGGCCATGAGTACGAGAGCTGCTCGAGAACAATCATAACCTCTTTGTCACCGCTCTCTCTACGTGGTCTTTCGCGCATACCGCTCCCCCCTTGGCTAACATATCGATCCCTAGGTACCGAGGGTCTGACCCGTGGTGCTGCCGCCCGTGACACCGGTGCTCCTATCACTATCCCCGTCGGCCCTGGCACCCTTGGCCGTATCGTCAATGTCACTGGTGACCCCATTGACGAGCGTGGCCCCATCAAGGCCGACAAGTTCCGTCCCATCCACACTGAGGCTCCCGAATTCATCGAGCAGTCCACTGAGGCCGAGATTCTGGTCACCGGTATCAAGGTCGTCGATCTGCTTGCCCCCTACGCCCGTGGTGGTAAGATTGGTCTCTTCGGTGGTGCCGGTGTCGGTAAGACCGTCTTCATCCAGGAGCTGATTGTAAGTTGGCAAATCCTTCGAAATCCCCATGTACCTAGTTTTTGCCACTAACGCGTTTCGTGTAGAACAACATCGCCAAGGCCCACGGTGGTTACTCCGTCTTCACTGGTGTCGGTGAGCGTACTCGTGAGGGTAACGATCTGTACCACGAAATGCAGGAGACTGGTGTCATTCAGCTCGAGGGTGAATCCAAGGTCGCCCTTGTGTTCGGTCAGATGAACGAGCCCCCGGGTGCCCGTGCCCGTGTCGCCCTTACCGGTCTGACCATTGCCGAGTACTTCCGTGACGAGGAGGGTCAGGACGTGCTGCTCTTCATTGACAACATCTTCCGTTTCACCCAGGCCGGTTCCGAGGTGTCTGCCCTTCTGGGTCGTATCCCCTCTGCCGTCGGTTACCAGCCCACCCTGGCCGTCGACATGGGTGGTATGCAGGAGCGTATTACCACCACCACCAAGGGTTCCATTACCTCCGTCCAGGCCGTCTACGTCCCTGCTGACGATTTGACTGACCCTGCCCCCGCCACCACCTTCGCTCACTTGGACGCCACCACTGTCCTGTCCCGTGGTATCTCCGAGTTGGGTATCTACCCTGCCGTCGACCCCCTTGACTCCAAGTCTCGTATGCTCGACCCCCGTATCGTCGGTGAAGACCACTACAACACCGCCACCCGTGTCCAGCAGATGCTCCAGGAGTACAAGTCCCTCCAGGATATCATCGCCATTCTGGGTATGGACGAACTGTCTGAGGCTGACAAGCTCACCGTCGAGCGTGCTCGTAAGCTCCAGCGTTTCCTGTCCCAGCCCTTCACCGTCGCCCAGGTTTTCACTGGTATCGAGGGTAAGCTGGTCGACCTCAAGGACACCATCCGCAGTTTCAAGGCCATCATCGGTGGTGAGGGTGACGACCTTCCTGAGGGTAAGTTTCACTGATGATATAATTCTACATTATAACACAAACCCATGCTAACTGGTTCACAGCTGCTTTCTACATGGTTGGTGACTTCGAGTCTGCCCGTGCCAAGGGTGAGAAGATCTTGGCCGAGCTCGAGAACAACTAAATGTAATATTGTTTTTAAGCGCCCTTTTCCTTTTTTGTTAGACATGGACTTCCTTTCTTCCATGTTCCGTTTTCTACCGATCCGTGTACAGTACTCGAATTGAGAAAAGGGAGTTGAAAGAACGGCGAGGTCCCCTATATTAAAGGATGAGAGCGCTATAACATCCACCTCTCTTAAGTCTAGATGGAAACTTCTAGACTTGTGTTACACTACGTGCTCATGTAAGTAAGTTAAAATGACCACAATCAGCCTGATACCCGCTGGGCTGGGACAATTGTACTCATTTCTTTTGTTGGGAACTGAATTGTTTAATATGCTCCGTCGTAGACGTAGCCTGTAATATTACTGTCCCGTCCCCATGAGTCTGTTTCTCCATCGTATTCATCCTCTTCTCAATGCCCGTCAGTGCTCGCTCTTTGCCCCCTTACCCCACAAAATTACCCCATCGTATGGCTATTCCATGTTTAAAGATAATATACTTAGCACGTTCTAAATCTTAATTCAAAGAGAGATCCGGTCTCCATGTCAACACCCGCACGGAATATCAGTCAGTGTTGGTTGGTGTGATTTCAGTGTCTTGGAAACTGCTAGTACTATATAAATGTAGTACATCTATGATGAATTGTATGTGAAGAGTTTATTTTCTTAGTATAATCATAAAAGGTATTTTTGTCTTTGTATATCGTTTGGTGAGGATGTTGGATCAATGGTGTGGATACTATATATCGGACGGGTGCTTGAAGGTCGAGGACTGATGGTGATGGTTTTCTGGCTGGGTTTGCTGTGCTTCTGGGAGAATTGTGTCAAAGAGTGCAAGGAAGGATAGAAGGAAGGGTGGGTAGTAAGTTTTGATAAAAGAAGGGAATATAAAACGAGGTGAAAATGTGATTAGGTTGTCTGATCGGAAAGAAACTCTACATAATTCACAAGACTGCTGGTAAACATATGAAGATTGCATGGATAGAGTAAACAGGTATAGACAACGAAACACGTGTGTTGATGCTACAGAGTAGAAATAATGCTACTTTGCCTAATCATGTATGATATCGTCGTACATTGACGCGGTACTTGGATTAATCCAACGAGTGTAGTTGGCGCCGAGTTGGTTGGAAACCATATTCAAATCAATCTACAATGTTTCTTCCAATGCTAGGACCTATGATTGATAATGCTGTCATCAGTACGCCGTTACTTGAATGGAATGATGGAGAGCAAAACATACCAGTGCTGTCCGGGTAGGAATATAAACCTGGAGATAGTTGCTCCGGCCATTCCATGGCATGTCTGTCGTGAAAAAGCGCGTCTCCTTGAGGTTACGACCAAATCCACCGAACTCCTTGTCATCAGTATCGAGGACGATCCTGTATGTTCCGGCTTTCTCGATGCCTACTCGAAAGTCCGTGAAGCTGTTGGTGGGATGAAAGTTGAAGATCCAGAGGAGGCCTGCACGCTCAAAGACAAGGACCTTGTCAGACTCATGCTTCAGGCTTATATATGCCTGTGGGGAATGTAGCCAGCCGTATTTCTCTTCGGTCAATTGCATAGCGCGGTCAAACTCATTCAGAAACTTGTACCGGAGGAGATGGTCTTCAGTTAGGTTCAACTGACGACGTGCGTACCAGAAGGAGTTGTTGTTTCCCACACGAGGAAAATCGAGCCACTCGGGATGGCCGAATTCGTTGCCTTCGAAGTTGAGATAACCCTCGCCACCGAGGGCATGGGTCACCAGGCGGAGCAGCTTGTGGAGAGCCATACCTCGTTCAATGATGGGTGTCAACTCCGTTAATACGGACATGTGGGTGTACATCTCCTTGTCACAGAGCCACATCATGAGGGTTTTGTCGCCAACAAGTCTGTTGTGGTTTAGCTATCGTCAAGTAGGTTATTTAATATTGATGGACTTACGCTTGATCGTGGCTCTCCGCATAGGCGATTGTCTTCTCACCGTGACGTCGGTTAACCAATGTGAAGGAGAGATTGCCCATGTCCCATTGGTCGTCCGACTTCTCTTTCAGGAGCTTGATGTACATATCTGGGACTGCCATGGCAAGACGGTAGTCGAAACCGACACCCCCAAGGGTGTGTGGCAAGCACAGTGCCGGCATCCCAGATACATCCTCTGCAACGGTTATACAGTCGGGATATAGGCTGTGGAGCATCTCGTTGGCCAGGGTCAGGTACATCACACCTTCTTCATCAACTGAAGGCCCGAAGTATTCGTGATATCCACCGGAAAAGCCACTAATCTTGAGTCAGTCAAGGTAGGAGAGAAGATGTGAAAGCTCATTCACGCACGTTCCTATCCCATGATGGGTATAAAGCATACTCGTGACGCCGTCGAAGCGGAAACCGTCAAACTTGTATTCTTCCATCCAGAAACGGAGGTTGCTTAGGAGAAATCGTAGAACTTCATGGTGCCCATAATTGAACAGGCGACTGTCCCAGAGGTCATGCTGACCCTTGCCTCCCGAGTGGAAGTAGAGATGATCAGTACCGTCGAACATGTTCAATCCGTCAAGAACATTCTTGGACGCGTGACTGTGAACGACGTCAAGCAGCACCACCAAGCCCATGCTATGTGCCGTATCCAACAGCTCTTTGAGGTCTTCCGGGGTACCATAGCGACTGCTGGCCGCAAAGAAGCTATTGACCTGGTACCCGAAGCTGGCATAGTAAGCATGTTCCATGATAGCCATTAGCTGGATTGCATTGTATCCTAGATACTTGATACGGGGCAGCATATTTGCAGTGAACTCTTTGTAAGTTGCGACTCTCGTTTCTGGAGAAGAGATGCCCACGTGGGCCTCATAGATGCGAAGGCTTTCGGGCTTCTTAGGGCGAGGGTGCTTGAATTGATACACCTCTGTCGCAGGTGGGTTCCAGAACACCGACTCATAGGTCGGAGATACGGTGAGGTCCTGTACAACACGTTTGATCCATGTAGGAATGCGGTAGATTCGCTCTCCGCCGGGGGTAACCATGGTTATCTGCAAGCGAAACAATGTCAGAAGACACGATTTCTGGTCGGTTGATGGGTTGCTAACCTTGACTTTGCTGTTATGAGGAATTGCCGGGACACCATCCTTTGCTGGCAATGTAATCTCCCAGACACCAAAGCTGTTCTTCGTCATTGGGTGGGCCGTGACATCCCAATTGTCTGCCAGTCTCAGTAATGCTTCAGCGGCCGATCTTTCCCGCACAGCTAAACGTACTGAAATCACCCACTATCTCAGCTTGAACAGCATTGGGTGCCCATTCTCTGTAAGTGATGTCTCCATTGGCGTTGACATTGAGGCCGTATCTCTCGTAACCCTATTAGAGATGCCGTGTCAACTATTGAGGGCAACTCGAGCAATCTGGTGAACCAAGCTAGTAGAAAAGACTACTTACTCTGCTGAATTTCTCCAGCCCACCTTCCGTCTCATTGATGGTCTTGACCCAACTCTCCACAAATTGGAATCTATGCTGCAGAGCTCCTCGGAAAGGCTCAAGCCAAGGATCGAGCTGAATGACGCCTGTTGAAGGTCAGACAAGGTCACAGATGCAAAGCGACACCGTCGAGCTAACTGACCTGTGCCATCTGGAGGCGTAGACTGAATGTCAGGTTGAGCTTCGGTGGAAGCCATGGAGAATGATCAGCAGTGCCGGAAGATCAAGCTCTGGTATGTGGATCGTAGGGATGGAATTAGTAACGAGTGGAAAATGTATTCGTGACCACGTCAAAACAGGAACATGAGAAAACCAGGAGAGGTGGGGAGAGGCCCAACCGATGGGAGGCAAGAGGAGGTGGTTGAGGCCATGCGGGGGAAGGTCGAGGCCAAAGCTCCTCTTCCCTGCTGCTACCCTCCCCAGGGTGACATCACCCCCTTGTTGGTCTTTCCCCCAGCCCCCCGGCCGGTTCGATTCCCCAACCTCGGATGTCTTCCAATCAATCGCCAAGCGACCAGATAGCGAAAGGTTTGCTTTGGCGCCAAATTGGAGCGTTCCACAACCTCTGGTCTCATTCTGCTGTTCGGTGAAAGATGAGGGGGTGCTGAGGAGGCGGGTTGGATCAGGTACGGAACAGGTACCCGCCCTGTGCAGCCACTCTCCCTTCCCTTGGCCCAACCAAAAGCCCCCATTTCTACAAAAGGCGCCATCAGGTAGACCGGCGCGTAAAGAAACGCATGAGATAGGTAGATATTCCTCGAGTTTTTGATATGACGGATAATATACAATGAAGAGAAGATTAAAATCAATGTCTATGTCACACCAAGCTGGCCCAGCAACTGTTCAACTCGAGCTATATACCCAGGCTCCTACAGACATGCCCCTAGCCGTGAGACCCACTGCTACCAGGAAGATTGAGACCACAGCCGATTTTTAAACGTAGCAAACCTCCTGCTCGCCTTGCTCGCCCTCCTCGCCCTGCTGACCCTGTCCGCCGTGTCCGGCCTGTCCGGAAGCAGAAGGAGGCTGCGGGGCGTTGCCAGCACCAGTGGGGGCGGCGGCACTCGGAGCAGAGGTGGTGAACGCCTCCTCAGAAGCGCTCGAAACAGCGACAATGGTCGAAGTCGCTGCCGGGACGCTTTCGGTTTGGGCGGCAACAGCAACGGAGATGCTGCTAGAGACGGTCGCATGGGTGGCAGCAGAGTCACTAGCAGAAAGAGCGCGAGCCTTGGCAGTGGAAGAAGAGCTGTCGGCCATCAGGGCACTGTAAGGGGTGGCACCGGGGTAGAAAGAGGTGGGGATAGTCGGGATAGGGATAGAGACAGTCGAGCCGAAGGCCGCGGTTAGATCAGCGGCCATCGTAGCCGCAGAATAGCCCGATGGAGCGGTGTAGACGGTGGTCGTGGTGGCCGCGTAGGACACATGGTCGGAGCTGTCCTTGAGGCAGAATCCACTACCATATGCACTTTCACAAGAGTACCACTGTCTGTCACCCTTCTCCGTCCACATGGCGAAATCTTCAATGGTCATGTCGTAGCAGGGGGCACCACTGGCACAGATCATCTTGACAGGTCCACGAGTAAGACCATAGGACTCAGTTCCCTTCCAGTTCTTGATCGTGAAGTTGCTCAATTGCACACCATCGCCGTCCACTGCGCTCATGCTGGCCCAGTAGCTGTCGATATCCAACGAGTATGCGTTACCATGGCCTATGGAGAGCAATCCCTTGGTTAGCTTCACTCTTGAGCTCTTCTTTCTGGGAATGACCCGGCTTACCGATGAAGTTCTCAAGAACAACATTCTCAATATAGCCGCTTCCTCCGTTACTCTTAATCAACATCATGTTGTTCGAGTTCCAGGTGTAGATGTTCCGGTAAACGATATCGCTGACCTCGGTACCAGTTCCAAAGGAGCCCATACCACATCCACCGCTCCAGTTGCAGTAGACATTTTCGACCAGAATGTTCTTCGCTGGGCTCTATAGATCCTTGTTAGCCCACATTGCATTCGAGACCGCCCGTCACCGATGATAATCATACCTTGACAGTGACACACTCGTCCTTGTTCGTCACTTCGACCTATTGAAGTGGTTAATAGTCTGGAAACAGCATGTATTTTCTCTTAATGACACTCACATCATGGACCCAGATGTTAGTACTCCAAATGTCAATGCCGTCCAGGCCACCATGGTTACCACCGCGAATTGCCATGTTATAGATCTCGCCATTGGTGCAAGTATCCAGGGACATGTGGAAAGAGGGCGAATCGACCAGAATAAAATCGTGAACCGAGAAATCAGTAACTTCGTACAGACGAATCAGACGAGGGCCGCTCCAGTTGTTTTCCTTATGAAGCTCGTAACCCAGACCCTGCATGGCGCCGGACGACGTGCTACTGAAAAGTTCGAAGTCACTGGAGTGCTCGATGTAAATCATGTTTCCGCCCGTTGTGCTGTCACGGTAGATAACACCGTCGATCTGCAAAGCCCATGCCTCACCACCGCTCAATCTGGCCCAGGTAGAGAGGGCATAGTCACCGGAGGGGACGTAGACAAGACCGCCAGACTTGCAGTCAGCAAAGGCAGACGCCAGCGGAGCTCCCAAATCGGTAGACTTATCCGCCTTAGCACCGTAATCCAGAACGTTGCAGGTTTTGGTGGCTGCCTTGGTGGACGCGGAAGTCAACGGTCCCACGGAACCAGAGAGCTGCGCTGCAGCAAAGATAGGCGCCAGGCCTAGAAAAGAAAGAAGAGAGAGGTTGCCGACGCGCATTGTGCTCCGTCAAGCTTGGACCAAATGGGAAAAAAATGAGTGTGAGTTGCCAAAAAAGAAAGACTGAAAGTGAGTGAATCCCGACACCCCTAAAGAATGAACATTGAAATAGCTAATGGGTCTTGTCAGCGAGGGCTGTGACGCCTTCTTATAGGCAAATATTATTCGAACCCTCCTTTGACGGTGGCCGGTCTCCCGCTGTCACCTTTCTAATTCTAGAACATTTTACCGGAGCTGTCTTTCCATCTCTGACACGGAAACCGTCAGGGATAGGAACCAGACGAAGCTATCGATCCTATTGCCGGAGCCATCTAGGCCATTTGCCTGGATGGAGAAGTAGCGGCAAAATTCAAAACATCGAACGAGCGGGATCGATGCGCTATCTCCCAGTCGAGACTTGCTCCACGCTCTAGGGCGTTTGCCTTAGATAATTTCGATGGAGCACGGGACCCGGTTATGGAATCAAGTAGATTGAAGGACTCAAGGAGGCTGTGTCGGGTCTGGAGTAGTTCACTCCTGGTCGTGCTCTAAGGCAGAACCCAGGACCGGAGGGTGGGCGGAGGATGCGACTGTCTAACCATCTTATGATCTCACTATATTAAGTTATTATTACTGCTCTAGCAGGGCGCAAAAACTCTTACCAGAGGAGGTCCAAGTGAGCCGCTGGGAGTTTTCCTCCCCCTGCCTCAACGGAGGTGGATCTTCAACCTGAAACGCCCGAAGTCAAAGACTTAGTTGAAGGCCCATAGCACACTGATCAGGCGATTGGGCGGTTCCCGGCTCCTGATCAGGGTCTACCTTAGCCTGCTTTAATGTAATAGGATAATCTTGACCAATTCCCGGATGGAGTAACAGTAGCAATAAGAATCATTGTCCGGGTGGGTGACCTGGCCGAATGGCTAATTGTGCATTGCAACCTTGTACGTACCTACACAGTGGTAGCCTAGTTGCACCTGCCCCGTACCTGCCTTGTCTAGCCTTGTATTCATTGTTCCGTTCGGTTCTGCCGAAGTGGGGTTTCCACCTTGGTACTAGTGGTCGGCAATTAACTTTCCCTCCTCTCCGGTCGCCAGATACTAATGTATCTACCTACTCTCTCAACGCATGTTCTGATCAATTCGTGAATTATGATTAGACCTAGCTGCGGGTTTCCCCCGATATATGCAACATTTGCTCAACATTACAGGACAAAATAAATATACAATGTGGTTATCGTTGCTTTTCATCGCCCGGCACAGAAAACAAGCCTATTCCTCAGAGAAGAGTGCCCTTTTCAAATCCGATCCGAGGGACATCACTGCAAACACTGTGACTGACTATACACCCTGCAAGTGGAACAATTAGCATTTTTGAAAGGTTTCCCTGAAATCTAACAGAGTCAACTCACAATTTAGAAGTTCTGACCGAGAGTTGCAACAATACTGCCCACAGAGGTGCCCAGGGAGGGGAGACCAAGGCCAGTCAGGAGGGCGGCAACGTCAGAAGAAAGCTGGATAAGGAGGTAAGAGCCATCCTGGCCGATCACGGTAAGGAGTTGCTCGACGGGCACAGCAACGTCCTTGAGAAGGTCACCAACATTGCTGGCAGTCTTGATGATCTGGCCAACGGAAGTTCCAACGCTGGGGAGACCGAGGTTAGAAACGAGGGAGGCGATAGAAGGGCTGAGCTGGACGAGAAGGCGCTTAGAATCAGTGCCGGTGACTTCGAGGACGTCTTTGACCTTAGGGGAAAGATCCTCAACAATCTTTCCATCGGGCGAGCGCTTGAGATTCTCGCCAAGGGTGCCCACCACTGAGCCAACAGGGACACCAACACCGGGCAGTCCAAGCCCGGTGACCAGACCCGCAACCTCGGGGTCAAGCTGAATCAGAAGAGCACCGACATCCTTGCCGACAACGGTGAGGAGACCGTCAACAGCAGGGCCGAGATCCTTGATGAGGTCGCCAACAGACGCAGCTGACTTAACAATAGAACCAACAGAGGCTTTAATGGAGGGCAAGCCCAGGCCGGAGAGGAGACTGGCAACATCAGGACTCAGTTGGATGAGAAGCTTCTTGGCGTTAGGGCCAGTGACAGTCAAGACCTGATTGACACTGCTGCCAGCGTTTTGGACGATGTGGCCGGTGGCGCCAGAACTGGCGACAGGGGTAGAAACCACGTTGCTGGAGACGACTGAACCCGATGTCACGGTCTTGGTGACTTCAGTCAGTCCAGAGAGACCACCAGTAGGGGCAGCGATGGCCGAGGTGGCCAGAGTAGCAAGGATGGTGATGAAAGAGGCCTTCATTTTGATCAATGGTGTTCGATGAATAGAAATGGAAGAGAAGGATTCAAAATTATGAGTATAAGTGAATATTGATAAAGAATGGCAGGGGTTGGAGTGAGAGAAAGAATGGATGATGCGCTGCTGAAGCAAAAGAAGAGAGTAATGCGAAGAAAGCCAGCTCTTATATACCATCGCTGACTCCAATGATCATCATTTTCTACTATCCTTTTCAGACCCTTCGCAGCTGGACAAGATAGCAACTAGCTGGCGGGTCTACTCCATGTGCGATGTGGTGATATTCCTGCTCGGGATGGTAAGGGCGTATGCTTGATGGAGTCAGCGCTGCTTGGTTGTGGGTACAGGTACGAGCTTGGTCGATTGTTCCTTCAGGCTATGCTACCTTCAAATGTTTCTGAGGACGATCAGCCGCATACAGTACGATGCATGACCATGTGGTCTCCACCGTTAACTGGTGGTCCTGCAGGCAGAGAGTCGAATCCTGCTATTGGAACCAGACCAGGCAAGCTAAACGTCATCGTCTCACGGTGCTGTCTAATGAATATCACCGGCAAGTTCGCAAATCACAACGTCTATGCATGCTGATAGCCCAATCGGCAATCATCCGGACCCGCTGATTGACACTGAAGGAGCATAAAGCCACCGGGACATTTGCCGCCACTGCCATTGGGATCGGCAGCCTCAATCTTACCCTGCAGCGTTTCTACCCTACCATCTCCATAGTACCAATGCTATTGGGCACTTATTCTTGCTAACAGAGCCCAGTGAGCTCGACATGTCTGATCAAACCTGGAACCTTGGTTTGGAGACCTAAGTATCCTAGGTCGTGTTCCTGTCGATCTGAACTGATCGTGGGAAAGATTTACTTGGGGAAACGAGATAGGCTTTTTTAAAAAAAAAGCCTTTCAAAGTACTTTCCGAACAGTAAATGATAGAATTTCCCAACTAGACCAAAAGAGATACCTCTCAGGTTAGTGGAACAATTCCAAGGTAAATAGTTTCCAACAGTAAATGCATGCTATCTACCTTGGTAGTCTATTCGCCTTCCATCGTAACGGCCATGCATGCATATATGCATGTAAGCTGGTGGCAGGCCAGCCAAGCACCAATGCAATCTCGACTCCGATTCAAGTAAACCTACGGAGTAGTCTGGCTATCTTCATCATTTACAAACTAGAACATGCAGCTCCACAGAAATGATGACCTCCATTTTGACGCGGTGAGTCCATAAGACTTGAATTGGGATCGAACGCCCCGCATATGGCCTGGACATGACATTGGACATCAGTCACCTAGGAGTGTAACCAGACTAAGTATTAGCCCACTCTTCCCAAGGGACTGCACCTCCTGCTTAGACAACTTTAGCATGCGCAGTGCCTCGAAAGATGAACTACGAGTATTTCCTCCATACTGGTTATAGGATTTTGATGAGACACAAGCACTAAATGTGTACCACCGATCCTGAGCGCGATAAACTTTGCTAGCGGCTTGATTCTATCAGAATTTGAGTTTGATTTCCGCCGTATTGGATTCTGGAAAGGGACCTCATTCGTGAAAGCTGCTGATAAACGCGAGGTGGAGACGTTCTGGGGGGCTTTGCTCGTATACTGCGGTACGCATGGCTGCAGGGGTGCAAGAGGCTGGCAAAAACACACTCAAGCGTACTTTACAGTATCTGCAGCACACGGATGTAGTGCATGAGCTGCATCAGTAGTGTAGTATGTGAGAAGCAGATCGGTGTTAAAGAACTTTCCAATCTAATTTCGTCACCAAACCCCGGGAATAGGGGACGAAGTACGGAGTAAGCTAATAATACTATGTTTGGATTGCATATAGTAGTAGTTCCTGGGTAGACTGGCTGCCCCACCACGTGGAACCCCCAGCAGCAAGTTCCCAAGACAGTTTGCCACCTAGAGACTTGGTGATCAACAAGCTTAGGGAGAAGTGACGGCCCATCCGGTGGAGGTTGGGCGATCGTTACTTCTTGCTTGGTCTTGCGAGTCCTGGAGGGTAGATGGCAGATTCACTTGAGTTACAAGGATCAATACACCGGATACTTCCCTGTTGGTGGCAGAGCAGCGTAAGGAGGATGTACCAGTGGGGGCCGCTATTGTATGTATACTGTATGGGCGGGGATAAGTTACGCGACCCCTTTAAGTCTGCTGCAATAGTACTAGCCTGAACCCTGGTACTCGCGGAACCTTAACTAACTCCCTGCCTGGCTGCCTCAGTTATCCAATTCTCCCCCTCCATTCCCATGAGCATGGGATGGCTCGTATATCTTCCGTCATGTTCCGGAACCGATGCAGACACGGTCATTCAAATGATGATCAACGCGATCGTCAATACTGAGCTGCTGCTACCGCCACTGATGAGGGTCAAGAGGACTTCGTTTCGAATACCACGCATTATTTGGGGGTTATGGAGGGCCATCTCCCCCTCATATCCTCTTCAATTCACTGTGCCTCTCGGGCCTATCTGCGAGAGAGCATCCGTCTGTTGGAAACCCCTTCAAAATAAAGCTATATTCATTAAATATCATCGAGCAAAATACGTACAGACCGAAGGGAAACATGCACATGCTGGCGACTCTGTTTATGAAGCTGGACTTGGTGGCAGCTCCCCTGTGAACCAGTCACTTGCTGTCTTTCTCAACTCGAACTCCAGTGTCCCTCCTCGAGCAAAGATGTCGTCCCATGTTAACCAATTCTGTTTCCAGTCATTCCCATTTACGCGAAGGCGCTGCACATAGATATTACCCCCACCGTTTCCGTCACCACCACTGGAGGTGACATTCAGGTGCTTCCCATCCCCAAGGTCAATAACAAGGGAGTCGAACCAAGGGGAATGGACCAGGAAGGTCGATTGCCCTGTCACCGGGTACAATCCGATCATATTCCACAGTAACCATGTCTGCATCGCTCCAGCATCGCTGTTACCGGGAAGTCCGGACACACCGGTAGCATAATACGATTTAGCAATATCGCGCGACCGGAAGACTGACATATCTTGCCGGCCGATATAATGATACAAATAAGGGACGTTGAACATGCTAGGTCAAGCGTCTGGTCAGTCAAATTCTCCCGCAAATGATAACGGCGGCTGGTCAACGAAGGGGAGGGGAACCCACGGTTCATTCGTAGGGTCGAAGATGATGCCGCTGGAGCCGCTGGCTCCCTCGAACATCGTGTTCAGACGGTCGAGAACGGTCTGATTACCGCCCATCATGTCGACCATCGTTTTCATATCGTGGATGCTTGCCCACGAATAAGCCCATGAGCTGGCTTCGTAGTGAGGGTCCCCCCAATAGCCGCTGTCGTTCAGTGGATCAGTCTCAATGAAACCAGACTCATTTCGAGGCACAACGAAGCCAGAGAATCCCAGCGAGGTCTGGTTCGCATTCCAGTGGTTCCGCCAGTTCCTGGAACGATTCAGATACTTTGCTGCATCATCATCTTTCCCGAGCCCCGATGCTACCTGGTACAGTCCGAAGTCATTGCATGAATATTCCACTGCTCGCGTGACAGCTCGGCTGAATCTGGGCGTGATATAGCCCAGGCTAAGCCAGTCCGGCAATGCCCCTCTCCCTTCTTTGGTTGAGGAATCGGGCGCCTGAGGATCGACAGGGTAGTTGGGTGGAGTCACTTCTGCATCTTTGACCATGGCCTTGTAGCCATCATCCCAGTTTACAGCCCCGCGCACACCTTTGACATACGCATCAGCCAAGATGTTGTCAGCATTCGAGCCGCCCTGGGTGCGACCATTGTAATTCGAGGATCGTGCGTCGGGCATGTAGCCCTCGAATCGCCAAATATCGATCAGGGACCGGATCTGCTCTTCATAGGCGGTGGGCTGCAACACCTGCATGAGAGCAGTCGAGCAGCGGAAAAGATCCTGCGAATAAGATGAGTGATCTGTGCTCCTTATCTTTGGATTCTCGAGTAACCCACCCAGTAAGTGAATATGTCCTCATAGTATGGCTCCTGGGATGTCCATTGAGGGTTCTCCCCTGTTTGATTTGTGGGGATCAGATGCATGAAATAAAGAGAAGTATACAGCAATGTGAGTGTGGTCTCGTTTGTGTTGCTTGTGATGACCTTCGACAAAACCTTGGCTTCCCATTCGGACTGGGCTTCGGCCACGACCGAATCAAATTTCTTATCTTCCGGTATCTCATCTTCAACATTCTTGCAAGCCTTCTCCGTGGATATCCACGAAATTCCCACACGAGAGGTGACTACAGGACTATTGAAGGTGAAAAGGCCCCCGACCCGCGTTGAGCCTGATGAAGAAGATGCGAATCCAGTGCTTTGCTCAGCACTGCCGTCCGAATCAGTTCCAATATATGTTTTGTTGCTGACGGGCGAGGCATCGAAGTGGCCACCTGGTAAAGTCAACCAACACTGCCATGAAAAGCCCGACACAGGTCAAAAGCTTACAGAAGTAGATAGACCAATCGGGAGAACGATTCCACCCATTGTCATATACTCCGTGGCCCTCATAGTGCCCGTCGGGGAAGATGGTGATATTTCCACCTTTATACCCCTGGCTGAGGCCCATTCCCCTGTATGACGGCAGGACATGCGAAACATCAATCAAGACGTTCCCGTCTGCGCCGTTCGGGAAGGTATATTGATAAATTCCTGCATGAGCAGATGCACTCAGCTCCACAACTGTTCCTTCAACCGTCTGTGCCTTGTAGTAGCCCACAGATGCCTCGTCCGTGCCTGATCGGCCGATGGTTATGTTGGAGAGCGGGTTACTGATGTTCCCAACTAGAGGCAGTTGGGAGACTGTGCCGTACTTGGGGGCGCCTCCGGTGCCCTGTTCATGCATCATACTGAACCCCGAGAAATTGCCATTGGGCAAGTAGCCAGAATAAGAGTCTGTTCCAGAGACATACAGGTCGGGACCTAGCTTCACCACTCCAAAGGGACGAGCCGCTCCGGGGAAGTCGTTGCCACCATTTTGCGTTCCCAAGCTTTATCATGGTTAGACTCGCGGAATCTATCACTCAAGGAAAGTGGAACTAAAACCGGCTTTCAAACTGCGACTTACAATAGATTTACATGTGAGGTCAGATTTGCAGCGCGAACGGCTGGTTCGAGCGTACTCAAGACCAGCATACTGTACCACGACCGCATGGTGAATTGAGTACACAGTCGGAAGCAGACTGAACGGCTGTCAAGTCTCCCCTAGCGAGGGAGAATTATGGATATTTATTCCAAAAATAGTGGACACAGAAAATAGCAGCTTGCAATGACGACTTCGCAAATGCCATCGATCTCAAGTTACAAGTCTCAAAAAACAAGTGGGAGATCCCAGTTTCAGCAGGGATACCGATTATGTCTGCGACAATGAATGGACGGGTTAACGGATGGATTACCTCTAGTGGTGAAATACTCGCCCACTAAACGCATAGGGATCCAGCACATGCCGTGATCACCGGTGGTGTGGAGGGTCTGTTAGTCTTCAACAGCGCGAGATGGGTGGTCAAAAAAACTAGGGATGGATACCCCCCGGATACGCGCATCCATGGTCTGCAGTTTGGTATCTAAGAGGAGCTGTGTGCTCTATCACACGCGGGACAGCAGCCCGAGTTCACATTATCAAGCCTGGTCACCGTTGCAGTGGCCACTAGTGGTGCTAGTTACACAACTAAACGCATTCCAATTGTTTGTGGCATGCCCCCTGAAGGGAGGGCGGGAAGAGCAAAAAGAAAACATCATCAATCAGTGCAAAACGGCATCAAAATGTGCTCTGTTCTATCCCTCATATCAGATTCGACTGATATCCAAGAACAAGATTTTGCTAGTGGACATGTGCGGATGATGCATCACGATGGCAGCCAGTCATGAGCCCCAACAGAGCACATGGCTCCGTTGTCATTCCTCACTAGGGCATTCGCCAGCTCCACTGTGCCGATCATTCGGGTCTTTTCTTGTGAAGTAGACAAGTTAGCACTTCATAGTGTAGAGTATGAAGGGAGTGATCATGGTCTTGAGGCCGATGAGCAGTTGTGTCTGGCCAGTTGATTTGTTGTTTGTTCCCTCCTGAAATATCGGGCAGATCATTACAGCCAATGATCCACCCACATGCCTCGGCGTTCAGGGGGCATCTTGGCAGCGATATGATTGGCTTCCGTGGAGTGGGTCACAGGAGCATCCATCTTAACCGAAGTAGGTAAGTCCGGCCTCCCTCACAGTGCAGTCAGGTGACAACATGGTCAGGTGGAGGAGTTGAAGAGCAAGTTACTTATCAAGAGACTTGTCACAAGATCTGCCCAGGACTTACTTTCATCGATCGAATGTTGCCTTAGTCTGGTGAGGCTGAAAGTTCAATATCCTCACGGAAGAGATGGCAAGAGTGGTTTGTTCATATTGCTAGAGCTGGAGAGGTTACAAGGTCGGATATGGTGATTTAATTAATAGGGTGCGTCTCTCAAAATTATATCCACGTTGTGACTGATTCTGGAGGCTCATAGGGCCAAGGTCCATCTAGCAGTCTATCTATCAACCAGCCATCCTTGCCCGTACGCAGAGTAATCATGGCCCCCAATTGACTGCAGAAAATCTATCTGTGGTTGTTCCTTTGCTTCACTGCATTCTTTCAACCCTGCTATCTTGCGATCCCAACATGAGAATATGCCTTAGGCAAGTGGTAGCATTGAGGAGCCATTTGCTGTAACTTACCTACCCCCAAGAGACGTCTGAATAGAGTTCTTTGTGTATTTAGAGTATGACTATAACCATGGCCACCCAAAGCTTAGGTGGAGCGTGAAACACGACCCCACAACACTTTTACAAGATAAGCATGCATACTGCAAGCCGCAGACCTCACGACTCTGGGATGTCACCAGAAGAAGTTCCGCAAACATGTGAAGCTGTACAATAGCGCTATCTAGGTTGAGATCTGCGAGAGCTGAGATTGTCTGCGGCGATAATATACACGATTTGAAGGATCTGCGGACGGCAACATTTCATGATAGTTTCAGGAAACCAAACGTAACATATTCATGTTTGTTTTGTGCCACAGTATAGAAGCTTCGAAGCCTGGACTGTTACCTATATTTTGTTTTGAAGCTTGGCGGAGTGAAATATAATATTGTGACTGATTTCATGAAATCTTACCGCTGCATGAACAACAGATCAATCTTCTAAATCTAGAACTAGATGAACGGCCACCAGTCTTGAACACATAAATGAGAAGTGGCTCCCCGGCTACATGGATTGACAGTAAGTCATTGAAGATGAGAAAACCATAACAGTGATACTTTGAACTTGGAAGATGACATCAAGCTCTAGGTGAGTGCACTGTATTTCCCCGCTCGCTTCAAATACAGTGACGACTATCCGGGAGATGCCGCATATGCAAAAATAAGCTTGGTGGATGAGAATCAGCGACAGCTGGTCGACGCCCACGAGCTTATGGATCAGTATACTGGCTTGAAACAGTTATTTGACTTCGAGACGCGGTATCATGTTGGTGCTTACAGCGTTGATTCCACCCTGATTGTGGATATTGCCAAATTCGTCGACGCATGCTACCTGGTTTCAACCAATCCTACGGCCGCGCCACATGACGCCCTGTACCTTGCTAACGCTACTGATATCAGGGGATCCCGCTATGAGGCCAAAGGTTCGAACATTCCACCCTCTGGTGGTAAGATCTGGTGGAGCCTGCTGAAAGATGAAAATGTGAAGAGCTACGTGGCCCAAGTCTCCAAAGCCGAACAGATGAATCTCCAGGAAGCCCAGACTTCTGACCTGGGGGCTGGTGCAGAAATCGCCCTGAATGTCTTGATGGCCGCATCACTTGTACCTTATGTTGGGCCCTTCCTATCAACAGTGGGCAGTGCAGAAATTGAAGGGCTGACAAATGTCAAGGTGGACAGCTCTGCAGGGGAAGCATAATCTGCAGGAATCGCAAAGTCCACTTGGGATAGTACACCTGGCGAAGTGAAAGATGCTTTCATCGAGCATCTGCACGCGGAGCTCCCAAGGATCGTCAGATTGTTCAAGAGGAAATAGCCGCTTGACAAGGGTGCGCAGGGCCGTATTGAAAGTTTTGCTTCTCTATGTAGTGTGTTTTTTTTTTCTACTTCTTTTTTTAAGAATAAAAAAAAGTCGGCTGGTATGGGTAATGCAGTAATGCAATGGACCTCGTTAATACCGTGAGATTAAGACTCCACTTCTCAATTGAAACCGGTGAAGGTCGGGCGGCATCAAAAAGCTCCATGTTCAAGCAGATATGGAAACGGCTACATCGATACTCACAACACTGTATCGTTCCCCCCAAAAGACAGACAGAAATGACTGGAGAAGCCCTGTCGGAGATGGCAAAACATCACTCGGCATATCTCCGAGGAAAAGTCCAATCACTTGACAACGGGTTCCCGTCGTCGCACATCCTCAAAGTACAATGCATATGCATCTGATTAACTTCTTGCAGCGGAGACCAAGACGGAACGAGGGTGGTGGAATGCATCTAAGCCACAGTAGTCCGATGCAGAGGGAAATATTGAACCTACATATCATGCATTGAAACACAATGGGATAAACGTATTTCCCCGGCACAATCATGCTAGGAAATGTCGCCTTCCTTTGTGCCAAGGGGGACTGAGATTCCCGGCTGAATGAGGCGCAAGTTGGCTTGCTCCTGGTGCGTGGAAAAAGCGCCACTTAATGCACCTGTGCTTGGCAAAACTGATCACACTTTCTACTGGGTCAAGGCAATGAATATTTAATGCTGGAGCAGCCGGTTGGCCACTAGGCGAGCATCACATGACCCACGGTCACGTTGGCCACGGAGATGTTGTTGTTGTTGTTGTTGTTGTTTTCGTCCCGCGTAGGCAGAAGCCAATATCACGTTGTTTTCTCTGCCTCGCGTCTCTTCACGGCAGTTAGGTCCATCCGTCAAGGCAACTATTGCTCACTTGCAGGGGGTTTCAATATCCACCCTGTAAGATATAGGCAACCGCAACCGATTGACGATGCTTAATGTGATAGTCATCTACATAGGACTGTTTTCCCGGTCCGCTCTACTATGGCGAGCTTCAAGGCTACTACATCTGTTAGGAATGACAGAGCCGATGATCCCTAGGGTTTGTCTCTCGTCGCTTCGAATACGTATATGCAGCTGACATATTCCGACGATTGGTCTAGGTTTAACCCAATAGAAAGACAACGATAAGGGGAGTTGATGTTTCTGCTCACCGACTGTACATCAGTCCAGCCGGATAGTTCAGCTTCGATCCACACTGTCTTTCTTTCCCCTCTCTGACAGCATGGATGAGCCAGGCCGACTCCCACGATATCGTCATCATGGGTCAGATTTAGTCCGCACACCGTAGCGCGATTGCTGTGCCCTCGCATGGCCTGATATTGCGAGGCTGGCAGCCTGCCAGTCACCGTTGAGGCGGCCCCCTAGCGTGGCGTGGCCAACACTCGTCAGTGGACGGAAAAACCCACCAGCACCTCCGCCCAATTTCTCCGGATGTATCCACCTCGGGGGCCTCCAACTCACTCCATTCCCCCGGAATTGCTGGATCCAGCGCAAGGTGCGGGGAGAGATGGGGTCGCTTCTGCGGGTGGGTGGAGATCCCCCATCACCCATGCTGGGGGTTCGCTCCCCAGAACCTATGGCCTGCCTGCTTGGCTCCCCCAAGCGTGGTCTAGCATCTCATCTCCTTGGGTATGGTATGGAGATCCGTCTTCCTACCAGGAATGGAGATGGCAGTGATAAATATCCACCACGGCTCCCGGCGAGGTCAGCCCTCTCTGGCTTCTCCTTTGGTCTTTTTTCTCTAGGAATGCCCTGTGCTGCTAGGATCAATTGCCAATTGCCTACCAGTTCCTGGACAATTCCGCCACCATGGGCCTCTTCAAAAATTATCGCGTTTACATCCTCACAGCCGTGGCCTATTCAGGGTCACTTCTTTTCGGTATGCATGCTTTCTTGAATTGATCCCAGCGTGCTGGAAACTAATTTTTCTCGATGACTGCTAGGCTATGATACGGGTGTGATGGGTAGTGTCCTTTCACTGGACAGCTTCAAAGAAGATTTCGGCCTACCTACTGGCTCTTCCGGCTTTGCATCCTCAAAGAATTCCGACATCTCTTCCAACGTCGTATCCTTGTTGACCGCCGGCTGTTTCTTCGGCGCCATCTTTGCTGCTCCCCTCAACGAGCGCATTGGACGACGCTACTCCCTCATGATCTTCTCTTTTGTCTTCCTCATCGGCGCGGCTATTCAGGTCGCTTCCCTACACTCCATTGGCCAAATATACGGTGGTCGTGTCATCGCTGGCTTGGGCATTGGCGGCATGTCCAGTATCACTCCCGTCTTTGTGAGCGAGAACTGCCCTCCGGAAATCCGTGGTCGAGTTTCCGGGATGTTCCAGGAATTCCTGGTCATTGGAAGCACCTTCGCCTACTGGCTGGACTACGGCGTCTCCCTTCACATTCCTTCAAGCACAAAACAATGGCGTGTTCCCGTGGCCGTCCAGCTGATCCCCGGCGGACTCATGCTCATTGGCCTTTTCTTCCTGAAGGAGTCTCCTCGTTGGCTGACTGCCAAAGGCCGCCACGAGGAGGCTCTTCAATCTCTTGCATACATCAGGAACGAGCCCGCAAACAGTGAAATGGTCCAGACGGAGACTGCTGAGATCAGAGCCGCCATTGACGACGAGGTAGCAGCCACAGAGGGACTGAGCTTTAAGGAATTTCTCCAAAAGAGTAACCTCAAACGCTTCGCTTTCGCCTTCGTTCTCATGTTCTCCCAACAATGGTCTGGAACCAACTCAATAGGTTATTATGCTCCGGAAATCTTTCAAACTATCGGCCTTAGTGCCACGAACTCTTCTCTTTTTGCCACGGGCGTATATGGAACCGTCAAGGTGGTTGCGACGGCTATCTTCTTATTCGTCGGTATCGACCGCTGGGGCCGTAAGCTCAGTCTGATCGGGGGTGCCATCTGGATGGCCAGCATGATGTTTATCATTGGCGCGGTCTTGGCCACGAATCCCCCTGACACCAGCGCCAGTGGCGTTTCTCAGGCCTCCATCGCCATGGTCGTCATGATCTATCTCTATGTCATTGGCTATTCTGCTTCCTGGGGTCCCACCCCTTGGGTCTACGTGAGCGAGGTAAGAACACCCCCATCCCCCCCTCACATGACGATTTCACTTCAGCCCAGCTGACACGTCCGGCAGATCTTCCCAACCCGGCTACGTGCATACGGTGTTGGTCTAGCAGCCACCTCCCAATGGCTCTGGAGTTTCGTCGTCACCGAAATCACCCCCAAAGCCGTCCACAATATCGGGTGGCGCACGTTCCTCATGTTCGGTATCTTCTGCGTTTTCAATGGCGTCTTCGTTGTCATCTTCGCCAAGGAGACCAAAGGCCGCAGTCTCGAAGACATGGACATCCTTTTCGGCGGCGTCAATGAGGCTGACCGTCGCGCTGCAGTAGAAAATACCATGCATAAGCGTGGTTCCACACACATTGAGGACTTGGAAGATGAGGAGGCCGACCGTGTCCGCCACGAGCAGGACAAGGTCTAGGTCTGATCTAGCTGGGCTATATCGATTACTTGTATGTATGGTATGAACGAACCCATGACTGAATGGTAGTTAAAGAGGGACGGACAAATCACTTTAGATAGATCTAGATGTTAGAGACGGGGACTACATCGTTAGATTGGATTGGGCTTTTTGGTTGGGTTGTTTGTTAGACAAGATGGCTCTAGATTCTATCCCCGGCTGGATTGATATTGTGTGATGCAATTTCCTTCTCCTCCATCTCCACCCCAACCAGGTGATCAGTATTAGATGTTTCCGATGATTGTAATTGAGTTAATTCATTCTAGTTACATGGAAGAGGACCGAGTCTTTTAGACTTACAGTCCTAATTCCAGTGTTTTTGTGAATAATAGGAGGTCTTCATAATATGTTAGAAGCCTTCGTAATGAAGGATAGACTTGTCTCTAGTGAAATAACCAGTAACCAGGGGATTACTCAGAGATTCCAGTGTATAGACGGTATCTAACCAACCGGCCGACACTCGTCTCTGTCCCATCAACATTAAATACTGTGTAGTATGAAACATTTCCTTCCCCCTCAGTCTCAGTATTTACCATATTAATCTTCATCTTGAATAGACTGGTAAATTTAGTGAAGAAGGATTGATATATTATTATATGAATGGAGTAGAGAGTCAAATATCCTTTTGTCCGGCAGAGGTTTATGACTAGAAGCTGATAAAAAACAATTACAGCAATAAACGTAAGTTCCAGTGAGTTGAAAACCTCACGGCCTTTTACTTTTTTCTTCACCTCCCTAGACAGAAAAGCTCATCGGTCATGTTCAATCAACCTTCCTGGTTCGGACCCACATACACACATACACACAAACACACACACACACATACACACACACACAGGGAGTAATACTACCAGCCCTAAACCATCAATTCAGTTACCGACCTCGAGCCTCCTCACGAAGCTTCATCCACTCCGGCTTAAGCTCCGGATGCCGAACAAAGCATTGATCCTCAGTATGGTTGTAGCCTTTACATCCCTAGACTGGACACTTTCGTTTCTTGTCCCTAGTGGAGCTTCCTTGCTCGACCTTTCTCTCCATAATCTCCTCCTCTTCTTCCAGAAGTCGTTCCTTAAATTCCTCAAGACTCGGCCACGTCTGTCTCGGTCCATTATAAACAAGATTCATCTCCCGGATAATCCCATCATACTCTGGAGTAAGCGACCGCATGATCTTAGCCTGGACAGCACAATCATCATACGAATGGTTGAGTTCTCGTAAATTCTGGACTTTATCCCCCAGAGTGCCGAAGAAGTCATTCAGATCGGAACAGTCATCTAGAGTTAGGTTGGCGATTTCCCTGTGGAGGATGTGCGGATTATTCATTTTGTATCTCGTAGAGAGATACTGAAATGCTTGGTAGGGGTCCGTGTAGTCGCTGAGAATAGAGCGGATTGAGGGGGAGACGTGGAGTATTAGAAGTGCCATCGCTTTGAGTTTGTCTTCGGACTTCTTTTCTTGTGCTTTGAGGTCTTGTTCGAGTTGGGTTTCTACGGATTGGAGTAGGAGGTCTTTGAGGAGGGGTTTGTCGTCTTTGTCTTTGTATTTGGGGGATGAGAGGATGGTGTCGATGTTGGTGATGTAGTCGTCTATTTGGGGTGGTGGGGTGCTAGTGTCTTGGGTTTGATATTGGTACTAGATGCCGTGATGCGCTGCGATGAGGTGGAGGTCTCGTCTCCATTTCATGTAGGTTTGGGATCCGGTTAGCATTGTTGGGTTGAAGGAGGTTGAGGATTGGTTGGTGGTGTTGAGGGGGTTGTGGTTTGAAGTCATGATGTTCTTCAAGTCTGTGGAAAAGTCGAAGTACTTGATGATGGTTCTGGTTATATGGGAGAGCACTCAGACTTTATAGGCTTGCAATCCTGTTTTCTGTCTGAATGTTCCTATATAATCAGGATCTCTGTCGGTGGTTGCCTAGGGTCACGGGACGTTCTGCCTGCCGTGATCCTCCAGGGAGTCTAGACCTATCCACGGTGTCAAGCGTAACCATCACACAAGAGTAACCCTGTACTCCATACCCCGATACCCTGTACCACCAACTATTCGAATATTGGTGCTCCTATTACCTACTCCATGTAACTGTAACCTTTGGATAAAGCGTCCTCTCACCTCTACTTACTGGTTGTGATCTAGACCAACGGGCGAGTCTGAAGGTTGATCATTTGAGGTTCCACTCTTTCGAACTAGGTTTAATCAAATAAATGTTTTGATTAATGGTTTGAATGGCTGGTTGATTGATTGATCGATTGATTGGCTTATTCACGTTACTGTTATTTGCTTTTTCTGTTCGCGGAAGAGAGATTATTCTGAGACAGGGATGAAGTTTGCTATTCTTAGATGAATTCGCGTCAGACTTGGGTTGGGGTTTGGACTGGGGTACGTACGTGGTACTTGCTTTGATCAGTTTATGATGGTCGCACATAAGTTAGAGAGGGTGTGGTGTAGTATAGTTGGAAGGGAGAGGTCTTTGTAGGGGTGTTAGGTCAAAGAGAAAGCACGGGAAGGAGATTGGTAGTAAGTAAGTGGTACTGCCTATTCATTGTGAAGTTGGGGCCTGCAATGGGAGCTGGAGATGATAATATTAAGCCAAGAGTTGACGCTGTCACGAGTTTGATTCGTTGGCTCAGAATGGAGGCTTGAGATTGTCTGTGCCTTCCTGCCTCTGTTCTTGCCTGTTGCTGACTTTGGGTCTTGGTAGTGTCAGGTGGAAGTCAGTGTCTCATCCCTGGGCTAGATATACTTTATTAGTATGCTGTTTGGCAGTTCGTGAAGTCGACAAGTCTAAGGGCACCCCTGTTATAAGACGCAAACGCCTCCCCATCCAAGATCGGAGCTGGGTTGTGGACTAATAGTTTGGTCACAATGTTTCGCTGGAGCTTTTGGGTCCTTGTGACTCTTGTTCATACACATCTCTTATTTTTGGAAGGCGCGGTCGCGGACAGCGTTGGAAAATGTCGATTCCCACGGCTGGTTGAGGCGACAGTGGATCAGCTTCAAGCTGGTCTCCAGAAGGGTTGCTTTGATAGTGTGGATTTGGTCAATGTTGGTGCTATCCTTTTATTTCATGGCTGTGGTGCTAATGCCTGTCATAGGCGTATGTCGGTCGAATTGACGAGGTTGATTCGACTTTTGGCACGGTGTTGGAGATGAACCCGCATGCGCTGAATATCGCGAGACAGCTTGATCGCGAGAGACAACAAGGTCGCATTCGGGGGTACGTTGCTGTCCATGTTAAGTTAACTTGTGGTTGCGTGGCTGATTGAATGTAGTCCGCTGCATGGACTGCCGGTTTTGATCAAGGATATGATAGGCACAAACGATAGGATGGAAACCGCAGGTACTCTTCTCGATACTGATCAACTCCCGTTCCTCTTGCTGACAGTTTTTAGCTGGCTCCTGGGCGCTCGTCGGATCCAAGGTTTCTGCCGATTCAACTGTAGTGGCGAAACTCCGAGACAACGGCCTGATCATCCTAGGCAAGACGAGTTTGTCGGAATGGGCCAACTTCCGCTCGTTAAACTCGTCTAACGGGTGGAGTGGCCGAGGGGGCAATACGTACGGAGCGTATTATCCCGATCAGGACCCAAATGGAAGTTCGAGTGGCAGTGCTGTTGCGACTGACTTGGGTCTTATCCCGTTTGCTTTGGGAACCGAGGTACGCCAGAAGCTTTCCTGCCCACCTTCTGACCTATGCTAATGCCAAAGGACAATAGACGGCTGGGAGTATCTTGCTTCCAGGTGATAGAAACAACGTTGTCGGCATCAAGCCAACTGTTGGGCTTACATCACGGTATATGGTCATCCCTATTAGCGAGCGCCAGGATACTATTGGGCCTTTGGCTCGAACCGTCAAGGACGCAGCCGTTCTGTTGCAAGCTATTGATGGTCAGGACCCAAGAGACAATTACACCTTGGCCTCGCCGTTCGGTCAAAGTCTTCCAGACTACCTGGCGGCTTGCAAGCTGTCTGGGCTCCAAGGCAAGCGGATTGGTATCCCTCGAAATGTCATCGACTATCTGGGCCCAGCAGAAGCTCCAATAATCTCGGCCTTCGAAACAGCAGTGTCCGTGATAAGCACTGCAGGCGCTGTCATAGTCGATAATACAAACTTCACAGCATACGGCACCTTCTATGATAGCCTAAACCCTGCCATTGTTGAGGCGGCCGACTTTACGACGAACATCGCAACTTATCTGTCGAAACTGAAACGAAACCCGAATAATATTCACAGCGTGGAGGATATCAGGGACTTTACCCAGCGTACGCCATTGGAGGACTACCCGTCGCGCGACACGGGGATATGGGATCAAGTGATTGCTCTTGGACTGAACAACACATCGCCGGCCTTCTGGCCCTTGTATCAGGACACCCTCTACTTCGGCAAGGAAGGAGGCTTGCTAGGGGCTCTGTTGCGCAACAAGCTCGATGCCGTCATTCTCCCTACTGTTGTCGCCTCTGGCATCCCTGCGATTATCGGTACGCCGGTTATCACCGTGCCCCTCGGGGCATATCCAGACGGAACTCCGGTTGAACGCAACAGCCGCGGTGACCTAGTGCAACGTGCCCCTGGAATCCCTTTCGGGATCAGCTTTCTCGGACCGAAGTGGAGCGAAGAGCAGCTGATCGGGATGGCCTATGCATTCGAGCAGCGTGCGCTCGTCCGTAATAAGTTGGGACGCTATCGGGAGGCATGTACCGAGCTAGAAGACATGATTTAGCTCTGAAGTCTGTAGGAGGTCAAGTTAGGAGGTCAAGTTCGCAGGTCCTGGTTTGTTTGTGTATGGTTGTATCTACCACGAAGGTATAATATAGTCGATCCACGTGTGACAAAATGATCCGTAGGAGGGAAGAACCTGGTCCTGGTAGGCAGAAAAGGGAAAGAAGCCCCTTCCATGGCATGGCTTGCCGGAAGGAGTTTAGCGCCGGACCACCCGATAAGAAGATGGAGAAAGTCTTCCGAGCGCGGGGCGCCTCGGGCTGGAATGTTGCAAGCATACCTCCAGATTATTTGACCTGATCTCGACTCGCTCAGTTGCCAATGAGCGATCTCGAGCAAACATGCGCGTCTTTGCGCGCCCAGATCGCGGCCACTGAAGAACAACTTGCAGGTTTGAAACATGAGCTCCAAATCGCAGAAGAGGCTGCCGCGAGATCTAAAGCTCAGGCTGTGGAGGACGATGAAGCAGCTTCTGGGAGGCGGTGGCCCCTACTGGACGAAGAGTATCGGCGCTATGGGAGACAGATGATTGTACCGCAGTTAGGCATCCAAGGTTCGTGATCTGCCAACGGAGTCTCGGAGATCTGTCTTGCTAATTGGGGCTTCGTTATCAGGCCAACTGCTACTCAAATTGGCAAAGGTTTTGATCGTGGGTGCTGGTGGATTAGGATGTCCAGCAGCATTGTATCTCGCGGGAGCTGGTGTCGGCACTCTGGGGCTGGTCGATGGGGATACGGTGGAATCGTCGAATCTCCATCGTCAGGTTTTACACAGGACCAAGAACGTCGGGAAGCCGAAGGTGGATAGTGCGATTGAGTACTTGCAGGAGTGAGTTGCTGCCCGATATCTGGAGGATATAACATTATCTATGTAGCGTGCTGACTCGGACTGCTCCCCATAGGCTGAACCCCCACCCCAAGTACATCGCTCACAGGGAACATCTATCACCTGAAGCCGCCCCAGATATCTTCAGCAATTACGATCTGATTCTCGATTGTACCGATAACCCTGCGACTCGATATCTCATTTCGGATACTGCAGTGCTTCTGGGTAAACCTTTGGTGTCAGCATCTGCCCTGCGCACTGAAGGTCAGCTTATGGTGTTGAACAACCCTCCCCGGCCCGCAGGCGATAAGACTGGAGGCCCTTGCTACCGTTGTGTGTTTCCTAAGCCGCCACCGGCGAACACAGTTACGAGCTGCGCGGATGGGGGCATCCTCGGCCCCGTGGTTGGTACAATGGGCGTTTTGCAGGCGTTGGAAGCTATCAAGGTCATTACGGCAGAAGAAACGAGGGCACCTACTCCACCCTCTTTGCATATCTTCTCGGCGTATTCTACACCTCTCTTCCGCACGATAAAACTACGCTCCCGTCGCCGCAATTGCGCGGTGTGCTCTGCTGAGGCCAGCGTGACGGTCGATACTGTACGCTCGGGGTCTACCGATTATGTCTTCTTCTGTGGGACGGCGGACCCAGAGAACTTACTCACGCCAGAGGAACGTATCACGCCGCTGGAGTATTGCAGGAAATACCGTGGTAGGGGGGAGAAGGAGCCAACTATCATCGATGTGAGAGAGGAGGTCCAGTTCGACATCTGTAGTCTGGAAAATAGCATCAACATTCCGATGTCCACGATCTTAGCTTCTACCTTCAGCTCGCCGGATAGTGGAGATTCTTCGGCTAATGGAGTGCCCGGGTTGCCCTCATGGGTGCCATCGGACGTGGCTTCATCGCAGTCCACTGATCCGGTTTATGTGGTTTGTCGACTAGGCAACGACTCTCAGGTCGCTGTGAAGAGGCTAAAGGAACTGGGCTTGGGCCGGGGGGGACAGAGGGTAGTGGCTGACATTCGAGGGGGATTTCGCGCTTGGAAAGAACAGGTTGATCCTGAATGGCCGGAATATTAGATCCTCGGTAGACTTATATGTAGCCGTCAATGCATCGAATGCCTAGCAGAAGATCTTATGGTAGGTGTGAGCGAGATTGAATTAACAATTTGAAGAAGGGGGTAGGCTCGACACTAGGGAGGAAAAAAGAGCACGATAAAAACAAATCCCTCAAAGGGATTCGTACCCACCATGCTATTGAGCAAGGTGGAGACAGATGGTCGCGGTGAATGACCACTCGACTATTGGGGGGCTGACATAAAAAGCTAAGGGTGAGATTGAGGTCTTGTTCGGGTCCCCAAAACTGCCACGAGATGATTAGCCATCAAAGTCTGTTCCACGTGAATGATTGCGCTTCAATATCTCACGATCTCCGGGGATTTCTGGTCGAAGCTCAGGCGTAACCCCTGGCTTGACAAGAAAGAAAGCACTCTCCTTTGTATCCTCGGCACTTCTCTATCATCCAGATCATAGCCCTCTTTGATGACCGCATGACGCATTTCCCCCATTCGACTGGAGCGATGATCGACCAACGCCCGCAAAATATACCACGGCATGATGTCGATTCCTGCAGGCTGGTGGGTCAAGCCAACAACCACGCGGAATCCCCGTCTTCTGGAGCCGTCACGAACCGACTACCGAGATCCGGTCTGACGTCTCACTCACACCCGCAACCTTGCAAATGGGCCAAATAATCCATCATCGAGATCGGACCAGCTTATCGGCGATGTCAACAGAATGCTGAACCGGTGAAGAGTGGTCGCGCTCTTGGCACACGGCCCAAGGCTCCACTTGGGAAAGTCCGCGGCCGATCGCCACTGACTGCAACCCAAAGCTTCTCGCTTTTTCCGTCCTGCTTTTCCGGGGATCGAGGCACGAAACAAGAGACAACACACGCGATCTGCCCACAAAACCTGCTAAAGCTGACCACACAACTCCCTGCCTTCATCCACATCCCATCCAACCAGCGATAAGCCGCCCTGTGAGAGTTCAACCGCTCTTCAACTGGCGTCGCCGATCGAATCACGTGGTCTGGGGAAGTAAGCCTGTCGATGAGGGGCCGGCGCGAGCCCCGGAACTCAGGATTGACCCTATCAGCTATTTGGGGGTGAGGTAAAGCGAGGAATCCGGTCATCGACGGGAAGAAGCTTCAAGATGGCGACCCCGGTCGACTCGGACCAGTCCTCCTCGCAGGTGTACCCCGACGAAGATGGACCGCGGAATAGCGAATGGAAGCTTTTCGAGAAGGTGAAAAATGCCTGGAAGAAGCTGGAACTGGATATGCCGACCCTTCTTCTCATGATGAAGTATGCTCTGCATATATCGCTGTTGTGTGTAGGAGACTAATCAACCTTGCAGAGGAGCCCTTCCACCGACGATATGTGTCGCTATGTAGGTTCCCCTTACGTCCTTGCTTCCTATCGCGTACTGACAGACCAAAGGTACCAAGCGGATGCAGTTTCATCGTTATTTACTACTGTCGGATATTTCGTGGCTATCATCGCCGTTTTGGGGTTCTCGATCATGCCTCGTGCCAAGTTCATCCAGATGTTGGTTCTTGATGTGCTAGCAGCCTGTGTCGCATCGGCTGTTGCTCTACTTATGATGTACTCGTGCATCAAGGCACGCCAACACACTGAATCTGCTGCCGATGCTGCTAGCGGCAGTGCTACATCTGCGCCGTACAATTCGTCTGCTGCAGCAGTGAGTGGTGTCTGGCTATTCTTTGAGATCTATGTGGTCCACACGTTCCGAGCCAAGTTCCAGCAATTTCAGTTTCCCGTCATCATCTATTCGATAGTTGCCAATGTTACCTTCACGTATGCTTCGCGGCTCGCGACTATGACCGCGGGGATTACTCTCGTCAGGAAGTTGCTCGAAGCGTGTTTGACTGGCCTGGGCATTGCAACAGGTGTCTCCTTGTTCATTCTCCCTATGAGTACTAGAGGCATCGTATTTAAACAGATGGCAGGCTACATCGGGTCCCTGCGCTCTGCTCTCAATGCCCACGTGGCCTACTTTGAGACACTGGAAAAGGATGACATGTTCGGTCGGGCAGAGACGTACGACTCAACCGTGGAAAAGATCACTGATAAGGGTAAAGTGTATAGCCCGGAAGCGCAAGCTATTCGCACCGCTTGTCAGAAAGTCACAGAACTTCATGCCAAAATCCACGGGGACTTGACCTTTGCGAAGCGTGAGATTGCAATTGGAAAGCTTGGGCCAGACGACCTCCAGGGGATATTCCGACATCTGCGCCAGATCATGATTCCTGTAGTTGGCCTAAGTTTCGTTGTGGATATTTTCCAGCGTCTCTCCGATTACAACAAATGGAATCAGTCCATCGGCCCTACCGGAACAGAGATTCCTGATGCGGTACGCCAGCGGGTTAGACAAGAATGGAATGAGATCATGAGGGCCGTTCATGATCCCTTCAGCTCCATGATTCACACCATCGATGAGGGTTTACAACATGTTGCACTTTTGCTTGAGCTGAACAAGCCGGCAAAAGCGTCGACTACTGGCAAAGGCACTGAGGATGTTGAGGCAACATCTTGTCCTAAACCCGGGGAAAAGGGGTTCTCGGAGTACTATGCGAAGAAGATTCGCGATTTCAAGTACGCCAAGCGGATTGCCTTGCGGAGCTGGAGTGAAGAAAAGGGCATCATCTTGCCGCCCGACTTTTTTGAGCACCCGTCATCTGTGCACTTAGATGTGGATGATATTCCGGACAACAGCTTTGGAGTTGGCCGAGACCGGAGCCGACGGCAGCTGTACCTTATTCTCTATGTATACTCTAGAACCATATCCAACGCGGACTGATACTGACTGTGATCTAGGTGGAACAACTTCTCGAATCGACCGGCCATGTAGTCCATGATTTCATTCAGTTTGCAGACGAGAAGGTGGCAAGCGGGAAGCTCGCACGGAAGCGTCTCATCATCCCGGGCTCCAAGCGCTTGCTGAAATGGCTCATCAGTGCTTTCAAAGCGGATGACTCGCACGAGGAGGACAATTTGGGCGGCGATATAAACGCGCAGAACAATATCCTCCATTTGGGCGAGGCCTACAAGCACCGAAAGGATCCGGAACACCTACCGCCAGAGAATTTAGTCCAAAAAATTGGAGACAAAATCCGACTCATTCCTACGGCGTTACGGTCGCCCGAATCCGCATATGGCTTCCGAGTAGCGTGTGCCACGATGACCGTCGCCGTGGTTTCCTTCCTTCACGATACGCAGAGTTTCTTCGTCAAGCAGCGATTCGTCTGGGCCATGATCATGGTCAACCTGAGCATGTCACCCACATCAGGACAAAGCATATTTGGCTTCGTTCTTCGTATCCTAGGTACTGTGCTGTCGATGGTGCTCAGCCTTTTGGCCTGGTATATTCCAGGACAGAAGACCCCGGGCATTATCGTGTTCCTCTTCATATTCCTATCGTGCGTTTTCTATGTGCCGATCAAGCTATTCCGCTTCCGCATCATTGGGATCATCACCATCATTTCGACTACAATGATTGTTGGCTACGAGCTCGAGGTGCGGAAGATTGGAGAGGCCGTGGCTGCTTCCAACGGGCAGCAGTACTACCCCATCTACCTGCTGGGACCCTACCGACTGGCCACCGTGGCCGCCGGTATTGCCGTGGCCTTCATCTGGACCTTCTTCCCCTATCCGATATCGGAACACTCCGTCCTTCGCCAAAGTCTAGGAGCCTCTCTATACCTCCTGGCCAACTACTACTCCGTTATCCACGAGACAGTATCTGCGCGAATGCGCGGCGACGAAGGCGACCTAGCATTGAAAACCTCCTCGGGACGTCGACTTCTCAAGGCCCGTAACAAGGTCTTCTCAAAACAAATGCTCATGCTCAACAACCTTCGAACATATTCCGGATTCCTAAACTGGGAAGTCGCCATTGGCGGCCGCTTCCCGAAGCGACGGTACAAATCAATCATAACATGCATTGAAAAGTACGTATCCCACCACCCACCCACCCACCCACCCAACCTACAAAGTATACTAACCAACCGCAGCATCGTAAGCTACCTCAGTCTCCTCGGCTACGCCTCCGACACCCTCCTCCAACTCGGCGGCGACGACGAATCAGACTCAGCCTGGCTTCACGACTTCCGCAGACTAGTCGCCAGCGCACGCGTCACCACCCACGAAGTCACCACTCTCCTATGTCTCCTATCCGCAAGCATAACCAATCAGCAGCCATTGCCACCATACCTAAAGGCGCCCCGACCATACAGTTTCTCTAAACGACTCGAGGCCCTGGACAAGGATATCCTGAGTCTGCGACATATCGCCGAACCGGGATTTGCTACGTTCTCGGTACTGCAGATTTCGACGCGATGTATCGTTGGGGATGTGGATCGATTGATGAAGTGAGTGACTGACTGACTGATTTATGGAATGTAGAATGATGCTAACAAGTACTCAGGGACGTGAAAGCCTTGGTAGGCGAGCTGGACTTTTCGTTCCATGCTGTTAGCACGGCACATAGTGTTAAGTCGTCTGCGGAAGTATCGCGCATATCGAGACCCTCGTCGCGGAATAAGATGGATTAATGAGTGAGATGAGATGGGATGATAGATGTAGATGCATGCATAATAGAGAATACGGTTACGTTTCTGGTGTTGGTATAATGTCAACACTAATGAATTGAGTACGCACAATTAATGAGAATAGATAGACAGACAGACATGGAAGCAGGCAAATCTAAATAACAAGATACGTCATTTATTTTTTATAAGGAAAAGGTAAACAACTCAATTGAACAAACCGGATAAATCACTCCTGCGTCGATGCATGCATGCATGGCATTAACCGGTAACCCCGCTTGCTTTCCCTAGGTTCCCAAACTTTCTCTTCCTCATCATCATCAACTACATCCCTCATCCACTCCAAAAGCAACTCACTCAATCCAGTCTAATTCAACCCATACTTACAATAAAGAAGTTTCCTCTCAGTCAATATGCCCACCACTACTTCACCCCCCAAAACAATCCTTATAACTGGTGCCGCGCGGGGCATTGGCCTCGCAACAGCCTATCAATTCAACCGCATATACCCAACCGACAACGTAATCCTAGCAGATCTCTCCGTCTACCAAACCACAGCCGAATATCAGATTCGGACGTCATTCTTGTATCCCGACCATGCGACCTTTCTTCCTGTCGATATCATGGATTGGGGACAGATGACGACGCTGTTTCGGACGATTGTGGAGCGTTACGGTGGGTTGGATGTGGTGGTTGCGAATGCGGGAGTGATGGAGTCGAAACCCGTCTTGGATCTAGAAGATGTGGATGAGGAAACGGGGGAATTGAAGGAGAGTGTAGAGGCGTGGTGGGTCCTGGATGTGAACTTGAAGGGGACGGTCAATAGTATGTGCTGTTGGTTTGATCTTTGGGTTTTGCGTGGGAACTTGCTAGTCGTTGGTCATGAAGCACTTCGATTGGCAATGTATCATATGAAAGAGAATGAACGGCCCGGCTCCGTCGTGCTGGTTACTTCCACCTCGGGGTATTTTGGAGGCACGGGTGTCACGGCTTATGTGGCCTCCAAACATGGGGTTGTGGGGTTGCTCCGGGCATCGCAGGTTACAGCCCAGAAGTATGGCATCCGCGTTAATGCCGTTGCGCCGTTCATGACCCCGACGACCATGACGGCTGGTTTGGCACAGCGCTGGAAGGATGCCGGGCTCGAGACAAACGCCCCCGACCGCGTGGCAGAGGTTATTGAGCAGATTGCATTGGATACGACCCGGAGGGGGTCTTGTACCCTGGTGAGTAGACTCGATAGTCATGCGTCGTGCGTCCAAGGGTTGTGCTAATGGTTGTAGGTTGCTGGAAAATATCTCCGCGAGATGGAATCCACGAGGGCGGAGCTGCTCCCGACGTGGCTGGGCGAAGACGTCGCTGGCTTTATGGGGAAAGCAATGCGATTTATCACGGATATCGGAGGTTATGTGCTCCCCGGTCGAAACTAGAGGGATTTAGTTGTATGTACTCTGTATTCACGTGAAAGATACCCTCTTCGGGCTACCATTGAAGCCATGATTCATGGGATCACTGTGCCGGGGGTAAATCACCGAGGGTCGTGCCCGCATACCAGACATTGCGCGGCGAGCCATTCGTCCCAGTGGCAAAAGTTGAGTACCGTGTTTCCCGGACGGAAGGAATGCGCGATCACCAATGGGGCAGCTCGTGATCATAGTTGCGCTGAGCCAATCGTCCCAGCTGCCCAGTAACCGGCTCTTATCCCCAGCATCCAGCGTCGCAGCCTGCTTTCCCCAGGAACATGTGCCTTACCACGCGGTCTGTGCTCTGCCCCTTGCGCTGGGAACTCACCACTTGCTTTCTAGATGATGTAGTGGTTCCCCCCTTCCAAGTTCCACGATGACTCTTAACATTGTCTGGTGTCTTATTTGACCGGCGTATCCCTCCACGTGTCATGTTCAAACTGTTTCAGTAGATGAACCTGCCCACAAGAGGTCCTCATCGTTGTTCCTTATGGGAGCTGAATATATTGAATTCAGCCATGCGAAGAATGGCCTCGAGTCGCACCCATACAACTACAGGAGCTCTCAGAATCTGGTCGAGGTGGCCGATGCAGAACGTTTGCGCCACAATGCCGCGGCGGATCTAAGGACAACGGAATGGAAACCCGGTGTTAAAGAATGGCTTGTTTTAACCTGTGTCTCTCTGCTGATGACAATGGATGCATTCAACGCGACAGTAGTCCTTCCCCTGGTAACAGTATGTATGTCCGGTGCTTCCCTATATAAGCGGCTGATCACCTGAGATGGGTAGAATCTATCAACCACATCTGAACAGCCACTTGGAAGCGCGCTATGGATCGAGGCAACGTATTTCCTCGCCAGTGCCGCAAGCCAGTCCTTTTCTGCCATGCTCGCTGCGCTTTTTGGGGTAGGACCAATTGGTCTCGGTGCTGCTGTACTGGCTACAGTGGGAACTGGTGTCTGTAGCGGCTCCATGAACTTAGCTTGTCTAGTCCCCGGGCGGTTCATTCAAGGCATGGGATGTGGGGGGGTACTGGCAACTTCACTCTTGATGATAGATGAAGTCATCCCATGCCCGCATCAAGCCCGATTTACCGGATATATTTTCCAGGCGCGGGTGGCCGGTGCCACGGTTGGTCTTATATTTGGCGGAGTGCTCATTGACCATGCTGTATGGGCCTTCTATATCAGCTTCGTCTTCTGTGCACTGGGATTGCTGGTCATTCCGTTCGCAGTTGATCTGCGAAGCTACAAACACGCGCCAAAATACAAGACGTGCGAGCTTGATTGGCAAGGTGCTGCTTTGACCTTCATGGGCATAGGATGCCTCCTTATAGGAATCAACTGGGGAGGGACATTGTATGATTGGAGTAATTGGCACGTACTGGTGCTTCTTGGTGCAGGAGGAGCCTCTATGCTGGTTCTGGTACTCTATGAGGTCTTTTGGGCTGTGCACCCGATATTTTCTTCGATAGTATTCAACAGCATTGCGAGGACCATGTTATATCTGGGTAGCTTGCTGCATGGATTCTTGGTGAGTCAATCACCATTTGTCCGAACTAGATTCACTGACCTGGCGCAGATTTCCTGCCATATTTTGAATTGTTCCTTGTACTTGAAATTAGTTAAAGACCTGTCTTCGGCGCTCGAAGGCCTCAGCCTGGTGACTATTGCCAGCCCGGCCTTATTACTGCTCATTCTGATCGAAAATGTGCGACTGCTGCGGAGCCCCAGCCTGCCACCTTGGATGATCCGAGCCGGGTGGATGTGCAGTACTCTGGCGACTGGATTCTTCATAATTCTGGACCCTGCCACCCCACACCAAATATGGGTATTCATATTCCTCGGCATGGGAGTTGGCCACTCTCTGCTTATATCGGGGTACCACAAAAGCATGCATAGCATAACTAGCAACCGCAAATCAAGCTCAGGAGAGTCATCAGGGCGAGATAGTGGTCACTCGTCATCTTGTATCCTCATGTATTCGGTTCTGCGCACATGGGGCATGTGCATTGCTGTTCCTGTCAGCGGGGCCATCGTATTCAATCGAATGCTTTGGGAAGTCAAAGAAGGGGGTGCGAATTCAGATACACAAACGGGTGATACCTCGCTGTCTGAGCAGGGTAGGGTTCAGAAGATGATGCTTGTCCATGGGTTTCATATCCTGTGGCGAGTTATGGTGGGTGTATCTGCTCTGGGGGGTCTAAGCTCGCTGTTTGTGCGATAGCGTTGTATATCAGAAAGCTTTGAGATAATAAGAAGATTATTTTGCATGTGCCATATTGAAGGAAGAAGTAAAGACACCGAAGGACGAGAGAAAGTCGAGCGATGGTGGGGTAGACCCGACTAGGAAGGAGCGGACCTCCCTCGACTTTTCTCCTTCGAGATTCTCCTTCTACATTCAGCCTTCAGCCTTCAGCAAACTCAAGTCAATGATGAAAGGAGGAACAAGTTCATTCCAAGCAAGCTAACATAACAATAAGAGAAGCTGAATCTCTCACAGATAGTGAGACAGACCAAACTCCTTGACACATCAAACAGAAAATAGCATCATCACAGATAATCGTCATCTCCGACACCAATACATCAAAAGATATTCCCACATGAAGAAACCACATAACAGTTCATACAATACATGACACATATCTCAATGATCCCTCATTCCTCCATCACCATCTTACCCCATTTCTTCTTCACCGGATGGGGAGTCGGCACCCTCTTCAATGGACTGCCGAAGTGCACATCGTCATCGATACACACAAATTCGATCATATCGCCTTCAATAGCATGAACGAGAGACATGAGCTCAACATTGTTGCCTTTGGTGGTATTGACCAGAACGGGTTCGTTGCTTTTGTTCGCAGTATCTTGCTTGTTGGAGGTTGTCTTGGACTTGGGAATGATGACCTTGAGCAGGCTGTTGAAGCTGACCTTCTTGGCCATGGCGGATTCGGTGGTTAGTTGAATGAGTTGGATGGATGTGTGTGATGTATGTGACGTGTGTTTGGGAGGATTCGTAGTTCGATCAAAGAGATTTCAAAGTGTGTTTGCAAAGAGTAACTAAGGCAGCTAGAATGGTGTGTTCGCAAGAGCAAGTAGAGGACTGAAAGCAGATGAATGAGGGTTGGAAGAAAGAAAGAAGAGGAGGAGCGAGGAAGGGGAGAGGGAGACCTTTTATAGTCCGCCGGTGACTCTACGATCTATATCACACATACCTCATCTAGATGATCTCAGCCCTCTCATCCAATCCTCGAGAGTCTTCCCCTGTCCCGTTTCATGGAACGGGGTGGCTCAGCCGCGCCAAAATAGACGCAAACTGTAATGCTGACAACAGTATACCCCTGCCTACAAGTATACACTGCTCCCATTCGAGTTAGCCAGAACTTTGGCTTGACTCAACACCTTCGATTGCAACACGATGACCTCGAGAGCAGTGAGCACTTGGACTCCTACTGCTCACAACGACGTATTGTCACTTTCCGTAAGTGGCTCAGGGATGAGTCAACGAGTGATGCTCGTAGTGATGAGATAATGGAGTCGCGAGGACGAGGGAGTCGCAGCGGGTGAACAAGGCAACTGGAGGAGAGGGATCCATGGATGGTGAAATGATCATGTACTAGTCTCGCTTGCTCATTATGGACGGAAAGTTCTCGGTGTTCCGGATCCGAAGCCTTCAGGCAGATTTGCTGTACGGTCTATGGCTGATCATGTCATGCTGTCGATACTCCCCCGCCGTAGAGTCCATTGCAAGGCTAATATGATGTTGGTGGCGCTGGACCCGAAAGAAGATGTTGTTGGAACCTATTCACCTTGGAATTGTTCCACTAACCTGAGAGGTATCTCTTTTGATGAGGTGGAGCTGACTAGATGACCTAATTAGAGGGGATAGCGTATTAAGAGATTTTTTGTGGTTACGAACAGGATTGTTGAGATGGTACTGCTCATATTACGGGATGGAAAAGTAATTTGGCTATGATGAGGTTATTTTCTGCATAGATCGACCAAGATCGGAGGGCCCTTTAGGAGTGGCTGCCAAATTTAGGTTTCTACTCCGTACTTCGGACTCGATCCGGAACCGAAAGTTTATTCCACGAGGATCACCACCTTATCTGATTTTCTTTCTACTTTCTATTGCTTGTCCTTTTTGCAAGGAATCTACAGTAAAATATTAAGCCAGGACAATTAATGTCATTCGGAATCCGGTCAAAGTTCAACCAGACCAAAGTAGGGTCGTGAACACTCCCCAATTATTATAGAAGTAGATACACGAAGAATAGCACTTCCTCAATCACCACGTCCCCTGATTACATCCACTGTTCAATGAGTCAACTCATTTACAGGTTACCCTGACCAGCGTTGGCAACAACGCTGGAGGCAACAGAGGTGTAAGCCGAAGCGGAGGCAATGTTCTTGCCCTCGAAGTCGGAGAGGAAAGAGGTGTTGTCCTCGCTGAAGGTACCGGAGGAGCCGAAGCCGTTGACGACACAGTCACGGCCGAGGTAGGTGGAGCAAGCCTCACCAGCGGTGGCGGAGGGGACAGTGAAGGCCTCACCCTCGTAGGTCTCAAGGACGACATCGACGTTCTGGAAAACGTTGCCCTCAGCCAGGACGTAGCCACCCTCACCGATCTCGAAAGCGTGGCCGGAGTTGTCGTACCAGTAGTTGTTGACGGCGTGGAGGAGGGTGTTGGTCTGGATCTTGGGGGAACGACCGGAGGTGTGGTAGATGTAGTTGCCCTTCATGGTGACCAAGTCGGAGTCACCGTCGAGGTAGATGGCCCAGTAGTGGTAACCATCGCAGGTGGCGGACCAGTCGGAGAGACCGTCGATGTAGTTGTTGGAGAGGGTGACGCGGTTGTCGGCGCTGGTGCCGAGGACGTAGTGCTGGCGACCGATACGAGCAGTCTATCACTTGTTAGTTGACGATCCCCAAGGCAAGATAGATGTAGAATCGAAGAGGATGGAGGCATACAGTAACGTGGTCAATCCAGACCAAGTCGCAGTCATCAAGAGTGATAGCGTCACCACCCCAGACGTACTTGGCGTTGATGTCGGTGACGGCAATGTTCCTGGGGTTGTTAGATGGGGGGTTTTTTGAATTAGAAAGGGGATGACATACTGGATGATGATGTTCTCGGCACCGCTGACGATACGGAGACCCTTACCCTTGATGGCACCCGAGGAGCCCTCACCGATGAGGGACTTGTTGGAGCCGACGGTGATACCGAGGGTACCAGCGTTGTAGCTGCGAGGATTAGAGACAGGCCAAAAGATGAGCCACTGGATGGGAAACCTACTATTCAACGGAGACAGAAGGAGCATCGGGCTCGTAGTTCTCGCACCAGTCATCCTGGTCGATGGCGACCTGGCAAGCAGAGGCGGTACCCCAGGGAGCGCAACCAGTGCCAGTGGTGGTACCCTCGCTGTCGGTGAAGTCGAAGGTCTTGGTCAGGACGATGACACGGGCCTCGTCATCACCGAGGTAGGAGACCAGCTCATCGATGGTGTCGGGGTAGACGGGGGTGGCACTACCACCACCGGTGACGCCCTTGGCGAAACCCTCAGCAGAGCCGGACACGCCGACGGCAGCGGCGGAACCGGCGAAGACAGCGGCAGCAGCGCTGAAGATAGTAGCGTACTTCATGGTGAAGCGTGTAGAACCAGCTATGAGAAAAGAAAGACTAGAGTGAAGGTATAGAGATAGAGGGAAAAGAAAAAGAAGGAATGGGTTGATAGAGAGAAGGATTGATTTCGGATGGGCTTGGGGGTTTATATAGGGAGAGACCTGACTCGACAGGTCGATGGCGGCATCCTAAGATTCTGATAGAGCTTCCCTTCTGGCTCAGGCCCATGCCGGTAAAATTGGACGGGGTGATGGGTGTGAAACGGCCAAGTGCATCTTTGATTAGCAGCCAAGGGCTCTCGAGCAGGACCGTTGATTCCTCTCAGCCAGACCACCGCGCTAAAGTCGGTACTGGCCGAGGAGATGGAATGAGGGGATCCATCACACCGGACCATGGGTGAAATGATAGACATCGATGATAACCAAGATGGGAAGGGGAGGAGAAGCAGTAGCCACATGGTTATCCATCACGACGAGTACGCTGGCCCCTGTTGATGGACAGTGAATACGACGCTCCACCGGTCTGCTGAATCATCGAAGGCCATAGGTGGACCTTGGAGCGATTCGGGGGATTTACGGCGTTTCATGATGTCCGCGCCGGCGCACTTAGTCTCGGTAGTCTAAAGTAGTCCATCCACTCGGGCTGGTGGAGACTGGGCCCGAATTTCTGTAAAGAAGCAATTCCTCCGTCTTGGCGGAGTCTTTGTGGCAATGATAGTCGGGAAAATACCACATTCGACCATCTGGGTGTGATAGATAGAGGGCGATGCGGATGGGAGGAAGGCTGGACGTGCTCGACAGTTAGGGCCGTTCGTCCAGGGTGAAGAACAAGAGGGGGAAGGGGGGAGAGTAGTTTCTGCATCACCATTGCAACCACCTTTCCACTCCCTCCAGGCAGAACTTTTCTTTTCTTCCCCTTCACTGAGACTGTGTTTGTTTCGATTATTAATGGATCCAGATACCTCCCCACGCTGCGGTTTGTATTCGGGTGGGATTAGTGTCGAATGGGAGCAGCTGGAAAAGCCGCGAAAACTAAAAGAAGAAAGGAAAAAAAAAAAAAAAACGATTTTGGCAAGGCGCCAGGAACGCCGCCCAAAGCGGTCCACAGTGGGCCGTCGTCGGAAGTTCGGCGATATCAAGAAAATCCATCGGAGCTCTTTCGAGTTCAGCACACGATCCTAGCCATCCCTATTTAGAAACAGCCGCGATGACTGATGGTTGGGTCATCCGGTCTGAGCGGGTGACTGGTCGTGATCTGATAGAAAATTCTCGGACTTCCGTAGACATCTTCAATCGTGCCGTGTTCGTATCATTCATCAGAGAGAGATGAGGTGACGTTGCCCCCTGTCCACCATTCCTCCGGTATGCACACTACGACTGAGACATTCCCGTTAAGCTTGGCTTCGGCGGTGTCTTGGCTCATCAAGCTTCGAAGCTGTAGAAGGAGCTTATTCTTCCCGAAAGAAGGTACCTAATCAGACAACATGGGGAGGCCGTTATATTAACCCCGTCCATGGGTGGCCAGTCAAGCCCGTCTCGGCGTCTAGACTCCCATGAGCCACCGTTTGGTGCCACTTCTCATTCGATGAGGTCCATATCATCGGCGAGCTAGAGCTACGCCAATGTTATCAGACTCTTGGTTGACAGCCTGTCGATAGGGGGGGGGGTAGATTCTTGTTTATTTTCCCCGATATCACTTAACCAGAATCAGAAACTTGCCCGACTCCTGCCGTGTTTAATTCCCATGGACTGCCTCGATCATGGATATAGGTTCCGCATTAAGTGTGGCGTCTTTTCGCATTGGCTGATTCTGGGGCTGAGTGGTAAACCCCGCTTTTTGCAGCTTCTCGAGCTGACAAGTGAAAGTACCACCAGCATAGTGAGATGTTACAGACAGGTGCGTTGGTGGAAAAAATAATTGATCAAGGGGTTACGCGGAAGCACCGGAAGAGACTGGCCTGGTGGTAGCCTGGCCATCACTGTAATTTCATATCAAATTTTCACAGCAGTGGTCCTTTTACTCGGAGGCATATCATGGGACACCTTTCAAATGAAGGAGTCGATACAAGCCGTGTTGGGATGCATTGATTGAGTTCATTATGCAGAGGTCACCAGTAAAGCCAAAGTCGGAGATAGATATCCGCATGGCGGGTGAGGATTCATGCAGGAGTGATATAGATTCGTCATCCTCATGCCGCACCGGCATTTCTTGCATGACCCAAGGACCACCGGTGCAGACTACTGCAGTGTGATCAAGAGCGGGTTATGCATATTTCCACCATCAAGCGCGAAGGACGCAGGCTTGTGTTGCTAAACACTCGGATTCTTCCTCTTCGGGCGGAGAACGGTGCAGGGGCCAAGACAGGAATAGCGTGGGTGCCTTCCTGCTGACTTGGCTGCCTTACAATTTGTGGCCTTGAGGCCTTGAGGCCTTGGGGCCTGATTGCCTAAGTGCCTGATAATTGGAGCCTTGATGCCTTTCTGCCTCGGGCATCAATGTGTCCTTTATGCCTGATATTCCAGGCCTCAATATTCTGCCTCCTAGCCTGAGGCATGAACAAGGACTGTCGGAACGGCAAATGATTTCGGCTCCATTTCCCCTTTGGGACATTGCCTGTTGGCCGAGCATGCTCGAATCACACGGACGTAAGAAAGGCCGGTGGACCTCAATGGGTCTGTAAAGAATACAATTCCACTGTTTCTAGCCCAGCCTATGCTGTTTGGCCACTGTCTATGCCGATTGCTTCTGATTCAGGGTCGCTGGGTGGAATTATATTCAATCCAGTGCGTCGCCGTGTATCCCCGACGCTTGCAATTAGCCTTTGCCTGATTGGCCGACGGGTGCTGAGTCAGCCAATTGCCGGCCGCCAGACCCGAGGTTACCTTGAGCTGCCAAAGGCGACAAAACATCGCCAGAACCGATCGACTTCAACTTCCTCGTGCCTCCCTTGGTCCTCGTTTGTCGTTGCCGCTGGCTGGCTGCTCTTCTCCAGGCCTCTCTCCTCTCATCCCCCCGCAATCGTCGACGCTCCTTCGTCTCATTGACCTTTCCATACTGCGCGTATCCCATTTTTCGCCAACTCTCCCATCTCTCGCCCCCGATCGACCTTGATCTTCCTTTCAACCGCCCATCATGTCTGCCCTTCGCACGACCTCGCGCCTGTTCGCTTCCTCGAAGCCGCTGTTTCGCCCAGCCGCCTTTGCTCGCTCCTATGCGACTGTTGACGCCCTCTCCCAGGTGAGCGCAAGCGGCCACGCGAGCAGCAAGACCATCCCCGAATCTAAGACTTCGAATGTTCAGGATCCCACCCCCTCCGACCAACCCCGGACCAAGACCTTCCATGTCTACCGCTGGAACCCCGATCAGCCCACCGAGAAGCCTAAGATGCAGTCTTACTCGCTGGACCTGAACAAGACCGGCCCCATGATGCTGGATGCGCTGATCCGCATCAAGAACGAGATGGACCCCACCCTGACTTTCCGGAGAAGTTGCAGAGAGGGTATCTGCGGTAGCTGTGCGATGAACATCGATGGTGTCAACACCCTGGCCTGCTTGTGTATGTTGTCCTGGACTGCCCACTGCCATGTCCCGGCTCGGTGGCGCTGACCCTCCCTGTACAGGCCGCATCCCCACCGACACCACCAAGGAGTCTCGCATCTACCCCCTGCCTCACACCTACGTCGTCAAGGATTTGGTTCCCGATTTGACCTACTTCTACAAGCAATACAAGTCGATCAAGCCCTACCTGCAGCGCGAGACCAAGACCGAGGATGTAAGTATCCCCCCCCCAACCTGTGGCGCGATGCCGGGTGTCTGACACTGTCTGCAGGGTCTTGAGTACCGCCAGAGCCCCGAGGAGCGTAAGAAGCTGGACGGTCTCTACGAGTGCATTCTGTGCGCCTGCTGCTCGACCTCCTGCCCCTCGTACTGGTGGAACAGCGAGGAGTACCTGGGACCCGCCATCCTGCTCCAGTCCTACCGTTGGTTGGCCGATTCCCGTGACGAGAAGACCGCCGAGCGCAAGGCCGCCCTGGACAACAGCATGAGCGTGTACCGTTGCCACACCATTCTCAACTGCTCGCGGACCTGCCCCAAGGGTCTGAACCCCGCCCGCGCCATCGCCGAGATCAAGAAGATGATGGCTTCCCACTAGAGAAATGACACGAGATAAAAGAAAAGAACTGCTTTCTCTTCCTGCATTATGTCTTGTGTGATCGGTTTTCCCCCCACCCCCATTCTTCCTCTTCCCTTTTTCTGGTTATTTCGTTGTGTCCGAGCTTTATTCCCTCCGTCTCCGAGGTCTTTCATGTTGGATGTTTCAATAGGTGTAAATTGTGAATGTGATTTATAGCCATGGCGGTCAGCCAGCCATCAATCGAGGTATATACTATAACTATATCTTAATGCTGTTGCGAGGTACTAGGTATGGGGTAGATTTGAAATCCCTGCGGGGTGATTCGGCTAGATCTGACTCCAGCGGAGAGTGGAACGCACAACAAACCCAACACAACCGTCAGATACCCTCGGATTTTTCGCAAACCTGCACCTACCTACCTTCCCGGTTCTTCCTGCGAAGTATCTCACTCGCAACTGTATGTTTCCCAACTCGCTTATGCCGGTAAATCTATACCAGACTTCTTGTCTGCACACATAGTAGTACTCGTATATTGTAAATTGAAGATTTCCCCGCGGGTCAGGGGATTCAAATAAGTGGATCTTCACTTCACCCTGCCTATCTTGCCTTTGTACGCTTTGAAGTCATCGTCGAATCGCGTAGAGCTTGATTGGGAAATGTACAATGTTGTTGGTTTTATTATTTAAATGAGTTCATAACGGAACTTTGGGTTGGGATTTCTAATGGTCTAATCGTTGTGTCTACGATAAGGATTATGGTGTCGATATATATATCCGCTTCCGCACTGTTCTTTGATTTCGTTTGATAAATCCGAATCAGATTGAATTGATTGCGGGAATAAAAGAACTTCTGATAGTTCTCGATAGCTAGGGCTGAGAAGCGTAGTATCTTTCTGCAATATGACGTCCTATATGCAAGTGATGCAGCTATCAATATTCTTGGCTATGTCTAGATACCCCTAGCATAATTCTCCAAGTAATTCGCCGTAGCCTCATCTATCAAAGTAGGATATCAGATGACTGATGCGACTTAACACTAGGGAGGAACGATTGACTTACATCTGTTGACGCCATAATCTCGGTTCAGCTCGACATATGCTGGTGGATGCTGCGGTAGAAAACACACGTGGTGGTTAGCTTTGCATGGACTATCTCATTCTAACATAGTGTGCTTACCGTGGAGTCCGCCCCGTCAGCCAGCCACTGTTGGATGATCTGTGCATCCTCGGCCGTGTGTTTCCACGTACCAGCGAGGATATTGATAGCATCCCCGAATCGGATCAAGGATTCTTCTCCCATGTCTTCAAGCTCGGCTCGTGTGCGTCGGATAATCTCCAATTCAGCTTCCAACGCATGCTTCTCTCGTGTGCGGTTGTGAATCTTGGTTTCGGTTGCTGGGATAGACAGACGCGTTAGTACTATAGTAGTATTCATGGAAAGGAAAAGATGGTTACCTATGAGGGCTCCAGTAAGGCCAACGATGGCGAGAAATGAGACACCAGCAAGGATAATACCGCCGATCTAATATGAATGAATACAGTAATCAGCATATCGTTTCGACCACGAAGCTGCATGCAATCTTCGAGTATCATACCTTCATGTATATTCCAACCTTTGGGAAAAATTTCCCCACATCTTGAATTAGATCACCAACGTCATAAAGTATTTCGAAAACTTGCAGAGAAGTTGTGAGAGAATCCAATCTTTTGTGGAGACTTTGCAGTTCCTGCTCAAGTGCTTGGATTTGATCGGTAATCTCTCCCTCTCTGTCCTTTGCCCAGGTGGAGAAGGTAGCCACAAATGCAGCGAACTCGTCCCTCAAAGTGTAGAATCGATTTTTGATCCCAGTAGCACTTTCTTCAAAACCAGCGGCTCTCTATAGAGAATAGGTCAGACATCTATGCGAGGAGACGGGACCTAAGAAGGATATTTATTGTACTTACAGTGATAAACGACTGAATAAGAGATCTCCGAATGTCGATAGGAATGCTGTTATCAGCGCAGAACTTAACGACCGTGGCATCAAAGTCTTCACGCAACACATTAGAAACCAAAACAAGAATGAATAAATCAACCAAACATCAAACACGTACTTTGAGCAGAAGCGCTGATGGAAGCTGCCAGATCCCTGCTATCGGAGAGAGTTCGCAGGTATGACTGGGAGTGCAATTCTTGTCAGCAAAGCATTTCTCAATTGCCAAATAAGAATCAACCCAAGAATAAGAAAACACAACAGTCGCACAAACCTGCTGTAGGCGAATAATTTCCGGCTGGAATCCGGAATGGTGAATGTGGTCAATCTGCGCTACTTTCAAATGCAGCTGATGGAAGATATCCGCGATTTCTTTGGTCGCCTGCGTGGCTTCACTCCCTGCTTCTTGCAAACGAGTCTTCCCTCCCTCCGAGCAATAGGTTTGACCGCAGCCGATGCTGAAGTCCCTCTTCTGCTGTTCAGTTTCGAGCGGCCAGTGGTCATCGGCGCCATCCACCAGGATGTCCAGCTCCTCTTCGGAGAGGTGCTGGCTGGCTTCGATGACCTTTTCTGGGGTTGGGTTGTCCCCAATTAGGTCTTCGAGCTTTTTCGCAATATCATCGTATGAAGGAGGGGAACTGCCGGGAGTATAAGCAGGTGGGATTTCGGTCATGATTGGTCTTTTTATTTTCAGAAGAAGCTAAAAGAGAGAGAGAGAGAGAGAGGCTGTGCCTGAGTCGCAATCTTCAACAATGCCAGTGGCCAGAAAAAAGAGAAATGTTCGCATAACCGACTGATATGATTATGCTGGACCATCTCCATCGGCATCCCCGTTTCTCGACCCCTCCATTGACGCATGTCGTACAGGAAATGAGCTGGTCTTGCCCCGCATGTGGCGAGGTGAGTTGCAAAGAAGAGGGGAAATCCCGCAGCTGCAGGAAGGAACAAGGATGTGCGCCCCGTGAAATGCACCCGCGGACAAGTCCGACGTCCCCGAAACATTCTTATTTACCAGTCGCATCTGGCTACCAGAGCTGAGAAAAACCATCAATCACTTGGAATTTCTTGCCACTTGAGTTCAGTTGAATCTACTACCACCACCCTCCGAGAAAATATGCCTGCTGAAGCCAATGCACCCGCACCAGCCGACATGCTGGCCGCGTTCCACCAGCATCTCAAATCGCGCAGTGCTACAGGAAAACCCCCCCGGTATTCCGTGCTGCTCAGGTCACCAAAGGTGGATCTCTTGCTCCGCTCACGTCTGGCATACGTTGTCAATGGCTCGCCGGCGTGGAAGACCGACCTCCTCCGAGACCCTCAGACTGCAGCTGAGGAAGCTGTACACGCCATTGAGATGAATATTGCCATCTTTGGTGTGACCATTATTCTATTTGTTTGGAGTGACGTCCTTAATGGCACCAATTATGCAGCTGCTTTGGATCCCATCGCGGAGGTTTGTGCACTCTTCTTTGATCGATGACGAATACTCAAACTAATGGCATTCCCCACCCAGGAAGTGTTCGAGATTCTATTCGATAGCACCGACGTCGCTTTCAAGATTGCGAAATACGGAGAAGGTACGCAACCAACCCTTCAAGACCATAAGCATCATGTTCTAGTCTTGACTATTCTCAGGTTTCGCCGACGAAATCGCCACTTTCTCGGCCAATACCAACCTCACCGCAGCACAACGCACCGCCAAAATCCAGGGCTATCTCACCGTAAGCCATCTGAGTGCACATCGATATAGGGCAAAGCACTGATCCCATTCAATGTCTTAGGACGTCCGAGCGCACGAAAATGACGCGCGAACCATGTTAACTCGTCTCACCACCAAGAGCGATAACTTCGTGGCCGCCTGGGTGGCAGTTGGCCAAGAGAGCTCCAGAAACGTCGGACAGGATCTTCTCGATGCCGAAGATCTACGTATTGAATTTGTCGCAAACGTGGGCATCCAGGCCCGTACCTGGAACACGACGGTGGTGGATTCCCGGATGATTGAATCCATGTTGCAAATGGCAATTACTATGGTGGTAAGTAATTCCAACCTCATGTACCTCAGCTAGCCAGCTAGTCTATGATTCGAGTCTGACGTGCTTGCAAGGAATATCCCTCATTCATGCAAACTAGCCTTGATCGGGCAGTGGAACACTGTGAGAACTATTCAACTCGTCATAGCATTCTTCACGCAAAGCTAACCCTACTGAAACCAACCAGACACAGCGAACGCGTTGCATATGAGAGCCTTTGCAGACAAGTTGACAGAATGGTTGGACGAGAATGAAATCGACAGAGATATTCTAGACTCCTAAGCAAGCACATGCCGGGCGCGCTAACAGATGCAGCTCGCAGCTCCATCTCTTTCAGCTTTAGGAATTAGCGTCGCAGTGCCTATGGAGATCAGCCAGCCACATACGTCATGTTAATTTATCACTTGGTTATTTTCGTAACATGGAGAAGAGGGGTATCAGCTAAATTGAGCAGCACTTGCACAGCAGAAACGTGTAACATCATCCTCTTAGCTGTAATGCATCCCAAACAACCACAGCTGAATAGATGCGGGGAATGCAGTAGATAAGTCGTAGCCATTAATGTCTAGACCACAGACATCACTATAAGCAAACCCACAAAAGTAATTCTGATTGGACAATGGTGTTTGAATGCCGGGAATGTGCAGGGGAATGATTGGTGGGATGATATAGTGCATCCAGCCCCATGCATAGACTAAACCCTCCGAGCGAGCTCAGCGTGGCGAATATCTGACCATGCAGATGCAGATCCATAACGCATGAATGGTATCATTATTGCACTTGCATGAACAGGGGGTTTCCCCTCTTCATCTGAAGTGGAGATGGCCGAGTACGTGAGTGAGGGGTTGGACTTTCCCAGACACGTAGATCCGAATCTATCTCTATATAACATGATCTCAAACCTCGAGTAAAGGACATACCCAACAGCAGAATCATCTCTTGGCAATTCTTCTATCCTCAAGTTGTTGAACACCAACCACCATGGCAACCATCGCTTCTGAGCCCATCGACCCTCCCTCTCTCAACCCCAAGTCATCCTCCCCTACCTACGATGAAGTCGCAGCAAAGGTTGAGCGTCTGGTGGGTAGCGATCCGACGCCTCGGAAATATGTCGATGTCGTGGAGCATCTCACAGCCGAGGAGGTCGATATCTTGATGACTGGCGTCGACAAGATCAAGCCTATCGCGGACGAGGAAGAGGCAGCGGCCTATACGACGGGAGCAGCCAAGACGCTGGTCTCTGATGAGTGTATTGAATACCTCCGGCTGGCGTCCAATGCGGCGGTGGATGCGGCGAACGAGATCGAAAGGGTATTTGTGGATTTGCAGTTGAAGATTGCGCAGATTGATATTATTCATCACTCCGGTTTTCAGGACGAGCTTATTGAGCATGAGAGGGTTAGTTGGGGAAGACCCACGTACTAGATTGTTGGTTATACTGAGGTTGTTTAGCTGTATCGCCGCATTCTTGCCGAGAGCAGGGATCTGGCAACTGATCTCGCTGTTCATGGCGATCGTAAGAAAGTCAGCATCCGATACTTTATACGTCTGTGCTAACGAGATCACTCCCACGTTAGGTTTCGATCTCCTGATAATTGAGTTCTGCAGGGATCTGACTATTCCAATCGACGTGCGCAAAACCATCATCAATGGCTTCATTTCTGTACGTCACTCTTCGACGTCTATTCTATGATGCACAACTGATCGCTCTCATGACCAGGACATGGAAAAAGCCCAAAAGGACGCACGGGAGGTAGAGGACCGATTTGACGAGTTAAGAATCAGCTTCACCTCTTTCGTCGCGAAATTTTCTTCCTGGGCCAAGGAAAGAGAGACCGAGTTGAATGAGGAGATGAAGCAAGTGCTTGAGGAGCTCGAGGACCTGAACGAACAACTACAGTCCCACGTCAATGGACTTCTCTTGACCGCAGGTGTTGTAGGGGTTTCAACGGTTGTGTTCGGCCTGGCATTTGCCTTTGGGCCTATTGGCTTTTTCATCGGGGTAAGTCTACCATCATGATTCATTGCATGCCCAACTGACCATCTGTACTAGATCGGTGGCTGGATCGCGACCGGTGTGGCTGGCGCCGCTGCTACCGCGGCGCTTTTGGTGAAGAAAACCCGTCAGTATTTACCCACATCATGTGAAAACACATCGAAACTGACGGCATCCAGGTGTTGAGAGGCAAATCCGTGACAAGGAAGCGCAACGGGACCGACTGGAGCAGGAGTTGGAAGATATCCAACAGGCACGCACCAGGCTGGTCGATCTCGGCCACCACCGGCTAGATCTTTTCCGTGACAATGTCAACGTGTTGAGGTCCATCTGGACGACTGTGGCCGTGGATGCCCGGATCATTGCTAGGTGGCTGGAGGGGTCCCTGGATATGGTGGTAAGTAAGGAATCTGTGATTGATTTTGCCCGATGCTGAATTCTCTGTTAGATCTGGCCGCCAGCAATGGAGTCTTCCCTGGTAGAAGGGAACTCGGTTTGTAAGTGGTGTTCTCTTTGATTATTTGAAGAGTGAAGCTGACATTGAGTAGACAAAACCATGGCTGGATATCTTAAGGATTATGCCAGAGGCATTTCCAGCTGATCTTGCAACGGAGAGCCCAGTGATTTGGAATTTGGCAGACTGAAAGTCGGGAATGGACTGGAGATCGCAGAGTATTTGTTTCTGAAGAAGGTAGATGGCCAGTGAGATGGGTTACAAAGAAGCGAGAGGATCAGGTGATGCCCATTCACCAATAATTTCCCAATGTAGCAGGAGCGCCTACTAGCAAACAAGTACACGAGAAAACAGCATGTCGTTGACATCCATCCACCCCTACGAAGTATAAAACAATTAAATCTCTACCAAAGAAACAAAAATCAAGGATACCTCCCCCCCGACCCCAACAAATCAATACACCCCTCCACAGCAATCTGCATCCTCTCCGTCGCCTCCTCAATCAACCCCGTCATCCCCTTCCCCTTCCCTTCCGTAACAACCCTCACCCACTCATTATTCAACACCTTATTAATATTCACCTTACTCACCCCGGCCTCAATACACCTCCCAAAAATCTCCCTATCAAACGGATCCGCCCCATGCAACACCAACCTGACCCTCCCCCCAACCCTCTCCCTAATCCCCTCCAACCGCTCATACTCCAACCTCACCCCCCTGGGCCCATAACTCCCATGCACGTTCCCAAACGCCGGCGCCAACCAATCAATCCCGGTATCCACAAACTCCTCACTCTCCTCCGGCGTCGTTAACACACCCTCCAAATCAACCGTATCTTCAATCCCGTCCTCCCCGCCTTCAATCCTCCCCGGTTCGGCCTCCGTCGCAATGCCCCGCTCATTGCAATACAATACAAGTTCCCGGGTTAACGCGAGGTTCTCGGCCTTCTCGTAATGGGACATGTCGATCATGATGCTGTCGAACCCGGGGGTGATGTTCGCTGCTTGTCGGATGATTTCGGGTGTTTGGGCGTGGTCCAGGTGTACGGTTATGGGGACGCTGGCGTTGCGGGCGGCTTCGGCGGCGGCGTGCACGAGGATGCCTGATGCGTAGTGGATGGCCCATGGGAAGAGGAGGATCATGGCGGGTGAGCGGAGTTTCTCGGCTGCGCGGACGGTCGCGAGGATGCCTTCCAGGTTGTAGCAGCACATTGCGGGCACGCCGTATTTGTTTTCGTAGGCGTGGTTGAGAATGGGGATGGCGCGGTTGGTTTGGAGGGGCATTTTGGTGGTGTGGCTGTGGTGGTGTGAGGAGGAGTGGAAGATGGGAGCGATTGGTTTTGGAAGTGGGATTGATGTGAGTGAGTGGTTTGGTGAGGGAGGTAGTTATGCGGTCTTATAGTTGTTATATGGATGGTGGACGAGGGATGACTGACTCCACCGGACTGCACCCGGAGTTACTCCGATACATATGAGATCATCGCTTAAGATGAATTTCCTGATACAGAATTGCGTGGACTAGATAGTCTACGGATATACACCGATCACGCTGGTACTCCCCTCTCGTCCGAGTCCCTTCCCCTTCGCCATCAATAAGACGCTCAGCGCTGCATTGCCCAGGTGGACCGGACAGTGCAGATCCCGCGCTTTCTGCACCACCCTTTCCAACCGACTCACTACCTCGTCTATAGTTTCTGTCCCGGCAGGCGCCTGCGCCCCGATTTTCCCCTCGATCATTTCCAATCCTCTTGTGACAAATACCTTGCTTCCGCCTGCTGCGTCACTGACCAATTCAAAGAATTGTGCCATATCGACGCCCAGTGAGCGCGCAAAGGCGATGGCCTCTGCAGCCGCGACAAGGTTGACGCCCTGCATCAGGTCGAGTACCAATTGCGTTGCAGTTTCGGGATCCCCCTTTGCTGAAGAAGTATCGACGTCTTTGATCGGGTGCGGGTAATACTGGCGGACCATGGCAGAGTCGTCCTTGGGGCCGTAGCCCTGCAGGAGAGCAGAGAGATAGATCTGCTCTGCCGTGGCACAGAGCGGAATAGGAAAGTGGCTCTGACGGGCTGATGTAGTGATGATTCCCTATTGATGTTAGTACTTATGCTAATAAAAGAGAATTGAGAAACCTACAGCATCCTTCAGGATGATCGTCAATGCGCTTGCCCCAGGATTCCAGTCCTCTTCCACCATCCGCGGAAAACGGTTCTCATGCATCCATGTCCACGACTCCGAGCCCTTGATCCGCTCTGCAGTACTTCGTGCGTCTAGTCCCAGCTGCGCTGCCAATCCCATGGCCTCACTGGCACCCAGGATGTGAATGGCAGCCAGCACCTGGTGCACCATTTTCATGTTACTGCCCGCTCCCACACCCCCCGGAACAAGGTAAAGCTTGGTCGGGGCAGACATCTCCTGCAGCAGGTCACGCGCTATTTGTAGGGAAGAATCGGAACCGCCCGCCATGATGGAGAGAGTGCCGTTTGCAGCGCGCATCGCACCTCCAGAGACCGGCGCATCGACGAAGTGGATACCCGTCCGGCCGCGTGAGGCCAGTTCTGCTGCAACTGATTGGGCGTCGGATGCGGCGACTGTAGAACAGAGGAGAAGTGTGGCATTTTGGGGGAGATCTAATTTGTTAGCTTGGGATAATCAATGGCTAGGGACGGACGTGCATTGTACGATGCCCTCATCCCCGAAGAGGACGGCTTGCGCCTGCGGCGCCGAAGCCACCATGCACACGTAGAAGGACTTCCCCTCAGCGGATTCACGCAATGACGAGGCTGGGATGCCCCCCGCTGCTTGGAACCGCTGCACCGAGGCTGGAAACACATCGTAGCCGTAGACGGGGTATCCCTCATGGACGAGGTGGGTGGCCATGCCGAAGCCCATGGCTCCGAGGCCGACAAAGCCAATGGCTGGCTTAGACATCTTCTGGATAACTGGATGGTGTGAATTGAGTGGTGTCGTGATTGTTGTTGCGTGGAGTGACGCCATTTATGGAGGGACTGGATCGCTGTGAAGTCCGAGGTGGAGTGGGATGCCGTGGGGGTCGGAGGTGCTCCGATGCCGTCAAGCTCGCGGAGAACACCATCGGGTTCCGGGTAAAATGGGCTACAGTGAGCCGACTTGGAGTCGGAGACCGTGGTGAATTTTGCCGGTTCATTTGCTCTATCCAGTCTCGGAGCCCGCGCTTTGAGCTCGGGTGATTGCCGGTACAAGGCAGCCGACCGGATAGAACCCTAACGTTGTGACGGATATCAGATGACTCCATAAAGGATGAGTGTTATATGACAATTCTTCCAGCTAAACAGAATGATCTAGTTCACAAGATAGCTTGCTGCAGTCCACTGCTGAGTTTCAAGCAATTTTTAACTATTGCGACCGGCATTGCGTGAGTCCACCTCTCAATCCTTTTCAAATATCAGTGGATCAAGTGACAGGAACATGAAAAGAACGAGCCATGAAGAAGATCAAGTTTTCTCCGTGCCCTAGTCCATCTAAAGTCTTCATATACATCGAGATCCGAGGTCAACCCGGATCTTGCAGTAACCCGATACGCCACCAATAGGTAAGACTGAAGTCCCATGACCGCAGAGTGATCACTCTGTCCTGTATTTGCTGGCACTATCTGCCTTTGCGAATGCGATCTGGTCACCATAAGCCCTGCCTCTAAGCAGACAGCTTATCGAAAAGACTGGAACGGTAGAAGCTCTTGAGGGTGACATCTAATGGATGCGATTGATGAGCCATCTTGTTCAGAGGCAAATGGCCCCATTAGAGAATAAAACGAGGCAAGTATGCCAGAGCATGTCCACCGCAATAGTCGTAATCAACATGAGGTGCTTGGCGAAGCTATGTGAAAAGGTTGTTCGTTCAACCAATCGAGCATGTAGATGATTGTTTTGCATGCATTGTCCCCCTAAAGGACACCAGGACACAACCATCTTCAAACGCATGCCCCCGGCCGGCCAGTGACGAACATCTGACCGAAGCGGGGGCACAGACATACTCCATCCTATAAACAGACGGACGCACTTAAGACTGCTGTAGCTCTGTCTGCTACAGCTGTGCAAGGGCCCAAGTTCGCACCCGGTGCCAGGTCTAATGCCAGGACATTTTCTGTGGTCCAGCCGCATGGAGCCACGGTCGCTGTCGGGCCAGATTTCATGACTAATAGAAATAATTAGTCCACGGTTGAGAGACGAGGAGAATATCACGAACACCGAAGGTCAATCCGAGTGAGTTTTGCCAAAGCATCGTCAACTGACGAGTGAACTTGGCCGTTGAGGCGTGGAAACGCGACTCTTGGGAGTCAACACGCTGAAACCCGGAAAAGATGGATCAAAGCAGCTGAGATGTCAATCTGCGATCACTTGAATATGATTAAGATTGTTTTTTATCACTTTCTCTCCGTGTGCCGGAGGGCAAGGATGGAAGTGTCGTGGGAGGGGAGAGAAGGTGGGAAGTAGTGGGAGGAAAGGGGGCGCAATTAAAAGGAAGCGTCGATCATGTGATGTGAGGAAGGAACGCCGGAGCCTTGTTGCGATTCACTGCCACCCCGAAAATCCGAATGAGATTCCCCCCTTCAACCTTGGAGGAATTACATGGGTGATGAATACTCAAATGGCTGATTCCCAGGATGTTCCGGTCATCACATGAGCACCAAGGCCAAGGGCCTACGTCACAAACATTCCAGTTTGCAAAGACAAACCATATCCATGATCTACATTTTAATTCACTCTGGTACAATCTTGGCTGTGGCAGCGCCCCTCGTATTTTACCTTTCGCTGCCTCAACAGCAACCATCCACTGCCGATCGAAAGTTGCCTTGAAGTCACGAAACAAAGAATGTGCCTGCATCAAGTTCTCCTGGTTAGGCGCAATGTCAGCCTCGTCGCTCCGCAAGCTCAACGGCTGCCACTTCATCTCCACCAATCGCGTGGATATGCCTGCCCAGCATGACCGATGATGTCGATTGCAGCAGGTCAGTGCTGTGCATGCAATCAAACTTGTTCGTGTCCGAGTGGCTAGCAATGTGTTCCAGAAATAACTTAGATGTTGGATCAGACGAGGCTCCGACACAAGGCTGTGGACCTCCCAACTATAAGTACGCGCTGAGAATAGAATGACTGGACCAGTCTGCATTTGCTTACGCTTGAAATTAGTCACTTGTTGAAGTTACCATCCTGATACAATTTCATTGTGCAACCTACCATGGCTGAAAAGACAACTGCTGGTATGCTCTCATTTCTCTCAGAGTACAATTGTGGTCAGCTAACATTTGCAGTGCCGGCCCCTGCTTACGAGGAACAAGGTGAGACCCACGAACTTTCCTCCAGGGAGCCTCCAACGTATATGCAACCTCCTCAAATACAAAATTCTGCTTCTCAATCGCCTCATCTACCTCAACAGACCTTCTATGCTGGCTCACAACACCCGAGCGGTTATAATACCCCGACTCCGCTGTATGCGCTACAAAAAGGCCCGGCGCCTGTCGATTGTCCGGCCTGCGGACAACGGCAGATGACCCGAGTGCAGGCGGAATCGGGAAACACGACCCAGTATGTACATTGTCTCATAATGAAGAATGTAACTGATAATTTCTAGCGCCTGGGCTGCAGTGCTCTGCTGCTGCTTATGCCTTGGATGTATCCCATATATGGCATCATCGCTCAAGGATCAGAATCATTACTGTGGAAATTGCGGTGCGCTGCTGGCGACTTGGCATAATAGTGGGCGGACAGAAGTGCATAAAATAGGCAGGACTTGATGCTGCTTTTCATTCTTCTCTTTTTGGATACCTTGATTTCTTTTCAGTATTTGAACGCACTTTGGAAATAGCTGCTGCGACCATATTTGGACATATTTGATATGATCAAGGACAAGCAAAATGTGATCCACCTTGACAACGAATGATTTACTGGCATTAGCCGGTCTACAAAGAATGCCTATTCAATCAAAGCTCAGAGCTTTATGCTCATGCTACATGCATTGTTAATGAACCACCGAAATTAAGGTTCATCCATGAAACAGAAAAAGGATATTCATCATCTCACAGGATACCACCCAGCAACATACCATCACTCATTCACAATCAAGTCCGCACCACCACACTCGAATGAAACTACCATCCCATACAACCTACCCAGCCTTCCTCTCATATCCACCCCCATCCAACTCCACCACTTCACGACCCCCCAACTCCGCACTCACCCTCTGACCCGATACCTCAGCCATCTTCATCCCAGATCCAGTATCAGCATACAACTCCGCCGAGTCCACACACCCCTCTTGCATCTCCGACACAGCAGGCTTCTGACCCGCCACACAGCCTCCCACAGCAGGTCGTTGTCCATCATGTCCCGAACCATCTGTACCCTGTCCAACTCCATCTCCATCCCTCAGCTTCCGACCCCATCTCCACCACAAAACCCCCAGCACCCCTAACACAGCAACCCGGCAACAGATCCCACCACTATACCCGCAATAACACCACCCGATACCCTCGATCCTAACTTCACACCCACGTTGCCATCCCCTTGTTGTGAAGTAGTCGTCCCTGTCCCCGTCGCAGCCCCAGCCCCAACTCCAGTAACACTCCCACCCCCATCAGGCATACCATAAACATCAAAAGCCGAAAGATTCTGCGATGCAACCTTCCTCCACACCAATCCATCACAAGACCACCCAATACGGGTAACGCATGTATCTTCGCGCCAGAAATCCAAACACCAGGGTCCTTCGGGATCAAAGGAGAATTCGTACCCTTTTTGGTGGTGGATTGGGGTGCAGGGTTGCGGGGTTGTTTCGTGGATGATGGTTGTGCCGGAGGTAGTGGAGGAGTTGCGGAGGGTGAGGGTCCAGGGGGTTACTGGGGGAGGTATGAGGAGGAGGAGGGTGATTAGGATGAGGTGAGGTGGATGGGGGTCATTTTTGAGGGAGGGAGGGTTGGGTTGTTGTTGGGGGTTGGGTGTGAGTAGATGAGGGAGGGAGGGAGGGAGGGAGGGAGTAGGGTTCGGGATATATGGCATTCTCCTACGATTGGGAAGAATTCTACTAAAGGGTCGGTGTGTGTGAATTTGAACACCAAGAGGCTAGTCTCGTATTTTGATGAGGATGTGGGAGATCTTTACTGGAAGGAAACTGGGGTCTTGGTGATGTCGCGAGGAACGGTCTATCGGGATAGTGGCCTGCATTTGACTCAGGGCGGATAGGCTTGGCAGGGAAGAAGGGTCCAGTTGACAGACCCTGACAAGCCGAATAAGTGCCCTATTGGCTGCATTAGAGGAGGTTGCATGTTCTGTTGATGTCTCCATCTTAAAACGCTGATCTTCTAGTCTCGCGGGAAGGATGATTGGCCGTGATAGGCCGAACACGAGCGAATGGGCCCAGGTGGAGACGATCAGCCCTAATGCGTGGACCTTGGTCCTTTCTTTATGACAGGCCTTCAGGGTTGAAGGCATTGTTTCTGATACCGGCCTCGTGGATAGCGAAGTGTCAACAGAGAAAGGACCGCTTAGATAAGGGCGGATCGGATGCATGACGTCAAGGATGTTCCCGGCACCACCACAAAGAGAAGGATTCCCTGTCCTGTCAACAAAGCCCAGAGCTGTTGCTTATGGATGAACCTCAATTCTCCTATGCACAAGTCAGTTATCTCGCACCCATCCCGGTCGGGCGCGAATCGGGAGGTCGCAAGGAGATAAAGAACCATGGCCATGAACGAGTGGTGACGCCAGCGGAACAAGCGGATCACCAAACCTTGATTGCAATTGATTTCATGACTGTACCTTGCTGTCAACATTGAGGCAGAATCCCGCGTCAGCCCAGTTGGAGACGAAAGACGAGAAAGCGCGTTGATGAGGTGGATGGGAGCTGTGCAACAAAGGGTGGGGAAGACTGGAAGGACCCTCTGAAATGCTGCTCGCCGATTCCAACCTGAATGGCTTCACCCCAATTGTTTGGGCCTACCCACTTCCCCTCCTGTCAGAATTAAGCTTCACGGACCAGCCCTGGCTGCCAACCTCCAGCCCATCCAACGTTGCATGCATGTGCGCTCCTCCACGTCATTGCGCTCTTGCTGTCATGACCTTCCGCTGCTCCCGATGCAGTCAGTCCTACCAGCAACCAGGGTTGTTCACCCGCCCGTCCAACTTGTTTCCCTCCTTCTTTATCCTTCTCGCGTCGTATTCCCTCTGCGTCCCGTCCTGTTGTCTTCGTTGTTGGAGTCGTGGGCATCTTCGTTTTGTCTTGTTCAGTCCCATCTGCTGAAATTGTGCGGCCGTTCTTAGTGAGAACCATCTGCTTTGAGGAAGTTCCCGGCAGCAGACTAACAGCGACAGATCATGGCCGCCATTGACCTCCTTGCCCTCGAAGCACGACACCAAGTGATCAAGCGGAGCAACTGGGCTGGCGAGAATCCCGGCGTGGTCCTGGTCTTCTGCATCGTGTTTATTGTCGCCGTGGGCATCATCGCGCTCTTCATCTACCGAAAATGCATGGCACGGAAAGCAGCGCGACAGTCATATGAGGTCGAGCAGAGGTGATCTGCATTTTCGACTGATCCGACCGACAATGTGGTGATACAAGCGGGAGGGGAGGATGGCAACGAAGTGCCCGAGAGGAAGAGAGCAACCTTGGGCTGGCGATTTCTCTTCAACGATTGGGAACCCCGTTTCTTTTCTTTTAATAATGTATTTGTTCTGTCCGTCAAGGATACCCGTTTGCGTTCTGGTGGATCTGGACGGAGACGGATTGCGTTGATTTAATGAGTTGGATGCTGCTGGAATAAGACTGAGTCTTCATTGGATGGAAAGGGAGATATACTGAATACACAATTTCATGATTTACCACGATAAAAAGCGATCATTTGATGTTGAAGAGGGTTATCTAGGTAGAGACGAGGTGGATGAGAGACGCCGCCACCGCGACGATGGGCCTGCTGCATGCAACCAGCGGCTCGCCAATGGTCGGAGGGCATCTGGTCCAGAGAGAGGGTCATCAGGCTCGTATTCGTTTCCATGATCGTCATTCCCCGAATAAGGTTCATGGGGAGCTCCAACGGCCTTAAAGAACAGCCCTATTCATCGGAAGATGAAGAAGAGGGAAGAGGAAAGAAGGAAGACGGAATTGTCCGTAAGTAGTGGTTGATTACCCCGCCAGTAGAATGCCCGCCTTCGTCTCTCTTTCATCCTTCATCCTCGCTGCCTCCCTCAGCACCCTCACCTATCTGGCCTTGCTCCACCGTTGCCTCAAGAATCGGATCAACCATGAGAAAAGTTACGGATCCCTTCCTAGCTCGGAGTCTATCATCATAACCACGATCCCCCCCGAGATCTACACATCGGAATACTATGCTCTCCACGATCGAGCCAGCCGGCGGGTGCCGCGTCAACTCCTCCCTCACCAGAAAGATACCAATATCCTGACAATCTTTCTCCGTCGCAACATGATGGCCTTCGCGAACTTTCCTCAAGCATATATGTTATGGGCGGTCAGTCCGGCCGCGACCCGTCCAACGTTCCATGCATCGCATATCAGTTCCCTGGACTTCAACAAGGGTGATCTCACCTGCGGAATATACCGTGTCTTGGAGCGAACTGCAGACAAAGTCGAGTTTGGAATGACGCACAAAGGCGTCGAGGGGCGATTGGTGTTCCGGCTCTGGGACGAGGACAAGGACGTTGTATTTACCAGCGAAACAGCGATGTGGACACGGATGGACGAGATGCAACGCGCCACAATGCCACTGGAAAACCCGGTGCTGCGCTTCTTTCATGAACTGGCCGCCTGGTGGCTGTTGGATTCCGGGGTCAAGTATTTGGTCGATTGGGACGGAGACACAGACTCGGAACGATTTGCTGGAGGGTTCCTGGACAAAGCCTGGATATCCCATTGTTGCAGATTCGGGGCAGACATGGACAAAAAATCAAGGCAATTGTCGTTTCCTTTGTTTCTGAAGCGGTACTACATATGGTATTTAAATCAGCTCCAAGGTCGACTATGGGGGTTTGTTTGTCTTCCCCGGATAACCTTACTTCTCATACATGAAGTTCCAGTCTATTCAGATCCAATCTATACTGAGAATCGAAACCCAACATGTGCAAGTACATTTACCACCACTTCATTGGCTGCGGCCATGTCGGATGCTTCAGCATTGATACTTGCTTCGAGATGATGAATGCGCTGCGCATCGCCACCCCCCCGCCTTCTCATGAGGTTACTGACGCGCACGACCTATTGCCCCCGTCTTGCCCTACTCCGTGTCTCCAGTGTGAGCGAGAATCCGTCGGAAAAGACACAGACAGTTCGGCCGGATCCAAGAATTCCTACATTAGCCTGGAGGGGTTGGGTGTCAACGCCTTCCAGGTAACCAGCCATATGGAGATGCATCTGAACTCAGAGCATCCTGCTCCTGGTAGCAGCTTCGTGTATGTCGGCCAGCCACCACAACAGTGGCCTGGCCCCGTGCTGTCCTTTGGGACGAGAAGCCTAGAGAGTGACGAAGAAGGGGGCCCTTTTACACCGCTGACTTCCACCCAATCATCCCCGCAGGACTCTACCATTTCATCGATGGACCAGTATGATGACAACTGCGGGTGCCGTCTTCCCCTTCACACCGCGCGTGCTGATCGCGAGAATGCTCGTGGCTGGCAGCCTACATCTTACGAGAGCGAATCAGAGACAGAGCGGGGCGATGATGAGGGTGATTACACTCGTCCGAGTTCTCCTATTGAGCGATCACATCGGCTCAGCCAACCTTTTGAAACCCCAGTGTTTCCCTCCAACACGTATAGTGGCTCAGAGCAACCCCTGCAGCCGAGAGAGGTCCAGATGTCTGTTCGTTTGAGTCCATCTACCCCATTACCGCATCAGGTCAAACGGCCTTATGAATCCCCATTGTCTGTCTCTGACTTGTGCAATGATCCGGAGCCACCACAAAGGCGCCGACCCCTTCAAATATTTACTCCCTTGGATTCTCCTATCCAATCACCGGCACTCCCCGACTCGTGCACAGACTACGAGTTATCCCCGCAGCCGAGATCTGTCCAAATACCTGGTCATTTGAGTCCTTCTTCCCCATTGCCGCATCAGGTCGAACGGCCTTGTGAATCTCCATTGTCTGTCTCCGACTTGTACGATGACCCTGAGCCCGCACAAAGGCCCCGCCCCCTTAAATTATCCAGGTGCTTGGATTCTCCTACCCAGTCACCGACACTATCCAGCTTGTGCAAAGACTCCGAGCCATCTCCACTGCCGAAAATGGCCCAAATGCATTCTGAAGTCCCCACCATGCATCCCCGACCCGTGAAAAAGGATCCGAACCGGGTTATCAGAATGGACTTGGACGTCGAGACCGCGTCAAAAAGGTGTATTCACTCAAACCCGCGGCTAGTGGAGCAGGAAATCACACCACATTCACCACTTCAGCCATTCATCCTGTGTTATGAAGCATCATACGGCAGCCCAGATGCGTGGGGGGAGGCCCTGAGAGCCTTCAGACAGCGGTGCTATGAAAGCCAGCCACCTCCGCGATACAAGAATATGAAGTACGACGCCCCGCTGCGCACAGGGCTCCAGACTTACGGGCCCGACGCTTTCTCGAAAGACTTCTGGAATCAAGAACAAAACAGGGTCGTGGGCTTTTTTTGACCAGCAGAGCTCTTTACTACGGGGTGCAGAGTTTGGTAGATATGTTGGTATATTATAAAAGTGTTGTGAGTAATAGCTCTGCTGGATACAGAGTCTTAATGATGGGCTGGGCCAGCGACACCGCTGTATTGTTTGTTGTGCAGAGTACTGTTTTTCTTAAAGATATCCTACCTTTTCCTTTCCTTTCTTTCCTCTTGTTTCGGGGTTATTGGTGTGATAGTATACTTATCCCAAATTGGACATATTCTCTCTCGAACCAGATTATCCCTTCTTATACTCCGTAGACAAGAGCCCTTAGTAGGTTAGGGTTGATAGCAGTATCACCGCCTAGAGATTCAATACTACTAGAGACTCATGTATAAGCCGGCCCGAGATGACGACGATGATTGCCTTATCCTCGAATAACGAGACAACCCGGGATGCAGACAGTCAATGAATGATAGCGTCTTTTATCTCATCTCACCTCGTCTCATAGTTAGTTTGGGTCGCGAACAGCTCATTCTGGATGCTAGGGGTGGGTTACTGACTGACTATGAGAACATTATTATTTCACCACCCAATTGGCTCGGTTCGATGGATATTAATAATTCCGTGATGTACAGAGTACTATGCTATGAGGAATAGGTGAAGGACCTGAAGGGGTGTGTGCATGCGTGTGTGTGTGTGTGTTCATATAATCCGATCGTATACATGGTACAATAATTATTTATGCAAGTCCGTATGGGAGGAAACTGATATCATTCATTCTTTAAACTAGTCGTTATCAAAGGCCAAAACGGTTGTTATCATTCATAAAGTCGGGTCATTCTGGGTAGGTCAAAGTCATAGTTCCTGGCACTATGGACTCTGGGAATAGAAACGAAGAATAAGGAGGGAGGGAAGGGAGGGAGGGATAGCATTCTACCATCTTGTACGGCATATTGGACATGTTGGATCAAGGTTTCGGCCGAGTGATGAGGCCAGCCAATCGTTCATGCAGGAGCTGTGGATGTTCACGCCGCATTGTTTTTGACACCAGACTAGGTTGTTGGTGTTGGTGTTGGTGTTGTGGTTGTGGTTGGGGTTAGGGTCTTCGAGGAGAGGGAGAATGCATATGCAGCACTCGCCGTCGATGGGTTGACGGGTAATGCCGTGGGTGGTGATCGTTGGTGGAGGGGTTGGAGGAGGGGTGAGGGAGGGAGCAGGTGTAAGTGTGGGTTGGGTTTGTATGATTAGGGCTGGTTCTGGCTGGGAAGGGGTGTCTTGGGGAGTTGATGGAGTGGTGGGGTTGGGAGTCGAGACTTCTGTGTTGCTTGAGTTGGAAGTGCTGCTTGGGCTGGTGGTGCTGGTGGTGCTGGAATTTGGATTGACAGCACGTCGATCGGTAGTAGGAGATGGGGTAGCTGGTGCGCTGGTGGTATTGGTGTCAACGGTGCTGGATACGGAGTTGGAACTGACGGTGGGTTGCTCAGTAGAGAGCGAAGTAGCTGATGTGTTGCTGGCCCTATATGTATCGGCAGAGTTAGATACCGAGGTAGCGTTGACAGCACGTTGTTCAGTAGATGTTGGTGTAGACGGTCCACTGCGGTTGTTGCTGGCATCAGATACGGAGGCCGCATTAGCAGCACGCTGACTTTGCTGATTGTTTGTGGCGTTAGTCTGTGAATCCCCATTTATAGTAGTCGTAGTGCCAATCCGTGGGGTGATATCAACACCTCGTCCACGAGTCCCCTCTCTGCGTGGTGACACCAAATCACCCCTTCGCAATTCATGCACTTGTCCGGTCATCGCAGCGGCATGTACCCCAGAAGCATTCCTTCCTGCTTCCTCTTGTCCCCTGGCAAATCCCATTGCCACGCTTCTCCTCACCAAGCTCTGGGTATCCTGCCTGATACGTTCGGCTTCCCTCTTCGCCCTCTCCTCCCTCTTACGTGCCCTCTTCACCTCCTTCTCAGCAGCCTGCACCTTTCTTGTAAGCTCCGAAATTCTACCCGTTGCATTTGTATCAACATATGCAGGCGGTGGCTGTGGTTGAAGCGGTGATTGGAGCTGTGGTGGGAATTGTAGCTGCGGCTGCCAAGGCGTATACGTCTGAGTCGACTGCCACGAATTATACAGTAAACTCGACTGCCTGGTGGTATTCTGTCCTGTCATGTAGCCACTGACTTGTGAAATCCATGAATTTGCCAAATTGCAAGCCTGGCCCTGATGCCACCTCGTGCAGAGAACAAGTGGAGCCAGGTCATAGAGCAGGCTATCGATACACTGCCCGGCCTGAATCATGCTGGTCCCTTGATCAATGAGGCGGCGTGCCTCATTACGGCTTCTAGCGTTGGTGGGGGCGAGACAACGACGTTTTTGGGAGGGGGCGTGGCCGACACAGTGGGGTTCATCGTCTGGATAGAGCTTAAGAATATCGGAGAGATGACTGTATGAATATCGGGGGGACATGATGATATACCTTTGGGATGTCATGAACAAAGTAGAAAGAAAAGAAAAGCGTGTCGGTCTTAACCACGATGGTGTATTGATTCGATCATCTTTCCGTCTCCCAAACGGTCCTGATGACGGCTTTATACCTCATCGTCCTCTTATGTCCAGCTCCGGCACAAGGCTGTTGAGGCTGTTGTGGCTGTTCTCTACGCGCTCTCCCACTATCGAGGCTGAGCAGCAGGTTGCTGCTAGTCATGATCCCAGTCTCGAGGGGCCGAGACACCATCAACTGGCATGAAACGGGGAGAGTGAGAGCTACTGAGCTGGTGACTCGATCGATTGGCGGTGGGGCTCTTGTTTTGTTTGGCCAGCTGGGATTGGCGCGGCGCCGTCGAAGCGGGGCGGCCGTAGTGGTACTAGCGTGGTCGCCTGGTACCAAAAATACATCCAGCCATACATCCATACGCTACTTGGTCTGATCATCGCGTCATTTTCGGCCCTCCCCAAGATTCTTCCAATTCTTATTATGTCAGACTCGCAGAAAACATGATGCGGTCCTTGCATTGGCCCTGGTATATTTCTACCCAAGTGACCTCCTTGTTGTCACTTCCTGCACTTATAAGAAGAATGAGATTCCGCTGGTGGCCGTCCAATTCCCTCTATTCCCCGTTCCCCGTTCCCACGCCATAGAGTGTGCCGATCTATATCCTATAGAGTATACTTCCCTCCCGTTTCCTCTACCAATCTTCCACAATGAATGACTTTGTCACGAGTCCAGAACGGTAGGCGTCTTGTACCTTTGCAGAGTCTCCCAGCAATGTTCTTTTTGTTTTGCTAACAGCCTTGCAGCCCAAAACGGCACCTCTTATCATTGCCGGCGGAGATCCGGATCCTGATTTATAAGGCGGTGTTCGATAACGAGGTCTGCGAAATCCGACGCACACCGATTCCCGTGTGGTGCCCCGTCGATAACTGCTGGCGCATGGCTCGACGACAGTTTATGGCAGACCAGAATAATCGGAATAGCTGGGACGGGCTCTGCACCCATCCCGGATGCCAGTCAACCCAAGGGCAAGCCATCAGTCGCGACATTTACGTCGGCCACGGCCCACTCATAGCGTCCGGGCACTATCCTTGCCCCCTGTCGCTACAAAGAAACCCGTCGCTTAGTCTCGGCTTCCTTCGCACCTGCCGCCAGGTATATGAGGAGGCAAGAGAATTGCCTTACCGGCAAACCACCTTTTTCACCCAGGAACTGGCCACTTTTGCCAACTTCACTTACTGCTTGAAAACATGGCAGGTCGCGTCCATATCCCATCTTCAAATCCGGATTCCCTTAGTACAGAGCGTGGAGACACACCTGCCTGAATGGAATGAGACCTTCTCTTTGCTCAGCCTAGCCTTCTGCGGCTTATCCAGCATCTCTGTCGAGATTTACTTTCGCTATGCCGAACAGACCTGGAGAGATACGTTCTGGGATGGGGGGCTTCTCGAATTGGACCGCCTGAATTTAAAGGGCATGCGACTGGCTATTTACCAGGGAGAAACGAACCCCCAATCATTTTTCGACTACTCAGCTGGAACGTTAGAATCCAAGCCAGAGAATCAGACGACTTCACTTCCTAACCCCATCAGCTTCCATCATGCCCGGGATACTCTTCGACAACGTGATAGATCGCGCATTGACCCCAACGATACCGGGCGTATCTTTTTCCGTCTGTCACCCAACGACTTCCCTCTATATGTGTGCAACCTCATCCACCTGCTTCCGCAGCGGAACCGCACTGATGCGGAGATCCGGCGCCAGGATAGGCGCCAACGAGAGTACATTTATCATTATGCCTACGCCGAGGATGACTCCGACCACTCGTACCCAATTTTTGGTTTCCAATTCAACGACAACCTCAAGGCAAACAAAGAGGAGATTGCACGAGGACTTGAGAAGCTGCAGCGATCCCGCCAACGATTGCAGCAACAGAGAGCCGGCTCCCCACTACCTTTCAGGCCTAGTCGGAGGGGTGTTTATCCACAGAGCCGAAGGAACAGCCTGGACTATCAACCTGACAACAGTGATGCTTGGGAGGACGCGGAACGTCCCGGAGACTGGAGGCGTCGCTTGGTCCAGGAGGCCTTTGCGCCATTTATGGAATCGTTCCCATTTTCTGCAACCACGAAATATCCGGGACCCCCGAGTACTTGCTTGAACTGCCCCAGAGAGGGCAACTTGACACAGCAATCTTCTGGAATAGATATTGAGAAATAGCTCTACGATGTGTATTTAGCGACCGACTATGTTTCGCTTGTTGTTTAGAAGCCGCGGCGGCGTCAATCCATCCAGCCATTTCCCCAGATAACCCTAAGACAAAGCACCCCCAGAAATTGATCGATGACATCATAGGAGAAATATCTGAAGGCCCCGAGGCCCCCGTCACCGCAAAATTGGGATGCTACCAAACGGTCTCCAACCAACAGCACAGCTGGCCAAGCTCACCTGCTTGGAAGCGCATCGTGAACGGCAATAGTGCGGGGTAGCTTGCGTGCTCGAGGGATTTCCCGTACGTAACGCATTCCGCCGTGGTTGGATGAACATTCCCCTGAGAAGTTACTTAGTCATAACTGCGTCTTGGAGATGTCCTTGACCCCGTAGAAGACTAGAAGCGGAAGAGTGGAACATGTGGAGTGGCCATTGTGGAGTGTCCACGGCGATCGAGACTAGGCTGCTTCGAGCAAGTTTCTCGAGGCCATTGGGATTGCCCCCCGCCTTTTCCATCTTTCTAGATCGTCGCAAAAGCGGATGGCGGGATTTCGGCCACTTTTGCGGTCAGAGAAAACAATGGGTTTCGTCAAGTGGGTGATGGGCGCGTCGACCAGGCCGGGAATCTACAGGGTTTGTGATTCTTTTACTGCTTTGGTTAAAGACGTGCTGTGCGTACCTGGGCGGGGTCGATGGCTGGTCCATCACCCGATCAAAGGCCTGAACCTACAAACGTGCAACGGCCGGCTTGGAGCACGTACTACGGAGTACTTTGTACGTAATTGCCTCATCACGTCGGTGAGATGACCTCGGCCCGAAGGGGTGAGCGTTTTCTCAGTCGGTCTCACAAGGCGAGGAAAGGGTGGGTCTGGTCAGGCAGGGCTGCCTTGGCTGGCCCCTGAGGTTGATGATCTGGACAGTCTGGATTCCTTTTGGGCCTCTCCAGTCTCCAGTCTCTAGGTGTCTCTTTCCATTTGTGGGGTGGGATTGGGATGCCCGTGCTCTGGGCGGGGCGGCGGTTGGGAATTGGGAATTGGTATTGTCACTGTACGGTGACTCTGTGAGACGCAATGTTCTCGGCCATCGTCATCCTGCTCTGTTAAGGCAGTCCACCTGACCGTGCAAGAAGCAGACACCCCAGGCAGCAGCAGCATCGCGAAAAAAAAATGCCTGGGTCTTCCTTAGTCATGCGTCGGAAGGGATGGCCGCGACCGGCCGAGAATGATCTCAACATGACAAAGCCGGGAGATCGTCGACCTTATTCACATCGGAATAGAGCTATCCCTAGCTTTATTCCACTTACCCCTGGATAAAGTAGTCATTCATACGTACACTAAGCTCATCCATTATGACCATCGCTCTACTCATCACCGGAGCTACGGGCAATCAAGGCGGCGCGGTCATCAACGCCCTGCTCGCCCAGGATGCCGATGTCGAGATCCTCGCCGTGACGCGCAACCCGCAGTCAGGAACCTCGCAGAAGCTTGCCGAGAAGTCCCCCAAGATCAAACTGGTCCAGGGCGACCTTGACCACCCGGCACAGATCTTCGAAAATGCAAAGAAACTTACTACCTTGCCTATCTCTGGGGTCTTCAGTGTCCAGGTTATTCCCCATTCACCTCTACTTAGTACCTTGCAGAGGGTAATATGAAGCAGACCCCCATGGCGAAAGGCCAAAGTGTCACCAAGGAAGAACAGCAAGGCAAGGCTTTGATCGACGAGTCCATAAAGCAAGAAGTCAAGCATTTTGTCTACAGCTCCGTCGATCGTGGCGGTGACGCCTCCACTGACAACCCAACCAACATTCCCCACTTTATCAGCAAGCATCGAATCGAGCATCATCTCTTCGAGAAAACCAAGGACGGGGCCATGGATTGGACTGTTCTTCGACCGGTGTTCTTTTTCGATAATCTGGTCCCCGGCTTCGTGGGCAAGGTGAGCGCCACAGCCCTGGATGCCTACCTGCAGGGCAAACCGTTGCAGGGCATCGCTGTCAGCGATATCGGGGTGTTTGCGGCCAAGGCCTTTCTGGAGCCGCAGCGATATAGGAACCAGTGCCTGTCTCTAGCCGGGGATGACATAACGTATGAGCATATGCAGAAAACGTTCAAGGCGAAGACGGGGAAGAATATGCCAACCACATATCGGGTAGTCTGTTACTTGCTGATGTGGATGGTCGGGGACTTACGGATCATGTTCAACTGGTTCTATGAGCATGGATATGGGGCGGATATCCAAGGGCTGAGGAAGATGCATCCTGGATTGAAGAATTTCGAGGCGTGGTTGGAGGAGGATAGTGAGTGGGTGACCAAATGAATGGGAAGAGACTGTCCATGGTGGTGGCTGTGAAAAGTTTCAGATTGGTCGCACGGGTACGTGTAAAGGACCACCAGCTGAGGTGGTGGTACTCCGTTTTCTCTGCCGTGTGGTGGCATGATTCTCTGTATTGATACCGAAGGTTCAACGAGGGTTGTACAACATGAGTCTGGATACCAGCGTCCAGCCAATCCATCTTGCCTATCCATCCTAATCCCATTATTGAGGCGCGTTGCATTGCGTATTTGCCAACAACACGATGCTACACGCCGCCAGCACTTCTCCAGCCATCTGACTCCATCTCCTTCCACCGTCTTCGCCCTCCCCATGCCACTAGCTTAAATACAGCGACGCCCATCCCCAGTCTGCCTTTTCTTCTTTCCTTCTTCCTTCTTCCTTCTGCGCGCTTGTATGTATATGCCCTCTCCAATCCCGTTTTCCTTGTCCATCTTCTTCTCTGATTTTCTTTTCCCCCTCTCACTCCCTTGGCACTGTTACTATCAGGTTATCCATCAGCTCTCCCCTATATATTATATTATATCCAGCAAAGAGGAAGCCCAGGACTGTACGGCCAGGCATGTATTGTGATCATTAGTTCTCCCCTGTATATTAAATCCAGGAATGAAGACGCTCATGGCTGTACGGTCAGGCATGTGTTGTGGTGCTCTATGCTAAATGCCTTTTCTTTTCCTGGGATATATACTGCTTGAGCTTTCTGAGATCCACCAACCACCAATATAGGGAATATCCCAGAACTCGATCATCTCATCCCAAGACAACCGACTTCTGCTAGCAAGGTCTTTCAAAAAACCATCGAGAGGATGAAACAACCCCAAGGCACCAAGCAGAGCGAACTCACCCGGACGATGTGCCAGCCAATCCTTCCGATTCTCGTCTCCTCGTTGTCGGCCGTGCAACATCAAGTGTAGCCCGAGGTGACTATTGTGCCCCATGATTACTATGGAAAGGTGTTAACAGCTTATAGTAACTAATCAATGGATGCCTTTTTTATATCTATAGTGGGTATCGCTACAGACGTCAACAAGCATGTCACCGCTGCCACTGAACCACCGAATCTACCGGTGAAAAGCCATGGTTGGAATCAATGGTGAGTGGCTTCTCAATGCCTGGTGGAAGAATGCATACTAATTTCCAGCCCCCGGCGTCACATCCACTGCTATGAATGTGATCTCCAGAGCCTATCTCCGCAGCATCTCTGCAGCATCCCCGCGCGCGATTATTCACCACATCTACCCATGAATACCTACGAACAAACTCTCCCCGGTTACATCGCTTACAACACTGCAATATGCAGCTTGCATCTCAACAGGATGCACAGACTTCAATGGTGGTCGGGTATGAGGTATGGATTCCGTTGGTGAAGTTTGTTAACACTTCCCAGGGCATGACGTCCTGTTCTTGGAAGCTGCTGGGTTAACGATAAGATAAATCGGTATGTTTCCCCTAGATCTGACTTTCTTGTGAGGGCTGTCGATGCTGATTTTCTTCGTTAAACACCGAATAGCATACCCTGACACGGCAGCGTCATGTCCGGTAGGGGATTTGATGATGATGCGACGAAGACACCAACGCCCATGACAGGCAGTTGGGGACAGCCCAATGTTTGATGCAATGGACCCCACTGCACACGGTATTGGGCTTTCGTGCTCACAGCACAAAAGGGACACTCCTCGCTATCTTCACGGGGTCACATCTGATGTCTGTGACTTTGGATCTCGGAAGACCGAGTCCTTGGGCTTTCCCCTCGCCATAGGGAATGCGTCAAGCTTTACAAAGCAGTACGTCAAATAGAAGATTTAATGTTCGATTAAGAGAGGTACTAACTGGTACCAGTAGACCTGCTGTGCTGTATGGAGCAATAGTGAGAACTACGTGACGGTCATCAGATGGCCAAATCATTATGGGCCCCGGTGTCCCTGGCCATATGGCCTTTCAAACGATGGAGAAAACGGCCACAAGAGACTGTGAGCGAAACCATCCAAAATTATGGGTCCAGCCAAGTGGTTCCTCCAGCACTATCTTGGTGATCCATACCTGGCAAGTTCTTGACGCTTATCCTTCCCCCAACATCCGAATATCAGCATCCTCCTTGTGGCCCTGTCAAAACTACCTCAGATATTCCTCGGCTTTCCAAATTTCTAGCATGTGATGGTGCGGCTCGAAGAGTAGCTTCCGACGATGGCTACCTGGTGCTGATACTCGTAAATGAAGGACCAGAAAGCGGCATTGAACAGGTCGCAACGGTGGGAATTGCAAACACTATTCGAACATAGCGATATCCACTCCTGAGTACGAAGCAGTTAGGTGATGTGCGGGAGACAGCTCTCTATACCGTTTCTTCTATAGTAGGCGCCGACTCAAACCACGGCCTACCGGGAGTGAAAGACCTTTGGTCCCAGCCATGTGCAACTCCTCGCCCCCGACTATGTGCTTTAAAGGGTGATGCAAGTCTCTAGGACTGCAGACTGGGTTTAGTAAGATCCCGCATTCTGTCTATGCCATATCTATCAGACGTGGGGCTCATGCGTGTCATCAATGGTTTTACGGAATCACTAAGAGCAGTCTACGGGGGTCATGATGTGATGCTTTCTCGGGGCTGTCTGCAGCGGCTACTGCGTACTATGCCATATTATGTTCGCTGAGTGACTTCAGTATCCATGGCATCCTTGGGGTCGGAAGTATGTGTCTGCTTACCTTCCGTCCCTGTGCCCGGCTAGCGTACTCACAGCATGTGGGGTTGTCTTCCTAGCGCATAAGTGTAGGCATTCCGACCTCCATGACTCGACCTCTTTGCCTTACTGACCTGAACTATAGCGGAGGGGCTCAGGGTTCAGAATGCGTCATCTCTTTCTACCGCTCTTTGCTATTGTTCCGGCATAGATAAGCCGACCCCCATCTGGAATCCCATGGAAAAGGATGCACCCAGCATTTGAAGCTTACGGTCAAGCACTGTTTATAGCGTCCTCTCCCATACCTGCGTACTCTACGTCTTGCTGAAGCACATTCCTACCAGATCCACATGTCACACATCAATCACAGAGCCCTTCTGCCCCCGAAACTTCTGTGTGGTTGTCATATGTTGTTCGGTTTCTCGAATACCTCAATTCCTCGACTGGTGATCTATGTGACGTCAAACAGTGTGGCAATACAAACCCTACATCCAGAGATACCGATAAATCGCAGTCTCACGACGGAGGTACACCGTTCCCACTTTAGGGATTTGGACACAGGCTTCCAAAAGAATCTGGTTAGTAGTGCTTGGTAGCAGCACAATGAAGTTCTTCGCGGAACCAGTGTACAAGAGGTATTCTTCTTGGGGGTTCCAGTCATCTTTGAGATTCTGCGTGACCCGTTGTGCTCCCGAGGACAGTGCTGGTTTCAGAACGCAAGGCCAAACTCACTTCTCGCAACTCAGAGCAAGAGCGAGAAACTAGTCATTTCGACGAAAATGCTTCCCGGAAGAAGAGATGGTGGAGATGCTTATCCGAGTTTCGAAAGGGTCGCATATGCAACATAATGCAAGGAGGTTCTCTCCTTCCCTGTATTTGTCAAAGCTAACTGTCGTTGTCTTCAGCAAGATGTGCTGAGGCCGCAGGTCCTAGCCCACCATGTTACCTCATGTCACGGCTACGCCTAGAGGATGAACTCGGATTTCTCTTCAAGAAAACACCCTGATATTTCATTATCCCACCCAACGAATAATCTCAACTGCACATGTTTCTTACCTTCTCGGGAGGAGGCAGGAATGTCGACTCCCGAAGGCTCTGTGTTGCACTGTTTTGGATTCTTGATGTATTGGGGCACTCCCTGGGTGCCTAAGGCCTGTCCAAAGCGAAACGTTTCAGTGTTGATCGTTCAGTTAGAGGGTGGCTTTGCAGGAGGGGGGAGTTAGAGCTCGCCCAATTCGAGGCCGAAGATATGTAACCGAAAGGCAAACAGTTTATAAAATGCAATGTGTCGTCCTCTTACGAGTCAGACGCACCGTCCTCTAGACCGACCACCAGAGAGTGAAGCGACAGCAGTCTGAACAACTGGAAGAGCTCAAGGACGATATTAGCAAGGATAAGCTGATGCTCTAATGGGATGCCTTCAGAGTTAATCTCGCTCTTGAACTTTCGAGATACCTGGATTCCTTTGTATGGCATATCCTTTACGGTGGAATTCAACCGGCAATACCCGGACAATGCTGCACATCATGATACTCTCGAATGATACGGCTGCTCCTGACGTTACCAAGTCCACACGAGCATTGATTGGCATGCTGGAATGGATATTGATGCTTTGACGGTCCGCTCCGCAATAAAGTCTTCATGAAGGCACTCAACGAATACAACAGTCCATCCAGAGAAACATTGAACATGAACCGCCATATCTCAAGCTAGACCGGAGGATCTGGAAGAGGGTCGTTGTCAAGTATTCGAGTAACTGACTAACCACTCGTTGCCGGAACATCACATTCGCACTTGCCTCGAGTTCTTGGGACGAATTTCTGAACGAAAAACGCATCATCAAGGCCATGCGATACTAATAGTTGGAACTGGGAAGACCTCTGTTGTCATGGTCTTGGGCTGGTGATTGTTATCGGGTGCTATGGCATTCTACCGTGCCGTGTATCGGAGTCGTGAGATATACCGTCTTTATAGACTCTTCTCGCGGACCATACTATTCTCGCACAGCGTACCATCCGACATGTACTCTTTGACAGACTCATCGTCTTATCACAAATCATCCTATTACTACAACATGCCTAAACGTCAGCAAGGACTCCGAGAACCGATCAAGCAGCGCCGGGAGAACCGACCTTCAGACATCGAAGAAGGAAATAAAAGGAGAGCTCCCACTCTACTTGAAGGTGTTCTCCCGGAAAGATGCGCAAAGACTCACAAGGCTATTATCCACTCTGGTATATCGGAGCCAATGTGATATGTTGGCACATGATTTACCTCCGTCTGTTTCTTCAGAGACCAGCGGTATATCATTTTCGGTCAACTGGTATGAACTCCAGCAGGTTATGAGCCCGGGAGCCCGTTGTGTCCCTTGCCAACACATCTTCACAACAGAAGCAATATATGAGCTTGCAGGCTCGAGTCCGGGTCTGGTCCAACCTGGTAATTCTGTGGACAAGCCGGGGTAGGGCATGATTGAGTCATGACCCGTTTCATTATGGCCTACACGTGAACAGCCGGTTCGAGGGGACGGTGTTGCGACATTATTTCTGTCCATCTGTCTCTAACATGACATTACCAAAGGTTAAAGCAGAGCTTCCCCACGGCCGGATGGAAAACGCGGGAAGACAACACCTCGATTTCAACAATAAGCCAAGGCGCGTCAAAGCTTGAGAGCGATGAGTTGGAGATCATCTCTCGAAGCAGATGGTAGGCGGTTGTCCTGTAATAATCTGGGGTTATCGGACAATTCGCCCTGCCCTGTCCAGATTATAGACATTCATTCCTGATGCCAAGGTTCACGTTCTATCTCTGCTCCTGGGTTTAGCTTCGGTCGTTGTCCGAACTACCCTGGTATATGTCCGAGAGTGTTCGAAAGCTCTGACCTATAAGAAAGCGTCCTGGGTCCTATGTTCCTGGCAAATATCCCCTGTGCTGTGGATGCTGCAACGATCGCGCCGTCTCGCCAGGAAGAGATGAGTTGGCTAGCTAGAAGAGCTAGCTTAAAAGAGGAGTTTAATGCTTTTAGTCTTGAAGGTCACTTGGAGATTCTGTTGGCTTACTTCACTGACTTCAAGTGCACGAAGTATGTGATAACCTGGATGGTGGTAGATGGTCTGCCGAGGCCTAGATGGCGCGTGTCTACCAGTGAGCTTCAAGAGGGCAATACACCATCTGAAGAAGTGGCTGGAAGGGCTTTTACTGGGCTCTTAAGCTGCGTTTTTCAGGAACTCCTAGATGAGGACCCTGAAACAAGGGTTCCTGGTATAGACGTCTAATGAATGAACATGGCGGAGCCGGAAAATGTCAACGCCTCGTCAACGGCTAAAGGCTGACTTAATTATGCCATGCAAGTCAGATGATCTCTTGGACCGACAACATTGGCCAAGTAGTCCGTTGATGAAAGATGTGTGTGGGAATATGAATCTTTGCTGTTTTCGCCAACCAATTCGGTCAACCGTCTTTCGATAACGAATATTGCGGCTTGCCTGCCACCTGTCTTGGAGACTAGGCGAAAAGAAGGGGATATGACAACACTACTGCATCTGTCGTCTCCTGATCTGGTCAAGGAGCGTCTGATATATCTTCGAAGAATCTTGGAGAACACCCAGGGGAGTTCTAGAGTCACATGTCCCCACTGCGCTTTTGCATTCGGTTCGGCATGCTATATAAATGAATGGCATGCGAAAGCTCCCTTATATGTCGAACCTTGCGTCGTCCATGGAGTCATAAGGTCCAAAGCACTATTCCAACCTCTCGCCATCTGCCGGTCTTGGGAAGCTGTGTTGATGACCTGGTCATCGACACTGCTCAGATTGCCGAAATCTGAGGTTGGAATCCTTGTCAACTTTCCATCGTTTCGACAAAGGCTCTCTATTGGTCATGCTGTTTGTTGTTCTCCTGAGAAATCTTCGCCTATATCACGACAAAGCTATGACGGCCCATACAGAGTGGCGGGGTCGCAACTGCTAATTATCATTCTATTGGGCCGATTTTTCCCTGGGACTGCGCTCAAGATTCTCACCGAGCTCTCTTTCTGGGGCCACATGAGTGACCCTTTACTGTTGCAAGATGCAATCTTATTGGGAACACCTACCTAGCCATAACCAATCTAGATGGATGTGAAAGACTTGAGATGCACGCATACTGGCTCGGTCTGGATCCGGAAATGGTCCAGTAAGCCCTGGTACTCGGACCTACTCCGGATTATTGACACCGCAAGATCGTCCCTTGGAGCTGAAAAGCAGCTACTAATTAATCAATGCGGTGGACTGCCGTTGACTGTCTCCAGAGATGATCCGTTGGAGGTCTTGAGGGCCGCCCTTTGTAGCGGCATTTGCGTGTATTGCTATACTCATCGAGCATGGATCAACCCAAGCAACTAACAAGCGGCACTCATTTACCTTAACGGATGATGCACGCCTGTCCACCCTCTGAGGTACTGCTACAAGGCCGTATCTGAAATACAACAGAAGGGTCATCAACCTACTAGTTCAACTCCATACGCAACGCATAGACAAACCGGTGTCTCTATGTACGATGAGAAGGTCGATATACGGTCTGAGTGGTCGAAGTTGACACGAGGGACATGTTAACCGAATATCTCCTCCTAATCAAACTGTGTGCTCCGTGCACTCACTTAAGAATGCGATGAAGCGAAATGGCCTACATGCTCATGGAAGAACCTGAGAGCGGCCGGGGAAACGGTTACCTGTGACAAAGAATCAGTATTCTCTGTGAGAAGTCATCGACGTGGGGATGGTTCCAGTGATCCTTATTCTGGAAAGCGAATTCTCGCCCGGATCCACCAATACATACAGAGTCCAGGAGCCCAACCCGGTAGCTTCACCTGGTTTGCTCCCTTACATGATTCGCTCTTGACACTTGCTTCCTTTTATCATGGCCTGGTTTCCCCATGCACCCCATTCTCAAGATGCTGAGCATCACTGCGGATGTGACAAAGCCATCATCGCTTACTGGTGCAGGAGACTATGAGAATTGGTCAACAGCGGGGATTAATTACCTCAGGATCCAGATTCTGGAGTTTTGCTACAGGAGAATGGATCAACCGCCCACAAACGGGTCAAAAACATATCTCCCGGTCACGGAAATTACTCGAATGGTGGATAGGTCTCAACATAATATGCAAAATGTGAGATTCATGTTAACATGCAATGTATCAACTCCCCGACCAAGGAGGTTGACGAACCGGGACTGACAAAAGTGAAAGGAAGATAAGACAATGACAAGTGTCCAATGGCAATGCCAATGGCAGAGCATGTCAAACGTCGTCATACCGGGCCAAGTGAAACATGGTGTGATGATAAAACAACCGCGCTCTGTTTCAAGACCTTTTGATAATCCGAGGTCTGGAGTCACCGGGGCTCAATTCGTTCTTGGATGATATTTTCTACCCAGAAACAAGGCGGTATAGGCAACACGTATCGTGCAGGAAGTGGCCTTACTGTATCCTAGTATGTTGCCCATGCTACTGTCATGCTCATAGGGGACATCCTGAGTCTCAGGGATGCAAAAGATGGATACAACCTTGAAGCTCGACGTTATTCACGCCCGATGGGTGCATGCTCCACCGGAAACGACATCATTTTTGACTTACACAAGCTCTGCCCTGCGGTATCATCATTGTCAAACAGAAAAAACTAGGAAACTTCGGTTTCCCAAGAATCAGCTGTTTTCATTCCGGGACTAATTCATTAGGGTTCATAAGGTAAGACCAACAATTTATCAAATCAATGATTCTTGATAACTGACAGTCAATGTAAGAGCAGGTACCGTTTACGATCCACGATCTTCGGTTCATCCTCGTCCAGGCCGATTGATCCCGATGCAGAAATGATACTTACTATATCTATCTGCACTTCCATTTTCCTTCCCGGTCGGAGTTCTTTCTCTCTTCATCAGTTCATACCCATGCCATCGCTAAATGAGCTCCTGAAGACCCAATGTACCACCGGAGTCCGGAGTCCGGATTCTAGATGACCGGTGTCTCGCAATAGAGTCTGGATATTGCCGAACATCAAACAGACACAGCATGGCTTGTTCTACCAACAGCAGTTTCTGAGCTCTTCAACCTATTCGGGCTCCAGAATTAAACCAAAGGTCTCTCACCACCATGCCCCACTATCTGATTTTCGAAGGGAACACAGGACTTTATCACAAATAGCAAGTCGGGTGGTCCAACATAACACCACAAGTTGAAGCCACACGATGGGCACTGTATAACCCTGTGCTAGCAGTCTATCATAGCTGGGCACATGTGCATCTCAAAAGACCTTGCTCATCCACTGACCTCACCTTCCGATTGAAGTACAGAGAAAACCAATTCACACGAGCCCATCGTGCATCCAAATCACCTCTCCCAAACGAATCCGGTCATCCTCAGCCACATCTGCAGAAGAACCAAAAGATCCTCGCAATTCCGTCCCAAACCAACTAGTTAAATGCGACATACCACCACCACACGTGTACACCTTAACAGGGGCACAGCCTCTACGTTTCTTTCATGATGGCAAGAACTCAGTCGAGAGGTATTACGCTCTGCCGCCATGCTCCAATACCCTCCACCACCAATTATGATTTCCCAAGCAACCGACGTCCCCGTTCATCCTCAATCCATTACTTCCCCCAAGAACGAGAAAACGAAGCCGGATTTCATTCCAAGAAGAAGAAACGACGCCGTTGCCTTGGAAATGGACAAACCTGAACCACGCCACTTCAGATCGCGTGGTTCCCCTATATGCAAAGCATCCACCATCCAATCCGTTTCTTTACTAAGAATGGCTCCTCATCTTATACCCCTCGCAGAGATTTCGACTGTCACTCTTCTATACAAAGTCAAGCGCCTGATCACGATTGCATCTCGAAAGCCTTCAATGACACGATATCGCTGATCCGCAACGACATCACCAAACCTCAAGACGTCCATCTCTTCTTGAGACTGGTGGAGTGCATGGTGCCATCCACCATGCAGCAGGTCCCGAGCTACTGCAAGAGTGCGACACCCTCATAAGCCACCTAAGACTGTCACAGCTCAGAACATTCCACAGCGCTGTCCAAAGAACAAGGCTTCAGATGGAAAGACCTTGAAATGCAGAGGTCCCACAGAGACATCATCCTCAACGAACAAGACATGCACCGACAGCGCAGCCGGAATCCTTTACAAAGCAGTACTCCAACAGCCACCCCAGACACATCTACCGTGTGTACAAAGGCCGCTTCACCAACGAATACCAACATCGGCGCGTTTTCTTCAACCTAGCCCACATCCTTAACTTTCCACCACCGAACACGTCCATCGATCACGAGAACCACCGGAAAGAGTGGACATGCGTGGCTGTTGGACTTCCCGGGCTCCCTTACGCGTCGTCATGCATACCACCGATATCCACAGGGTTTTCTGGTTGCTTGCCCGTGGAATAATATGGTACCTTCCTTCTCCAAGGGGATATTGTATCAACACCCTGCGTTCCCGGCCGGGATCGTGAAAAAACACGTCTTCACAGACAACACGTTGTCTGAATTCCGGAAGGAAGGAAAACAGCTGTTGGCTGGATATAATAGAGGTTTAGTTCAGATCGGATCCGAGAAGGATCTAGGAAGGACTTTGAGTCTGTCCTCCCTCCCCTCATCTCCTCTCTCCTCCCCTGGTACTCATGTCAGGTGTGGGTGCGCTTGCTTGCTTTCTTGAGTACATTGTCTTGTTCTGAACTCTTCTTCTCTTCTTGTTAGGAGGAGGAAAAGGGTGTGGACGACATCGATAGATGGCTCTTGGCATCATGGTCTTGGGAATCGCCTTACTATCTATCTATCCATCCAGGGACTCTCTAGCGCAGACTTCATCTGTTAGACTGCCGAGCGCAGTGTGGTGTGTGGCTGGCTCTGATTGTTCGTGATGTTGTCGATATTCTTACTTGAATGGCTTAAGACGGTCGGGCGAGTTGAAAGCATTAACGAATCATGGTTGGGATTGGGGCATACTCCCCTCAACCGAAGCTCCTATACTTGTGGGAGATGCTGCCGCCACCGCAACTGGTGCTGGGTACTTCATCCCATCGAGGTATGGATACAGGGTATATGATTGTGATCGAGATGTGATTCATCTCTGTGTGTGTGCGTGTATAGCAAGTGGACTTCCAGGAGTATCCAACCATAGTATATAGCACTGTGATTCAAACGCTATGGTTATATATGATTGAGCGATTATGTCAATCCAATAGCTATGATGGATTATGAAAGACAGAACCGAACCGAACCGAGACCCCGCTGAGATGGTACAGCATAGATGAACATCAGATAGAAAAATGAATCCAAGATGAATAAATGACAGCTGCCTTATTACTCCCTTACCAACCAAATAGAAAATGTAAATGGAATGAAAAAGAGAGAGAGATGCAATTTGCGCGTTCGTCCCAAAGATCCAATTTAGACGAAGTCATACCAACAAACAAAAGAAGCAAACACCCAAACAGGTTGATTAAACAACCACTCCTCGTCGTCTCCAGTATCTCCAGGCAATCAACCAAGCTCCAATAGCTATCCAAACACTCACTGTGCATCCCACGGCCCAGAACCCAAAGCATTTCCAGCCATGGCACTGTCCGTCCGTCGTGCCGTTACCACCATCCGTGGCGTCTTGGTATCCTTGCGAATAAACAAGACCCCAGGCTGCTGCTCCGGCAGCTGGAACCATGGCAACGATGCCCCAGTTTGTGGCAAAGTTCTCGACGCCCCAGACGACGGAGATGATGATAGGTACGAGGGAAAAGGCACTGCCGTAGCCGAGGCCGATCAGTGCGGTGGAAATGTGGGTGAGGCCAGGGTGTTGGAGGGGGAGCGGGGACGAGAGGAGAAGATAGCCGAGGGAGAGGAGAAAGGCAGAGGGGAGGAGGAATGCGAGGCGGGTGAAGGTGGTGCGGTTGCCCGTTGATGTGGGGGAACTGGGACGGTTGCTTTCTAGACTGCTGGGGAAGAGATGGACTGCTGGAGGGGCAAATAGGTCGGAGAGCGAGCCGGTCAAGAGTCGGGCGATGGTTGAGGTCAGCGCAATGGTGGTGACGTGTGTTGACGGCAGACCTGCTGGTGGTGCAGCGTTGGGGGGGTTCGAAATGGGGGTCAATGTTTGGACGATGGTGCCCAGCTAGAAGACAGTTAGTTGAAGGATGGGTTAATAGGTGGCCAACTGGGACATACGTTGTTAATATAAGCCTCTCCTGGCCCAGTAACCAGGAAGAAGCCCGCCGCAAGCCACCACATTGACTTATCCTGGAGGAAGATCCTGGTCTCGTAGTTCAGCAGCCAGTTTTTCTTACGGCGCTCCTCTTCCTCTCTTTCCTTCTCGAGTCTTGCTGCTTCCCGCTCCTCTTCTGACAGCGCCAGTGTTCGATCCCCATCAGATTCAGTGCCATCGTCGGCCTGCGGGAAAGTCCCATAGGCAGCGCCGACTTCGCTTCTGGATCGGAAAAACTCGCTTTCTTCAAGAAGACCACTTCGTTCGAGTTCCTCGACAGCCTCATCGATGTATTTTTCTTCATCTTCATCCACGATGCGAAGGGCAAAAGTGCCGATGATGCCAATGCAGAACAGTAGTATCGCGAGGAACAGGAAGTATCTGTACACATCAACATCACCACGCGTGCCATCTTCAAGCCTCTCATATAGCAAGTAAGTTCCCACTTGGCTCTGCCACATGCCACTAAGGCCAAATCCTGCAATAGGAACAGCCAGCATGATCCCCTTGTGCTTACCCCGACCGAAATTCTTCGCACAGGTTGCGACTGCGGCCAGGTACATACAACTGGTGGCCACACCAATGGCAATGAATGCCACAATCATCACCCAGAACGGCCAACCCTCACCACCTGCATCGGGAGGTGGTCCACTCTTGTAGGCCAGTGCAGCCAAGAAATAGCCTCCACCAAACACGAACCCGGAGAATAAAGCCAGGGGTGACGGGGTGTAACGATCGCAGAGATATCCGAACAACGGGACTGGTAGGTACATGGAGACCTCGGCAGCGATCGCAACAGAATTGACTCGGAGTTGAGTGTAGTGAAGGCGAGTGAGCAACAGAGGCCCATAGAGGGAGAAGGCAGTAATGCTACCAGCTCCCAGGCTAGAGGAAACGTTGATGATCAGTCGATTGTCCACGTTGGTATTATAGACGAAGACTTCCATGCACGGGGGAGCCTACCAGCTGATAACGCCCCAAGCAAAACTGCACACTCGCACCACTTCTTTAGCCATCTTTCTTCGATCCCTTTCTAGTATTTCGTCGACGACATCATTCAAAAGACCGTCGTCATTGTTGGTGGCAGAAAGTCTTGATCCCGGGCGCGATCGGAGGTGTGGCTGCTGCTCGTCCGTCCTGGCCTCGACATCATTTAATAACGGGCGATGGGCGTCAAAGTCTCGCTTGTCGATAGCGGGATCTGGTTGGGACCCTGTCATACTGCTTCCCGTTCTTCAGAATACGACAATGAAGTGATGCAGAGAATTTCAGAGATAATGACACCTCCAGACCAGGGATGACTCAGGTCCGACCAGGGGCAGGGCAATGGCGTGCCTGGCAGAATAATGGGGCGGACTCCGCAAGATGGTTCTCAGCCACCAGACGTAGCAAGGCAGCGGCGAAAAACTCAACCAGGATAAGGATGAAAAGAATGGGAGGGGAGGAGCGCCGGAGACCGTCGGAGTACTGGTCCAGCCTCCCAGACACGACGACTGAAATCAAACCCCTGAGAGACGTGAGGAGGAATGCGGAGAAGAGCTGCTGACGAGCCGATGAGCCAAACCGCGATTAGATAACATGTCCTCACCGCTTATCGCCATATCCACGTGACGTCGGCCCTGGCAGCCTCGGCCCAACGGAGTTTACTGCACTGCGCTTCTACAGCAATCAACGTCCACCGTCGAGTATTAAAAATATTCCATTATCACGTTCCGGTCTAACCCCTGCGCCCCTAGGTATGTACACAAACAAAACTTCTGAATGACACTTCGCGGTTCTGAAAGAGAAGAAAAAAAAAAAGGAAAAGCACGGATTAAAAAGTCCCCGGGAATCGGACCAGTTCCCAGGAGGTATAATCAGTAACACATGTCCGAGAAAGAAAACAAGCCCGAAGAAACCTTGAGAGACCAACCCAATTCGAAGAATAAAAAGCAAAGAGCTGGTTCATACACGCCATGAGAATGTAATGGCTCCCGTGCAGGGGCCTTCTATTATGCTCCCGGCATGGATAGATAAGGCGTCTGCGGTGAGCATCATGCCATGATCGTTCGTCAATATCGTAATGTATGGTGCCGAGTAACAAAGTGCAGTGTCCTCCATCTACCTCTGTCACTGTAATACCGTTCATGTCATCGAGCGTGGGCACGAAGAAGACCCAGCTAACCGGAAATGAAAGAAACAAGCCGCCGGACTCTTTGCTATGCAATTTTGATGCCGTATGCCAGATCTCCGAAGACAGCTTACCATGCAGACAGTGAAGAAAAAAGCAACGCCACCAACTCCTGCTGCAAAGACAGAGGTCAAATGTTAGGGGCATGGTGGGCGAGAAAGAACAACGAAAATCGAATAGCTGCTAGAGGGGAAGGGTATAAGATCCCTTCCAAACCAGAGCCTAGGTCATTGGGGGTTCGGGGTTAGAAGCTGACTTCGCCAGGGTCAGTCTCCAAGACATTCTCGTCCCAATAGCGTTGCGACGAGTCGTGGCGACCAGCGTGTTGGGAACCGAGCGCAATAGCTTCGCCTTCTCCTCTTTCAACGTAATCATCTTGGGTGATTTCCTTCAAAATACGCTGGAAGTACATCCTTAGAGATCGAAGGCCCCGGAGATAGCCGCGGTCGATATCATCCGGATGCTGTGGCGGGCAAGGAGCATCGGGCGATAATTCATCCTCGCCCGTAACGCAATTGGCAAAGTCAACGATCTTCAGCTGCACGTCCGTGTAGCCATCATCGGAGGCCTGACGCTGTAGAGTGTCTCGTATACTGGCCGAGCCCGACTGGCCATTGTTCTGAGACGCCTTATCCGGGGTTGTGGGTTCACCATCGTAGAGGATCAGGAGGCTGCTGGCGTACAGACGATATCGCTTGAGCCTCCGGATCATATTCTCCAACTTGGCCAGCTTTTCGAGAATTGAGGGAATCTTTTTTGCCACGCTTCTATAACTCGCACCGTCGTAAAGAAACCGCGTGAGAGCATCCTGAAATTCTCGCCCGGACTTGAGATCACGCCCAAAATATTTGTCCTCAAAAGAGTATTCTTGCTTTTTGACATTCCACGACTGCATGCCGCATAGACGAACGCCTAGCTGCTGCGATGTAGTTGACTGACACTTGCGTCTCTGGGACTTTCGTTTCTTCTCATCGGCTTCGATCCCATACTGACGAGTCCCCATCTTCAAATCTAACACACAGGGCTTGTTCATGCCTGCGGTAAGATCCTCCAGCAGAAGGAAAAACTGCACTCTATCATCCTGTCGTGTTTGAGCCTCTTTGGGATTAGAAGGAAGTTGAGTATCATCAACGTCCTTGGTTGCGGGTGAGAAAAAGTGTCTCGACGGAATGTCATTTCCCGCGCGACCGTCAAGATGCAGTGTATCGCTATCTACGCCATTGGGAGACGTCGGGACAGAAGCATTTGTAGCCGGCTGAGAGGTTAGAGCAATCGGATTATCACCCTCCATGGAGAAGATCCCGTCCTCCTTATCACCACCATACCCATCGTCTTCAAAGAATAACAGGTCGCCCCCAGGCTGCCCCGAACTTATGCTTCCCCGCCTTTGTAATCCACTCCCTGAACGACGACGTCTCACCTGCCGAGTCCGCGACATGGAGCTAGATCGTGGTGGGGACTCTTCGGTCCGAACCTTTTCAAGGCGATTATGGCTGGCCTCCAGTGCCGTGGATGCTGATGACGATAGACCAGGACCGTCCTTTGTTTGTCTGGTGATATCAATTGCCCCGGACTGGGTTGGTTGGGCTTGATCAGGCGCAATCCGGCGGCTGCTGGAGGTTTGGTCTTCAGAGAGGTTAGCTCTCCGTCGGATTTCAACACCATCGGATGATGTTCTTGGTAAATTCAGATGGCCTCGGGCATGGCGTCTGTGATGGTGCACAGCGGGTGGGCTAAAGACTTCACGAAGAACTTGCTCTTGCAGCTTCCTATTCACGGTTGTGGCACCCCACTGCTTTCTCTTCAGGGTTTGTGGCTCCTCCAAAAGACAACCTTCAGTTTTACCTTCCTTGGTCAACTGTCCAAACTCCACGGGGAAGCGCCTATTAGCCGAAAGCGAACCGTCTGCCGTCCTTGGCCGCTGACAGTGGGAGAAAAGATCCGCCGGGATTATATGGCGATTGTTTTCGAGAATAACTTGGGGAATGACGCCAGTCACCTGCTTTTGGCTGAAGATGCGTTGCGGTTCTGTCTCGTTTCGAGCGGGAGCGCGGCTATCCGCAGAGATCGCTCCGTCGTGGTCAAAACCGTTGGAAGTATGTGTTGCACTGCCACTATCTGGCCGCTCTGCATTCTTGGCTGGGGTCTTAGATCGCTTGGGCGTCTTCGAAAACGTGACATTGAGAACTCCAATGTATCTGATGGGAGGGTCAGTTGACACTAGGATCACCAAGCGTTTGTTGGGAGTACACGGTTTTGCTGATGGTTTCATACCTTGGCAGGAACATCAGCATCTCAGGATGCCTGCGCTCGATACGCTCGTAGAATTCATTCTCCCGGTTGTTGAGCTGCTTGCAAACGGCGCGTCTAGAAAATCGAAACACCGTTGTATGGCCACCAACTTGATGGCGATAAGGCTTCAACTCCACGGCTCCAAGGGGAGTGGTCGATTCATGCTCGCGGCGCGGACGCGTCACTCGGGGCCGCTGAGTCGGAGTGGCCGTCGGAGTGACTTCAGCCTCGTCCGTCACACTAGACTCCTCATCACGGACAGACATACCGCTTTCATCGGCAGATGCAAATTCGGATCCGCATGTCGAGGATTCAGCGGTGCGCTCGGGTATGAGGGCAAGAGACTCTTCACTAAGTTCTTCTATGGGAGCATCCTGCCTGCCTTGCAGGTCGCCGTGTAGGATTCTACTATCATTCTTAGATCGAAGGGATATGTCCACATGATTAGCTTCCTGCTCCTCAGAAACAACATGTCTCTTTGGCACCAGAACGTGACTACTCTGCGCTGTTGACATATCACCGGGCTCCACGCCATCTTGACCATCCGTAAAAGTTTGAACTTGGTCGACTTCCTCGGACAGTGTAACGCGCTCATGCGGGAAATAGACGGCAGAGGAGATCTGCTCATCTTCCTCATCTTCGAGCTGTCCTGAGCCCCGGCGTTGATCGCGACCCACGTCCGTTGGAGTAAGGTGTGGCTCGAGATGGTCATGATGCGCAGGTTCTTTGGAGAAATAATCCCTACCCCTTTCCGCAAATTGGGTTGGGATACTGCGCGAGAATGAAGTGCCACGGGCTCCTCCCGGTGTCAGGTGAAAATTGCGGATCTCGTCAAGGAGATTCCGAGGTAGGGCCTTGGGCTTTGACTTGGTCACACTATCGGTCGACATTTGCGGGCGAGTCTCACTTTCCAGGCGCGGTGAGAACAGGGTAGCATCAGCAATAGATAGTTGCGATAGACTTTTGGAGCCTGTAAGACCCGTCTCATCGGAAAAAGAGGGAATTTGCAATTGCGAGTCACGGTTTTCGCCAGAGTAGCGGGGTTCAGAATGGGCAGCTAATTGCTGCTTTTCATTCGGTTCCGAAAGCTCATCGTGTCGTCCCACTCGCTCTTCCCTGCGTTTGCGATCTGGAGAGGTGGTGTTCTCTTTGAACAAACCCAGATAGTGACTTGACTTGCGACTACGCACGTGAGAGGTTGGCTCCGAATTAGTCAAATTTGCTTCGATGGACTGCTCTACCCTGCCACGGCGGCCTCGACTCGAGCTTCGCTCGGGCTTTGCCACACGTGTGCCGTCCTGGAATTGCTGTCCGGACCAGGGATGTGGGATGGCTTCAACGCTGGTGACAGGGGACTTTTTGCTAGGCGAGCGTGTTACGTGCTGATACGGCGGCAAGGAAGCATCACTCAGCGAAGCAGAGAGAAGACTTCGGTGAGCTGACGGGTCCTCCGCAACGGCGGGCTTCGTCGCAGCATCGTTCGGTGTAAGTTTGCGAAGATGTTGCAAGCTCTCCCACACAGGGATATGTGCGCTCCGGCTTGATAGCTCCGATCGCTTTCCCAAGGTCGCATCGGAGTCCACCGGCAGTAGAGGGGAAGAATGAGGCCCCGCAGACGGAAGCAACGAGGGAGAGCCTAGTTGGTGCTTCCTGCGAACGTCAACTTCCATGTGGGAAGGGTCGACGTGAGTATGACGGGGGAGGAGGACCTTGTGAGGGGAAATCGGAGAAGGAGAGGAAGGAACATCTTCGAGGGGAGGTATCAGGCTAGTGGGCGGCCCATTATCTATGTCGTCCACGGGCGGAATTTGCGGTGTAACGACGAGTTCGGTATCGGAAGGAAGGTAGTGGGTTGCGAAAATGCTGTCCCTCTCGGACAACTGAGGAGTATGAGATCGATCAGGGCGGGACAACCGCTCAACAGGGACGGTGGTAGCCCTTTTTAGAGAGAAGGTTGATGCAGGCTTGGCCCATTGATGAGCCGTGGGGGATTCGGCGCGGGATGGGGAGGGAGCTTGTTGAACGTCGTCTTGAATGAGCTGGCCCCGAGGGTCGTGGTGGCGCTGCTGCTTGTCGTGAAGGAGTTCAGGCCTTTCGGAGCAATCATGTTGGGCAGACGCGGCAGGTGTCACCAGGGGTCCTGACCAGGTATTCTCAGTCGCGGATGCAGGCCTTGACATGGGGAGGACATTGGTCGGAGCTGCAGGGAGAGGACAGGGTCGAAAGGAGCCGAGAAGGAAGAGAGCGTTGTTAGGCTGAAGGTTACGGTTGGGTGGTTGTTTCACCGAGAGAGGCGGAAAAGGAAGGGGGGAAGGCGGATCTGTCGTCACTGCAAGAGAAACTCAGAAACCGGGACAATCGAGAAGATCAAGGAACCACCGCCACGTTCCGGGGCAAGGGCATCTTACAGGCTGGGAATTAGTTGCAGACCGGGGGGGGGGTAAGTAGCTAGGTCGGAACCCTCCAGACGGCTTAAACGGGAGAGAGAGGTTAATCGGTGTTATCGCAGTGGGAAGGATGATCGGGGATGGACGGAGGCTGGTGCTAGTGCGTAGTGAGCAGCAGGGTAGGTAGATAGCAGGGAGCACCCTCTGGAGTAAGCAGGAGGAGGCTAAAGGTAGTAAGTCTCTACTCCGTCAGCCGGCAGCAGTACTACTAGTACTGCGTAGGTAGGTAGGTAGAAGGTCAGTAATAGTAAGTGGTTTTAGTGGAAGGGAAGAGAGGAACTAAGGAAGAGAAGCGTTTGGCTCACTGCGGAAGAAATGACGCGGGTCCTCGTCACCGCCTTGGGTGGAGCCTTCTATTAGCAAATTTTGGGGAAAGTCAAATCCTACCCAGTCAACTGCCGGAGCGAAGAACCAGGACTGGGAACTCTCGTTCTTCTCATGACTCCTTCTTTCTTCCTTGCTTCCTGGATCTCTCGAATAGGTAGGTATGGAGGATGTCTCTCTGCTGTTGGGTACAAAGTTCTTCTCCCCCCAACAACAAAAAAACATGGCAATTGTTTTTTCTAGAATTTCTCAGCCACACGGAGGATCCACGAGGTCATGTTCGGCTCCCAATCCCCGAGGCTTCCATCACTTCAATGAGGAAATTAGCTGCGCCAATGACGACCGACAGCTCGCAGTATTCGATACGTAAAATCAACAACCAGCATGCCTCTCCCGCTCCCAATGGTGCGATGGCCCGGTCATTCGTCGGATCCTTCCTTTCTCGGCCATCCCAAATTCTAGCCCAGGAAACATGGTGAAGCGCAATGCATCTTATCTACGACATACCAAACACCGTGGGCATTGCTGAGACATTCCGAGTCAAAGCACTTCCTGTGTTCCGTGGGAGCAGGACTCTAGTCTCGATTTCCGATATGATTCCGGGGTCATTGACAGCTCCATCCCAATTGCTGGGACGCCCTTGGCACTTGGGCACTATAGATGTCGTTTCGCATGTGATGTGTTCTGTTTTCATGCTGACCCGACCCAAGGGGAGATCCCTTGCCCAGCACGGACGGAGTACGGAGTACACGGAACAAATAAACAGGTGCAGGCGCCGTCGGGGAACTCGGAATGCAGTCAACCGCCCTGCACAATGTATGGCTGGCTGCGTAGGTTTCTACATACAGACCCAAGAGAGACACTACATAGTACATCCTATCTATAGATAGAACTCTAGGGGTCAACTCAATTGGGATTTGTGGCTTGCTGCATCTGAAAGCTAATCCCGAGTTGACCTGTAACCTGCGGAGTCCGGAGCACTATTTCCCTACCGGTAGTAAGTTTGCCCCATCGAAGTTTCGAAGCTTCGGAAACCTTGCATCTGCCAGAACTTCCTCACGATGAAGGCTCCTGAATTGGTCGAGACTATTGAATTTTGAGCCCGGTGGGGTCACGATCTAGGAATCCCACTAATGACGGTCCTAGACCGATCCGAGGGGGCTACTAGATAACTAGAGATTAGAGTGCATTTACTCCGGACTCCGGAGATAGGTAGACGGTCGCTCGATAAGCCAGAGATAGCCCCCTGTACTGAGTAATAATCACATCATCGGGACTGATTAGTCTGGATTGACCAGGGGATGGATATGCAGGAGTACGAATTGTCTGGTCTCTCGGGAACTGATGCTTCATGGAGTGGACTGTTACAACCTAGGCATTCCGCACTTATCAACACCATCCCCACTCCCGCATGACCCGTTCCAGCGGGATGGACCAATTGTTGGCCAACGTGATCGACCTGTTGGCCATTGGAGACCTTCTCGCTCCCCCGTTATTGATAAGGGCGCCCAAACCACCAGATCCAATGCCTAAACCCCAAGCCCCGAACCCATCCCATCCCTGTCGGTCCCTTGCCCCTTCACTGTTCATCCCCATTCCCTTCATTTCCCTTTCTCGTGATTTCTTGGATTTCTCGGTTTTCTCAGTCATCTGAGTCACTCCCCACTTGTATCTTCCTCCCTGTAATCCCATTTGACTCTTCGACTACCTCATGCCTCCCAAGAACCTTGGGTAAGATAGATGCATTCGCCGGTATCTACGACGTGTATACTATCATTCTCGTCCATCCTGTCGTAGGCAAGGAAGACCACGATCACCAGATCAAGTTTTTCATTGGTTTGGCATTCCTCATGTACTGTTCCCGTTGGGTGCTGGTCAGCGCCTAGTACCCGAGGGAAGCTGCATCATGTTAAACCACCATGGTTCATTATTGCGCAACCCCCAAACCAGCCTGGCTGCGTCTTGCGAAATATGACTGTAGGCATTGGGCAAAGCTCACCGAAATCTCACTGGATTTCTAGAACGCACTTGCAAGAGTAAACCATTCTTAATCGTGGATATATATTCCGGCTAGTATAAAGAACGACCAACCTGATCATTGAAGATCGACAAGCCAGTGAAGATGGATGCTGCCCAGGCTCTCGTGCTTCGATTTCAAGTCGGTGCAATTCTTATCTCGAAGGGAAGGGTCAACCCAAAATATATTCAAACCATAAATTAGCGTTTGTTGTAGGACAATTCACAGTCCGTCAAAGGACATGGTGTACCGAAGTGAATAGAGACCTAGCACTCATGACCACAATGGCAAATCGTCGATGCTGATTCTGCTGGAACCTATTCACCTTGGAATTGTTCCACTAGCCAAGAGGTATCTCTTTTGGTCTAGTTGGAAAGATTCCGACAGATTCCTCTCCTTAACGGTCCAACCCTTTTCAATCCGATCTGCTGCCTTCTTAGCCATGGGTTTTACCACCCTCAAATGGCATGACTGACCCAAGTTAGCAAGGCAACCACATTTCATAAATCACAGGCCTCCGGCGCCCTTGGCGTACAGATTCTCATTCACCAGCGCCCCGGTGTACACGTTTCTACGGCACGATGCAACCTCCTCAACCGATCCCGGATGGACTTATGGTCATGGCTTCAATCCTGCAAGCTGACTTCTAGCGGTGGCCCCACTGGTCTTTTGACCGGACCACGCTCAGACCCAGACAGAAAGACGCTGCTTGAAAGTCCAGAGCCAGAGATCGCAAGTCCATCCGAGGAGGGGTCAATGCATCGGTCGACTGGATAACGATGTACCACGAGAAGCAGGATAGGTGGAGCTCCGCATGTGGAAATGGCAGGTATGAAGCATTTGGTCACAGTTTACTGAAATCCAGATAAGCTGCACCGATGGAGTGGTGCTAATGTCAACTATTTCGATAGGCTGACAGCCAAAGAGGGAACAACCACCGAACGTGGCTGTTTGGCCAGATCGCTATTCTCATATGGTCCTGAAGAAGTCAGGCTGGTTGTTACCTCGGGTTGGGACAGACCCAGTGATGTGCCGCTATCCTCCGCCCTGTGGGGAGTTCCTTCCAATCTACGACACTCCACCAACTCATAAATCACCTCCAAAATGAATCTCTCTGGGGGATTATGTTCAGCTCTAATCCGAAATCCATGACACCTGGCGCCTAGATTTGAGGGTAGACCTCAATTTCTAGCCCTTCAGAGCTCTAGCAGCAGATGATTGGAAGGTCCTGCAGATAGATGGATTTTTCTGATCACGAAGGTCCGGTGAAGCGTCCTGTCATACAGCTTCGCAATACTAAGGGCCTGCTTGTTCTCTTCAACAATGGTATAGCCTTGTCAGGGCGCTGTTCAACAATTCGAGGTCACACTGCTTGAAAACAGGAAACGATAATTCATCAGCTGCATAACTGCACCGTCGCCACTGTTGTTTCACTCAATCGAGGATGATAGAGTTCTCAATTCTCTATGCTCTAAGGCTCGTATGCTCAGGTGATACGGGAATTCTCGTCTAACACCGCTCTAACGAGGTTTAGCAGGTTTTAGGATAATGTGTTATGACACACACTCCAGAGATCACTTGGGCTTGTTCCTGTTCTTTCGACCTCCCAGAGTATCTGGTCGACTGCTATACCTATTTTTGTTAGCCGAAAGTCTGACATTCCGTCAGGCATGATCTGGAGGGACTGACTGAATAGAAGAGTATCAGCTGCAGCTGGTATACAACAACTGATCCTCGCCATAACCTCAGCTAAAGGTATGGTTGATAAATGATCCCCAACTCCCCCTTCCCAACCCGATTCCATATGCTAACATACTTTGCATCAGCCCTCAAACAAGATCCTACGAAGCGTGTCTCATTGCCAAACCCAATCTTCGTCCTTTTCAAGCCGGATTCCTGAACAACGAAATCTACAAAGTCACCCATCCAGCTAGATATATTCCGATCAACGTCCCGGAATACACCTCTAGGTTCAGCTGGGGTCAGTTCTACAGAGATATATCTCCGCTTAGTAACAGCGTATTGTATTCAATACACGAAGCGCCGTTTACGATTCAATTCACGGCGAATAAAACATGGCTTGTTTTAACTTTCAAAGCGAAGGTTTAATTTCCCAAGAAAGTTAATGATCTGAGACAGAAAAATGATCCGCAGATGGGCTGAACGGTAGGCATGGCTTCCATGTGGGTGGTGGACGAGTCTAATTTAGCTCGGAAAGCTTGTTACTACTAGTGGTAGAGGCTGTGCTATTCCCGCAGCCGATTGATTCAAGTGAGCGTATAATACGCGCGACAGCTACACTCGGCGCCCATTACCTGGTTGAGTGCTCACTCCCAGGTTATTCGCTGCCCGATTTATCCCCGCCACTAATCTTTTATCTTCTCATGGGCCAACCTCGTGCTGATGGATAAATTCTTTCTGTCACCGTGCTCGGTATGGCCATTTGCATGATTGTCTGTCTCCGTTATTGCATATCAACTAATATGGATGGCCAAAATCACGCAGACTTTCGCCAAACCACCCCAGACCATCTCTGTCCCCAAGTTGTTCGAAATCATAAGAATCGCCCATTATCACATCTGTACCCGAGCCCAAGAAGTGAGAGAGTACATCTGCAGACGTGAAAGAAGTCTCTGGGTCTCCGTAGTTCAAACCAAATAGATCATCATCATCATCACCCACGCCCGCATCGTCATTCTGAAGGGGCGGGGCACTGTTCGAAGGCAGGTCCATGTAGCTACTACCCTCGGCTGGGTGATCGGAGGGGAGAAGCGATCGCATAGTAGTCATGGAACCCTGTGAGCCCGAGGATATAGGGCTGCTTCGTATTATGCTGGAGCGGTGGTGGTGAGTAAATCGTCGTATAGTTGCCATTAAAACACGGTCAAGAACATCGCGACTTCTTTTTGCCTCGGGCCAATACTCGCCCATAGCGCTGAGGACGTCGGATGAAGACTTTAACGCCCGCATCAGAGAGTCAAGATCTGCTTCCTCGGCAATTCCGTGGGGGGTCCAAACACAGTAGAACATGACCATTAAGCACAAAAAAAGGGAATGGACACTAATCCACCCATAATGGAGGGAATTGGCAATGTACAGTTGGTGGTAGAGCTCGCTGCAGGTTATGGCGCTAGAAAGGCACTCTCGAAGGGATGCCTTGTCAGGGTTCTGGAACCTAGGGTTGGGTCGGAGGACTAGCATGACCAGTTCATGATACTTGATTTCACTCAAGAGATTTAGGTAGTATGGTGTACTTGCTTCCGAGTGTCTCGGGATCGCTTCTCTCCATTGTCGCAAGCGGATCAGAATGTCGACTTTCCAGCTCTCGGCGTCAGTGATAGCCGGCTGTGTGTATGGGGGATATTGTCGATCGACGCAGTACAGGACACATTTGATTTCGCTATTAAAGCGGGCAAGTTTGAAGAGATGAACGGCGCTGGTCATCTTAGTAAGTGGTTCGTGGCTTTGTCGAGGTTTGGGATGCTCTGTTTTGAGTTGATCATCGTCGATGTCTAACGGGTACTAGATGAGTCGTTCAGCTTTGGTTCGAAATCCGAGGAACCACTGATTTATTACATTGAGTTCGCACTGCTCATCCACTACACCCATCGGTCGTCCCATCAGGGTGCTCAAGAGCCGATCAATTGTATAGGTGCACCAAAAGATACGGCGGCGGACCTCTCTTTCCAAGAGCGTGAACTTACTCGCCGGCATATTTCGGTGCAGACCTAGCTCGATTGCCAGTGCCAGTCCATGGTGATGAAGAGTCCAGAGACTTAATCCTGATGTTGGGTTGTTGAGAGCATACATCTGAAGAAGCAAGATGCATTGCGCGACACCAACTGACGAAGTTTTCATTACTTTATCCACTAGTTTCATGGCAGACGCGAAGTAGCCCTCGGCTGATAACATGACCTTGGTCCGGCGCGAGAGTAGGGATGCACCTATTGCGATAACCATCAAAACCTGGAACTCGTCCACCGCGGTGACCTCAGTGTCGGCGTAGACCTTTTTAACAGTTTCCCAATACCAAGGCTCGTGTAAAATGGGAAATTGAAGGTGAACAATGTCGAAGTAAGCCTGGGAGAGCCATCGCGCATGCCTGTGATCGGAAGGCAGCTCTTTCGGCTGAGGAACCAAGAGATCAGGCGGGACGGCCAAACTGTCCGCTTTGACACCTGGGGTGCTGTTGTTATCGACATGAAGTCGCCTTCCAAGCCCAGCCAGGACGAACTTGGTGAAAAATAGCCCACTCGACGGACCCAGGTAGCGCAGATCTGTTCCAGTGGTGATGGAGACCAGTCCAATTTGATCATTTATCTCGCTGGGAGATTCAACATCTCTGGGCTCGCGGCTTTGCTGTGTGCGCTGGAGTTGGTTCCAGTCTCCATATGGAACGCCCCCGTCAAGGTTAGGCGAATGACCTGGTCCAGCAGTCAAGTCGATGCTAGGTACGTGCTCTTGAACAATAGCCTCGAGCCATTTGATTCGAGCCTCTAGATCGGCAACGTAACTTCAGGACATGGTCAGTTGCTGTTCTTAGAGACGGGGATGCAATAATACCCGTACCTCGGAGGAAACTCACGGGACGCCCCTCCGCCGATACATGGCACCCCTGCTCGCTTACAGGCACTGCAAGCTGGTAGCAAAGCATCACACTGTGGCACTGTCAGCATGTACCTCCAGCACTGGCAGTTGGAAGCTTACTCGGATCTTCCGTTTCTGGCACCTTGTGCAGGCGGTGCTTATTCGCGTCCGAACTTTTCGTGGTCTCTGACCTTGCTGTGCGGCTGGAGATGCAGGCTGATTTTCCATGGTGGCTGTCTAGTAGGAAAAGGAAGACGGACCAGCCCGATTGAACACCGATCGTGTCTAGGTAGTGAAATTGTGGAGGTTCGAGAATCTTGGTAAGCAGATTTCAGAGATATAATTGGCCGTGCTTTACAACCCACCATAGTATGCGGGGTATTGCCTCCTCCCTGCAAAACGCCTGAGCGAATGATCCAACTCCATTTTATCCTCGCTGAGGTGTCTCGAAATATCCATTTCCATAATCATGAAGCCGCACTGCACCGCGTTCTTTCTGTTCAAGTGAGCCTTATGATGGCCTGGGATCTGCCCGGTCTCAGTCACTTACGTCTTAATGGACCTGACGAGTAGGAAAGATATTTTCACCAATGCAATGGTGGTAACAAAAGGGCACGGCGACAAAGAGATTAATCACTACGGGGGTTGAAAGTGGATTTCTTCTTTCTCCGGTCAGCCTCGAAGAACAGACAGACAACGGATCTAGCCGACATCAGTCCTTACCAAGTTCTCACAAGCCGATGCTGTTTGGTCAAGTGACAACTGATCCTAGCTAAGATCGGGATTAAGATGTTTGAAGGACGTGCTGCATCGCCTCTGGCATTATGACGAACTCTATTTAAGCCCTTCCACACTCCTTCCTGCTCCAACCCAGGTCAATCACATCTGACTGTTAGCCTGACGCACATACGACGAAGGCTATTGATAAGCCAACATGCCTCTATACGAAGTTGCACACGCTGCGTCTCTTAGCCCAGGCCAGAAAGATTCACTAGCAGAGGCTATTACCGATCTTCACGCCAACAGGTTCAAAGTACCTCGTTGGTACATAAATGTGACTTTTACGGACGCATCTGTCCAGACATCTTACATCGGAGGTCGCCAGGTATGCTGAGCCATAATTGTCCCTTCACTTCATTTTATCTAATCATACTGGAAGCGTATCACTAATCGCATCACTGCTCGCGTCCGGAACGGCTCCACTCGAAGTCGAGAGGCATTCAATGAACTCTGCAGCGATATCAACGATGCCTGGCGTCGTATTGTGCATCTGGATCTCCCGACATCAACATTGCCGCCGAGGGAGCTTGAGTTAGCTGCCATTTACATCACGGGGGAGCTTCTGGCGGGTATGAAATTTGGGTTTCAGGTTCCAGCTGCAGGCTCTGAGATGGCGTGGTCTGAGATTCATCATTCCTCATTCAAAGCGAGAGCAGCCTTAGGGGACGAAGATTTTGTTGAATTCGTTGCAGGACTGGAAAAGAAGCCTGGGTTCAATAGATCGACTTGATGATGCTCCATGATTCCATGACAGCACAGCGGGTTTTCTACTTTTGTTTTTTTTTTTCTTTCAATCATATGTGTATCTGATGGATGCTTCGTTGCTCTAAAACAATACCGCATAAGGCCTACGCCGAACTCGTGCATAAGCCTAAAGCGATGCTTGCCAGAAAGGTGCGGTCCCTGCTTAGAAACATCGGGAAATCATTTGCAATGCATGCCCCTTCGCCTGCGCAGTAGTAAAGGACCGGGAGAAGCCTTGGTCGACGCAGCCGCACCAATTATTCCGAGGGTCGGTGAAAACTGGAAGGGGGGCCAGCCAATCAATCCAATAAAGTTACAACAAATCAGGAGCCAGAAAAGTATAAAATAATGGCTGGGTGTTCTGACGGGTGTTCCGTGCCGGATTCTAGCGCCTCACGGGTATTCCGTCCTTTGGCGGTGACGTATAGACTTGTTGCTTGTGAACAGTTCGGTCGCCATACAATCAATCTCATTGGGATTGAACGATGCTTCGGAGAAGAAACCGGAAAAAAATAGAGAACCAACGGGTTATCCCCGAGAATTCCCAAACTGAGCGGGATGTCCGGAGGTGCTTACAGACCTCCTAATTCATTCCATTGCCATAAATAGGGAGTGGTTTAGTTCTCGATGAGGGTGCTTTTCTTATTTATCATAGCCAGAATTATTTGATTCTCTTCTGCAACAATGCCGGTCCTCCCAAAAACATACAAAGCCTGGGTGATCCCATCGGTAGGCGCACCACTTGAGCTCCGAGAGATTGAGCTGAAGTTACCTGCTGCGGGAGAAATACTGGTACAGGTTCGCGCATGTGGTGTTTGTTACACGGACGTGGCGGTCCAGAAGGGTGAACTTGGCGACAACCTCTTTCCCCGCGTTCCGGGTCATGAGATTATTGGCGATGTTGTTGCCATTGGCGAGGGAGTCCAGGGGTTTTCTCTCGGTCAACGAATTGGTGGAGCTTGGCTTGGAGGTGAGTATAGATTTACTGAGCCCCTTCGTTCACCGTTCTACATGTACCAGGGTGTGTGTGTATGGTATGCTAACCACCGAGGGAGGAGAATAGGCCACGATAACGTCTGTCGGGCATGCCGCCGCGGGCTCTCCCAAGCATGCAGCAATGCTGTATACAACGGAGCCGGTCGCGATGGTGGCTACGCCGAGTTCTTCTTGCTTCGCTCCGAAGCGGCGGTTCCCATCCCCAAAGACATGGACCCTGCTGAGGCCGCGCCGTTGCTTTGCGCCGGGCTAACCGTCTTCAACGCCATTCGGAAGATGCACATCGAACAAGGGAGCCTGGTAGCTATTCAGGGGATCGGTGGTCTGGGGCATATGGCGATTCAGTACGCTCGGAAGATGGGTTACAAGGTTGCTGTTCTCAGTTCCAGCGCCGCCAAGAGGGATTTGGCGCTGGAGCTCGGCGCCCACGAGTACATTGACACTGAGTCGGAGGATGCGGTCAAGGTGCTCCAAGGGCTGGGTGGTGCAGCGCTCGTTCTCGCTACGACTTCCCATGGCAAGGCCGTTACTCCTCTGACGGCAGCCCTGCAACCAGGCGGGAAGATGCTCCTCTTATCCCCGTCTGGTGCCATGGAGTTCAATACGAACGATCTAATCATGGGCAATTCTGCAATTCATGGCTGGATCACGGGGAACGCTTTGGATGCTGAGGATACCATCGACTTCGCCAAGGCATTTGGCGTCAGGTGCATGATCGAGCGGTTCGCGTTTCTGGATGCTCCGAAAGCAGTGGACTACATGACATCAGGCTCGGTTCGATTCCGTGGTGTTTTGGTGTTCGATTAGATAGGAGTTTGTTCGACTTGTGCAGTCTAAATTGAGCTCTTGTCCAGCGCTCTGTCTGCGAGAAAGCCCTGCAGTGTTTATTGCGTAGGTGATCCCGACTGTTATTATAACAGGACAGTTTAGACTCAAAAATAAGATTACGTCGATATAACATGGTGTCGATGCTATAGCACACGTAGAAGTAGGAGCATCGAGCTGAGCTTAGCATACTCCCCCGGAAACCTGATTTCGAGGGAGTATGCTCAGTGTGGAGTACACAACGGTCCTGAAGGAGGCCAATGGATACTATGGTGTCACACGGACGAGCGTTCTTATCTCTACTACGATAAAGCAATGCCTCGGCCGATAACAATCCAGACACGGCAAACCCGCTCCGAGACGGGACAAGTCCGCTCCCGATCGGAGGTAAGAACCATCTTTCTACCCTGGACAATGCTGAACAGAACAATTGCTGATAAATTCGTTCTGAGGTTATCAGTCCATGAAAGCTTGCAGATCTGCTGCAGACGCCTGTATCCTGTAAAATGGGGTTAGGCTGCGAAGAATACCGGGGCGGGGTTGGGCGGGGCCCTTTTAGTTCTCACAACATTCCGCGAGACGGTTGGCAGTCCTATCACCCTCCTTATATAAGAGGCGTAGCTGTCTCTTTTTTTCTTCCAAGTCCAGATTCATTTAACCCTTTTCATAATCTGATCAACAGAAGCTCCTAAGCCAACAACCAAACAATGTACTGTCCGAGCGTCGGCGACAGGCTGGAAAGCCTCGACACCCCGTCCATGATCGTCGACCTTGACCTTATGGAGAGCAACATCAAAAAGCTATTCACTACTCTCCAGTCAACCAATTGCAACATTCGACCCCATCTAAAGACAACCAAAAGTGTGGTTCTTGCACGCAAGCTAGAAGCCGCAGGAGCAAAAGGTTGCTGCGTCGCCAAGGTGTCCGAAGCGGAGATCGTCGCCGCCGCGGGATTCGACGACATCCTAATCACCTGCGAAATCATTGGCAAGCCCAAAGTAAAGAGACTTGTTGAGCTGTTCAAGCAGCACAAAGCCATCCGGATTGTGGTTGATAGCGAGGCCGGTGCTACGGCCATCAATGACGAGCTGGCGCAGTCCGGCGTGTCGGAACCCATCGCCGTGTTGATCGATCTGGATGTGGGACTCGGACGCACCGGCGTTGCTGCTGGGAACCCAGCTCTTGCTCTCGCCCAGCATCTCGCTACATTGCCCCATATGCGCTTGATCGGGGTCCAGGGGTACGAAGGTCACCTGCAACATCTTCACGACCGACATGATCGCAAAACCCAGTGTTTACAGTCTATGAAGATCCTAGTCAATACCGCTGAGATGCTGCGACAGGAAGACTTCAATATCGAGGTGGTTACTACAGGAGGAACCGGCACTGCGGAGTTCTGTGCTACGGTGCCTGGGGTGACGGAACTGCAACCGGGGTCGTTTATTTTCATGGATACCGATTACCGCAACGCTGTTGGAACTTTCTATTCTAATAGCTTGACTCTACTATCCACTGTCATCAGCAAGCAAGGGGACCGTCAAGTCACCATCGACGCCGGTCTGAAGTCCCTCACTACCGATAGCGGCTTGGCCGAATGTAAGGACTCCAGGTATAAACACCAGAACCTGGGAGATGAGCACGGCTCGCTGAGCTGGGAAGACGGTGTGCCTAACTTGGAGATTGGCGACAGGGCCGAGATGATTCCTAGCCATATTGACCCAACCATCAACCTGCATGACTTTTACTATGCGTATCGAAACGGAGTTATTGAGGAAATCTGGTCCGTTGACACTAGGGGCAGAGTTCAATAGCAGGCCCTAATCCCCAAAACAGCATCAGAGCAGCGTTACTTCCTGTCAGGAAAAGCGGATGTTGCAGCTTCGCACCAGATCTCCTTCAAATAGCCTTCGCCGAATGATACATAGAGCTTTCTCTACTTTATTTACAATAAATCCTATATCGCGGTAGCGGCCATTCTATGGAGAAACTTCTACAGTATCCAAAATTTTGACAGTACTCATTCCACGACAAACCGAACGATAAGAGGAAGCTAGCTCTCCCTAGTTATCTCGAAATCCGCACAAAAATCCCCAACAAAACGAACTGATTGTAAAGAGACTTGACATCAATTAGACATTAGACCTATAGTAGCTTGACTTATCTCGTGGCAGGAACTAGATTAGACTGTACAGCGAATTTCTTTTCCATCAAGTGACATCCCATAAAATAGCAATACTCGGCCAAGATACATCGAAGAAGGAATGGAATAAATTCTGAATAACGAAGAAGAAAGATATAGACTCTATTCTCTAGGGATGGGATGGGATTGTGGGATCGTTTGATACCGTATGGTTTTATTGGAATCTTTATTAGGTAAAGCAGAGTAATTGTGATATGGCTAGTGAGGAAAGACTGGGTGGGTGCTGATGCCACTTGTGGTTTAATGGTATTGTAGGTTTGATTGGCATCAAGAATATCTAGCAAAGTTGAACTAAGACCACCCCAAGAATTTCTATCATCGTGAAGACTATTCCACTGTGCTGCGTAGAATCTCTAAGCAGTCTTGAAAATGCTCCATATAAACAGCCACCCTCAACTGCACTCATTATAAGCCTATTCCCAAAGGATCAGTACACATGCAGCGGAATTCAGAGGTCAGAGGTCGTTACTAACCGACGGCAGTGGCCAACGCAACACCGACACCTTGAGCAGAAGCAGGGTTCTGACCAGTAATAATCTGGCCATCCACAACAACCATCTCCTTCCAGAGCTGCTCGGCCTTGACATAGTTACCCCCGACTCGCTTGACCTCATCCTCGAGCAAGACCGGCATAGCCCCAGTAAGACCAACAGCATCTTCCTCTGCGTTACTGAACCCGGTTGCCCTACGGCCTTCAAGAAGCGGCTTGCCGTCCACCGTGGCATTAACAAACACAATAGGCCCATGACAGACAGCCGCAACAGTCTTGCCGGCCTTGTAAAACTCTTCAATTAACTGAAGAGAGGTCTTGTCCTTGACTAGGTCGAACATGGGTCCGTGGCCGCCTGGATAAAAGATGGCGTCGAATTCGGATGCCTTGCCTAGGAAATCCTTCAAGGGCTTCGTGGTCTCCCAAAGCTTCTTCTGGGATTCAAAGAACTTGACTGAGATGGGGTCGTTTTGGAAGTTCTTGACCGATCCTTCATCGATCGGCGCCATGCCACCGGCAGGAGACGCCACGATGATTTCGGCCTGAGGGTTGGCCTCATCGTCACCTACCAGGTGGTAGTAGGGCCGAGCAAACTCAGGCTACCGAATCACAATCAGTGATTTGATTCTATTTCTTGGTGCTGATGGAAAGACGAAGAGAACTAACCAAATACCACCCAGTGGGTTTCCCATTGCTCATCTCGCCGCAGCTGGTCAGGACGAATAGAATCTTAGGAGCCATGACTTAAGGGTTCCGAGTAGAAGGGATATGAAGGACTTTCGTAAGAGTAGTGGATGAAGTTGAGTACAGTAGATGATGTTGAGCACAACAATTCATGTTTCCCCTGCCATGATCCAGACTTTATAGGGAGGGGATGGCAACGCCACAATACGAATCAATTTGTCAAACCATGATCGATGCTGCTGCTCGGCAGGAGACTTCCACCGAAGATTCCATGACGCAGTCGATGACAAATGTGATGAACACCGTCTTCTTTTGAGGATTTTGTCAAGATGGAAGCGGGATATCCGTCTTCTCCGCGCCGCGAAGACGGAACTTCCGCGTCATCACGTGACTGCGCCATATGGTAGAATGTACATGACGAGAGAGGATCATTGGTCTATGGTGATTACCAATAGCCAATCTAAACTTTTTTCGACGTGTTTCCTAATGTGACTAGTGTTCAAAACGTACGATACAACTATGTATGTATTTTTCGTCCCAAGGTTCTATGAACAATCCACACTTCGCTTGCCTTGGCATGGGATGTAACAGCAAACTGTGTGATGCTTATAGATTCAGAAGGTGGTGGAATTAACAAGAGGGAATGATTACATCGTGCGAGCTATAAGAGCACCCACAGCCGTGGCAGTCCATTCCATCATCCACAAAGACCATCCCAAAATGTCTACTCAGGAGACCGCAAAGACTCTATACTTGGAAGCCAATGGCACCAACTACACCTACCGCATTATTGGAAATCGGAGCGATGATTCCTCCCCGCCCCTTCTTATGCTCAATCACGTTCGATCTACCATCGACACCTGGGACCCTTTTGTCATCAACAACCTGACCGCAACCGGTCGTCAAGTCATCACGTATGACTACGCCGGACTGGGCCACAGCAATGGCACCATCGCGCCCAGCATCAGGGCCTTTGCTCTCAACCTACTGGCCTTTCTCAGCGTCCTCTTACCCACCATGCACACGCCTCACGTCGACGTGCTTGGCTTTTCCATGGGAGGCTACATCGCCCAGCAGCTGGCTCTCGACTCTCCCGATGTTGTACGCAAACTGGTTCTTGCTGGCACTGGGCCTAGCTTGGGTCCCGACCTTGAACGCCCCATGACCGAAGTCCAGTCAACAGTCTTCAATCCGACTCCAGGAATCCCCACTATCGAAGCCTTCTTTCCTTCTTTCACCACCGGAGACGAAGGCGCCGCTTGGTTCAATCGAAGCACAACCTCTCGTACCGACATGGCTGGGCAAAATGGCGAGCCGGATATTGCCCTCTTTACTACGGGAGATGATCTAGTCAACCTCACCCAGGCATATCTGACTTGGGATGCTGATCCGGTTCCTTACGCCCTCCTTCAGACTATCCAGAAGGACGCCCTTGTCACCAATGGCGATAATGACCTCATCGTTCCCACTAAGAACTCCTATGTTTTGGCCAGGCAATTGCCCAGAGCTAATTTTGTCATGTTCCCCAGCAGTGGTCACGGTCATTTATTCCAGTATGCTCGATACTATACTAAACTTGTTGGCGAATTCTTGGATGGAATGCTCCCCACGGCGCCGTTTTCCTCTGGCAATGCTCCGGCATTTGGGACCTACGGTCGTTATAACCAGTAGTTGCTAAAGCTGTACTGGACTGGAAATTACGTCTTGTAACAAGAGAGTGATTCGTTGATTCTGATATTTCGTCTTTGCTTTTTTTTTTTTTTCTGTTTTTGTCGATCATGTAGAGTAGAGACAGCAACCATATGTTAAGATATCTTCGTGCAATGAATATTTCTGCTACCTAAATTACAACATCGCATTCGCTTATTCATGAAGGTTTCACGCACCAATATATGGATAGTTAGTCGAGAATGATAATTCCAAATGAAGGATTAGGGCTTTTTTAGCAGGAATAGTACGCCATCATATTATTTTATCTTATTGTTATATAGCATCGCCGGGGATTTTGACAGTAATGACTCATTAAGAGTTCTCATAATATAAATGGGGTGTTACAGATATACTATCCAGGCTAATTACATACCAGTAATTATATAATTTTTTATATTTTAATTATATAAATTCTTATATGAGCTTTTATATAGGCAAGTGATTTTTTGACTGTAAGTATGGTTTATTTGACCGGCGCTATACTGAAGTAAGCGTTAGTGCTGGTAAGGGCCCTATTTGTTTGAAAGAGGAATTACAAATATCACTTGTTTTCAATTTTTATTGTATTATTGAATGATTCAGGCCTCTGCGAGGTTGTGTGTCTTTCTCTGTCTGTCTCGTCTGTCTGTCTTGCCTGCTTGCCTTGATCCCACGTACGTCCGACGATTCAAACAGAATAAACTTCCTATATTTAATATCTTATATTCTGAGTATGACTATCTAGATGATCTCTGTTGTTGCTGTTGCCTGTCTGGCAGCTGGCTGATCGCCTCGTCGCTTTACCCGTTGGCTTTACGTGGCAGGGAAAGTACTGCGAAGCGCCTCTTGTTCGACGGTTTCACGCGAAGACTTTCATATCTGCATTGACGGCTTGTCCTGGTTGGGTTTAGCCAAGCAGTATATAACAGTGAGCCACTTGCCTTAGGCATAATGCACACTCCGGCAGCTCGCTGCCACATTGTTTCTTTCGAGCTTGACAAGGGCGGCAAGAGCGAGGGGCCGAACGATCCAATATGAGTATCCTTCTACTTTCTCCAGACATGTCGATCTGACGAACCATATGTGTATCGAGCGGAGAATGGGATCTGGAGGTCGTCGGTGGGATTCAAGTCGAGAAAGAGAAAGTCAGGTGGTTCACTGGATGGCGGAAAATGCGCGCCGCCCATCGGGGAAAGCGCCATACTGCGGGGAATGTGCCGCATTGCGGGATGAGCGCCGCGAGGAACGGGCGAATAATGACATCAAGTGATATTATTCGCGGGCTGATACCTGTTGACTCTACTAGATCCGGAAGACCCCTCGCCAGATCCCACCCTCGACCCCCACGTCAACCACCTTAGTTCGTCCCCGTGCAAGGGAAGATCGGTGGGATGTGAAAAGTGGATTTTGCCTAATACAACCCAGTATGTGCCCCAGGTTCCAGTATAAAATATGGGTGATAAACTCCCTGAATCGGTTTGGATACCAATTTCATCCCCATCAGTTTCATATCACAGCTTGCCACCCTTATACTCACCATGCCTCTCTATGAATTTGAGCACGCTATCCCACTTAAAGAGTCCGAAAAGCAGGCAATTGCGCATGGAATCACAGAGTTTCATGCCAATGCATTCCACGCTCCACGGTATATTGTGAACTGCCGGTTCATTGATATCTCTGATGGACCGTTGTCCGATATTTTCGTGGGAGGTAAACGCCGCCAAATCAATCGCCTCTTTGTCACTTTGCGGAGTGGAACCGGTCGGACTGTAGATCAATTGCGTGTCTTGATAGACAGCGTCAATGACGTTTGGGATAATACTGTTGGAGGTGGTGGATGGGAAAAGCAGCTTAGGAGTGTGTACATCAAAGGCTCCATTGATGCTGCGAAGGAGGGTGGCTTTCACCTTCCATTGGTAAGTGGCAGTCCTTCAAGTGCCACTGGAGGTTGTGCCCTGCTGTTAACAAGCTCAGCCCGAATATTTCGAACAATGGGTGAAGGACAACACTACCCAGTTTCGAACCTTAGCTGCAGAGGGCGATCCAGACTTTATTCAGCTCGCTGAAGAAATCGAAACCCGGCCAGAGTTCCAGAGATGAGTTATGCCAGACTTATGACCATCGAGCGAGGTCAGCAACAGCCCAGAGAGGGGGCTTTGGTACAAACGTGATTGTTGAGTTAGCGTCATGGTCGGGAATGTTCATGGAGCGTCGCCACATGATTGTATAGTCACTCGCAGATTCCCAACCTGCTGTGGGCTCTATCCTGGGTACTTGATGTTTTCGGATGTTTGTGATTATCTGGTTAGCTTTCTCACTCTTTTCAACTGATTTTAGTACTGAACTGAATAATTGCACGTGGACCAGATGTCTAAGTATGCTTTGAGTGGATGCAAAAAGGCAATTGAATGAATTCGATGGATGAGCATCACGCTAGTGTGAACACATGTTGTGGTTTGTTGAAAATGTGTAGGCTGTAGCTTGGTGATGGAAAGCTTTTTGAATGCGTGAACTGGGTATTTCGAGATAATTGCGTTGATACATGCTCAAATAATAATGGGGTAAGGGGAGGGGAGGGGGTGATAGAACACTCCGTGAGAACGATCGTCACCATTGGATCCTGAGGCACTCAACGCTAGCCGGAACCAGTTAGCGACCACAGTCAACCATTGGCCCGCACAACGCTAGTCCCAAAATGATGTGGCATTTGGATAGTTCCAATGCTACCCCCCTTCTCCCTTCTTCCTTCATCTGCTCATCTTGCTAGAGTACTAATCTTATTACTGGCTCTAACGGCCCCTAAATACACTTCTGCTAGGAGGTATACCGGGAATCATGTTTGAATGATCATGCATGGCCACGCTGTGCGTGAAGAAACGCATTTTGGAATCATTTTCTCCCGTCTCCAGCAAGTTTATCATGGTAAATCATGCGTTTCTTGCGCTGGTTGGACTTGATGAGAAAGTTGAAGGAAGGTTTGCTTCTTTTATCTCCGATTTCTTTGAGTTTTCTGTTCTAACCGGTTGCTACAGTGCGATGAAAAGCGGCCACTAAGGAGTCTCTCGGGCGCCAAAGCTCAGGTCCTATCATATTGAATTGAAGGGATGAAGCTGCATCTCTGAAGATGTATGCCTTGAACCAAGGTCAATCGAAACTGTCGCGGTTACTGGGGATATTATGGGGTAAACTTCCGCTGTTATGTCAATGCTGCCTCCAGTCTAGTCCCTCCCGAGGCTCAACGAGCCGCCTTGGCGATATTTATGAGAGATGATGTGATCCTGTCTGATGACTTTAGCGTCTGGCATGGGCTTTTGCACTATCTTCATGGAGCAACATCCTACAGTAGCGTGCAGAATCTAGATTCGGCTCTAGCTCAAGGTCAGCTTCTATCTGAACGCATGAACGCCCAGTTGGTCGATCCGGCCTCTCGCACGACGAACTTGAAAAACCTTCCAACATGTGGCGACACTGACCACCTCGTTAACCTTGTGTACATCCGGCCAGCCGGACGTATGACAGCCGAGGATGATCTGCTCCTGGAAAGGACCATCAACACACCTTCCCAATCTGGCTAGGGCTCGGATAAGGCTGATTCGTAGTGGGAAAAGTGGAGAGGCGCTATCCGCCACCTACGGCAAATGCCCCCAGGGGCCAGGCAGTCACCACCGGGACAACATCACCCCGTTCAACATGCCCAGCAAAGGCCTCTCTGTCTACAGCTATATCGGCGTCCCCGGGTACGCGGTCGGCTTTGCCGTGCCTCAACAGGAGGTGCTGCGTGATGCATCCCACAACTTTACCAGCCATCAGCTCGAAATTGAGTCGTCGAATATTCAGGGGCTCGACAACTTCACCGGTCGTTATGAGTGGACTGTATTTCGCTATGGGGAGCCCGTGGCCGACGCACATAATGACATCAACACTCTGACTGGCAAGATTGAAGGAGGTACGATGGTAGCGACGCAGGACTTCCACCCGATTATCACCGAGGACGCCATCATCACCTACGGCTTCTACGCGGCGGGCCACGGTGTGGTCGGTCTCACCAACCGCCACCAGTCCTATGTGACGATCTGCTCGAGAGAAAACCGCTCCTGGATGGGCAGCGTAGCTCCACCAGGCTCCCCAGCTGCACAGCAGCCCTTCTCGCGCTTCGTGCTAGCCGCGCCGCACGACAACGGGATGAACAGCATGATGACATGTGATTCGATCTTCGATCATTTAAATACGGACATGCTGGCGGTTGTCCGCAAGCTGGTCCCTCTGTTTGAGCATGTCAACCACGTCCCGGACCACTTCCTCATGCAGAAACTGCCGCACATCGTCTACGGCCTCTCCGTCACCCAGAAGAAGACCATCTCCATCATGCTTGCTATGGGAGCACGGTACTTCGAGTTCCGCCCAGCCAAGCTCCTCCCCATGTTCCAGAAGGTGTCTGCCTTGCGAGACACATTCTACTTCCAGCACGCGTGCATCCCGGGACTTGCTTTTGACGAGTTCCTCCGCGAGCAGGTCGCCTTCCTCGATGAGAATCAAACGGAAATGGTTACAATCCACATCCGGTGGGATAACATTGTGGCAGACTGTAAGCGACCGACAATGGACGAGACCACTCAGCTGCTCAACGAGGCATGTGCCCGAGCAATTCGCAGCCCTCTCACCTGGGGCGCGCGCGAGTGCTTTGACCAGCCGATCGAGGATCTGCGCCGCACAGGAACTCGCCTCATCGTTGTCATCGATGCCGATAAGTACGATAGCTGGACAGCCAAGGCATATGCTACGCTCAGCGCAGACTCGATCATCGGCCGTTTCGAGACCATGACTACCGAGGGCCAGGAGAGCTCCGACCTGACTATCCTGCAGTGCCAGGCGACGTCCCAGTCCATCAAGGAAGTGCTTGTCTACAGCGTTGTCTCCGCCCAGGGAGCCAGCTCCTGTCTTACCTCGACCAAGGGAATGCTCGACATGCGCACTCTGCCGTGGATTAGAGAGAATGCTCTTGACAGGTTGCGCGCTGAGAAGACAATTGTAATTATGAATGACTTCATCGACGGAGCAACTGTCGATACGTCTATTCTGCTGTCGAAGCAGCGACTTACCTTGTAAATTACTTTCCATACATGACTGGTGCATGTATGTCTCATAGATCGCGTGGACGATTATCATTTGCTTTGTCACTAGAACATCATACCATATTTACTTTGTGTACCTTGAAGCCGAGCATATGGAAGACGGAGGTGCTGTAGCCGCCCGTAGGTTCTTTCAAGTTGTCCGTTGTTACAGGAACAATGGCTTTTTCAACATAAGCTCACCAATCCAGGGGCAACCGAGGGTGTGAAAGATGGGGCGAAGCTTATACTTGGAGCCTGAGGCATTAAATCAATCCAGTCACGTGGTGTGATCTGTACGAATTCAAAAATCCTCAACCTTGTCCGTATGTGGTGATAGAAAAGACGAGGGCTAGTCAGGTAGCAGTATCGTCGGTCTTTTTTGTTGGGTCGATGGCCACCTACACCGTAAAGGAGGGGTTCAGCTGTCCCAGCCGCCCGTTCGACCCGAGAATCAACTTCTGAAGCCAGACTCAGCCGCAGCGCCAGATTGTTTGGTCTTGAGGCTTCTCTGAAATTGCCATGAAACCAGACATTAGCGCGCTATTTCTTTTTGTCGTTACGCCCTCTGAGGGGCCTTGATTTCGTTGTGTTTATTGGCCATTTTCACTGATTCTCCCGCAGGTAGCCCTGTGGACTATAGAGCTAGTTCGGTAGTGACTGTTGCTAGTAAAGCATGTTAGTGCCAGCGGCTGGGTAAAACCAGCAACACTTTGGGTGGTTATGATCACCCTTCTTGGATGGTGAACGTTGGAACCTAGTTCTTATCCGCCAATGCGATTGCTCATGTTGGTTGGCCAGTGGGCGCTTCGGCACCTTCCAATGTGACGCGGCCGACCGATGTGATGAGAAGTGCTTCCGGGCCCAACAGGATCTTCCGAATGACCGCCAGACCAACAGAACTCATCACTGGTGTGAACAGGCCACATAAGGGCGCAGACTAGGGGTCGCTCGGCGCAACATGTGCTTAGGCACTTGGGCTCTGGCCATACACATCCCGGTTCCCCCGCCGCGCAACTGCACATCCCAGGCACTATCTCCACCCGGGTGATTGCAATTCCCAGTCCAGCCGATACATACTTAATCCGGCCGCCTTCCACTTCATTCCAAATGGGCTGTTGGATGATCTTTGTTTCCTTGATCACCGTGAGTCAGTTCCGTACTCTCACTTTGCTACTCAATTGATGCTCTCCTCCGGTTAGCTCGGGGAGGGTTTGCGCCTCGCCGGTACATGTAGATCTCCACGAGACGACCCCATTTGAGCGAACAAAAGACAAGGAGTCGGGCATTCTTTTCCCTTGGCTATAGCTCTTGGCGCTGTGGAAAAGCCGATAGGCTATATATGCGACCCAAGGGCGGAGGCTATCTCATACCAAGAAGTGACCGCCAGCATGAGCCAGCAACTGCATCTGAATACATCCAATCTGGGGGGGAATCCAAGATACTCATATCTTGAAACCCCGTTGGAGATGCATGCTCCAGGTAACCGATTGAGGAGCGAGGCCCAACCACCGGCAGCGACGTCGACCCTCCAGCCAGCGGAGATACAGCCTGTCATGGAGCATTTTCAACCGCCTCTGAACGAGAAAGCGCAGCAATACCAGCAAGACATGGCTGTCTCCGGCTATTCCTGCGGACCCAACCTTGAGCAGCACCCTGCCAACTATGCTCCATATGCAGACGAGATTCAACAAGTCCAGCACAACCCCAAAGTGGCCGAATACCCGTATGCAGAGCCTCCGCGATCTCCGGGGCCACTCCCAGTCAAAGTAAATCCCGAGTTATCCCAACCACTGCCGAGTACACAACCCATGGCTGTTGTTCCAGATGCCAACCCTTTGCATTCGCCCCAACTACCCCAGTTTCCCCCTCCAGTTGCCTCGGGGGCACCTGCAACGCCTGCAGCGATTGACCTCATGGCGTATCATCAGCCGGGTCAGATCACCCATCCCGACCTGGAGATCAGAGGGGGATCGTGGCGCACCCACATGTGCGGTTGCTCGGATATTGGGGTATGCTGTCTTGGGCTGACGTGCCCATGCATCTTGTACGGGAGGACGCAATATCGCCTTTCAAGGAAGTTGAGAAGTGAGGATCCGACGAATATGCTTGGGTACGATGTGTGCAATCATTCCTGTACCGCCATGGCATTGTGCTGTGGTTGTCACTGTGAGCAAACACTTTTCATGTTGATTCATCACGAGTGGAATGGCTGACCCGCTGTCTTAGGGATATTTGCGACGCTCCAGCACCGTCGGACACGCAAGGTGTATGGGATCGAAGGGGATATCATCTCGGATTGTGTTCGAGCGACGTGTTGCACATGCTGCACGCTCATCCAAGACGAAGCCGAGATTAAGAAGCGAGAGGAGGAACGCGGGATATTTGCCGGGGCAGCTATGGTATCACCATACATGCCCCCTGTACAAATGTCGTACGGTCCGCCTCCGAGGTGACCGGCCTTGTATGAGTTGTCTGAGATGTCTCATCGGATTGACACGGTTGTAAAGCTAGTGGTTGATCAATCTTGTCTTTTGTACTACCATGTGATGGATCTTTCGTCAACTGCTTTTTCCATGGCAGTCATCTTGCGCTGCTTCTGTTGTGGATACAATTCGTTAGGTTCTGGGTGACCTGAGTTGAAGCCTGTACATACATCATCAATGTCCCCGGAGCATGTTCTGAGGTCATCCCTTCAAGAGAGTTGTTGTTGCTGTACTTCATTTAATGGACTCGTGTCTTGTCTTGATCTTTGGGAAATGTGGAAGTGAAGTGAAGTGAGAAACCTCCCGGCAGCACAGCAGGTCCCAAGACCGCCCGAGTACCCCTCCTTCCCAAAGAAACATAGTAGCATGCTTTATACCATGTTCCAATTGCCCTCATCTCTTCCATTTTACAACCTTCACTGAGCGTGCCACTGTCTATGCTTGTGGATTTCCATCTTATCAATGTTTCTCTCCCCTCGACTCGATAACCACCGGGCAAACACATCGCCACTTACCCCACAAGATGGTCTACCCTGATTACTCCACCAAGGCTCGAAGGTCCCTGCAACTGTGTGGCCCACCAGAACCCCGGAGTGACTCTTTACCTCCCCTTGTGTGCGGCTCGGATGACTTGTCGGTTTGTGGTCCGCAGACCCGACGCTCCCGACGGCTGAGGTGTATAAGGGACCAGTCAGCCATCCCGGTTGAAATCCAGTCTGAAGAATATATCTTATCGGGCTACATACCAGTCTGAAGCGGTTGACATTGAAGATTATAATTCTGGCAAATTGAAGGTCGCAGGGATGGGTATGGACCGCCGATGCCGAGATACCAGCATTTGCTAATGGCGGACAGGATTAACGCCCGTGCATTTTTTCTCACATGGCTCGACCATGATGCTGGGGGAAGAGTCTACCTCTGCAGACTACTGGCGGAAATGCGGGGATGAGGCGCTGGCACATGGCATTCGGGGCGTGGTTATTATGGTAAGTTTGTCATTCCAGTGCTCGATTAGTCCCCATGTACTAATATTGTATCTCAGGGCGCCCATTGGGACTGTTACGGAGATCAAATCCAAGTGTCGACGAACCCCAATCCCGGCAAGAGTCCCGTTGCATACGTGCACCCCTCTAAGTACGTGGACTATAAGCTCAACGCCGATCTCCAGACGGCACGACACTGTGTCGATCTACTCGCTAAGGAGGGCTTCAATGTAAGCGGCAACGACACCTTTGACTGGATCCATGATGTCTATCTCATCCTGATTCGGATGTTCCCTAACGGCTGTCCGCCTACGTCAATTATCTCGTTGAATGCCCGGTACGACCCGCACTATCATATGAAAGTTGGGGCGGCGCTTCGTCAGCTCCGGGCGGACAATTTCCTTCTTATTGGCACTGGGGGCGCGGTGCATAATCTGTATCGGAATCGGTGGGCGCCGATGCTGCGCTTCCGGGATAATTTTGCCATGGATACGCCGCCGGAGGGGTGGGCGTTGGGGTTTCGTCAAGCAGTGGAAGATGTGATTCTGAAGAGCTCGGGGCCGCGGCTTCGACGTGCTATGACGCGGTTGATGAAACATCCGGAGTATCGGGATGCGCATGCCACCGATGATCATTTCATGGCGGCGATGTTTGTGGCGGGGGCGGCGGGGGATTGGGAGGATGATGGGAGTCCGGCGGTGTTGGGGGCAGAGACGTGGGAGTTGACGAATATGTGCAATTCTCAGTTTACGATTGGGGCTTGGGGGAGTAAACTTGGATAGTTTGTGTATGGTCTTTGACTTGAGGTGCCAGATGGGCCGGTGAATTGGGTAAATGGCTATCCCCTTAGACATCAGCCAACGGCACCAGATAGAGGAATGGCAGAATCAGACCCAATATCAACCCGGCTGAAACACGTGGAATGGGGCGCCTCGCATCTGGCAGATCGGAGGAATGACCCTTGCTTGCAATCCCAACCGGGGATGCAGGAGCGAGGAGACTGAGAGGTTCTTTTGACGCGTTGAAGACCGATCCGGGGCCACGTGATGGCAGCGTGTCGCACCAGACGAACGTCCGGAAGTGGAGCACCAGATCGCGATCTAGAAGCTTCTTCCAGGTCCAGCAAAGGCCACACCCCGAATCTTGACCGTCGTGGCTTGTGATGGGGGCGGCGGAGGTGTCGATCGTGCCTCAATCGCCAATGTCAGGAAAAGGGCTCCGGGACAGAGCCTGACTCAGCGGAATCTGCCTGCAACCGTTCCGCCATCAATCCATCAATCCAACCATCCCATCCATCCGTTATCCATCCACGCTTTTCCCTTCAAATGCGAGCTTGCTTCACCCTCATCCCACCCAGTCTGCGTCACTGATAGATGTCTTGCGTGGCGTGCCCTCTTCCCTCCCTGCTTGTCCACCAGTCCATGCCGCGACAGGATCGCTCCTGGCCGTCGCATCATGGCGGCTGTCAACCGGAACATGTTTGACGCAAGCGTCACCACCGATCGCCCGCAAGGGGCTCCGCTGATGGTCCTGCCACTGAATCTGATAGCAGTGATTGTCTCCTACGTTTGTCTCGATGCTGCTGTGATTAGGCTCATGCAACCGCTGACCCGTCGCTTTGTCTGTGCAGGTGGATGATCCCGGGGATCTCGCCCGTCTCTGTCGAACATGCCGCGTCCTCAACTACATGGCCCTGCCCCAGCTCTACAAACACATCACCCTGACCTCTTATGACAAGATTCGGTATCGGGATGAGGAGCCTGAGGGAATGGGCAGCGCCAGTCCATTCTCGATGGGACTGAACGCCATCATCACCCGTCCTTATGCCACACTCGTACGGTCGCTGACGCTCCGGGGCAACTGGCGGGAGCTCGAGCTGGAGGAACACGCGCGCGTGGGCCGCGTGCCGGACTCGTCGATGATGCTGAACATCGCGGTACGCGCGGCGGTGGATAAGATGACGGAGCTGGAAAGCTTCAGTTGGGAGCTCAACACCAAGATGCTGGAAACCGTCTATGTCGGGCTGGCCCGGTTGCCCAAGCTGACCGCGCTGACCTTACGGTTCCCCTCAAGTCGCCATCCCCGGCCGACGATCGTGATCCCGCCCATGCCGCACCTCCGATACCTCAAAATCACCGATATCGACCCCCTTTGCTATCCAGATGACATCTCAACCCTCTTGTGGAAGTGCCGCAAGTTGCGGGAACTCAACATGCATTGGTCTCCCCGAATGCGGAATGCGCAGGAGCCCAGTGTCATGGTCCACGACTACTTTCGCAAGTGCATCGCTGCGAAACAGCCGCTCTCGATCAAGAAGCTCGGCCTCCAGAATCTGTACGCCTTGCACACGGAAGACTTCAATCGGGCTGTCGATAACAGCACCGTCGAGGAAGTGACCGTTCTCAACAACAGCGGAGCGGAGCTTTCGATGAACACCTTTGTGGACAGCACTTGGCCCTCGGCGCCAGTGTTCCGCATCCGCATCAAATCCATGCGGCAGGATGCTGTCTCCCGGAAGCATGCCGATTTCCTCAACAATTTCACTGGGCTGGAAAGGTTATACTTTGTCAATGCCACCCTGAATCCCAACGACGACATCAACTCCCCTCGGCCTCTAACCTCCAATACCGTACTCACTCCTCCCGCGTCCGACCTCTCACGGTCCGCCAGCAATGGATCCTTTACCACTTGTTCCAATTCACCCAGCTTGCATGCCAGCACCCGCGATCTTTACCTGAACAACATCACGATGAATCACGCCGCCACCTTACGACACCTCTTACTTCCCGCTCGTTGGCCGCTCTCCGCACCGACGGTGGCGCGCCTCGTCCACGCCAGCCCGCAATTAGAACAGCTAGGCTTCGCCACGGAGTTCTCCGATCTGGAAGCATTAGGACTTCTGCTCCCTTTCCTCCGAAATCTGAAAGCGCTGCGCCTTCTCATTCCGACCAACTCTACGCCATCCGATGCGGGTCGTGGTCCCCCGCCTGCAAAAACACTCAAATACTCCTCCCAGTCGGCCAACGCCTTAGGTTCGGCCCTGACTATCTCCGACCTCGTAGACGCCGACGATGAGATCCTGATCGCCAGACTTAGCGAGTCCCTTGCAGACCAGCAGGTTTTTCACCGGCTGAAGATTATTGGCTTGGGCCGGAAAGGCTTCCAGCTAGGCGATTACTATACGGTCTCGGCCGAACAGCCGGACTCGCACGGACAGGTCCAACTACAAACGCCCACGGGCTCCCGCGCGACCAGTGCCGAGGCTAATGTGGGCTATGAGAAGAGTCCGGCGGCCGAGGTTCCCTTCACGCCAGCCAACGGACATACGGCCGTGGTGCCGTCGCAAACAAACGGCCACCCACCCTCGCTACTCGGCAAACGGGCGCGAGAAGACGACTCCCCTGCTACGGAACAGGGAGAAGCCAAACAAAATCCAGACGAAGAGTCAATGGAACAAAGACTCAATAATCCCTGCGTACCCCAATTGCTCCGCGATGGTCGGTTCTGGCGCCGACGCGTGCGACGAGTGGGGTGGGAGGTACTGAAACATTGGGAGATCTGGGGACTAGACAAACAGGAGTTATAAATTTGGAGTACGTACATTTGATTGGATACCCGGGTGAATTCTTGGTTTTTCGGACAGCCCCTCGGGCTTAATGTCTGGATTATATATAGCGTGCCACGTGCAAAAGCGTAGTTTATACCATGTGAAATGACACCTCCTCTCAGAATTTATACTTGTATTAATCGATAGTTACATTTATGTTATGCAATCACTGACGAATCACAACCATGCATACAATTCATAGTGTTTGTATAGTTACAACCACTTGTGTTATGAACCATTTCAAATCTCTTAGTATGTAGTATTAACATCATAACCAAAATGTATTATCTTCATTCATAATTTACATTTACTTTACTTCAGTTTCAGTTTCTTCTCATGTCTATTACTACTTACCAGTAGTACTGATATACTAAAGATCATGTACTTTTTAACATACTATTCACATTCACTTCACTTTCTGTCACATCATTGAGGGCTCCACTAATATTCTTTTTTTCTTTATATTTAGTAACCATACTAATATTTCTATCCACTACTACTACTATTCATCTACTAGTATTATCCATCACTTCCCTAGTAGTACCTACTCCATACCCCGCATCTCTTTCCCCCAGGGTTCAACCCAGCAGATAAACCCCCCCCAAATGTACCTCTCTGATCCCTTTTATGAATAACCCAATACTCAGTACATGAACCCAACTCCTACCCAATGAACCAGTACTGTCTTTTCCACCTTCCTTCGGTTCCCCCCGCCTTACTACCACTAGTAATTAGTATAAGAACCCCCCATACCGAACCCCCACCCATAACATATATATAGGCAAGTGATTTTTTGACCGTAAGTATGGTTTATTTGACCGGCGCTATTCCGAATGAAGCGTTAGCGCCGGTAATGGCCCCACTCGTCCGAAAGAGGAAATAAAAACAACACCTGTTTTCATTTTTTATTGCATTTTTGAACGACTCAGGCCACTGCGAGGCCGCGAGATCCCTCTGCCTGCCTCGCCTGCCTGCCTCGATCCCACGTACGTCCGACGATTCAAACAGAACAAACTCCCTATATTGACTGTATGACTATCTAGATGACCTCTGTCGCCGCCGCCGTTGCCTGCCTGGCTGATCGCCTCGTCATCTTCCCTGCCTCCCGAATCCACGCGTGGGTGGCCTCACTGGCGGGCTCGGTAGGAGGCTCAGGCGTAGCGGGCTCGGTTGCTTCATCGGAGTCAGAATTGAATAGGAAAAGGTCTATTTTAGTAGTGGAAAGGGGGCTTCAAATATGCAATACTGCGTGTGTTGGATTCTGCATTAAATAATGCAAGATTTTACATATGGCATGAAGACTGCTTACTAAAATTGCCTGCCGAGAGAATTACACGTTACTGGATCACATGATGGCGCTAGCTCCGCTTATGATAAGGCTCCCGCCACTAGAGCCGCTTTTGGGATAGCGCCGGTCAAATAAACCATACTTACGGTCAAAAAATCAGTTGCCTATATATAAATACTATATCCCCTCACTTCCAACCCCCAACCTCTAAAGAACAAACACATACTCCATACTCCATACAACTGGTAACAATACTACTACTACCACTACAACCACGAAACAAACCTCACACAATCAACAATCCACCTATACTAGTCCCCAAACCATGAACCGGACATGATACTACCTGAAGGTAGTAGTAACCCCGTCTCACGACGAACCACAGCTGGGGATGGACAGTCAGTTAGTCAGGTCCTTCCTTGTAAATGTCAACAGTATAGTAATAGTATTGATTTATGATGTGGTGTACTATATATACCTGTGTGTGTGTATTGTATTTATGTTTTATGTGTATTGGATTTGGGGGATAAGTGGGATTATGTATGATACGATACATACGTAGTACTTACTACTAAAACTTTCTTTATTCTAATCGAGGGGCGGGTGCGTTGGGTTTCTGATGTGCTGGTTTGATGGACGGGAGAGAAGTGGACTTTTATGGGGTACTGAGGTAGGTAGGTGGAATTTGTTTTCTTTAAGGTTGGGGTATAATGAAGGCTTATACGGAGTAATATACTATGTCATTCACCATTTCGTATATCAATAAATAAATATTCATTGAGTTCGTAACTATGTACCAATCATCATCGTCTGCTATTCACAACCATTCATCCATTTGTCCATCCAACTGTTCATCTATCCAAAAGATAGACAAATATGTGGGGCAACCAACCCCATCCTATTTACAAAGGATTCAATTCCTCATACAGAATTTAAGCCTGGGCAGCAAAGCCAAGCTGAGGTCCCTCAGAGTCAAAGACAACGTACTGGCTCTTCAGGAAGACGTCACCGAGGATGGACAGGCCAAGACCGCTGTTGCTCTGGATACCGCCGAAGCAGGTGGAGCTGCCGGTCTCGATGGGGGCGTAGTTGATGTACTTGCCGGGGACGACGGCGCTGTAACCACCGATCACGACAGTGAAGTCGGGGAGGTCGTCATCGCACGAGAAGACGTAGCCACCCTCCGAGTAGCTGTTCTGGGCGTCGGAGACCTGGCTGTAGTAGTCGGAGACGACATCGTCGTCGAGGAGGATCAGGGTGGTACCGGTGTCTGTGGATGGAGTTAATTGGAGACTCGACGGGTGGGATGGGATTGAAGCTTACCAGCAATGGCGCTGAAGCCGTTGGAGTTGGCGTCGTTGTCGCCAACGGCGTAGCCATCGGTACTGAAGCCCCAGTAGCCCTCGGAGCTGTCGGCATCCACGTAGGTGATGGAGCCGGTGTACTTGGAGTCATCAATGAAACCGAAGTCGTAGACACCGGCCTCGTGGTACCTCAGGTACGCAGCGAAGAGGGGGGAGTCGAGCTGCGACTTGACGGTGTCGAAGAAGGTGGTCTGAGCCACGGGCGAGACTGGACGGGGTTAGTCGATGGAAGGCAGATGGGGTGGGTTCGGCTCACCCGTGTTGATGGAGCTAAAGGCCAGGCCCAGAAGACCATCGTTGGCCGTGTCCGAAACGAACTCGGAGCTGACCGAGCTGGCAGCCTCGACAGCCTGCTTGCTGGTCGAGACATCACCGACGGTGACGGTGTCCCGGTAGACGTCTCCGCTGGCAGAGCTGCCATCGCCGTAGGAGATGTCCCAAGAGTAGCCGCTCAGCTTGGTTGCGCTGGAGCTGGGCGTGTACAGGCTGTGACCGGTCTGCTCAGAGGAGGGGAGCTCGGACGAGAAGACCCAGCTGAACCGTGTTAGCGCATACGTCTCTGCAAACGGACACGACGAAAGGGAGACTTACAGATCCGCAGAGCCGGTGTCAAAGTCCAGGTGGAGGGTGGAGTCTCCGACAGTGACGGGGGTCAGGTACTCGGTGTCATCGGACTGGGGCGTGGTGGTGACACTGCCCTCGCTCGCAGCGGCCTTGACGCTCGCAGGAACGGTGGCACCGTACTTGGCCAGAGAGCGAGCGTACAGGGCAGGCAGGTTGACGGTGCGCGTCTTATTGGCAACCTGCTGAACCGAGAAGTTCTTGCGAGTCTGGGCCAGGGGCGCCGCGGAGGCAGCGGTGGACAGGCCCAGGGCCAGGGCAGTGGCTTTGCTGATGACGACCATTTTGAGGGACTTGGGGGGAAGTAGATCGAGGAGATGGACAGGACCAGACAAGGAAGCCTCAGACTCTTTCTTGGTTGATGAACGAGAAAGCCAATCTGCTGGTCGAGCAGCGCCTTCTTATAGATTTCTCGTCCTCTCGACGGCCCTCGATAGACTTCTCCATGCTCAAGTCGACCATGCTCTTCAGGGCGAAATGTCTCAGAGTCTCCTCATCGCGGCCGTGACGATGGAAGGAGGTAAGCCGCATCCAGGCATAACCGGCGAAGATCTCTCTTCAGGTCCGTCCAAGTCCGAGTCCGCCGCCGTCCGTGAGGATATTCGCAGTAGCCAAGCCGGGGAAAAGTAAGACAGCAGGGCATCGGACCCTGCCTAAGCGGGGCACAAGGCGATGTGACGGCGGAGTAGTCGATTGCTTAATTGGGACAAGAGGTCAAGAACCAGGCACCGACGAGCCTCTCATTCGACCGCCTGGCCGATCGCCATTTGCGAGCCGGTGACTTCGTTGGTGGCGGGCGTGAAGGATGAAGGGTAGATATCTAAAGGCGCGGATCGATTAATTGCACTCCACCGCCGATCACGCAGGGTCCGTCGGGCTTCCTGTTGCGGTGGGCCTCGCGCCAGCCAGTCACGCGAGCGCTCCAAGGTGTTATCACCTTATCATATGGTCTGCACGATAGCTGCAGCCCCGATGTCACCGTGAGACTTTGCCTCTAAATTAGCCCCGTCCGACGTCCGGCTCCTGACCGGTCGGGGGTGACCGAACCAGTCGACTTGTCAAGGCGTCACAGTGGAAGGATTCGGGGGTTCTGCACGCCACTGGAGCAAATGGCAGGCCCTCACTGCTGTTGGATGGCCTGGCAAATGGCCTCTCCACCAACATGGATCCCTCTGGCCTCTATACAGAAGAAGGCAATCAAGAAATGGCGCACTCCGGCGGTGCCCGGGCCCCGCGACGGTGAACCGAATAGCAAAGAATCCAAGAGAATATGAGGGGGAAAAAAAATAAAGAAAAAAAAAAAACACACTACGCGGAAATTCGTACATTCATCATCATGCCATCTCATCACGACGCCAGGAACTGCGACGGAAGGTTTCCGCCGCCGGCCGACTCGCCTCCCTCGCCATGTCCGTCATACTGCTCGTTCAAAAGCACCTCCAGCATGTCGAACTCGCCCACCATGGGCCCCGTTCCCCCCAGTCCTTGGTCCACCACCGCCGTAGAGCTATTGAAAAACTGGTCCAGTGGCAGCGCAAACCAATCCGGAAGCCCACCAGACGCCCCCGGGTTGTCGTGCATCGACTGCGACGGGACGCTGGTCCCCTCCAGTTCCCCCGTCGGTGGTGTCGCGCTGGGGTCGTAGTAGTTGTAGTATACGGACGGTGGCGGAGGCATGAACGACACATTGATGTTGGATGAATTGATCGGCTGCGCAGGGATACCGGCCAGTGGGTCATGAACTGAGCCCATCCCGGCCCCGGCCTGACTGTTGCTATCTACATACCCCAGGTTCTGAGTGGCACTCTGGGCCGGCGTCCAGGCGTGGCTCGACCCTTCGCGACGGTTCGGGGCTCCTTCGCGCGGACGCGGCGACTGATGCCGGGAGGCTGGGGCAGATGGACGCTCCTGTTCGCCATCACCACTACGGTCCAACGGGGCAAACCGCAGGAAGCGCGTGCGGATGCTCGTCGTCAGCAGCTCCAGCAGTCGCGCAATGGCATGGTTCAAGTGGACATCATCGACAACACAAGTCTTCAGGGCTTCGATCGTCCGATCCTGGAGGTCCAGCGACACACGCACGTCGTCCTCTTTCGCACCCAGAGTGAAGGTCTGGCCACATTAGCAAAGTCACAACCAGCGAGACACACCAATCCATACCTTCAGAATGAATATCATCCCCGACAGAATGCGAAAGCACGTCCGGACGGGAGCATGCTTGAGGTGATCCCGTGGGACCAGGATCTCGAGCACCGTCTGCAGGATCTTGCGGGACGCATCCACGACCTCCTGGATGTACTGTTCGTTGACACGATACAACTCCATGAGCACATGGAACCACCCGGTCCCCGATGACGGACCCGAGTTCGGCCGTGTGCTCTGAGCCTGGGCCGCCTCGTTCGACATGGTTGTCCAGCGATCCACCACCGCCTGCAGGGCCAGGGAGTTAACATAGAGTCCTGGGAAGCGTCAGCCGAGCATCGTAATCGAAGGGGGAGTAGGCAACGTACGAGTGTACTCATACTCAATCATTAAGAGACACCTCATGGGGGGAGCCACTGGGGGAAATCAATCAGCATCTAGCCCCCACAGTATCCAACAGGAAGTACCTACGATCGATGGTGTCAATGTTATGCCGCCACTCGCGCAGGAACGGCTGGAACCGGTCAATCTGGTCGCGGTAGCGGCCACTCCGGATGAGCTCCGAGGTCTGCTCGCTCGACGCGAACAGGAGCTGGTTGCTCTGGTACATGATCTTGGAGATCCCGATCCAGCAGTCGTGCATCCGATCGACAATCGTATCGCTTCCCTTGGCCCCCGTCACCGACGTCGGCTGGATGTCACTGGTCCACTGGGGCAGAGGAAGCATGGAGGGGATCCCCAGCCGACCACTGCTCTGCGTGATGTACACCAGAATCAGACGCCGGAGACGACGTTTCCGCGTCTGCTCCGACGGGGGTTCGCTGGCGGCCTTTGCATCGTTCTTCTGGTCGAACACGCCCAGTTCGAACGCCAATGCCTGCGCGGTACTCAGCAGCATCCATGACATCCGGTCCGACCGCCAAGCTGGCTCAAGCCACTTCTGAAAGGCGAGCCTCCCTTCGGCTGCACTATTCGGGACACGGTTGGCCGTGCTCTCAGCGTCGGTTTCCAATTCCCTCTCGTATCGGCTTTGCGTTTGTGCGTCCAGATCCAGCAAAGCGTTCTCGTCATCGCCCGGCGGAAAGTGCAGGTTCCGAGGATGCCAGTCGGTCAGAATAAGCAGCGCCTCGATGGTTCCCAGCGATCGCAGGTTGCCCTTATGGCTCACCTTCGACGACATGGGCGCGAGATCAAACGATCGAGGCTTGCTGATTCCCACGCCGTTCCCACCAAACTTCTCCTGGCCCCAGAAGAGACGCTCGATCATGCCACGGAGATACGACCAGAGCCGATCATGGATGTAGAAGGCACGCGTGTAAGCTCCGTCGCCCTTGGGCTTCCGATGCCGTGACGCAGTTGTGAGTATAGTCACTGCGAGCACCGGCTCATCCGTAAGCAAAGTCCGATGGGTCGACGGACTAGAAAAGTCCGGAATAACAATTGGACTCAACGGAGCGAGATGCTCGTAGTAGCTAGGACAACGATCAACAAGACGCAAGTCAAGACTAGGGAGAATACCTACTATGCCACATAAGCCATGGCCTCTTCGACTGACAGCCAGCCCGCGCGAACAAACCGTAGTCGCGACCATGCCTTGACCGCATCCACGAATCCCGGGTCTTGAGCAGTCTCACTCGGGTCTGCCTGCCCACGACCATCCGGAAGTTGCGAGTCAGCAGATCCCGATCCACCCCCTTGATAGTAATTCCCCACGGGCACGGTACCGGAGCGAGGTGGTCTGGAAAACGACCCGCCTCCGCTTCGGGGGGTGCCCGCCTGAGTGAGCGGCGACATGGGCGAATTAAACGAGGACACCGACTGGCGAGCGGCATATCGGTTTTCAAGGCTCTGACGGTTCAGGTCCTCGGTCCGACCCGCCGCCTCGGACAGTAGATGCAGCGCATCATGACTGTTACTGATCGCAGGCGACAGTAACTCGACGGCGGTGCGGTTCATCATGGGCTGGCCGCCCTCGAGGCTAAAGCTGGGGCCATGGCTCCTCTCCGCAGCCGTGTACAGGGGCAGACGCGTGCTCCTTGGTTCAGGGAACTGAGTCGTAGTCGACGACGTCTGGGTGGAGGTGAAGCGTTGGCTAGTAGTGGTCGACGACGAGGGGAGCTGCGTCGTAGCCGCCGGCGACTCATCCGCCCATTTGGGCCGCGGCAGACTGGCGCTGTTATCAAAGGAAGAAGTGCGCTCGGGCGGAGCATAGGAGGAGCCTCCATCACTGACAGACCCGTTATTGGAGATGACCTCCCCGACCATCATCCGCTTATCGCGTCGCAGCGTGGCCTCGGTGGGCTCCTCGACCTCCGAGGGCTTGCGCTTCCGCCTGGTGGCGGAGAACTCGCAGCGCTTGCTCTCGCGGCGACATCGCACGCAGGGCGGCGGCCGGGGATTGTCAACACCTGTGGGGACGAATTAGCATTCAGGGGAGCGTCGGGGAGGAGCCCAGTAGGTAGGGAGGAGGGGGAGGAGCAGGAGGGTCTTACTGCCAAGGTCGCACTTGACCTTGCGCTTGCGGCATGGGTCGCAGGCCTGGTAGCCGCGACGATGCTGGGGCTGCTGGCCCTGGTGTGACGGCGACGGCGACGGCGACTTCGGCGCCCGAGACTGGTGGGCATAGACGGGGGGACCCTCCTGCTGGCCGTTGTTCGCAGGCGCAGCCATCATGATCTCGTCGAGTGGATTCAGACTTGCCGATGCAAAGCGAGAGAAAGCGGTGGGGGGGGGATTTTTTGGGCGGAAAGATCCCAAAGCCAGGCACCGGCTCGTCGCGGGTTCGGGCGTCTTCCGGCTTTTCTTCTTCTCCGCGTGTCCCTAGGCAGCAACTATCGGGGAGATTTCCCTCGGTATTATTACTAGGCGGGCTGACCTTTGAAGAAGCTGGAGAGCGGCGGTGGTGGTAGTGGTGGTAAGTGGAGGAGAGCAGAGCGAGAGGGGCGCGAGGGGACGAGTGGAAGGAAGGATTTACAGCGCTCCCAATCCGCCAAACCAGAACCAAAAATAAAATCAAATAAAATCTAATCAAAAAAAAAAATTGAATGGACTGAAGGAGTTCTGTTCAGTTCGTCGTCAGGTGCCAAATGCGGGGTAGGCGCTCACATTCACGCCTTGGAAACCGTGGTCATTCCGATCCCTCATTCCCAGCGGAGGGATGATGCCCTTGCGTCCGCTGGCCGAAGTTCTTGTTATCAACCAACGCCTGCTGATTCCCACCACCACCGCTGCCCCGGGGCCTCCGTTCGACCAGCCCACCCCCCCCCCCCCCTCGTCCATTCTCTCCTCCCACCTACTATCTTGATAGTATTACTCACACTGAATAATGATCTTGGTGGTCAGTGGGTTCCGCTCATCCCGCTAACAGGCGCGGTGTCTGGCTACAGCCAAGCAGAACTGGATTCGGGGTGGGTTCGAGAAAGCTATGTACACGGACGACCCGAGCCTCCGACGGAGTACCAGGAAATTAAGCCGATAAGCGGGCGAGAGGAAGAAAAAGAAGATAGGGACTAGTAGACACGACTCCACTCGACTGTGCGGTGAGACACAAACACACAAGAGAAAAAGAAGGAGAAGAAGAAGAAGAAGAAGAAAAGAAGATGAAGAAGAAATCAAAATACCAACACACACGCTCTACTCCAAACATGGGCTACAATGCATCACACTCGGGACAAGAAAAGGAAAACACAAAAATACAGATTACCAACCACTCAGCAATAGAACATGATCCTGTCATGCGTAAGCAAATCACAACGCTAAATCAGATCCGGGGAAAACGGGCGTTCAGGCCACCGACGACGCCGCGTCGGCAATGCTCGACATGGCTCGCTTGCCTTTGTCGGGCGTCATCTCCCCGTTTGCTTTCGAGACCGGGCCCAGAACCTTGCGGGCCAACACTACCTCGCCATTCGTACTGCTGGCCTCGCTCCCTCGTCGAGACAGGCTCGGGGTCAGCCTTCCAGGGAGAAGTCCCCGAATGCCCCCAGCTTTGCGCGAGGGGATTTCCGACGTCCCAGCCGTGAGCACATACAGCAGATACTTTAGGTTGGGTAAGGTATGCCGGATATCGAGCACCCGAAGGCCTTGCTTGTTCAGCAAGAACTCGATGTCCTTGTTCAGCAGAAACACTCCGTACTCGAACCGGTATTGCACATTCACCGGGTAGAGCGGGTACGTCCGCTGAGGCAGCGAGGCAGAGACCGGATCCTGGATCAGCGTATTTGATAGATTCGGGTTGATCGGGTACGGTAGAGGGATGGAAAGGTAGAAGGACAGCAGGTAAACCAGGTGCGCGGTGAACCCCAGCGCCGCTGCAACGGCGTCACGGTCGACGTCGGTAAAGTTCGAGTTGGGCAAGGCCAGTCCAGCTATGGTGAAAGCCAGCGGTTTGTCAGGGATCGGTTCGATGGGGTAGATGGCAAGCAGGTCCTCCGCAATCCGCCGGATCTGGCCCTTGCCTTCGTCCGTGTTCTGCTCCAGCAACTTCACACTCGAGCCCAGTTTCACCTGCGCATCGGGCAAATGACTACGTGCCTTGGCTTGCGTCTGGCGCCCAAGATCCATGGCTTCTCGTCTTGCTCGGATGCTGGCGATCAGTTCTTCTTTTCGCTTTGCTGCGGTGCGAAACTGCTTCCGCTCTGTCGCGACCGCATGCTTTGTGAGCGCAAGTTTATCCCGAGCCCGGGAAGCACCACTGGTCGTGGCCAGAGCACGCTGGTTCTGCTCCAGTATCGAGCTAATCTCCGACTCCAGCTTGTCTCGGGTCGTGAGTGCATCCTGAATGCACTCATCCAAGTTGGCCAGTCGCATCAGCGCATCGTATGACGAGGTCGGGACCGTGGCCCCATCGGCCGATCGGGGGTGGCGGGTAGGCAAAGGAGTCACGACCGGGGGAATGTCGGTTAAATTCGTATAGACGCCATCCGCAAAGTGGAACAAGATAGAATTGGGCGGAAGGGGTTGGTGGAAGTTATCGAGCGATTTGCCCAGATACTGTAATGACTGCAGACACAGCTGCAACTCGACCAACAGTAGATACTCCTCCATCGCTGCAGTCCGGGCCCAAATCTTCACAGTGATCTGATTCATGCGAGAGACTAACGGTCCACAAATGTTCAGATCGAAAGCCCGAAAGCTGGGATTGGTGGCATGATCGACAACCTCACTCACGTAGACCGGCTCATCGACCTCGTCACAATGGATCGAAAACCAGGTATCGGCCATGCGACTACTCGTTATTTCCTCCAGCTTCACCTGCCGCGCGCGCGGATCAGGGGCATTCCAGGGTAGCGTGTTTCTCCTGTGCCATTGTCGCAACGGGGGTGGCTGCTCTCTCTTGGGACGGCCCTCGCCGGCTGCGGAGGATTTGAGATCGGTGAAGGAGCGCGATTGGTGTAAGGATCTGGGTGTATCCTCGGCGAGCGACTTTAACGGCGTGTGTAGAGAGTTGGGTACATCTTCGTCGTCGATGGTTTTCCCGCGAGGTCGGCTTGGGGGGCTGACGACGAGATTACGGACGGAAATGCCCTGCAGGTGTCGAAGCTTGCGATTCTGCGCGAACTCGTCAGCTGCCCGGTAAGTTCAATGGGCATTTCCGCGAGCGGTAGGAAAAGAAGGGAGCAGTACTGGAAGAAACAAGCCGGGTCTCTCGCGGCGACTGGCATTGTCGTCGATGTCCCAAACCCCCCAGGCGGTGGCCGACAGCGCCATGACGGCGGGCAGTCGAGGGGAAGCTCAGCTGTCGCACTGCGCACGCCGGACCGGTCGGGTCATCCTAGGGAGTGGGATCAATGGGACTGTCAATGCCCGATCCGTATGAGATGAAATTGCCTGGAGAATCGAATGACGAGTGCTGGCTGGCTGGTAGGTAGTTAGTGAAGTGGCAGAGGAAGAGGGAAAGCGAGAGAGAGTGCGGAGGTGGTGCAGGCGGAATGCAATCCCTCGCCCGTTCGTTCGGGATCTCCGTCGAAAAATTGATCCGCCGCTTTCTCTCTCTCTCACTTCTGCTCTGTGGCTCTCTTAGCTTCCCACCCGTTATTTCCCCGGCCACCACCACCATCACCCTTCTTTTCCCCCCCAAACCATTCCCCCCTCCCCTTTTCTTCGGATCTGGGCCCTTCGGTAGATAGAGTGACGCCCGCTCTATTGCCCTCTCCACCCCCATCCAGTTTGCAGAATCGGTCTCGCGCAGCCGACCAGCACACCCGGCCGCAATGGCCTCGCAAGCGGTACCGAAGAAGCCCTTCCAGAAGATCCTGGACCCGACCAAGATCGGGACCTGGAATATCGTCCGCCGGCCACCAATCGAGAACCACAGCCTCATCCAGGGAAAGCCGCGAGAGCAGAATTCCAATGCCTTCAAGGAACATCAGGCCAAGGAGGGCACCCGGTTACGGAAGGCCTTGAAGGCCATGACCCATGGAAAGAACATCTTCGCCTACCACAACCTGCGCACAAACCAAGTCGTCTACTCCCTGACACGGTATCTGGAGGTGAGTGCCCCCGTCCCCCAAACCGCTACGCTGTATTCCTCCAATTGGAGGCGAGACTCCCCCCCGGCTAACACAGACTGTCGGTGTGTAGATGATGAACACCCTGAAGCAGATGATATACCATGGCAAGAAGACCGTCCCCTCGCGTCTTCGCAAGGATATGTGGGTTCCGTACTACTCGGTGCACTTCAACGACAGCAAGGTCGGTCTGCGGGCGTACCACTTGCTCCGCGAATTCTCGGCGCAGCGTCAACTATCCCCTCCCAAGGAATTGATCACGATCACGCAAGAATGGATCGATCGGAGTTGTCCCCGCGACCCCGAAGGAGCCAAGAATTTCCTTGAAAAGTACGAGAAGCAGATTGGCAACAAGATGCCGAAGAACCATCGCGCTCGGGCCGTGATGGACCAGAAGGCAACCAGTGTGGCGGATATCGCGGCCGTCCTGGACATCCAGGAGGAGGAGATCAAGAACGGCTTCGCCGACGGAAAGAGAGGCTACATGACCCCCACGGCTAGAAAGCGCCGCAGGGCGGCTCGCATCAAGGAGGAGGAGGTTGCCAAGGCGCAGGCTGCACGGGTGAACGTTCTCGAGCGCCTGCTGAGCAACTCCCAGGTTGAATACAAGGTCCAGGAATCCGAGGAGAACACCGCCACGCTGGCCGACCACCAGGTGAAGATTCTCTGGCGTGATATCCATGATGCCCGGCTGGCCCAGAAATGGACGGACCGTGTCCGTCACGGCGAGTTGGATCTGAGCCGCGATCACGTCATGCCCGGTCCTTCCAAGAAGTACAACGCCAACATCCTCGTTTCGGATGAATTCAAGGAGAAGGAGTCAACCGAGACTAAGCCCGCCGAGAACTAGACAGCAAGGGGTGTCATGTACTATGCGTCCGGGGCCTTCCCCCGGTGTGAATTTTATACATATTCCGAAAGATTGCCTGTTTCCTTCCCCTTGATTTGATTGATATACATTGTATTTTTACCTACTACGATTTTCATCGTCCTTTTTGTGGAATTGATGCAATGGCGTTTGAGCAGACCACACCCAAATTTAACCTTATTGAACTTGCATTTCTCTCATCCGGAGGAAGAAAAGGGGGAGTAATCATTAATTGATTGGATTGGTAAATCTCTGCTGCGGAGTAGTAGGTAGGTAGGTACCGTCATGAATGCTGCTGAATTTCAGACCTGCAGATTGAAGTTACATCACCATGTCGAATACAAGAGCCTCAACTGAGGTCCATCCATCATCATCATGACCCTTGTCTCGCCCCGTCCGGTCAAGCAAGGCAGACCTGAATCGCGGTGAATGCCACGAGACGAACACCCGGGCGAATGCGAGACGGTGCATCTTAGACGAAGGGGGGGAAATCAATGTCGGCGGTGGGGGAAAGGGAAAGATAGCGATAAAAGAAAACAAGGTCGAGTGCAAGATACGAGACTCGGACCCTGGCTCGAAGAGAGAAAGAACCGGGAAAGGATGTGGTTTGCAGTCCGTGATCGACGCCGGTAACAAAATCTGGAAGAGCAGTTGAGGTAAAGGAAGGAAAGGAAAAAGACGAGCAAAGGCAGCGAAACTCCATTGTCTGGACCTAGGCCAGGATTGTAGCCTTGATCTCTCTATCTTCCGTGGCAGAATAACACACTAAGGCTTCTTTAAGTCCATATTCTAATGCTCAAGAACTCGGGTTCCTCGGTTCCGGCTTCTTCAAATTGTTCACAACCCGCTCATGGCTGTGCTCGTTGACGGAAAGCTCCGGTCCAGCTTCAGCATTGGACATCTTCTGCAGAATCTCACTCTGGACTTTTTCGGCCGTCGCCGGGTCATCTGCAATCCCAGCACTGGCCATGCTCTTCCTGGCCCCTTCAATGATCTTGTCGGCCTCGCTCATACCGCGATCCACATTTGTAGCGGAGTCCCCATCAACACCGATGGGCTCCACCGTCCGGTTGATGACATCCTTTACCCGGTCGGAATCGAAGCGGATCACCATGCAGGAAAGGTTGTCGGTGCTAAACCGTGCAAGAGCATGATCTACCAGGATCTTGGATGCATCCTGAGCGTCATGTACGTTACGGACAAGATCTACCGCTTCTTGGTCACTGCATACATCCCAGAGCTGATGGTTCCGTTAGCGTAAATGATACTAGGCAGAACAGCAATAGGCAGGCCAAACTTACACCATCACAGGCAAGAATGATGAACTCGTCGGAGTCGGGCTGGATCACCGTTTCGGTAGTGTACGGATGCCCAGTCACAAGATCCTTGAGATAGGCGTCGCCGAGGGCTCTCGTTACCGCAAGTACCCCGTTAACGCGATTGTTTAGTATGAGCCCTCCCGCATTAGCTATCCGTTTCCCCTCATTTTCATCGCTACCCTTATGATCGTAAGACAAGCGGAGTGCCTTGCCGTTGCGGCACAAGATAATACGGGCATCGCCAACATTGGCAGTGTAGAGGACACGTTGGCGGGTTGATTTCTCGTGCAGTGTGGGGAGAATAGATGCCGCGCCAGACATCGCGGCCTGGGTAGGCGTATCGCCAGCATCTGAGTCGCTTTCACCCTTCGAAACAGCAGTGGCAGTGGAGGCGAGGGTGGACGACCCCACTGAAGAATGCACGCTGGGCACGCGGTCCTCCCACCTTAAGAGGGCAATGACTGCAGTACAACCACTGTTCTTCAGAGGCAATCTCTCCAGCTGCTGATCCACGCTAGTAAACGTTTGATCCAGGAGTTCCGGAACAGGTGTGTTGGGATTCTTTCGCATGACATCCTCCAGGATCAGATGCAGCTTTTTCCCACACCATTCTGCCGCAAAAGTCCCTGCATGTCCATCGAAGATGGCAAAGTAGCCATTATCCGTTTCCACGCTAGTTGGCTCTTCCGAGGTGGGCGAGGGAGCACCCGGGCTCGGTAGGGACTTGCTGTAGTTCTCAACCGGGGCTAAAGGTGCGGGATTCCCCAAGAAATTGTACAGGTAGGCATGAGTATCCTCCATGGTCCGGCGACATTTTCGATTCCGGTCTTCGGTCACGCCGACTTTGAACGAGGAACGAGGAGTGGGGAGAGATTCACCAGCCGAGTTGTTCAGCGACCCTTGGGGAACATTCAAAGCGGGATCCATACTCCCAAACTTGTGTAGAGATTGCTGCTCCTGGATGGCGTAGTTGTTGAAGGAGTGCTCGCGCGGACTACTCGACAGGCTGAACGAGTTCTTAGCGCTGGTGAAGAAGGATGCCGCTTTGGTGACGGTGCTACTCCGGCGCTTCTTCTCGCCACCTGAGCTCTGATCCTCACTGGTTCTCCGTGTGAAGAAACCACCCGGGGGCGATGATTTCTTCTGGTTGGCGTTGGGTTCCTCGGTGTGGATGCTGAGGGAAGGCGTGTCAATGGCGCCGGAACGGGGGATGGAGTCGTTTCTATCTTTGGGTGGGCTCGAGGAGCCACTGAACATTCTGTTCAGCAACCCACCCTGGCTAGAAAAACTTCTCCGCTTATTCCCTGCCAGCTTGATTGTGGTTTATGGGTCTGGTGGTATGAAACCAGGTCCGAAGTCCGAGCGAGTGCGGAGGGGGCGGCGGGCGGCGGCGCGTGGGGGCAAAGAACGAGAGCCGCCGGGGAGACTGACGTAGGATGGGAATTGCGGCGGAGGCAAGGAGATCTAGCTGGATAGACGGTGGCATGTCAGCGACTCGATCCACACAAAACCAGGTTCCTAGCTGAGCACGATGATGGAAGATCCCGATGACATGACATTCCCCCCAGCAATGCCACCGGCCAGTGACATTAGTGGTCGGTCAGCGCCGGATGCATGTCATGGACTATATACAACTTCTGCCGGCAAAACGCGGGCAGGGGCTTATTGCATTTGGACATCAAAATTATTCCGGAATAGAATTCACTCATGATGGGGAGGTCAACGGAAGCTAAGAAGGCACGTTATAGCAAGCGTCCTGAGCTCTCATGCGAGTTCACCCCACTGCGCGCCGAACGGGGGGGGGAGGAACATGGTTACAGAGCGACCACTGGGGCGCGGATGCAGAAGGAACCAAAGACACTCACGGAGATAGAAGACCGGGGTCAAGGAGTATGTACGACGAAAAGGATGGGGTGGTTGCAATAGGGGCGCAACGGTATGGTGATGAATGGGAAGGGGGAAGTGGTATGGAGAAGTGGAGGAGGTCGTCGGTGGTCAGTGATGGTAAGTGAGGCGGGCTCGGATGGGCCTTTATTACGGAGTAGGAATCCCGCTCGTATTAATTAGCCCGGCAGAGCGAACCATCCGCAGTGCCTCCCAAACCTATGGCGTACTGTAACTACGTAACTACGATGTATACGGAGTAATGTAAGCACTTACTCACCTGCCCGGGCTATTTTCGGAGGCGGTCAATCGCTTTGCAACGTGACCCTGAAATCCGGTGGAGTCGCTCCCCCAGTCAATGACGACGCCGCCAGATCCATCCCCTTGCACAGTCATACAATACTAATCGGCACCGCAGCAGCGTCACAATCCTCACTTATCGATCCTGATCAACCCTCAAGTGAACCTAATCCTGGTCAATGCGGAACCCCCATCTCGAATAATGTCAAGGCTCGAATTACACTGACCTAAGACTATGGCCCCCAGCCCGCAATCGTTTGGCAATCAACGCCTTGTTGTGATTCTGACATTTGATCTACTCCTACCCCCATGGTGATACACAGAACGCAGGGGGCCAAAACAAAGAGAGAGAAGTGCCCCCAGACTAATCCCAGGAACTGAAATCACCAAACCCACCGCCGCCCTTGAATTTCTTCCTCGTGGGCTCGGGTTCGGGCTCATCATCCACGAACTCGACTATCTCGTCCTCCTCTTGGCCGGCCCTCTCAGCCAGCGCTGCTTTCAAGTACTTCCCTACTCCACCGGAACCTTCTTCCTTCGCCCCCTCCCCCGAGCCACGGACCCTCTTGCCAGTCCAGGTGATCCGATCGTCCTCGGCGCGACGCGCATTCTGCTCTTCCTCCTCGGGGTTAACAACCTGACCCTTCGCCTTCGCCTCTTCCGTTTGCTTCTGCTTCAGAAACTCCTCAAAGGGGTCGACAAACACCGTAACATCGGTAATGCGAACATCGGGGGTGGGTCGGTTAGTGGTCGGGTTGGTCGGGTGCATTTCAAGGTTATTCAAGGTCGTGGAGGAGGGGGTGGGATCATCAATGACATGACCGAAAATGGTGTGCTTGTTGTTCAGATGGGGCAGGGCACGGTAAGCGATAAAGCTAGTCAGGGGGCGTGGTTAGTGCGGGCTTTCTTTCGACTCAATCATAGATACTTACAATTGACTGCTGTTGGTATTCTTGCCTTTATTAGCCATGCTGAGGGTCCCCCGGGAGTCGTGCTTCAGTGGCCCTTCAAACTCATCGTTAAAGTATTTCCCCCAGATGCTTTCGCCTCCCCTGCCATTTCCAGAGGGGTCACCACCCTGAATCATGAATCCGCGAATGTTGCGATGGAAAGTGACATCTTTGTAGTAGTCCTTCTTGGCTAGTTTGATGAAGTTCCACACAGCCTTGGGCGCATACTCAGTGTGCAGTTCCAGGTTCACATCCCCGGCGGTAGTTGAAATACGAGCATAGCCTTTCTGCTTCACTCGACCCCTCTTCAGCATGTACTCCTCGTCGGATAAAAGTGCGAGCTCGGCAGATGTGTGGGGCGTCATCCCTGTGCTAGTGAATGAGGCGGCAGCCAAACCAGTCGTGTGCCTGGCCGCATTGTATGGAACAGCCTTGCCAGATTGATACGATGCCGTCTTCTGAGACTGCGCCGCATTCCCTGTACCTCCAGTCTTGGACAATTCCTTTGCCGTGGCTGCGGACCCAACTCGTTGGGCTCTTTCTGCACGAGCCTTGGCCACAGCCTCCTTCGCCTTCAGGATCTTTGCCGAACTCCCCAACGCATTAACATTAACATTGTTGGAAGGGTCCTCCCTCTCCCGGATTTGTTCGTCGGTCAACCCACTCTCTCCCTCCTTCAAATAGTTGAATGAGCTCAAGTTCCGCGACTCGATGTTCTGCGGGTCCTGCAACGTGATGATGTCTTTCCGGGAGAATTCCTCATCCGTAACCAGATCCCGCCACAGCTTTCCTTTAATGTTCAACCGTTCGACAGTATCCCAGGCGAAGACGTTCCCCGTATTACGCAGCGCGACAATGTGCGTATTATCCGTGAAAACCTTGTACGTAACCGGGTCGACATACTCCCCCGACTCGTTCTTGGCGAGATGAAGCTTGATGAGATCGGAAGCTTTGAGAGGAGCGCCATTCACGGGATTCGTCCCATGCTTTTTGATCCAAGGGAGAATGTTTGTAAGGTCGAAGATCGTGCCTGTCGGGGTACACACTGGGTGTGAAAACGGCTGTAGCGAGAGGGAGCAAAAGTTGAACGGAAGACGTTTAAACGCGGTGTCGACCCCTCCTCTTTTCGCTCTGCCCACACCAGCTCCAGCGCTGGCGGAGAATGCATCCTCCGATGCCCACTCCGAATGCGTGATCTAGATGAGTCGTTGGGTCAGTCAAGCGCGATACGATAAGAGATAGAGCGCGGAAAGCGAAGAAGATCTTTTAACGGGGAATAATATCTCGTACATATAACTTATCCGTGCCTAAACAAATGAATTCTTAGTTAGCTTTGCAGACAATCAGGCGGAACAGATTAGCGGAACTGACCCTTTCCCATCCTTGCGACAGACGATTAGACTGTTGCTGCGGCTCTATCTTTGCGATCCTGTCGCCGCCCGGAAGGCATGATGTATTGCCGTTTCCTACTCTAACCATATTGGGCTAGTCTGTCCGCGGATGGCCACCGCTCGGTAATTGTAATACCACCCACGGGGAGTCGGATCTGTATCTCGATCACGTCACCTATGGCTGTTTGGGATCAGATTGTGGTGGATAATCAATCGTTCCCAGAGTCAGTGTTCTCTAAGTAAACCAATACTGAGCACTATGCAGAGCTGTCTACAATTCAATATATCCGAAAAAGAAAATTGTCAAGAACTGTGACAGGCACGCAAAGAAATCTACATATATATTCTGGTTTTTTACTGGCCTCTACCTCTAGGTACATATTGGGAGGCACTACAGCCACACGGCTGGGCACCTTTCTACTACTTACTCTAATATCGCTATAATAAGACGACCCCAATACAAAAAGACTGTATATTTTTAGGGAGTGTTATATCAAAGCATATTCTAATTTGTATCCAGGGCCTCATCCAGAGTCCTATAACTAACGACATACAGAGCTGTTTACAGAGCTTTACATAGGGCCTTACACGGGGCCGTAGTAGGGAAAATATATACTCCGTATTGACAGAATAACAGAACAGCCTAAGGCATATGAAGCGGCCTTAGGATAGAAATAAAAGCCTCAGGCATAAAAGTTCAGGCGGTGATTATTCTGCGAGTTTGAAAAAGTAAAGCCTTTCCCAATAGGAAAGGCGGAGTAAGCGGAAACTGTGGCTGTAGCGGATGCCGGTGTGGCTGTAGCCTGGCTGGTGTGGCGATAGCGCCTCCCTAAATCATAGCCATGTGAAGATATGCCTTGGGAATAAATAATAATTTATGTGGGTCGGTCGCCCTGAATCCAGGGTCTGATGATAATGGGACTTTGTTGATAACGCCATGGGACAAAGCTTTCCTTGAGCCCTTTCATTACAATATCTAAAGTGATAAAAATATCTCACGCTAACCATGTACAGACATGAGAAGCGATTGTATCCTGCGGAATAAAAGGAGATTGGGTTAAATTGATCCCCTTGCGATCAAGTGAAAATTCAATGTATGAAGGTTTTTACTGAAGGTCGAGTTCGGATGACAGGATCTTCGGTACCACTTAATGTTTCTACACTGTGTGTGAAGGAAGTACGAAGATACCCGATATTAAAGATACCAAATCACAAGCGGTTCAAGTACATCAACAAGTCATGCTAGCCAGTTAACCAAGTCCTCTAGCTCAGACTGCCAGATTCAAGCGCTCGAAAATCATCTCCAATCCCTGTAAATCCCCGGCTACAGTCTCAGCCAGCTCTGGGTCAACCCAGCCCTCGGAGCAGCCGCCTCCGAAATCAATGAGCCAGGCATCGCGATTCTCATCGATTACTACATTATCTAGCTTGACATCTCCCCAACAACAATCATGCAGGTGGAGAGCGTGAAGGGTGTCAGAGATCTGATCATACCACTTCTGTCGTTCGACAACGCTCACTTCTGGTTGGGCAAGCGGCCATAGACCAAGAGGAAAACAGTTGGGGACCAATGTCAACAGCATGCCGGAATGCTCAGTATTGACATTGACTACCCCTTCTAACTTGGGAATCCGGAGTGACAACCCAGCTGCCTTCTGCAAGATTGAGATTTCCCGGGTAAGAGACTCATTCGTGGCCGCCGGTTTATACAGGAAATCCTTCCCATTGATGCTGACTTGGTACACGGCGCGATTTAGGCTGAGGCGGAAGTCCTTGACCTCGGACAGTTCAAAGTGGGGGACATTCACCAGATCGTCCTCCAAGGAATCCCAGTCAATTTTGTCCGGCCTCAGGTAGAACTCAGGGTATGGTTCGAATGTGACCGTGTCTCCAAGAACGGGAATGAGGCGGAAGCAAGATGGGCGCTCCAAAACGACTGCAGATTGACGGGAGGATGGACCATCTCCGCTTTGATAAAGGAGACAAAGTGCGGTCCCAACAGCCTGAACAGATCTGTAACGGACTGGTTGACGTAAAGCTCGATGCATTGGTGTACGATCGTCTCACCAGACTTGGTTGATGACGGAGGAACCGCGAAGATAATCACAAATTCAATCGGCCCTGCCGCCATACCTACGTACGCAGCTTTAAGGACGCCCTCACTTGCTCTGTGGCCGATGCGACTCGGTGCAATGTCGAGGTGACTACCTTTCAGGGGCTCGAAAAATGCTCTTATACCAGGCGGGGGAGAGCCAACCATGTGGCCCGCAGTCTCTGAGGTAGAAATTAGATCAGCTAGGCTACTAGGCAGGTTGATGATGTAGAAATACACGTACCCCACCCATGATCCTCATTGGGAAAGCCTTGAATCTCGAATGCACCCGTGTCAGAGCCGTCAGCGTCGGAATAATCACTCTCGACAGGCGTCGCTTGAGTGGCTAGAAGGTCAATTGAATCAGCTTGGCTAGTATGAAAGTTATGAATTTTTGAACTGCTTACCATTATGAGACTGGTCACGAGAGGGCTCGATGGAAGGAACTATCTGTCGTCGCCATGGTGTCAACGGTAGGGCCAGCACCGTCGACAGACAATGACCGAGTACCTAGCCGATCCATCTGTTCAGCATACAAGTCGTGAAAGATTCGAGCACCTTACCGTCCTCAGCCTATTCATCAGATTGGTCAGCCATTGGGGAATCAGATCAATTACCCAACGCGACATCCTGTCACTAATGATAGGATGTTCATTTCCGACCGACACGCTTGGAGCAACAGAAGGATTCCGTTGCTCAGCCTGGGTGCTGGACTGGTCAGACTCGAGGGAGCCACATTGGATGGCGAAAGAATCCGGTTGGTTTGCCATCGTGTTGAGAGAAGTATTGAAAGACGAGAAACAGAAGTTCACAGTAGGTCAATTGAGAGAAACGGATTCGAAATCGGAAATAAGTTGCGCAATGGGCTTTGTAGAGACGGGGAAGACGTCGGGGTTTTAAAGCAAGCAGTGATGTCTTTGTCTTTGTCGAGGAATGCATCAAAGACCGAACTCACCACAACAGCTTGAAAGGAGAAGTGGATAAAAATACCCAGGCATTATTTCTCTCCTCTGAACAAAGGTACGGCTACTCAGATGCAGCCTACGGAACGGAAAGGCGGGGAAATGAGAGCTGGTTGGTTCTCATAGCCTGGATTGCTTCCATCGTTGTACTAACCACCGCGGTGAGTGGAGGGAGTGTGATAGGTCAGCTGGTTGATATTATTGAAGTATCCGAGAATTGCTGGCCCCGGGGTTCTTTCATCATAACTTCAATTGGAGTAACCTCTGGATTGACTGCCTAAGGACGGCCTGAGCAGCCCAACTGAACTTGATGATTTGGGTAAGTACTGAGTAAAAGACCACTGATCAGTTTAGATTGACGATACGCCACTATTGGTATTCGTACGGGGGGAGTACTAACATGGACTTGGCTAGGTTTAGCGAGAGGCCAGAGTCAAAGTTACTTCCCCCCCCTTCAAATCCCTCTGCATACTGAATTATTTTCCGATATGTAGAGAATTCCCCATTCCCCCGTGGATCCATCCACCTCCTTCCTGTGTTCACTCCGGCTGCCTCTCTCCAAGCCCACAATGTCTGGTCCTCAGAGACGTTGTTATCATAGACTCTCACGAAATCTGGTCCCAAAATGGAAGTAGAATTCCGGCTCAATATACTATCATTAGCTCCTTTTGGGCGGTCTGTCATTCCATACGACCAACGCGCTTAAGGAGATCCGTATGGTTAGTCACGGTATCGGTATGAGATATTGTCGGAGGTCCGTTCTCCTATTCAAAATGCATAGTTCAATAGAGCCATATGCCACTAGTAGTTACAGTTCAGCGGCAGGTGGTGGCGGCGCACAGCAGAGCAATTTCCTCTTGAAACATTCTCGGGTAATTGGCCGTCTTTTCGTCTGCCATTCTGGGCCTCTGAAGGTTTGCTCGACTATATCTACCATAGGGCCTCTCATCTCGCTCCTGAAGTCCTTTCAATCCACAACTCCTTGCATCTAACACTCCTTGACCACCCTATACTCAGCTACCAAGCTCTTACCCTACTCTCCACTAAAAAGACCAAACTCCTCATAACCCCCTTTGCAATGGACTTGCTCGGCAAAGTCTTCGAAAAACCCAAGGTCACAATCAATACTCCCTTTACCAATACCGGCGACCCCAAACCTACTGCCGAAATGCCTCGGGACTCTTTGTCCGTCTCCCTGCAAGTCGAACTCGGGCCTTTCACTATCATGGTCTCCGGCGTCAAAGCCCTTAACAAGCCGTCGCCAAACACCCAGGGCTCAGGGAAAACCTCCAAGACCCAGCCCAAAAACGATGAGGAGAAGTGATGGCGGACGCAGATGAATCTTTGCTGTTGGCCATCTGAATGCGGCGAGAGGCCGCGGCGAGAGCGGCACTGATAGCTTCGTGACGCTTATGGTTTTGTGATGTCGGTGACGTTCGTGGTTTGGTGATTTTTGTAATTTCGGGATCTTTGTGCTTTGATGTTATTTGTGATTTCGGGGTTTTTTGTGCGTTTGTAATGCTTGTCCTTCATTATTTTTCCTATCTACCTTATGTCAATCCACTCATTACGTATGCTCTCTCCAATCCCAACACCACTTAGTAAACGGATTCACTGTAGTGATGGAGTTGTAATAGAACTCTTCTCTTCTCGTACAGTATCATAAATTGCCGTAAGGATACTGTAACGACAAATGCCTAGTTCAGAGCCCTTACGGTCTTGCCTACTCATCCGACACCCTCTAGAATTTTCCCATGGCACTTGCAGCATCACCATAGCATGGAGGATTCTAGTTAGCCTTGGTCATTGAAGTTCGCTACAAACACGTCTATAGTTATCGGGCTTATCAGTACCCCTTCCGATGAAGAGCCCGACATGGCCGTGCAAAGAAAGTGAGGTGTCAGTGCAGACAACAATTAAGGTTACTTTCCGGCCCTGATCGCTCGGAGATGACGGATCGGGACGATGAGTGATGGAACGGCCCAGGCTTGTCTCTTGGCTGGACTTATTTAGCACAAAACACTATTCTTGTAGAAAGGTCCAGGCGGTCGAATGGCTTCAACCATGGACCAGTTGGAAGACTAGTCGTCTGATAGCGGTCAGGTAGGTGAACGCTATTTTGCTGCATTGTCCATGTTACGACGAGCATTGGTTAGCAGGTACTCTTCCTCGGATTACAGCCATTCCTTGGCAGTTGAAGATGACGCAGAGAGAGAGAGAGAGAGAGAGACTGTATGTGGCTGAGACACCCGGGGGCGATGATAGGGCGGGAATACGAGCACCATCATCACCGTAGAAGTCATGTTACACTAGCATCTAATATGACAGCCACCAATTAGAGGGTATTTCAACCGTAACTGACTTGTAAGAACCTGATAGGTTCATTCAGCGCACCAAAGCATATCCCAAGCATCCACCAGCATCAAACGGAGATCCACCAACTTAGACGTAGCTGCCTGAAATTAGCCAAGCAAATAGTTACAATCTTGAGTTTGGGGGGAGAACGCCAGATATTTTACGGCGGGCGAGCGGAAGAGCTGCCCCGATTACTGGCGCAGCTTGCGCCTACTCCCTTCTACCCAAAGAGTCTTCTCTTGCCCTTCTCTCGGGGTCATGTGAGCGTGTGTTCGGCGTAGCACCCGTCTCATGGGCGCCACACCAGGTAGTTCCTGGAGCTGGAGGTAAACCAGGGTATTAGAGGCCTGGGGCGCTCTTGTGCAGACTAGCAGTACTCATTTGTCCACATCCCTGAGAAAAGGAGCATGTCCGGGGATGTGTTTCTGTCCTGTTTTGGATGTCAGTGTGTATCTTTGGGGGCCAGTGGATGTGTTGGAGCCCAATTTTGTCTCAGCAAAACACAGACTGGGGAAGACGGTCGCTATGGCGTTGCGTATGAAACGACAGTGGCTTGGAAATTGAGTTTGGCGAGGTCCCTAGTAGTAGTCATCCATTGGAGGTTGCGGTTCTGCTATCCCCAGGGCAAATCAACATACGAGGTGGCTTCCCGCTAGTCGACGCTTGTTTGAGGTGGCATGTCATCCAGCTGTCAACTATCGTTCCTCATTTTGAGTTGGTTGAATGAGACCAATTACCGTACAGTAACAGTCAAATGTCACGGAACAACTGGCCATCCCGGAGACCTTCATTGGAGTTAGGCTCGCAGCATGATGCTGCCTGCCTGTCAGGTGGCTCTACCTGGCAACACGCACAGCCAGCATCCTTAGATGCGCCCGGGAATACGGTATTTGCATCCTACGGGCAAAGATCGGAATCGCGGGTCTTCCCCTTCGAACCCAGTTCAAGGTCATATGCCAGGCTCAGGGCCCTGATCAACCCGGATTCAGTCACGCTTGACCCAGTCGATAGGTGACCCCAGCTTCTACAGCCAGCGCGCAGTAAGCCGGATCCCGATCATCTCACCCTCATATTACAGACAGCTGGACAGATACTGACTGGTTTTGGCTCTTCTCTATGAATTCGCGCTTTCTCCATCGTGGGGATACCATACGCTCGCTCCGGGCGCTTCCTTATATCTCCATAGTTGCTTGGACTCAGACGAGGATCTCACGATCGGCTTTGCGTAGGTCAGATCAAGATCGTCCTATCTCTCTATTCCGGCGCTTTCTTTCATATGGCTGACTGAACAATCGTCCCCAACGCTTTTGTATATCTTGCAGATACACTCGGGTGAGATGGAGCGGTTCCGACCGTTCTGCTGTGAGTCCGGCTAAGACGCCCATTCCCTACAATGCATCTTACCGACAGACTTGCTAATAACTGGCTTTGGGCTCTCCGTTCCAGGTATCCAACCATTCCCGTCCTTCCGTCGCAAGGTCATCCTCGTCTCAAGCCTTGACACATGTAATCTGGTTTCGGTATGCCTCTGCGGCTGATCTCAGCGCTGCTCGTGTCGAAATACCTGCAACAACAAGACCTTCCGGCCTGGAGAACGATGATCCAAACGCCCGAAGCGATGCCGGAACATGCTCAACGACTCTTTCACAACGAGGTGTCATAGGGCACTTGCACTTGGCGGTGGTGATGAACCCGACACACGCGGGTTCCTGTCGTCACTTCTCCTTCCACAGAGAAGTTTCGTTGAACGATGCATTTTGGCGATGTGGATCATCAACAATCTGTCAGTCCTCCGCTCATCAGCACCTGCTTGTTGTGACGGCTTTTCGTGATTTCGAAACCCTGTGTCGACAGTCAGTCCTGCGCCTCTTTTGCTACGGTCCCTGGCCTACGTAGTGTCCGATCTTCAGCCAGCAAAAGCTTCGTAGATCAGAAGTATCTAACTCAGGGCATCTCTGCCCATTCCACCCCCCAGCATCACATCCAGCGATGACCCCATTTCCCATAATATTCCTTGACGGTGACTTCCATGTTCTGATCTAAACGCAGCCCTGATACCCCGACATGCCCATCCATTCTTCTACACAGACCATCACACCCCTGATAGAAACCCCATGTAATCCACCCACCCTCCACTCATCCCATAGTAAAACGCCCAAAACACAATCCTTATTCCCACTTACTCTCCCCAACCCTTCTCACAAACACACCCACAGCAAGCCCCCTCCTCCTCTCCCTCCAACTCCCATCCCAATCCCTAACCAAAACCACTCCCACCCCCAAACCCAACACCACATCCACACTCATACAATTAACCAAGTAGAATACCCCAAGTGAAGTCAATATTAACTCAGATCATATTACCGGTTACTATGTCCTGATTTGGTTAGTTGCATGTCCTGACTAAGCCTCAACAGGGGTGCGCCCCTCATCCCGTACCGGAGGTCCACTTATATCCACATACTATGGTACAGTGCGAAAAGATCGTCAGTGCGATCAATGGGTAGTTAATTTGTCACAGGTGCTACCGCTTCCTTCTAGAGTCATGATATGAGGTTACTCAGCTTTCGTGGATGAATAACACCAATTTTCGACATTAAGATGGGGCCGGTAGGATTCTGAGGTCCATTGACGATCTCAACGCACCGTACGGATGATCTGCCGCTAAGCCAGTTGAGGCTTAGATTGCTAAGACCCGGGCACTAAACCTCTAACGGTAGGTATACTATCACCTGACACAAAAGAGGCAGGACTCGCAGCCTGAATAATCACAAAAACGCAGCACGTAAAACCAAAACAGGTCTTAGTCTCTCCTCTTAAGCCATAGTGATAAGCCCACCTCAAGGCAACGAATAAGTATTACCCGGTAGAGAAACCCGACACCTACACTGTCTCCGTAAGAGGAGGGATTCACGTACGGAAGCAACGTAGCAGGTAGATTGAGGACCGTTCGTGTCGGAGAATGACTGGTTCATGGTACTGTAGGTAGTTGGTGAGGAATCTCGACGGGCTGCCGGACCAACATACAAAGACCTAATCCCACCGGATGCTGTCGATTTTTGGTTTTTCGGGCGTCGGCCCTACTGTTGTTCCGACTCCGACCGGACCGGGTTCCCCGCCCGGGACATCCATCCATCCATCTCCTGTGACCTGTCAGTGCTTCTATCCACCCAGTACGTAGACTGCTTCTACTGTATCTGGAAAAGCAGACGGAGAGATATATCCCAATATCTTCTACAAACCACTGAATGCCTGCTTTTTGCTAGTTAGTTAGCTGCTAAACTATTCTTTACACGTCGTTCCTGCTGGCCTTGAAAACGGCAGGCTACTAGTGTTGTTCTTCAAATCTAAAATTAGATTCTGGGCGTGCGCTATTTCCTCCGTGAGGAGATTTATTTATACGGAGTACGGTATGTACGGAGTACTAGTACTAACTTTCCCGATGGAGGGATCGGGTTTCCTTTTATTTTATACTATTTTGGTTGAGTGAGGTATATCTACCTATCCATTAGAAATTAGGTGATCGTTGTTGGGTGCATGACTAGGGCTGGACCTACCGATGTAAAGCGCTGGGTTGGCGGGCGATGTTGGTGATGTTGTTCAACGTTTCTTTTTTTTTTTGATGTAGGTCTACTAGAAGTGGTTGGGATAAGGTATTCCGTACTCCGTACTGGTTATGAGTTTTAGGGGTGGTAAGTATAATACTACGGTATGAGGTCCGGTTAGGTTGTAATGAATTAGGGTTGTGGGGAGAATATTCTAGAAGCAACGGGCTTGGCTCGGCCCTTGTGGCTGTATTTGGTCCCGCGGCTAGTCATCGATACGCGTACCTGGATAATAGAAAAGTCACAGCGATTGATTGCTAGACTACACCTTAGTATACACAATGCAAGTAGCGCTGATGGAGCTGCCATCACAGTAAATCATATCCCTCCACCAATAGGCCATTGATAGTGGGAGTCTCCCATCTGCCAGTATAACACCCCAATGTATGGCTTTTTTTGTCACGGTCGTTGAATCATCATTAAGTATGCCATTCCGTTGTGGAATCTATACAGGGGAAGGCTGGTAACGCAACGGTACTACCCAACGGTTACCAAAGTCAATCCCATGTCGCCGCCGGCTGCCATATTTTCTCCAGACTATCTGAGGAATGCCAATGTCCGCCACCGAGAGATTCCACGACAGTCCCTCTCCGGAAAGCAGCGCATTGACTATCCCTGTTTTAGGAGCCCCAAGACAAACGACCGATCTCGAGTTGATGCACAACCGACCACCTTCTACCGTAGTTGCTTCGCCTATGAGTATATGTTAGCACCAATCTTGTATGAGGGGGTCACGTGTCAAACACTGACCACTCATAGCTGACAACCCCGAAGGCACGTCAACAGACAGGATTTCGAGGTTGCTTCGGTTAGCCCAAGAGATCATCTCAAAGGCAGTAGCTTGATCATCCGTACGGAGATCATCAAAAGCTATATGAATTCCAAACAACGCATCGACAACCAAGTCGGGCGCGAACTCGGATGTCGAAAGCCGGGTCGATAGGTCCTCCCATCTATGGACTCGTCCGCCAATCTTCTTGAACACTTCAAGCTGCTTACGACAACTCTCCAGTAACTCATTCTCATGCTCGATGCCTAGCATACACACAGTCACACGGTGACCCCGATTGCGGAGATGACGAGCCGCAGAGACGGCTCGGGCCCCGGTTCGGTGATTACCCGTGAGCACCAGCATTGTGGGTGCAGCCGCGTCGCTCGAAAGAAGACCAACAGCAGCTTCCGCAATACCGCGTCCCGTATTTTCCGTGATCATGTCCTCCGTCAGGCCTAGTTCGGCAACCGCAATCTGCTCCACCTCAAGGGTCTGCAATGGACTCACGGTTGGGCAGCTTCGGTTGGTTGTAGTGAGCCGCAAAGAGGCTCCTGGTGCACCCGGACCACTTATCGGAGATGCGGAAACAGACGACTTATTGGGCCGAGGGCTGGTGGTGCGAGAAGTGCTTAGCTGGCCGCGTCCAAGAGTATTGATCTGCGGTGGCACCAACGGCTGGCCCAAAATGGCGCTTCCCTTGCGGGAACTGGATGCCCGCGACGCTCTGGACCGTTCGCGGCCAGAATAGGTTCCGCTACTTAGCTTTGCATCGCTGGGTACCTGGTCTGTATCCTCGCTCTCGGTCTCCTCCAGGCTATCGAGCACGTTTTCTGTCCAGTGTAAGTTCTTCCCACCGTTTGTCCCAGGCTTGGGGGGCTTTCGATTGAAGCTGACCAAGCGGTCCTCGTCAGCAGTCGTGTCATCGTTCCGAATTTCTTCGAACACCTTTCGTTTGTCGAATTTGGAGAGATTGCTCTGAAAATCAAACTCCCCCATCTCCTGAATATCCGTGGCATCCTCAGTTGCCCAACCATTAGGGTCCTCCGCATAATTTGCCTTGTTCTTCTTCTTCCGGCGCTGTTTATTGAGCGATCGGTTCAGGTGCAGATAAGAAGGTTCGACGAAAGCAGTCTGGCGCCACCCTTTGCTTTTTGGGTCCGTATTCGTCGCTCCATCATGCTCATTAACTGGCTTAGGGGTCCTCGGTTGACCAGTGCGACGATTGGCCTTCGGGCCGGTTTGGGGAGTTGGTTGCGATGAATTCAGATTCTCCCTTCCACCGGGGACAGAACCAGATTGTCCGGCCTTGAGGCTCTTTTCTCCACTCTTCCCAACGTCGAGCTCCAGGTTGCTAAAAGGTTCGTCGAGGACAGCAGCTTGGTCACGATGAGCCAGCTGCGGGAATTGGAAGGTTTGGGAAGTAGACCGGCTGATGGACGGAGCTGGAAGCTGTGCGGGACCCGACTCTGTACCCTGTGCAGATGGTACATAGGGTGGCTTCGAAAAGCTCAAGATCGCCGGGTCCACGAAAGAGTGTGGTGCAGGGGGTACGGCAGGAGCGGGTGGGGGCGGACGCTGTGCGATGGGCTGAGTCGATGGTCCAAGAGAGAGATCCGCAATATCGGGGGCTTCGATGGAATACTCAGGAAGTTGGTGACCGAGCCAGGAAAGCGTCACTAGAAGAAGACCTAGTTTAGAGCCGTGGAACGAGCAGGGTGAATTTCAAGCATAAAGGGACGGATTATACCTACCGTTTCGGAGCATTAGACGCTGGCCGATGACATTAGCTACTTGTCCCTGCACTGTCGCATTCGGTGGCGCTCGCAGCGACACGAGTACATTGTAGCCGATAAATTCGGACGCCATAATCCGCGCTCTGCGATAAGTGTCGACCAACTATCCACAGGTCTGGGGAGAAAACATGCCAGGACCAGATAAAAGCCCGACGGCATGGCAAGAACGTGGTGGTGGATGGTCAGCTTGCGGTGGCAGCTTTCGGCAGCGGAGGTCACGTGCAATGGCTCTTATCGATAAGCCCGACCCGCCAGGTGGGGTTCCACCTTCTTCCTCTTCTTCTTCCATAGTATCTAATCGGATGCTGAAACTAAAACTATGGAGCTCAGGTGTAACCAGGCTGCCACAATGAGCACTACTCCCTTCGATTTGGGTCGAGTAAGTTGCAGAGAATGAGGTAACACATTCCTCGCCGCCGCATTATCTTCTGATACTTGAGACTCCAACAATTGGCCCCATGCCAAAGGTCTGCTCCCCAACACGTTCGCAGGGACTTGCGGGGTGTTCTAAAGAACTGTTAAGTTCATACCAGTACGCCAAAACGGAAATCCGCTGGCCATCTGGAGAACAGACGGAACGAAGACTCTGTGTCCCAACAAGAACTATTCAGAGTAGTTCCAAACCTGGTGTGGTAACAGAATGTTCTGGACCTTGGAACTTTCTTCAACCCTCTCAGGGGGTTTTTTTTCCCACTCTTCTCTTCTAGTGAGTTGGGCTCAAATTTGGCCTACGGCTATGTTTTCCCCTTTTGGAAAAGCCCATCCTATGTCTGCTTCTGGCATTTCGTTTTTTTATTATTTCCTCTCGCTCTCCAGTTTCATTTTTTTTTCTGTCACATCCAATTCATCAACTTCTTAAACCTAGGTGTGTAATTAAGCTGTTAGCGCTATCCACCCTGAAACATGGCTGACAAAAGTCGCCGAATTTCAGCTCTGGTCAGCCATATCGGTCTATCTACATCTCCGGTGATTGTTGACGCCACATCCTGGAACAAGATTTTATTGGTTACCAGATGAGATTGCCTAGGCAGGTTCCTTCTTCTGACTTCGCTAGAACGTTTCTGGAGATTGAGCAAACTTTTCCTGAAACCCCTGAATTACCTATTCCTCTCTCGTGGGTAAGCCCTGTGATTTCGCCGAGTGTCTGCCTTCCTTATTCTTTCACAACTGGTGCTGCTGGGCTAGTCACTTGAAATGCATCATGATAAGATGGTGATCGAAAGGGATCCAGACCACCCTGAATGTCTGCCGACCGGTGCCTGTTGCTACGGTGAGTCCTTTCTCTCTCTTCGAACCTATAGATAAAACCTGATTCTGTCCGGTGGTCTAACCCCTCCAGTCAATATTCTACTAATAGTCCTCCATTCATAAGTCCTACATTGGACCCACACCAGCTGCATGGTTGCCACTACTCAATATCTGCAGTGCGCTCTTATATAACGCCACGTCGGTGAGAATGGATAGTAAGCCGATTAAGGTTCGCAGCTATCACTGTTGTGGCTATGTCATTACGGCACCAATTCAAAGAACGGCCACAAATATCTCTCCGACCGATGTGACACATCAGATCGGACGCGAATTCCCGCCCAGTCAGACAGAAATATCATTGAGGTGGAGATCATGCTGATGGCACTCAAATAACTGCGGACGGAGAACCTGGGAGCTTGGCATGAGCCCTGATGTCAGAAGAATACCGACACATTCATTTTACCTCATCTTATTTCTCCCCATCTAGAACTTCACGATGTGAACTCAGTCTGATTTCGATAGGCTCAAGATTGTGAGACAATCCAGGAGCTGTTATAACATTAAACTCTATTTTGTGAGCGTCATTCTAGACATTGAAATATTGTTACCGCCGATTGGGCTTGGACAGGGAGGCTAATTCGGACGGAGTGGGATTCATCCCCCGGCCATGGCATTGAATTGAAATTACACCTCTACGATATTGGCTTCAATAACTGTCAACTACAGCCCGCCGTCTACCACTGGTGCGCATGAGATTTCCGGCTATGCTCATAGATGTGTATCAAACAGTAGCATCCAGTGGTGGCTAGTGTGCAAGTGCGAGCTTTACCCGCGTTAGACTCCAGAAGGTCTCGCTGCCGGTCAAAGGTTGTTCTGGAACATGGAGCTGTTTGGGTTTCAAAAGCTATTTTCAGGTCCTAAGCTTAATCTTTGGGCTTTTATTTTGATTCTCTTTGATTATTATATCTCACGCACACAAGATTTATGATGAGATATGGCTGAACCCAGGCCGAACAGCAACATAAACAGTTGACTATCTTGGGGGGCTCTGCTTGAACAATAACATGCATATAGCCAGGGGGCTTCTGGGGTGAAAGGGTGAATATTAGGAGTATCAGCAAATTTGAATTGAATATGACTGAGATTCTATGGTTTCTAACCTACCCTTCCACGGCGAGCAAGCGACAGCTTTGTAGGAATCTGAGAGACCGATCAATAATAGCCTCCAAGTGACTGCCGATGCAGCCCAGACTGCTACTAATGTACATACGACCAATGAATCTTACCCTGAACGACTGGGTATAGTCCGTCCTAATGTCGGCCGAAGCGAACAAGATGCCCGGAAGAAGCTAGAGCACCTTTGGTTCCATGAGTACGAGGATTTACGAAAGGAAAATGAAGGTCTTGTTCGCTCATACGAAGAGAAGTGGTATATCAATTTGGCAAGGCCAGAGGACCAGCAAAGGGTAAGGGATGGGAATCTCCAGGGCCTGTTGGAAGAGGTGGTGTCTGAACAGGCGGGAGAGCTCGGAAGTGCTGTGAAGAAGATCGTGAGCACGATCATAGAAAACAAGGATTCAGTCTCCCAAGCAGTAGCTGGAAGGCCTTACGCTCAGCTGGCCTGGGGAGGGGTTCTGGCTTTACTTATGGTAAGTATAGTCTAGCGGAGATATAACAAGCTGACTTGAATTGCAGGCCGCCTCACGAGTGCTGACAGAGCCTCAACATGCAATTGAGGGTCTCGATCTGGTGACAAATATCCTTCTACGGCATCACCTAGAACAGATCAACTTCAAGAGTTTGTATGAGGCTACAATTCTAGAAGGGTACGTCCTCGGAATCCATCATTCTTTGCTGGGCTAGCTAACAGTTTATGAACAGTGCAAATGCAATCAAGTGTTCCGAGTACCTCATGAACAACACCATCAAGCTTTACACCGGGATTTTGGAATATCAGATACGGCTTGCGGAGCAATGCTATAGCCACCGTGTGATAGTAACCATCCGGAATGTTTTCTAGGTTGATGACTGGGGCGACATGACGAAGAAGCTCCGGAGTGTTGATAAGCGCATTGTGCAAGAGCTAAAAGCCCAAAAGGAGGCGCGTGGACAGGTAAGGAGCTTCCTAGGCAGGTTGTTCGTATGCTGACTTCTGTCCTTGGCGGTCGAGATCGAACGGAGGCTTCACGAAATGCATCCAGTTACTCGTGCAACATGGGCCCGGCTCAAGGAGGAGCCGATCTGTCATGAGGGAACACGAACAGAAATTCGACGAAGGATTCACGAATGGAGTGAGGATTCAAAGGCAAAGCCGATCCTATGGCTGAGCGGGTTACCTGGAACAGGTAAATCCACAATTCTGAGGACAATCGCGGCCGATCTCAAGCTATCGGGTCCAAGAAAAACATACAGGACCGATCCGTGGAGGATCAGTGGCAAGATTTTATCCACGGTCCTCTGTCCTCACTGGAGGCCATCTCCCCCAAACCGATCATCATACTTGACGCAGTCGATGAGATTGAGATGGAAGATGAAACCGTCGGGCATCTCCTGCAGCGCCTAAGCGAGACCGAGCGACTCGTCTTTCTCATATCCTGTCGTTCCGAGAGTCCATCACGCTTTCAAGGGCTGGAGCATATGGTTCAGGAACTAAAGCTGGGGAAAGTTGACGTTAGCAACAAGGCCGAGAATGACATGACTTCTGTCATAAGGCATGAGTTAGCCAAAATCTCAGCGGGACTTCCTGATCTCGCACCAGACGTTCTCGGACAGAAGACCATCAAGGATCTTGCATCGAAAACGGAGGGTTTTTCCGTCTATGCAAGCTTTATTTGCCGATTTCTGAAGACGGCAGACAGGAAAGGTCAGCTAAAGCGTCGCCTTGAACTAATTCTAGCGGAGAAGCCAACCAGTGGGCCATCGATGAGCATGAATCAGCTGTATGCGGAAATCCTCGGCCATGTGATTACCAAGGATTTGGAAGACGACGAGGAAGTATCCTCGTTATTCCAAAGGTTGGTGGGAGCAATGGTCGTGCTGAGACAGCCGCTCTCGGTCCCGTCCCTCAGCAGATTGATATCTGTTTCAGATGAAGATAGTGACTATATCATCTCGAAGCTGCGCTCAGTTATTGAGATAGCCGACTCGGAATGTCCGCCGTCATTCATTCATGAATCCTTTAAGGAGTACCTCCTTGACAACACCCGATGCTTGGATCCAATCTTTCACATCAGGAAGGAGACACAACATGGCGAGCTCTTTCGCAGTTGTATGAGAGTAATGAGCGAGACCATGAATGGTGATGTCCGTCATGTCCAGGATTCTAGCTCCACGAGGGCCTCTCCCCGGGAACAGTTGCCACAATATGTTGAATATGCGTGCATGTTTTGGGTGGAACATCTGTCCCGGAGCGGGTTGGCCTTCAAGTCAGAAAGCCATACGGTCGAAAACTTTTTGAAACGACACTTGCTGCACTCATCTCTTGATAACCATTACTAATGAGTATAGATGGGTTTTAGTGATTCTCTGATGGGGTTCATTGACGATGCATTACGTTTTCTAAGGCAATTCGAGAGGATTATCGAGACAAAGCCATCGCAGATTTATACCTCGGTTCTCAGCTCGTGTCCAAAAAAATCACGCATCCGGAAGACATTTATACCTGAGACCTAGCACAGTCTAATTTTCCCCCGACGGCCAACACCTAGTGGGAGTGCTGAAGCGGCTAACGGGCGCTCGATGGACGAGTGAGATCCATATATGGGATACAACAACACGGATGTGCCATATTCTACCTGTCACTGTATGGAAGTTCAAAATCTCGCAGCAGCAGCAGCAGTAGTAGTAGTCGCATGTGCCGTTAACAACCGAGAGGAGGTCCTTAATCATTGAACGGCTTCTCTGTTGCACCAGATATGGACAGATGAAGATTGTCTATCCAATGAATAGTACTGTACAGAGCTCGAATGTTAAATTTGAGACTGTGGTGCCTGAGAAGGTAGGATACTGCTTTCAAGGGAAACCCCGAAGCCCTTTATCGTCAGCAGAGCCATCTGGACTGATCTGTCGCTAGATTTACGGATGGAGTCGGCGGTTGATTGACAGTCTCAGTTTTATGTTCAGTCGTGGCTGGTATGCTGATGAGTGGCATCTTGCCCTCACGCACATCATCCGAGATATTCCCAAGGGAATCACCGCAGCTGACCCCTGGGTCTCTTGGTGGTTCTCCCAAACAATGGGCAACTCTTTGTTTATTCGATGGCACATGTCTTTTGATGACCACTACATTCTTTGTTTTAAAGGGCCGACAGGGTTCCCTTCATGTTATCTTCAACCTCTTTGATTCAAGAACTCGAAGAACTCATCAGATTGGCCACCACGCAGTATGCGTCTCTCGTCCATATTCCGCAAGCTGTGTGGTGGAAGTCATACAAGCCCTCGCTCACCCTGTCCCACCCTTTCGGATGAACCAGCCAGCGTGTCTCCATCCCCTCCTGAGCAGCCATCATCGCCTGAACTCTTGGATGATGATGTCTATTACCTCCTTCAATTACCACACGAATTACTCTTTCTCTGCTCCAGCTATATGGATCAACAGAGTCTGAACTACATCACACAAACCTGCATATATACTCATCGACTTACAGCCAAGTTTGATTTAACCACTCGCCGTGCGCCAACCCACGCATATGCCGAGTGGTATGAATATCGCATTCGGAACTCTGCGGTGATGCCATCTAGATATCCCGAGCCCCTGAGAGACGCCGTGGTAGAAGGGAACTATCATCAAGTCCATAAATGGCTCGAAGAGCACGCGGATCCTAATTCTTGGGATTTACGTGGAACTTACATGCTGGTCCATGCTATACAACAGGGTCACTACAATATCACCCAACTCCTACTACGATTTGGCGCGGACCCTAAACGTGAAGAGGCGTTAACATTAGATCACGTCATAAGCCGCCTTTATTTTAATCGCCCAGTTATTGACTGGTTCGAACTGCTCCTTCCTTATGGAGCGAAGTTTAAGAAAAGGGAAACATTCGAGTTGCTTTGGGCGACGGGAAGGGCCGATCTCTTGCGACAAGCATCAAGAAATGTGCCGGATATTGCTGATATAGATGGCCTTCTTGAACAGGAAGTCAACCCTGATAGAAGGGCCCCGACAGAGTACTTCAACGGGACATATGTCGGTCCAGATGGCCGCAATCATTAATTCGTTAGTGGCAGACTGAGTCGCGAGAGACTCATGTCATCATCCAGAGCGATGCTTGAGGCCCTCATAGACGCGGAACCCAGGGTTATGACCCTGCAACTTGGAGAGTACACCTTGGCTGACTACGCTCTCCGGCAAGGGCGTGTATCCTTTGCTTTAAGCTTACTGGAGAGGGGAGCTTCCAGCACCTGCTGGTATTTGGAGTATGCTGTGAAATACAGCAGATGGTCCTATAGCCACTATTTCAGGGGTGTTGTATGTCGCTGTTCCATGCACTATACCCGAGGGGTTAGCCAGATATATCAAAGAATGCATGAAATGCAGGGTGAATTGAAGCATTATTTTCTGTAGGTCCACCACCACCACCATCACCATATCTCCCCTCCAACTCTTCCATCCGTTCCAAGTCTACGTCCTAATTTATTACTACTAGAACGGACTAGTACATCTGAAATAGTATACAGACCATCTAAACCCTTTTCCTTTTTCTGTTTCTTTTTCCTTTCTTTAGTTCTTTTTTCTTTTTTATTTTGCCGAGTTGGTTAACAGCACTTGATATATGTCTCTTACTAAATCGGATATTTGTTTTTCTCTATCTCGACTACCAGCCACAGGACTTTTATACAACGAATATGAATAGTGATTAATCAATGTCAAAGAATAAAGATATGAATATTCTCATTCAGACATGTCATGTAATGATAAATAAAAAACCCTCCCCCCCCCCCCTCCCCCCGGGGGACATAATGATTAATATCAACCATACAAATGCCCTAAATACTCTTCCTCCTCCTCATCCCCAAACTCATCATACACCCTCGACTTCTTCGATTTCGACTTAATCACATCCGTAATACTCACAAGCTTCGAATAAAAATCCGTCACCTTCGGATGAACCATCACCTTACGCGCTTCGAACCGCGTAACCTGAAGTCCCGCTTTCGACGTAGCACGACTCAAAGCCACATAGGCCTGGCCCTTTTCAAACACTCGGCCTAGATCAACCTTCACCCGTTGTAGGGTCTGGCCCTGGGCTTTGTGGATGGATAAAGCCCACGCCAGGATCAGAGGGACTTGTTGGCGTTGGGCCTGGACTTCGCCGTTGGGAAGCTCGATCTTCCACGTTTCCGGCTGGCAGAGGAGATGGCGCTCGGTTCCGTCGGGCTGGACGAAGCAGACGAGGGGCCATTTGCGGGTGACTGTGATACCTCCTCCTCCGTCTTTGTTGGCGTTGGCCAGGGGTTTGAGCTTCTTGCGAGCTCGTGCCATCATCTCGTCGTCGCTGTTGTCTCCTGGGCCGCCGGAGAACTCGTTCTCGTTCTCAATGTAGTAGTCGAAGGTGGCTTCGTCCATGAAGGCTACGACGCGGCCGATGGAGCCGTTCACGAGTGTGTCTTCCATGTTTTTGATTAGCATGACTTGTGCGCCCTTTTTTAGGTGGATTACTGGTGCTGCCATGCAGTTGGCTAGTAGCCGTTCTCGGAATTGGGTGTCTTGGATGGTGCCGGAGTCGACGGCTGTGAAGGTCATCATTTCGCCGGAGAGGCGTGTCATTCGTGCGCTGTTGGCGCTTTCGACTTCTTGGCGGGTTGGGAATCTGGAGATGTGAGTGTTTGCTTGGTGTTGGGTTGGTAATGGGGATTTGGGGGGGAGGTTACAGTTCGGTGGCCTCGAGGGAGTCGTGAAAGTCAAGCGGTCGAGATAGCTGTTTGAAGGTTTCGACAGTGCGGGGAGAGATCTTTCCAAGTCGGAGCTCGTTGAGCATGTCGGCGAACTCGGGGTCTCTTTGACGGAAAATGTGGGTGAGAAGGATGGTGTGTTGGATGGAGGTATTCCATGTAGCGGCTGCGAATGCGAATTTGGCTTCGCGGTTCCCCCCTTCTGGGACCGGGGGCAATTGGAAGAAATCGCCAGTGACGACAAGCTGGATGCCTCCGAATGGACGACCGTTGTTCCGAATCCGTCGTGCGATTTCCTCCAACTTGTCGAAGAGATCCCCGTCTACCATGGACACCTCGTCAACAATCAGGACCTTGGTGCGCATCCAGCGATTCCGGGCCTTTTGGTTCTTCTTGATCTAGAGGTTGTTAGTGAGACTGTATACTCGGTTAATGGTAGATGCTGACCTTCTTTACAAGCTCTGGAACAGGCTCTTTACCCAACCCAATACCTGCGAAACTGTGCAGAGTCACACCCTCAATGTTGCAGGCGGCAAGACCGGTAGACGCCGTCACGGCAACCCTGTCCGGCTCTTTCTTGTACTTGTCGCGTAGTTTCTTGATGATCTCTCTCATAAGCACCGACTTGCCTGTTCCAGCAGAGCCCGTGAAGAAGATACTCTTCCCTTGCTGAACGACCGCGTCGAGGACATGGCGCTGCTCATCGCTAAGGAAGATCGACGCCACCTTGGGGCGAGAGTTGTGTAATTGGCCGCTTCCTTGCGCTTTCATAGTCTTGTTCTGCCGACGCATCTCCCGCTGTTCGTCTTTGATCGTGCTCGCCGTTTTATTCCACGGAGCGGTTTGTTTCGGACGCACCGGTGTTTGCGGGTTCATAGTCGGAGCTTCTGTCGCCTCTTCCTTCAGCCATGGTAAATTCCGCGGCTTCCTGGTCGGTTGTTGGAAGTGAGAAGGTGGCGAGGAAGACCATGGATATTGTACACTGCTTGATGGCGGGATGTTGTCATCAGGCATCGGGGGGAGATCCGGATACTTGATCGTCGACAAGTCCTTGTCAGGCGATGTTAGATCAACGATGGGGATCTCTTCGTCTTGCGCCTGGAGAGCCGGATCCTCGGCAGGTTCGAGTTTCCGGACACTCGGTCGTACAATAGGCGCCGGGGGAATAAACGGATCGGGCTCTTCAAAGTCCAAATCGTCATCGTCGTCGAAATCGTTTTCGTCGAAGTAGACCTCATTATGGAGGGAGCCCAAGTTGGAGTCTCGGGTGGTGGTGGCCATCTCGATCTTGCGCTTGACACCCACTGACGGCGGGGGAGGTTTTACTGAGGCACTCCCATTACTGCGCATCAGAGTGGACTGCAGCGGAGTCCCCGATGCTGCGGAATGGTCCTTGACGGCTTTCTTGAACATCACCGCTTCGTCCCCAGCCAGCCAAGTTCGCGATGTCGAGTATCTAGAGGCACGATGCGACTTCAATAGGGGCCCATTTGACAAAACCTGACGGAGTATACCTGGGGGAGGTGGGCGCGGCCTGGAAAGGTACATATACTTGAATTATGGGCACTTGAAAGAAAGAACTCGCCTGCGTTGATCATCTATCATTAATTATCAATTAGAATGGGGAGAATCGCCGCGCCTTCGACGGCGCGTTGGCCCGATACGCGCCGCGCCACTCTCTCACGTGACGCCGATAAGGGCTGGTCAGAGATGCCCTAACCACGTGCCACTGCGGGTCCTTCTAGGCTTCCATCGATGCTACATCGTACAATTGGCTTGCAATAGCTTATGTTGACGTCCTTGAAGCCAGCATGTGTAGCTTCATGGGGGTGTCGTACAACGGCCAGTTATATTATGTAGGAAAGCAAGCTTTCTTTTGACAGAGACAGGCCGTCCAACCAGCTTTGCGCTGCATAGATTCGCAACTCGACGTATTGAGACTGGCATGCTATCTTGGGTATGCTCATATTAGAAGATTCACTGGCAGTCCCATGATCCGAGCAACCTTGAATTCTACCTTTTATAGTTACGGCAAACAAGCTGCTGTTGACTTATAGCCGCCTCCTCATTTGTCGATGATTCAAGACTAGACACCTACCCTTAGCTTACAATAAGCCAACCTACCACTATCCCAGCTAGGCTGTGGAGCAGATCTGCCGTTGGCCTTTTATAACTAATTACTACCAGACCCTTATCTAAAGCTTGTCTCCCGATGGCTTATGCACTCGCGCTTTTATTCATAGACTATCTGCACGATGCGTGGCAAATTGCCATCATCTTATTGGCCGCAAATACCATGACGAGCGCAATTCATACATGGCATATGCATTATGCACCAGAAACAACCTTCAATCCTTCGAGAACCTTGTTTATAAAATACACGATCATCGTGACAGCCACATTGCTTGTCTGCACGACGGGAAACATCAGTCACGTGACACCGTATAATCAAGACGCGCTCCGCGCGGAGGTCCGAAAGTGAATCTGCAGACCGGCGCTCGACATCCACGCTGCTCTGCCAATCATGAAGCATGGCAGAGAAAGACACCTCAAGTCAGTATTGATATTTTCCCGGTCGATCAAGGAGAAAAACTGACTCTATCCAGACAAGGAGCGTCCTCTCGCGGGGGTAGTCCTCTGCTTTACCTCCATCCTACCAGAGCAGCGGGTTCGTACTACCTTATCTCTCCTACCTCGTCTGCTTCACAAGACCGAAAGATGCTGATATGTACTGTCGCGTAGTCTGAACTGGCTATCGTTGCCAGTCAGATGGGAGCAACCCACAAGTTCGACCTTACCTCCGATGTCACGCATTTACTTATCGGCGAGGTCAACACCCCGAAATACAAGTTTGTCGCGCGCGAGCGAGCGGATGTTACCGTGCTGAAACCGGAATGGGTCGAAGCTGTTCGCCAGTCATGGATGCAGGGAGGGGATACGGACATTCGCGCTCTGGAAGACCAGTACAAGTTCCCGACGTTTGCAGGACTATCGATATGCATAACGGGGTTTGAGGACAGTGAGTAGGGATTATCGACTTGATTACGGCAATGGAACGAGGCTGACGCGGTGCCTTAGTGTTCCTGCGGAATCACATCCAGGATACGGTGACTGCACACGGTGCTGAGTTTCGCAAAGATCTCACGAAGACTATCACCCATCTTATTGCGAGGAATACCGAGGGTGAGAAGTACAAGTTTGCAACCCAGTGGGGTATCAAGATCGTCACGTTGAAGTGGTACTCGGATAGTCTTGAGCGAGGAATGGTTCTGGAAGAGACTCTATACCACCCTCTGTTACCTGAGGAGCAGCAGGGCGCTGGTGCCTGGAATCGATTGCTGCCTACCCCGAAGCCGAAGGTACCAGAAAACGAGAATCCGTCGAACCCGAGGCCGAGGAAACTGCGCAGGATTGCTAGCGCCAAACTGGGTGATCAGAATGAGGGGATCTGGGGCGATATTGTAGGCACGGGTTTCGACAGCAGCGAGCCGAAACGTCCCAGAGAGAGTCAGCAGAGGAGTCAGAGTTTGATCAAGAGTGCTTTCATACTCCAAGAGTCCCGGTCCTTTGCGAGCGAGACCACTTTTGCGGAGGTGCAAGAGCGTCCGCAGCCCTCGGAAGCAGCTGTGGAGCGTCGCGACGGCTTCTTGGACGGCTGTTACTTTTTCATTCATGGGTTTTCTACCAAGCAGGTACGTACGTATAACCTTTGTTTTCTTCATCTTCTGACCTTTGAAGACCAATGTCCTACGTGATCACCTTGCCTTTAACGGGGCACAGCTGGTAGGTTCGATGAGCGAATTCTCTCGACCGGACATACCCAAACGGGGCCATGGGCTGTACACGATTGTGCCCTACAAGATGCCTCGCGCGCAGGTTCCATCTACCGATGATCTAGCTTTTGAATGCGAGATGGTGACGGACATGTGGCTGGAAAGATGCCTTGACGCGAAGACGCTGGTGCCGCCAGAATCGCATGTAGCCAACACCCCGGTGCCTTCGTTTCCCATCAAAGGTAACTTCTCACTCGACTTCCCTGGTCATTGACATTGACTTAGAATGGCAGGTTTCGCCGGAATGAAAGTCTGCTCTACGGGCTTCTCCCGTATCGACCTCCTCCATCTGTCGAAACTAGTCAACCTGATTGGTAAGTTGCCCTGATCAACTTACCATTCCCTATCTAATATCCCCAGGTGCAACATACCACGAGTACCTGACACCCAACGCCTCCATCCTTATATGCAACGGCACCGGCTCCGTGAACCCCGACAAACTACGACATACCCAAGAATGGGGCGTGCCAACCGTCTCCGCCGACTGGCTATGGGCCTCCATCCGGGGCGCACAGAAACAACCAGTCGACCCATACCTGATCCAAAAACCACCCACGCAAAGCAGCAAGTCTCTAGAACCACGAGCCGGCTCTCGCTCAGAGCAACAAAAACCTCCTCCCAACAGTAACGAGCATCCCACGCACTCACGCCCCCGACACGAACCCGAGCAACCCAAACCAAGCATCACACACCACACGCACAACACATCCTCCACATCCTCCAAACCACCTCCTAAGCCATCCCCTATCAAAGCCCCGAACGCTAACACCAACCCCTCACCCACCATCTCAACCTCCCCCCCCCTCAAACGCAAACCCTCCGACCAACCCTCCACCACCACCACTACCACTACATCAACCGCCCAATCCGCCCTCAACCAAGCCGTAAACGGCCTCCTCAAACACGCCCCCAGCACCACCTCAGCCCCCGATCGCCCCCGAGGCCGCCGTCCCCTCCTCGGCCGCGCCCCATCCTCCTTCTCCCTCGACCACCACCCCAAACACTTCTCCTTCTCCCGCGCCAGCTCAATCGACACCCTCAACGAAGACGGCTGCGGCAGCGCCCTCGACTCCTTCCCCAATTCCAACACAACCACCGACCGAAATCCCTACACCAGCCGATACGAATACCACTACCCGGAGCAACACGGCATCCAAGACGAAGACGAAGAGAATGACGCCCCCGTCATGACACAATTAGATTACGAGGATCCGGATGCCGTCGCGATGCGGGAGAAGTTTCTGCATCAGGCGGGGAAAATCGTCGAGAAGAAGAAGTCCTCGGATGGGGTTGCCGAGGGGAGATTGGTTCCTGGGTTGGAGAATGCGGTTTGGAGTACTGGACGGAGAACAAGGGCGAATAGGGTTTTGAATGATTTTTAGAAAGGGGGGTTTGGGGTTGGTGTGGGTTGGTTTGGGTAGTGGTTTTGGTTCTGTCTCGAGATTTAGTGTTTGAGGTCAGTGCATGAGTGGTGAAGAGAGTGGGTATGTGGCCTTGACTGCCTACTATTCTGTTCAGGTTCTGGGTATGGGATGTGGATTGATTGTTCGATTGCATGACTTGGCGTGGCGTGGCGTGACATGGCATCTTGATTAGCTAGCTAGCTAGGTAGGGTATTATTCCATCTTGAAAGATTAGTTCTTTACAGTCTCCTCGAGTATCACCTAATACTATACCAGCTAGCAGGTACCGACCGATTCAGAATAATTTAAAAATACCATCACTAGAACTAAAATAAGAATAACCAGTTACCGCAACCTAACTAACCAGGCACTGCCTGAATCTATCTAATACGAATAAGCTCAAAAACAAAGTGCAGAGCAGAGCAAAGCAGGCATAAGCAAGTGTGATCATGTTATGCGAATCAGCTTTAACGCCAAAACACGACGCCGGAATCAATAGGGAAACTAACTACTCGATCATTCATGAACCTCGGCACACGAGGGTCATGAGTGATCGGAAGAAGACCAGCCTGTTGAAGACGAGACGAGACGAGACGCAAATGAGAATGGGTGGTGAAAGTAGTAATATAAGTAAGGTACTGAAAGAAGTGGGAGGTTGAAAGTGAGAAGTGGTGTGATGTACAGGATGGGATATTGAAGAAAGGGGGGAATGGGCAAGCGCCAAGCACGACCGACATTCTCTCAAACAGATAGGGAATAGTAGAGTTCGTACAGCGTCATTATTTTTTATACAGGGAAATAGATGGGGAAAGAAGATTGGGGTTTAGGGGCTCGGTTAGGCGTGGGCTGCTAGGGCGCCGGGCAGAGGTGCATCGAGGTCGATGTTGTCCACGGATGTCCGGTTCTCGCCGCTCTCGCGGAACAAGTTCGAGAAGTACTTGCAGGCCGCTTCGCTCTCGTGCTTTGTCTTGCTGACTTCGTGCTTGCGTCGGCCGAGGTCTTCGATGTCTTGTGCGAGGCTGGTTTGGAGGTTGCCGGCCGGGAGACGCAGAATGCGGCGGACTTCGGAGGAGATGCGCGTGGCGTTGGAGTGGACGTAGTCCATCTCAGAGAGGGTGGCGGCAAGCTTGCGTGAGAGACGAGGGGGGAGGGTCGTTGGGATGGACGAGACCATCCATGCGGCAGTCAAAACGGCTGATTCGGTTAGTTAGTTGATGTGCAAAAACAATACGTGGGAAGATACTCACCAACTGCCATGACACCGGGAATGAAAAGGCGACGCAGGTTGTTCGGTCCCAGGAACTTGGCTGCGCTGAACACGCTGTCCACCCAGCTTCCACCAAAGGCGCGGCCTCCAAGGACAGTCACGGCAGTCATAGCCATGCCTGTACCGGCCACCTTCTCTTGCCGCTCCCAGATACCGGAGATGTCGAAGAAGTCCAAGAGTTCCACTTCCGTGTGGACTTGCCTGGCGAGCGTGTGGCGACGACTGCGGCGGAACATCATATCCGCGCGGAAGTTCAAGGGGGCAAACTTGTCCTCTCCGACGTGGAGGAGACCGATGTTCTGGATGAACCCGACGCCCTTCACCGTCTTGTCACGAGCGTAGTCCTCGCAGTCTGTCACGGACGCAGCAATCTGCTCCAACATGGCCACCTTCAGGTCCTCAGCATACTGGAATGCGGAAAAGACACCCGGGTATTCAACGCCCAGGTCGGCCTCGGAAACACGAGCGATGGTTTCACCCAGTGTAGACCGCGTGTGGTTGTAGACATCGTCGCAAGACTCGTCAACGAGCTTTTCGACCTGATCACCAATCTCAACCTTCTTCTTCTTGCCATCCTCGTATGCCGGTTCAAGCTCCGCCAGCTCGTCCGTAACACGCTTGAGCTCGGTCTGGGCCACATCGCGGTTCACCGAGGCCAACGAGTTGAGGTCTGCAAGCAGGTTCAACAGATAAGTCCTGGCCGGGGCAAGCTTCGAGCGGGAGCGCTTTTCCAGGACAAATCGCCGCAGAGAGCCCTCCAGGTTTTCAAAGTCCTGAATCTTCTGCCTCTCCTTGCCCTTTCCTTTATCCTTTCCTTTAGGCTTGTAATCTTCATCGTCCGAATCATCATCACCGCCACCACCGCCAGAGCTCTCAACCGAAACCGGGGGTGCGACTGGGATAGCATTGCTCGAAACAAAGTGCACAAGCTCGGCCGCCTCCTTGTACGTGCGAGGGCTGAGCTTGCCAATCTGATCCAAGATCATGCGCTCACAACGCTGCTTGTCACGGATCTGGTCGAAGCCGTTGACAACAATAAACATATAGGCTTTCTCATGAGCAGCATTAAGAATGAATTCCTTTGCCGAAAGAGTGAAGTGGTTTGCAGCGGAAACCACAAAAACGACAACGTCAATCTCCTCCTGTCGGGCAAAAACCGCGGTCGTCTTCAAAGAGTCCGAGTTCAGACCAGGAGCATCGATCAGAGCAATATCCACGACGCCGTTGTTGAGAAGAGATTCATCGATCGTCCGCACGTCCTTCACGTAGACCTTGCACTGCATATACTTGGAGTTATCAATGACGATGTTCTCCAATTCATGAAGGCCATACACATCATAGGTACTCTCATCGTTGCGGTTGTAATGCATGTCCTTGTGCACGGCATGGACCTCCTCGAGACCACTGTTCTCCCGAGCATCGAGAACCTCGCAGAAGATGCTCGTGCATGGTTGCTGATCCTCCGGGAGAACCTTGCGACGCAGCAAAGCGTTACAGAAAGTCGACTTTCCTGCATTGAGATCACCAGTGATCAAGACCTTACTAGACGTATCCTCGATTCGATCGCGCAGCGACAAAAGATGCTTGATGCTCTGACTAATCTTTCCGTCCAACAGCGAAGCGATCGATGCCTTCTCCAGCGAGTGTACCAGCTCGGCCTGCGACAGAGCACCCAGCTTCAAATCCAACTTGAGAATAGAAAACTCTTGCGCGATCTGCGGGCTCATCAACCTCGGCTCGGACGGGACGCGACGCTCCGCAGCAGCACTCGACTCAGCCAAATCCTCGCCACCGGTCATTGTGGCAGCGCGTCGGATCGATCCCGGACGGGGGAAGTCCTCCGCCTCAGCGCTCGCATCTCCGAAGTACGACTGTCTCTTCTGCAAGCCGGGCTTCGGCACAGGGGAGCCGGGGGCGCTCGGGGCGGAGGGATAGTGGGCGGGCCATTGACGGTTCATGTCCTGGAGTTCCTTGAGGGTTTCGATGGTGCGCGAGATCGCACGAGCGAGCTTAGTCCGGTTCGAGTTGCTGTAGGATTAACACACATCGGTCAGTTATGCGCCACCAAGAACCCCCGTAGGCAAATCACATCACATACTATAATAATTGATGAACATGGCTCGCGACAACCTGTTTCTCATGCTCCGCTATAAATCAAAATCCACCGGTCAGCTCTCTCCATCACAACCAACTTCATTCCAAAAGAAAATCCACCAAGGCAGGCGACAAACCAGCAGGATTCCACTCTCCCAAATGCGCAGGGCTACGCATAGGCGTCGGTCTATCGACCATCAAATCCGCCCTCCAGTCGAGCCCAGCATCGCCACCACCCATCACACTCCCACCCGTAATACTCCCACCATAACCCGAGTCCTCATGCAGGGAAGCCATCAAAGAGGTCGCGCTTTCAGAGGTCGCACCATTCCCGACGGTCATGTATGCAGGCGGGGGTCTCGGAAACGACTCCTCGTTGGCGGGCGACTGCGGCGGTGACGGACGATAACCAGACGACGACCCCTCACCGGCAGAAGAGGCGCCTTGGCCGGGGAAATACTCCTGACTCATGGCGAGATAGACGTGGGTTGTTGTTGATGTTGCATGGGCCGAGAAATCAAGCAAGCAAAGCAAATAATTAATAAGTTAACAGCCGGTGACGCGAGGCAAAAGATTCCGGCAGGGAAAACCCGAAAGGGGTTTGGTGGGTTTTTTCGGGACCTGCATGTGACATTCATCCGGTATCGTGGTGGTATTGATGCAGATAGTGTATGGTAATATCTGTACCGAGTATGGTAATTGATGTCACTGCGATTGGGACCAGATTAGCTAGCCAGCACCGGGTCGAAGCCTAATCCGTTCCATTCCATCTATTCGGCCTCTCTTTCCCCTCTTTGCGTCGTTTGCTCCTTTGCTATTGACACGGTTTGCTTGCTCGGCTCCAGGCTGGATGGGATATTAGTAGTTGATCCGATTCTCTCTTGTCCCGGTCTTTTCACTTGCTATTGATTGATTGATTGATTGATTGATTGATTGATTGATTGATTGGTGTCGATCATCGCCCATCATGAACGTAAGTCTATCTATCTATCTATCTATCTATCTATCTATTCATATCCAGACAACCATGCAATCAACCAGCCCGCACTCCCTCCCCGTCGCAGACTACACCCACTAACTCACCTACCCAACCCATCTAGATCGTCGAGTGGGCATTCGGCAAGCGCATGACCCCCGCCGAGCGGCTGCGCAAACACCAACGAGCTCTGGACCGAACACAACGCGAACTCGACCGGGAACGAGTGAAGCTCGAGAATCAGGAAAAGAAGCTAGTGCAGGATATCAAGAAGAGTGCGAAGAATGGGCAGATAGGAGCTTGCAAGATCCAGGCCAAGGATTTGGTGCGGACGCGGAGGTTTGTCTTTTATCCTCTCCCAATCCAATCTTCCCGGTGTGCTGATAGGGAGGATCCAGGTATATTCAGAAGTTTTATCAGATGCGGACGCAGTTACAGGCGATTTCGTTGCGGATTCAGGTACGTGTGGTCCTTCCGAGGAGAGGAGGGGGAGGGTGGATGGATGGATGGCTTACGTTAATGGTGGTGATGGGGATAGACGGTGCGGAGCAATGAACAGATGATGCAGTCGATGAAGGGGGCGACGATGTTGTTGGGGAGCATGAATCGACAGATGAATTTGCCGGCGCTGCAGCGGATTGCGATGGAATTTGAACGCGAGAATGATATTATGGATCAACGACAGGAAATGATGGATGATGCGATTGATGAGGCGACGGGGCTGGAAGGGGAGGAGGAAGAGGGTGAGGATATTGTTAAGGAGGTCTTGGATGAGATTGGTGTGGATCTTAGCCAGGCGGTTAGTGTCCCCGGTAGAGAGTCGAGGATTGGATGAGTGCATGCTGACTTGTTCGGGTTGTCTTTACAGCTGGGTGAAACCCCTACGGATATTCAGAAGACGGCCGTGGGTGAGACAAGGGTGGCGCAGCCTGTTGGTGCTGGGGGGAATACGAGTGATGATGACCTGCAGGCGAGACTTGACAGTCTTCGCCGATGATGATGTGTGTTTCGGACAGTTTATACTATTTCCTCTTGTTTCTCTACGGTCCTACATTTACTTTTTTTTTCTCTCTCTCTAGGGTTCCGGTAACTGGGTTTGCATTAATTCTGGCAGCAATATGAATTCTCAACGACGGATTGTTTTTCCTCTCGTTTTTAAAGCCGACACTGTGCTGAGGAAGTGAAAGATTTTGACATGCAAAGATTGACCACCGCCCGGCTGTGGGTTTTGGTCTATTTGGTGAGGCGTTTGACTGCCTAGAAACCATAAGCCTGCCTATAAATACTGATGTCACACTCGTGATTGGATCAGAAAGAAGGATCGAATATGGAGGTGGAAACCATGTACTCCAAACCATGGGGGGCCCTGTGGGGGCCTTCCAATCCGGTCTCGATGCCTAACAAACTCATGACCTGCATGAGTCGTCTGCGCCTTGTGCAGTTCATCTGTGACCCTTCGTCTATGAGGGTGGGAATGGCGGGCGCTGAAACTCCTCGGGGCTGTGAGAAGTCCATTGACCGAACCAAGGAAACGTCGCCATCATTTCGATAGACGGTCGTTCTTCCGGGTTCTTTACGAACATCATCCGCAGCGCATCCACGCAATCCTGAGATAGATTTTCAGAAATCGGGAGATCCTCGTTGATGATTCTACCGCGTCGCTCTCGGACCTTCCCCAGTCGCCGGTAGTCGATCCCATGTGCCATATATTCGGTTATCCCCCCGATCAGTTCGTCCCACTCTTTCTCCTCCCAGGGTGCAAACCCGTGGAGGAGCTCGTAGATGATGGTTGCCAACTGCCAGCAGGTGAGCTGGCGGACGTCGTGTGGTATATCAACAGATGCTTCAACTTGGTTCTCAAATTTCCTGAGCCAGTGACTCTTCGTAAGCTCTATGGCAAGTTCGGGAGTCATAGACCTTTCGTATGAGGGGATGTAAGCAGTCTTATGCATGGAGAAGTCTTGATCATTCACACCGAAATGAAGCAGCCCCAAGTCTATCATACGCGTCTATTGATTCGTGAACGGGTCAGTAACATATCCAAAGGAGGAATGAGATGGGGGCAGGAAGAGAAAGAAAAAACCATACATTCAGCTGCTCGTCGACCAAGTAATTGCCATGGGAGAGGTCGGTGTTGCAGATGCCCATGTCGTGCAGATAGGCAATTGCTTCGAATAGGTGAGATGCCACTTTGCAAGCCTGGATCTCGTTGAGGCTTGTCTGTTTGCGATTTATAAGTTTGGCCCCATTGCAGACGGCCTGATTCTTTGCCTCCTTCAGCCAGTCATGTATCGAGCCAGACGGGTCATAAGGCCGGCTCTGGGCCTCCTGGTCGATCTGGGCTTCCATCACCATGGCTGAGAAGTTCTGGTGGGAATAGACCGAGTCCAGCTTCAGGAACCTGTCGAAACCATTCACAAGGAGCAGTATGAAGGCCTCAATCGGTATATAGCGCAATCTTAGGTCCTCTGGGTAGTAGAGAGGGGCCAGGGACGGGGGGTTCCCGTAATACGGGACAGGATTTACACTCGCATTGATGGTGGTCAGAGGCTCCACCTTTATCGCATAGAGCTTATTGCTTTTATCCTCCGCTATAGTCCAGGTCAGCAAGGCAACGAGGTCAGGTCATGGAGGCTGAATACCTACACTTATGCGCTAGGAAGACAGCCCCATATGCTGTGGGTATTGGTTAGCTGGGCACAGAGACGTGAGGTAAGCAGACACGACACATACATCCAATCCCGAGGATCCCACGGATAACGAAGTTGTCCTTTATATCCGGACATAAATTGGCATAGTACGTAATAGCCGCTGCCAGGTTTCCATCATGGTCGGCTACTGTTGACCCATGGGCATGTATATGATACTGGTACTCATAGCTGTCCGTTCGGTGCTCACCATTGGTGAATAGATGGCTGCATTTAGAGACTTCTCGGTCCTCCTGTCTGGCCTTCATGCTGGCCGAGTAGCGTCGTACGAGGATTTCATGAAGCCGTGGTTGGTTGGCGGCGAGCTCACTCTGTGGGTCGAGGAGATCATGGATAACTGTCGCTAAACTGGGCGGCCAATCATAGATCCAGGGGTAGGAGGCTCGATGATTCTCGGTTGTCATGCTTTGCTCACATGTGAGATCCCGGACGAGATCGAGGAACTCGGAGCTCCAGCCCAGCTGGGACAGAGATCCGGGGTTGGTCGTCATGATAAGATTAGAAACAAAGGGGGGGAAAATTAATGAGGCAGGAAGATAGAGATAGCGAGCGAGTTGCTGTGATCGAATACATGGATTCCATCTGGACGACATGAAATATATGATAGTTCATCAGGAGGTCGCTTGCATGCCGGATAAAGACCGTAGACAATCCGGGTTCATCAAAATGAGGGCTTTGTTTCGGATTAGCCCTTGTTAGACCAGAACGAGCACCTGAGGCAGCTTCGTTGTTCGGTTTCTTTCATTCGACTCGACTCAATGAAAATTCGAGAGCAAAGCCCCTTGTTTGAGCCGATGGACAAAGGCCGACGCCTCAGCTCTAGTACCAGCGGCCATGTCTTACAAAAGAACTGGGCCCTGTAATCACGGGGCATTGCCGGTAGACAGCCAGCAGCCAGCAGCCCGGCGGGGATTCCCACGGGTGCCCATTATTATTCATCGCTTCACCCTGTATCGTAGGAGCCATATCCGGTTCCAATATGTACTAAATATATACACCCGACCCTCTAATAGATATAGGTAGAGGAAGGGTGCACGAGTCGATTGCCACCAATCACAGACAAGCCAGCTGCAGGCCAGGCCCAGCTGAGGCCCGGAGCACCTGCAGAAATCCGCCGTGAGTCACAGGCTCTGAGCCTATCAGCAAGGCCCAATAATTATTCTTCCCTTGGTTATCGGAGGTCGATGACGCTAACCCCCTCCTAAGATTGAAAAGGGGGGGGGGGTAGAAAAGTACGGCCAGACGGAGGAGAGGTCTTTTTCTTTTGGATGACCTTCATTGCATGCTGCACGATCGGGAGACGAACCAGGTATGACGCGCTGCGCCTGCTGGAGGGATGGAGGATGTCAGACATACATAGTTAGTATCTATGTAGATACTAGATAGATACATACAGTAGGTAAGTATGTATGTAGGGAAGTGGATGGATCCACTCTGCTTGGAGATGGAGTGAGAAGAGTGAGAGAAGAGTGAGAGAAGAGTGAGAAGAGGGAGAAAAGGGAGAAGAGTTGACTCGTTGCGAGCAAATCCTTGGCTGCAGGAGAGTCCTCTGCGACAGGCCAATCAGCACTGTGGGAACTAGAATCACATTGTTGGGCCACCGCGCTGAATGGAGGTTAGGCTGCAGCATTCCTCTCGCTCTGGCTGAGAACCTTGCTTGTTTCTTCATCTGGATCATGCTGGATGCTTGCCTATCCGTCATCGCCTACCTATCCCACCTCAGATAGTTCGTCGTCGTTTGTTCGCCTTCGGAGGATGTTGGGTGTTGTTACCTGCTGCATAGCCCCCCCTTCTTTTTCTTTTCCCCCCAAATCCATTGCGGCTGAGGAGGCAGCCTGGAGCAATACGAAGGCTGCGCAAACAGTCCACGAGTGGGAAAGTTACACCCATCCCAAGCATCGTTGGATTTTTGCGAAAAGGAGGGAGGGCAAGGGGATGGGAACGAGTCCGGCGACGATGGCGAATGGAAAGGCGCCCAAGGAGCCACTGGCGCCCTGCTACTATCTATTTCATTCCATCATGGAGGGACCTGCGCGCTTTTCCCCTGGTCCTTCATTTCGACTCCGCATCGTGATTGAACCGTTCCCGAGGTCACAAGCAAAATCGCCAGTCGCTTCGCCGCCATGAAATCCCGAGTCTTCTGGGGTTGGATACTTTTCTCGCCCTGGGCATGCAGTTCCCGAACTTAATGGCGAGGCAGAAAGCACCAGGGATCTTCATGTCCTGAAACAATATTACGTCTTGTTTTTGCTGCGAGCCCGCCGACTTTACAAGAGGCCAACTGACCCCTCCGTGGTCCTTCTGGCTCGCTCGGAGATATAAGGATGTAAGATGCGTCCGTCCTTTTGACCCCGCCCCTCCCCAACCCCGTTTTCTCCGATTCCTTCCTAGGCTCCTCTTCCTCCTCCTTCTCTCTGCTGTGGGATTAACCGCTTTGCTCTCGCAGATCTCCCAAGCGCCCGGCGACGGTGGCCGCAGTCTCTGTGTTCCCATCAGGAGCGGAGTATTACAGCATGGCGGTCATCAACCACAACAACCTGGTGCCCCCGGCGCCCCCGGCTCATCATCCAGCTGCTCGCCCGAATGAGGCCCCTCGTGTGGCGCAGGCTGTCTCTCCACGCCCCATGAACCCCGAGTATCTGGTCCATCAGATGGGCCGGCTTAATGTTCAGCCCGAGAGGCCGCCGGCTGCCAACCACCAAAAGCCAAAGGATGCCAACCCCGTCGAGGAGATTGATGCCCGCGCACCCTTCTACTACCTGGGGTACACCTTCTTCAAGGCCGATGCCCTACCCGGGCACAAGTCCACCTGGAGCCAGGTGGAAAGGGCGAAGATGAACCTCAGCCAGACCGACCTAATCAAGCTAGTGCACAAGCGAACTAAGAAGACCCCCATCGCAGAGCAATACCAGTCCCTGTCCAAGGTCAAGCGTGCGCATGTGGATAGGTTGATCAGTGAACTCCGGAAAAGCGACCCCCATTTCGAGTGGACGTGCGTATATGTAAAGGAGGATGAGAAGCCAGTCAAGGGCAAGAATTCCCGCCGCGGTGATTACGAGACGCTTTCCATGAATGTCATTGTCATACGGAAGGCTACCGATCTCGTGTTCCCCAAGATCCCTGTGGACGACCATGTCGATGTGGACGCTCTTCCCAAGCCCAAGGACAGGGCGCCAACTCACGTCCACAATCATCCATCGGAGCCTGGATCCAAGCCGATGCCCAGAAACATGCAACCCAGTGAGCCGTTGGTCGGGCCTACTATCCATCAGGGGCCGATGCCACCGGCCATGAACAATGTCCAGCAGCCACTGCCTGCCAGGTTCCACCCCCCACCTCCCCAGCCCCCTCAGGGATATCAGGGACCAAGACCACATATGGCCCCGGGACCTTGGCCGTGGATGCACGCGATGCCAGCCGGCATGCACTCGCACCACCCTCCATCTGGAATGCCTGGTTCTACAATGCCTGGTTCTGCGATTCCTCGTTCTGGGATGCCTGGCGCTACAGTCCCGATGACCGCAATTCCCCGTCCTGCGATGCCTGGTTCTGCGATGCCTGGCCCCGTAATGTCTGGCCCCACAGTGTCTGGTCCCGTGATGCCTCGTCCCGCAATGTCTGTTCCTGCGATGCCCAGTCCCGGTAATGCACACATAGAGGCCCTTACCAATGGAGTTCGAGGCATCCCCATTGCACCTGGCATACCGCATCAAAGGCAAGAACTCGATCCCCGCCCCATCCTGCCAAACCAGCCAGAGACCTATCCTGTGGGCAAGGTAAATGCCCCAGCTTCGGCGGAGGATAAGCCCGAGAACATCAGGCCTGCGACCCCAGCAGCCGAGCCCGAGTTAGAATTGGGAGTGGAGTCTAGCAGCGTGGGAGATGACGAGTCAGTGTTTGACTTCGATGACGAGAGCTCCGTAACCGACAGCTCCGATGAGGAGCTAGAGCTGGCTGATAAGCCCCAGCCATGGCGAGGCAGTCTGTATCGTCGACACTCGACCCCGAGGACCAAGCCTTACCGTACCCACTATCGAAAACAGCCCCAGAGGAATGGTTCGGACACCAAATCGGGCCGTTCTGAGTATCCAACTGACTGCATCGACGTGGTGCCCGCCGATAGTAAGCATGTCGACCCACGGACCGACAGTGGCCCTGGTCAGGAAGTCACACGGCCGGCCCGGGACCGACCCAAGATTATCCATGCGCCTGTCAGTGCTGACGACCTGGAGCTGGAGCAGCTTCTGGACGAGAGAAATGAGCGATTCCGAGGTGGGCGGGTGCGGAATGATATTCGGACACGAATCCTGGATGACCGCGAGGCTCGACTGGAGTTCCGCGAACGGATGGTCGAATACCAGGCCCGCATGCTGGAGGAGAGGGAGCGGCTGAACGAAGCATGCTACCTGGGTCGACGCATGTCCCTGCGCGAGCCGGGAACATTCTATGCACCTCGACGGTACTAGGTATATGCCGGAGGGTCTTCCATGACCGAAGGAGGGTCGGAGTTCGCTTCATTGTTTTTCCCTGGTGGTGTGCATTTTCGGGTATTGTTTCGGGTGCTTAAGGGACGGAGTGGGTATACCATAACGTCATGGGAGGGGACTGGTACGGGTTAGAGAAAGACAAAAGTCAGTAGCTGCCGTTCAACCGCACTAGGAGTTCTTGTTAGGAATGTTATGAAACTGGATGTCACGCGGAGAGTTGCCCATTCCTAATGAACACACCGAGAGGGTGTTAAGGTAGATGAGGAGGAGAAGAGCAAGTAGTAGTAGGTAGGAGGGAGGAGTAGAGGACTGACTGACTGACTGAGTGAGTGAGTGCCAGCTCAGCAGCGAGTGACTTATCGATAAGCCCCGCCGAGCAGCATCCATTCAGGAGCCCCGGTGCACGGCGGCTGCCCCTCTCTGCCCCCCTCCGGCTGCCTCGTCGTCATTCACCCTTCCGGTTCTTCTTCTTCTCCTTCTTCTCTTCTTCTTCTTTCTCTCTTCCCTTTCTGCTTCATCCTTGCTTTTCTCCCCCTTTCTCGCTCTTCTCTCTATCTTCCAAAATACCCCTCTTCCGTCACACTCCCCGTCTCTTCCACTACTCCTACAAACCCCTCTTCAAAATGCCTCGCCAATTTTTCGTGGGTGGTAACTTCAAGATGTATGAGACCCTCGTCTACCCCGCCAGATCTTCCAGCAGATGCTTTCGCAACGAGCTGGCCGGCTAACGAATGACTTCTTTGTCCCCCAACCACAGGAACGGTACTGCGGACAGCATTACCTCCATCATCAACAACCTCAATGGGGCCACCCTGGACTCCTCCGCCGAGGTTGTCGTCTCTCCCCCCACCCTCTACCTGCTCCCTGCCCGTCAGGCCGCTGGCGACAAGATCGGCGTGGCCGCCCAGAACGTCTTCGACAAGCCCAATGGTGCTTTCACCGGTGAAATCAGTGTCGAGCAGCTCCGCGATGCTAAGATCAACTGGACCATCATTGGCCACAGCGAGCGCCGTGTCATCCTGAAGGAGACCGACGAGGTAGGCCACCCCCGGTCATCCAGCCCCATGGTTGAGTTTGCTAACAGCACTAGTTCATCGCCCGCAAGGTCAAGGCCGCCATCCAGGGTGGCATCAGCGTCATCTTCTGCATCGGTGAGACTCTTGAGGTATGTGGGCCCTATCCCCCCCGGACTTAATTTTCCCGCGGCTACCCCTCTTCGAGCTCGCGGTGACCCGGTGGGTGAATGGAGACTAATGCAATCCACAGGAGCGTGAGGCCAACAAGACCATCGATGTTGTTACCAAGCAGCTCAACGCTGTTGCCAAGGAGCTCTCCAAGGAGCAGTGGTCCAAGGTTGTCATCGCCTACGAGCCCGTCTGGTAAGTCCTTTTGTCTTGGATTGGTTGGTTGACGCGCGCGCTAACCCCATGCAGGGCCATTGGCACCGGCAAGGTGGCTACCACCGCCCAGGCCCAGGAGGTCCACGCCGCTATCCGTCAGTGGCTCATCGATGCCATCTCCGCTGAGGTATCGGAGAACACCCGCATCATCTACGGTGGCTCCGTCAGCGAGAAGAACTGCCGTGAGCTCGCCAAGGAGGCCGATGTCGACGGTTTCCTGGTTGGCGGTGCCAGCTTGAAGCCTGCCTGTATGTTTCCTTCCCTGCAATCGCACAGACACAGTCACTAACGGTTTGGTAGTCGTCGACATCATCAACGCTCGTCTGTAAGCAATTAACATATTGATTGGACATGTGATATGATATCCGTTATCCGTCCGCCCAGCACCACAGCATCAGGCCGTAGGACTCTCCGATGCCAACATGCGTGAGTTGGGTCCGGGCGGAGCATGAAAAATAACGAAGGACGTACTGGTCGTCCAGTAAGCAAATAAAAAGAATATATAATAAATCAAACTGAATGCCAACAAACTAGACCAAACACCTTGCCGTTCCCTCTCCAACCTGCAACCTTCTATCCGCAGCCCTCTATCTACTATGTCCAAACCACTCTATTACTTATCAGTAGTATCTTCATAACACATGTCTACACATCCAACCCCAGATCACGATGAATACAACACCGAAACCCCCACCCCCCTCCAATACGACTTCCCCAAGCTCCCTCCCCCACCACTCTGCGCCCCCGCCGCAGTCGCATACGACGACGTAAACGAACTCGGCCCCAATCCCACCCCCGCACTCACCAACAACTCCTTAGCCCGGCCCTCCCACAACAACCGCACATTCCACGACTGATCTACCCGGATCTTCAACACAGATTCATTCTCCTGTTCCTCCTCCTTGATAGGTTCGGGTTGAGGAGAAGAGATGGTAGATGACGGAAACACGCTCTCGCGCATTTTTCGTCGCGCCCATTCCAAACCGTCGTCATCCGGGTTACGTTTGCTCTTGCGCCAGAGTTCGCAGCCCGCGACCATTTCGCTTTCCCAGCTGTAGACGTTGAAGCCGAAGCGGGAGCTGAAGGCTAGGTTTGGGGAGGCGCGGAGGGAGTAGGTTGTTGAGAGGGAGCCGGTTAGAGGGGTCAGGGTTAGGGTTAGGGTGTAGGGGAAGGTGGAGATTGGGGTGTTGTTGGGTTGGGTGGATGGAGTTGTAGATGTAGAGGTGGAGGTGGATTGGGAGGAGGGGATGTCTGTGGCTGCGGGGAGGGTACTGAATCGTAGGCCGGTTGACATGCCAATGAGGGATGATACGGGGGAGTAGTATGCTTCTGCGCCGGCGGAGAGGAGCGACAGGCGCGCGGAGGATGAGGGCCCGTCGCGTGGATCCGGGCCGAAGTTCCATAGTCCGCGCCAGCCGAAGAGAGCGTTGTCAGTGCTGAAGAGGTACTCGTTGTTATATTTGCCGGTGTTGTGGGAGAGTTGGGCGAGGAGGGAGGCTTGCGGAGCGGATTTGGAGAGGGGCGGGCCTCGTGTTGAGCAGACGGCCAGGGAGAGCTGCATGGTGGGGGATATGCGACGTAGGAATAAGGCGTTTAAGGTTGTCGGGGGAGGGAGATGAAGGGTTGCGTGGAAGAGGGTCGCCTTCTTGCCGATGGAGACTTGGTAGGCGTCATTGTTGAGGTCGTTAAGGATTGATTCTGCAGTGATGTCCTCGATTGGGGCTATGGGGGCTTGCACTTGGCGGTAGCCCGGGGAGAGCTTGCGCAAAGGGATCAGGGCACTTTTGCTGGGGGAATTGTCGAGAGGAACGGTGCTGAACAGGTAGGAGACTGAGCCATCGATCAGGCCGACGGTGCCGAGGGTATAACTCGTCGCGAAGTGCGGAGTGGACAGGGACGAGAGATGGACGCGGAGACGCTCTGGGGTTGAGAAGTCGAGCAGCGCTGTGTGAAAATAGTTAGCGCACCTTCTCATTCAGACCGAGTGCATCGGATCGACTGGTCTACATACACTGAGCCGTGGCCGTGAGGGACGAGTATGAATTGTCGCGGTTCCAATTCGTCGCCTCGGCGAAGGCGAGTTGGATGTAATCCATGAAATCGAGCATTGTCGGGACTGTCAACGAGGCAGCAAAATAGATCAGGCAGTATCACCCATCCGACTGATCAACATCCCACGCACCACATGGTAGCCTGTTCAAACAAGGAAGAGGGGAAGAGGGGAAGATGAAGTATGCCGGGGAAGTCGAGGGCCTCCATTCATTGATTCATTAGCTCATTGCCCGAAGCAGCCTAGTGCAGACGGTGTCCGGATAAGCCCCGCAACAACAATAATCCGGGCGTTATCGACAGCCGCAAAGAAAAAAAATCATTGGATCTCGAATCCACAATTTCCCGCGCCGGCTCTTGCATTATCTTCGACCTGCTTTTTCTCTTCCAAACCCATCGCCCATCTCTCATCCTTCCCCCGGACTTATACTCTACCACCAACCACCCCCTAATCAGCCACCATGCCTCGTTCCAAGCGTGCCCGCATCGTTCACGAGTCCAAGACCGCCAAAAAGTCCCACAAGGAACAGACCCGTCGCCTGTACGCCAACATCCGCGAAGCCATTGAGAAATATGACCATTTGTTCGTCTTTGCCGTCGACAACATGCGCAACACTTACCTGAAGGATGTGCGCACCGAATTCGCCGACAGCCGGTTAGTCCTCTTCCCCTACCCCGCCAATATCAAATCCCTCCCTCGGTCAACATAAACTAACATCCAACCCCTCAAAACTCACCAGTCTCTTCTTCGGCAAAACCAAAGTCATGGCCGTAGCCCTTGGTCACAACCCCGAAAACGAAGCCGCGCTTAACCTCCACAAAGTCAGCCCTTACCTCACCGGAGCCGTCGGTCTTCTGTTCACGTCTCGCGCCCCCGACTCCGTGACCGACTACTTCGAGTCGTTCCGGCCTCTGGACTTTGCTCGCGCCGGCACCGTCAGCACCCGTGCTTTCACCATCCCCAACGGTCTGGTGTGTTCCCGGGGTGGAGAGATCCCCGCTTCTGAGGATGAGCCCGTCAGCCACACTCTCGAGCCTGAGTTGCGGAAACTGGGTGTTCCGACTCGGTTGGTCAAGGGCAAGGTTATGTTGGAGTTGACTGAGGGGCAGGAGGGGTACCCTGTTTGCAGGGAGGGAGAGGTGTTGGATTCGAGACAGACGACGTTGTTGAAGATGTTTGGGGTCGCTACGGCGGAGTTCCATGTTGAGTTGAAGGCTCAGTGGACGAGGGAGTCGGGTGAGGTGAAGATCCTGGAGAAGGATCAGAGTGGTATGGAGGTTGAGAATTAAGAGTTTGGTTTGTTGGGCTGGGTGCAAAAAGTTTCGAGTCATTCCTATTCCAACCTTCCTTTTTCTTTATTATTAAGAGAGAGGATGGGAAGGGGGTTGTGGATTTTTTTTTCAAACACCCTCTTTGATTGTGATGTGATGTGAGATCCCCTGGGCAGGCATCTTTGGAGTTGGGCATAGGCGTTTTCTCTTTCTCTTTTTCTTTTTTCTTGATGATGGTTCTGTTCATCTGAGTTGGTATATATTCTGCTTGATGAGCGTATGACGGACATACCGATATGAATACCAATCCGAAAAAGCTACAATAGAAATACATCTCTTCCTATGAATCAGTAGCTGGCTACCTCTCCTGATGATGATGACAATATTTACACTGTCCGGAATAAATCATTACCTTCATTTACTGCCGTATGAAGATCCCTGAGTATCGGTCATGGCTGTTGGTAAACCCTACCTGATCTTCTTACCTGAACGTCCCAGACCCCGACCACAAGGTTCCGCCTGAAGAGAAGTTGACTATCTAAAGTACATACTTACCCCTGAAGAGAGTAGCGGCCGCACACGGGCCAAAACGACACGACGATGACGACGACGAAAAAAGGACACGAGTAACAAAGACAAGAGAGAAAGAGTAGCAGAAACGGGCAGAGAGGCCACAGCAGAGCGTCTGCCGTGCCGGTGGAAATCGACCTTTGAGTGAGAACGTGTATGCTCCAATGGGGATGGCTAGTTCGTAACCAGGATTACGAAGGGAAGATGCGGTGCACTTCAACTGTTGTGAGTAATTGGTGGTTGAAGTCCGATGGCACGGAGCTTGAGCCTTTGTTGACCTTGCCTTACCCATTGCTGCAACAGGATATAACAAGAGAAGAGGATCAAACCAGGAATACCCACCAGCCAACCGTCACCGAACACTGGGATGGGATGATGATCCTCCGGGGAAGGAGGTTCAGTATCTTCTTTTGGCACGGGGGTCATCATACGAGTCATCTTCGTGGTATCTCTTCCGCCCGTACTCGTCGCCCCGACCTCCGTACCTGTCGCGATCGCGGTCGCGTTCACGGTCACGGTCACGATAGCGATAGCTATCTCCCCTATCACGGTCTCTGTGACGGTCACTGTCGCGGTCGCGATCACGGTCTCGTCGATCACGGTCACCGAAGCCTTCCCGGGGCCTGATGGGCTCACGGTTGCTGCCGGTAGCACCTCTGGGTTCACGTTCAAACCTGCCGCCACCGGGGCCACCGGGGGGACCACCAAGGCCACCAGGGCCACCAGGACCACCACCGAATCCAGCGTTGCGTCCGCCTCCTGGTCCCGAGGGAGCGTTGGGAGGAGCCTGTCCACCGAATCCGTTACGGCCTCCTTGGTATCCAATACCGCCTCGGGGTCCTCCAAATCCACGGTCATTACGGAAACCACCTCTGCCACCTCTGCCACCCCCAAAACCACCCCGGAATCCACCTCCATAGCCTCCGGGACCTGAGGGGGCGTTAAATGAGCCGGGTCCGATGGGCCGCGAGGGCAAGGCCTTGGTGTAACCACGACCGCCAAGACCACCGCCAAAGCGACGGGGCTTCCATCCCTTGACGGTACGACCGCGCTCGACATCTACCAGAACACGGCGGTCCTTGATGCGGATACCATCCGTCTCTTTGTAGGCAGCTGAAATCGGCAAGAGAACTAGGTTAGCATCAAGCACGCACGGGAATTCGATACCAGTCTGAAACCAGAGTGACAGGCGACTAGATCTGCAGCAATACCTTTCATGTCCTTTTCGCGCTCATACACAATAAAAGCATATCCCTTGTGTGATTTCTTGGAGCCTTTCGGAGTAACAGTGTCTTTCACAATGCGAATCTGCGAGGTGTCAGTGACATGTACAACCTAAAGCCCCACGGCCTGTAACTGTACCCGTTCGATAGGGCCGAACCGGCCAAACTCCCGTTCCAGGTCCGACTCCTTGACATCGTAGCTCAGACGGGCGACAAAGAGCGTCTTGAACGGATCGCCTCGTGCTTGTTGGTCGTTGTTCGGGTCAACTGCAATAGAAGTCAGTACCAGCACACATATAGCCCAAAAGAGCCGCAATCGCCATACAAGTCTGAAGCCCATCCGTCACTTGCTTCTCCAAGTTCTCCTTTTTCTCCACCTTCTGGCGCAATTTGCGCTGGATCCAACTTTCCGTAGGCGTGTACGGAATCTCCTCTTCATAATTCTTCACCTCGCCAAGGAACTGCGCAATACCACCGATGCTACTTTTCTTGCAGTCTTCGGGGGCACGCTCGATGGGCGTGACATAACGCAAAGGCGGGCGAGGTTGAAACAGCGCCAACAGCGGAGGGGGGAGCTTGTCCGTCATATTGTGCCCTCAGCCAGAGCTCTGAATAAATACGAGATTAATTCAGGGCCTCCAAAGGCATCGAGGATGAAAGAATGAGATGGTCTTTGTCGACCGGGTGTAGCAGCGATGGGGGAGTTTCGCGTTCCTCCCGTCAGGTGCTGGCTCTTGGCTGCTGGATCGGGAACCGCTAGTCGCCGTAGCCGAGCTTGCCGCGGCACCCAATGACAGTCCGTATCGGGGCCGGCGCTGAAAAGTCCCCGAAGTTGTCCCTCAAGATTGTTGAAGTGGTTTGACGCCTCCGCAAGGAACAAGCATACAAGACTCCAGCAATGCCTGTGCAAGGGATCCGCACGGTCACGGCCGCCAGAGTACGTTTCTGGGTGTTCAATGTGTCGTGCTTCTCACACTGACCTCATATATTCAGAACGGCGTCGGTGCCTTTATCCTCCAATGCAAGCGGTTGGATTTCCACTACTGTGACTGGGCTGGTAGCTCGCGGGGAATGGTGTATGTTTATGTTCCTTTTCTTCCCCTACGCTGAGAGATGAGGTTTGTGTGGGATAGTGCTAATGTTTGTGTTGGGATAGGGCGTACCTGAAACACCACCTTCCTGCCTTCGCGAAAGCAAACCCTCAGATCGAGATTCGGGTCTCGCCGCGGCCGCACAAGCACCCCGTCATCAAGGGACACTATATCAATGGACGGGAGAAGGCGGTTTGTGTCAGGAACCTTGAGCCTGAGCAAATATTCAAGAAGGCCGTCTTGTTGAAGGAGGCCAGCGGAGAGAAGCTGAAGCGCACCAAGAAGCCTGTGACGAGTCTCAACGAGAGTGTCAGAGGCATCTGGTCCCCGTACCACGGAGGCCTCAAGTCGGTGTAAAGCAGGGGTTTGGTGCGATCATACGGTGGTGTTATTTTCTGGTCAGAACATTTCCTATTCGATGTATTATGGGCTACTTCATCTCTTTGTGTACTTCTTTTGCGAACCCGACTCTGTCTTTGGTTAAATTATATGTATCATATGTACAGAATGTCTTCATTTGATATCCCATGATGTGGAGCGCCATCGTCTGCTGGCAAACAGTTTTCATTATTCACATGGGCCGCCGAAAGCATTGCACCTTATACCCAAAACACTCTATGCTATAACATATAGAAATAAACCCCGGCCAAAAATCCAAACCAACCGAAACAATGCAATGAGGGTATATCGAAAATAGCTTATCGTGAAGATCCCGAGTGGGTTTAAAAGAAGGCCCCCGCCCTTGCGCCACCATCGCCATGCGATTAATATATGAACTCCCGGAATAATATGCATCGACCATTAGAGGTAGATTTGGAACATCGACCTAGGTGAGCTCACGGGCTTATGACACCCAATCACCTGACATTTAGAGAAAGCCTTCGTCTTCGATGTGGTTTTCTTCGCCTTGGAGAGCGATCTATTAGAGGCACATTCGCCACAATAAACCTGGGATTGGGGGTCAGAAAAGCATAGGATACGCTTTAACAGGAAACCACATACATGTCCGCATTGCTTCACTACCCAGATCTGCTGCTTGACCTCGTCACCCATGCCCAGCTCCATCTCACAGTTGGGGCATATAACAACATCGTCCTCTTCGATGTTCCTGGTGAAGCCCTCGGGTGGCGGACTAGGGGGCTTGTAGGAGTTTCCAGGCGCTCTTTCTGGCGACACGCCCGTAAGCTGATAGTCCAGGCCTAAAGGCCCATCCACATCCAGGTTAATTGTTAGGTCGACAGCGCCCGCGCGGCCGTTGCCGATCCAGAAGGACTCCATTTCACTCAGACGAGGAAAGTCATCTCGAATACGCATAAGGGTGAACGGCCGGTAATCAAACCGTCCCGGCTGACGAGGTGGAGTTGGAGGGAGTACTACATCGCGCCACATTGGCGTGGGCATCCGATTATAGGGGAGAAGCGGTGGCTGTCGTTCTAGGGGCGGTAATTGTGGCCGCAAAACCGTTGCTCCGACGAATTGAACTTCTGGGCTATCCGGATGATCTTGATGATTGCCGTTATCGGGCTCTTCCTCTAGATCCACCACCTCCGTCAGGATGTCCCTGGGAAACCGTGGTGGACGTGGACGTGGACGTGGACGTGGACGGCGAGAAATCTCCGCTGGAAAAGGAGGTTGATGGCGGGCAGTTTGTTCGGGGGTATCCGGTTCGTTGGTCAAATCAATCACTTCATCTATCTGCGGTGAGGCCGATGTAACCGGCCGACGGAAATCGAGGCCATCGCCCGGGTACCTCCGAAGCGGTGGCAACGACGATCCAGGAGTTCTTGAAGAGGATGAAGGTCCAGCAAATGCGCGCTCGGATGATGTTTCGGACATTTCACGATGAGTTCTCTAACAGTTGGAATTGTGAGTTAGTGAGACCTACAGTCCCCGACATGCCATGATTATATATATATATATACCCCGCCTCTCTGAGGGATTCGGGGGAGTGGGACGGAGGATTGAGACAAACCTTTCTGGGGCGAGAACCCACGAAGAGGACACCGGAGTCGTCGCTCATGGCCGGAGATGCAAGCCGTATAGCGAGGAGACAGGTGGGAGGAGGAAGGAGGAAAGAGGGGAGGTTGTGAAAGGAGGAAGAAGACAAGGGCGGGCGATTTGTTGGTAGGAGGGCGAGGGAGTGATTAACAGCCGAAGTTAGGCCTCAGTTGCGGTTGGTGGAGGCCATGCTTAGTAGTACTGTTCACAAAGTGGTCTGGGTCCGAGGCCCTGCGGTGGAGTGGCATGTCTGTCTGTCTCCGGTGGCTCCTGGCGCCGTTATTTGTCCAGCTGGTCACCATGCAAATGTCTCACGGGCTCTTGCCAAAGGGCTTCGTTAGTCGTTATTATTAAGTACGATTTCTGTTTTCCCCGTCGTTCCAGGATGGCCGTGGCAACGCTGGGTCAGGCGGTGCGCAGCTCAGGCGGAGGGAGAAAATAAATATACTTGTACCGTGAAACCGAAATGAACCCGTGGCGGTTGACCAACCACTTGGTGTGTGAATTGTCACACCAGGTCCGGTGACAGATACAGTGACAACTCAGATCCCGGTTATTCTGTGGTAAATCCCCGGTTGCTCTAATCTGGATTCATCTTTTATTCTCCATTTGTTGGTCTGACCCGAAACGAAAAGACGCCGTTGACAAATATTTAAAAGTAGCACAGACAGCTAGAAGTACAGAACCACAAATGGGAGGGATTTTTTAAAAGGTATCAATCATTATTACTGCGCCGTCAGCTCCGTCACGCCTCCCTCGCGATTCAACGCCACTATAGACTGGCTGGCAGAGCCCCAAGCCGCCGCAACCGCGGGCACCGCGCTGCGCAAGGGCTCCGTCCACGATTTGGATGCCTTGGCATACTGGTGCACCGTCAAGCCACTAGGGCCGGCTGTAAGGAGGAACTGTCCAGTGTAATCCCAATTGATAGAGTCGACCGGGCCGCCCGTCTCCAGAACCTTGGTCTCCTGCGCACTGCGTAGATCCCAGATGGACACGGTGGTCGACTTTTCGATGACAGCGGCCAGGAATACACCGTTCTCGGAGAAGAACAGGGACTTCACAGGGCCGGACATCGCAAAGCTGGCGGCCGACGCGCCAGTCTTAATGTCGAAGATCTTGATTTGTCCGTCCACGCCACCAGCAGCAACCAGGTGACCATCAGGGTGAATCTGAACAGAAAGAAGAGCTAAAGGAGAGAGGCAAACGTTAGAGAAGTCCCAACATATGTTCCATTGTAGGGGCTGCTTACATGCGTCGCTGAAGATTTGAGTGATGACCGAGTTCGTGGTCAGGTCATAGAGAACATAACTCTTGTCAGCGCCAACTGAGGCGACAATGTCGCCAGTGGCATGCACGGCAAGCGCCGTTGCAGCTCCAGCATGGGAGTTAAAATTTGCGACTTCATTGCCGTTCTCAAAGACCTTGACAGAGCCGGTAGACGAGGCCACGATAGCCTTCTCGCCCGCCCAAACGGCATCGGTGACAGGCCCGTTTGCCTGCAAGTTCTGGATAACCTGCTTCTGGGAGATCGAATAGATACCAACAGCTCCGTCCGCCCCACCGATCAGTGCCAGCTCTCCGGTCGAGTTGACAGACAATGCCTTGCTGCCGGGGTAAAGAGCCTGGGAGCTCTCCGTAGGCTTGTATGTGGAAATGGCTTCGCTCGTAGCCCAACCTTCCGGAACAGGACGCTTGCGACGTGTCTTTGACAGGCTATATATCTTTAGAAAGGCCAAAGACGGAAATTGGATCTGTTGGGGCAACTTACGATGCCTGTGTGCTCTCAACGCGTGCCAGCACTGCCTCAGGAAGGCCGGTCGCATCAACTTGCATGGCCTCACCAGAAGCAGCAGCGGCACTCCTGGCACCGACGGTAACCTTGGATAGCGCATCGCGGGCCTCATCTCTCTCCTTTGTCAAACGAGCAATCACCCGAACGGCGGCATCGTGCTGGTAGAGTGCGGAGCTCAGTTCCTGTCGTGTTTGTGCCAGGGTCTGTCGCAATGTGTAGGTCTCGAGAGCCAGAGCATCCCATTCTTCTTGGAAAACACTGAGCAACGAAGGGATCGATGTGAGGGTGGGGGGTCTGGGCCGAACGACACGCTGAGACTTGACCTCAATGAGGTCTTCTGTAGAGAGCTCTTCTCCGTTCACGGGATCCTTTCCATTCTCGGAGATGTAGGCTTCGATGAGGCGCTTTTCAAAAACGCTCCCTAGGCGGGCATTAGACTCATTACTCCGCTTCGGTGCTTTGGAGGTGATAACATACCGCTCTTGGGCGAGACGACGGGCACTTGCGGTGCCTCTCCCGAGACTGTTAGACATTCATCGTCAGTAATTGAGACGGCACGACCGTTCCATTACAGCACTTACTTGCGCAAAGCATGGTATCTGAAGTGAGTTGGTTGATGGGGGAGGAGGTTGTTTCGACGCGAAGCTTGCGGCTCCTCTGGACTTTTCGACCTCGCCCGTTCAGGATTAGCCGCACCGCAAAGTGCGGATGGCTTGGCGGCCAGCCAACCTCTTCTATAGCAGCCATCCATCCTATGTCATCATCACTGGCTTACGGGAGTTACGCCTGTTATCCATCCAGCCTGTCTTTGACCGGCAGGATTATCCTCTCCTAATGCATTGTGAATGAAGCTCTCTAATCTATCAAGGAGCGCCATTTTATACAACCCACGTCTCCTTTGTTCGGAGCTGCTGTAACACCAGTTCTTCCTATTTTCTTGACTGTATTTGAGAATAGATAGGCTGACAGTCACACCGCGGCTCATCCAGCTATGTCATTCAAATCAAAAGACCTCGCATACGGTACGTTACTCCGTGTTCGCCTCTGATGGACCTGGAACTAATGCATCGCCTAGATGCTAAGGAACCTGCTTTCCTGCAGAGGCTCAAGAATCAATACGGAAACACTTCTGGTCGCCTCGAGAGACCCATTGCCCGGCCACGGAAACCCAGGGATGATAATGACGACGACGGTCCTACCTACGTGGATGAGGAGAGCAACGAGATTATCTCCAAGGAAGAATATGAAGCATTAGTCCGTGGGGACGATAATAAGGAAGACGAGAATTTCAAAAAGGGTCTAGAAAAGTCTGGGACTGGCGAAGAAGGTAAAGCGAATACGAATACCGAGGCAGAGGCGCCAATCTCGAAACAGAACGTGGCAGAAATAGGAGGGCCACGGAAAAGAAAACAAGGCAAGGTGGTCGGAGAAGAGAATCCTACTGAAGAGCCCGAAGAGACAGAAAAGAAAGAGTCAGATACGCGGAAATCAAAACCGAAGACCAAGAAGAAGAAGATCAAGCTATCGTTTGATGACTCATAATGACAGGATTTGAGTCAATCCACACTATACTAGCACTATACCCTATCATCGCCACAGAGGGATTCTGTATGACCTCTCCAACTTAGATTATTCTTCAAAATTGGGTAGTTGCCTTGTCAGTTCGGATGATACAAGAGAATGATGACATGGTCGACTATGATACCCGGAACTTGGTAGTCATAAAGCGCAGCCATTAATAATCACGAAATTCAGCCTCCAGAAATCATGTAATAAAATCTTCACCTTTGCCATCGCTTCTGGTCGATCTGGGTTGGTGTGAATCTCGTTCTCCGGATCCGAAGGCTCAGGTTTCTTCGAGCTTGACATTTCCCGACGACGAGTTTTTCATCGTATTATCCGCAGCACGCGGCACGGGAAACCAACAAAAGAGCAACTTTCCGGCCTGGCTTTTCGTGGACCCTGGGAGCTGTGTGGCAGCACCGGACATCTCTCAAAATGCCCGTCGTCAATGTGGATGATCTTGTCCGTCTGCAACGGCAGCCCGATGACATACGGAATGCAAGTTACCCCTCCATCCCACTTTCATGGCGGATGCCCGCCGTCCACTTTTCTTTGACGGCCAAGGCTAACTACAATCCCAGATTTGCATTCTTGCCCACGTTGTATGTACTTTCTATAGGTCTAGCTAAGCTGACTGGTGCTCCCCGACAATTCCCTTGCTCACATACCTTTAGGATCACGGTAAAACATCCTTGACGGATAGTTTGATCGCCACCAATGGCATCATCTCACCCAAGCTGGCGGGTAAGATCCGCTACCTGGACTCACGTCCCGATGAGCAGCTTCGAGGAATTACGATGGAGTCTTCTGCTATTTCTCTCTTCTTCTCCATGATGCGTCGTCCTGCTCCCGACGCTGCGCCAGTGCCTAAGGAGTATCTGATCAACCTGATCGACTCTCCTGGTCATATTGATTTCAGCAGTGAGGTGTCGACCGCATCGCGTCTTTGCGATGGTGCTGTGGTGCTCGTTGATGCCGTGGAAGGTGTCTGCAGTCAAACAGTCACGGTACTGCGTCAAACCTGGGTGGAGCAATTGAAGCCCATTCTGGTCATCAACAAGATTGATAGACTGGTCACTGAGCTGAAGATGAGCCCTAGCGAGGCTTACTCGCATATGAGCAAGCTGCTAGAGCAGGTCAATGCTGTCATCGGTAGTTTCTACCAGGGTGAACGGATGGAGGAGGACCTTCAGTGGCGAGAGCGCATGGAAGAGCGTGCCAATGAATCGGCTGCTCGTGACAAGGACCGTTCGAAGAAGCAGGAGCAAGATGACGAGCCTACAGCCGAGTACGAGGAACGAGACGATGAGGACCTTTACTTTGCCCCGGAGAAGAACAACGTTATCTTCTGCAGTGCTGTCGATGGCTGGGCTTTTACTATCCGTCAGTTTGCGGTGATTTACGAAAGAAAGCTCGGGATTAAGCGCGCTATCCTCGAGAAGGTTCTCTGGGGAGATTACTATCTTGATCCCAAGACAAAACGAGTTCTGGGTCAGAAGCACCTGAAAGGCCGTGCTTTGAAGCCCATGTTCGTCCAGCTTGTATTGGACAGTATCTGGGCGGCATACGAGGCCACGACTGGCGCAGGCACAGGAAAGGGGTATGTTGAATTTTGGATTGCTATCTTCACTTGCTAACATGCGACAGCGACCCGGCTTTGTTGGAAAAGATCACCAGGTCCCTGAATGTCAACATCCCGGCCTATATCCTACGCTCGCGCGATGCCAGGAATATTTTGACCACTCTATTCTCAATGTGGCTGCCTTTGTCGACTGCCGTGCTGGTGTCCGTTATTGAATATCTTCCCAGCCCACGCGCAGCTCAAGCAACTCGGTTGCCATCATTGATTGAAGAATCCCCTGGTGCTCAATTCGTTGATCAGAAGGTGAAAGATGCCATGGTCAACTTCAAGACCCAGAAGGATGAGCCCGTCATCGCCTACGTCAGCAAGATGATGTCTATTCCGGAGAGCGAGCTGGTGTCGAGCAAGAAGCGATCCGGTGCCACCATGTCGGCCGACGAAGCCCGGGAGATTGCTCGCAAGAAGCGAGAAGAGATTGCCAAGATGCAGGCGGAAGCCAACGGTGACCAGGCAGATGACTTCTCTCGCATAACATCTGCCTTCGAACGGACTTCCCTATCCGACAACCAGGCGGCTGATGACGAGGAGAACGAAGATCCCGAACATCTCGTCGGATTTGCACGTCTTTACTCTGGAACGCTCTCAGTGGGAGATTCTGTGTACGTTCTCGCGCCCAAGTTCTCGCCAGAGAACCCGCACGCCAGCCCCGAACCTCGAAAGGTGACAGTCACCGATCTGTACCTGCTCATGGGCAGGAGTTTGGAGCCTCTCCAGTCGGTACCTGCCGGTGTTGTCTTCGGCATTGGCGGTCTCGCAGGCCACGTCCTCAAGACGGGAACCCTATCCTCGCAGCTTGAAGGCAGCATCAACTTGGCCGGTGTCTCACTCAACACACCGCCCATTGTTAGAGTCGCCCTGGAGCCGGCGAATCCAGCTGACCTGAACAAGATGGTCACTGGTCTCCGCCTCCTCGAGCAAAGTGACCCTTGCGCGCAATACGAAGTCCTCCCCAGTGGCGAGCACGTCATCCTGACCGCCGGTGAATTGCATCTCGAACGCTGCATCAAGGATCTCCGCGAGCGCTTCGCCAAATGTGAAATCCAAACCGGTCAGACCATCGTGCCATACCGGGAAACCATCACTAGCGCCCCAGAGATGGCGCCTGCCAAGAACCCCGAGCTAGGCAGAGGAGGCATCCTGACCGTTTCTCCATCGAAGCAGTTGACCATGCGACTTCGCGTGGTACCGCTTCCCTCAGCCGTTACGGAGTTCTTCTCCAAGCACGTGGGAACCATCAAGCGTATCCAAACCGAAAAGCACACAGCGGCGGAAACCCAGTCCAGCGAAGAGGCAACCGCCGTAACCACTGAGAGCGATGCCACAGATGCTACGGATGAGGCCCGCGAAGCGACATCGCTCTCCCTGAAAGACTTCAGGCAAGAACTCACCAAGATTTTCAATCAAGAAGTCACCGATGACAAGGGAATCTGGAAGGATGTCGTCGACCGAATCACCGCCTTCGGACCCCGACGTATTGGCCCTAACATCCTCGTCGACGCGACAGAGGTCAACACGTGCGAGAAATTGTAAGCCATCACCACCCCAACACCCCTAATAACCTTTCAGCTGCTAATTCCAGCCAGCCTCCTCGACGATCCCAAGCAACAACCCACCGTCAACGCTGACACCAGCAGTCGTGAAGCCCTCTTCGTCCGCGACTTCTGCGACAAGATCGCACACGCCTTCCAATTGGCCACCGGTCAGGGACCACTCTGCCAGGAACCAATGCAAGGCGTGGCCGTCTTCCTAGAAGACCTCTCCGTCAACGCCAATGACGAAGACCTCGATCTCGGCCGTCTAACCGGCGAAGCCATCCGACTAGTCCGTGACAGCATCTCGCAAGGCTTCCTAGACTGGAGTCCTCGAATCATGCTCGCCATGTACAGCTGTGAAATCCAAGCCTCCAGTACGTCCTCCCCCCACACCTGCACCCTTCAAAAGCAGAACTAACCCACCCCACAGCCGAAGTCCTCGGCCGCGTATACGGTGTCATCACCCGTCGCCGCGGACGCATTCTCTCCGAAATCATGAAAGAAGGCACCCCCTTCTTCACCATCCTTGCTCTCCTCCCCGTAGCCGAATCGTTCGGCTTCGCCGAAGAAATCCGGAAACGGACGTCCGGTGCGGCACAACCGCAACTTATCTTCGCGGGCTTTGAGGCCCTAGACGAGGATCCATTCTGGGTGCCGGCTACGGAAGAGGAGTTGGAGGATTTGGGCGAGTTGGCGGATCGCGAGAACGTCGCGAAGAGGTATATGGATGCGGTGAGGAGGAGGAAGGGGTTGGTGGTGCAGGGACGGAAGTTGATTGATGCGGAGAAGCAGAAGACGTTGAAGAAGTAGGAATGGAAATGACTGTGGGAGGATAAAACAATGAACTGGACATTGATGTTTATGGTTATGTTTATGTTTATGTTTATGTTTATGTTGCATATGTAGACTACTTTCATTTAAGCACACTAACAGTGATTCGCCGTGCTTTCTCTGTATTCCACCGGACTGTTGGGCGGAACATCCCTTCCACCACGCGTCAACCTCCGCTATTGCATACTACAAATACAACGCCTTCAATTCTCTTCCACCCCCCCCCCCCCCCTGTTCTTGTTCCATCCGCTCCTTGATATCCCCTCCCATGAAACGGTATGGCAACTTTCCTATCTCGAGCCATCTCCCCAGTCCGGGCACTTAAACACCGCCCCTGGCCACTGTCAACAGCAATCGCTCCCCAACTCCCCGTGAACGAAGCTACCGAAGAGGAACGCATACCATACTACGACCCTGCGCGATTCTATCCCGCGCGCTTAGGGGAGGTTCTCAACAATCGATACCAGCTTGCAACCAAACTCGGGCATGGTACTAACTCGACTACCTGGCTTGCTCGGGATCTGAACCAGTTTGTTCTCCCACAGACATACATACTCCCCACGTTCTCTAGCGTCTGCTGACCCTTGGCATAGATGGCGCTGGCTTAGAGAGAAATATGTTGCTCTCAAGATTAATGCTAGTGTTCATTATTCTCGAGAGAATGCTGCTCAAGCTGAACTGGATATTATGAAACATATCTCGGAAGTGAATCCCCAGCATAAGGGGTGGTGCCTTATTAGATATCCTCTGGATTCATTCAGTCTAGAGCTTGCTGGATCAACAAGACATACTTGTGTTGTTTTTGAACCCTTGCGAGAGCCGCTCTGGCTATTTCGTAGAAGGTTTATGGGTAATGTGATACCTTCTGGTTTACTGAAGATGTTACTTCAAATGATCCTTCATGGACTGGGTTATCTCCATTCTGAGTGTCAGGTTATTCATACTGGTTCGTCTGTGATTCCTGATTTGGAATTTTCTGAATCAAAATTGCTAAACTAGTTGGATTCTAGATCTCAAACCAGCCAATATCATGGTCCGAATTGAAGATCCATCTCTTCTAGAGGAATCTGCTCGAAATGAATATGAACATCCTCTGCCACAGAAGAATTGCTCAGATGGCCGCACGATCTATCTCGCTCGAAATAACTTTGGCGTCTCTGAAAACTTTTTTGGGATTACAGATAATCCAGAAACCGCCTTTACCACCTATACTTTTCTATTGATTCCCAAACCCTAATGCCAAGATACGCTAAGCCATTCCTAGAACAGATCCGGAATATCCTGGTCCAAGATATTGTAACGTATCGTATTCATCTTAGCCAAGCCTCTGGGCCCTGTTTATTACGCGTTAGGCTTTCGCCCCAGGTACCACCCCGCAATTTCCTCTCCCGGCCTCAATGCCTCCGCCATCATCTCGCAGGAACTGCCTGTCCTACGATCATGACCGATGGCACCTAACTTACCCCAATCTACGCTTGACCTTATCCATGATATGATCGTCGATGGAGAGCTCTCTTTGTCCCAAATGGCTGCAAATACCGACTGCAGCAAGCCTACAATCATTGCTATTCGCTCTAATCTTCGCATCTTCGGCAGTGTCAGAGCACCACCGGTCAAAAGTGGACGTCCACGGCGTCTTACAACGGTGATGATGGACGCCCTTTGTGACCACTTACTGGAAAAGCCTGGTCTATATCTCCACAAAATGCAGGTTTTTTTGCTAGACGAATTCAGCCTGCATGTCTCAACTTCTACTATTAGCAATGCGCTTCATCGTAAAGGATGATCGAAAAAGATAGCGCGACAAAAAGCAAAAGAACGAAATTCCGATTTACGTGATGAATATTTCCACGATATTGCGGAATTCCGATCGTATCAGCTTATATTCGTTGACGAATCTGGATGTGATAAACGGATAGGCTTTCGGAGAACAGGCTGGTCGCCCCTCGGTATAACCCCAGTCCAGGTATCAAAATTCCATCGCGATCAGCGGTACCAGATACTTCCAGCGTACACCCAAGATGGTATTCTTCTTTCTCTTGTGTTCCAGGGCTTCACTGATGGCTTGTGGTTTGGGGATTTTATTGAGGAACTTCTCCAGCATTGCCAACCATACCCGGCCGCTAAGTCAATTATCGTCATGGATAATGCCTCTATTCATCGGTCTGGACGGATACAGGATATGTGTTTGAAAGTGGGCGTTAAACTGATATATTTATCACCATATTCGCCAGATCTGAATCCAATTGAAGAGTTCTTTGCCGAGCTAAAAGGATTCATCCGACAACATTGGCAGATATATGAAGATAATCGCGACCAGGGTTTTGCTTCCTTTCTTGAATGGTGTGTGGACAAGGTCGGTGCCAAAGAACAGAGTGCTAGAGGGCATTTCAGGCACGCAGGTCTGACAATAGAAGAGCCATAGCGTCTATCATGTAGTGAATTCATCCGATAGTCCTTCCGGCAGTGTCGCTACTTCTTTCTCTGATCGTTTCCTGGGGCCCAGACGAAACTACGCTAAGCTAGTTATAGAACGGAACTGGAGAATAGCTAATCCGTGTATATGCCATATCACATTTTTGTTCATTAGCTTCCGATTTATTTATACTTCATCTTAATACTTATGAACTATGTCTAGACATCTTCCTCTATACTTCCCGCATTAGTGAGGTCTTGCCTGATTCTAGACCATTATGTCTATATAGTAAAGAAGGCAGTACGGAGAATCGGACACATTGCTTAGTCATTACCACTCCCGCCAAGGACTTGGTTTAGTTAAAGTAGTCAGTTAACGTTAACTAACGATGATAATATTAAGCCAAACCGCATTCGACCAGGGCGGCCGTAATTTTCCCTTGAAAGACATTCACGCAACAGCAGTACATACTTATATCCTTCTGGCAGGCTTTGCTTTACATATAGCAAAGAGATAAATTCTCCCTCTTAATATGATTTAATGGGTGATGGGCGATAAAAAGCTACGAATATCGTATGAGTGACGCATGTGGCTGCGCTGCTCTGCCCAACATCTGCCCGATGAGGCTAAGCCTTGCGTTCCACATAACAGTATATAGTCAACGATGCAGCATAACACGAGGGCGCATTTTCTGTAGATAAAGTATCAAACAGCAGAGGAAAACACGCCTGAAACAGAGTAATCACTGGAAAGATTGAACGAGCCGTTTTCAGAGGAATTTGCACTCTACTCATATTTCATGCTTTGCAAGGCAATATCATATAAGAACAATGAATATTATATTGTTCTTACTGGACGAATTGATGAGCTGACAATATTCTCATTGTGGTATATCTGTCCGCACATCATAGGGGGAACTTGCTTAATAATTTCTACAGGGGCGATGTACACCCTCGTGTGACTGGATGCAGGTCAAACCATGAGGTCTTTGATGATCTTCTAAAAGCACAAGTTTTCATGGAGAAAAATGGAGTCAAGCAGCCTAAACTAGTAATCAAGGAAGGGGCCGGAGAAACTACATCATTACTAGGGAAGGAAGGCTTTTACGCAGTTGCTAACAGTAGAAACCCGGGAATCTACCCCTACTATCAGTAAGCTGACCCAGTGCTCAATGGGAAAACGAAAACTACTCACAAATAAAATCAGTGGAAAAACTAAGCCAGAGGTTGATCAATTCCCGGGTGCTTGTCATAAGTACTTTAGAATATATTCCCAGGCAGAAGCTTTTATTGAAGATTGGAAAAATTCCTATGCTGACGTTTACCGGAGGGAGATAAAAGCAAAGCTAGATCAAGGATTCAGGCCGCCAAATATCAAACTGAAGTTCGATATCTTGCAAGCAAATGCTGAATATGATATAAGTGAAGATATTATAAAGATGATCGAGAAGTTGATTTTTGAAGAGTAAATAGTGGGAGCATTTATTCAAGCATTTATCTTGATTCTTCGCAATTAATTTCAGTCACAAGTGATGTGTGACAGCGAGTTAAAAATGTTATATAAATTATTATCTTGGGACTGTGGTTTCATTATTTGAAACTGAATTTTGTCGTGTTAGCTCTGTTTTGAAACCGGGAACAACCAATTATTACTGTATACTGCCTTGTACAGGAAATTAATTTTTCTACTCCGTTAAATAACCAGCGTAGCGTAGTTTCAAGCCAAGGCACCAGAACTGATCAAAGGGAGTAAGTGGTGATACTAAGTGCTAGAAGAACTATAACTGGGGATTGTTCCTGTTTTAGCACGTGTTTCAGTGTTGTAGTGTTTAGTATAATATATATAAGGCAGCAACAGGCGAAATGTAAGTGATTTAAAACACTGACAAAGTGTTTATCCAACCGTTTAGTCGTAAACCCATCATATAACCTAAATTTGTTGAGCCATCAGCTTTAATGTCCACCTCTTCCATGTCACGAAGGACTTTCTCGATATATTCAGCTGCCCCGCTGAGTTTCATAATATGTGCAATGGCACAGTGGACACGGAGAAGTCTGGGATCTGGTGGATCGATTGTTCGGTTGGGGCTAAGGCTCAGAGTACGAGTGACGGGAAACAGCGGATCGCGCAGGAAGGGACTGTCTTCAAGCGATTCGATCTTATACTCATGTGGCCTCCCTGTGGGTTCGAAGTAGATTTGAAATTCCCCAAATAGTCGATGATATTCAAGCGTCAGCGTAAGTGCATTAACAGACCTATCGATATTTGCTCCATCAAGACGGTGACTGAGCCCAGGGTCAAACATATCCAGTATACGGAACACATTCGTTTTTGACTCGCTCTTGGTAAGGTTAGTACGCAGCTAATGGACAATTGTTGGCGATGAACCCACCAGCTCTGACTCTCCCTGTGCCATTGTTGTCAAGCTGTGAGGGAGGATGTGCGCAACTTCCAGATACTGGAATCCACCCCGTGCTTCACTGCTCAGAAGATTTCCATCATCGTCTTTACAGTTATTCCCATCCTCTGCGCTGCGCTTCCTAGCCTCAACAATATCAAACTTGCGGGATATCACGCACCGATAATGATCACGTACAAGGCAGGCTTTCCATAAGACAGAGACACGCTGTCTCATGCCCACTTGTGTAGATGTCTGACTCAAGGACAATACTGTAGGTGTTGCTTGTAGTGTTTTAACTGATGAAGCCCTGACTAATTGGCCTCATTAGCAGATAATCGTAAAGGACAGGGGCTAATCATACGTGGGAGAAGAAAATTGTCGACAATATACTCAGCAAAACTTTCAAGAGCGCTCTTTATACGCATCAATTTGCTTAGATCCATACTTCCGTCTCCAGCGAATGACTCAAGGTAAGACAGGGCAGCAGTCATATTATTATCAGCATTCTCACCGGTAGCTTTGAGGCTCTCATAAATATATAAAAAGAAGAATCTTAAAAACGTGTCTTTGGATATTACCCGGTCAAACATCTCCAAAATGAGTTTTGCGGGCCTGTAACCCCTCTGTACGCTTTGGCTGAGGCCATAACCCTGAATGAAGAGATGCAAAAGTGTATGAGCCTTTTGATTTTGTTGAGGTGTTAAAAGAAATGTGGGAGAGAAATCCAACACAGATTCTAAGGATGACTGATGTCGATGCTGGGCCATGACGGTAGGTTACGATAAGAACAGTCACAAGGGGATTGACTAATCGTTATATCAGGACGCTATCACGTGTGAAGCGAGACTACGGTCGTTCCGGAATTATATTGATCCGCAGTCTCCGATGATCTAATCATTTTCCATGAAGAGTAGTTAGTTAACTAATTGACATTGCTGGAAAGGCGGTTGAGCAATTATGTAATCAGAAGAAGCAAAGCCAACGACTTTATACGGTACAAGTGGCGGCATATGAACATTAGTCCAGGCTATCTTCTGAGTCTCTTCTTTTCCCACGTTCTTCAAGCCAGCTTTTGATCTCACTAACAAATCGGCGAGCAGCACCAACTTTCACGCCTTGGCTGACGAAAAACCCCGAGGCCTGATCCTTATGAATCTGTCTCAGATCCAGACAGTTCTTCAATGCCACATTGCGGGCTATATCCATCTGTTCCTTGAAAGAATCATGACTCATACGGGATTTTTGCCAAGCCGTGTACTCATTGATCGCTGTGTCAAGGGGGCCCGGTATATCAATAGGCCCACAACTGACACTCGGAGACGCGTTACTGTACATCTGCGAGGGATGAGATGACTGTGACGGGAGGACATTAATATTGATTGGCGGCCACATTGTCCCACCCTGTGCGTTCTGGCCCCCTTTCTTCTGTTTCTCAAGGCGTTGTTCCTCCTCGCTGTACAACTGCTGACGAATATCGTCTGGAATGTCTTCGTGTGTTTCTAATTCGCCACCATTCTCGACGAACTCAGACTCCTCAGATGATGGGTTTTCAATTTGTAATGTTTTTTCCCCAAAGGGTCTTGCCAGCAATACTGGCCATCATGGCGACAGGGTGGGCCTGGACAACGCATTTTCTTGTACACATCTCTCCAGACTGTGTGTTGCCCTGACACGTCCTCTGCGTCAATTCGAGCGTCTCTCTCAGTAAGCATTCCTTTCGTCACCGATGTTGGGCCTCTTTTTTCGAAATTCCTCGATGGATAATCATCACTGTCTATAATATATTTAATGGAGATATGAAGGCGCACCCTTTTACCAGGTACATGTGAAAGTCTACCCCACATTAGGAGCTGCTTTTTTATGACTGTCCAATCAATGTTAGTGTTGTCGAAAGTTTTAATCAGATTATTTTGACTGCGGTCATTCACGGATACGATGATCTCAGTATCGTCTGGCCTGAATCGCTGGTGGCGTTTGATTTTCCGGCGGACGGCCTTTTCAGCATCTTCCTTTATCTTTCCCCAGTATGAATGGGGCTTTAGAACTAAGTCCTGCTCCGTATCTCTCTTCAATAGGCGGTTATTCAGAGTCACCTTCCATTCGATTACGTAGACAAGGCAGCCTGGAGATCGTCGATTGTTTGTTCTTCCGTTTCCTGGTTCATCATCTTGGAAACCTAGTTGATTGGATGGATGTTGGTACGAGGGGGAAGAACGCCCCTCAAGTACATGGTCCGATGAAATGCTAAACACGGATGGTGAGCGTTCACGACTGTAATAACCAGGGGTGGGGGCGTGCGACGGCGTTTCTTCCCATGGGCCGAGGTGTTGGAACTGAGAGGGGTAGTCATCACTACAAGGACTGAACGTCATACCCTCGAGGCAAGAAATGCCACCGAGGAGCCTAATCAACACATGCATGTTAGCCTGCAAAGCGCCAGGATCCAGTTCAACAATCTGCCAGGAGGTGCACCAGCTCACAGGCCCAATAGGAAGATGAGCAAAGTCATAGGTGTCGCAACTCTACGACAGAATAATGTAACTAGAGCTCTGCCGTCTTAGTAAAGCAGAATAAGCAATACCACGACTCTAGTTAGATATGATACGGAAATGTTGGGAGGTTGCCAAATCCGACAGGAACTGGTCCCTGATGTTTGGCTGGTTTGCAACGAACCTTCTAGACCCGGTACACAGCGTGACGTAACATTAGAATTCATTACTGGAAATGTTATTAACAGGAACATAGTTGTTCCCGATAGTTTCTATTTATAACTTAGCGTGTCTTGGCATTAGGGTTTGGGAACAATAGAGAAGTATAGATAGTAAAGGCAGTTTCTGGATTATCTGTATGGGATCTTCCCGAAGACCAAAAGCTATTCAAAGACATTGATCCCTTTGAAGTCCACGAATATTCCGAGCTTAACCATCTTAGCCTTATCTCTGCATTGTTAGGCCCTGTTCCAAAGGAACTTCTCGATAAAGGGACAAGAACTGATCTCTTTTACAAATCTGATGGTCAGCATGATTATCTATCTCTCATCTGTCTCAAAACAAATCATTCACTGACTTGATTTCAATAGGGCAATTCAAAGGCACTACTATTGCACCATTGAACTTCACCTTTGAAAATTCATTACGCAACATCCATAACGAGGACAAAAGAATGTTCATTGAGTTTGTCCAAAGGATGATAAAATGGCACCTGGATGAACGAAGTACCGCAAAGGAATTACTCCAGGATCCGTGGCTTTATGCGGACTTTGATGATGATTGAATTTTTATTAGAAATGGCTGTAAGAAACATGGTACTGGGATATGTATGATTGTATGGTGTTGTTAGGTTCTTTGTTTGTTAGAGATCCTACCCCCCCTCCGTTCATTGACGATACGATACGAAACTCTCCGCTTCGCACATAGGTTAGCTAGGTATAGCAACACCCTCTTTGCTTCTTTTCTGGCTCGAGTAGGACTGGACTGTTGACCTTGTGAGTAGTTTCCATACTCTACATAGTATCTACTAGAGATCAAACTTTCATACTTCCTAGTAGAGGAAATTGATTGACCTATTATTTCAACATAGATATCATATCAAATATCATCCTCTTATAATTAACTCTACTAAATAGGTCCACGAATTAACCACGTAGACGGAATATAACCTGTTCTGTTAAGTCATGAATGAATCCCTAATAACCCTGATTGATCACCTCATAGATCCGTGGAAAAAGCGTATAAACCGGGTGAAATATGATAGAAATAACTCGACGGTGAATACGGAGTGTGCTTTGATATTAGTATTTCTGGTTTAATCCAGAAATAATCACTCTGACTTGATCGGATCAGGTAATCATCTGGTCTGATTGTATTACGACTGGATAGTATCAATGGATATCTAAAGGCTTTCACTCAGATCATGATCATCGGATTCTATCAGCGATTATATTGTCCATAAGACCCGTATATACGGGTATTGAGTTACAAGTGTGATGTGCCCGAGTAATAAATACCCCCCTCATCCATAAATCAAGAACAGGGGAGCCTTAACAAGGGTCGCAAAGGTGAGTAGACCTCCGCGCGGTAAACGTCCATTTTCCTCCATTGACAAACACAGCTTAGCATGGTGAGGGCCAAAGCCATGGATACTTAGGAGGGTAACCAGAGAATCTTATCTCTGCTGACACAGAGAGAGAAGGGGAAAGGGAGAGCAGCAGGAGTGATTATATGTTTATTTGGATCCTGTCAGAAAACCTCACAAGAGGGCAGCCGCAGATTCGTTATGCTGCTGGTTCTGCAGGTATGGTATGTAGCCAATGGTGTGGCAGCACATCTGCTACTAGAGATATGTACAGTCATTAAGTCGTGATTTGCTCGCTTGTCGGTCCGAGAGATCCGCGCTTCCGCGCCAAACCTTCAGCAGCAAGCGTGTAATCAGATAGCCCGGGCAGGACTCCGCCAGATCCGAGCGGGCCGCGTTATAGCGGTGCTGCGAGGATCGGGTTCCTCCGGGGTAGATAGTATCGGCCACTCAGCCATTCCGGGATCCCGAGTGCCGACTGTAAGGGATGAAGCCGTCGTAGCGGCAAATTGGCGCTGCATAGAACAACAACGATGGTGATCGGTTTATTTTTTTCAATACCGGGCGATCATCCATCGATCAGAATGGTCGGGCAACCTTCCTCAGTTCCGCAACTCCAGTCACCGGATCTCTCATTTCCTTCCAGCTCACAGGGAACATCATATTACCAGCGTCGCTGCGGGCCATGACGACACCCAGATCATTCCGCGCAGTCGTAATGTAGTAGAAGCTTTGATCACCGAGAGAGATGACCGTTCCGCGCACGATATCCCCAACGCGGAACATCTCGTCCATAACAACACGGTCTTTCTCAACGGCGCGCACATCCTCCTTCCGAATCAGAGCCTGGAAGCGAAGTTCGTCCGAGCTGCTGTGGTTCTCTGGGTTGGCCGCAGACGAAAGAATCGCTTCGATGTTGTCATTATCCGATGGCGTTTGAGAAGGGTTGAGAGGCTGAGAGCTGGCAGATTCGTCAAGCACGACAAGGATAGATACCGTGGCCTGTCGCTTTTGGACGCGTGTCACCCGCGCCAACACGACCGAGTCCACAGCAGGAAGCGTGTTGAATCTCAGTTTCTGTTTTCCTGTGCTTGTTGATTTTGCTGGGGCATTTGCGCTGGACGGGACATTCCTGGGGATGGATCGCGAGACAGTCAAAACCGACTTTGTTTTGGAGCTGGGCTTCGCCGGGTCCATGACAAGCGGGCCTGCGATTGAAGCGTAGATGTTGCCATTTTGAACATGGGTACCAGGGCCTGCGACATAAGAGGCAATTGAGCCCAGGCGCTGGCCTGGGATGGCCACAGCTGGAAGGGCAGTGGTCATTCCAGCACAGCGGATTACGAACCGGGGGATTAGAGGGGAGAAAGAAAGGGAGGGAACAAGAGGAGCTTCTTGAGACAGGCAAGCTGGAGCTTCGGTGATGAACGCAAGCAAGAAGCCGGCAAAGCTTTTCTTTTTTGGAGGGGCGGTGGCTCGGTCGGGATCAACCGTTGATCCGGGCAGCTGGCACGGGCCAATGCCATCCCCCTACTGTGTACTAGTATCTACTAAATGGTATGTAGTACCACTACGTGCAGACGATATTGCTAATCATAGGTATCAATGTATTGCAAGTATAGACTCGAAATCTCTAACGTGAATACAGTATTATGCGCAGACACAATTGAAGTCAGCACAGCGTCATCCTATAGACAACAACGATCTCGACGGACGCAAAAAGACCATCACACTGAATGCTCGCTGGCACCAAGCAAAGACACACCGAATCAAATGCCCGCTTAACACCTCTGACGCATGGTCGTCAATGGGTCAAAACACTGGAACACAAGGCGGCTCAACTTATAGATAAGAAAGGCAGGTGATGAACAGAAGAGAAGGTGAAAATAGGTCGGTAGAAGATAAATATGGAAGTGAAAAGGGGCGGGTCCGAAGCCAAATCACACGTCGTCAAGGGGTAATACATTAGCCTTCTACAAGGGTCTGCTTGTGACCGTTCCCAAGAAACTCGAGGCATCGCCGAGCCAGCGCAATGACCTCGCCCTCCCCGTCTTCGGCATCCTCCTCGTCAGATTCGATGCTCTTGTCGGAGATCGCCTTCACCATCTGTACAACATCGTCCGACTGCGCAATGTAGCCAATCAGTCTTTGGTCTTCGGATTCCAGGAGCTGAAGCAGCGTCCAGATGGCGATGTGCTGGAATGTAGGATCGCCACTGGCGAGGAATCGGTTTAGGTAGCCGTGAATTCCTCCGTTAGGATCGGCCCAGTCCCGAACGAAGATGGAGTAGTCTCCCACTTTTGCAAATAGTCAGTATATGGGGGACGCACTAACACCTCTCGGGAGTGGGTTCATACCTTTGGATGAGAGGTTACCCAGCGCCGCAGCGCTGTTTCCTTGCACTTCAATGCTCTCCGACTCCGTCAGAGGAATCAGGACGTCAAAGACACCAAGATTCAGAAGATGGGGTTTCAGCTCATCGCTGAGAGCTAGCACAGCTATTGCGGCAGTCATTTCAGACTGAACGCTGAGGGGTACCCGAAGGACCAGGTCCTTGCACTTCTGGACGGCGCCAGCTTGAAGGACCAGTTCCTTGTTCCGATCGGAGCTTGCGGCTAGATTTCGGAGGGTCGATATGGCGTGGCATTGAATTTCCTCATTATCAGTATTGCCCAGCAGTTCAACCAGGGGCTTGAGGAAGCCCGCATCGATTATTGGGGACTCATTGAGCGGATGTATAGAGATATTGCGGATACACGCGACGGCGGAAAGAATGAGGGGGAGGTAGGATGACTGTAAGAGTCGCAGTAGTGGTGGGAGACCCTTCGCTCGAACAATTTCGAGCTGGTATTTCTCGTCGGAAGCAAGGTTGCGCAGTGCCAACGCCGCTTGGCATTGAACCTTGGGGGTGGATGAGTCCATGAGGTGAACCAGCGACTGAACCAACCGAGACTCGGTTTGAGCAAGTCTCTTGCGATTCGACGAGTCGACAGCGATGTTGCTAAGGGCAGTTGTGCAATAATATTGTACATCAACGTCGGGGGACGATAGTAATTGAACAAGGACAGGGATCGCGCCCGCGTTGACAAGTTGTTGTCGGTTATCATCTAATCACTCAATGGTTAGGATGAACAAAATGGCCTCGGATACTATGCGACCTACCCGAATGTGTCATATTCAGCAGCGCTCCTGTCGCATTACGCTGTACCCGCATGTCTTTAGACCTTGCAAGACGGATCAATGGGCCCAAAGCACCCGATCGAGCGATTTTGGCCTTGTTATCCTCATGAGTAGCCAAATTCGTAATGCAACCGACCGCATTGCATTGGACCTCAACATTCGGTGACATCATCTGCCGTATCAGAGGAGCCAGTCCCCCCAGAGCAACGATCAGCACTTTATTGTCCGCTGCGACCGGTCAGTAATCGGCATGGTGGGAAAACAGAAGCAAGACCGACCATTTACAGCCAAATTTCCCAGAGCTGCACTGGCAGCACGTTGAACTTCGATATCCGAGCTCTGCAGAAGGAAGAGGATAGGCTCGAGTGTGTCCCGATCAACCTCGCGCACATCTGCAATCACCCCAGCTGTTAGTCACCGTTACAATAGGTTGGATCTGCTTCAGACACACCTCTCTCCGTGATCTCAGCGAACGTCAGACTGGCACTCCGTTGAAGATCGACATTGTCGGAATAGACGAGAGTGCTTAAGGCGCGAAGGGGTTCACCCGCGAAGAAGTCGGTCTCGGTCCTCTAGGATGGAGTAAAAGTGAGCAGGGAACGATGGATAATGCAGTGACGGATGAAGGAGCTTTATGGCGTGCGAGTGAACTGAACCTACGTTTTCAAGGTACCCTAGAAGGTCGGAGACCGCTTCGCGTTCATTGTCTGCCAATGTAGTCTCATAAATTCCATCCCTCGAGCGGCCACCGATCGGGCCGAGACAAGCTGAGATATGGCACCAACGGTCGACTGTCGATAGGCAGGACAGACACGCATTTGTGATTCCGCTCATACCTTCAGAATGGGAGGCCCGCAGGACCAGAAGACGGCCCCGCCAGCGTTGAATACGAAAGCAAAGAGTGGCGGGAGAAACGCCGGACGAGGCAGAGGAGAGGAGAGGGTGATCAGCTTTGTTTGTTCCAGCAACCTTGTCGCTTCCCTTATTCCATCCAACAAAGGCTGCAGCGGAGGCGGAAAGGCGAGGCTGGGCGGTCGGGAAATGAAGGGCAGGAGAGGAGGAAGGACCGAATGGGCGATGGCACAAAGAAGGGGACGGGGGGAGGCTCTGCAAAGGGAGCTGCGGGAACACAAGGCCTGGCGCGTGATAGGAAGAGATAGAGTGTAGTAGTAGAGTAGTAGCCTGTGCAGAAGGAGGTGGAGGACTAGGACTAGGACTAGGAGTAGGGGGAGAGGGTGATGGTGATAATGGAAGAAGACAATAGGTAGCTCTTCCTTCGCGTCACGATTTCCAAGCAGCTTTCCTCTTTTATCTCCGTCCAGTCTAACAACAGACCGCGAGCACGGTCGGGGAGAAGGAAGTGATGGTCAATGGAGAGGAGAGGGAGGACAGGGATGGGTGGAAGATTGCGGACGGCGGGAGGAGGCCGACTCGATGATGGTTCATCGCAAAAGGTGATGCTGGACGAGGTAGTGGTGGTGGTGGTGGTGGTGGTGGTGGTGGCCAGCCAGCACGCCTTGAGCCGGGCGGGCAAATGATAACGCGCCCAAAGCCAGGGAGCTTACGGAGAACTAATGATTATCTTTAGTCCAGCACTTCAACACACCAACCAACCCCCCCATGAACCAAAGCTCCACCCTCACACTGCTCTGCAAAGCTGCGATTGAGTCGTTTCATTCGCTTAGGTGATGGGATTATTCATCGTTTGGTTCCTCGTGGAGACTAGACTGCATGCTATATCATAATCGAACTGCGATGCGCCGATGCTCCCGTCACCGCCGTTATCAATGGGGCCTCCGTCTCCATCCCGGTTGTTTATCTTGTCCCAGCTGCTCTCTCCGTCGTCATGCTTTCTCCCTCGGCCCCACTGGCACAGTTATTAGTGTTGACTGTTGAGACTGTTAGGTAGGATTGAAAGCTCTTTCTCGGCCTCACCTCCCAACCCCCCGTCACACATTCCAGTTGTACCGACCAGGATTATGAAACTAGTCTGGTGGTTAAATTCCCCCTCGTGCAGAAGGGGTGTCATTTCGCGCATCCCAAGACAAGATCGCAATCCCTCCCGATCGGCCAACCCCAGCGTCATCATCATGGGGGCAACCCTCCCCCGGTTCCACCTCGGAAGCTAAACATCACTACTTTCTACACCGTAGAATTAAGTAGACACAAGGACCATCTGTTGCCCCTTACCAGTCGCCAGTTGCCAGTTGCCAGTTGCCACGGGTGATGCGAATAGACGCTGAACTTTGTCTCAATTGAGGAAACCAACCTTAACGCTGTATAGCTGCTGGAACCCCCGGTCCATCATGCGGATCACTCACCATCCTTAAGCTTCCGTCTGCTGCAGGATTCAAAGAAGAAAGCTGCCTGCATGAATAAAAGGCTCCCCGTACAAGGATGGGTTGCCGTGGTGTACACCGTAGTGTAAACCCAGTTCTAGAAGACGTTGGCCGATTTACCATGTACGAGGGGATTTCTCCAGGGGCATGTTGACTGGATAGTGACGCGACATGATCACCGGACAGCGGAGGGATGATCATCCTGGCGGAGCGTGGGGAGACTAATTTGGATCAATCACCTGTCAACCCAGTCAATCTCTCCCTTTGAGGGGTCCCAATGGCACTAGCGGCATGCCAATGGCTCGATCAAGGTACGGAGCCTGGCGGAAGGAGAAGAGTGAAGAGTCAAGAAGCGATACATAATGCAATTAAATTCCAGTCATCTGGGGTCTGTCACGGGAACTGCCGTCACCCATCATGGCTAGGTAGAAAGTGTCTTCTCTCAGCTCTGTTATCTAGGATATCTATGAGGTGAGTGAGCTGGATGCATTGCATTTGCCCCTGCATCCCCCCTGTGAGGGCTCTGAAACCAAACACTACTCCATACTTACCTACCTACTGAACGCAGCCTTCCTCTCCACGACATCATCCAGCTATCCAAACCATACAGAGCGTTGCCATGGGGCCCACGTGAGACGACACCCTTCACACCAACGAGCATGGCTGCATCACATGGAGGCCCGGGCCCATGATCCGATGCCAATCACTGGCAACCAGGGAAACACTGTGGCCAGTCCGACGGCCATCCGGGGCTCTCAGAGGCTGACAGTAAGCAGTTCCGGCGTGCAGCCCTTCTGCCCCGCAAAGCTAAACGGGCAGCGCAGTGTGGAGGAGCCCACGAGATCCTGGTCGATATCATGCTTGATATCTATCTACCATTCTGGATGCTTAGGATCGATCCGCTCCTCGTGCGCCCGGCCGGACGTTGTCGTACAAGCATCTCCTGCGTAGTACTATCTAGTATCTAGTCGGTATCCTGGTCTTCATGCACAACCCGGAATCCCTGCGAGGCCGAGAGTCGGATTGCCACTGTCAGACAGCGGCTCCAGGAATAAGCCTGCAGAACGGTGTTCCATGTTTCGTATGGATTATCTCAGCCCGGGAGGAAAGAAGTAAGTAGTAGATAGGCTGAGCGCCGAGGATATTATACCTTGCTTTTTTTTCGGGCCCTTGCGACCACAGCGGCACTTATCAAGGGAAATGAATGACGGCAATGGAAGCTCAGTGGAATCTTCGCCTGGGGCCATCCATGGTTGGGGGTGTTTCGGGGCGCAGGCAGAGTCTCCCAACTAATAACAACGGGGCATCACGGTAATTCGCCGCTCCGCCGTGGATGGAGTTCGGGATGCAGTCGAGATGGTGCGATGCGACGGTCCCAGGTATCAATCTAGTCGTCTTTTCTGGCCTCGCCTTGCCCGGCCAGGTCGTTCGTCGTACTATGTACGTAGTGCACATTCCACTGGCCCCACTGGGAAAGGATCTTACCATCTGACTCGCATGGTCGCCATCCTTTTCCGGCATTCCAGCACAGGGACTCCAGGAGAGCGACGCTCCCAACAAGCCGTTCTCATTTCTCCCCTCTCGCCAGTAGTTTCTCCCCTTATTTTTTTATCCCTCCCCTTGGATACCGTGATAAATTTTCTTTCCCTGACCCTGATCGCCTGCCGTGATTCCCCGACTTCGCCTTCTCTTTGAACCAGAGGGACCAGATTTGCCTCCGGCTCCACCAACTTCGAACCATTGCGATGCGCCGAATCGACCGGCAACTCTAAACATCATCCACTCTCCGACCGATCGGAAAGAATCTGAGGAACTAAGAAAAAAAAAAAAAGAAGAAGAAACCCAATTTAGGGCTGTTGCGACGATCTTAGGCCGTGACAGTGACAGTGACAGCAACCGCGATCAAAAACCTTTGCGAAATCGCGATAGGAAGTTGGATCAGCTAACGCGACCGAGCGAGAGCATAAAGAGACCGCGCCTGGGAAGTTGCCGGGTGATCGATTGATTCACTTTGCAGAGAGCAACCGCCAGCCAACAAGCGCCAACCAAACCCATGTCTGCATCCGTTTCCGCCTCCGCCTCCTCCAACCTCCCATCCGACGTTCGCTCAGGACCCCTCCGTCGCCTGAGCCAACTGCGTGCCTACACCCAGCAGCATTTCTCTTCTTCTCAGCCATCATCGTCCTCCTCCTCCAGCGGCACCCGGCTGTCGCGCCGTCATACCCTCAGCAGTCGAGTTTCCTGGTTTTCGCCCACCTCCACCGGTGCGGATTCCTCGCAACTCTCGCCTGTGGGGTCTCGCACCTCGGGCCCATGCCCCGAAAGTGAGCCACCGTCCACCCTCGCCCGCTATAGTTCGGTGCTCTTCCCCAGCTACCGCGGCCTCGAGATCGACCTGCGTCCTTCCCGTCAGGCTGAAACACCCAGTTCATCTTCCAACGAAACCAGTGGCATTCAGACGCAAGGAACGATGGCGCGGCCCAGAGGATCATCCCAAGCCCTTGATGCACGGCCTGATCTGGAAGGATCAAGTCAATCCGCATCAGCCAACCTCCATGCGGGAGCCCTCGACTCGTCCGACCCGGTGATGTCGGAGAATCCGTCGTCCTCGTCCCCGCGACCGAAGCAGAAGGCGACCATCCGCTTTTTTCCCCACCAAGACTCCCACCAGAGCTCCCGACCGTCCTTACCCTTTATCCCGGTCTCGCGAACGCTCCCGTCCGACAACTGCATCATCCGCGTTGGTCGATACTCCGAACGGGATGGGCTGCCTGTGGCCAATCCAACAGATCCCTCCGATGCCCCGGTCGGGTTCAAGTCGAAGGTCGTCAGTCGGAAGCATTGCGAGTTCTTATACTTGAACGGTCAGTGGCATATTAAGGATGTCGGGAGCTCATCGGGGACGTTTCTGAACCACATGCGGCTGAGCCAGCCGAACATGCCCTCTCGGCTGTATACCGTGAAGGATGGAGATATTGTGCAGCTTGGTATTGACTTCAGGGGAGGCGAGGAGATGATTTTCCGCTGCGTCCGCATACGGATCGAGTGCAATCGGTCATGGCAGCAGCAGCCGAACGAGTTCAAGTAAGGATACTTGTGTCGAAAAAGTTTTTGAAGAGCTGGCTAATAAGCGAGATAGTAAAAACACCGAGAGTCTCATTAAGAATCTGGGCAAGGGAGATACAGCTGATTATTCTGGTTGTCGGGAATGCTCAATCTGTCTGGGCTCGGTTCTGGTTTGTTCCCATTCTCTTGCAGCACCGATCCACCACTGCACCACACGATGCTAATGTTGTTGAAGCGGCCTTATCAGTGTTTGTTCATGGCGGCCTGCGCCCACGTCTGGCATTATAAATGTGTCAGTCGCCTCATCCACACGCCCGACTATCCCATGTTCCAGTGCCCCAACTGCCGCGCCTACACCGATCTAAGCGCCGAGGTCGATGACACGAACGATTTCGACGAGGAGGAAGCCAAACAAGCTACCCCGGAGGACAAACGGGATTCTTCAGACGGATCGCGGTCGGGAACGACTTCCCCCCAGCTCGAAGCCGAACCTGTTCACACTGGCGACGAACCCCGCCAGGGCAGCCTGCCGATTGAAGCGGGCCTAGCCGCCAATATTGAGAGCATGCACCTTCAAGAAATGGATGCGTCGGAGGCTGCGCGGCGTCCACCTCCTCCCACTTCGAATAATGATACTGTTTCTTCCAGTGTCGGCAATGACGTACCTGGCTGGCAGTCGCTGAGCCAGTCTCCCAATGCTCTCCCTACACGACAGTCACTTCTGCGTGCGGATACTCCTGTTCGCTCGGAGTCATCCGAGGACAATCCTTTGACGCCTCTGAACGACTCGGGCCCTCTGGCCCTCGACGGCCGGGCCGCAATGCCTTGAGCAACGCTGTGGTCTCGGCTTTTGGATATGCCGCTCGAATAATTCAACCAGTTGCATTGCACAATCGACTCTAGCCTAGTGCTGGACAGTCCTTGCATGCAGTCTTCCGGACTGCGCCCTCGTTAATATATGCATCTCCTATTGTTCCCGTTTGTTCTTTGCTTCTAGCATTCGCGAGCCGTTTTCCTATGTCATATTGTTAGCATCGAGCATTGCGTTGTGATTTCCTCCCGTCCCCCCCTTGAACATATTTTATACCCATTTGCAGCATCCTTTCTCACTTCATCCGTTCGGCACTGGCTCTTCGCCATCCTGCAGCGGACTGCCATGACTTCGAACGACCAGCATAGAATTCATGAGGGTCAGTTTCCGACCCGGTTTGGCGTTTGCGATGGTGGATGCGGTGTATCTGATAACCCGGGGCCTGCTGCTTTCTTTGGTCGACACGTTTCTTTGTTGGCGCTCATGGGTGAGATGTACATATCAGCTATACATATGCATATTCCTGTTGAACGTGTGGTCGTAACCCATCCCTGTCTCCAGGCAGTACAGACAGACAGGCAGGCAGGCAACCAAGGTCCCATGACAATGCATCATGTCGCAGCTGTCCAACCCACCTGTTTTTATTTTTATCAAGTATCCATTAGGAATTAGAAACCAACCCCCACATAATCCATGTTCAAAACCCAATTACTACCCTATTATTAGTTTAAGGTAGTATTACGTTTCATTTGTACATTGCTCCCACCAATACCCCCACCCCAGCTCATGAAATCAACCAAAACCTTCACATATCATCATACCTTTGCGTAACATATCATTCCTAGTTCAGATGACCTACATACCTACCTACCTGACTACAATTCCTCTCTCCCTCTCTCTTTCTCTCTACCTCTTCTCACACCATCCACTCAAACCTCTAAACAACCCAACCCAAGTTAGACTTGTTCCAAGATCATCCATCAATCCTTTCTTTCTCATAATCTCCGATCAATTCATACTAATCCCCCCTAATACACCATCACTGGATCCCGCCCTCCCTGGTATGCAGAACAGAATTATAACTAGTCAATTAGTCAGATCTTTATTATATCTACCCAAGAAAAAATAAGTAAATGTTAGGATAGAAGTGAATAGTTGTAGGAGTTGTAGTTTCTAGTTGGTTTGGAATATGGTATCATGGCCAATTAGTACTTCCTGTGATTGGGTTAATAGATGGATAGATGGGTATATATGATTATTGGTCTGGGAGGGATTTATTTTAATATTCTGGTTGGGGACATGGATTGATTGGTTGATACTATAGGTAGAGTATTAGGATGATCATTGGATAATGTTCTTTTTTGTTGGGGTTGGTTATAATGTGCCTGGGTAGGGTTTGTAGGGAGAGAAGGGAAAGGGTAATTGATTGATTGATGAGGGTATTATCTGCTACTAATCTATACTATGTACGGTGATGATGTTTATATGGCTACTACTCATTTTGTTTATGTTAAGAGCGATGATGATGTTGATGATGATTAATTACTATTCAAGCAATGTCTTTTTCTTTGGCTTGGGTATTTGGGGTAAAGAATTTAATTTTTCCCTTCGTTTTTGGTAGTTTTTGTTGTTTTTCGTAGTTCTTGTTTTTCTCTTCGACAAAATAAAATCATATGGTTAAGTTGACTGATATCCGACCCCTTATCTGAGTAACTGGACATATCATGTCTACTGGGTGTCAAAGGTAGAAAAAGCGAGGAATATAAGTAATAAATGGCATATGTATTATCCATCAATCTGGTAAAGTACATCATATCACGAAAGGAGAGAACAACGCTGGTATCAAATCTCAAAATATCGATTCAACAGCTTTCATATCCCCCTTGGGGTGTGTGTCATAACAGCGTAAAGATCCCACTCAGTAAAGCTTTATCCCGGGTCGAATAAGTATCGTCATTTCTCTAGTAAACGTCTTCTTGGAGTTCAACGAGGCCCTCAAAACCCACGTTGGGTTCCCAAGGTTCCCCGGTTGTCGAGGTCGGAGTCGACGCGGGGGTCCATCTTGTTGGCGACATTGGAGCCATGGGGACCGGCGGTGCTCTGACCGGGGGCGTTGTAGCTGCTGCTGGCGAGACCCTGGTGACGGGCACGGTTGTCCATGTCGGAGTCGATGCGGGGATCCATCTTGTTGGCAACGTTGGAGCCGTGGGGTCCGGCATTGGTGCTGCCTCCGTAGCCACTGCCGGTGGTGTAGTCGCCGGCACCTCCGCTGTAGCCAGAGCCGGTGCCTGCTCCGCCATATCCGCCAGTGGTGGTGTAGTCACGAGCACCTCCGCCGTAGCCTGCGCCTGCACCGGTTCCTGTGTAGCCGCCAGTGGCACGGTTGTCTAAACGTTTATGTTAGCCCTGTGTCTAGTAGTTGATAGACGGAAGGGATATGTACCTCTGTCGCTGTCAACGCGGGGGTCCATCTTGTTTGCTGTGCTGGAACTGTGAGGTCCCTGGGCTCCGCCGAGGGCTTCGTGACGAGCACGGTTGTCGCGGTCGCTGTCGATACGGGGATCCGCCTTGTTGGCGACATTGGAGCCGTGGGGTCCGGCGTTGGTGCTACCTCCGTAGTTACCGCCGGTGGTGTAGGCGCCACCAGAGGTACCAGCACCGCCGGAGGGGTGGGCACGGTTGTCACGGTCACTGTCGACGCGAGGGTCCATCTTGTTGGCCATGCTGGAGTCGTGGGGACCGTGAGCACCACCCATAGCTTCGTGACGGGCGCGGTTGTCTTTCAAGGGATTAGTATGCTCTCGTGGAGGATAGATAAAGTATGGGATAGGAAGCTCACCACGATCGCTATCGACGCGGGGGTCAACCTTGTTGGCAACGTTGGAGGAATGAGGGCCAGCGTTGGAGGACGAAGTGTTGCTGGACTTGTCGTGGTGGCCAGTCATGGCATCCTTAACCTTGTGCATAAGTCCGGACATGATGGGCAGTAGTGTGGTTCTTGTGAATATGAGTAAATAAATTTGATTGATAGATGAGCTTTGTGAGGTTGGTTGTGTTAAGACAGTTGTTATGTTTGATGGATTGATCAGTCCATCGACGACTGGCTGGGTTTATATAAGGTCTCTTGAATGAAGAGACATGGCCATGACGTAGGCCTACGTACACTGAGGGTTAGCATTGGTGAGACTGGGAGCATTCCCTCACGACGTGCCCTGGTACGGCAGACTCGTTGGCGATTCACTCGAGCGGCTCCTGGGATGACGTTCAGATGTGCTCATGTACTCAGACCTAAAGCAGCGATGGTTCTGGTGCCGCAGGCATCTAGAGCGGCAGGGACAGCTTCATCGATGTAGATCATTTCTCGCCGGGGATCGAGCTGATGTGGCTCCGCATAAGGCCACATTAAGGTGATGGCTATTTTTGTCCCCATACCCATACTACTATGTATGGGGACATGGAGAATCTTGCTGCTAACCTGGTTCATAGTAAAGGAGTCGAGCATGGAGCGAGGCCATTGCCGATCATGACAGCCATGACCTCAGCCTGGTAGACTCGATGTCGTCGGCCAAGCCCGCAATGGGGCCGATGATTGGCCAAGGCATAAGATTTGCGGGGTCAGGGGTGAAAGACCCCACTGCCAAGGCCCACACGCGGTGGGCCCAATGGTCCGCGATCTAATCAGCGCCCGTCTTCGCCCTCCATCATCCATGCACGATCCCCCTGGGGCTTTTGCAGATGGTGAATACCTATACAAAGAAGCCATGTTTCTCAGAGGTACTGTTATGTTATCCGGTGGCTTGTGGCTTGGTCTCGTATGCAGTTGATGTGGCCTAACTGTACGGCAATCACAGTCAGTGTATTGTTGGAAATCATATACGGAGTAGATCCTGCCATCTTCTTACATCACTGATGGTCCGGACCCAAACAACGGCGGGCGATTCCACAGATGGAAGACCATCACTGCCGTTTTGAAACCACACGGGCCGCAGTTGTTCACCCTTGATGATGCAATCTTGGCTAATCCGGCCCATACTACGATGATGATATTCCCGGTGTAGTTGAATGGGGGAATCGTCTAGAAAGGTCTTTGTCCTGTTCCTGAAATAGACTCTCCGTCGACATGGCGTGAATATGAAAGGCTGGATACGTAAGAGGCTGTCAGGTCAGCAACTCATCAGTCAGTCATACTTCGTATGTTGAAGAGATGCATCGCACATCTTTTCCGACTCATTGGCCCGATGAATCAAGTTATCCTGTCCAAGATATTTACTGCATTGTCTCAGCCAAAATACCGAGTTATGACTTGGTACTCCTCAGGACGCCTCAAAGCCTCTAGACCTATCTGGATGTGGTTTTCAACTTGAGCTTCAGAGTATACCCCATAATTTCGGGGGCGGGAGCAGCAGAGTCGGCACAATGAAGTTAGTTCGTCAAAGAATCAAACAGTATCAACATCGGGGATGCTCCCGCGCAGAACAACCACTGGACTGAGATCCTCTAGGGAGGAAACCTAGTCAGCCCCTATTCTCGAGAGCCGAAGCATCAGATCCAGAACTTGGGTCCCGCCAATGCATCCAGACGCCTGCCTGGCACGTGTTTCCGAGTGTACCCTCATAGCGAGTGACGGTTTCTGGTCCTACTCCATCGTTGTCTCACCATGTTCTTCAACGATGGCCGGGGTGATACCTTGTTTCGGCTTCTGGCTCGCGTCCCTCTTCCTCTGGCTCCTCCAACAGCCCTGGTTGCATAGGCAATGTAACAGAAGTGATCTGGTTATTTTTGTCACTCTGAGACTCAATTGAGTCCAGTACCATTCTTACAATGTCTTCGTTCCCATGTTCGATGGCATAAGTGACTGGAGTTAAGCCATCATCATCCTCGGAATTGAGGTCCACCCTGCCGGTCTCCAGCAGTAGCGCAACGACCTTTGCATGGCCTGCTTCACAGGCAAGGGACAGTGGTGTCCGACCACAAGCATCTCGTGAATCAGGATCAATCGCCTTGTTCTCAAGGATTAACTCCACAATCTCATGATGGCCATAATACGCGGCCTGCGCGAGCGGTGTCTGACCGTCATCATCCCGACAGTTGGGATCAGGTATCCCTGTACTGAGAAGTAATTTGACAACATTGTCGTGTCTCGTGAGTACGGCGTGTGATAGAGGAGTGCGCCCATATTTGTCCTTGGAGTCGAGATCTGTCACCCCGAAGTCGAGCAGGATTCGAATGATGTTTTCATGGCCATGATAGGCTGCTCGAGAAACCAAATACATCCCTCGACTATCTTGCGGATTTGGATTGACCCCCCACGTGCTTAGCAGGAATGTGACAACCTCTACACGTTGAGCATCTGCTGCATAAACTAAGGGTGTCAGGCCGTTATAATCCACAGAATCGGGATCAACCTTGCCGGTAGCAAGAAGCATCTTGACAATACCCAGATGGCCGCGGCCTGATGCATACCCAAGGGGTGTCTGCCCCTTAGAATCCCGTATATCGGGACGAACTCCACGCTTTTTGAGAAGTAGTCCAACAACTCTCTCATTCCCATTATAAGCTGCATGCGCAAGTGGACTCGGCCCATATTCATCCCCTGCATTTACGTCAATCCACCGGGCTGATCGGGGAAAGAGAGCGCGAGGCCGACTTCTTTCGAGCAAGAGTTCCACTACACTCGCAGTTCCATATTCTGCCGCAAGGGATAAGGCTGAGCGTCCTTGAACGGTTTGATAGTTCAAGTCGATATCGTTTTCATGTAGTAACGTCTTAACAGCGCTTCGTAGCCCCAGCCATGATCCCCGCATGAGAGCAGTCGAGGGGGTGAAGGTATTAGGCAATGCTGCATCTTTATTGAACCAGAGGCAAAAGCCATCCCCGCGACGAAGGATGTCCACTATTTGCGAGAGAATAGTTGCGTCATCTTCAATAACAGAGAATAAGACATGAGAGCTCCAATTTGTAGCGCAGTACCTGAGGAATGGAGACCGATCAAAGGCGTTCATAAGGGCTACTCGGCTTTGAGAGGCCATAAGAGGGTCTGTGAAATGGAGATACCGCACACAAGCCTCCGCTATTATCCACTCTGACTCATCAGGGTTCAATGACGCCTTCCACCTAAGGTCTAGGTTTGGCAGGCTCTCACCTTCTTTGTACACCAGAAATTCCCTCGCCGTCTGATGTAGAAGATATATCCTCGAGTCGACAATCGTGATGAAAAGGCCACACATTTCTCTAACCGAATGACGAAACCGGTGCACTGGCTCAATCTCGAGACGGTCTTCAAGCGACTTCCTTTCTAACATAGCCATAGCGGTAGCCATGTCCGCGAATGCGAGGGGTGTTTTGGCTGCGACAACTAGATGCAGAAGCCTTCTGGCCCGATTGGGATCCGGGGTTCGGCAGAGAATCCTATCATAGGCGTCGTCGAGCGTCCGCGGCAAATCCTTTATCGATGCACGTATATTGCCCGGGGTGATTGTAATCATATCCTCCAAGGTGTCCATAATGAGATGTATCCACAGATACGTCCGATTCGGGATAGCATTCAGTTCAGCTAGCAGAAGCTGATGCTCTGCCAGGAGTTGTAGTCTCTCTGCAAGCTCCTTTACTCGGTGCTCTATGACCGTCTTGATCTCGCCGGCAATATTCTGTACCTCGTGTTCATCCTCCCCGTGCAGGTGAATGGTAGGGAATTTGTTCTCAAGAGACTGAAAATTTCGTTGTATCGAGTTATATGGTCGACTAGTCAAGAGAAATCTTAGCCTTGGCGGGGCCGTTGCATTTTGGTAGAGGCTGCTCAGGCACTCGGCCAGCTGTGACTGCTCTTCGCTGACACATTCATCCAAGGCATCTAGAACACAAACTATTTGGCCGTCCCGGAGTTCCTTCGCGACGTCGCACAGGATAGACCACAAACTCTGGAATGATTGGTAAATGTAACCACTGTAACCTTCAAATCTGGAGCGGAGGCTGTCTGAGAATAGACGGGGACTTTGCTGGAAGATCTAATGAAGAATGCAGCACAAAGCGCCTGTAAGGGACTTCTGGTCCTCGAAGTCATCCTTGAAGAAGAAGTAGCAGATAATAGTGGTCCTTGAACTAAGCAGAATCTCATCCAGCAGGTATCTTGCCAGGACCGATTTGCCACACCCAGGATCGGCTCATACCCAGAGAAGTCCCGAACCGTTGCCTTCCTTCCAGCTTCGAAAGAGGCGGTGGTTAGTGAACCACTGACAAGTTCCCCCCACCCGCTGTGGATTTCGGTTTTTTGCGTCTCGATAATTACACATGTGCAGCCGCATCAGGACGTTGGATTTCCACTCTGGGAGGGGATTTTCGTATCCCGGGGACGGTTGCAGATCTATAGGGAGGTTAGTTAATCGCGGCTTTATTGACCCTGCGAGAAAGGTGAGCATAACACATACAACGGGGCTCCATGTACAGCAGAATTTCTTTTGCTAACGCTGCAGCTGCAGCTGCAGCATAAGCATGCCAGGCATCGTTCTTGTGGGAGTCGCAGTAGTCAGCGATCCCACGAATGACAACACATTGAAACTGATTCATTAGCCCAGCAGCCTCCATCTCACAGCATATCGCACCACCAGATTCCCTAGCTAGTCTGTCCCGCTTTTCGCCATCCTTCATCACACGATTTCCCGATGCTATGAAGCCATAGAAGACGTGCGATTCATCCGATGGCGTTCGTCGCACTCGTTGGACAGCCTTAGTCTTGTCACAGGAAGCACAGGTCATCCCATCGTGGACGTGGATGTATTCTGATGGAAACAAAATATCTGCCTCCGGTGGTGGCCTTCGATACTCCTCCAGTCCAAGATACTTCTGCAGCATGTCCGACAGAAACTCTGCAATCCGGTTCGATCGTATGCGATGATCCGACTCCATACTTGTCATCATACCCCGCCACTCAATGGGTGGAGGGCAAAGCATTCCTTTCCTCTTGAAACCGCTCGTGGTTTCCTTTCCCAAATCATATACGACTACTCCGCCCAGAGTGCCTTCGGGGGCGCTTACAACCACATCCCCGAGACGAACATCATTTGCGTTGCTAGGGATCCCCCCGCCAATCCCCACCAGTAAGCGAAGATCAACCGCAGGAAAAGATCGCAATAGGTGGATGGCGACGGCCGCTGCTGACACCGTTCCCTGCGACCCCTTTGGCAGTGACGCGAGCACTACATTGTGCCCACTCAGGGATCCTAGTATATATGTGTTCAGGTCTTGTTTGTTTCCCTGTAGCCTTTCGTGTTCCTCATCAAGCATGTATCGAGCTGCACTCAATTCGACTTCGAGGGGGCATAATAATGCAACCGTGTATGCCTCGTGGTAAAGACGCCGCTTCAAAGTGTTAGGCATCGTGCCTCTATCCGCCACTGATGTATAAGCACGAGGACAGATTTATCGGCAGTGAGGAAGCTGAAGACATATTCAAGGTCAGTTTGCGACGGTCCGTCTCTTATGAGGTGCGGGGAGGAGGGTGATAGATGAGCTCAGGCTCGCGATAGTAGCTCGTGCATCCAGCGCACCAATAAACGGTTGGGATCCCGGTAAATAGCCTAATATGGCATAATTTCTCGTATCCCATAACTTTCCCGGATATAAAACAGATGCCCTAATTATATATGCAGGAGGAAGGTCGAACTATGGAAGGGCATCCGAGGACAGAGAGCTACTGAGATGATATCTTAGCGACCAAACCTTGTTTATACCAAAGTGTTCCGGAGGAGGTCAGCGATCTGCCAGAGAGTATGCTGATTGATGCAATTGGGTGATTGACTCGAATAACCCTGGTAGACGAGTAGTTTATTGTGCTGCCCTGGAGGGGACAAAAATGGATGGACCGACTCAACAAGGAGCGAAAGTTTATATCTCGGAAGATGTATCATGGAAAGAAGCTGTTCCCATGTGCCTTGATGGTGTTCCAGATAGAGGGTCACTATCAGGCCCGTGATCTATGTTGAATCACTTCCGGTATTCCTCTGCTACACCTCTGCAAGGCTTCGCAAGCCAAGAGGTGGGAGGGGGCCCATGCGTCCAGTCATTTAGTCGCCTAGGGAAAGGGTTCCAGATGGGCTACTTCAGAGTAACCATGGATACTCTGCGGCACAAAACTCCTGTGCTCTAGATCCATCGCCTTGATAATTCCCATCATCACGGGAGTGCTCACGGAGGTTTAGTCTGTATCGCAATAACCAAGTTAAAGACTTCTTGAAACGGTTTCCATTTCTGAGAGCTGTATCAAATGTGCAAATGACATAGAAGAACGAAGTTCAAAGAGATGAAGTTCGGCGATGAGGTTCGGAGACTATTGATCTGGCGGGGAGGGGAGAAGGCGACCCTTGACCGCCTTCTGCCCAATAGGCAATACCAACAGCCACGAATGACCACAAATGATTGTCCCCAACTAGTCCTATTCCCTTCTGAGGAGCACATCATACCACGTCGTGGCAAACTTATCGCCCAGCTTCCATGAGGGAGGGTTCATGGCAAGAGCCTATTGAAAGACACCATGAGTTCTCTATACTGTACGACCAGGTTACCTCCGCGTCACGAGTGGTGTGATTTTCACCAGCAATTAGATATATATCAGGTCGCCCGAAGGGTTCATCGCACTCTAGGTGGGTCTGTTGGCATCTAAGCCCCTCTGTGGTCAAGCTGAATGTTTCATCGTGACCAAACCAGATCAAAGTACGTGGAAATCAACCGAGTTGAAAGAGACATGAGACGGATTAGAGTTCTGGCAGAGACAGACCAGTGAAGACGGGATTCACCAACCACAGCATTTGCCGGCTTGTTGATCCCCCGCGACTTGCCCCGAGCTCCGTGTGATGAATCCACTCCTTATCTCTCCCTTGAATGCCGTCTGGCAGGCGACTCGTAGGATGCGGCTTGTTGGCCAGTCGTGTCAAGACTCAGGAGGACCTACCGAGATCCCAGCTTGTCCCATCGTTCCACCTCGACTAAGCAACTAACCCAAGTTTGACAAAGCGGACGGCTTGTTGACCGCTAGACGCAAACTCTTTTAATCTTTCTCCAAAGACCGTATCGACTATCTCTTCATTTCTTCATTTTGCACTGTCATTTACATTGAACCGAATGAAAATATGCGACTCAATTTCAGTCAACCCCCTACGCCGGCGCTGAGCCGTCAAAACACAACTTTTCTCGCCAATGCCAATCATTATCGCTCCGGGACGCACCCACATCTGCTGACGAGTCGAAGCAAGCCTCGAAGGTAAATGACCTCAACTATTCCATCAGGTAATACTATAGCATAAAACTAAATGTGCTGATAGATGGCCTTTGGTGTTTCGATTCATAAAAGGAGCCATCCATGCGGCCATTTTGCTGCCTGTCTTCTTACACGCCGCATTCACGGCCTTTGTTGTCTGGCTTGACCAATGCGTCTTTGATACTGTTGGACTGCCAAGCAGTATTGTAGGTGTCCTTCAGGTGGTGTGTTATGATGCATTCAATCTGATCATGCAACCGTAGATCCCCTCCTTGTCTATCGTCGTGGGTTTGATGCTCGTTTTCCGAAACCAGACTTCTTACAACAGGTTCTGGGATGGCCGTAACGGAATGAACACGATCTACACGTGCATTCGAAACCTCGTTAGAACTATCGTCACGAATGGTTACAGCACTGCCGGTCCTCCCACTGCTGCAGAAAAGGAGGATATCGAGCGGACGATCCGAATCCTCTTGGCGATTCCCTTCGCAGTCAAAAATCACCTTCGCGCTGAGTGGGGAGCAGCCTGGGCTTTGGGAAGTGATGTAGCCGAGAATGGTGTCGCGGCATTCAATCCGGACTATGCAAGTCTACTTCCAGCTGGACTGGTGGGCCACGAGGATGAGGGGCTGGGGTTGCCGTTTCAACTGACCTTCTTCGTGGACGGGTTCATCAAGCGAGGAGTGGAGCGTGGCTGGTTCAATGCTCCCGGGGCAAGTCAAATGCAGGCTCAGTTGAATGCTTTGACAGATGCCTATGGGAGGATGGAGACGATCAAACTGACCCCTATGCCGGTTGCGCATCTGTAAGTGTATCTTCTTTGCCAATACTAGCGTTCGCTCTATATTGCCCCCTGACTATTCTCACGCGAGCTCACATTTCCAAGGATTCACCAAAAGCAAGTTCTCGCCCTTTTTGGCTGTATCTTACCCTTCGGCATGGTCGACGATATGGGATGGTGGACCGTTCCCATGGTCAGTCTTGTTATCTTCACCCTGTATGGCATTGAAGGCATCGGTTCCCAACTGGAAGACCCCTTTGGATACGACCGCAATGACATCAAGATGGACGCCATCGTCGGCGACGCCAAAACCGAAATTGAAGTTGTATTGGCCGAATGGCGAAGACTGATGGCATCACTCGAGTCGGGCTCGGGAACGGAGCATGGCGATCAAAATGGCAACGGGCTGATTTCGACCGAGGTCAAGGAGGGCAAATTTATGCAGCCTGACATGTTCCTGAAGAATCGGGCGAGAGCATCAGGCCGATAAGTAGACATATTTGCTTGTTTTGTCGCAGAAACTGGACGCAGTGGAGACTCATCAGCGTGAAAAGGTGGAGACGTCGCAGATCTAGCTCCGCTAACAAAGGACTATGGCATTAGGACATCTCGGTTACAGAGATCGACGAGCCATCAACCTGTCAAGCACTCGGGCGATTTATTAGAGAATTCCCTCATCGCGATCGTCAGGGGATATCTCCATATCGCCAGTCGGATCATTGTTCGGCCAATCGTGTGCCGTCGACATATCGAGTCTGTAGTATTTTCTTTTCTTTTCTTCTCTTCTCTTTTCTTTTCTTTTCTTTTCTTTTTTTTTTTGCGTGTGTGAATAGCTCTCCTTCCTTTACATACTTGCGATATCATGAACATATAAGCCGCTTTAGTTCCTCTAAATCCCTCCTACCATTTCCGCAAGTCAATCAATTCGTCTAACTACAATCTCCATCTCCACCTCCTTTTAACCACAATGAACCTCCTCCCAATACTCCTGCTCTACCTCACCACCCTCCTTCCCTTCACAACCGCCTTATCCCCCACCACTCTCCAAAACTGCCACACCCTCGAGCGCCTCAACAATACCATCCAGCGCGTATCCCCCCTCCTCGATAGACTCAGCACCCCCGCATCAACAAACAACCTCCACTCCATTAAAGCCCTTCTCGCGTCATCCCACGAAAAAGTCCACAGCCGGTTAAGCAACTGTTCAGATGCATCTGTATCTATGCCTACGAGGAGCGCGTTAGAGCAGAACGCAAAAAGAGCTGATGACGGGGAGTGCAGTTTGATTGACGTGTTAGATCAATTGGTGGATACTCTCGAATGCGTGGTTAGTTTTGCGACGGGTTTGTTGGGGACGATTCTAGATGGGGTTTTTGGTCTTTTGGAGGGGGTTGTTAGGGTTGTTGAGAGGTTGTTGGATTAATATTTTATGACTCTGTGGCGGGGATGGGGATGGGATTGTGTGGGTGGATTGTCTGAGTTCTATCCGTGTATATAAAGTTGTTTGGATTGTTGATATGCTTTTATGTGATAGAAATGTTGTTACAGGGGCGCCTCCAGCGTAAGTACGCCGTCTAATATAGAATCCGGATTCGCGTACTCCAGCACCTGTGACACGGCTATTAGATCGCTTCCGTACTGCAGGCTTCGATCTTCCTCGGGCTTGGCCACGATGATCCGATGTCGGAAAACTTTCTTTGCTGCTAGAGCGACAATCGAGGGCGTGAGATAGTCGATTCCGTGTAATACGGCGAGGAGACTAACACGTCACGTCAGTTACTGTTATGGCTTAACATGGTAAGATAGACTCACGTCGAGAACAACTTGAAATGTAGATTCGACCGCGTAGATATACCCCCCGACACTGCGCGACTGAGTCGAAGAAACACGACAATGTCTTGTTGATACCGGGTTATATCGGCGCCTACACTCACCGAGTTGCTTAATCGGTGCAGTTTGTCGAGGAGCTGGTAGTGTTAGTAGAGATTAAGGAGGCTTGGGGGAGAGGGGAAAAGCTACCGTGCGGTCGATATTCGGATGGCTTTTCTTCATCTGAGCATCTGTTTTGTGGATGACGGATGAGGCGGACATTTGTCCGTCGGATAGCCAGTCATTGGTGTCTTCTAGGTAGACGTAGCCGTCGGGGGTGTCATGGAAGTGGGAGATGAAGATATAGTCGTTCTGGTGATGGATTAGTGCCGCTGGTCGTATTGGCTGGGGGCATTAGGATATACTAAATGAGGGTTCAATGGTTGGTCCTGCTCTGTGTCGCGCACTATCAGGGGTAGGAATATGAAAGTGGCTGGTGCTTCCAAGATTCCCGCTTGAGTGGTGAGTTGCTTCGAGTGCATTAACTGTGAAAGGTGATCAATACTACTGCTTGCTACTTCCATGCATTCATGCTAACCTCGAGAGCTTCACGCTGTATGTTGTCGTTCACATGGTTGAAGTTCTTAGCGATCACGACGTTGACGACCTGCTTATGCTGCAAGGTACTTGATCCGAAGCGACCTTTGAGATCTCGGAAATCATGAAATGAGGATATCGTCCCGGACTTGTATTGTTAACTGGATCATATCGTTGAGTAGGAGATCAGCAGGGGACATACAGACGCGGTGGTCATCCGGGAGCGCGAAGGACGGACATTGCTGCTCCGGTGAGCCTCGGGAGGGAGTAACTCGGCGCAAAAGTCATCAAAGGACGTAGCACTGGAGCAGTCCAATATACTGTAGGAGAGGCCGAATGTGTTGGTGCATATCTGGACTGTCAGTAGTGTTGAGGACGATGTCCCGGGATCCAAAATACCAGGGCGAGCTCCTTTGCGACGTCATGGATGTTAGCCTCGGTAGTGTCAATACGGCAGTGTTCGTGGACCGCGAGACAGAGAAAGAGAGCGACTTCAAGATCCGACAGTTCCAGGGCGAGACCAGAAATCTCCGCGTTATCCTCCATCGTCGTCCCCTGCATCAATAACAGTCATGGTGGCCCCTGGTGTGTGCCTGGCTGCCACTAAGAGCATTGAAACGGGAGCGCAATACATGGCCGGGCCACCTCAGGCACTAACGCCCCAATGCGGTTAGTGCCGGCGATGGTCCGCAGGTGAGCTGGAGCTTCCCGATAGACAACTTGCGCCAGGAGGGTCTCATCCCAGCTTTGTCTCCATCGCTTGGTTTCACCTCCATCTGTGCAGGTCATTATTGCTAGGTGGAAATGGCGCCATCTAACCCCCTGGCCAATTGGGAGAGACTCGGAGATAGCTTCTATCGGAAAGTCCCTATATACGATGCTATCTTCGACGATGATGTCGAATTAGAGAACTACATCATCGCTGGCGCTCCCTACGGAGGGGCTATTGGTGAGCGCTATAGCTTCTATCCAGTACTTGGCCTTATATGTACTAATATCGCTGCGCAGCACTGCACCGCGATGAGAGTAAGCCGTACAGATTCCGCGATGCCCAGACCGCCAAATCGAGCATCGACATTTACTCGTCCTCGGGGAAGCTCATCAACCGGCTCAATGTCAGTCTGCTACGTTGACTGTGTGATTACTAGCTGACAAACAGTAGTGGGAATATGGCACGATTCGTGGGCTCGGCTGGTCCGACAAGGAAGAACTCTTGGTAATCACAGAAGACGGCACCGTCAGGCGCTATTTCGGCCTTTATGGCGATTTCACATCCTTTTCTTTAGGAAATGTAAGCCCTTCAACCAGACTTGTTGGGCTGAAATTAACATCCGCAGGGAGCAGAAGACTACGGCGTGAGGGCCTGTCGATTCTGGACCTCCGGCTTTGTCGCTTTGCTTTCAAACAATCAGTTGGTTGCAGTGTCGAACTATGACGAGCCGAGGCCTAAGCTTCTAGCCCCTTGTCCGGAAGGAGAGGTCTCGTCATGGTCGCTAATACCTCCAGCTTATACGTTGTCTCGTTCAGTCGAGGTGTTGCTCTCCGTCGACAAGACCATTTACTTGGTCGACCCGACGGAAGCGGAAGATAAAGTTCTTCAGAACGGGCCTTTCAAGCATGCAAGTGTGTCACCAACCGGAAGATTTGTTGCGCTCATTACTTCGGAAGGAAAAGTATGGGTAGTCAGCAGTGACTTTCAGAGCAAGTACAGCGAATATGACCCAGAGTCTCGAGTCACTCCGAGAACAGTCGACTGGTGCGGAGATGACGCCGTCGTTATCGCGTGGGAGGACGAGGTACATCTCATTGGGCCTAACGGCGTTGCGGCGAGATATTACTACGATGGCACTGTCCATGTCGTGCCAGAGTTTGACGGCGTGCGTCTGATCACCAACGATACCTGCGAATTCTTACACAAAGTTGTTGGTGAGTACTTGTATCAAGCTTAAAGTCAAACCCTAACGGCCTACAAGATGAAACCGAGGCGATCTTCCGACTTGGGTCTACGTCACCTGCCTCAGTTCTCCTGGACTCTATAGACCTATTGGAGAAGAAGTCGCCTAAAGCCGACGAGAACATCCAACGTATCCGACCAAGCTTGCCAGAGGCGGTGGATACATGTGTCAAAGCTGCTGGTCATGAATTTGATGCATATTGGCAGAAGCGCTTGCTGAAGGCGGCCTCCTTCGGGAAATCCGTCCTGGATTTGTATAACAGCGATGAATTTGTCGAAATGACCGAGAAGCTTCGAGTGCTGAAAGCAGTGAGGGACTATCAGATAGGACTGCCACTTTCCTACGAACAATATATGCGCCTCACGCCCGAGAGACTTATTGAGCGCTTGGTGAACAGGCGCGAATATTTCCTTGCTATCCGCATCTCCGAGTATCTCGAACTTCCTGCCGATAGGATATACGTTCACTGGGCAAGCCAGAAGGTCAAAGTTTCCACAGTGGACGATGAAGCGGTCTGCAAGCTCATCGTCCAGCGACTAGAAGGCAAACCGGGAATCTCATTCGAGTTGATCGCGCAAACCGCTTACGATGAGGGGCGTGCTCCTCTAGCGACCCAGCTTCTGAACCACGAACCACGGGCTGGGAAGCAGGTACCATTGCTACTAAATATGGAAGAAGACGAGATCGCCCTGGATAAGGCCATCGAAAGCGGAGACGTTGACCTAGTGAACTACGTCCTTTTGCACCTGAAGACTAAGCTTCCCCTCTCCAGTTTCTTCCGGACAATCAATACTCGTCCCATGGCATCCGCTCTGGTGGAGACAACTGCTCGGGGACAGGACACGGAGTTGCTCAAGGACCTTTTCTACCAGGATGATCGGCCTATTGATGGTTCGAATGTCCTCCTCGCAGAGGCGTTGGATCAGACCAACTTGCCGACTAAGACGGAAAAGCTCCAGCTTGCATCGCGTCTATTATCGGACTCGAAAGATCCATCGGTTGTGTTACAGCAAAAACTACTTTCCGAAGCATCACAGCTGCTAAAGGTCCAGGAGGCCCTTGATAAAGACCTCGCAGACCGGACGGAATTTCTGGGCCTAAGCTTGAACGAAACTGTCTACAGATTGATCCGATCGGGCTACGGCAAAAGAGCGCAGAAGATACAGAGCGAGTTCAAAATGCCAGAGAAAACATTCTGGTGGTTGAGATTAAGGGCCTTGGTGGCGAAGCGCGACTGGGGTGAGTTGGAAGAAATCGGAAAGAACAAGAAGTCCCCGATAGGATGGGAGGTAAGTTGCCAACGACCCCAGGCTATGCGCCCGCGTGCTCACGGATAAATAACAGCCATTTTATAACGAGATTCTGGGTGCCGGAAACACCAAGCTTGCTTCCTTATTTGTCCCCAAATGCACCAATCTGTCAGCGGATGACAAGATGGAAATGTGGGTCAAATGTGGGATGATTGTAAAAGCCGGCGAAGAAGCCTTCCGGGCAAAGAACGTCAACGCCCTTGAGCTCCTCCAGGCGAGGGCTTCGGGACCAGCCGCCGCTGAGATTGATCGGATGATCAACCAGCTCAGACCAAGGAAATAGATGGCTGGCACAACCTTGGCGGTATTCCCCTTGCAAAACTGTCGTCCACGCATCAGGTGATAACGTCGTCCACGTCAATGTCTGCATGTTCATCCACGACGGGAGTCTGGACAACGGCGGCCGGCTTCAACACTCGTTTCGCTGGTTTAGAAGGTGCCGCATCGTCCATCATGTCATCATCCATGTTATCCTCGGCCTCGTCGTTGAGGGCTTCAAACACCGTCTTCGCTTTGCGGTTCGTATCCTCCCAGTCAGCCTAGACGCATGCTCGTCAAAAAACTTGTCCCATTGTAATGAGTAAGGACTTGCGCTCATACCCTACGGTTCTTGATAGCCTTGGCTCGGCCAGCACTCTTGGTGACCTTCTTTTCCAGCTGATCAACCACCGCCTCTGCTCTTTCCACGCCCTTCTGTTGTCTTAAGCGCTGTGCTCTGGTTTTGGCCTTGCTCTTTGATTGCTTCTTCGTGATGCCCGAATTTGCGCGTTCCGAGAGAATCGACTCCCGTTGTACTGTAGTTTCCTGAGCCCGCGGCAGAGTGGTGATGGACTTATCGACATCGAGACTCGGCGACGCTGCCCGCCTCGCAGCGCGGGAGTGCTTTGACTGGGCTGGTGAGGGCACGTAATGTTAGCATGGAAACCGCATATCGTATTGTCCGATCCGAATCGCACTACTCACGTCTAGATTTCGCCATGATAGATGCCGGGAAAACAGAGCTTAACTGTATGCCCGCAGTTGAACAATTTGTTGTGGAGACGGCCTATCGATAAAAGTTTTCCGGGTGGCGGTAGGAGCCCAAAGCGCACCGGGCGGTTGCTTCTTCGGCGGCGAAGCAGCGGCGGTCGTCGATCCATTCCGTCACCTCGCCAGGGCCTCTTCCTCAGGACTGCCGACCTCGCCAAGTGATGTCCACTTCCCTCGTCCCTATGCCTTGGTCGTTTTCTCTTCCCCATCAGCCATGAACGCTCGCAGAGAGGGGATTGACTTCCTCACTCAGAATCCCTTCAGCGTGCAGTACAGCAACTATGAAAAAGTACTGCAGCACCTGCAGGACAACCCCAGCCTAGTCGCCTATATTTTCATCACAGTGATCACTGTATACCTCGGGCTAAGGTACTTGGGGCTAGTGTCGTTGTCGTTGGCTCGGGTCATCTGGAATATAGTTGTTTACTTAGCACCTTCACGATTAGTCGCCGCCCTGGATTCCAAGGCACCGAAGTCCGATACTGCCGACGAAAATCCTCTTTCGATGACTTTCGAAGCCAAGAGCGAAGCGATGCGACGGGTCTTTGGCTTAGATGACAGCGCGTTCTCCCTCCTTCCTCGCGCCCCGGCGTTCTCAGGCTTCGGCACTTCCTTACTGAGCAGCAAGAACAACGTACCGCCTGGTCTTGGAAATTGGGATAATTCATGTTACCAGAATAGTATCATCCAGGGACTGGCATCACTCCAGTCGTTGGAGGCTTTCTTGGAGCGGAATGTTGATCAGCTGGGACAAAAGGTCCTTCTTTCCACGCATCAAGCCTTGAGGGATATTATCGAGCGGCTGAACAGCGCGGAAAATTATGGCCAGCGTCTCTGGACTCCGGCAGATCTCAAGTCTATGAGCAGTTGGCAGCAGCAGGATGCACAGGAATACTTTTCGAAGGTTGTTGATCAGTTGGATCTCGAGGTGCAGCAGGCGACTCGGCGTCACACTCGCAACTTGGGCCTGAAGATGGCAGGACCGCGGGAACATGTTATTGGGTCTGGCTTAGTGCAGGAGGTGTCCGGGAATGATGCTCCCGAGCCACAAACAACCGGAAACCAGATTTTTCGAAATCCGTTGGAAGGCCTCCTTGCACAGAGAGTGGGCTGTATTCAATGTGGTTGGACGGAGGGTCTTTCTCTTATCCCATTCAACTGCTTGACTGTGCCGCTGGGGCCGAAGTTTGAATACGATATCCGAGAATGCCTGCATCACTACATGCATCTAGAGCCTATTGAAGGGGTGGAATGTGCAAAGTGCACCTTGTTGCGTGCGCAGGCCCAGCTGGTGAATCTCCTAAAGCAGCTTGATGATGATGAGGAGACTCCGAATGCAACCACCGATTCGCCCAAGATATCGAATGCACTTCGGAGCTCGGCGCAAGAGCGCTTACAGGCCGTTGAGCAAGCCCTGACGGAGGAGGATTTTGCGGAAAAGACGCTTTCCGAGAAGTGCCATATTCCTGGAAAGAGTAGGGTGTCGACAACAAAATCGCGACAGGCCGTCATTGCTCGACCCCCCGAATGCCTTGTCATCCACGTCAACCGCAGTCTGTTCGACGAAACTACGGGAATGCTTCGGAAGAATTACGCCGCTGTCAAGTTTCCGAAGGCTCTTGACTTGAACCAATGGTCTCTCGGAGGGATTCCCGATAATGGAAACGAACAAGACCTAGAAGGTTGGGAAACCAATCCCAGTGTGTCGATGCTTTCGCACGTAGGAAGAGGCGTGAATATAGACCGCCACTATGAATTGCGAGCTGTGATCACCCACTATGGCCGCCATGAGAACGGACATTACATCTGTTACAGAAAGTATTCCACGGAGACGTTTCCGGCTCACGTCCCAGATGCAGTCATGGAGGCAGATGGTGACGAGGAACAGTCTCAGCGATGGTACAGGTTAAGTGATGAGGACGTGCAGATGGTCAGCGAAGCAAGCGTCATGTCTCAGGGCGGTGCTTTCATGCTATTCTACGAAGCTACTGATTACTCCCCCGAGGCTGCGGAGGAAGTCAACTATGGTCTATTGGAAGAGGAAAGCTCGGCGTCGACCTCTAACTTCACGCTGTCGGAGAATATGTCGACGACCTCTGCCACAGCAGAATCCACCTCGGATGTATCGGAGGCGACCAGCATTCCAGCTACAGTGAAAGTCGAACCTTGCGGCGAAAAGCCCCTGCTCATGTCCGATGTTGACTGATACCATCACGAATTGCCTCATCAGCCGACGAACCTTACCGCCAGATTGTGTATATCAGCATTTATGATACCCCGAGTGCGACTCATTAGAAGGCGTTTACATTTCTTAGCTCTTTGCTCTACGCACCGCTTATCTGGTCTGTATCCTTGGATACTGGACAGGACATCATTTGTATAACATTGCATTGCATGTACTTGTTTTGCTCCCAGCTAAAGCAGCATACCATCGCTATGTACTCAATAACCGACTCATTTATACCACCATCCCTACCCCACGTAACACCGATAAAGAGACCCAACCAACGCCCGCTAAAAGCCATGAACCCAACCCAACCCTAGGCTCAAAACACCCCAGCCCGTTGCATAACCTCATGAAACTGCTCCAACGTAACTCCCGCATTCACCCCAGCACCCCCATTCGCCTCCAAAATCATATCCTTCAACAACTCATCTCCCAGTCCATCCTCCTTCAACTCCCGCGCAATCCGCCTCAAATGATTGAATGTAATCAATCCCCCGGACCCCTTCGTAAACAACCGATACGCTGCATCCACCTCCGCCGACATGGCCTCCTCCGACCTCGACCTTAACTTCGCCGCCGCAACCGTCAAAAAAGGCCCGTACGGGACGTACCCCGTGTCTGTTGGATCGACTGCTTCGAGTATGGAGTGGAGTTCTTCCGATGAGGAGGGTTCGAGGCCCATTGCTCTATCACCACCATCAGTACCGTGCAGTTAGCTACTGTGCGCATGGATGGGTGGTGAGTGGGTTGGGAGGAGGGTAGTGAGGGGAAACATACACCAAAGCCTTCCGCACATCTTCTCTAGGAATCACGCCCTCTTTCTCATCTGGGAATTCATTATTTGGTTCCGTGAACAGGTGAAAGACTTCTTTGATTTCGGTTTCTTCTTCGGCGCTGATGTCGTTTTCTTTGGCGAGTTTGGATTGTCGCGCTCGGGGGCGTTTGGGGGTTGGGTGGAGGTGGTGGGGGTTGTTGTTGCGGTGCGCTTTTTGGGGGGCTGGATTATTGGTTTGGGGTTAATTATTTGGGTTATCATGGGGTTGGGGGATGCGATGACTTACCATGGTGTTTGAGGTGGGTGTTCTTGGTGAGTTGAGTCGAGTCGAGTCGCAAACCGGATGATGATGTCAAGGGAGGAGGGGACGGAAGTGGCTGGAGATCAGACGCGGGGATGAGCGAGCCATTGGCAGGTGGACGGGTTTGAATGGGGTTGAAGAGTCGCGCGGTTCACATCGCACAATAGTCCCTGGTAGGAAGGACTGGGAGGGAATAGTAGATGGGATGTAGTGAGATGAACAGGAGGGTTCCATTGTCTTCGATTGCGATGGCGGCGGCGGCCTGCTGACGTAACCGGGGGATGCCTTGTCGCCGTCGCTTCTCATAAATCAGTTGGCCAGTTTTCTCGGCTGATAGCATTTGTTCTGCAAATCTTGCTTCAGTCGTCGTCATGGATGTCGAGCTGTATGTCTATGACCTGTCCAAGGTATACCTCTGGTGTGGTGATACAATGAACTCGGGCTAATGCTGAACAGGGTCTTGCGCGGATGGTATGACACGCTTCTGCTTGCTGCTGCTGCTGCTGCTGCTGCCTCTGCCTCTGCCTGTCTAATGCCGTCTAGTATTCCCTGGCTCTGACAGGAACCCAAATAGATGCCATCTACCACACGTCGCTGGTGCTGAACGGCGTCGAGTATTACTTTGGCCAAGGCATCCAGACGGCCATCCCCGGCAGCACCCATCATGGCCAGCCCATGGAGAAGTTGCATCTGGGCAAGACCGAGTTGCCCATGGATGTGATCGAAGAGTACATCCAGTCCCTGGCGGAGATCTACACCCCTGAGGTATGTCGGATGTGCCCTCTACTAGACCCAGAGGTCTAAACGACAGCCAGTCTTACGACCTCTTCCTGCACAACTGCAACAACTTCACGCAGGACTTGGCCATGTTTACGCTTGGCAAAGGGATCCCCGAGCACATTCAAAACCTGCCGCAGACCTTCCTGAGCACCCCCTTCGGTCAAATGATGAAGCCCCAGATCGAAATGGCCCTGCGTGGTGTAACCCAAGGCCCTGCCACCAGCGCACCAACCGCCCCTGCACAACCTGCGCAACCTGCCCCGGTTACTCAAGGCGCGGTGCGAATCGCAAGCAACCTCGCCCAGCTCGAACAATCCCTCGCTGCCGCGTCCGACTCATGCGCCGTCATCTTCTTCACCTCGGCCACCTGCCCGCCCTGCAAAATGGTCTACCCTACGTACGACGAACTCGCCCAAGAGGCCGGCGCCAAAGCCGTCCTCATCAAAGTCGACATCAGCACCGCCATGGACGTTAGCATGAAATTCAGCGTCCGGGCCACCCCAACGTTCATGACCTTTCTCAAGGGCCAGAAGCTTGACGAATGGACCGGCGCCAATCCATCCCAACTCCGCGGCAACGTCCGTTTGCTCCTCGAGATGGCCCATCCTCCCCATCGCCACCAACAACTCCGTCTGCCCAGTCTTCAACGTCCGATCACCAATTATGTCACGTACAAGAAGGTCCCTCCTCTCGACAAGCTCGTCCAGAAACTACACCCTCACCACGAAGATCCAGCCCTCCTCGCCATCATTGCCTTCTTGAACCAACGCACCTCCGCCCCAGCAGCAGATATTCCTTTACCCGACAGCCTCCCTTCTTTTGCCAAGTATCTCCAAACCACCTCGCGTTCCCTTCCCTTGGAGAACCAATTTGCCTTGGTCGATCTGACCCGACTCCTCTTCCTTGACCCCCGGGTATCCGGCTACTTCGCCGAGGAGTCTAATCATGAGACCCTTCTCACCATTCTAGCTCCATCCAACTCCCTCTCCACCTGTCCCTACAACCTCCGCATCGTGATGCTCCAGCTCTGCTGCACCCTCTTCACAACCCCGCTCTACCGAGACCAACTCACCTCCTCATCTCCACCCTCCCATTCTGCCAAGACACTTCTCCAAACGCTCCTCCATCTAACTACCTCCTCCCTCCTCGACTCGCACACCAACCTCCGTGTCGTCGCCGCCTCTTTGGCCTACAACCTCTCCGCGCACAACCACAACGCCCGTTTCGCCGGCCACCGCGACCCCCTCACCGAAGAAGACCAGGTCGAACTGACCGCGTCGCTCGTCGAAGCCATCACCCAGGAAGAAGAGTCTCAGGAAGCCCTACACGGCCTGCTCTTCGCACTGGGGCTTCTCATCTACGAGTCTGCCCCGGACAGCGCGGTGGTAGATCTATGCAACGCCATGGGGATCGCAGAGACGGTTGTAGCCAAGAAGAACGTGGAAGCTGTATCCAAGGAGACGTTGATCCGGGAGATTGGAGAGGAATTGTTAATGAAGGGGTTGTAGATGACCTTACCTCCACTCCACTCAACTCACATCTTATACATGGTTATATGATTACATAGATAGATTTGATTGCAGATGTACTAATCTAGCCTTAACTCACCTTCTAACCCAGGACTTGCTTTTTTCACCATCTACTATTTAATCAAGCTACCTCCCTCCCCCCCCTCCTTTCTCCATCCATCCATCCATTCCATCTTCTCCCCCCCCCTCCCCATCCAATACACACACACACACACACACACACACACACACACACACACACACACACATACCAAGCCAGAGCCAGAAACAAAAGACACATAAACCAACCGACCCATTCCCACCTCCCAACCTAACCCAGTCCAGTCCAGTCCAGTCCAGTTCATTCCAGTTCATTCCAGTTCATTCCAGTTCATTCCAACCCCTCTCATTTCATCTCATCTCATCCCATTCCTTTTTCTCTTCTCTTCTCTTCTCTTCCCTTCCCTTCCCCTCACCACCCCCATAATCTAATCTAGTCCTGTCTAGTCTAACCCAACACACCCCCCGAGGGGAAACCTAACTATCGACTCATTACTTATTCCCCATCTCCGGACCACGACTAACTAGGTACATACACATGTACATGCCCAGATAGGTAGGTAGGTAATAAGCACTACATCATCTTACGTGAGTGGCTGCCTGACTGTACATACATACATGAATGTACGTGCTAAGTAGGGTTGTAGTCCGGGAATGTCCGTGCTGATTCAGATCCAAATCCGGATTTAGATTATCGTTGATATTGAGTTTACGGAGTAGTTTGGACCGAAGTCTGGATGGATGGAGTGTGGAGTACGGAGTACGGGGACGGAGTTCTCCATGGGGTATATTAGCAAACTTACGATCTTACTATCTTACTATTTACATATGGGGTAAATGGATGGGTGATGGGGGGTGGATCGGGAATGTCCGTGTATTCCCTGTCTACTATAGTGCTGATGATGGTGTTTGGATAGTTCGTGGTGATGGATGTGGCTGTCTGCTCTACGGGAGGTTATTGATTATCTATCTACTAAGACGGATGAATGGATGGTGGATATGATTCGGAAATGTCCGTGAGTATTATGGTAGTTGAATATTATGTAAATGAAGATTATGTAGGTGAAGATTATGTAGGTAGAGGGTATGTGCCACATGAATTCAGCGCTATCATTCACATGAGGGTGAAAACGAAAAGAAATCAACCAAACCATCGCTGCAGAATCCTGGGTATGTCGCTGAGCTATGCAAATGCAATCAATCCATCTAAAGTAACGCGGGAGCTGTTCGGTGTAACATGCTCGGGGTATGAGAATGAAGGGAAACAAGGAAACAAGGAAAAACACCATGACATACATACAAGACGGGGTATCTGAACGTCCGACGCTGAAAAAGGGGCAATAATTCGATCGCAAACCGCGAGAAAAGGAAAAAGAAAAAGAAAAGAAAAGAAAAGTGAGGGCCTGTCTTCCCGAAATGGTAAAAGGAATCCCCCAACCTGAACACCAGCGCGACAACGCATGAAACGACGACATTAAGACGGGAATAATAATTAGTAAAAGGGAAATGGAAAGGGAAGAAACCGGAGAAAGCAGCGACAAAGCAAGGAAACGGAGCGACGGGCGAGTATCCAAGCGCGTGCCATGACCCCGAGGGGAGAGAGAGAGTCGTGAGTCACCGTCACCGTCAGTGTCAGTCACCGGCACTGTCCATCCACCCCCCAAAGGCCCTGACAATGGCGGTGAACCCGTGAAGAATGATAGGCTCAGCGCCAACGATCGAGCCCTGTCAAGGAAATCCAGCAATTTCCAGCAATGCGCCGACTGCGACCCGGAAATTAGGTAATCAGGCCGCCAGCCTCGGGCACCAAATCACAGGCGATTGAGGAGAACTCCGGCCTGCCAATTCCGCCCCGGCAACCGCGCGTAACCTTCCCCTCAGCCAACCACTGCACGTGCGCCCTCCTCTGGCGTCATGGCCTGCTTCGAGAATGCCCGAAGGCCGCGCGCCCGTGTGATGTTCCAGCTCCCAGCTCCCAGCTCCGTAGCGTGTGTCATGGTTCGTGGGGTGTCTGACTGCTGTGGCTCAGTTCGGCGACCACAGTGGCAGCCTCCCCTCCCCAGGAAAAAGAAAAAGGGCGAGAAAATGAGATGGAAAAAGAAAACAACCGGATAGGCGTGTTGCCTGCATCTGGCAAGCAGGAGAGCTGGAATCGATCGATGCCGATCATTCGACAGCCCTAATCTCCGGTAAAATAGAACAAAAATGGTGGCGTGGGGTGACGAATCCGTGGGGTATCATGACATGCGCAAGATTGGTTTGACGTGCTGGTGTTACAGTCGACCGGGGTAAAGTAAAAAAATAAAAGAAGTAAACAAGAAACAAGAGAATTCTGCTCGCTCTTAGGCGCGACAGACCGTGGCCTTGGAAGCTGAGGCGGTCCGACGTTTCCTTTCGGGGACGGCCTTGCGCTTCTTGCGCTTTGCGTTCTCGCGCTCTGCCGCTGCCAGCTGTGCAACCCGCATGGCCTGCTGTGCTCTCGCATGGGCCTGCACCTGAGCCAGGAAACGCGCGCGCTGCGCTTCTTCTTCCGCTGCGGCGCGAATCATCTGGATCTGCTGCTCGGTCGTCAGGTCACCATCTCCCATGGTTGGGTCATGGGCCGCGGATTCTTCGTCAATGGCGCTCTCCGAGGGGGATCCAGAACCCATGGGCAGAAGGTCTTCGTCGGAAAGATAGGCGCTGGCAGTGGAACTCTCCGAGTCGGCGCTCAATAGAGAAGGTCGGTTGGGCCAGGAGGGGAATGCGCACGAGTTGTTCATCTCATAACCGCTGGAGAAGGAACACTTGCGAGGAGTAATGTCGAGCAACGAGTCGGTAGGCGAAGGAGGTGGAGGGGGTGGCAGCGAAGTAGCAGAGCAGGAACTGCCAAAGCTGAAGCTGAAGGAGACATTCTGAGTGCTGGTGGTGGCTTCACTCAGAGAGGAGCGCACACTCGACTGGTTCTGACTCCAAGGGAGAAAGGGATACATGGTGACAGAGTGTATCTGTTGATCAAGTGTTGATCAAGGTGATTGTTTGAGAGAGACCACAAGTAGGTGAGAAGTGTTAGATGTAGTGAGTGGTGGAGAGTGTGGTGAGATTGAGTGTCGCGTCGAGAGCAACACAGGAGTATAAGTAGGAATGGTGGAGTAGTAGAGTGGAGGTGACAAGGATCGACGCGGTCTGGGTCTAGGTCTGGGTCTGGTCTGGGGGGAAAAGTGAAGAGGAGGGAGGAGGAAGGAGTAGATAAATAAGCTTGAGCTTGTGTGTTAATCACGGTAACCTCCAGATCAAATGGCGGAGAGCGGATGATGGCATGAATGTATAAATGGAAGAAGGGCCAGATCGATCGGGGAGGCGTCTGGACTCCCTTGCATCTCCCAACAGATAAGGCGTCGTGGAGAAGAAAGAGGGAGGGAACCAGGAGGAGGTGTGTGGAGGGGGGGGGGGGTTGGCAGCCACTCGTTGTTTTTCTTTTATTCCCTTTTATTTTTATTTCAGAAATAAAATAAAATAAAAACAGAATAAAATAAAAAGAATTCGATTAATCGGATTTTCGAATTTTCCCAAATTTGGCTGCAGGGTGTGAAGGGACGCCCCACTGGCGGCAACCAACAAAAATCCCAGAATGGCCAGTGACCAGTCGACAAAGCGGCCAGAATCAATTGGAATTTTCCGCGATGCTGGCCTGAAAGCAAAGCATCCACTGGCAACCCGGCGTGTCAAGCGCGGCGATCAGGCGGAAGGGGCGTTCCGGCAGCTGTACGATGGATGGATGAAGATATCCGGTGGACGAGAAAAGCAGGCCGGGCATACGTGGGGAGGTATGCCGGTGATGTCGGTGGTGTTGCTGAGGTATGAGGTATGTCAGGGAGGTCTTTTCAAATCCAGTTTCATGTCAAGGACTTGGATGGAAGTTGACGAGTCCAGTGCAATGTGCAATGTGCAGTGGGCAGTGGGCAATGGAGAAACGAACTCCTGGAACCGAGGGTGGATCGAAGGTACATTTATCTATAATTACGATGGGGAAATAATGGGATTTGATTATTATCTGACAGCCGACCCCGGTCGAGGGGCGTGGATCTATCGGGTTTCTTTTGTTCTTCTTCTTCCAATTTAATTCATTATTTAATTTATTCTTGGGCTGCTTTGGAGCACTCGTCCGGTCCGCGGGCCGGGGACCCTCGGATATGGGGGGTCAAGGCGTGGGGATCCATCCGGTGTGTCAAAGAATAATGAGTCAACTCCCTTTTTCTCATCTCCGGATTACTGTTTCTACTCCGTGTTGGTGATTCAGTCGGTGCAGTGAGTGCTGCGCATAAGTGATGGCTTCCACCGGTCGCACCCCGACCCCATTTCCACGACTCAGTCAACTCTAGTATACTCCGGACGAGGCTGACATGATACGAGTCTCCGTCGGTCATCCTCCTCGGAGGCTGACGAGATTAATCAGAAACATCGCCTCAACTAATTACTCCGTCTCCAAACGCGCCACCATTTACGACCGGCGGTTTCATCGCGCGTCCAACTGGGCTGTACATCTCACCCCGCCCTGTTGTCCTCGCTACGTAGCTACAGTGCCGTGCAAGTATCCGCGATATCCTCACCAAGCGCAGCGCGCGGACGAGTTTTGGGTTGTTGTGCAGGCGAGTAGTAAGTAGCAGGGTTATCTGTCGGTCAGTCCAACTGTTCGGTCAGGCCAACCTCGCCGCAGCTTCCCCTCCTCCCTGCAATTCCCTGCAATTCCCCATTTCGATTCCCGGGCAAATCATCAGCCCGTGACTTGACCGCTTCTGTGTTTGACATCTGGATGGATGTCGACTTGCATCCCCCCGCGGTCGCTATGCACGTATGTCTGTCTGTATGTATGTATGTATGTACATCTGGCGATAACGGTAGCAGGGAGTCTGAGGGTTTCAAACGCGTTTAGCCTTTCCCAAGTCACAACATCCTGGCGATGGTGGTGGTGGTCTGGCGGTCAGGCAGGCAAACACCCGGACGCCTCAACTGCTGCCGGGCATTGTTGGCAGCGGTTCGTTCTCAAGGCAAACAGAATGGATGGCTTTCTTTTGAGTCTGTTCTCAGCTCGTGCGGGACCCAGCCGCTGATAAAAAAACAAAAAGAAAATCCATGGTCGAACATGAAAAAGAAATGCCGGATCACTCGCAGAGGGTGGGTGTCGGTCGGTACCTAACCCATGCGCGGTATCCGCGGTGGGCCCCGGGTATTCCCTTATGCCTGCTTCAGTGCTTCACTGCTTACAGTGAGTGAGGTCAATATGTACTTGTAGTCAGGCTCATTGACAGACCTTGGCGTGGAGAGTCCAGAGTCCGGAGTAGATAGCGATTCTTCATTTCCACTTTTTAACCATGGAACCTCTCCAACACGGCCGGATCCGAGGCCGGATCCGCTGTCAAGGGTCACTTTCCGATCGGACGTGATGTTTTCCTGGAACCACCCATCATCCACAACTAAAAGGCTTCTGGTTCCCCGTCGGCCCCCGCGACCCACTGGTTCTGCCAAGTACCAAGATTCTTACCCCGGACTGCCCAGTAACACCAACTTCAAACCAACACCACCGAGATTACCCGTCGGGAGAATGAATGTTGAATAGAGTCAGATGTGCCCCCAACCTAACGGCCCCGTCAGCTGGGGGAGGCGAAGCGCCGGCTGAGTTCCGTTTCAGCCCGCGAACAATCTACCTACGGAGAGTCCAGGCGACTCGCTCGTGAAGCGGGATTTTACCGCTTTCGGATAACCGCAGGCCAGAGCAGAACGAGCAAAGAATTCCTCTTTGTGTGGACAACAAGCTAGTCGACGATCGCTGGTCGCCCGAGCGTCGAGAGGCGAATGCACGGTTAATCCGCGCGGGTGAGGGCCTGAGCCAGTTGGCCTAGACGGGATGGGCCTCGGCAGTGGGGGCTGTTGTTTTATCCCTTTGTCAGACTGCGACTGCTGTCAGAGTATCTATCTATAACGATGCATCTCTGACTACATGGACAGCGTGTTTCATCATGGATCACTGAATGAACGCCGAACAACAACGAGTCGATGCATCAGCTGGCATGCAGGTGTGTTGATGTGTGTAAGATATATATCAAACTGAGTGGATGGGATGCTCCATTCATTACCTACATTGTACATTGTAGTACTTTGTAGTGATCTAATTCTAGCTGCTTTGTGCTTGCATATGTACCCCTGGACTAGCAGCAGCGCCAGAGACCGTCCCTCACCAAAGTACCAGTCCAGCGGGTTTCAGTTCAGCTTCACCATCACAGTTCTTTGAACATCACGCGCAGCTGCCTATCCAAAATAGTAACGCTTTGACATCGGGCACATGCGCCATCACCAGCACTATTTGACGGGCTGGGATGGCTGATTGGCGTGATCAGGAGGACAATGAAACGGCCAACAAGAGTGACAGGATGTCGGTTGACGAGTAACGTAACACGGGTAATTGGAGCAGCCAGCCGGCCTCGGCAGCAAGTAGATACCCTCAGTAGTGGTCCAGGGCAAATGGCAAAGGTACCCGTCGACGCTCTAGACCGTCGGGGTTAATTTCCCCGGGGCCAGAGAAACCACCAGTCAGGGAATCAGATAGTGCTCGATCCACGATCAGTCACTCAATAGTGTGCCACTGGCCGAAGCCTTTCTTTCACCCGCGGGTTGCGGAACCTCCTCCGAGGGCCGGCGATCGAACCGCCGCGCTGGATTTCCCCACCGCTCGCCCGATCGGCGCGTCTTTTCACTGGGATTTGGACTTTTAATCTTTTGGGCAATTTTGGGTTCAGCAGGGATCGTCGCATCCCAATCGGGTAGGTTGCTGAGTACTAGTACCGTGTACACAGTAGATAAGTACTGGCAGTACTTCTTTTGCCCCCCTCGCAGTCTAAGACTCATCACTTCATTACCGTGTCTATCTATCACCTGGAGAACACGACGCGGGTACACCCGCGGAATCATACCCGGACTGGGGTTGGGGAATCAAATCATGGGGACTTTTGCCCCCTTTTTTTCTTTTCCTGTCCCAGGTTCTTCACGGGGAACCGTGAGCCAGGGAATGGCCGGACAGCTCCCCGGTGGCTGCAGTAGTTCGCTGCGGGTGGATGCACGTAAAGTACTGGGTACATTTGACCGCCCTGATGATACATCCAGTCTCTCTGACTGGTGCATCGTGTTGATGAGGAGGAGGAGGAGAAGGATGATGATGATGATGACGATGACGACGAACCCGCCCCTACTCCATACCTCTGCACATGTGCATTCCACCCCAGCTGGGACCGTTCTCTGCACACCTCGCGTCATTGATGGAGCGCCTACATACATTCCCCAAGGGCAGAAAGTACTCCGGGACTCCATATGGGGTACACCTACTTCCATCCCCACCGAGACACATCCGCGTCTGCAGCCAAAACATTCCAGACGGACATCGATTCCGATCGAGGCGATCTATCGACTGATTGGAGCCAGTTTCCCTGCTCGCGTTGTCCCATGATCCCGGATACCCTCCTGCATTTCCATCCACCCACAGCTCCTCATGCAAGGCATGCGACAGCTTACGTGGTAAATCAACCCCTCCATGGTGGTGCAAAGTAACCGCGACCTGCTCCGGGAAGCAGTGCGACTCGATCCCGTCCACCTTGCAACCTGCTGGATGGCGTCTGCAGGGACTGTCAACAGTTAATCCTACCTTCAAACAGCGGTGATTCACCGCTCCTCCGTTATTGGCTCTCATGCCATCGAGATGCGTCGTGTTTGCTAGCCCTTCGGTATAAGTGATGTATCCATTTTGGGGTAGGACTTTTGCATCCCCGACCGGGGAAGACCCATATGGATGAAACTTTGGAAGACACTAGAAACTTACCACTGGGGATCGGTTTGGACTCCTCACCACGACCCGCCACGGCCTTGCCCGGAGTTTAAGTCGCACTGGCTCGAGCATCTGGGGATGGACAGAGCACATACCATCCGGGGGACCACATTGCTGCACAACACCAGGACGGGGAATGGATCCAAGGCACGGATCGAGAAATAAGGTGTACTCCACGCAGCGGGTGTAGCAGACGGATGCCTGGCCGCGATTCCGGCTGCACTGGTTCCCGGTTTGGCAAGTAAAGCTACAAGGGAGAGTCCGGAGACAATCCCCGGGCGATCCTGATATCCATGGGAGATCCATCATATGTACGGGGTCGCATTTGGAATGTGTATATTTATACCGGCAGAATGAGGCGAGGTATGTGGCGTAGTCGACAGTGGCTTGTTACTGATCTCCATATAGACTACGATTGACACGACTCTACACAGTACAGAGTACAGTGTCCGTACATACACCAAGTACGGAGTAAATCTATCGATCAACTGACTATTATTCTCGCCACTGCGATCGGCAGCGCCGATACAGGTTGTGATTGTTGTTGTCAATATCTGTCATGACTGTCTGTCCATCTGACCGACCATGGGATGCGGTCGGTTTGTCTCAATAAGCTCACACATGGGTCGTCCTACCCGGAGGAGTAAACAATGGCATTATACTCCGTGCCGGGTACGAAATGAGGTTGGACAGTGCAACCTGGGTGTACTACGCTGACGGTTCCTCCGGATTTCGACCCCAGATGGGGAAGTCATGCAGCATCTACGGTCGCAGAGTCGTATTTTTATCATTGGAGCCTCATCTCATCCAAATCCATCATCTGTCAGAGCCTCCCTCGTCTTCCTCCCTCGTTTGCCTCACCTCGTAACGCCTCACCTGGGCTATGATGCTAGGGTTCCATCGGGTAGGATACTTCCACGGGGTCGGGGATTATTGGGTTTACGTGAACAGGGAGGGACACGTTTACCCCATATTATGAACTGAACTTGACAGCTATCAAGTTGGGGTTGCCAAGACGGTTTACTACTACTATCTCGGTTATATATAAAGTTGGACCATGGTAAATATGTAAATGCTGTCGGTGACTCCGGCACCAGCAATCTAGGTTTCTTCTTCCGAGGGACTGGAAAGGTAGATAAATATAGAATTTATCCTATACACAGTAGACTATCTATCCTACTGTAAAGTCAGCGATAAATATACCACCACATCCAATTACCATAATGATAATATAGAAATTGAAAAGAAAGACATTTATGTCTTGAAACAGCAATAAATCTCACTGCCGTTTACCGTCTAATTATTTCTATAAATGTAACTCATCCACCCATCCACCCCGGCCAACAGACACCGTGACGGTACGGTGAGTATGGTGTGGTGACACAACCGCTGTAAGTCATCACCACACCCACCTCCACTACCTCCACTATCGTCATCATCGTCATCATATTCCACTACTTCCAGGGAAATAGATAGATGATGGATAATCAGCCTCATTTTGTTTCTACACAGTATGTAGATAGAAAGAAATAAATTTAGAGGGGACGTTATTACCACCTTCCCCTAGACTCGGCCATCCCGTAGTGTACTGTATGCTATCTACATTCACATGGAGGGGTAAATGGGTACGTTTTTCTAACTTGGGATACCGTTAGCAAGAGGCCGAAAATGGCTCTATCATTTATCCCTGTTAATCAGCATTCATAACATCGCTTTAATTCAAGAAATTCCCGGCCACATGGACAAGCTTGCCCACATCCGCCGGCAATTCCAGTAAAGACAAAAGCGGCGAAGTGTGTTAAGTAAATAGTACGAGGCATTGGTATTCAAGCTAGTTGACGTACGCTGAGTACGTCATGTGATGTCCTTGCTGAGAATCAGTTATTCCGAGCCGAGCGAACGGTTCCCTTCCCCCTGAACTCGAGCCATCTCAAGGTATCTTCAGCGCAATTGTCCTCGCTATCACCCGCTTTTGGTAAAAAGGGACACTTTTAGATTTTTATGTGAAGGCAATGTACTGGAACTGATACCTGCTGGCGCAAATTTACCCACAGTACGAGTAGGAAAGGGTCTGAGACCGCCAGCATGTCAACGACTCTAGAACGTCGTCGCCTGCTGAAAGGGGAGATCACATACTCCGCTGCCAAAGAACGTGAAACCAATGTCTTACATACGTTAGGCTACTGGAATCAGCAAAATAATTTTCTTGGAGACTTACTCAAGAAGAGTAATCTTGTTGAAGCTACAGTCGCACACCACCTCGGTTTGAGATCGACAAGTTGTCACGTTGCCGACTCAAAGGAATGGCTCTCTGGAACTTTCAACGTTTGCATACCAGTTTACGTTGATGGGGTTAGAACATGTCCTAGCTTGTTAGTCCGTCTGCCATTGCCTTATAGAATTGGGGAGAAGTCCAACCAAGGAAATGCCGACGAAAAAGTTCTCTGCGAAGCGGGCACATATGCCTGGCTTCAACAAGACTGTCCGGAGGTTCCAGTCCCACGGCTTTACGGGTTTGGCTTGTCCACCGGCCAGAAGGTATGCTCTTGTCTCGCCGTGTCCTAGTTGACTATTAATAGTTAGTTCACTCCTCTTGATAGACTACCCTTCTTGGCTCGGGTTGTCGAAAACCTCCGCCGTTGCATATTGCGTTTTCTGGGATACCCAACTCCATCTGCCTATGTCCCCCACAAAAGCAGGTTGGGAGAATGCCTGGACGTTGGATATTTGTTGATTGAGTATATTGATAGGTCACGAGGAAAAATGTTGTCTGAATCGTGGGAGGAAGGTCGTCACAATCCTCAATTGCGTGGAAACCTCTTTCGCAGCTTATCGAGCATCATGCTCGCTGTAACACGCGTCCCACAACCGAAAATTGGCTCTTTCATCTTGGACGATCAAGGATTCCTCAGATTGCGAAACAGGCCGCTTACTCTTGAGATCCAAAGCCTGGAAAACGAGCAAATTTTTGTGGATATCCCTCGAGACCTTACATATTCAAGTGCTGATTCCTACGTTAACGATATACTCGCATTTCACGAGAGTCGCCTCAAGCATCAGCCTAATGCAGCCAACGATATCCAAGATTGTTTATTCCAGATGGTCGCGCTAACATTAATGAGAACTGTCCGACAATGTTTCTTCCGAGCAGAGCTTCGTTGCGGTCCTTTTTACATGAGCTTCACCGACCTACACCAAAGCAATATCTTTGTTGACGACAACTGGAATATTACATCCCTAGTTGATCTCGAATGGGCTTGCTCTCGTCCAGCTGAAATGGTTCATCCGCCGTACTGGTTGACAGGTCAGTCTGTCGATGAGATTGACCCTGCTGAGTATGAAAATCTACATGCAGAGTTTCTGTCGGTTCTCGCCGAAGAAGAACTCAAACATTCCTCTCCACGCAAATTGCATCTCCACCGCATCATGGAAGATGGCTGGATCAAAGGTACTTTCTGGTATGCACTTGCTCTCGATAGCCCGACAGGTCTTTTTCGGATTTTCTACGACCACATACAACCAAGGTTCTCGAAAGATCATATCGACAATGCGGCATTTTTCCGAATCATCATGGATTACTGGGAAGTTGGTGCACACAAATTCGTACACAAAAAAGTTCAGGACAAAAAGCAATACGACAAGCTTTTACTTGAGGCGTTCACCTCGTCTTCCTAGGTCTCACGCCTTCCACTCGCCTCCTGCTGAGTATCAGGGTTGCCACCACCACTCTGCTCACGTTCCTGAGCCTCGAGCTCTCTTGCAGCAATGTCAAGGGATGCCAAGGCATTTCTCATCCGTCTCTGCTGTGCATTTCGACCTGAGGATGAGAGTTGGTTGAGAGTTTTGGGATCGGCCTTGATGCCAACTTTCGCTTCTTCAATCGTAGCATTATAACTTGAGTCTGATCGACGATCACTCATTTTCGTTCTGGGTTCTACAAGATCAGGAGGATTAACAATCTCTTCTCTCATATTGAGTAATCAAACCTACGAGATACTGTAGTGGCCGTGTCTTAGGTACGGATTTGAAATAAATCCAAAAGATAAATCAATTGAACCAGCTAGATAATTGTACCTCCATGCGGGGTAGAATCAGCACGTCACTAAATAATCGCCAGCGGAGCGGGGTAATCTGAACTGTATCACTCTTCAATTATTCAGCTACAGCATGACGAAAAGAGCTCTATCTATGATTTCAATCTCATGATTATTCATGGCTACAACGACTTCTCAATCGAAGATCCAAAAAAAAGACTAGAAAATCCCCCATACTGTAACAAAACACGGCGGAACAGTCCCTACTGTCCGTGAGAACCAGCCCGGATAGATAGATACTGACTGACTGACTGACTCACTTCCTACGGAATAGATACCAGTTGGTTAATTGTAAGTAAGCAAAAATGCAGCCCAACGACCGTTTCAACCCACTCCAACCTTACTTTCATATGCAAGATAAAAATAATAATAATAATCATGATAAGGACTAGTAGATAATACGGATTGGGGCTGCTGAATCGGGTAGATCGGTTAGCACGGCATGAAATCATTATCATAATCATGTGGGATTACTTAGGTACAAGTCAGGTTCAGAGATGATGCTGATGGTAAGGTCGGGCGTGGGGGGTCACTCCCGTCGGCAATTTCAAAAAAAAAAAAATACTATGAATAATAATAATAATGGATGGAAATTAGAGGCAAGCGCTACTCGTGCGCCGGTGTTAGATACTAGATAGGTAGTCCACGTGTAGGGAAATTGGCTCCTGATTCATCTCACTTCCATTCCTTTGTTGTGTGGGTGGGTGGGTATGGGTTCGGCATCCTTTAGTTCAGTTCAGCTTACCTTACTTGCCGATTTAATTCCGTAGGTCGGAGGTCGGAGGCGGTATATTCCTCTTTTAACATACCTGCCTAGTTGAATTATGGGTTATAGAATGTAGATTAGTAATTTGTGGAAAGGAGTGACTGACCTCCTTGGACTCTTAGTAGGAGTAGGTAGAGATATCCCGTGTCTGAGTGGACGGACAATATCCGAAGGGAATAATCCCACCAATTAGATTCTTTCACTCCTGAATATTCTGGGCCGTTGCCACTGCTTACCTTTCTTACTACGGAGTGTCTACCTTAGGTTAGGTAAGAGAAGGGAGGTGATAGTCTAGACCACAAGTTATTTTCTTCCAGAAGGAAATCCGGCCCGGGTATCGGCTAGTTGCAGGGAACTGTAACTGTGGAGGTGGGTGGAGGTGGGTGTGACAGCAACCGTTTCCCGTCCTGCGGTGTGGATGTAGTGTCGGTGGGTGGGTGGGGAAATAGCGGTGAATTGGGGTATGTATATACCACTGTGTATATGGGGTACGGTGTAGTACTAGGTAGGCACTTGAGATCTGGCTTTTGAACTTGATTTTAGGTGATCGGCGTGGTTGGGGGATGGGGTTGGTTCTTTGTTTATGATTAGGGATGAGAGGAGAAGAGGAAGAGGAGAGGAGAGTAAGTAAGGTGGTGGTAGTTAGTTGATATACTGCATTTATCTTCATACTATCTATGTATGTATGTAGGTGGTAGATGATAGTATGTACATCCATACGCTATACCCTATACTCCGTCCACATGTACATAGAATCCACATTCGATTATCTACACACGTACTACGTACTAAATACTACATAGAACAATCGTTCTAGTCCCCTACCCTATCCGTACTACCCACCTGGCATCCAGGTCGATCCCCGTTACCTAACCGTCCCTACTATCCAAAATAAACTTCAGTCTAGTCCTCCAACAAAGAAACCTAAACTACAGGTAGATACACACGGGTATTTGGCGGTGAGGATCAACTTACCTATTCTGCATCTGTTGTGTTTCGTTTGTTTGCTGGGGGTTGGTAGGGTGGCGTCTGTGTCTGTGCCACATGGTGGGGACTTTGACCGTTTCTTTGTGTTGCGATGCGGTGGAGAATGTTGGGATGTGGCGGTGTTGGTGGTGAAGATCGGGATACTTGCGTGTTTGCTGGTGTTGCTGGTACTTTTGTGTTGGGTTGGTTGGGTTGGACTGGGTCTAGACTCGGTGTGCTTTTTCTGGATTGGGGTTGGTGACGGGACTGGACTTTTGTTGTGGTTGCTGTTTGTTTGATTGTTTGCTTTGGGTGATCTCGGCGGTGATGGTTATCTTGAAGGGTATATGCATGTAGGTAAGTGGGGAAGGACGGTTTAAATTAGATTGTGTGTGTGTTTGTTGGTTGGTTAGTTGAATGGAGAGTTTGGAGATATTTAGTAGATGTAGAGTAGGTGGTAATTGGATGTGAGTAGGGGATGTCGACGGTATCTGCATGTGGTTGATTGATGGTTGGAAGCACTGATTTGGGTCTAAGAGCATTTTTATGTTGGATTACTTGAGATGGTGCAATGGAGCAGATCACTCCTCAATGATGGCATATCATATGGATTGAATAGCTGCAGGCAATGTGGACCTGAACGGTAAAAATTTTGTGATAAGTTCAGGTCTTAACAAACACGCATTACTGAGGTGCGAGATCACTGCCATGTTTGCATATAGATGACTGGTGAAGAGCCAAGCTAGCTAAGCTAGCATGATCATAAATAGATGCACTAATAGAGCCCCAGTGCTAGCGCAGGTACTAGCATGATATCCTTGATCTATAAGATACCGTGGTGTAGATAGCAGGGTTTAATAGATCCTGGTCATTGTTATCAGCTACCATATTTACACTGCACATATAGTCCTGTCTGATATGCCCGCTGTCATCTGTCTCTGCCACGGCAGTATGCACCATGCCAGGTACGCACCAGTACTGGATGCAAGTCATAAGATATACCAGAATCACCATCAGTCACGCCATTGGTCCCAATGTCTCTTGAACGCTGTATAGCATGCCTGGCATATCTGACTCGTCAATTCTGCGTCTTCACAGAAAACACCTCAAGGCATGATTGCCGAGTAAGAAACAAGTCAGATTATAGACCATCGACAGTAGGTGCTGACTACCCTCACTGGTCTAGAGAATAGAACTCACAACTGCTGCACTGCAAAGCAGGAACGGGGTTACCGGACTTACCATCGTCCATATCGGAGATAACAGACATATTTCCGAACACAGCATATTAAAGCGCAAGACAGCATGGAATGCAGATAAACACGAGCGTGTAACCATACAATGGCTGAAGTAAAGTTGGTTCTTATCACTGGTACTAGTCCATCCCCATCAGTTGGCATGTCTAATAGATCCAGGTGCAAACCAAGGCATCGGCTTCGAGACCGCCAAGAATCTCATCCTTTCGGACAACTACCATGTCATCATAGGATCACGAGACCCGTTCAAAGGCGAAGAAGCTGCCCAAACCTTGCAGGCCATCCCCGGTATCAAGGGCAGCGTGTCGTCAATCCAGATCGACGTGACAGACGACAAGTCTGTGGATGATGCCGCTGCTCAGATCAAATCGCAGTATGGACGGCTCGACATCCTGGTAAACAATGCAGCCTTGAACTCCATGGTGGAACCCCCGACCCGGGAGACTCTGCGCAAGATCCTGGATGTGAACGTTGTCGGCGCACTCAGCACCACGGAAGCTTTTCTCGACCTACTCCGGAAGTCATCCGAAAAGCGACTGGTTTTTGTCTCGTCGAGCACAGGATCCATCAGTCAGGCAGCAGACCCAAAGTCGCCCTTTCACCAATCTGGAGCAGCCGAATACCGGACCAGCAAGGCTGCATTGAACATGATGATGGTCCTGTATCTGTGTCGACTCGAGGGCGAGGGCTTCAAAGTGTTTGGAGCTGACCCGGGACTGTGTGCCACAAACCTCACTGGTGATCCTGAATCTCTGCGTCGAAGAAACGCAGCCGAGCCATCTGATGGGGGAGAAAGAGTGGCGACGGTGGTGAAAGGGGAGAGAGACGCGGATGTTGGAAGGGTCCTGGGGGTATATGGGGTATCACCATTCTAAGGATAGTCAGGTGTATAGAGAAATCAAATCGTTGCTGGTTAGTGTTCTTGTTTTGACTTGCACGTGTAGAGGATGAAAGAGCGGCTTCTATACAGTCACGAGACCGATGAGTCATGATCACGGGAGCGGGGATGTTCGGTGCCTCATCGGACAGCTAAAAATTGTGGGAACAATGCCACTTCCACGACTCCCCTCCTTTAGCCGGACGCTCTTCCTACGCCGTTTCAGTCGCTCGGCCATCATGGAGAGTCGCCAGCAGCCTCCCTGGCAACAGCCTCCCGCTCACCCCGACGCTCGCCTCCCCCCCCTCAAAGTATGGAACTCCTTGACCAGGTCCAAGACGCCCTTTGTGCCTCTGGACCCTCAAGGCCGGAAAGTTAAGTGGTACGCCTGCGGTCCAACAGTCTACGACGATGCGCATCTGGGTCACGCCCGGAACTATGTCAGCACCGATATCCTGCGTCGAATCCTGCGCGACTACTTCCGATTCGACGTGGAGTTTGTCATGAACATCACCGATGTCGATGACAAGGTACGTGTCTTCATCGCCCTGCGATAGCTCTATTGACAGTGTCGCCAAGATCATTCTTCGCGGTAGACAGCAGCACCTGTTCGACAAGTACGTTACTGCGCATCCCACGGTTACGCCCGAAGTCCTCGAGACCGCACGCGTCGCATACAGCGCCTACATCAAAAAGAACCTCCCCCTGGTCGATCCCGATACGAAGCCGGAAAACTTTGTCGCAGAAGCAGAGAAGGTCTATGGGGTGGTGCTCCAGGGTGGCGCGCTGGAAGCGGACAAGAAGCCCGGTGATGCGGAGGTCAAGATCAAGATGCACATCAAGACCGTGACAACCACGGCGTTGGCGATTGCGGAGGCTACCCAGAAGGGCTCGACTTCTAGCAAGGCTTTCTATGATGCTGCGCAGGATGTTTTCTGCTTCTATCTTGACGTGACTGAGGGGGCGACGATCCCGGGCGATGCGCACGAAATCTTCACGAAATTGACGAAGAAATACGAGGACCATTTCATGAGAGACATGCGCGATCTGAACGTTCTCGACCCCGATGCGGTTACCCGAGTCACCGAATACGGCCAGCAAATCGCCGACTTTGTCGAGAAAATCGTCGCAAACAAGTTTGGCTACGTGGCCTCTGATGGCTCCGTCTATTTCGATATCAAGGCCTTTGAAGACGCTGGAAACCATTACGCACGACTGGAACCCTGGAACCGCAATAACCAGCCTCTGCTGAGGGACGGTGAGGGTGCGCTGTCCCGCGCAACCGAGAAGAAGTCGTCGGATGATTTCGCCCTCTGGAAGGCATCCCGTCCAGGCGAGCCCAGTTGGTCCAGCAAGTGGGGCCAGGGACGCCCGGGCTGGCATATTGAGTGTTCGGCAATGGCGTCGAGTTTCCTGGGAAGCCAGATTGATATCCACTCCGGTGGTATCGATCTTGCCTTCCCTCACCATGACAACGAGCTTGCGCAGAGTGAGGCCTACTGGTGCGAGCATAAGCAGCAGTGGGTCAACTACTTCCTGCACATGGGCCACCTGTCCATCCAGGGATCCAAGATGTCCAAGTCGCTGAAGAACTTTACCACTGTCAAGGATGCCCTTGAGCGCGGGGACTACACGGCCCGTAGTCTGAGAATCGTCTTCCTGCTCGGTGGGTGGCGCGATGGAGTCGAGATCACCGACGAGCTCGTCAAGAATGCCTCTTCCTGGGAGGAGAAGCTCAACAACTTCTTCGTCAAGGCAAAGGACCCATCCAGTTTCCGGACCGGATCTGACGAGACGCCCACCTCTTCGACCGAGACCTTGGCCCAGGCCCTCAAATCTACGCAGGAGAAGGTCCATGACTACTTCTGTGACTCCTTTGATACCCCGAAAGTTATGGCTGCCATCTCTGAATTGGTCACGACGTTCAATGCCCTGGACAGCCACACATTGGACCCCAAGGTAGCGGAAGCGATGGCGACATGGATCACCCGGATTGTTACCATCTTTGGCTTGAATGGCGCCACCTCCCCTGACAGCTGTGGAATCGGCTGGGAAGGCACTGACATCCCTGAAGCAGCCAAGCGTTTCTTATACCCCCTGTCCGCCATGCGTGACTCTCTGCGTCAAGCCGCCATGTCAGGCACTCCGATTACTTCGGAGCAGGTGAAGGATATTGTTGACACTGCCGCCACCAAGGAAGCAGACGTGTCCGAATCTGCCAAGCCGTACTCCGAGGTTCTGGACAAGTTCACTTCCCAGATGGCCTCATTGAGTCTGGAGGAATCCAAGAAGGCGTCCAAGGACATTCTTTCTCTCTGTGATAATTTGCGTGATGTTGACCTCTTTAACCTTGGAATCTACCTGGAGGACCGCGAGAACAAGCCCGCACTGGTCCGTCCAGTCACCAAGGATATGCTGCAGGCCCGCGAGGAACAAGCTCGTAAAGCCTTGCTGAAGCAGCAAGAAAAGGAGAAGCAAGAGAAGCTTGCCCAGGAGAGGCTCGAGAAAGGAAAGCTTAACCCCGTGGAGATGTTCCGCACCAGTGAGTACAGCGCCTGGGATGAAGATGGCATCCCGACACAAGATGCCGCCGGTGAACCCCTTGCCAAAAGTAAAAGCAAGAAGCTCCGGAAGGATTGGGAGCGGCAGAAGAAGGCTCACGAAGCCTGGCTTGCAAGTCAGAAAGCAAAATGATAGATTACACGAGTCAATGAGTACATAATCCATTTGGTTGACCCAAAGGATACCTTTTTAAGGCAAGGTGGTCGAGTGGCTACGACGTAAGACTGCCCCCCCAAATTAACCTTCTCTCGTGAGTCCTCATCGACTGTTTAATTAATGATCGTAATTTCTCGGTCAACCCTAGGCTCGCTCTGCAGACGCCTACCCTACGTAGGGTGTCTCCTACCTATCAGGGTAGGATTCATGATATCTGTAGAAATCCTCCGAGCCGTGAGACGTGACTTGGGAAAAGAAATGATCTTCGAAACTATGCCAGTGAGAGAATGCGGTGCTACGATGGATCCTTCCTCATGTTGGTGATACCTTCTATGCATACTTCTTTTCGGCGTCTTTCCAAGTCCAACTGCCCGATAGCGAATCGTTGGTATATAAACAACCCCTCCACAGGATGTATCTGGTCAAGGTCGGCACGCACCATTATCATAAAACAGACCAAGATGGAGCCTACACATCGATACAGTACGTAAATCTCCTCAGAATGATACATCACGTTCTCACCTTTTCACAGTGACACGCAGTGTTACGGCGAGGGCTTGCAAAAGAACAAGCAACAAAATCTGCAGCCTTCCCATGGAGCTCCTCGAAATGATACTCTTCCATCTCAGTATCGTTGACTTTCACTTTTTACGTCACACTTGCAAATTCCTTTACCAAAGGTGTGGCTACCAAGCTGACCTGGCTGACCCTTCTACGATCGAAACCGACCTTTCCCGGGCCCATCTGCACTGGTTAAAGAGAATGCCCAAAGAACGAGCCTTACGTGTTAAAGAGCTGTCAGTCCGCAGCTTTTGCGGTAGGCCCTTGGGTCTTTGCTACGAACCTCCTATGCTGACTGCCCGGAAGTCGAAAATATCTGCGGACCTGGAAAGAGTTCTCAAATCTTTTAAACATTGCCGTACTTTTCGGATCTAAGCCATTGCCTCGACTCACGTCCTGTAACCACTCGATTCATCTATAGGGGGTGGTTACTTTGTTATAAAGTAAACGAGCGAGACATACCCATATCCATTGTATCTCTCAAGAATTCCATGACAAGGTCCAATGCCCGGCATTGGGTGACTCGACCCGGTCACCTGCCCCGGAGAGCCGCCCCTGGATCTGCCCACCCACAAACCTTCCTCTGGTTGCATCCCACCTGATGCTTTCAAGAAACAACCTCGCAGGGATTTGACTACGAGTCGAACCACCGTGGTAAGGTAGTATCCTTAATGCGTCTCGTCTGTTGTTACTGACACCGAGATCTCTACCTGCAGATACTTCTTCCGAGATGTCGTCTCGGATAATCACGCCACTCGCACATACTATTATTCGGTATGATTCGTCAATCGCAGATAAAAAAAATCGCATAAGGAGACAACTAACCTTGTCCAGGACAACGGTCGCGTCAAGGTTTCAAGCGCAGCGGCTGTCTTATATACATGTCCCCCTTTCTCACCCGTCAAGGATCGGTCCGTCAAGGACAACTAAGTGTTGGCATGACTCAAGGGCAACACGATCATAAACTTAGATGCTGACTCCCTATTACCGTAATAGTGGCGTAGTGGTACCCACTAGAGGGCATCATACCACTTGCTTCCTTCGCTATACAACATCTGCCCCCAACTCATTCTCCACTCCTCAACGATCCTAAACCCAACTACAAGATGACGATATTTCACCTGCATCGCTCCCGAGAAGATAAGCGCCAGAAGATACACGACAAGATTATCAAAACCCACGCCGCGATCGAAGATTATCCCGATGGATTCCTAAATCCTTGGAAACTGTTGGCGCTCAAGATCGAAGTTTCGCAGGTCTCAGTGAGCACGAAGGGTACAATCATGTTCAGGCCACGCTTTTTTCTTCCTTTGTCCCCCCAGTCTGTACGCACATATCTCTCGACAGATCCGTCGATCAAAACAGGCCTCGATGAAGGAAAGCCGGAGTATATGGGATGCCCAGCCTCTCGCATTAGTATAGTTTCCGTTGCACGATGCCCATTTATACTCGACCTCTGCCGAGATAAATTTGCGACGGCCGTACAGAAAGGTTTCTGCTTGGATAATCTGACCGGCCTTCGAGAGTGTGGGTAAGTATCAGCAATCATTCATGTGGATGTTTGGGAACCTAACATGCGATTATTAGTGCGACCAATAAGGGAAAGTGGAAGCATCAGCCGAACTTTGAGTTGATCGATGGACAGCCTTCTACCGATGGATGGCAGATTCTCCGCATTTTAGAAGACGTGGAGCATGAGGTACCACATGTTGTTTTCGATCTCCGCCAGAATATCGATGTCGATAAGGTGAAATGGCTCACAGTGGGCGAGTTGAAGGCCATACTGAGAGTGATGGCGGTCCGTATGGAATTGGATTGCTACCGACAACATCTGGTAATGCCAGTAAGTCGTTCACATGCCCTCTCGGTATCCGGTTTTCGTTCGAGCACACTGACAGCTGCGCAGGTCCTGGTTGTGTCGTACTTGAATTCAGCGCATGGACGAATCCTGCAAGCGCATCATGATGGCAAACGAGTGGTCATCCAACATACGAAAGTCCTCGACTTTGAAGGACTCAAGCATCAGCCGGTTGAACTCTTCCTCCGCTACTACGGCAGTCAGCCTATAGGGAAAACCGCCAAAATTTAATAAGCGCTTGGACATTGCCGTGCAAAGGGTTGGAGTACCTACTTGCGCTCCATGTGCAGAGGGCGGGAAAACCTTTGGGCAAACGCATATGTCCCAGCCGGGTCGCTTAGGGATCCAACGAAGGAAAAGCTTCGGATCATCAGATCGGATGAAAGCAGGGTCTAGATTGTCGGCCGTCTTGCATTAACGCTATCAGTATCGCCCCGCCAATTGTGCATTACGCACGCATGCGATAACGCTATCGGTCCAATACAAGTCTTATCAAACCCCATTAACTTTCGACTGACAGAGGTATGTTAGAGATTCGTCTTTACAGGCCAGTATATTATGCCTATAAAAGGGAACATCATCAAATCAGACACCATACACCTTCACAGAATGTATCCGGTTCCATCACAATCAGACGGTGCGTGCAAGATCACCAAGCTAGCATTTCTCCGCATTCCGGGGTGTGGATGCAAGGTATCTCGGCCGCTATCAGGATAAATCCAACCGGCATAATTCTTATCAGTCTGATGCTCTGCCCAGACGCTAGTTGACGCTCAGGTGTCACAACCCACCACATGTGGTGATAAGAAAGCCGGTTGTGTTGGTCGAATAGCCTATTAAAGAGGTGTCATGCCGTCCCGCGATGCCTTCTCAGTCAGTCAGTCAGTCCATCACTGGGTTCCGCGGTCATAGTGATAGCTGTTCGGGGAAATGGCTTCTGCAGAACCACTCGAGAAAACCCTCAAATCCCCGCACGTCAGTGTGGATGTTGAGATTGAACAAGGCCGGCTAGATGAACTACAGCCCGAGCTTGACTCTGAAGAAAAGGAGCAAACGGGATATGACTATGAATCGGAACATTCGCCATTCGCTGAAGGTATGTGGCTTGCTATATCCACTACAGCTCCTCTAATGGCCGAACCACCTATATAGTACGGGCCGTCGTGCCTGAGACCGACGACCCTGGCCTGCCCGTCAACACGTTTCGCATGTGGGTACTTGGCTTTATCTTCACCATAGTGGGCTCAGGAATCAACCAGTTCTTCTCACTCCGGTATCCATCAGTGCATATCGTGTCGCTGGTAGCAGAACTACTGGCTTATCCATGTGGCGTCTTCCTGGCCAAGGTCCTGCCCTTGTGGACCATCAGTCTCGGGCGGTTAGGGTCCTTCACTCTCAATCCGGATCGCCATTTCAATATCAAGGAACATGCCCTCATCGTTATCATGAGCAACGTCTCGTTCGGCTACGGAAGCGCAGACTCGACAAACATCATTCAAGCATCGAGCGCCAAGTTCTATAATTTCGGTCTGTCAGCCGGGTTCTCCGTCTTGGTAGTCCTTTGCGCACAGCTGCTGGGATTCGGAGTGGCTGGGCTGGCCGCGCCGTGGCTAGTTGAGCCTGCAAGGATCATCTGGCCACAAGTCTTGTCGAACTGTGCCATGCTGGAGACCCTTCATTCGCGTGCAAACACCGTCGCAAACGGCTGGAAGATCTCCCGTCTTCGGTTCTTCCTATATGTCACTGCTGGTGGTTTCGTGTGGTACTTCTTCCCCGGATTGATGTTTACCGCACTCTCATACTTTACCTGGATTTGCTGGATCGCGCCTCGCAATGTGGTTGTGAATCAGTTGTTCGGAATGCAGACCGGCTTGGGACTAAGTCCTATCACATTCGATTGGAGCCAGGTTGCGTACAACACCAACCCCCTGCTTTCTCCATCGTGGGCTGCAATCAACGTCTTTGCAGGCTTTGCCATATTCTTCTGGATCGTGGTCCCGGGAATCTACTACAGCAACACATGGTACACAGCCTATCTTCCTCTGATGACCGCCGACGTCTATGACCGGACTGGCGCGGAATACGACACTTCCCGTGTCATCAGTGCAGACAACACACTCAACGTCGAGGCCTACAGAAAGTACTCGCCCCCATATTTGCCAGCAACATATGCCTTTGTCTACGGCTTGTCATTCGCCTCAATCACCGCAGTTCTCACCCACATCGGCGTCTGGCATGGAAAGGAAGTATGGGCCGCCCTGAAAGGCAAGAACAAGCTCGACGTCCACGCGCGACTCATGAAATCCTACAAAAAGACCCCCTGGTACTGGTATGCCGCTATCATCGCCATCATCACCGCCATATCAATCGTCGTGGTCGAAGTCTACGACACCAAGCTCCCAGTCTATGGCGTCTTCCTAGGTCTAATCATCCCAGCCATCTACATGGTACCCTGCGGAATCATCCAAGGCATCACCAACGTCGACGCCAACCAACTCAACGTCCTCGCCGAATTCGTCGGCGGCTACATGTTCGAGGGCAAGCCCCTCGCCAACATGATCTTCAAGATTCTCAGCACCGACGTCGTAGGCCAGGGTGTCTACTTCGCCATGGACATGAAACTAGGCCACTACTTGAAAATCCCTCCCCGCACATTATTCATGGCTCAAGGTCTAGCCACCATCCTCGGTGCCCTCACCCAAGCCGGCGTGACCATCTGGATGCTCGGACACATCAACGACATCTGCGACTCCAACCAAGCCGATGGATTCACCTGCCCCAACGGCCGAACCGTCTACTCCTCCTCCGTCATCTGGGGTCTTGTCGGTCCCCGCCGTCTCTACTCCGTCGGACGCATCTACTCCTCCCTACTCCATTTCTTCTGGATCGGAGCCATCGCCCCATTAATCACCTACTTCTTGTACAAATACACCCGTCATCAATTCTGGAAGTACATCAACTGGCCTTTGATCTTCGTCGGAACCTACAACGTCCCACCCGGTAAGCAACCCCCCCCAACATCCCACCACGCACCCCACCAACCAAAACCTAACACCATCTAGCAACCGGAATCAACTACTCCAGCTGGGCCCTTGTAAACTTCGCCTTCAACCACTTCATCAAAAAGCGTTTCTTCGCCTGGTGGAAGAAATACAATTACATTTTAGCCGCCGCGCTCGACACCGGTCTCGCACTTAGCGGCATCGTCATCTTCTTCTGTATTTCTTACCCCGGCGCTGTGTTTCCCGATTGGTGGGGAAATACCGTTTATTTGAATACGGCGGATGGGGAGGGTGTTGCGTATAAATCTATGCCTGAGGTTGGGTATTTTGGGCCTGTGAATGGGACTTGGAGTTAGGGGGTTTAGTTTGGGATTGGATTGGATTGGGTTCCGTGATGATAATTATGATGATGATGCTTCATGTAGAAAGACAGATAGATTCTGTTGTTGTCAATGTATGGCTAGGTTGTTTCTCAGTTGGTACTTTGAATCAACAATTTGGGTAAGCTGAAGTAGATGAATTCATAGTCAAAAGGTTCAAATGATACAACATCTTAGTTTGTGTCGCAAGAATTAGGCTGACAGTACTACAGGGATGCAATGCTTGCTGACTGATTCATTGAGCAAGTGTATTAGATACATGGCCTTCTCCTTCCCTGCGAAAATATCCCAATAACACTAACGGCACTAAAGGAAAAAGAAAAAAGGAAAATAAAACAAAGCACACTAGAAAGACATATCCGAAGAACAATGAAGAAGATATAACGAAAGCTTCAAACTCGAATCCAGCCGGCAGACCCTGAGCGCGTAAAGATTGGCCGAGTGGCCGGTCAAAGCCTGGCCCTTCGCAGTCGATACATTTGACCCACGCGGTGCGATTGAGTCAAGGGTATCTTGGAGCATTTACTGAACAAATCATTAGCCTCGCGTCATATGGCCCCGACTCATTGGGAAGCTTACGGAAATCTCGGCCATCCCGAGGTCTTCGCCGCCGTTGGCGGGCTGCTGGGGGGCAGCACCGTTTGCTTGAGCATTAGCATCGGCAGAGCCGGTATTCTCGTTAGTAGCAAAGTAGTCGACCATTTCCGCGTCCAGCTCCTCAACCGTCTTGGGCTTAGGGCGGTTCGCACGACCGTTGGGGCGACGAGCACGGGCCTTACGACCCTTGGCACCGGCAGCGGCCTTCGTAGCAGTAGCCGGCTTGGGCTGGGGCTTGGTTTGGCTGGAACAAGGTCAGTGATGATACTGCAGAGAACAATTGACGAGACTTACGCAACACGCTCGCCAAGGGGCTTGGGGGCGGCGACTTCAGGAGCGTGCGACGCATCCACGACAACCTCGATCTAGCCGATGTTAGCTTCCCAGCGACCTCCGCCATCTTGCTAGCAGAATAAACTCACCTTCATGGGTCTGCCGTCAACAAGCAGTCCATTCAGGTCCTTAGCAGCCTTGGCAGCAGTGTCAGGCTTGCTGAACACGATGGACGCGATACCACGGCTCGTGCCGTTTTGATTGTAGGTGAGCATAACTCGCTTGACAGGGCCTGCAGACTTTGTGAAATACTCCTATAGCACCAGCAGATCGAATTAGTACGTCGAGTCATCAAAGTGTAAAGTCGTAAGAATTTCTGCAGAGCCAAAACATCGAAGAACGCGTGACACCGGCTTCAAGCGCGATACCAGAGAGCACCAGCGAGCACACAGCGGTAGTCAGTAAGCAGCGGATAGAAACTCGTCCCGAAACACCGAGGCACTGTGAGGTCGAAGCACAGAGCTGCTGGCGATTATCCCAAGAACCATGACTGTAATCACCTCCGAAGCCTCAAGGAATGTACCGTATCCCCCTTTTCCAGGTAACCCACTCGGCAATCGCCATCAATCATTTCGCAATTAGGAAAGTTGGCCTCGGGTGCTACGGGCCGTAGTTGCTAGCTGCCACCGCCAAAGGACATCCGTCACGATGGCTACGTGTGCGGTAAATCAATGGTTCTGTTCCCCCAGAATCCCTCTAATAGCCAAAGATAGGAATAGCAAAGCATCGCTCGTCACCAGTAGGCGAAACGGGAACGTCTCCTGCCCGACTAAGACAGTCCCATATCGACCATTGGTAGCATGGTGCTTGATAGTTGATTCTTTGCCGAACTAGTCGGTCTACTGCTGGTACGCTGATGCGCTCGCTGATGCCCGACACCTCGAAATGTAGGAAGTGTACGGGTGTGGCCAATCGGATTGGTTTCATGATGGCGTGCACTGACGACCATCTGAGGCACAGTCCGCGACGTGGCTCTGGAAGCGGGTAACTGCAAGACCCGCCCGAGCTAACACGCCTTTTGCAAGACTACGGCAGAACTCAACTTCGGCGGGTTCACAGGGTGCCAGCGTGCAATTACCGCATTGGAAGTGTTCAAGGAGTTCTGCCTGTGCTGAAGACCAGGAATCCATGACGGCGATATGAGAATATAACGTGGCAAGGATCGAAACGCGAGTGGAAGTCGTTGCGCCCCGAAGGTTTCGAGAAGAAAACATGGCGATAGAAACCCAAGGCCAAGGCCTTTCAATCAACATACCTTAATGTTGGCCTCATTCACATCGGCAGGCTAAAGTCGTCAGCAAGGAGCCACAAAGCGACTGACGACGGAGGGGAAAATGGAACTTACCAAGCCGCTGACCATGATTTTGCTCTCGGTTGAGCCTGGGTGCCCATTCTGAACGGGCTTTCCGGGGGCCTTGGCAGCCTTGGTCGTCTTCTTCACGCCTCCGACCGGGACAGGAGCATTGGCAGCCTTGGGTGCGGAACGGCGAGCGCGACGGCGAGCGCCCTGGCGGCGGCTGACGAGAATCTCGTCGAGAGACTTGTCCAACTTGGCAGACATGATTAAATGAGGTCGGAAAGTTGAAAAGTGGTGTTGGTAGATGAAAGGAATTCACGGAGCGTGAAGTGTTACGATTTGCGCCACGGAAGATGGCAATGCTGGCAGAGGTTGTTCTGAAGAAGCGGTGTCCAGAAACTGGCTATGAAAGCTGGACAATGGGGCAGTTAAATAAGACAAAGCGGCAGATGCAAGATGCAGCGCGTAGAGATGGGAAGCTGCGATGTGGGATGAAGAAGATGAAGTGAAAATGGAGTTGGTGGAGATGGAGATGATGAAAGAAAGGGAAACGGGGAAGAAGGAAGGGCGAAGATAAGCAAGGGCGGCGGAGGAGGAGAACTCACGAGTCTCGGTCGGCGGTCGAAGTGACTCGAAGAGGCTGAGCTCCCGCGCTAGCCCCGATCGGGCCAGTCGGGCAAGCACAATGACTTGCATAACTTCCGTGCCCAATTCCACCTCTCCCGTAGATAGATAGACGTAGTATCTTGCTACAGAGTACATGATCTCTACGTACAGTCCTGCTATGCAATCTAATCTAGTATCTTCATTCGACCTCGCAGTCTAGACTCTTCGGCCCCCAGGCACCTGTAACATCCCGCTGCGCCAAGAGTCACTGCTGCCCAAAGACCAGAGGCCAACCCAACAATGCAGGAGACAGACAAGCACAAGCACATATTTACGGGCAGGGATATTATCGGAGAGAAATAATCAAATCAAGAACAACAGCTGAATCCGCTCAACGTGGAAGGACCAGCCCCGTAAATCAAGGTTGGAACAGCATTTAGATCAACGCCCCAATACGCCCACCCTACCAAACTCCAGTCACAGCATTTATACTCAATGGCATGTTGCAGCCCATCATGATATAAGCCCAGCTATGCGGCCAGCCCCATTCGTTGGGTCCTTCAGCTCTTCAACGCCTCCAGTCGCCCCCTCATCTGCTCCAGCGTCGCTTCTGGATCCACGAACTCGTCCTCCGGTTCCGGGGCTTCCTCCAATGGCTTCTCTGGCTGGACGCCTTCAACCTGGGACAGTTTGCCATGCAAGATCTCCTGCAGAACCTTGTCGACTTCCTCGTCGGCTTCTTCTTCCTCTTCTTCCAGCAGCTCATTGTTGGGGATCGCATCATCGACCATTTCCTCGATGATTCCGGCCCGCACCAATTCCGTTGAGAGCTGACGCATCGTGGCCGTCAGCTCTGGCATCCGAACCAATGTATTTACATCCTTCATGATGCCCGTCGATTTCTTCAAGCTGCCCTGGATCTTCCGGACCGAAAACGCCTCGTTGACCTGCATCTGGACGCTTTGCAGTTGTGCGCGACTGGTGTGTAAGCGGGTGGACTGTTTTCGAATCCGCACAAGCTCTCGCGCAAACGTCTTGGCCTCTGTATTGGCCTGCTTAGCCTGAGAGGGATTTCGCTGGGCCCGCCGCGATGAGTTCATTATGTACTGCCGTGTCTTGCTTTCCAGGGTCTTCAGTTGTGCAATGTCACGATCTAATTGACGGGTATTGGCACGGATGAGCTGATTACATTTCCTCATCTGCAGGCAGCAAAATGGTCAGCATCGTCATCGAGGTTGATGGCCAGAATAGGCACTTGCCTGCGTCTGAGGATCAGGACCGAAAAAGACCGCTTTGAGAGTCTCCATGCTGGACTATGAGAAGGTATACGTCTCCACCAAGCGAGGTCTATAGCAGGAGGGTGTCTATGTCGATTTTGAAGTGTGCAGTTGGGCTTCGCGCACCGGGGTCAGTGTCAGAGAGGCGTTATCAGAAGGGCGGCTCAATCAAATCTGGAGACCTTGGCGCTGCGGTGGGGTCCGAATCCGGGAAGGTCAAGGCTCTGTTGGTCGCTTCTGGGTTCGAGGGCAATACTAGCAAAGAGGCACACCCGGCCAGTGAGTCCGACTGTCGTGGAAAGGCCTGGCAGATGCTCCGTTGAGGCGGCGGATCGATTATTATGATTGCATGGCTATGGATGTTGCTGTGCCTGGGCCCAAGAAGGAGTGGATGTCCGATTGTTCCACTCGGCGGCTGAGTCAGCTGGACAGGGATCGGGGCAGTGACGTCGCCGGCCTTCGGAGCCTCAGGCATCAAGAGGCCGCAAACAGGGCAAACTGAGGGCGGGCGGGAGAGTTCCAGTACTTTCTAGCAGCAGTCGTCGGCGATCATCAGCTAAGAGCAACCGGCTGTTGCTGCAACTTCACTGTCCGTCTAGCCCCGGCATCCTTCCCACTCCTCCTTTCCCACTCCCAACAGGATCGCAACCTCACCGTCTATCATCCCAGAACATCTTCTCACACATCTCCTGTCATAATGCCCGAACTCCCTCAGGTCCACCCCGAAGGTGAGTGGTTCTGCCGTGCCTCATTCCTTCCCCGCTCTGGATTTTCGTGACTTGGTGGCCGGTTTTGGGGAATCTCCATGCCCTACCACGATCGAATTATCTCTCATATTATCGCCTTTCCGACACTTCCATGCCTGCTTTTATCCCTACTAGCATGAAATGCTGACCGAGTTAATCCACCAGTCACATGGGCCCAGCGCTCTTCGGCTTCTGATGCCGAGCGCAACTACCTGTATGTGAACATCAAGGCCGCCGATGTTGCCCGTACCGAAGCGACTCTCGACATCAAGCCCACCAGTGTCACTTTCACTGGCAACTCCAAGAAGGGCGTGAAATACCACGTCTCGCTCGAGCTGTTCGCCGAAATCGACCCTGAGCACTCTAAGGTCAACCACAGCGACCGCGAAGTCGAGCTGGTTCTGCGCAAGAAGGAGTTGAAGGAAGAGTTCTGGCCTCGCCTGCTGAAGACCACTCAGAAGATTCACTTCCTGAAGACCGATTTCGATAAGGTATGGCACCGGACTTAACTTGCCGTTTAAAAGACCACGATTAGGAAAAGAGCTGACAAGAATGCAGTGGGTTGATGAGGATGAGCAAGATGAGGTGAACGAAGATGACTATGCCAACAACTTCGGTGGATTCGAGGGTCTTGGAGGAGAGGGTGGTCTTTCCAACATTGACTTCTCCAAGCTTGGTGCCGGTCTCGGCGGCGAAGCCGGTGCCGGTGGTGAGGAAGAAGATGTAGGTTATGCATCCTTGACTCTTGACAACCATTCGGTTACTGACAAGATGACTAGGACGAGGAAATGCCCGAGCTTGAAGAGGCCGAGGGCGAGCAGGCCTCCAAGGTCCAGGAGGTTTCCTAAATGCTGTGCCCTTCTAATGCGATAGGCAACACGCTACAACCCAAAGAATAAAAACATAATGGCGAGCAACGAATTCCGTAACCGTTGAGCTTTATCTGCTCATTCTCACCTATATTATACCGCTGATGGTCAAGGGTCATCATGGTTTGGAGCTACCTGGCGCACTTGGACAGGTTGATAGGCGTGCCTCGAAAGGCGAAGAGAACGGAAAAGGAATCACCATTTTCACTTTATTAGTACGAAATGACGAGATGACTAGCAAGGCTTTTACTGCTTTCGACTTCTTTCGAGGCATTTCTCTCGCCTGCTTTCAAGTCGTAGTGTTGATAGTCCGACCCGATGACGAAATTTGCGACCGTAAAGCGTAAAAACCAACTACATCCGCCATACGTAGTGCGTCCTGGAGAGAGATTGAGGCTAGGCTGCGCCGGTTAAACCGCCGAAAGCAACATGGCCCTGGGCGACGAAAAAATTGCAAGGCGATGTCTGGTGAGGGTCGAGGGGACGGCGACAATCCCACTCGATTGGCGGAGAGGCCGATTATGTGAAGTTGTTCCGCCACACTGGGAAACCCACACCTTGAAAATGTGGAGGAACCTGCACCTCCTCACGATCTCCCTTCCTCACAGTCGTTAAACCCCATCTTCCGCCAAACGAAGCCGAGGTGTTGTCATCTTCTTGACCTATCCCGTCGGGACGACCGGTCGACCCCTCCTTTGGTGACTTTTCTTTTCCGTGGCGCTTTTTCTTTCGGCGCATCTTTCCCCCCTCCGTTTGGTTTTCTCTGTGGGAGGTTTCTGTAACCAGCCCCTCGCCAGACCGGCGCGCACGTTATATACCTCATCCAGCATTCCTATATTCTTGTTTCTGGTTTTTTTTAGACAAGTGCGAATAATCAATCCGCCATCATGCCTCCCAAGAAGCCCGATCCCCCGAAGAAGAAGACCAAGGCCACGGTTGAGGACAAGGTTTGACACCCTGTTATTTGACGTTGAGTTGGGATTATAATGCTGACTTGTGATGTCTTCGTGCAGACCTTTGGCATGAAAAACGTACGTGACGATATCTTCTAGACCCGCAGTCCTCTCGAAATCGAACACAACCCACTGACCGGTATTCTCTACACAGAAAAAAGGTGGTTCCGCCAAGAGACAGATCGCTCAACTACAGGCTCAAGCGCAGTCCAACAAGACTGCTGATGCGAAGAAGAAGGAAGCCGAGAAGCAGCGTCGTGAGGCTGAGAAGAAGGCCTCTGAGCAGGCTAAGAAGGAGGCTCTGGAGTTGTTCAAGCCTGTTCAGGTTCAGAAGGTTCCTTTCGGTGTTGATCCCAAGACTGTTCTTTGCGTTTTCTTCAAGCAGGGAAATTGTGAAAAGGGACGCAAGTGCAAGTTCAGTCACGATGCTAGCGTGGAGCGCAAGGCAGCGAAGAGGGATCTGTACACCGATTCTAGAGATGTGAAGGCGGCGGAGGAAGAGGCTAAGAAGAAGGATACTATTGATGACTGGGATGAGGAGAAGCTTCGCAAGGTCATTCTCAGCAAGCACGGCAACCCCAGAACCACTACGGACAAGGTCTGCAAATACTTCATTGAGGCAGTCGAGAACCAGAAGTACGGTTGGTTCTGGACTTGTCCCAATGGAGGTGACAAGTGCATGTACAAGCACAGTCTGCCACCTGGGTATGTTTCCGCTTTTCTATCTTATGCTGAGTCCCTGGCAGCGCTGACCAGATTTACAGTTTCGTTCTGAAGACGAAGGAGCAGAAGGCGGCCGAGAAGGCTCTCATGGACAAGTCCCCGCTCAACACCTTGACCCTGGAAGACTGGCTGGAAAGCGAACGACACAAGCTCACCGGCAACCTGACTCCTGTCAACCCGGAGACATTCGCCAAGTGGAAGAAGGAGCGTCTGGACAAGAAGGCGGCCGAGGAGCAAGCCCAGAAGGCCAAGGAAACTACTGGACGTACGCTATTCGAGAGTGGCAACTGGCGGGCGGAGGATGAGAGCGAGAGCGAGGACGAGGATGATGGAGTGTGGAACCTTGAAGCCCTGCGGCGCGAGACGGAAAAGATCCGCGAGAGGAAGGAAGAGGAACGCCTGGCGATCCTGTCGGGCAACCCAGTGCCGGTCTCGAACGAGGAAACGATTGCACAGGAAGGTGAAGGCTGAGTTCTGTGCGATCCCCCCAAGTCCGCAAGAAAACTTGGGCGAATGGGTTGCGGACCTCCCATACTGGAAACGGTGTCCCGGGCCGTTGTCCGGGCCCGGGATGTTGATCGGGTTGATGGATGGTAGATACCATGCTGGGGATCAAGGATCTCCCATGATCCCCGGCGTGTGTTGATGTCCGCGACTGGGTTTGATGGCTCTTGCGGTTAACGTGAACGGTTGGTCGTGTCGCGTTGGGTGCATTGCTTCAGGCGCCCTTGGATGGGTGCGACTGAGATGGATCCCACCGACATGGACTGGGAGGGCGAGGAAGGCAACGGCGAGGCCACCAGATGGACTGATGGACTGAGAGAGATCGACGGGGTCTGGGGCGTGGAGGTGAGGACTGACTCATGATTTGCGATGCCAGATTTGTACGTAAAACGTTCTTGATTTGAATGAGCCAGCATTGCCTTGAGCACGGTTTGTTGAGTAAGCCTGATGCTGTATCCATGGCACGATGTCCCTACTTCCTAGACTAGAATCTCACAAGTATGATCCTTGGCTGTCATCCAGCCAGAAAGAAAGAAACCTTGCTGTGCCAATGGTTTCAATGCACATTCCAGTTGCCCTCGGGTGTCTCACCCATGAATGCCACCTGCATGAGGGCCGCCACTCTTCCGGTTTCCTCACCGATCTCCGTTGGATCTTGGGCTACTGCAGACTATCGACGATCGACATCCCAGCTCTCTCCACAACGGGAAGAATCCATTCCTCCTGCCGGACTATAAGGTTGTGGTCCATGGCAAATCCATTGCCCCTCTCTGTCCACGGTCTTAGTGCTCATCCCCCGCCGCCATGCCCGGCATCATCTCCTTCACCGCTGTCCTGCTCTCGGGACTCCTGGCTCAGTCCCATCTCGTCGCAGCTGTCGGCCGGGCCTGCGACTCGGAGTCCCGTCCCTACTCGACCTGGATGACCGACAGCGTCATCGCCCGTCGAGATGCCATCCTAGACTCAAGCACGGAAGATGACGTCTCCATCGTCTTCAAAATCGCCCTGTTCGAGTCGACTGTCATCCGACTGAAAGAATACTACGATGCCGACTCCTGCGGCCAGGAGGACTGGCACAGCTACCTTTTAGAGGGTGCAGAAAGCCTCCTCCCCAGAGTAGTGAATGTCACCGCTGATATCAACGCTCCTTTGGACGTATTCGCAACCGGTGATGCCCTGTACCACCAGTGAGTCCAATTCCTTCATCCCCTCTTCCTCTCTTAACCCATAACCAACCCAAACCCATCTAGATACGACCGCAACTCCAACGAAACCTACAAACAAGTCCTCGATACTCTTCACGACGCGCTCAACGACAGGACCCGAAACTCAGAAGGTCAGACAACCCCACCTACCCCTCAACTCTCATACTCATCTGCTCAGACGGCTTCTGGTACTACAATGCCTACCCCAACCTAAGCTTCCTCGATGGAAGCTTCCCCCTCAGCTCCTTCTCCAGCCTCTGGAAGACCTACTTCTCACCAACCAACACCTCCATCGCCGACGACCTCATGAACAACCTCGACCTCTTCAAAGACCACTGCCACGACGACAGCAGCGGCCTCCTCTTCCACGGCTACGACGCCAGCAAATCCGCCTGGTGGGCCGACCCCACCACCGGCGCAAGCCCCTACGTCTGGGACCGCGCCCTAGGATGGTGGCACATGGCCCTGGTGGATCTTCTCGAACGCTCCGACAGGAACAACATCCTGAACGAGACCCAACGCGACGACGTGTACACGAAATACTGGAACCTTGCTAACACCATCATCAACGACGCCGACAACTCCACAGGCTGCTGGTGGCAGGTGATGTTGCACGGCGGCGAGAAAGGGAACTACATCGAATCCAGCGGTTCATCCATGTTCGTGTACTCGTTGCTCAAGGGCGCCAGATTGGGGTATCTGTCTGGATCGACGCCCAATGGAGTGGGCTATACCGATGCCGCGGATAAATGCTACAACTACCTCGTGGATAACTTCATCAAAGAGGAATCGGATGGCACGTTAGGTATGGATCAGACGGTCTCTGTGTGTGGATTGACGAATCCGACATATGAGGTATGTTTTTCCTCCCCCCTACCTTATAGTACCACAAGTATGAACCCATCACTAACACCCTCCACTGCATGAAGTACTATACCTCCCAACCCATCGACTACAACAGCGTGTACGGCACCGCACCATTTATCCTCGCAAGCTGGGAACACGAGATGTTCACAACGGGTTACTATACCTAAACCTATATCCCACATATACCATCAATAATATATAAAAATTAGTAATACACAACACAGCGCCAACTCCACTACTTCCTCCTCTTTACCTTTCTGTCCCTATTCCTAATCCTCGTATCTCGTAACTCGTACCTCGTACACCATAATAAACCTCTCCCATCATAAGTGAGACAATATCCCAATCCATCCCGTAAGTTAAGACATATATGCAAGGGCGCCCGCCCCCCCTCCAACCCGCCCCCAGCGGCTTCCCTGATTACAAACCAATCCCACTCATCGCACTCTACAGTACTATTGAAGTTTGCTCCATCTGAGTTTACCTAGGAGAGACAGCCTACCTAGTTTATTCTTCCATGGAGTTTACGCAAGTGAATGACTAAGTTGGCACGGAGTACGGAGTTCGTAGATCACGTATATATATCTAGATCATGATTTGATTAAATCGATTCAATTAATGTGGTAAGTGGGTGAGTGTTATTTTATCTTTATTCGAGGAGTAGACTATAGTAACTATGGTTTAAAATTGGGGTGTCATGAACTGTAAGGCATGTGGTGGTATTCAATTAACGTTCACTAGATGCCTAACCATTGGGGAAAGTCTATTACATGTGTATAGAATGACGATTGCGAGAAACAGGGGGAGAATTAGGTGATTAATGGTCAATATTAAACCAACAAATGAATACTACTCATGTCTATTGGGATTTGGATCCGAGCAATGAATAGAAAGGGATTTCTTTTACGTTCTGGAATCGGATATGGTTCACATCATGCAGTCAAGAAATAACAAGAAGTTTGTTTCCATAATCTAGGAGAATAGAACCATGGTGCTCTACCGGTTCTGAGTCCCAGTACCTCGTTCAAATCGTAACTGGCATTCCGGTCGTAAAGCCTTACCACATCAGTTCTTGAGCATCTCACGAGGAGAGGACAACACGTCCTCGAACCATTTGTACGATGGTGCCAGGCTGTGAGGGTAGCCCATGTGAGGGAGGCCGTGGTAGAATCTGGAGTAGTTAGCAGGGTTCAGAGCTCAGTAAGAGGTGGTGGGTTACGAACCTTCCCTCCTTGGGGCTTCCGTGGTTGAATAGCAGGAGGCAGTCTTCGATAGGGGTCACACCGTCATCCCGACCCTGTATAGCATGGTTAGCTCTGTATGGGAGGGCTGAAGAGACATCCATACGTTAAGAAGCAAGAGTCTGGTGCTGGGCTGGTCCAGGATGCCCGTCTCGAGAAGGGAGAACTTCTTTTGACCGTTCTTCTTGAACTCTTCCGGATCAGAGTAGCCGTACTTCTTGGCCCAGGCGGGAGTAAGCCTGTCGATCTAAGGTTAGCATTTGCTAGTTGAGTGGCTACCTGGGACACTTACAAGAATGGGTACTCGTGGTCGTCGACTCTGCTCAACCACTCAGGGTCCATGAAGTAATGGCAGCCCGGCCCGTGAGCGATAAGACCTGCAAATCGCTCACGGTGGGTGTGCGCAGCTCGAATAGCATAGAAACCACCGGCACTCAGACCCCAGCCAGCCACACGAGACATGTCGAACTCAGGACGAGTCGCCATGTAGTCGAGCACGGTGGACCAAAGACGATCCGCCGATTCGGGGTCACTGGGGTCCGCCGGGGAGTCCGCGGTACCTGGGATCTCACAGACAACCGTAGCCCACCCACGGTCGATAATCTCGTGGGTACGCTGGCTGTTGTCGGGGCGGTAACCATCCAGCCCAGTCATCAACAGCACAACAGGAACGGGGTTCTCCGCCGTCGCATGTTCCGGGACACGGACAAACAAGGGGACGTGGGCTCCATCAGCGCCCGACTTGTGCTTGTGCGGAATGATCACTTCCTGAATCGTGGGCTTCCAGAAAGATGCCGACTTCAGGTAAACCTTCTTTTGGCGGTTGAAGGACTCCTTCTTGATGTCGTCTTTGGTCGGATCGACATACGGGAATCGCGAAATCCGGTAAACAACCGCGGCTCTCCGGAGGAGATCGGAGGCCATCTCAGCATTGTTGTTGTTCAAGGCAGCAGAAGCCTTGTTCTCCAGTGCTTCAGCAATTGGGAAGAATGCCTGCGTGTAGGCATCGGTGTAGGCATCGTTGATGTTTTCCTATGGTATAACACGTTACTCCGGGGTCTGACGGGCAAACTGTGGAGCAAGACGGCTTACCTCGATAAGCTTCTGGAAAATAGGCCTAAAGTCCTCGATAGCACCGTCATGGAATGGGTAAACCGATTTCTCACACTAAGGTCCATGTTAGACGAGGGCCCCCTGACGGCTGGCCAACCACCGAGCAAGGGGTGGTGGTATCGGCCAGGAGGGAAAACCTACCGCGAATTTCCACTTCGTCTCCCAGAGGGCTTTGATGGAGCCCTGATGAGGGTAAACGGTGTTGAATTTCTCGCCGAGGATCCAGGGTGCCATTGTTTCGCGTGGTCGAGTGGTAGTCAAGCTAATGGGAAGAGGATGGAATATGGTACAATTCCAGCGGGGAAGCAGCACCGATGAACTCCTTTAAATGGGAATCGCCCCATGTAAGGTACTCCAGGAAAGTCTCCTGGTAGAGCGCACATGAGGTCTCTTCTGGCGCTTGTGACATCAGAACCACGATTGAGTGTGCTTAGGGCTGGTCACGCAGGGGGGATCGCCAATCTCGGCCAGCTTGGGAAATAGGTGTTTTAACGTCTGTCTCGGACATTCGCTACAGCTTAACACTAAAGTGTGTGCTAACAGAGGACTTGCGGTTATTCTCGCCTTAGGTGGTCTTGGTGAAACTCCCTTGCCTGAACCGTTCCATGTTGAAGAGTTTCGGTTGTAGCTGCTGTCGACTTCCTGCTAGGCATCCACGTTTAAGCCCCGAAGGAAAGGCGCCGCGAGGCTGGGGCGTCGTGGGGTATGTGTCCTGTGCGAACAAGGCTCAATGATATGTCCCTTATTGGGTTGGGTGGGTGTGGTGAATTTTGAGCCTACCAAGGGTTTAAAGTTGCCATTCTTGACGGAAGTGCTTTATGTTGAGAACATCGTGGTAGCCACAAAGCAGGTTATGCTTTTAGTGAACAGGGCATGGCGAACAATGAAGTTTTTTTATTCACAGAATGCCTTGCATCCAACCGATTCCAAGGCGGAAGGCGCATTCCAGAGTCTGTGGCCCAATCTGGATGGCCAAGATGCCTGTGAATCCGAGTTTTTTTTTTAAGTAATTCCTCTTTTTCTTCGGCTTTGTCTAGTTGTTGTTGCAGTTATGTCGAGCCCGTGACTGTCTAACAATTGTGTCCACAAAAGTCTATCTTTCTGAGAAAGAATTGAGTTTCGCAACTATGACCAACGGGATCAGACAGGTACCTGGCGGCATCAATGAATGGTCTGCCATCTGTTGCACTGTACACAGTGTCTTGACCCCTTCATAGTTGAGGCTGGGGCTACCAGGCATCAGTCTGCTCAGCTCGACACATCCACACAGACGTGCCAATGCTTTGGGAATCCATTCACCGGGAATCCCGTACCTCCGAACCAGGCAGGAATCTGCATCCCAGAGGCCCTGACTCGCGGGCGGTGCACTTTGATCGACTCCCTACTTCGCCATCTGTATCCCTTGAAGCAAGGACCGTTGCGTGCTCGCATTCTATGTCTTTGATGGAATGATTTCTTCCGAACGGACGACGAAACGCACGACTCTGGTCGGGTCGGCTCATTTGTAGGCTTGCTTTCCGGTCATGCAAGATATGTTTGTTTGGACTCAGGCCGAGACGGCGAGACTGGCAAGGTATCCTTCCATATCGCCAAGGTCTCTTTGCCTGTTGCTCCTCGGCTGAACTAACTTTTGTCTCTCGTTTATCAATTCCAAGGGGCTTTCGTACATACTTATTCCAAACCTTTCTCCAGCATTTGCCCTGTCAGTCCTCGTCCGCTTCTCGTGAATGTTCTACTCAGAGCAGCGGAAATGATCCGAACTCTCTTGACGCTCGGCCTGTACGGGGTCGTGCAACAGGCATTGGGTAAGAACGTGTACCTGGATTGGAATATAACGTGGGTCATCGCTGCACCTGATGGCTATGCGCGGCCGGTGATCGGCATTAACGGACAATGGCCCTGTCCTCAAATCGATGTCGATGTTGGCGACAACCTCATTGTCGATGTTTACAATGGCCTCGGCAACCAATCGACGGGGATCCACTGGCATGGCCTCCATCAGAATTATAACGGGTACATGGATGGGGTTCCAGGTGTTACCCAATGCGAGCTTCAACCGCAGCAGCGAATGCGCTACACGGTTCCGGTAGGTTGACCTACTTGCTTGAAGGGTATTGGTCACTGAATTGTCTGACATGCATCCAGATGAATCAAACCGGGACATATTGGTACCATTCTCACGAGCCCGGCCAGTATCCCGATGGACTGCGCGGTCCTATCATTGTGCACGACACCGTTCCTGCGCCATTTCACTATGACGAGGAAATGACCATCACCTTATCTGATTGGTATCATGTGCAGATGCCTCTACTAGTTGAAGACTTTGTCGTTCCAGGGGATCATGCCCCCTATGGAGGGCAAGAGCCGCTTCCTGACTCGGTCCTGTTCAATGACATGCACAACACCAGAATCAAGGTCAAGCCGAGCACAACCTACCTGATCCATGTCGTCTGCATGGGAAATTGGGCGGGTCACGCACTTGTCATTGACGACCATGACATGACCATTGTCCGTGCGGATGGCATCGAGGTGGAACCGCATTTCCTTCCACCGCAGTATCTGCGAATGACTGTCGGGCAGCGTGTCGACCTTCTTCTCACGACTAAGAATGACACCAGCAAAAACTATGCCATTTGGGATGGTCTCGACATTGACGAGATGTTCGTTCAGGAGTCGCGAAGCATGCCGGAAGGATACAACCCCAACGGCACCGCTTGGCTCATGTACAACGAAGACATGCCCTTCCCTCCGGCACCGGAAATTCACATTAACAACGCAAGCTTGGATTTCCTTGACGATGTGACCTTGATTCCGAGAGACCATCTTCCGTTGATCGACCCTATTCAGCACCAGTTCATCCTGGATGTCTATTCGACCACGGTGGATGGAAAGCCTGCCTACAGCATCAACAACATGACCTATAGTGCTCCAGATGTACCGACGCTGTACACGGCCATGAATGCCGATTCCGAAGAATGCATGGAGCCCTCGCTATATGGCGATGTGAACCCCTTTGTTGTCAACTACGGCGACGTCGTGGAGATTGTTCTTAACAACCATCACGACAACCTCCACCCATGGCATCTGCACGGCCATGACTTCCAGGTTGTCCAGCGGACGTATCCGTATGGTGGCTATTTCAACGGATATGGCAACGTCTCTGCCACACCAATGCGCCGCGATACAATCATGGTCGAGCCCGAGGGGCATTTCGTCATTAGATTCCGTGCAATGAATCCTGATAAGTATCCCCTTCCTACAGACTGCATTTCTTCCGGCTGACGATGATCCGATTTCACGCGTCTGGATGTTCCATTGCCATGTTGAATGGCACGTGGAGGTCCGTCTTATGGCGATTATCATTGAAGCGCCGGACCAGCTTCAGAACATGACAGTACCAGACGATCATCTCGCGATTTGCGGGAACAGCCAGCCTAGTCACTGGGCTCCGTTGCCGGGTCCCCTATGATGGGTTGACCAACTCGGCATCAGGTATGGATGCCTCGATTCCATATTGATGTACTTACTGATCGGGTCCAGGGACACGAAGTCATGCAAAGTCTGAATAGTGCCGGCCTTGGAGCCACCGCACTTCCTGTCATCGTGAGCATCTGGAGAGGCTGGACGCCTAGAAGAAACACGCTGGAGACGGGAGGATTTGACCATGGGAGAACTTCACATGGTTGGATATGCCTAGGATATCCGTCACGAAATAATCAGTGAAAAGTAATGTTACGACCAATAGACGAAAAGTTGTACCATCTGTGTTTTCTGAATAGGTTGCACGGCATGTAGCGTGCGAGACGAGTCGTATGGAGGTGTTAGTAGTATCGCAACTCGGTCACAGCCTACAGCGAGGCTTTTTCCTTCACCAATCCATTCTCCCTCATCAGGTTGAACACATCCTCTGCTATCCCCCAGGACAGCTCAAACCCACGCCCTCCAGCCCCATACGCATGAACGATAACTCCCCGGCCATCGCTCAACTTCTCTGCTTCGATCCTCATGCCGCCCTCCCGGGCAGGTCGTCGACCAACAATATCCCGAATCACATCAAACTTCCCTTCACTCCCCTCCTCAAAGGGAAACCACTTCGCAGCATTGTCCAGTAATTTAGCCCGTGTCTCCAACGACGGGTTCGGATCCCAATTATGCGGTTCTTTCGTGCCCCCAACAATCGTGCCACCACCCAGCGGACGGGGAATACAAAACGACCACGAGCCATCACCATTCTGTCGAGTAATAGTCACCGAGCAGGGGTTTCTCACGAGGCACGTTTGTCCTACCCAAGTCAGTCAGTCAGCATTAATCAACCCGCAACAGTATACCCAAAAGGAAAATGACAAGGAAATAAACTCACCCCTAATAACAAAAACCCCCTCATCACCCCCATCCCCAACCCCGTACAATTAACCACCGTCCTCACATCCTCCGCAAGATAAAACCCCTCCCTCAAATCCACAACGCTATATTCCATCGTCTCCCCACCCCTCAAAACAAACTGTCTCAGCAACCAAGCACAGTAAACCGGCGGATTCACCGCAAATGTGCTATACTTGACTCCCCATTTCACTCCCTCGGGGAGTTCCTCCCCCTGGAGTTGTTGGAACCCATCTAGATACCCGTACGCCGTTTGGATGTTCTCGGCGTTGAGGTACTCTGCTGGTGGGGACTCGAGGTATTCGATCCCGGGGAGGGATTGCACCCCCGAGCCGGGTTCTTGGGCTGCGAGGCGCGTGAAGTAAGTGTAGGTTCGTTGGGCTTGGGTTCCCTCTTGAGTGAGTTGGGGGTTGGAGGTGGGGATGGGGCGGAAGTGGGCGCCTGCCCAGGCGGAGGCGTAGTTTAGGGATTCGGGGCCGTGGGAGAAGTCCCGTGCGACTAGGAGGATGGTTTGGGTTGCGGGGAGGTGGGATTGCAGGTGTAGGGCTGTGGTTAGGCCGAGGATGCCGGCTCTATGGTTTGTTTGAGGGGTGGTTAGTGGTGGGATTGGGAATGGGGGAGGGGATGTACCCGATTACGACGATGGTTTCTTTTTCGGTCATTGTGAGGGTTGTGAGTATGTTGGGTAGTGTCAGGATGGATGAATGGATGGATTGTTTTGTTGACATGGGATTGAGGGGGTTGGTTGATAAGCGGTTTGGTTTCCCCGCACGAGTGGTTGATAGTTGGGTGACGGGTTGAGTCATACTTTGCGCGGTTTCTTTGATAGTGATTTAATGACTGTGGGTTTCTGGTTTAGTAGCTACTAGGATGCAAAGAGGATTGCGTGTAGAATTACCGGGGCAAGGATTGATTGGCTCCTTGCTCGTGCTTTCGGGGATAGATACGAATATGGCTATTAGCACCGTGAGCATGCGATTGAACGTCGTATCATTAAGCTGCTCTGTCAGAGCCTAGCTGCAATCAGGAAAGCTTTCCAGAGCCTGCTATCTATCTGCTAACTAAGCCCTCCGTTAATCTGCTCTCCTTCTGTCTCGCTTGGTCCATCCACTGCTTGCATGGACCACGGCAGTCATTGGAGCAATCTCTTTATCGCACTGGACCAGCCGAGAATCGACATGCACGTAAGCCAATCTGTAGCTGACCTGGCCTGCCAGGTGGTGTCGTCAACTCATGGACATTGCCTGCATGCGGTAGATCCTGGCAAACCATCGTTTGTGGGTGGAAGACGAACCGAACCCGCTGATATGCGGTGATTCGGGTATCTTCGTGAAATGTCGTGGAATGGCTTGGTATCGAACCTGTCCTCCACTATCTTTTGAAATCGACCAGAACAGATCGGGGGCGAGATGTCGTGTAGTGGCTTCATACCAAAACAGTCCTCCGTATCCGTTTAAATCGACCAGAACATATCGGGGTATCTAATCCAAAGCATCGGGCAACTTCTCGATCGTGAACTTTCCTCTTGCGACCTTCATGAGCGGCACACCAGGAATCTTCCGCAGCCGGCGGCACAGGTCTTGATCGTTGGTCGCCACAATGTAGATTCTATGCTTCGTTACCTAGAACGCTGTTAGCGCGCGACGTCACATTATGGGAGCGAAAACCACTCACCCGATCCACGATACAGTCATCGGCATACGTGCCCTTGTGAGAGCACTTGAGCCGAGCCCAGCGAGGGTCTTTGGCAACCCGAAGTGCCAGGCGGTACTTGTCACCCAGCTTTTCCAATTCCGCAATCGTGCAGTCGGAGAAAGTCGGGATACACTTCGCATACAGCCTATACCTGTCTTAGCATATATCCAAGTCCCATTCAGCGTGTTCAACTCACAGATCCATCATCGACGTAAGCATGTCCTGCTTGGCTCGGATAGCGTGGGAAACAAAGTTGGTATCGACCAGCACATGGTAGGGAGGGCCGAGGGCAGTGTTTGCGGCGAAGAACATGTTCGAGGGAGCTTGGGTGATTTGGCGAGTCAGTTGGTCCTCCTTGGGAGTCTCTTTCTTGGTGGCCGCCTTCTTGAGTCGCTCATCGTGGGCTTTGATGGTGCGCTTCATCTATAGGATCAATGAGATCAGTTCCCGGCTCTCGTGCTTGTCATCGGAATGTGCATACCTGCGCAAACTTGCGAGTCTTCTTTTGCACACCCATTTTAAAACAGATGCCTCGGTTGCTTGCCGGTTGTTGTAGGGAAAATCTGCGGGATATGGGGTAGCTATCACGTTGATACGATAATGCTGAACCCAGAAGATTTTGGAGATGCGGAAAATCAGATCACGGGCCGATATTTCGCCGGATAGCAAAGCAGTCCCTCCATCATGTGACCTACCCGTGACCGCTGTTCCAGTCGCACGGCGTCCCCGTCCGTCTAACTTGAAATGGCAGTGTCTTTATCTGGAGCCTGGAACCAGTGCCAGGGTCTGGCTGGCCAGCCAGCACGTTCTGCACTCGTTGGCTTCAGTAGAAGTAATCTGCTTCCAGCGGGACGATGTTTCATCGGGCCTGAATGCCACAATGCCATTGTGAGTGTCCAGATGGTTATCATTGTAGCACACTGTGTGCACCATCACTATCTCAGTATGTTGCAACCCGTCTGGCTAGCATGGTTAGAATGCCTACGACGCTTTCTTATCACATCGCGGAAGTGGCCCAGTCCCATCACCGTCCGAGCTCCTCGACCACCCCCGCAATTGTCTTACTCCCGGGGCCTCCCACTAGTCCTAAAGGATGCCCGTCACAGTGCTGCTTGTTGGTCACATCACATTGCATACACTTTCCGCAGCATTTGTGGAAGGATATTTTGGTCCACATCATTCTGGTGGTTCCCGGTGGAGTAATGAGAGTGATTGCAATCAGCACATTCTCGATATGTCTTAGCAGTGTGGCTAAAATTGTGGTCTCACCATCACGGTGACGGTTCATGTCAGTCCTGTCACTGTCAGATAAAATCGCCGAAGATAGTACAACCACCCAGAGCTCCGACAGGCAGAGTGGTAGAAAGGTGCATTATTCGTTGATATATGGGGTTGCCTGCAACATGTCACTATCTTTAATTTGGCCATTGCTAGTGGTATCACTCTAATAGTACATAGCGAGCTACGATTCGGGATATAGGTATGATGGCGAGGTTCTATCGGTGACCGCCAAGCTTGTCCCTTTTTTTCTCCAAGCCAAGGTCGCTCGCTCTCTACTTGAGGTACGCCATAAATAAAGATTGTAAATGTACTCCGTACTGGGCACGGACGCAGTGTCTTGTGTGCGTCCTGGAGCTGCCGACACCATCCCATCCTTCCCCTCCCAGAAGGTACCTATCAGGTACCCAGATCACTTTCGTAGACAGCGCCCCGAGGGATGTGATTCGAAGTTTCCTGGCACATCACCCAAGATGAGCCACAATCCTGCTGACCGCACGAGTCTGCGGTTGAGGGGAACTCTGGGTCATTGCCAGTGAGAGAGCGCATTTACGCGCCGGGCAGGTCACTTGAGGGCGAGGGACCCGCGGGTGCGGGCGATGATTGGCGCAACCGAGTGATGAGGCCTGCAGCGTGAAGAAACGCCCTCTGCAGTTGGGGGGCCAATCAGGGACGGGGAGTTGGCGGGAAAGGTCCCTGGCAGCCGCCGCTGGCCATGCAGAACTCCAGCCCCGCCCTGGCAACGGACGCATGCAATCATTGCAATGGCCATGTCCTACTACTCTCTCTAGATAGTACCTACTAGTAGTCTTCGCACTGGTGCAACAATTGGTGCTCGTCGCTTCACCCTCATTTTAGTTTCAAACTTTTTCCTCGCCAGGCCCGGCGCCTCATGCCCCGGGTGGCCTATCCTATACTCCCGGGCTAGTCCGCCTACGGCGTAACACGGCGATAGTTGCACTCATCTCGCAATGCCCCCTGGTCAGGCGCGAGAAGATCAACTGGCCGACTGCTTTGCACGCCGCTTTCCATATCCCGCTGGTGCATGCTTGTTGGTGTGCCGCTGCTGGAGCCACCGACAGCTCCTCATGCCGCTCGACGGGTCCTATCTGCCCTCGTCCGCTAATTAAGTCTTCGAACGCCTTCCCATCCCATCTCGACGGCATCCTGGCTCATCGAAGCGCCGTCCACTCCCCTTGGCGTTAGCTCTCGTTGCTTGATGGCTGGAGATTCCGATCGACTGTCGCCGTTGCCTTCGGAGACGTCTCAAATTGCATAGACACGCTTGACTGGAGAGGCTGGCGCCATTGTGAGATTAATAAGAATCTAAAAAAGCCAGAGCACGCCTGTCAACCCACTCTCGAAAGCCTGACCTTCGTGTGAGTGCAATTGTCTTCCTTTTTCCCTCCTGCTCCCCCTCCCCGCCTTCACCCTGGACTTCTCTTTTATCTCCCCCCTCCACAATTCTTGCCAGCAACGTGGTAGCCTGCGTAGTGCGCTGTCTTCCCTGTCGTTTCACTGCAGATTTCTTTGTCTTTCACTTGCATCCTTGTGCGTCCGTCTTCTTGTTCGGTTCCAATCTAGCGCCATCATTATTATCTCGCCCGCCGTATCCTGCGATATTCTTGCCGCTTCCTCACCACCCAACCCCCCCGACTCTGCTGATAAGGACCGTTTCTCCAGACAGCTCAACTGTTGTCGACAAACCGTCTGACTGCTGTGGATTCAAGCTTTTGATCAGATGTCTTTGGTGATCGCTTCCAAGTGTGTCTTCTGTGCTTGGTAGGCACCTGGAGCAGTGACGTGTTGACCGTACTCGGCGGGACTGTACTTGGTTGGTGCTCGCATTGTCCTTGTCTCGTTGTACGTGCCAATGGGAAAGTTCTCTTGAGGATTGTTTGTCTTGGCCACACCGAGTCTCTTGACCGTTGTCAGACATCTAAGAAGTGATCTCTCGCCCGGATTGGCACTTGACAAACGCATCTCCCAAGGAGATCCCGAACAGCATAAGGACTAGGAAGGAAGATAGTCCCAACACTTTGCTCAGCGATCTTTCTGGTGCGGTCAAAAGGATGGTTGAAATACCATGGAACAGAAACCCGGTTTCAGATTCACGACCATCAAGAATGAAGCCCGTGGCGCCCCCTATACCACCTCCGCCACCTCCGCCGCAGGTCTCTAATGCTCGGCTCGAGCCGTGTGCGTCAACTGCATCATTGTTTCTCTATGCTCAGGGCTCGGTGGTTGTATGCCTTCATCATGATACCTTGGCTCTCGAACGACGCTTCGAAAATCACCAAGCAGATGTTGAATTCATCTACGTGGATAATGTGAGTGAGCGGGGAGCAGGACGACTGGTGGTCAGTTACGATGTCAGCCAAACTGCGATCGTGTGGGATCTTTTCACTGGCAGCGTGCTTGCCAGGTTTGCATCCTTTGAACAGCTCAAGGTTGCCGCTTGGATGCGGAACGGGAATGTGGTCTTTGGTAAGCCTGTTAGATCTCTCTGCACCTCAAACTCAGGCTGACGCCAATTACAGGCAATGAAAAAGGTGATGTGATCATTTTCGAACCCTCTACCTCCGAACATGTCTCCTGTCGCACGATTTTCGATCCCATCACGGCTCTAGCTCCTGCCACGGATTGTCGGACATATGCTATTGGGTACGTATACCTGGGGTTGGGTAGAATAACCCCGAGAGGTCTAATCGTTTGGCTTAGATACCAGAATGGCTCCATTATGCTCGCCACGCTTCACCCAACATTCAGTATCTTGCATACGATGACCACCTCGCGAGGACCATCAGCGATCATGTCGTTAGCATGGCATGCATCATCATCTAAGCAAAAGTCCGATATGTTGGCCACGCTATCAGCAAATGGCGACTTGAGAGTCTGGAGTGTGGCGAAGCCTCCGGGGAAAGAGACGCCACGGGTGATAAGAGTCCTCAAGCGGTCTGATGGCTCTCCCGCATCGGAACCGAAGTGGATGGCATGGTCCAAAAACGGCCGAATCGTGCAATTTCTTGAAGGGTAAGCAGGTCATCATGATTACTCCTTGTGCTCGAGAAGCTAAACGTCTTCGATAGGGAAACGTGGGCTTGGGACGTCAGGACAAAACACGTCACGTACGAGCCAATTCCCACGATTGACAATCCTCGTGGCTTCGCCAACTATGGGCCAACTGCCACGCTCTTCACCCTTGGACCTCAGTACACCGTCCAACAATATGATGTAGATAGCCCTGCCATGGTTGCAAATGTCCAGCACGTCCCGGCCGGGTCTTTGCCAGCACCCATGGAACAGCCGAAATTACGCACCTTGCAGGATCCCCCCACCATGAGGGAATCAGGAGCCATGTCTAACCCCCGAAGAACGCCATTTGACATGAATGGAATTGAAACCGTCCGGCAACAGCGGGCCGATGTTGGTAGCCCTATTCCCAGGAGCCACGCCAATTCGGTTACAAATTCTGTCAGCTCCAAGGCGTCCTCGAATAATTATAGAATGCCATTCTCGCCACCCAGCAGGTCCGGTCAGACAACCACTTCTTTCTCATTGACGTCGGCATCCGGGAGAGAAACTCCACAGGCATCTGGTGCTTCCTATGCATACGCCTCGTCTGTTTCGATGTCGTCCACCAAAAGTTCCCGCGCCGGTTCACGGCTGAGAAATGAAGTGCAGCTTAGTCCAGCCGACAAGCCCGCTGACCTATTCCCGTTTACACGTGCCCGGTTGAATGACGTGCCTTATGGACACCATCAACCCCTTGATGAGTCTTGTCTTACCCCAGACGATCTACGTCGACAGATGTTGAGTGTTGTCTTTGGCCACGACGGGGATATTGAAGGATTGATTAGGGATGAACGTATGTTGCATGCCGCTCTTATTACGCATCTTAAGGTTCTTGCTGACCATTTCATCAGTCAGCAATCACCCCCCAGCCAGCCAAAGTGGTATCCTGCTTGCTCAATGGATCGGTGAATCTGATACAGACAACATGACATCTTTGATCAGCTCCGGAGCAGCCTCGACCACTGATTGGATGCTCCTGGCATTCAGTCAGATGTCCGGAGAATCACAGTCTAACAAGATTGGGCAGGCTTTGGTCCAGAAGTTGCTCGAAATTGGAGATTTACACACCGCAGCCACCATACTTCTCGGGTTAGGAGACAGAAACGACGCCATTGAAGTCTATGTTTCTCAGAACTACTATATGGAGGCCATTCTGATGACCTGTCTTGTGATGCCTACAGACTGGCAGCGGCAATCATATCTCGTGCGTCGGTGGGGAGAGCATGTGGTATCTCACTCTCAGCAACAGCTGGCAATTCGTTGTTTCATGTGTACGGGCGTCGAGCCCTCTGAGCCATGGACGTCTCCGGCCGCCCAGCAGGCCACTTCTTTCTCGGAAGTGATGACGAAGCGATCGCCAATGACATCCCCAGAGCCTCCATACCCTAACCCGGCGAGCCTTATGGTACCAGGTTCACAGCCTAAACCGGCTGCTAATGGCAGACCGCTGGCGAAGACACCAGCGCTCAAGCTCATTACTTCATTTGATTCTCAACCGAACAATCGGTTTAGATTTCCCGGCTTGAAATCCGATGACAGAACGCCCACAAATGCCCCTGGGGTTACGCCCATTGCAGAATCCGCCGTGATCGAATCTGCTCTGTCTCCAGGTGGATTTGGATCATACAAGCTGAATAACATCCAGAGCATCAACAATGCGATGAATACGCGGACGACTACCCCCGCCTTTAACCGGAAGCGTCTTCCATCGATCGGGGAGACACCAATTGACGTACACCCTCCTACATTCCCGAGTCAATCAGTACATCCTCCTACGTTTGCAAGCAATCCAGTCATGGACTACGGGTCAACGTCGGAAAATGACGAAGGTCAGCCGCCCCCCGAGCAAGACGGGAATGAAGCGGATGACGAGCAGCTTGGTCTGCTGTCGTCGGCACGCTATGAGCCGGACGAGTACAAACCAAGCCCCCAGACTGCGGTTCAGGCGACAGCGGACAAGTTTGCAACCATCAAGGGTCTTCCCTCTCCAGCCGCTGGGGTCTTTGAGGCACTCATGGAACGTTCAGACAGCCGGAATGGAACTCGAGATCGGAAGCCAGACGGCTTGCAACTGAATCTTGATCACGGCAACTCCTCCCAGACCGACCTGCAAGTCCAGTCCGATATGGCGGCCAGCTTCCGAAGCCCAGCATCAACGTTGAATAGCTTTAGCTCTGCAAGAAGCCCCAGCGTCAGTGGTCGCAGTATCGATCCCTATATTAGTAGCCTAGGGGAGGCGAACTACCATGCAAAGAAGTACCAGGCGCCTCGTGCCAACGGCCGAGGAAGGAGGAATACAGACGACTCGGTCAGTCAGACCTCGGCTCGGCGGTACCACTCTAGGAATGCATCACAAGAGACGCGTGGGCGACACGAAAGGAGGTATATCCCGCCTGCCAAGCGCTCGCCCTCTTCTCCTGTTCCTATGTCTCCGGAGGAGCTGGCTCAGATTAACGCCAATGCCGCCAAAAAACCCACCTCTCGGACACGGAGCGCTAGCAGGGTTCGCAAACCACGCTCTCGGAACTCCTCTGAGCGTCGTCAAAACCGTTCTGCCAGCCGAAACACGGCAACTCACCTGGGTACAGATAAGAATGGTGCTATTACCCGAGGGCGCAGCATGGACAGACAAGGGTCAAGTACCCGGTCCCCTTCATCCCCATTGCCTGGCTCCAATGCCGATGATGCGCTGAGGCTTGTCGCGAGTGATAGAGAACGGCTGCGCATCCGCCAGCGGAGTGGCAGTCGTCGTCCGGAGAAGGGATCCGGAGCCAAAGCTGAGGTATACTCGGAATCGAAGTGGACCAGAGCGCGCTCTCGCAGCCGTCAAGACGCTGAACCAAGAGCAAGCGCGGAAGATGCAACGGATGTCATCATCTCAAGCAATGTGCATGATGGCATCTACCTTACGGGTTATCCAAGTGCCAGGAACATGCCGGCAGAGACACCGCGTGAAGTGCCTGCTGCTGGCGTTCCACAGCTTAGCCTTGCGGAAAAGAAGAGGAAGGAGCTTGCTGCAGCCGAGCTTGAGGCACGACGCCTTTCGCTTGCACGGAATCCATCTGCGCCTAATATCCCATTCCCAGGAGAGCTGCAGCCCAGTCGCACCCCCTTGGAGAGTCCGCCATTTTCGGTTCATAGTTTTGCGCCACGTACTCCTGGTCGGAACCGGGCTGCGACAAACACCACCAAGGCCTCGCCAGAATACCCAAGCAGCTCGGACTCGAACTCGTCAAGGTCTGGTGTGCCATTGGGACTGCCTGCAACTCCGAAGGCCATGCGGCATCCGAAATACAACGGATACGAAGAAACTGCGCCCGTTCCTCCCGTGCCCGACAGCACCCTACTCAGTGATGCCAAGTATCAAGGTGATGCGGAGCGGATCGGTCGTTCCATGTCTGTTCCAGTTCCTGAGAGCCATCAGCCTGGTGCAGTGCCCACCGATCTCCCAATGCATCCGCGATTCAACCCTCACCTGCCGAGAAGTCGGTCCACCAGTCGAACGCGGAATAGGGCCCATCGGGACAGTGGTGGATATAGCTATGGGGGCTCCCCTGTGACCGTCAGCATCGAGGAGACCATTGAAAATGCAATGGGAGGACAACAGGCTGACCCTCCCATCCTGCCGGAGCTCCAGCATCTGAACCCACCGCCACCACCCCCTCCGCCAACCGCTCCTTTGGCCTCTCCACGTGAATCTTCGGGAACAATTGATATTGCCATTGATAACGAGGATTTTGGACGGTTACTTCCCCGCGCGATGACGGCAGCGCCGGCCTTTAACATGGAAGGCCACCCGGGTTTGGAACACCGCCGTATGTCGCTGGAGCACCGACGGGGGCGCAGCGTCAATGAGAGCTTGAGCAGCAAAATCCGCAATCTGGCTCGGATGGGTAGCACCAAGAGCACCGACTCGTGGGTTGCTTCTGATATAACACTGCCTTATGAGACTGTGATAGTCGACGGGCGCATCTAGCATGTTGCAAGTCAGACTTATGATGATGAAGATTGCTGTATCGAACGCAGCCCCTCCAGGGAGCCCTTCCGAGTCGCAAATCGGACTCATGATTGACGACATTTGATTCTTTCACTCCTTCACTCTATTTACTCACTGATTGTTTTCTTTCTTGTTCTTTCCTTCCGTTAGCAAGGCATCCTGGTAATGTTGATTGTTGGACTGTATACCCTGGCAACACTTGGCGATAATGATGGACTTTACCCAGTTACCAGAGGATCACCATAATGGCTTTCTTTCTATTCGTCCTCGTATCTAAACAAGGCCCTCGGGGGTAAGAAAAGTCGCTCTTGAAGTTACGAAGCGGTTGTCATATTGTGCGAATGCAATAATAATTGATCAATACTGTAGTAGCACGTGCCTTCCTCTTTGCCACCTGCCTCTCTCTATCCGAGTGTCATAAAGCACACACCGCCTCATCACCAGGTTTCCTTAAACCCACCCCCCTTGGAGCCGTATCTGGCTTTGCTTAGTGCTATCTGTTTGGATTCTGCATGGGGCATCGTTCGTGCTCAAGCCGCACCAGGCTTCGATTGGATCGCCGTGGATCTCTATCATGCAATACCACTATAGTAGATCTACCGCGGTGCCTGGTACATCCAAGCTTGTTGAAGAACTTAAGAAATTACATTTATGACTTCACCGACTGTTGGTCATACGCTCAGAGGGGAGTCTGCTAGCATTTACAAACCCATCTATCGAACAAGGGATATCTATCATACAAGGACACATCCAGATCAGTTCCATTTCCCCCACCAGGCACCATTCTTCTGCTGCGTGCCCTGGAGAACATCCGTCGACATCTTCCGCTCGTTGTCCAGCATCTTATCAAACTCGGCCTGCGCCTGCTCGCGCTCACTGCTTCTCCCATGGTCCCTATCTGGGACAGGATCCGACTGCACCGGCTTAGATACCGGCCTCTGCTGCGAGGCACCCCCATTATTCTGCCTCCGGATCCGGTCCCAAGCACTCTCCCCAGGGATCGAATCCCGATACGCTGGCGCCACAGGACTAGCATCATCCTCATCCTCCCAGAAAACACCCCCCTTGTCCTCACTAGGTTCAGGAACAGCCGGGGCACGAACCCGAGCAGCAGGAGGAAGAGTCCCAGCTCCATCCGGGCCAAACCATCTCGGTCTTGATCTCTGTTCCTCCACCTTCTTCATCTTCTCCTCCTCCTCTCGGCTCCCCCAAGTCGTCGTACTCGCCCCAAACTTCGTTGCCTCCTCATCCGACCCGGACCCCCCATACACAATATCCCTCTGTTGCACTTGCTCCTGCTCCTGCACTGGTATCTGCCCCTTCGGATAATTGCTCCGGTTCTCCCAAATCGCCGGCACGATCCCCGGCGCCACGCCCCTCACATCCGCCGTCTTGACGGCATTCTTATAATCCTCGAAAAACGTCTTCATCCTATCATCAGCCAAAGCCTTCATCAAACTCCTCATATTAATCCAGTGATTCCACATGAACTGGCCTAGCATCATCCACCACAACACACGGACTCCCCCAATGAACATCGCCCTCCTATACGCAACCGGATCCGCCGCTTTAAACCGATCCATGGCCAGATTGAATGCCTCCCGTGTAGGATTCTCCTCAAACCCTTTGAAGAGGTCCAGGTAGGTCGGGTGTTTCTTGACGATTTGAATATTCCGTACCACGCCGATGAGCATCCCAATCGGGACACCGAACACCTGGTGGTAGAGATGTCGGGTGCTTCGTTCAACTATGCAGTCGGTTTCGGGCTGTGTGAGGGGTCGTTGGACCATGGACATTTGTTTTTGGATGGTGAGGCGGGCGCGTTCGTGCGCGACTCGTGTCCAGGTGCGTTGGCTGCCCCAGCGGAGGTGGAGGGTTAGGAAGTCGGGCTTGTGGAATAGGGCGGGGTTTATGGCGCCAGGGTGGAAGGTGGTGAAGATGGGGGAGGGGTCATCGGGTGGTGAGTCGGTGGCATCGTTGGATGATGCCATTGTGGCGGTTGTGTTGTGGTTGTGGTTGTGGTAGTGTGGTGTTGGTGGAGTGAAGCTTTGATGGATGTAGATGAGTGGATGGAACGGGGATTTATGCAAATTAGTCATCGGGTACGGAGTAGTGTTGTGCATTAACTACTCCATATTTATTCCAAGTATAGCCATGACCATATCCTGAACCATTCTCTATTGAGTACTCTGAAATACGCAGAACAGCAATTGCATTCATTCATTCACAAATGACCTATCATATGCCAATCATCCCTCAATCCCCCTTCCCCGTTATACCTCCAGCTATCAATCCCCAGCCCACCACAGACCCCCATCTCCCTACCCCATCTACTTACTTACCAAGAAGACAACCTACCACCTCTCAACATACGGTCTCAAATCCAACTCGAACCCAAACGTAGTCCGCGGCTGCGTATGCAAATGCCAATACGCCTCGGCAATCTATTACCACCATTAGCACACCCCTATCACAACTACTCCCCTTCCCTTTCCCCCCCACTCCTCCCAAGAAAAAGAAAAAAAGATACTCACAGCCCCCGGATCCAACTTCGCATCCTCCTTCTCAAACACCCACCCCTTCGTCCTCGGAATATCAATCACCCCATCAATAATCACATGCGCGACATGAATCCCCTTGGGCCCGAACTCCCTGGCCAGTGATTGCGCCAACGCGCGCAACGCGAACTTCCCGCCGCGAACGAGGCGAAATTCGCCGACCCTTTCAGACTAGCCGTCGCGCCGGTAAAAATCAACGTAGGTGGGTATTTCGTTGCGGGTGCAGTTGCGTTCGTGTCGCTAGGGAAGAGAGGGAGGACTGCTTGGGCGAAGTTGAAGCCTCCTTTCCTATATCCATCAAGCATTCATACCGTAGTTAGAATAATCCTTCATCCTTTCAATAACACACAAATGTACTATCAGGGGGAAAAAAAAAAGGAAAAGAGAAGAGAATGATACCCCTGCCCCTCAAACCCCCCGACATACTCCTCCTCCGTTAACTCCAAAAACGGTTTTCTGATGAACCCGCCTCCCGAATTAAACACCGCTGCTGCGAGAGGCGCGTTCCCGAATTGGGATTTGATTTGCTCGAAGGTGGACCTCACGCCCTTGGAGTCGGATAGATCGGTGCTGATTCCTGTGGCTTGGCCGCCGGTGGAGTTGATTTCGTCGACTACGCTTTGGTAGTTTTGGGGGTTGCGGGCGAGGAGGATTACTGGGTAGGATTTTGCGAAGAGGCGGGCGATGGAGGAGCCCTGTTTATTGTTTAGTATTTGTTTTTGGTAGGGGGGGAGGGATGGATGTACAGTTCCGGGGCCGACGCCGGCGATGATGGCGAAGGGTTTGGTGGCCATTTTGGTTGTGTAGTGTTGATTTGATGTTGCAGAAGGTAAATTGGGTTATAAGGAGGATAAAGATAGCGTATGAAAGAAGGGAATACTTATAGTTCAGATAATCTCATGTCGTCATTTGGGTCGGGCTTCTTGTCATGCCGAGATTAGAAATCAGCGGGGGAAATGGGTCTTCTTAGCTTTAATGGGGGGTCAATTAGTCAGGACTGTTTTGAGATTATTATAGTGACTATATAGGTGTTCTAGGGGGCCATACTAGGGATATCCTCTGGTATCTATAGTGTATCATGTTTTTTAACTCAGTCACATGGGGTGGTGGATTGTCCGTCTGTCTGTGTCTGCCCCAGGCATCCATGGTCTAGCTTATCGATAAGCAGCTGATAAGATTTCTCAACCAGCTTTTTTTCTCTCCGCATCTCCATCTCCATCTCCATCTCTTCCTCATTCCTATCCCTCTATTTAATATACTACTCCGTCCACACCACCCTACCCAACGCACCAGCGGACACATCAACAATGTCCGAACTCCCCCTCTCCGACCTCTGCTCGATCTGGTCCGTCCCCATCCCCAACCCATCCTGCACCACACCACCCCAACCAACTAACTAACAAGAACAGCCACATCCAACCCCCCAAATACCGCTGTCCACGATGCAACACCCGAACATGCTCTCTCCCCTGCACACGTCGCCACAAACTCTGGTCCCAATGTTCCGGCATCCGCGACCCAGCGGCCTACCTCCGACGGAACGAACTTGCCACGGAAGCTGCCTTCGATCGAGACTTTAACTTCATTACCGGGATTGAGCGCTCGATTGAGCGGGCGGGACGCGACGCAGAGAATAGAGGGATTAATGTGGGCGAGAAGGCTGGGTATGTAGGGGATTTGGCGGTTGTGGGGTTGGATGGGGAGGTGCGGAGTGAGGCTCCTGGGAATGGGGGGAATGGGAATGGGAAGAGGAAGAGGGGGCAGGGTGGTGGTGGTGGTGGTGTGACAAAGGGGGAAATGGGGTTCATGAGACGGGTGGAGAGCGCGGGGGTCAAGGTTGTTAGAGCGCCAAAGGGGATGAGTCGGAATAGGAGTAATGGGTCGAGGTGGTTGGCTAAGTATGTTCCTTGCTTTTGTTCTTTGGTTGGGAGGGCATTGGCTGACGTGTGCAGGAACCAGTGTTTGATTTGGACGGTCGAGTGGATCATGGGCGATGGGGAGAAGAAGATGAGGAATTGTACCGAGACGTCGACTATTGCGGATTCTCATGATCGAGTGCTTCCTCGGCCAAAGGAGGATAATGCAGAGCAGACGCAGACGGGAGAGAAGCCAGAGCAGGAACTTGAGCCCTCTCCGGATGCAGCACAGGATCCAGCATCGACTACGGATAATACACCCCAGCCGACAAACGCGCCAGACATTCCAGACACTCAGCCAGAGACTACAGATACACTACAACCCACTCCGCACCGCGACGTCTATTTCTACCTCCATCGTCCGCGGACCACTACAAAGCAACCCGTTCTGATCCCCCTGTCCCCGAAAATGTCCATCACAGCCGCCCTACGTGGTCACACCGTCTTGGAGTTCCCTACAATCTACGCCCTGCCAGACTCGCCGGATACTCTACAGGCACAGGAAGACCCCAAGTATCTGCTCGAGGAAGACTACCTCCGCACGCACCAGTCTCCAGACGACACCAGCGAAGATGCCGCCGAAGAGGACACCCAATTACCCCCCGGTGCCATCGACCTAGGCGGCGTCGACGAAAAAAAGGTGCTGGAAGTGCTCCAGAAGGATCTGTTCGAACCTTCGGCCGCGGCATAGACAATCTATATGACTGCGGCAGCATGCAGTCATGACGGGATACTTGTACATTTACCTTTTGCTCATAATTCTAACCACAGAGCCGATGGAACGCTCATTACTTCCGCTTCTCTAGTTGTCACCGGATGACTCGACAGTCTGTAGGCAGCGAGGTCACGAACCGATGCGCATACGTAGCTACTCGGGGATCCGACCCGTTCGACTGGATCGAGCTCTGCTTGGTCAACCTCACGGTCAATTGTGCCCAATTCAATCCAAATGTATATACGCTAAACCCAAACAAATAACTCCATGGGGTATCACATGAACCTTATGCCAGAAACATCAGGACGCCATCCGATGCTTGTCGAATTGTCCCGGGTATCACGTCCGTAGATGGCTTGGAAGCCTAGATCAATGGCCATTGGCCTGTATATAAAAAATGTTGCTCACACGTGTCGGTGGCTTGAAAAGCCTATATCAAGCGGCTTCGGCTTGTATAACCGCTTGCGAACAGCGAACAGTGTCGCCTGAGCCCTCTGATACTAAGTAGACCGGTCCAGCGGCTCCGCAGCCTCGATTGATCGATGGCGCGACTAAGCCTGGCAGGGAATGACCTCGCAGCTAGTACCTAACCTCTGCGGTGCAGACGTTGGGCAGTCTCAGTGCGACATGGGAGAGATACACAACTGCAGTGTGTAGTTCTGATGGAAGAATGCCAACAGCCGATCAAGTCAGTGGGCTCGTAGCATCAGACGCGGTGTCTGGAAGCTCGTGGTCTTCCATCTTCTCGGCGTTACTCGAGGAAATAGGCACGATCTCAGTGGCGATCGTGTTCGGCAAGGTTGGCTCATCACCCTCAATGGCCTTGCCGTTGCGAGAGCTGGCTTTGGACTCCGTGGGCGACAGATTCGTCCGCTCTGAGCGATTGGACTTGAGCCGGATGCGGCCTCGCTCCAATGCCCGAAGCAATGTCCCGACTTCATCGGAAACAATCCCACGGAGCTTGCTCATAGTGTCATCCGACATGTCGGAGTGGGCATTCCAGCCAAGCTTGTCCGATTCTTCAGAAGTCAAAGACTTGGACTCCAGAGAGGGTCCAGTGACGAGTCTCTTCAACGTAGTCGGAGACATGGTTGGTGGGCGTGCCATTTTGACCGGCTTTCCCTTGGTGCTAGAGGTCGCGGAAACGACCTCTTCCTGCTGGCGCTTGGGTGGACGAGGTATGGCAGCATTCGGCGCTTCGCCCACTTCATTTCGAATCTTATAATATACCAGCCCCAGGGTTGCAGCCAAGGCCTGGTGTGCGGCTTCGGGATACAAGCGAACGGCTTCCGCTCGGCTCAGATTGGATGGATAGTCACTGGAATCGCTCGAGTCGCTATCGCTGGCAAACAGCGACTGCTCCTGATGCATACGGCCCCAGTACTCATATCCTCCAAGCTGATAGAATTCGGCCAGTTGCACCAACCGGTTAACTGATATTTGTTAGACGCTTCTTCATCCGGTGCACAGTATGCTGCACTTACTCCGACTTCGTTTTTTTAAACACCAGAACCGCCACACAGTGCGAGGGAAGTATTCGGGCCATTGTAACGATCCGGCATCTTCGACAACCGGAACAGGCGTGATCGGGGCATGTGTCGTATGGGCCAACGAGTTGAAACGGACCCGCTCGGAGTGCTTCATCCGGGCCTCAATGAGGGAGAACCGATTGAACACCGAAGTCAGATGTCGCGACGTTTCATGTTGTAGAGTGATCAGATCCGTGCGAAGTTGACTGATGGTCGCGTGGAGTTTGCTGATCTCCACGCGACATCCGCATACGTCGGTCTGCAGGTGCTCAATATCGGACTGAATCTGATCGACATTCTTGGACAAGCGGTCGACGTCGCTACGAAGGAAAACGGTCTCGTTGCCGTTCTGGCCGATGCTGGACTTGAGCTGGGAAATCCCGGACTTCAGCTGGTCGAAATCCGTCTTCAATGCCACCACGTTCAGGTCGATCCGGTTGGAGACGGAGCGGTTGGCTTCGAATTCGCGGCGGATGTGTTCGTCTTCGCGGTTGCGTCGGTCAACGTAGCCATCCTTTGTCAGCACGCTGGAGCGCAGCTCGAGCAAGCGGGAATCCAAGAGGGTCAGGCGGTCGTGAATGTGCGATAGGGTTGGGTCTGTGAGGGCCGGAGGAGTGCTTTCGTGGATGAGAGATAGCCTAGGGCTGGAGACGGGTATGGACATGCTCGACGTGCGAGAGAGACTGCGTTCGAGGGTGGTGGTCATGACGGGCGAAAGGGGGAGACGCGGTCGTTCGTTAAATAGGCGTGGTTGAGGAAATACAAACACTCATCGACGGGTTCAGATTGATATGACATACATTTTGTCGACGGGTTTGGGACGGTTCGAGGATGGTTGTGGGGGGGGTTGCGATGAGTTAGGTTGGGTGGTGGTGGATGGGAAAGACGATGGCTGGGCGTTGCAAGAGACAGACAGACGAGCGACGGGTGAGATTTGGATTCCAGGCAAAAAGCGGCCCCTCGCGGCCTGCGTGGCACCCAACCCGGAAGGCGCCTGACTACCGGCCGCCCACTTCGGTCCCACCAGCAGAACCCTGGCAGCATGATTCATTTGGTTGGATTATAATATCATGATATTCCGGCATCAGATCAGTTGTCTCCAGTTTCATTCATCCTGAATTTGTATAGTGTATATTTGCCCATTGGGGATGTTTTGGAGAGAGCCGGAGGTGACAATACACGATACGATCGGTGACAAAACCGTCTCACAGCAACTCGGCGGCTTGGCAGTCACACTGCATTCAGCTGACGCAAGGCAGCCAATCAATCTTGTTATGCGCTATCTCGCCACCCGTGTTGGAGAGGGGCCTCGCTCGTTGATTGGAGGCCACAAATAACCTCTGGCAAGGCCTTAGCGTCATCATGGGCAGGCTGGTTCTATATACCGTCTCGGTAAGATTGGATACACAACGAGAACAGAACAAAAGGCCTCATTCTCCACGGAGATGGATGCGCCTCGTTTGACATGGATCAAGTGCATTGCTGACTCGAGTAATCAGTGCCTCAATATCCAAGAAACACAGTATGCTCGGGACAACGGTGCAACTGGCATCCACATACTTTACTTACTCCGTAGTCGGCACGCCCTCCACATGCGAAGATGCTTCCTTTCAACTGGGCCCCTCGCTTGAGTGAAGCATCTGAGACGTCCAACGAATAGATGCTGCTGTGGGCTTCTGTTTGGAAGGAGTACCTGCTATTGGTGTCTTGGGCTACAGCAGTACAGCGTGGCACGGCCAGCTGTCAGAGGATGAGTGATGATTGCTCATTAGAGGGGCTATCTAGATGGCTCTCTCACCTTAGAACGAATGGCCGATCGTGGCATGGCTCTGTGATTTGCCTGAAAGCACATTCTGATCTTCGAATCGTTTCTGACATGTTTTGATCAGTTGCTGTCCTCTGTATCTACATGGTAGTAGTTCTTGCACTGCAATCTCATGCCCGCTTGTTCAAATCGTCAGAACGAAAAGCTGTTCACGAAGCCACAGGAGTAGCAGGGCTGATATTTTTACATATCGATCGCTGGGTACAACGGATACTATCCGTTGCATTATGTTTCGATGTGAGTTCCTTGGCAACCTGGACAGAATTTGTAGGTCAAAAATCAATCGGAATCTGTGTCTTCTTGTGATGAATCAAGGCAAGTAGCCAACTATGAAGACAATAAAATGTGTTGACGAACCTAGTAGATCCAAGTACTGGATTCCGAAGCAGAGATTAGCCAGATATCATGACTCTGTCCAGCGCAGCTATACCGAACTATATCATTGACCAACAAACACAAACAGCACCAGTTTCGCAACCATATCATAGACTCACACTTATTATCACTACCGTTACCCTCAAGCTTCCACCGACCTTTCCATGACCAAAATGATACACGAAAACGCTGGGGTGTCCAAAAGTGATTCTGGGGGACATCCATCGCCATACAAAGTGGGCCAGTTTGGATATTGTTCCAACAGCTAAGTTTCCTCTGTATCTAATACTACCAATCACTAACAGCTGACTGAATAACTCAGCAACCACCCCCAGTCTATAAATGAATCCAGCAAGCTCCTTTGCATGGAAGTGACCGCCATGACGCACCTTCCATGTCAACCGATCCCATCCACCCTCCATCACACACTCAATTGACCTCACAGCGCCCTCCAGACTCCCTCTTCACCCCTATTATTCATACCAAACCATCCATCCATATAATCAAGATGAAGCTCGTCTTTCACTTCCTCCTGCCTAGTCTCTCCCTCCTAGCCACCACCACAACCGCTCTATCCATACCACAACCACCCACAACCCAACCCACCAACAACAAATCCACCAACAACCCTCATTCTCTCTGTGACTGCTACCTCACCACCGGACCAGATCCAGGCTACTTCACACACTACAAATTCTGGGATTTCCGTAACGTTACCCTCCCACAAGGAATCGAGACCACGCAAACAAACCCCGCCAATCCCCACGACTCCTCCAACCTTCAAACCTACCCTCTTTCCAAATCCCCCTTCAACCGGGACTGGCATGCCCAGACTTGGAAGCGAGGCGCCACTCCCATCAGCCCCGTGCCCATGGTGAACACAGACCGCAACGTCTTCCTCCTCAAAGACCCATCCAGCTCATCAAGCAACCCGCGGTCGTCATCCCTTGTGCTCCGCACAACCCGTTTCGCAGATCATGCCTCCACCGCCGAAGTGGAAGGCTTGTTCGGTTACATCTATCACTGTTCGCTTCGGCTGCGACTGCGGATGATGTCGAGGGATGCCATTGTGCGGCAGGCAGCGGTTCCCAATACTGATATAGCCACTACTGCCGCGGAAGCTCGAAATTCAGTGCCCCGAGGAAGCTGTGCCGGTATCTTCACCTATCGTTCCGCGGTCTGCGAGTCGGATATTGAGATCCTGACGTCCGAGGATCCCCATACCGTTCATTATGCCAATCAGCCGGATTACGATCCTATCTCAGATACGCTCATTCCGGGAGCAAGTTCGATTGTTAATTTGTCGACGCCGTGGACGTCGTGGGCCACGCATCGCTTGGATTGGTTGCCTAATCTGTCGGCATGGTATGCCGATGGGCTGTTGCAGAGCAATAGTACTTACTCCATTCCGAACCGTCCGAGTATCGTTGCGATGAACCTCTGGAGTAATGGAGGTAATTGGTCTGGTGATATGAGAATCGGGGACAGTGTGTACATGGGCATTGAGTGGATCGAGCTGGTGTACAATGTCACCAAAGCCGATCAGGATCTTCCGATCAAGGACCACCCCGGACACAGGGATCATTATCGACGGCCGCTGGATCACACTTCGATGGGAGATGACAACTTGGCCCGACACAGTGCAGCAGAGGTTCCGCGTGCCCATATTGAGCCCCGGACAGGGAAGAAGAGTGGCGGATGCCAAAGACCCTGTTGGATTGACCAGTGGCAGCATGTGTGAGGTTTTGTCATCGTTGCTTTTGATCCGGTATCCTAGAGTCTCCTCCTAGTCTTATGCCACGAATCATAGTCTACTGTCGTTCTGTTACCAGACACCCCCGTAGCAGCACAGCAGTTGTAGATGGTCGATGGTCATGTCGCTCTCTCGATTCTTTGATCCCGTATCTCAGTCCAAGCTAGTCCTACGCTCGGAACCAGTCTACTGTTTTACCATTGGATCCATAATAGTGTAGTAGTAGTGATAGATTGTTACTCATGCAATTGCCTCGATACAAATCGTCTGGCTCAGTCGGCCCTGTACAGAAGAATAGAGGCAAGTAGATACATGCTCGATCCCAGTCATCCATCCCAACTCCCCGACTTCCCAATTCCCAATTCCCCGTTCCATGCTCCTTGCTCAATCCCAAAACAATCCATAAACATGCATGTCAGGAGCTTTAGCTCGACTGACGGGGTATCCAAACAAGACAATGCTCAACGCTGACAAGTTCACTCATACAAATGCAAGCCATGCCCCCTTGGCCCCTTCCCACGCTCTCTCCTGTGCCCCAAACAAACTCCCAACCCAGAATCCCAACCCAAAACCCAGAACCGAAACCCGCAAAGCAGGCACCCCCAAAGCGCAAACAGAACCCACAGACAGACACAGACACAAACACAAACATCAGGACAGGATGAGGTTTTTCCCTTTTTTACTTTGGTGGGTTTCCCCCTCTCCTTTTTCTTTTCTTTTCTTTTCTTTTCTTTTCTTTTTTTTTGGTTTTTTTTGGTTTGTTAAATACAAACCCACCCTTCTCCCCTCCCCTCCTCCTCCGCCGTCCCCGTCCCCTCACAGCAAGACTTGTCCGCCCAGGGCGGGGTCAAACTCCCCCTCCAGACCGCCGGCCATCAGCTCGGCCACTATCTTACGGCGCAGCAGGGGAGTATCTGCCGCACCGTAAGACAGTGGCTCCAAGCCGATGGCCACTGCCTTGGCGGTCGAGAGGAGGAAGACCCCGCAGTCCGAACCGTTGTCTTGCTGGGGGGACAGGGACGGCAATACCCGCCACTCCTCCTCGACATACTGGGGGCCCAGCTCGCCGCGGAGCCAGGTTTTGACCACCGCGATGTGGCGGCGAGACAGGGCCCCCAGTGAATCGAAGTGCTCGATCGAGCGCTCGACAGGTCGTACAACAACCAAGGTCCAGTGTTGGTTGTTGTGGACCGGGATGTAGACAGTGTCTACGTCGAGGAGGAGTGGCCCCCCAATCTTCGCCCGCTTCGCCCACCGCGCCACCGACTCGTACCCCTTATCACGTAGATTGGAAAAGAAAAAGGAGTTGAAGGCGTGGAAGCGTGGCTTGTCGTGCCGCCCGGCGTTGTGGTTTTTGCGGCGGAGGTAATCGACGATCAGCGCGAGGTATGAATTGATGATTTCGTCGTTCAACCAGTCGCCCTGGGTGTAGCACGTCGCGAGGTCTTTCTTCGTCAATGGGTCACCGGATAGGGTGGCGGCGACCTTTCGCGCGACGGGGACGCTCCTATTTTCCAAATGTTTAATACGCGCCTCCCATTCAGAAGAGAGGGGTCGTACAGCTGGTCCATCAGGTTTGACACGAGATGGTAGCTCCCTCTTCTTTTGTTCCTCTTCGATTTCTTTCCAGCGCGCGGCATACACAGACTCGGTTCGGCCGTCGGGGATGGGCTGTTGGACGGGATAGAATAGACGGACAGCTGAAACCGGTCTTCCAAGGGGGTATTCGAAAGGCTGAGACCACGGGTCAAGGCTAGGCTCGTCAAGCTCGGGCGCGGGCGGCACGTTTTCTTTCTGATCGGATCGCGTTTCGGTCTTCTTCGTTCTAGTGATTGTTCCGGTAGCTGAGCTATCGTTCGTAGTAGTGTCTTCGAGGTCAAGCGCTTCATTGAGATGTGGTGCCAAGTCAGGGTCCAGCTCAGTCCAGTCTCGTGTATCGTCGATGTACTCGGCCACCACAGGCTCGCGGAAGCAAACCTTGCGCTTGAACTTCGGCTTCTTCGGGACGCTGTGCGGCGAGGCATCAGTCGTCTGCTGAGGGCTCTTCGTTTCGTTGTCATATGCAATATCTGCTCGGGCCATGGCGTTGGCATTTTTCTTCGATTTGAGAAACTTCTTCGGTTCTTTTTCAACTGCAATAGGCGATGCGGCCTTCAAGGTGGTGTGCTCGTTCAGTTCCATAGATTTCTTCGTTTCAATTTGATCAGCTGCGGTAGGGGAACGAGACTCGAGATTCGCAAGCTGAGTCAACTTTGTAGATCCTTCGGATCCGGTTTTGTTCTCGACCATGGAAAGTTCATTCGGCTGCTGGTTCTGGGCGGAAGCTTCGCGTTCGCGCAATGCAATCAATTCGCCGCCGGCTCTTTTGATCTCTTCCTGGTCGCCAGACATGAGCGCCCTCCACACAGCAGAATTTTCCTTGGCACGCTTGGCACGCTCGGCACGTTTATCAGGTGAGAAGGGCAACCGCTTGCGAATACCAACAGGTCCGGCTTCTCTTGGCTTCGACTGTTTGGTAGGGGAGCGAGAAGCCCTGGAGGATCTTTCATGTTGGGCCGGATGATCGCGCCGCTTGGAAGCTTGTCTTTTCTTGGGAGATCCAGAAGCACTTGGCTTCCGAGATACGGAGTCACGAGGCTCCTTAGTAACGAGTTCATTTGACTGTTTGTGAAACTCGGTGGCGGGTGAGGACTCAGCCTTAGCAGGAAAGTCGGGAATATAAGACAAATCGGGGAAAGGAAGATTGATGGGTGGACTATTTCCTCTGGCTCTCAGTCGATGCTCGCGTCTCATACGCTGCTGCTGTTCTGGAGATAGACCACGAAATTTCACACGCGGCGGAGATCCACGAGGGGAAGGTGGTTGGCGACGTCCAGGCTGAGTGCGGCGCCGATGCCAGACTTCACACACGCGTCGTTTGGCGGCGCCAACAACAGTGACGGCAGTCCGGACTGCATGGGAGAACGACTGGGTAACCCCGGCGGGAACAGTAAAAACATTCTGGAAAGAGTTCTGCCAGGCTGTCCAGTAGGTGTGCCAGGGCGAAAGAGGCTCCTGTTGGATTTCCTGAATAACAGGTTCAATGGCCATGTTGTCTTCGACATCGGACAATTCCATGCTATCAGATGGCATCAAAGCACCGGACATCATTGCTATGACTGGACTTCCTGGGAGGGGGGTAACATTGAAAGAATCATGAGGCGGCACTGAGTCTGGCCATGCCCCAGGCATATAATGGGTGTTCAAGCTGCTCGAATAATCACGAGCGCCTTCAGTGACGTCCATTGGACACACTTTGTGAGAAAGGGGGCTATCGGGTTCAATCTTATCGAAGGTCGTAGGCACATTTGGCTGGGGCTCCTTTTGCTCAGGCGTGTCAATATCCATCGGAGATCCTGGCGGGAGTTCACTCTCAGCGGGGCTAGCAACATGTGCAAAGCTGTTTGGCTTAACGCAACGAAATTTAGAAAGGACGACATTGTCAACCTGCGGGACACTGTGCTGCACAGAAGCACTTTCATTATCCTCCAAAGGTCTCTTGCGGGGAAGAGTGGAATTGAGCGAGATGTGCGCAAGGCCAGAAGTCGCACGGGAGAACTCGGCGTCTGCAATCAAATTGCGAGTCAAATGGGGGGGGAGAGAAAAATTCGCAAAGCTCGAAGTGGTACGGAAGAGGTTCTTGTCTGTAGTAGACTTGCCTCGAAGAAGGCTGTTAGTGCCATTGGCATATCCAACGCGCGAGGGGCCAGTGAGGGGTCTGTTGCCCAGGGTCCAAGTGCTGCGGTCAAAGCCGGTAGATCGAAAGTTACTGGTACCCAGATTATTTTGCAAAAACGCCGGCTGCGAGACATACTTAGTCTCAGGTCGCGGGAGACGATAGCCGTTAGATTGGCCTTCAGCGCCAGTATAGGTCGAGCTGCGAGATTTCGGGGAGAATCGGTGGTCAGGTCGGATGAAGGGAGTACGGAGGGGGATGGACGAATTGACTTTGTTGCCTTGTCCATCCAATCTCACCGCAATCGGCTTGCCAGAAAGCTTCACCGAGCGGAGTTGATAGAGAGGAGAAACGGATTGCTCTGCGGGCTGCTTTTCGTTGTCAGACTCTGGGATATCCGGGGTACAATCCATGGGATCATCGGAGGGGTCGATGGCCTCGACACGCGTAGTGTCCGAGGTAAGCATGCTCACGTCCTGCATATCAAAGTTCTCCATGCTGGGTTGCTGGGTTGCAACAACGCCAGACATGGTGAAATAGAAGATTGGTAGAAAGGTGCTTTGTAGTAGACTTAGAATTGGTTTGGTCGCTGACGTGGAGAATTCGCAGAAGCTGCTATAACGCTCGACGTAAACGCGGGAAAGATGGGTGGTGAGGAAGAAGAGAAGAAGGAGAGGGAAGAGAAGAAGAAAGAAGAGAAGAAGACTGGCGACGAGGTGGGCGAGAGGGAAAGTGGGATCAAAACAAAGGCATTCACTGAGGGCCATGGGCGGCTGCCATGGTGCTGGTAAAGGTCGCGCTGGTCGCCGCAGTGAATTGGAGCTCCATGGGAAGGTGTGGGTGGGAGCGGCGGACGAGGGGGGAGGTAGGCGCAATGGAGGGGAGAAAGTGAGGCCGCCGGCGATGGGCACGTCGGAGAAGACGAAGGGACAAGAACAATAATGATGAACGATCCTCGGGAGCTTGGCTTCCACTATCCCCCATCGGGGGCATCACGTGCGGTGCACGCCTCAGTCTATTCCCCTTCTCCTCTGCTGGGGTTTCCCTCCAGCTGGAACGCCAATCCCAGAGAACTATGGCCCCGGGTGCAGGGCGCGCCATTGGCCATGGACTGTGTAACCCCTGGTCCCATGGACCAGTTCCATCCTATCCTCCGAGCATAATGTATATACCCCGTAACTACTCCGTACTCCGTACACTGCACACCTACAAGTACACGATATATCTAGAAAGGACCCATTTCTGAGAAATTCCAACATTTAAAACGATCATCAACGGTCTATGTACAAGAACGGCAGCTATGTTACAACAAGGACTTGTTGAGTCCAGCCCGCTGAACCGTAAAAACAAGGGGAAAAGGTTACAGAATCGAAACGGTCGGTGGCAGTCGGACCCATCCTGCTACTATGCCGCCAGCCCTATCCGATCGAAGAGTAGAGGCGCTCCCTCCATCACAATCCACGCAATTCCTAGCCCGACATCGTCAGCATCTATAGAACATACACCCACAGCACCTCGTGGACTCCGCGGGGATCACCTACCAGAATATACAACAAGCTTCGTGACTACTTCGACATCATACCGCACCCGGGGCCGTTTAATCTGCGAAAACACTTCCTTCTCGTCGGCCTCGATTCCCGAATCGAACTCGGGGAAGGGAACCGTGGAAGAGGTGTCTTGCGAGCCAACATCGACAGACGTCGCCAGACCAGGAGCACCGGTACCCATCATATTCTCGTACTCGTGTAGCTTGGATTGTTTTCGCGACAATTTAGGGGGATCGTGTTCCGGGACAGGCGAATTGTGACCACCAGCATCTGTAATAGGAGATGCTCGGTTACCCGTTGAAAGACTTTCCCGTCTGCGTTTCTCACGGTATGCCAAGGTCTCATAGGCATCGGCTTCCGATTGGGGGCCAATTGAAATGGCTCGCCGCCTGGGATGACGGATAGTGGTGATAATCGAGGGGATCTCTGAGAATCCCGGCAGCACTTCGTGATCCCTGAGCTGGGATGGGACTTTCGTGTATTGTCTGTTTTGTTCGGTACGTTAGTATGCCCATCGATCCCCCAATCTACACCCTCTCTCTTTCCTGACCAGTGGTACGATAGTAAGACTTACGAAGCGTTCGTGAAGAATCTCCGGGGAAGGATAAGACCCAGCTTCTCCAGGCCCCGGAAGACAGGCGGCAGAACTCGGAGTAGGAATGGTTTGGTGAGGGCTCGCCATGTGAAGAGCACCAGTACGCCAATGATGAGTCGCAAAGCCGTCTTCACCGCTCCTATGCGCTCGAATTCAAATGGGACTCTAGCTGGCACAGGCTCATCCAACCCCATACTTGACTTTGCAATATGCCAGTAAGCCACCTGTGCGCCAACCATCACACCTGCAAAAGCCACACTATCGTCGAAACAAGGACAATCGTCGGCAGGCTCCGGATGCACACGAACCAGCCCCAGGATCAACAGGACCACTAGTGTGACACCCTTCCCGGTTGCAGCCAGGACATACTCGTCAATAACGGGCCCAAACGTATACTGTAGATAGGCGAGAAAAGCCCCAAGAAGACAGCCCGTGATGACATCGGAAAACCCGTGCATTCCACAGTACAGGCGACCCAGAACTATCGATATGACGTAGAGGTACGTTATGGCTTGGAGAATGAAGTTGGCCTGAGGGCCCAGAGTCGCTTCGGGAGAGTTCAAGAGTGAGAGCGCATACACCGCAACCGAAACCGCATTGGTAGAGTGGGTCGAAGGAAACCCGTATTCTAACGCTGCGGAGCCGGACATTGTTATCCGTTGAAGAGGAGGGGACAGAGGCCGCGGTAGGCATAGCAAGTCTTTGATGAAGCCACTGAAGAATACCCCCGAAGCCAGAAGGTGCACCATCCTAAGAAGGTTAAGGTCGTTAGCCCTTCCATGGCCATGTAGATTTGCCTCCACGTTGTTGGTTCGTCTTGAATACCTACCCGCGTCCTAAGCTCGCATAGCCGCACCAGAAGAGGATCGGCAGAAAGACCATGAAAAAAGTATGTGTACCCAGATTGGCTGTGAAGGCAAAGTAGGAGTCGAGGGCCGGGGTGCGAATCCTCTCTTGGAACCAGGCTAGATATGGTGTCTCATATCGAATCAGCGGGAGAAGCTTTTGTCGTGGCCAGTATCGCCAGTAGGGAAGCTGGTTCCGGTCTGATGCGGACGATCACAGGTTGCCGTTAGCCTTGTAGAATAGTATGATCTCTGACGACAACCACCACGTACAATGATCAAGGCTTTTCAGCCCAGCATCCGGCTGGCCATTCTTCCCATTGCCCATCATGACGTTGTTTGTCCGGTGAAGGCAGCCGATTCAATTAGCGTGATGGCGTAGCTGCAACTTCCCCCATACGATTCCCAACAGATGGATGTATCAACGCGCCGAGGGGATCATTGAGGGATGGGCTGGTCGGAAGCAGGCAATGAAACTTGGGGCGTTCAGGGATTGTCGTCAAAAAGTAAAGAGAAACTCGAGGAGTAAATCACGGTGGACTAGGTCATGTTTGTCCGGCGTTATCGCGAAAAAGGTCATGATCTTGGCGGTCGATGCGGTCGTGGTTTGTTCAACCACTCAGCATTCGGGGAGCCGCTCGCGGCTGAGGTAAGAATTTAGTCAACTAAATGGCGGAACAAGCGAGTATGATTTGTAGACTGCGCTCAACGACCGTCCTTATCATGGTCCGTCGCACTCCGTAGTCCGTACAGCTATGACATCTCAGTATTTAGATGCTAGATTGAACAGTATACGAGCATGATACATGGAGTTGAATCTTCGTGTGAAGTGTACTGCTACGTATATCTACCAGTGCCTTCGTACTTCCATTGATTCAATCGTTCTGCAAGGAAACAAATGTGACATTCAGTGCCTGAGGAATGTTGCTGAAGTAAGGGCTTAGTCAACCGGGAGCATCGAGAAGAAGAGCAGCAACTACAAAATACTATTGTAGTGTTGTTTATCGGCAGAGTATTTCGCTATAGATAATCCACATTGAGAAGTATCGCCCGTTAATATAGTACTGGACTCGATTTATGGGTCGAGAGCAGAGAATAATCTACGTCAATTGGGGGAGTAGGCTATGAAAAGGATTAGACCCTGTCGGCCATCCAGAACCAGAACATCCTATGTTCCAGCTTGTCTAGCCCTACAACTCTAAATTAATAATACCTGAAGAAGTACAGAAACTATTTAATAAAAAAGAAGAAATCTGAGAAGCTTTCTGAAAGTTATAAAAAGATTAGTTAAAAAATATGAAAGATTTTTAATACTGTATAGAAAGTCTTTAAGAAAGATTATTTATAAGAAAAATTATTTAATCTATAATTAAATTATTCTTTAAAAAATTTAACTTTTACTTATCTTTATATATCTCAAGTAATTCTTAGACTTTTAAGTCTATTATAGTTTTAAATTTTTTCTTTTTAAGAATTATTTATCAGACTAGTATTAACTATATATTATATGTTACAGACCCCTGCTAGCCAGGTTACTAGCGGAGCGGACTCGTTAGGCAGAAAAGCGACGACAAGGCAAGTCTCGGACAGCCAGCAACTCTTATCGAGTAGAATCCCGGTCTGAGTAACGTCCGGAGCGGTGTTGTGTCACGTGATTATCTACCATCAGATCTACCATCAAAGATATACGCAAGGTATACTGGAATCCAGGATCGTGATTAGATCGACCCTCAATCTACCCTAAATGATATATGATATGGTATACAAAGAATAGGATATAAGGACACTCTTTTATATACTTAGCTAGTTCTGTTCTTCGTGCTCAATATAATCATCTTTAAGTAACCATATATTTGGAAAACTTAGTAACAACACCCGTCTGTACTTACTTACGGATAGCTGCACAGCACTATCTGGCCTTACTTCTCTTCTCTAGTTCAGGACCAGTCATCTTTAGATAGTCATCAGTCTGACACTACCTCGATTTAGTTCGAAGGTACGTATATGTTACAGACCCCTGCTAGCTGAACGACTAGTAAGGCGGGTACGTCAGGCAGAAGGCAACGCCCGGATGAACGACCACTCTTATCGGGTAAAGTCCCGAGCTGAGTCATCACGTGTCACATGTCACATGACCATGGTATACGGACAGGCATATGGTATACGACATACCATCATGGTCTATAACTACCAACTGGGTATACGGTAGACCCGATGGTATATGGAATGGTATACGGGGAATAGGATATATAATGACACTCCTTCACGTACTTAGTTAGTTCTGTTCTTCGTGCTCAATCCAATTGTCTTTAAGTAACCATACATTTTGGTAAAGCTTAGCGACAACACTCGTCCGCACTCACTTACAGATAGTTGCGCGGCACTATCTGGCCTTACTTCTCTTCTTCTGTTCAGGACCAGTCACCTCTTAGATAGTCATCAGCCTGACTTACCTTGATTCAGTTCACAGGTACGTATTGGAACGGGAGCTAAGCTAACAGGAACAGGGAGAAGCGATCCTAGGGTTTGACAGTATACCAGTGAAGCTAAGCTAACAGGAACAGGGAAGCGATCCTAGGGTTTGACATTATAATTATAATATATTAATAAATTTAGTAAGTTAATCTAGTGGTACTTCTTATAATAATATTATAAAATAATTAATTAAATAAATTAAAAAATTAATTTTCTAGAATATTTAAATACAGTATATCTTTTTTTAACAGGACTTTATAATGAATAATAAGATTTAAACTAGTCTTTAATAAATGAAATAATTTATTAATAATTAATTTTTATTTTTTTAAAATATTTACTATACTAATTCTTATACTAGTATTAAATATTCTTTTAGAAACTAGCTAAGATAAAGAAACTTAAATTATTAATCTTTATTAACTTTATGTTACGGACCCCTGCTAGCTGAACAACTAGTAAGGCGGGTATGTCAGGCAGAAGGCCACATCCAGACGGAAGGGGGCTCTTATCAAGGAGGATCCTGACCCGAACCGTCAGACAACACGGATCACGTGACTATGGTATACAGACAAGCATGTGGTATACAACATACCATCATGGTCTATGACTACCAAGTGGATATATGATAGACCCGATGGTATACAGAATAGTATACGAGGGATGGATATATAAGGACACTTCTTCACTATTTAGTTAGTTCTGTTCTTTATGCTCAATCAAATTATCTTTAAGTAACCATATATTTTGGTAAAGCTTAGTGATAACACTTGTCTGCACTTACTTACGGATAGCTGCGCGGCACTATCTGGCCTTACTTCTCTTCTCTTGTTCAGATCAATTCATCTTTAGATAGTCATCAACCTGACTATCTTTGATTCAGTTCACAAGGTACATATCGGAAACGGGAGCTAAGCTAACAGGAACAGGGAGAAGCGATCCTAGGGTTTGACATATTGAGTACCAGTCAGTACGAGTGTTACCCAGTGATAACCAGTCATTATATTAACTATATTGAATATATCGCGAGCGCCTCAGCAGCAGGGCTTAACAACCAAGGAACTGATGGACATGGTTAGTCAGTTACAAGAAAGCATCACTGCCTTAAAACAACAGAACCGGTTACTCAAAGGTTACTTATTAGTCAAATCTGTTAAGATCTGATTACCTGAGCTATTTGACGGCAAATAAGCGAGGCTCAGAGCTTTCTTGACCCAGTTAGATCTGTATCTTAACATAAATAAGAAAAAGCTCAAGAATAAGAAAAATAAGATCTTTTTTATATCCACTTATCTTACTAAAGCAGTATTTAATTAGTTTAAACTATACATCCGCGAGCGATAAGAAAAATCAGTAAATAATCAGGATAATAATATAAAGTAACTTTTCACTAGTTATACCAGATTTAAACAGTATCTTAAATAAATATTTAGAGATATTGATGCAGCACAGAATATTAAATAAAAATTATAATAACTTAAGTAGACAGGATTAGTATTCACATATGCTTTAAAATTTTAATAAGTTATTAGTTACTTAGACTAAGATAATAACACCTACATCTTATGATTTAAAGAAGAACTCAAGATAAAGATCTAAGAGAAGATTATTTAGTAAGAATAACTAGATATATTGATCAAGATAATCAAAGCAGTAGTTAAGATTAATAATAAATTATATAATTTCAATATAAAATAATAAAAGGATTAATAAACCAGTGAGTCTATATCTTGATATAATAATCAGCCAGGTTACTAAGCTAATAATAAAAGATCAGTATCATCTAGAAGCTTGGGATACAAAGATCCTTACGGACTAAAACTAATGGAGCTAGATATAGTACAGCATCAGATTTAACAGACTCAAGTATTTAAGAAGAAACTTAAACAGTATAAATAAGACTACTTATACTTTAGCTGCAGTAAAGCAAATCACTAGTTAAAGAACTGTAATCAGAAACAGCCTCAGAAGTAATTGAGGACTATAAATCAAGATCAAGATAGAGGAATCTATAATATTACCGCTATTTAGCATAAAGTTTAGATAGAATCTATAACACAGACACTAGATAACAAGAAATTATATATTATTTAACATAGTTAACTGTTAGAAAACAGAATGTATTATGATTAGTTAAGATAACAGACCACCACGGATAAGTTAATAATATTATTTAGTTAATAAAAAGATTAATAATTGTCTGTATCATTAGTTTGGACCATAAAAATTAATAATAATAATTATAAGTTAATTTCAAGAAATAATTATCCCAGTATAGTTTAAGATAAAGATAAACCATTGAATAAAGAGTATAGTATACTATTTGAAGGCTTTAAACCTAGTAAAAAAAAACTTAATAAGATATTTAATATCTCTAAAAAACCCTTATCAGAAATTAGTGAACTCTGTTTATCATAGTGAGATGAAGATAAAAAAAATCAGAAAAATAATTAAGAAAATATTGTTTATTAATTAAACCATATCTTAAAGAAGATCTTGGAGAATCTAGCATGATTCTGCCTAAAATTCAAGATAATCATACAGCATTGCCTATATTAGGATTTAAAATATTAAAAATCATGAAATAAGACTTGAAAATAATATTTATAAAGATATTCTTATTATCTAGAAGTTTGCTTAATATATGGATAAGATAATATAGACTATTATTACCAGTTATTAGAGATTAGCCAGAAGATAAATATTATAAAAACAGAGTCTTAATATAACAAACCATGTCTGTATATTTATTTTAAAGAAAGTAAAGATTATTAAAAATATAATAAACTCTCTTAACTTATATATTACACGAATATATACTTAATATATTATAATTAAAAATATATTATTAACTACTGACTTAAGATACTGGAAGTAGTTAGGATTAAGACAAGTTACTATCTATATAATATCTTTAATTATATATATAAAGAATACTAGAGACACTCTTATCATAGATTAATATATTAACTAGCATATTTTAATAATCAGTATATAATATACTACACGGTAAAGATAAAAGGCTCAAGATTTCTAAAAAGATATCTATAATAGTTAGAACCTAACTAGCCAGAACAGTAGTTAACAGCCATAAAGTTAGAACTATATCTAAAGATCTAAGTAGTTATATTAAATTAACTAGTCCAAGTATTAATAGATTCTGGAATAACTAGAAACTTTATAAACCCGCGATTTATACAATAACTTAGGATATTCAGATAATAGAAAAAAAAACCTAAACTAATTATTAAACTAAATAAAGAGAATTTGGAAACTCTTATATTAATAATCAAGTCAGGAACTATACTTATAACTGTAAAGAATTATTATAAGTATATAAACTTTAATATAATATCTTTAAAACAGTATAATATTATATTAGAGATTTTATAACTTAAGAATCATAATTTACAGATTAATTAAAAGACTGAGAGTCTCTAATTCATAAATTATGATTATCTAAGATAATACTAGCAAGGACTAGATATAGAGTCTGGATCTATACAGCTCACTATTCAGCAAGGAGCTGAAGCAAGGATTAAGCAATCTAGTAAAGGAAGATTAAGATCACTATAAAAGCTTAACGCGCTAGACATTGAAAATAACTTAGAGAAAAATAATATCTTAAGTATAGTTATATAAGTAATAACAGTAACTCAGCTATTATAGAAAGATTGGCTTATAAAATTATTAAGATAGATATTAATAATAATAGAAAAATATTACAAGTATAGTATTAATAGTTTTAATATAGAGATCAAGATAACTATCCAGAGACTAGAAGATTTATAAAAACTTCTAGCTATAATTAAGAATAATATATAGATTCTATCACAATATAAGAGATTTAAGAACTTATTTAAGTAATCAGAGTAATCTAAATTATCTTAATACAAAAAGCATGACCATATTATTTCTATAAAGAAAAAAAAGTTACTAATATATAAAAAGATTTATCCAATATCTGAAAAGAAATTACAGACATTATAAGAATATATTAATAATCAGCTAGCTAAAGATAATATCAGGCCTTTAAAGTCACTAATAAGATATGGAGTCTTATTTATACTAAAAAAGAATAATAGTTTACAGTTATATATAGATTATTAATCACTAAATATTATCATAATCAAGAATTAACACCTATTATCTTTGATTTTGGAAATCCAAGATAAGATACAAGAAATAAAGTAGTTTACTAAACTTAATATTATAAATATATATTATTATATATATATCACAGAAGATAAAGAATAAAAAACTATATTTAAAATAAAGTATAAATACTTTAAATACTTGATTATGCTATTTAGGCTTACCAACACACCAGTATTATTTTAGCAATATATTAATAAGATTCTTAAAAAATACCTTGATAGGTTTATAATTACTTATCTAGATAATATATTAATCTTCTTGAAGACTGAGAAAGAATATATAAAATATATAAGACTAGTTTTATATAAATTATATCTATATTAATTATAATATAAGCTGAAAAAATATGAATTTTATATACAAAAAACAGAGTTCCTGAAATATTAGATATCTATAAAAGAAATCTATACTGAGCAAGCTAAAGTATAAGTGTTACGGACCCCTGCTAGCTGAACAACTAGTAAGGCGGGTATGTCAGGCAGAAGGCCACATCCGGACGGAAGGGGGCTCTTATCGAGGAGGATCCCAACCCGAACTGTCAGGCAATAAGGATCACGTGACCATGGTATACAGACAAGCATGTGGTATATAACATACCATCATGGTCTATAACTACCAAGTGGGTATATGATAGACCCGATGGTATATGGAATGGTATACAGGGAACAGATATATAAGAACACTTCTTTATATACTTAACTAGTTCTGTTCTTCATGCTTAATAATACTGTCTTTAAGTAACCATATATTTTGGTAATAGCTTAGTAACAATACTCATCCGTACTTACTTACGGATAGCTGCGCGGCACTATCTGGCCTTACTTCTCTTCTTCTGTTTAGATTAAGTCATCTTTAGATAGTCATCAACCTGACTTACCTTGATTCAGTTCAAAGGTACGTATTGGAACGGGAGCTAAGCTAACAGGAACAGGAAGAAGTGATCCTAGGGTTTAATATATTGAGCACCAGTCAGTATGAGTATTATTCAGTGATAATCAATCATTATATTGACTATATTGAACACATTGCGAGCACCTCAGCAGCAGGGCCTGATAACCAAGGAACTGATGAATATGGTTAGTCAGCTACAAGAAAGCGTTACTGCCTTAGAATAACAGAACCAGCTACTTGAAGGTTGTTTATTAGTTAAATCTGTTAAGATCTGACTACCCGAGCTATTTAATAATAAATAAGCGCGGTTCAGAGCTTTCTTGACCCAGTTAGATCTATATCTTAACATAAATAAAGAAAGACTTAAGAATAAGAAGGATAAGATCTTTTTTGCATCTACTTATCTTACTAAAGTAGTATTTAATTAGTTTAAACCATATATCCGTAAATGATAAGAGAAGTTAGTAAACAATCAGGATAATAATATAAAGCAATTTTTTACTAGTTATATTAGATTTAAATAGTATCTTAAACAGATGTTTAGAAATATTAATACAGTATAAAACACTGAGTAAAAGTTATAATAATTTAAATAAATAAAATCAGTATCTATATATATTTCAGAGTTTTAGCAAGTTATCAGTTATCTAGACTAGGATGATAATACTTATATCTTATAATTTAAAGAAAGACTTAAGATAGAGATCTAAGAAAAGATCATTTAATAAGAATGACCGGATATCTTGGTCAAGATAATAAAAGTAATAATTAAGATTGATAATAAGTTATATAACTTTAATATAAAATAATAAGAAGATTAATAAACTAGTAGGTCTATATTTTAATATAATAATCAGCTAGATTACCGAGCCAATAACAGAAGGTCAGTATAACCTAGAAGCTTAGGATACAAAGATCTCTATAGACTAAAACCAATAGAGCTGGATATTGCACAGCATCAGACTCAAGAGACTCGAGTATCTAAGAAAGAACTTGAATAGCATAAACAAGACTGCTTGTACTTTAGCTGCAGTAAAGCAGATCACTAGTCAAAGGACTGTAGTCAGAAACAGCCTTAAAAATAATTAAGTACTATAAACCAAGATTAAGGCAGAGAAGTCTATAATATCACCACTATTCAGCATAAAGTTTAGACAGAATCTGTAATATAGATATTAAGTAATAAGAAGCTATATATTATTCAGCATGGTTAGCTATTAGAAGACAGGATGCACCATGATCAGTTAAGATAATAGGCCATTCTGGATAAGTTAACAGTACTATCTAGTTAATAAAAGGATTAATAATTATCTGTACTATTAGTTTGGACTATAGAAGTTAATAATAATAATTATAAGTTAGTTTTAAGAAACAACTATCCTAGTATAATTTAAAATAAAGATAAACTGTTAAATAAAGAATATAGTATACTGCTTAAAGATCTTAAACCTAGTAAGAAAAGACTTAATAAGATATCTAATATCCCTGAAAAACCTTTATTAAAAATTAGTAAACTTTGTTTATTATAGTAAGACAAGGACAAGGAAAACCAGAAGAATAATTAAGAAGATATTATTTATTAGTTAGACTATATCTTAAAAAAGATCTTAGAAAATCTAGTATAATTTTATCTAAAGTTTAAGATAATCATACAGTATTACCCATATTAAGATTTAAAATATTGAGAATTATGAAATAAGACTTGGAAGCAATATCTATAAAAATATCTTTATTATCTAGAAATCTGTTTAATATATGGATGAGACAATACAGACTATTATTATTAATTATTAAAGATTAACTAGAAGATAAATATTGCTGGAACAAAGTCTTGATGTAATAAATCATATCTATATATTTATTTTAAAGAAAGTAGAGATTATTAAAAATATGATAAACTCTCTTAACTTATATATTATATAAATATATACTTAATATACTATGATTAAAAATATATTATTAACTATTAATCTAAGATACTGGAAGTGATTAGGACTAAGATAAGTTACTATCTATATTCTATCTTTGATTGCGTGTGTAAAGAGTACTAAAGACATTCTTATCATAAATTAATATATTAGCTAGTATATTTTAATAATTAGTATATAATAAATTATATAATAAAGATAAAAGATTCAAGATTTCCAAGAAAATATCTACAGCAGTTAAAACCTAACTAGCTAGAATAGTAGTTAGTAACTACAGAATTAAAACCATATCTAAAAATCTAAGCAGTTATATTAGATTAACTAGTCCAAGTATTGATAGATTCTGAAGTAACCAGGAACTTTATAAACCCACAATTTATATAACAGCTTAAAATATTTAGATAATAGAAAGAAGAATCTAAACTAATTACAGAACTAAACAGAGAGAATTTGGAAACTCTTATATTAATAATTAAATCAGAAACTATATTTATAACTATAAAGAATCACTATAAGTATATAGACTTTGACATAATATCTTTAAAATAGTATAATATTATATTAAAGATTTTATAACTTAGAAATCATAATCTACAGATTAATTAAAAGACTGAGAATCTTTAATTCATGAATTATGATTATCCAAGACAATACCAGCAAGGACTAGATATAGAGTCTGGATCTATATAATCTACTACTCAGCAAGGAGCTGAAGCAAAGACTAAATAACTTAATAAAGAAAGATTAAGATTACTACAAAAGCCTAACATACCAGGTATTAAAAATAACTTAAAGAAAAATAACATTTCAAGTATAATCGCACAAGTAATAACAGTAATCAAGTTATTATAAAAAGATTAGCTCATAAAATTATCAGAATAGATATTAATAATAATAAAAGAATATTACAAGTATAGTATTAACAGCTCTAATACAGAGATTAAGATGATTATCTAGAAACTAGAAGATTTATAGAAATTTCTAGCTGTAGTTAAGAATAATATACAGATTTTATTACAGTATAAAAGATTTAAGAACTTGTTTAAATAGTTAGAGTAATCTGAATTATCTTAGCATAGAAAGTATGACCATATTATTTCTATAAAGAAAAAAAAATTACTAATATATAGAAAGATTTATCTAATATTTAAAAAGAAATTACAGATACTATGAAAATATATTAATAACTAGCTAGTTAAAGATAATATTAGGCCTTTGAAGTCACCAGTAAAATATAAAGTCTTATTTATATTAAAAAAAAATAGCAGTTTATAATTATATGTGGATTATTAACCACTGAATATTATTATAATTAAGAATTAATATTTATTATCTTTGATTTCAGAAATTCAAGACAAGATATAAGGAATAAAGTGGTTTACTAAACTTGATATTATAGATATATATTATCATATATATATTATAAAAGATAAAAAATGGAAAACTATATTTAGAATAAAATATAGATATTTTAAGTATTTAATTATATTATTTAGACTTATCAACACATCAGCATTATTCTAATAATATATTAATAAAATTCTTAAAAAATATCTTAATAAGTTTATAATTACTTATCTAGACAACATATTAATCTTCTTGAAGACTGAGAAAGAATATATAAGATATATAAGACTAGTTCTATATAAATTATATTTATATTAGTTATAATATAAACTAAAGAAATATAAATTCCATATATAGAAAACAGAGTTTCTAGGATATTAAATATCCACAGAAAAAATCTATACTAAGTAAGCTAAAGTGTAAACCATACAGGATTAGCCTTAATCTAAAAATCTGAAAGAACTACAGCAGTTTATCAGATTAATTAACTATTATCAATAATTTATAGATAGATACACTATCTATATAATACCACTCTTCAAGCTTATAAAGAAGTCAAAGAAATATTAGTAAAAAAAACCATAGTAGAACACGTTTGAAAATATTAAGCAGTAACTTATTATATTATTAGTACTTATACAGCATAATCCAGAGAAAGAAATAACTATTAAAATCAATATATTAAACTATACTATTAATATATATATAATACAACCCGGAAAAGATAGAAAGCTAAGACTAATTATATTTTACTTAAGAAAGTTAGTTTAAGCGGAACTTAACTATGATATTTATAATAAGAAATTACTAATTATAATAATAATATTCAAGCAGTAGAGAGTCTATCTTAAAAAAATAAAGCATACTATTATTATAAAGATAGACCATAAGAACTTAACTTATTTTATAATAATCAAAGAGTTGACCAGAAGGCAGGCATAATAGGCTAAGATTTTATCATAATATGATTTCAGAATTATATACTGTAAGAGAATAGAGAATAAATATACAGATATACTGAGCCGCAGGCCAGACTATAAATTAAATAAAAAGATTATTAAACTAGCCATCCTGAAGCGGAACACGGATAGGTCGATCAGCTATAATAAAACTAATCTAATAATAATATTAGAAATAGGTAACAATCTAATTAAACAATTAGCTGAAGATATAAAAAATAATAAAATATTTCAAGAAATAAGTAAGGGCTTACTAAATAAGATCACTATCAACAGAAATAGACTAGCCTATTTTTATAGATTAATCTTTATATTAACTGTAATAAAAATAGAGATTATGATTAAATATTATAACAGACTGCTTAAGGATTATTTAGAAGTAGAAAAAATAATTAAATTAATTACAAGGAATTATTATATTCCAAATTTCAGATAGAAAATATATGATTATATTAGATAATATAAGACTTATATTAAAAATAAGTCTGTAAGATATTAATCCTATAGATAAATATAAGTACAGAAAGCGCCACAATAATTATAAAAATAGATAATAATTAACTTTATTAGTTTACTACCAGAATCAGAAGAGTTTAATACTATCATGGTTATCACTAATCATCTTATTAAATATATCTATCTTATACTAAGTAAGATAATAATAATAATAATATAAATAATAGAATTATTTTTAGAAAATATTATTACATACTATAGAATACCAAAGTATATTATATTAAATTAAGATAAGCTATTTATCTTAAAATTCTAAAGATTACTTGCAGATCTTATAAAAATAGAAAAATAAATAATAATAGCTTATCACCCACAGATGAATAAACAAATAGAAAGGATTAACTAGATAATTAAACAATATTTGAGACATTATATAAACTATTAATAGAATAATTAAGTAAATTTATTATTAATAACACAGTTCTTATATAATAATACTAGTTACTTAATTATTAGAGTCTCATTATTTTACGCTAATTATGGATATTATCTAAGGTTTTTAAAAATATTATTAGAAAAGCAGTAAGTTACTAATATAGCTGAGAATATTATTATATTTATAGAAAACATATACTTATAGTTATCTTAAGATATTAAGTTCATAAACTTATGTAGTAAGATATATTATAATTATAAATATAAAAAAAATCTGATTTAAAAAGAGAGAAAAAAGTGTTTCTACTCTGCAAAAATATTAAGATAAAATAACTAAGTTAGAAGCTTGATCATTACAAGCTAAGACTATTTATTATCAAAGATAAGAAGAGACCAGTCAATTACAAGTTAAGATTATTAAAATCAATGAATAGAATTCATCCAGTATTTTATATCTTATTATTGGAACCCGTACTAAAGAACGCTAAAATCGCAGAAAATATGGAGATTAATAATAATATAAAGAAAGAATACAAAGTTAAAAAGATCTTAGACTACAAGAAGATTAGCAGCAGGCTAAAGTATCTGATAAAATAAGTAGAATATAATATCTCAGAAAACACATGGGAATCTATCAAGAATTTAACAGGCTGTCACCAGCTTATGAAGCAGTACTACTGACAGACAGGTTGAAGTTCGCCCAGAATAAAGGAGAACCAACCAACTAAGTCAGACTAGAAGTGTCTGACACAGCAGCAAGTTAAGCAGTATTATATTTATTAGCCAGATGTCCTAGCTCTCGGAGGTCCTCAGCGCTTGGAAGATCCTTATTATCTAATTACTTTAATATATTTAAATCATGATCTAATATCTGATTATCATAATCCTTCAGAAATCTGTGATATTTTCACAACCGCTTTATTTTTATAAATAATAGCTTAATCTGCTCTTCAGTCTCTTTAATCTCTTAAGCTATCTTTTCTTTATTATATTAAAGCTTATCCCACTCAGAATCACTGTAAAATTACTTTTTATATTTTTAGCCACGATGAGTATAAGCTGCATAATTTCAGTTTTTAGAATTCATAAAACAAGAAAGACTGTAAGAATTATATTAAGTATAAGAGAAGTTAATCTGGATACTGTTATAAATAATCTAGTCAGCCTGTTAATAGTGCTCCTTGTAATGATTATATAAAGATATAATGATCTATCTTAAAAAAAAAGGAAACTAAAGGACTTAGCTGACCTGGATAAGAGACATGTATCTTTATATTCTTAAAAATAAGAATCTTAAAGAAGGAAAGATGGTGTTACAGACCCCTGCTAGCTAAATAACTAGTAAGATAGATATATTAAACAGAAGGCCATATCTAGACAGAAAAGGGCTCTTATCAAGGAGAATCCTGATCTGAACTATCAGATAATAAGGATCATATAATCATAATATATAGATAAGTATATAATATACAACATATCATCATGGTCTATAACTATCAAGTAAGTATACAATAGACCTGATGGTATATAGAATAGTATATAGGGAACGGATATATAAGGACACTTCTTCATATACTTAGTTAGTTCTATTTTTCATACTTAATAACACTGTCTTTAAGTAACCATATATTTTGGTAACAGCTTAGTGATAATACTTGTCCGTACTTACTTACAGATAGCTGCGCGGCACTATCTAGCCTTACTTCTCTTCTTCTGTTCAGATCAAGTCACCTTTAGATAGTCATCAACCTGACTTACCTTGATTCAGTTCAAAGGTACGTATTGGAACGGGAGCTAAGCTAACAGGAACAGGGAGAAGCGATCCTAGGGTTTGACAAAGCGATCCTAGGGTTTGACACTTTAATAAGAAAAATAAAAGTAAGTTTTTTAATTAGCTTAATAATATATAAGTAAAGATTAAGATTAATTAATAATTTATTAAATTACTAGTTAAACAGGCTTGATATATATTTATATTTCTAAATAAAAAAGCTAAGATAAAGATTAAATAGAAAAGTCTTATCTTTTTAATTATAATCTTAATTAATTATTTTAAATTGATTTATAAGAATCCTGCTGTTACAGACCCCTGCTAGCTGAACGACTAGTAAGGCGGATTCGTCAGGCAGAAAGCACCGATAAGGGCAGCGCTCGGGTGAGACCGAACTGTTATTGGAAACTACCACCACGACACCCGGGACGGTTGCATATCACGTGACCACGATGAGCATGTCACCGACAAGCTACGACATGTCAACGCTACGACCAGGACATGGCAGCGACATGAGGCAACATGTCAGTGGTATGACATATCATGACGGCGACATGAGAAGGATAGGATATATAAGGACACTCTTTCATGTACTTAGCTAGTTCTGTTCTTCGTGCTCAATAACACTGTCTTTAAGTAACCATATGTTTAGAAAGCTTAGCGACAACACTCGTCCATACTCACTTACGGATAGCTGCGCGGCACTATTCGGCCATACTTCTCTTCTCTTGTTCAAGACCAGTCCTTCTTAGATAGACATCAATCTGATACTACCTCGATTCAGTTCGAAGGTACGTGTCAAACCCTAGGATCGCTTCTCCCTGTTCCTGTTAGCTTAGCTTCCGTTCCAATACGTACCTTCGAACTGAATCGAGGTAAGTCAGACTGGTGACTATCTGGAGGTGACTGGTCCTGAACAGAAGAAGAGAAGTAAGGCCAGATAGTGCCGCGCAGCTATCCGTAAGTAAGTGCGGACGAGTGTTGTCGCTAAGCTTTACCAAAACGTATGGTTACTTAAAGACAGTTGTATTGAGCACAAAGAACAGAACTAGCTAAGTATATGAAAGAGTGTCCTTATATCCTATCATTCGTCATGGCGTCGCCATGCTATGTCATGCCACTGATATGTTATTTCATGTCGCTGCCATGTCCTGTCGTAGCGCCGACATGTTGTAGCGTGTCGGTGACATGTCCACCGTGGTCACGTGTTGTGTAACCGTTCCGGTCATCGGTTGCTCAGATCGGGATTCTACTCGATAAGAGTCCTTGCTTTTCCGGTCGTGGCCTTCTGCCTGATGAGTCCGCCTCACTAGTTCATTCAGCTAGCAGGGGTCCGTAACAGTACGCATACCAGTAAAGCTAAGCTAACAGGAACAGGGAGAAGCGATCCTAGGGTTTGACAATACTTTTATATAAATTATTAAATTCTTAATTAAATAAATATAAAAAATTATTATTCTTTATCTTGAATCTAGAAAATTGTTACAGACCCCTGCTAGCCAGGTTACTAGCAGAAGCGGACTCGTCAGGCAGAAAGGTAATGACCAGGAAGGACTCGGGCAGCCAGCAACTCTTATTGAGTAAGATCCCGGTTGGGGTAACACCCGAGGCAACGCTGTGTCACGTGACCATCTACTATCAGATCTATCATTGAGAATATACAATATGGTATACAGAATCCAGAAACGTGATTAGATCGACCCTTGATCTATCCTGAATGGTATACGAAATAGTATATAAAGGATAGGATATAAGGACACTCTTTTATGTACTTAGCTAGTTCTGTTCTTCATGCTCAATTTAAATTATCTTTAAGTAATCTATATTTTGGTAAAGCTTAGTGATAATACTTGTCCGCACTTACTTACGGATAGCTGCGCGGTACTATCTGGCCTTATTTCTCTTCTTCTATTCAGATCAAGTCATCTTTAGATAGTTAATAACCTGACTATCTTTGATTTAGTTCACAAGGTACGTATCGGAACGGGAGCTAAGCTAACAGGAACAGGGAGAAGCGATCTGTCAAACCCTAGGATCGCTTCTCCCTGTTCCTGTTAGCTTAGCTCCCGTTCTGATACGTACCTTGTGAACTGAATCAAAGGTAGTCAGGTTGTTGACTATCTAAAGATGACTTGATCTGAACAAAAGAAGAGAAGTAAGGCCAGATAGTGCCGCGCAGCTATTTGTAAGTAAGTACAGACGAGTGTTGTTACTAAGCTTTACCAAAATATATGATTATTTAAAGATAATTGAATTGAGCACGAAGAACAGAACTAATTAAGTACATGAAAAAGTGTCCTTATATCCTATTCTTTATATACTATTTTGTATATCATTCAGGGTAGATCAAGGATTGATCTAATCATGTTCCCGGATTCTATATACTATATCGTATACTCTCAATAATAGATCTGATAGTAAATAGTCACGTGACACAGCGTTGCCTCAGGTATTATCTTAACCAGGATCTTACTTAATAAGAGTTGCTGGCTGCCCGAGTTCTTCCTGGTCGTTATCTTTCTGCCTGACGAGTCCGCTTCTACTAGTAATCTGGCTAGTAGGGGTCTGTAACATTACTCTCCCTCCTTCAAGGTTTCTTGTTCTCAAGAGATATAAAGGTGCGTGTTCTTCCTGTGTCAGTTAAGTTTTCTCAATTTTCTTTTTCTATGATGATCCATCATGTCTTGTCATTGCGTTAATCACGATTGGGTGAAGAAGCGTATCTATTAATCTAACAAGATTTATGATAACAGTTTTATCACTGAAAGTTCCTGCGAATATTGTTTCCTGAGAGGTATTTCTTGTATCATGGATTCTAAAAGCCGAAATTGTGCTGCCTGTATTTGTTATGGTTGAAAATGTGAAAAGCGATTTTACAGTGATAGGGAGTGGAATGAATTAAAATATAATTAATTAGATGTGCAAAATGAACTTGCTGAGGTCCTTGCTGAACAGGCCTGTATTGCTGTCAAGGTGGCTTGTTTGTTCAAGCAACAGCAGTTCCTAAAAGATCGTGGCGAGCGGATGTTGGATCACGACTTGACTGTGTTGGAGCGGTTGGATGAGGAGGATCCTCCAAGCGCTGAGGACCTCCGAGAGCTAGAGCGTCTGGTTGATGAACACGACGCTGCTCAACTTGCCGCTGCGTCAGACACTCCTAGTCTGACTCAGTTGGTTGGTTCTTCTTCTTTCTGGGCGAACTTCGACCTGTCTGTTGGTGGTACTGCTCCACAAGCTGATGGCAGCCTGTCAAATTCTTGATAGGTTCCCACGTGTTTTCTGAGGTATCATATTCTATCTATTTTACTAGATACTTTGACCTGCTGCTAATCTTCTTGTGGTCTAGGATCTTTTTGACTTTATATTCTTGTTCTATGTTGTTGTTAATCTCTATATTTTCTGTGATTCTAGCGTTCTTTAATACAGGTTTTAATAATGAGATATGAAATACTGGATGTATTCTGTTTATTGATTTTAGTAATCTTAACTTGTAGTTAACCAGTTTCTTCTTATCTTTGATAATAAATAGTCCTAGCTTGTGATGGTCAAGCTTCTGACTTGATTATTTTATCTTAATATTTTTATAAAATAGGAATATCTTCTTTCTTCTTTTAAGATTAGGTTTCCTTCTATATCTGTGATTATAGTATATCTTATTATATAAGTTTATGAACTTAATATTTTAGAATAACTGTAAGTATATGTTTTCTATAAATATAATAATATTTTTGGCTATATTAATAACTTGCTACTTTCTTAATAGTATTTTCAGAAATCTTGAATGATATTTATAATTAGTGTAAAATGGTGAGACTCTAATAGTTAAGTAACTGGCGTTATTGTATAAGAACTGTGTTATTAGTAACAGATTTATCTAATCATTTTACTAGTAGTTTATATAATGTTTTAAATATTATTTAATTATTTAATTAATTCTTTTTATTTGTTTATTTGTTTGCGGGTGATAAGTTATTATTATTTATTTTTTTATTTTTATGAGATCTATAAGTAATCTTCAGAACTTTAAGATAAATAATTTATCTTGATCTGATATGATGTACTTTGGCATCTTATAATATATAATAATATTTTCTAAAAATAGTTCTGCCATCTGTATTACTGTTATTATTATCTTATTTAATATAAGATAGATATATTTAGTAAGATGATTAATAATGATTATAATAGTATTAAACCTCTCTAATTCCGGTAGTAGATTAATAAAGTTAATTATTATTTATTTTTATAGCCGTTGTGGCGCTTCTTGTATTTATATTTATCTATAGGGCTGGTACCTTGTAGACTTGTTTTTAATATAAGTCTTATATTGTCTAATATAATTGCATATTTTCTGTCTAAGGTTTGGAATGTAGTAATTTCTTGTGATTAGTTTTATTATCTTTTCCATTTCTAGATGATTCTTGAGTGGTCTGTTATAATGTCTAGCCATAATCTTTATTCTTATTATGATTAATATAAAGATTAATCTGTGAAAGTATGCTAGTCTATTTTTATTAATAATAATCTTGTTTAATGAGTCCTTACTTATTTCTTAGAGTGTTTTATCATTTTTTATGCTTTTAGTTAATTACTTGGTTAGATTGCTCCTTATTTTTAATATTGTTACTAGATTAGTCTTATTGTAGCTGATCAACCTATCCGTATTTTGCTTCAGGATGGCCAGTTCGATAGTCTTTTTATCTAATTCATAGTCTGGCCTGCGGCTTAATATATCTGTATATCTATTTTCTGCTTTCTTATAGTATATGATTCTGAAGTCATATTATAACAGAATCTCAGCCCATCGTGTCTGCCTTTGGATCAACTCTTTGGTTATCGTGAAGTAGGTTAAGTTCTTATGGTCTGTCTTTATAATAATAGTATGTTTTATTTTTTCAAGGTAGATCCTCCACTGCTTGAATACTACTACTATAGCTAGCAATTTCTTGTTATGAATGTTGTAGTTGAGTTCTGCTTGAACCAACTTCCTTAAATAAAATATAATCAGTCTTAGCTTTCTGTCTTCTCCGGGTTGCGTCATACGCATATTAACAGCATAGTCTGATATGTCGGTTTCAATGGTTATTTCTTTTTCTAGATCGTGCTGTATAAGTATTAATAATATAGTAAGTTGTTACTTAATATCTTCAAACATGCTTTGCTGTGGTTCTTTTTATAGATACTTCTTTGACTTTTTTATAAGCTTGAAAAGTAATGTTATATAGATAGTGTATCTGTTCACGAATTATTAATAGTAGTTAATTAATCTAATAAACTGCTGTAGTTCTTTCAGATTTCTAGATTAAGGTTAATCCTGTATGATTTATACTTTAGCTTGCTCAGTATAGATTCTCTTTATAGATATCCAATGTTCCAGAAACTCTGTTTTCTATATATAGAATTCACACTTCTTTAGCTTGTATTATAACTGATATAAATATAATTTATATAAAACTAGTCTTATATGCTTTACATATTCTTTCTTAGTCTTTAAAAAGATTAATATATTATTTAAATAAATAATTATAAATCTATCAAGATATTCTTTAAGAACTTTGTTAATATATTACTGAAATGACGCTGGTATGTTAGTAAGTCTAAATAATATAATCAAGTATTTAAAGTATCTATATTTTGTTTTGAATATGGTTTTCCATTCTTTATCTTTTATAATATATATATGATAATATGTATCCGTGATATTGAGTTTAATAAACTACTTTATTTCTTATATTTTATCTTAGATTTCTGAAATCAAAGATAACAGATATCAATCCTTAATTATGATAATATTTAGTAACTAATAATCTATATATAGCCGTAAACTGCTGTTCTTTTTTAGTATAAATAGGACTCCATATCCTACTAGTGACTTTAAAGGCCTGATATTATCTTTAGCTAGCTGGTTATTAATATATTCTTATAGTACTTGTAATTTCTTTTTAAATATCAGATAAATCTTTCTATATACTGGTAACTTTTCTTTCTTTATAAGAATAATATGGTCATGCTTTCTATACTGAGATAATTTAGGTTGCTCTAGCTACTTAAATAAGTCTTTAAATCTTTTATACTGTGATAAAATCTGTGTGTTATTCTTGACTACAGCTAGAAGTTTCTATGAATCTTCTAGTCTTTGGATAGTTATCTTGATCTCTGTATTAGAGCTGTTAATACTATACTTGCAGTACTCTTTAATTATTGTTAATATCTATCTTGATAATTCTATAAGCTAATTTCTCTGTGATGGCTTGATTACTGTTATTACTTGTATAACTATACTTGAGATATTATTTTCCTCTAAGTTATCTCCGATGCCTGGTGTGTTAGGCTTTTATAATGATCTCAACCTTCTCTTATTAGATTATTTAGTCCTTGCTTCAGCTTCTTACTAAATAATAGGCTGTATAGATCTAGATCCCATACCTGGTTCTTGCTGGTATTGTCTTAGGTAATCATAATTTGTGAATTAGAGACTCTTAATCTTCTAATTAATTTATAGATTATGATTTCTGAGTTATAAAATTCTTAACATAATATTATACTGTCTTAAAGATGTTATATTAAAGTCTATATGCTTGTAGTGATTCTTTATAATTATAAATATAGTTTCTGACTTAATTATTAATATAAGAGTTTCCAAATTCTCTTTATTTAGTTTTATAATCAGTTTAGGTTCTGCTTTCTATTATCTGAATATCTTAAGTTGTTATATAAACTGCGGGTGTATGAAGTTCCCGGTTACTTTAGAGTCTATCAGTACTTAGGCTGATTAATCTAATATAACTGCTTAGATCTTCAGGTATAGTCTTAATTTTATAGTTATTAATTACTATTCTGGCTAGTTAGGTTTTAACTACCGTGGATATCTTCTTAAAAATCTTGAGCCTTCTATCTTTACTGTATAATATATTATATACTGATTATTAAAATATACTAGCCAATATATTAATCTGTGGTAAGAATATCTCTGATACTCTTTATATACATAATCAAAGATATTACATAGATAGTGACTTGCCTTAGTCCTAACTACTTCCAGTATTCTAGATTAGTAGTTAATAATGTACTTTTAATCATGGTATATTAAGTATATATTTATATAGTATACAAGCTAAAGGAGTTTATTATATCTTTAATAATCTTTACTTTCTTTAAAATAAATGTACAGACATGGTTTATCATATTAAGACTCTGTTTCTGTAATATTTATCTTCTAGTTAATCTTTAATAACTAATAATGATAGTCTGTATTATCTTATTCATATGTTAAACAAACTTCTGGGTAATAGAGGTACTTTTATAGATATTATTCTTAAATCTTGTTTCATGATTTTCAATATTTTAAATCCTAATATGAGTAATACTACATGATTATCTTAAGCTCTGGGCAGAATTATGCTAGATTCTCTGAGATCTTCTTCAAAATACGGTTTAATTAATAAGTAATATTTTCTTGATTGTTTTTCTGGTTTTTCTTATCCTCGTCTTACTATGATAAACAAAGTTTACTAATTTTTGATAAGGGTTTTTCAAGGATATTAGGTATCTCGCTGAGTCTCTTCTTACTAGGTTCAAGATCTTTAAGTAATATATTATACTCTTTATTTAATAGTTTGTCTTTATTCCAAACTATATTAGAATAGTTGTTTCTTGAAACTGGCTTATAACTGTTATTGTTGACTTCCGTGGTCTAAACTAATAATATAGATAATCATCGATTTTCTTATTAATTAAATAATACTGTTGGCTCATCCGTGATGGCCTGTTATCTTAACTAATCATAATATATCCTGTTTTCTGATAACTGACTATACTGAATAGCATGTAGCTTCTTGCTATCTAATATCTGTATTACAGATTCTGTTTAAACTTCGTGCTGAATGGTGGTGATATTATAGGCTCCTCTGTCTTGATCCTGGTTCGTAGCTCTCAATTGCTTCTGAGGCTGTTTCTGACTGCAGTCCTTTAACTAGTGATCTGCTTTGCTGCAGCTGAAGCACAAGCGGTCTCGTTTACACTGTTCAAGTTCCTCCTTGGACACTCGAGTCTGTTGAGTCTGATGCTGTGCAGCATCCAGCTCCATGGGCTTCAGCCTGTAGGGATCTTCGTATCCTAAGCTCCTAGGTTGTGCTGACCTTCCGTTGTTGGCTCGGTAACCTGGCTGGTTATTGTGTCAAGATATAGACCCGCTGGTTTACCGATCCTCTTGTCATTTCATATTGAAGTTATATAACTTATTATTAATCTTTATAACTGTTTTAATTATTTTGGCTAAGATATCCGGTTATTCTTGCTAAATGATCTTTTCTTGGATCTCTATCTTAAGTCCTTTTTTAAATCATAAAATATAAGTATTATCATTCTAGTCTAGGTAACTAATGACTTGCTGAAACTCTGAAGTATATACAGATATTAATCCTGTTTACTTAAATTATTATAATTTTTGTTTAGTATTCCGTGCTGTATCAATGTCTCTGAATATCTATTTAAGACACTGTTTGAATCTAGTATAACTAGTAAAAAGTTGCTTTATATTATTATTCTGATTACTTACTAACTTTTCTTATTACTTGCAGATATATGGTTTAAACTAATCAAATACTGCTCTGGTAAGGTAAGTAGACGTAAAAAAGATCTTGTTCTTCTTATTCTTGAGTCTTTCTTTATTCATGTTGAGGTACAGATCTAACTGGGTCAAGAAAGCTCTGAGCCGCGCTTGTTTGCTGTTGAATGGCTCGGGTGGTCGGATCTTAACAGATTTGACTGATAAGCGACCTTTAAGTAGCTGGTTCTGTTGTTCTAAGACAGTGACGCTTTCTTGTAGCTGACCAACCATGTTCATCAGTTCCTTGGTTGTCGGGCCCTGCTGCTGAGGCGCACGCGATGTGTTCGATGTAGTCAATATGATGACTGATTGTCACTGGATAATACTCGTACTGACTGGTGCTCAATGTGTCAAACCCTAGGATCGCTTCTCCCTGTTCCTGTTAGCTTAGCTCCCGTTCCGATACGTACCTTGTGAACTGAATCAAAGGTAGTCAGGTTGTTGACTATCTAAAGATGACTTGATCTGAACAGAAGAAGAGAAGTAAGGCCAGATAGTGCCGTGCAGCTATCCGTAAGTAAGTGCGGATGAGTGTTGTCGCTAAGCTTTACCAAAATGTATGGTTACTTAAAGATAATTGAATTGAGCATGAAGAACAGAACTAACTAAGTACATGAAAGAGCGTCCTTATATCCTATCCTTTGTATACCATTTTGTATATCATTCAGGGTAGATTGAGGGTTGATCCAATCATGTTCCCGGATTCTGTATACCATATCATATATCCTTGATGGTAGATCTGATGGTAGATGGTCACGTGACACAGTGTTGCCTCGGGTGTTACCCCAACCGGGATCTTACTCAATAAGAGTTGCTGGCTGCCCGAGTCCTTCCTGGTCGTTACCTTTCTGCCTGACGAGTCCGCTTCTGCTAGTAACCTGGCTAGCAGGGGTCTGTAACACGATCCTAGGGTTTGACAAAAATCCTGTGATATATTTTTATAACTTATTATTTTATCGAATTAAATATAATTTAAGTGTTTTACTGCACACAGATTAAGAAAGATAATAAGTAGAAAACTATTTTTTATATTTATTCCAAATTATTTAAATAACTGGTATCCCTGTTTAATTTTACTCACTATTGAAATATTTTTTAATAGTATATTTAACTAAATCTTATAGAAATTTTTTAATAAATTTTACTTCATATATATAAATAATATTTTTAATTTTATAAATAGTAGATTAGCTTAATACTAAGTTTAAATATAATAAGGTTTAGAGTATTTGTACAGTACAGATCTTTAAGTAAATATTAATAAATTGTCACGGTGCAACCTCCCAAGCCGGAAAGAGAGAAATACTGCCGAGTCTGACCGCCCAGCACGTGACCCCTAGATACAGTCAAAAGCCATCTGTCCCCTGGACCTCGTTCGTAGCCTCGAGCTACGTCTTGTCTATCAGCCTGTATATAGCCTGACCAGTAGCCAGCCCAGCGCCTAGTTAGAATACCAGTTGTCGTTATCGCTCGAACCTTGCCCGTCCGCCAGAATCCACTATTCTACCACTGCCTGGAACTGGCAAAGGAGTTCCAGAAAATATGGTGGTGAACGAAAAGAGGATACACCAAAACGGTTATATTGGCGCTCTGCACTCCCAAGACGAGTTACCCCATCAGGAGATTAAAACTTGGAAACAAATCATCGTCAATGGTAGTGCCACTTAATCACAATTTTGTAAAGCTTAATCCTGAACCCACAGCCAGCAGGGGAGATGCAAGAACTTTCAGCTACAAATAACCTCCAGATTTTGCTGCGTCAATCATTTTCTTTTTCACATCTTCATCAGTATCGTCCTTCTTCATAGGAAATGCGAAGAGTTTCTTGTCTGGATTTTTTTGTGCGAATCTTTTGACAGAGGTATTTGAGGTTCGCGTTTGCTTGCACGTTGACTGAGAAGGTGTTAGGGTCATTTGTGTACGGAGACCCTTGATCGGCTCGAAAATTGGATGCTGCATTGTTTTTGGTATTTCTCGACGGAAAGAGCCTTCCTCCAGCATTTTCGGCGGAAAGTTTCGATTTTGCTTTAGGTATGTTGAAATTCTGAATGAATTTCTCTAACACCTTTTTCGGAATCGACATGATATTGGAATGGTCTTTCTGTAAGGTTTAGAGCCAATGCTAACGTCGATTGGTTTGTAGACTCACTGTTTTGGGGTTTGACAGTCAGATAGCAATAGGATCTGGCTACAACAGTTCTAAAGTGCCACGGGAGGCACCTTTATAGTAAGCCTGACTGAAAATTGTCTACATCACCTGATAGAAGCAGGTCACGGTGCGGGGTAACTCGCATGACCAGTGTATAGCATGAAGAGGACAATGAAACTGCTCATCAGTATTCTAGAGGGATGCACTTCAGGAAACATCCTCTAGATATCCATCAGATTACCCGATAGGCTGGCAGGCCCCGACTCCGACAGTTTCCAAGCTCTTAGTGCGTCTTTTACGCCATCCTTGTCATCCGTGGCGTCTATGACCGAACTCACTAGATTACGCATTGTTTCCACTTTTGCCTCGAAGTCTTCAAGATGTACCCAGCCGTCAATGGGGACTCCAAGGGCGCCGAAGAGCTCCCTACGATCTTCCCAGCTCTTCCCTTCGGCAACATGAGACGCAAGCTCATCGGCGCCGAATGTTACGGGACAAGAGGACTGTGGCTGGCCAGTTAATTCCATCCATTCGCGCCATGTTCGAAGCATCATCTCTCGAAACAAAAACAATCCATCGTCATCCCACGTGTACCCTGAAAAATCGATGAGCTGCTGTCGCGTTAAAGCTTGAGGAAACGACAGAGCAGAGAAGACGTCATTGTTAATTTCGCAGAATTTGGAAATATAGAGCCTCTGTAGTTGTGTAAGCTGGTATCTCTGCAAATTTTCCTCTTTTTCTTCTGGCGTGAGGCCCGTGGCTGACGGAAGATCGAAAAGCAAGGGCCCATGAATCTTCAGGAATTTCGGTATCCTGCAGGCGTGAAAAACGGGAAGACTGGAGCAGCCCTGCCAATCAATGATGCTGACAATCTGATTTTCCTTTACAAATATATTCCCAAAGTGTAAATCAGAGTGCCAAAGCACAGACCGATTTTGACCTGGATCTGATGGTATCAAATGAGGCACAACTTCCAGATACTTGTCGAGGAGTTTAATGTGACAATCAGGAGACTCTTGGCTATCTGACTGTCTCAAGGGGTCTGCCGGATGACGAGGATTTGCAAACCGGGTGATCCATTCTTTCTCTCGCCTGGCGATATCTATCGCATATGCCCCAGATGACGACCCTAATTTTGCTCGGTCTCGTATTAGTTGGAGCCCCAAAATTATGGTTAGGTGTTGGCTTACAAGGGCCCCTAAAAGCGCTCATGAATCTTCTCTCCTCTTCCCAAAATCGTATATCACAGCTGGGGCCGATGCAAAACTGATCGGGTATTCCAGGGACATTAATGCCACCCTCAATATCCTCTCTATAGAACAAGCTTCCATAACAACCGAAGTCGACAGCGGCTATTTTGGCTTGAATATTGGCCAACTGAGACACAATGTCCACCTTATCCGATATGTCCATAGTGGGCCAACTTTTCCTCAACTCATTGCCAGCAGCTTTTTCCATTATGATGTATTCGACTCCCACATGCTGGTCTTTCTTGCTGCTCCAAGCAAAGACTCGCGGGACAGGTATACCTAGCTCGTTACGAAGAAATTTAAGCGTGGCAACTTCACTGGCGGTAACGAATTTCTGAGGGATGTAAGGATTGGGGATTTTCGCAATGACCTGGACGTCATTATCCATTGTCAATAGAAAGGCTTTGTTGTATGAGCCTTCGGGTAATTTCGTTATTTTGACGCAGAAGTTCGCATTAACTGATCTGGCCGCTATTTGTTTGAGTTCCTCGACATTGAAGGGCTGGTACCGTTTACGAAGCTGGGCTGCTTCGTCCCATAGCCAGCGTCCAGAGGTATAAGAAAAGAGAGTGTCGTCTCTATGTTGATTTGAGTGGATCATACCTTGAAAAGACAAACTCAGTAAAAACCAAGCAAATTTATCTTGACGAACTTGCCGGGATGGGGAGGTTTGGAGATTCTCCAGGGGGAAGCGGAAAGGAGCATGCGATGAAATCGGGGTAGTGTCGCTGTTATAACTCTTCTCAGAGTTTTCAGAGGCGCCATGGAAATGGCTTGAATAATCTATGATGATTTTATACTGTTGAGTAGATGGTGACGGCCTCAATAATGACCCTGCAAGTGACGGGTAACTGAGACTTTGGTCGTCGACGACGCACAATTCACCCCAGCCACACCGTTGCTTAAAAACTGGCACCAGCCACTGGCCCTTGCCCCGATATGTTCAGCCCCAGCATTTTGAATTTCATTAGTGGAATGGGCCAACTGACAGCCAAGACCGTTCTTCTGAAGGTAGGTATTGATACTCTCAAGGAGCGGTTCGATCATATTACAGTTTGTGCTCTGTTCTTGCATAGCGAGTTAACTAGTACTCCCTCAAGGCGCGTACGTCCGCTCCGATTTGGATCGCGTGGTCGCGTACGGTGGGTGGCTGGAGGACCAGCTTGTTGCAATATGGCTTCCCGATATGCTTCTTGGTGCTGAACTATACCTAGAGAGCTGACAAGTGAGCTGGGATACAGTCTGACCCAAATAGATCAGTGGTAAGGGAGAAATCTCAAAAATTAGGTATCGACAGTAGGTGGTGGTTGTCTCAGGGACGGCTGGAATTGTGAATGCTGACGTAACCAAACCAAATCATAGAAGAGGATTGTCACATGATGGTCCTGATAACTCAAGTTGAGGCCATAATCGAATTTTTCCGCCCAACACCCCCTCTTTACCCTCCTTGACCACGGCACACAACGTTGGAATCAATTAGAGATACTCGCTTTTCCCAACCTAAAATTTGATGTTTATAAGATACTATGATAACATGTTTTTTTTTGGACTGGATTTTCTGCCCTTTCACCCTAAACAAACAGTACTTCAACCTAATATCTATTTCTTGATTAAAATTTTAATTTACTCCACATAGGATGTTTTATTTACAGGATTCAGTTCCTTTGCATGAACCGGGTGTCCCTCGACGCGTCGAACATTAATGCGGCAGTGTTCCGAGAAATTCTCGCAGTTCTTAACCCTACAACTCTACTTGTGATTACCACGCTGGAAAGGGCCCAAAATCATCATCAAAGCGAAGCGAACAACCGGACACCTACCCCGCTACCAATACTAAGTCTGCTGGAAACCCTTTCAATCATCCTACCACCGGGAGAAAGCAAAAAAAACTAAAATCCTGAATCAAGTGAGGCCCAGCCAGAGCTGGAACCTCGATCTCTGGGGAGCTCGGGCATTCCCCTTACCTAATTACTTTCAGTGACCCTCTACTTTCTGGTTCATTGGTACATATCATGGCGGGGTAATCAGTGATTGACGGCTTGTTAAAAGATCAGGTAGATCAATGAGTAAGAAATATACCAAAACACCCGCGGTTTCTGCTTTCGGATATGTGGCTTTTGTCTGGGTATCTGTGCTAAAATAAACTAACACTAACCTATACAGATCCTCTTACTGTTTTGATATATATAACAGGGTCACAAATAGCTTTAATTACCGATTATCTATAGCTGCTGTGGTTTAAAGCAGGAATAATCTCCCAGTCTTTATATATAGAAACACTATTAATAATATTCAGTTAAAAACTATAAATAATGGTTTACTATCTTTCCTGATTGCATGGTACCAGTTATAAAGGCCTAACTACTAACCCCCTCAGGCCACTATATATATATATATTTTTTTCTCTCGAGGTTATGTGGCAATACAATGAATTGAGTAAAGACTTCTATGGACGCATTTTTGACGAGATAAAAAAAAGCAAATCGAGATCATCTAAATTGCCTAGTGATACATAGTAGTTCCACACCGAATGTATAGTCACCACGAGCAAGGCTACATTGCCGAGTAAACTCCAACTCCCGGACGTCGGCAGGAACAAGAACGAGCTCGGGCAAAGACCAAGTCTGAGGAAGATTACGTCAGTATCGGCTCGTGTTCCCAAGTCCACCGGAGGGCTGTGTTTCAGGGACCTGGACAAACTAATAGTACAAAGACTGTCTAGCACGGGCCTGCAAGGGATCTATCAGGAGAGAAACCTTGTTCGATTCTCGATCATGGAGACCAACCCTGGCCCCAACGGCCAAGCTGATTCGAGGATCGGGCCGATTCCAGGGAGAAGGGCGATTGAATGGTGGCTGACTACTAAACAGTAGTCCCCTGTAGCCCGGTTCTGGGCCGGCCAGCGGCTAGGCATTCGCATTCCAGACGAGCAGGCCGGTGAGGTAAACAACCAAGGAACGGCTTGGTTTCGCAACTCTGGTAGATCTGGCAAATCTGGTGAGTATGGCTAAAAATAAACCGGGCAATCCGGCAGAGAGACGAATGACAGTGGAGGAGGGCGGATGTCCTGTGCAGCTGAACTGAAGTGACAAGCGGAGCTCGTGCGTCATTTGTCCCGCGGCGTTGCCATGGCAGCCCATCGGCCGGTAAACATCGGTCTTGCGGTTTCATGTCAGCCACGACGGCCTCGTTGTTGGAGCAGCCATGGGGCTGGCGGGCTCATCGTGGAGAAACTAGTATCTCGAGCCTGACATCCCTTTCTTCTTTGGACTTCTTCGTGCTGGTTTGGCGTGTTGTGTTTTCTAACTCCTTCTTATCTCTCTCCCCCCCGGAATCCTCTGAACGGCAAAACCACTTTACATCGACATTCCTAAGAGAACGAAGAAATCGCCGAGGACATCGATCGAGAACCTTCCGCCACACTTGGGACGAGACTGTGGATCACCGAGCAGCAATTATTCCCCGTCCGCATTGCCTGACCGACAATTCCCACCTCCTTCCGGAATTGTTGTATACCACATTCCTCGAAATTCTCCTACTCCGGCAGCATGTCAGGTACCATGTACGATGAGCACGTTTATGCACCCTCACGGCGTCATTCAGTTGCTACCCCCCCTCCGTCTATGACACCGCGACATAGTCGGACACGCAGTCAAAGTGTTAGAGTCAGCAACGGCACAGCGAGCACAAATACAAGTGTGTCGAGTGGGAGAATGTCGGAGGCCACAAACATCACCCATCCTCCCGCTTATTCCAAAAAGTTCGTGGTGGTGGGCGACGGTGGATGTGGAAAGACTTGCCTTTTAATCAGTTATTCCCAAGGTTATTTCCCCGAGGTAGGTGCTCGTCCACCGCAGTGTTATTGTTCTCGTGCTGAGTGCCCAACTCACTCTTTCTTCTCCAGAAATATGTTCCTACGGTATTCGAGAACTACATCACGCAAACCACACACCGAGCCTCGGGTAAAACGGTCGAGCTAGCTCTCTGGGATACTGCTGGTCAGGAAGAATACGACCGGCTGCGTCCACTTTCATATCCGGAAACGGACCTCCTGTTTGTTTGCTTTGCTATAGACTGTCCTGCGTCCTTGGAGAACGTTATGGACAAGGTATTTCCGCTCTACCCCGCAGCAACATGCAGTCGCTGATACTTGGCGCAGTGGTACCCCGAAGTTTTGCACTTTTGTCCGACCACCCCACTTATCCTGGTCGGCTTGAAATCAGATCTGCGCAACAAGAGAACGTGTATTGAGCTTCTAAAGACTCAGGGCCTTACGCCCGTGACACCCGAGCAAGGTGAAGCGGTTGCGCGCAGGATGAACGCATCCTACGTTGAGTGCAGCAGCAAAGAAATGCGCGGTGTCGACGGGGTGTTCGCTCTCGCAGTCGATACCGTTGTCTCTGCCGAGGAGCAAGACTGGAATGACCGCCAGACAACTAGTACACCCGGCAGCAAACCTCGAACCACTGGTGGTGGTGGCGGCGGCGGAAAGAAGGTCAAAAAGCGTACCTGCAAGATTTTGTAGACTCTGGTCCCACCGTTGATGTTTGTCTGGTCATGATCATCTGCCCCTTTTGGTTCCCCCTATATTTTCCTTGAGATGTCTGCTTTTTCTCCCTATCCCTGTTATACCGAGTGAAAAGCCTGGTTGCTTTGACGGTTCCCCCTATCTCCCTTGTATGTGACATGACATGACATGACAACGTGGCCATGAACGCGACGAGCACCGGCACGCTCCGCCCGTGTCGCTTGTGTTGTCCTTAACCCCTTTCTATACATGCTGGCGGCTTTGTGCTTGTTTTGCTTCCCCATGTTGCTATACCTGTTTGGCCTTGATGACTGTTTTCTTCGATCACCATTACTCTTACCATTTCACCCCGCGCCCTTGATCTGGCGATTTTGCCCTTTTGTCTCAATGCTTGATGTCTGTCACGAATCTGGCCCGCTGGCCATTCTTTACCATGCATGGGATGGGTGTTTATTGGCGCAAGCGAAAATCCCGTGTACTTGCTTATTGAACTTGTCAATCTTATATTTCTGTCATTCCTCGTTTGGTATCCCGATTTCCGATAGCAACCGCAGTAAAGTGTAGAGATAAACAATGGAGAAAAAAAGAGACACCTCTAACATACGCCAAGCACCTAATTCAAGAATAGCCGTGAATTCACCTGTCCTCGCCATCTCCCAGCTCCTGTTCATGAAGCTGGCTATGATCCTCATCCGGATGGGCACCTTTTTGCCGATCCTGAGCCTCGGTCTCGTCTCCAGGCTGGCCCATGAAATTTTCGAACTGCGACCACAGAGCCTCGACGGAGCCGAATTCATTTCCCACCTGCAGCGGGATTAATTAAATCGACCCGGAAAAGAACGGAGAGTGGGGAACTTACAGAGATAATGCTCTCTAGGTTCCGATTCAGCCGGTTGATGTTTTGGAGGACTTGCTCCATGCCCTATCGTGGGATTATTTAATGAGTATTGTATTGCACTCATGTAAAAGACCGCAAGTACTAACCACCGCAATCTCCCGCACGAATTCTGCCCGCTGCTGCTCGAACACCGTTGGGCTGGACGCTCTGTTTTTGGGGGCCGGAGTCGTCGACATGGTGACGCTTGAGGTCCAAGCACCGACTAGAAGGATCGGCAGTACTTAAAATAAACGAATTGAATGTGGTTCTGCAGCCTTGTTGGCTTAAGCCCACTTTGTATTAGAGCGATGGTGCGCGTGTTGAATGCTGTTGATTGTTGCTGCTGGCTCGAGGCGGGGCGGTGCCTGGCAGGCTGGATTCGGCATGGTCGGGCGATTGTGCCGGCATAATGGATCAGACCGCCTTCATGGCCGCCCGCGTTATCGATAGCGTTGTCAGTTATGCATCTCGCAAGGAAGATGGATGCATGTCGTGTGGATATGTGACATTGACTTGAAATTGGGATCTGAGGCTAATACGATTGAGTTTGTTATGGGGGTGTCCACTCGTTATTTTTATTGCGTTTGATTGCTGCTGTCGGAAAACATCTCCGAAGGACAACTCCTTGCCGCAGGCCAGCAGCGAGGTCTGCCGGGAGAAATGCCTTGTCCGGTGATGCGCGAAGCTTTCTCTTTCTCTTTCGCTTGATCGTATAATTTTCATCATTGAGCTCCAAGGGGGAACATGACGAAGCTATAGAGACGTTTCAAAGTCTACTGAACCTTCATCGACTTGACGTTCCAGTGACGTAACTCGTTACCAGATGTTATTTAACATGGTCGAGTCTATCATTGTCATATCCATAATACCCGACCTCTATGTTTATTTACGAAAGCCACTGGGTCAGAAGGCAGATCACTCAAGATTGGACAACTTCTCTGAATACTCTCGAGAATGAAGGCAATCGGTGTTGAGTATTACGGCCCAGTCGACCGTCTTGAGGCTCGGGAGGTCTCAAAGCCGTCAGATCTCCAACCCCGGGATCTGCTCGTCCGGTGCGAATGCCTCCTATGGTCCGGATTTAGCATTTACTGAGAACTATGGACAGGATCAAAGGGGTCTCCGTGAACCCCGTGGACACAAAGGTACGGAACGGGACGTACGATGATTATCCTGGTAAGACACTAGATGCTTCCGGTACAGGAGGGTCAGATGGGTTGACATTTGCAGATTACTATGACCGTGTTCCTCGTCCACTCCAGATCCCTGGATACGATGCAGCAGGCACTGTCGAGGCTACTGGGTCAGAATGCTCAATCTTCAAACTCGGAGATGAGGTGTTCTACTCAGGAAGCCCAATTCGTCAGGGGTCGAATGCCGAGTACCAGTTGGTAGATGAGAGGAGCGTTGGTCATAAACCGAAGAGTCTTGACTTTGTCGAGTCAGCTGCCATGCCCTTGACATACATCACGGCATACGAGGCACTTGTTGAACGGCTAGAGATTGAAAAGGGAGAACAAGCAGCACTACTCATAATTAACGGCGCTGGTGGAGTCGGTGCCATGGCCACTCAAATTGCACGCGTTGTACTTGGCCTTCCAGTGGTCATTACCACAGCATCCAGACCGGAGACGGTCCAGTTCACGAGAGACATGGGTGCAACTCACGTTGTCAACCACCGAGAGGATGTCTCTAGTCAGATTGAGAAGCTGGGCATCGATTTACCACTGAAGTAAGATATCCTCAAATGTTAAAAATCTCCGCTAATAACATCTCAGGTACATTTTCATCACACATTCAACAGATAACTATATGGACACATGTGCTCGGGTTTGCGCACCGTTCGGCAAAGTCTGCTCCATCGTTCAAGGGCAAGCTAAGATGTATGGAACGGCTTTCATGTCCAAGTCATTGACATTTACCTGGTGCCTGCTTGGAACAAAGCCATACCACCAGGTAGACATCGAATCGCATCATCGCATTCTGGAAGAACTTGCAGCCTTGCTTGATGCAGGCAAGATCAAGTGTCATCTGACGAAGCGACTGAGATTGACACTCGAAGGTGTCAAGGAAGGACATGAGATTCTTCAATCCGGCGGGAGCATAGGCAAAGTGGGTTTAGGCTTGGAAGAGGCAGGATCTAGGGAGATTTTTACCTAGACATGATGCCCGAGGGATGCCTTTCATCGTTCTGCACGGCATGATTGCTTGCATGGATCTCGATGCCAAGAATGACAATTGGGTACGACAATGAGTGAATGCATTGCCTTCCATTGATTATGGAAAAAGTGATGGCCTGCAAGCACCGAGAATACCACCACTATTTAATGCATGAAGGGAAATGTAGGCTGCTTTCTCAGCAATTTTGAATTTACAATAGGAATCAGGGGACCAGAAAAAGCGAAAGGGTTTGGATATTGTTTCTTCTTTGTTCCTCACTTATTTCCAGGAGACGTTCGAGGTCACCGGCATTGGATCATTTTCACCGTCACGACCAACATCTGGATTACTGTGCGACACAGCAGGAGCAGAACTCTCGATCTCACATTGTTTCGAGCTATACCACGAGCTATTCGTGGCTATCGGGACTGATTCTGCATCTGCAGAGAATGCCCCCGCAATCTCAAAACCGGTTCTCAGCGGGATGTCTGGCGAGAGACAACCATCATCGTTCCAAATATCGCATACTTCGTTGAATGGGAGGTTCGATAAGCAACTGGCCTGTGAAGTGTGATTCCCCTGGTGTTTATTCCTAGTTATTCAGAGTCACGAACCCGTGTTAACATTGCAACGAGACACTAGGTGACGGCAACAAATACTCAGAAGTTGCTATGACTCCAGATTTGCAACACGCCATCTCCAAGCCCAGAAAGCCTACCCCTCGATGTCTTGCGAAGCACCACGGAATTCATCCTGCAGACTTTCCACCTACCACTTGAAGATCTACCCGAATCCGACCTCACTGGAGCCAGGTATACAAGTCTTCAATGCCCGGGTATATCTGTCACGACACACGACAAAGATCTACACCATCCGCGTGGACCAAATAGCAGACAACCAGGGCCTGCGCCGCGCGTACAGCTCCAGAAATATGCACCATGACCTTGATACTCTATCCAATAGGGATAACACGAACTATCTTCGTCATCAGATGTGTCGTCGATCAGCCTTGCCACTACGAAGCACTCAAACCCTCTCAACCTTGACCAGACAAACGACAACCGGATTGCAAATATCAGCAGCAGGAACTCGACCGACCACATGGTGAACCACATGTCATCCCTTCTCAGCAAATCAAACTGCACTCTCATCAAACATTCAGAGACCCCACCACCCACGTGCCACTACACAGTACCAACATTTACGTCAACGGCGAAAAGATCTACACATGCACCCACACCTACACCTCCACGGCTCCTCCACTCACCCAAGCCAACGATCCCTTATCATCTTCCTGGAACAACCAAACCACCACCCATCCTAAACCCAACAGCCGACACCATACCGTATCCTGTTCCAGAACCACAACCCATAAATCACAAATAGGACCCTGACTAACCCTTAAATCCCACTTTGTATCTATCCAACCCCCACTCCGGCTTCATGAAAGACAAAACGAGCATCGTCCCGCCAATACACAACCAAGTAAACCATCTAAACAGATTTAATCCCCCAATCCGACATATACGTGACGTTGGGTAGGTAAATTGGATGAATTGGTAGTCGGTTACGCCATCACCTTGCGTCAGCACCCAAATCCAATACAATCCTCGGGACCAATCACGGTTGATTAATAGATAGACTAAGGGGAGTGCTGCTTAGCTGCTAAGATAACGGGTATCGAACGTAGCTTGATTTCTGGGGAACGGGGTGGGGGGTATGATGTCAATGTTAGGCATCAATACAATATTACATAGTAGAAAAAAAAAAGAAGGGTGGGTAGGTGGGTTGATGGATGAGGTCAATTCCGCGTAAGTACACGTCCATTTCTCTCTCGCTTTATTACTTATCCAGGTATGTTGCGATTGGGTATCATCAATTAATCAATGAACATATGCATATTGTGTTCGTAATTTCTAAGAAAGGCGGGAAGAATATTCATGTGAAAGAGGAGAAAGAAAAAAGGGTGCCCAGATTTTATTCAAATTGAATCTGCCTAATCTACTCCGTCGCTAAGGGACGATGAAACCAAGCCAAATCATACCAAACCCAATCCATTTCAGTCCAGCTTAAGAATGTAAAGTGTTTATCCGTATCTAATGGAACTCCCATATAATGTGCGTATCTTCGTGTCGTTTCGTGGTGGGTTTCGTTTTCGAAATTCTTTTGGTGTAGTGTGTGCGTGTTCGACGGTCGCCAGGACCGTGTGTAGTGTATGCAAGGAGGAGGAAGAGGAGGTATCAAGCGGAGCCTCTTCTGGCTGGGACGAGCATCGTGCTGAGACGTTTCCAGCGTTGTGTGGGAGAGTTGGGTTGCTCGCGGTCTAGACGGTCTTTGTCTAGACTGGGCTTTGAGGAGGATTGAGTGGAGGAGCGCGGTCGGGTGACGAAGGCTTCGTGGTCGGCGAGGACGTCTTCGAGACGGACATCGCAGTCTGAGATGCGTGGACGAGTATCGTTGAGGTCAATGATCTCGATGAATTTGGACGACATGTCGCGCATCTTTGGACGGAGGTGACTCAGATTTGGGGTCGGTTGCGGATCTTTTTGGTGGGCTTATTGATTGCTTCGGAGCGTTCCGCGTTTCTTTTGCTGCGGCGGATATATCTTCCGTAAAGATGGAGAGTGGATGGGGCCGCGAGAGGAGAACAGAGGGGTAAACGACTGGGATAAAAGGGACAAAGGAGGAGAAGAACGAGAGCGAAGATGAAAAAGGCACGGATGGTGCAGTAGCGGGTGATGCCGATTCGCTGGGCACGGTTTCAAGTATGCGCCAGGCAGGGATGTCAAGCGGTCTTCTGCGTCAGAGCGGTTGAGCTGACAGAGAGAGAGAGAGGGAGGCCCTGAAAGAAAAAATTTTGCTGAACGAAGGAATTTAGGCGCCGCTGACGTCCGGGGAAGAACGGGCATATTTATTGGAGATTTTGAGTTCTGGATGATGAGACTACCCATCCACCGACCAGTCGCAATGCCGCCAGTTCCGCATCACAGGCAAAAGGAAAAAGCCAAATTACTTGCCAGAATCACCAGAACACGCGGGGGTTGGGGTGGCGCCCCAGCCTGAGTGAGTACGAGTGAGCAAGGGCAGGGGATCCATATACGCCGTGTGCCCGGGAGGAAGATGTTGTGACTTGTGATGGGTTGTCGGACCCTCTGATTGACGGGGCTGGCGGGGGGGAAGGAATTCGCCATGGTTCGTCCGTCATACCGAAGGTTGTAAGTGTGATGCCTGCGTGGCGCTTGGGTTGGGTTGTTCGTTCGCAGCTGGTCCGATCAATAGTCATCGATATCATCCACAGTATACTACATACTATCTATCTATCCCTCGACTCCACTATGGAGTCCCTTCGGACCCTCCCGCCCGTCCCGATGAGGGCGAATTGGAGAGAGCATGACGTCGTGCTCAAAGCGATCCATGGGTCGTTTCTGCAGCCGCGCATCCGGTGCAGTGGCGGGGGTTGAAGCTGTGTCGAGTCTCCAGTAAGCTGATGTGGCCTGCTCCATCGTTCTAGGCTGTGTCCATACAAATGGCGGGGATGATGGCAGATCAGCTTATCAAATAGGTACGGGTCTCAGGCGATCCATGTGCAACGCAACGAGCGCATCGATCAGCGGGATTATAAATAGAATGTGATAACGGTGGATGTAATGAACGTTGTGTTGTGTCTGGTGTACGCAGTTGTCAATAGTCGATAGTAGTTAGATAGTTGATACTGTGTCGGGGATGGAATTGAGCGACCAGCAAGCAAGTCACGAGCCAGTCACGGGCAACTGTGCTCGCCATGACGTCATCCCATGACTCGTCTGCAACTCCGCCCCCAGCATTCTTCCCCAGCACCACCACCAGCCATTGCATCGTTCTCGTGGCCTACCTGCCATAGCCACAATGTCCATCCATCATAGCCATGCCTACGAAACGTGCCAGAAAGAATCCCCCGGCGGCACAGAAGCTCGCGTCTCCACCTCCATCCGAGAAGAATGTCGTTCCTACAGAGGAGATACCTAGCACGCAAACTTCAACCCACGAGGAACCCAAAGAAGAACCAGAACCATCAATCTCTCACGTGGACTCACCCCCTTCCTGGCCTTCAGACGAAGATGAAAAACTACCCTCGGAAACAGAAACCACCACTAACCACAACACCACCCAAAAGCCAGCCCAATACGCCGCAGCAGCAGGAGGGTACAACGCGCTCAAGTCGCACAAAGGCCAGATGTACTCGGGCATGGCGGTTGGAGGATCCCACACCTGGACGTACGACCCCGGAACATGGAACGAGACCAAAGAGGAGCCGGATCTGTGGAGGATCGATTACCAGACGAACAAACGACGAGCGAGGAATGCGCCCGCGGGGAGTGGTGCGCCAGTGGGAACCGAGTACCACTGGTTGATTGTTGGTCATCAGGTAGGTTGTGTGATGGCGGGATAGCAATGACTGACTGGCCTACGGTCGCAGCATGTCAAGAAAGTCGATGCCAACACATACGAGACGCATCTTACGGGCTCGAAGTATAAGCTGGCGTACAAGTCTGCGTCGTCGAACTCGTGGTCGTTGCCAACTGTCAGGAAGCAGCGGGATCGGGAGGTCGAGTTGTTGGAGGATGCGAAACAGCGGGTTCGGGGGCTGCCTCCAGTGCTGGCGTCGGAGAAGGTCAGGGTTGAGAAGAGGGAGAAGGGGCAGAAAAAGCTTGATGGTATGTTTGGGAAAGTTGGGGGAACGGGGACGGGGACGAAGAGAAAGGCGGATGAGGGTGTTGGAGATGGGAATGCTTCCTATGAGTGATGCTGGCTGGACCACGTAAGACTGTTCGGAAGATAATGCACGACAGCCATGAGGTTAGGGATGGCGCGTAATTGTCTGGGTTTATCTTTGAGTCATGTTAGTTTAATGCCTTGCAGATTGCAGCATAGCATCAATATAACTTTGTTATATTTTTCCTACGGAGGGAACGTAGCCATGCAACTAGATTGAACACGGAGATGGCTGATCACTTGCTCCACAGTTGGTGGCTGGAGAAGACAATCCCGCATACTGTGTAGAGCAATGGAAACGTGCTCCAAGGCCACCAGCAACCACACCACCGCAATCATCCGACCGCATGTCCGGAATCATGATCCAGGGATATGGTAACGTATCCACATAACCGATCCAGGGATAGCCGTCGATCTAGACTCCCCGTGAGCAAATAACCTCAACTGTCTACCACTTTTGAGATGAAGTCTATCTGAGACCCACTACTCTATCCCCATTACCGGTGACATCATCCACCCCGACTAAAGATAAGCTTAACTTTGGCCTCCTTCCAGACCGCGACGAACAGCGTCTCCTTCATCTCCCTAAGTTCCCACTACTGTTCAATCCGCCACCCAACCACCCATTCATCCCAGCATGTCCAAACGAATCAGCTCCTTCTTCCAACCTCTTCCGTCCAAGAAACCCAAAGTCGATGCTGCAATCCCAGCTGCCGCCCCAGCAACCTACACCCACCACCCCAGCTATCCCATCCCGATCCGCGACCCTCCGAGCACCATCTCCACGCGTCTATCCAATCCACCCCCATGTACCCCCAAAGCCATAACCAACCAACCCCACTTGGACCTCCTCTACTTTCAACCATTTCTCCCCGCTCCCCTCGCGCGTGAACTGTTCCAATTCCTTCGAGCCGAACTCCCCTTTTACCGAGTGAAATACACCATCCGCCGCGGTGGCACACCCACCTCCATCAACACGCCAAGATTCACAACCGTTTTTGGCGTGGACGATACCTCAACGTTCATTCCTGATTCTACCACGGAAGATGACTCCCAACGCTCAGCCAAATCTCGAATATTGGTCGATAGTAAAACCCATGCCCCTCTCAGCGACGATAAGAAATATCACCCCCATCAACCTCGACCCATCCCGCCCTGTCTAGATGTCCTCCGCCAAGCGGTCGAGGCGGCCACCGATGACGGGACGAAATACAACTTCGTCTTGGTGAATTACTACGCTTCGGGCGAGGATAGTATCTCGTATCACTCGGATGATGAACGGTTTCTGGGGCCCAGACCGACTATTGCGTCCATATCGCTTGGCGAGAGGAGAGCTTTCCTCTTGAAGCATAAAGTGGGTGCTACTGGGGAGGTTGGAAACGGGGCCGGGAAACCCCTCAAGTTTCCCCTCGCCTCGGGTGATATGTTGGTTATGCGGGGCGACACGCAGGCGAATTGGTTGCATAGTGTGCCTAAGCGTAAGGGGACGCACGGTGGTGGTGCTGCTGGTGTCATGGGCCGGATCAATATTACCTTTCGTAGAGCGGTGGTGCCTGGGGGCACGGGCAACTATTATCGGTATAATGTGGGCGATGGGGTGGTTTATCGGTGGAGGGAAGAGGAGGGGAAGATGGTTGCTGTTGAGGAATAGTCGACGGACTATCTAGGTATAACATGCTGGACTGAGACGATAGATGAAGGAGATACTTGATCAGTGCGAAGCAAACGGGTTCCTGTAAGCCCGGAAGCGATCTACCGGCTGCGCACTGTCGAGAATCTTGTGCAACAACGTTCCATAGTCCCACCCGATAGCTGCGGCCGCGAGACCGGTAAGACTGGCCTGGTCTTCACGACCAGGGCGACCAGGGCCGGTCATGTTCTACCACATATCAGTCCCTGTACGTCCAGGAGACGGAGGCGAGAACGTACCGGTTTCATGTTGATATCGAAGATGGCGAACTCGGACCCCGCGCTGAATCGTCTAACATCAACACGAATCGGGGCTGTTGCGCCAATCAGTTTCGCGACCTGTTCGCACTGCCGCATTGCACTTCTGTACGACGCATCCTGCATTTCGGACTCGGTGACCGCGCGCGAGTTCGCAATCACTGCCACGGCACCATTATACGGCGCGACCCCATCGACATGGTTGAATCGCGTGATCGGAGGAAGACTCCAGTGTTCTCCTTTCTCAGTTGATGGCGGCATAATTGTGATGGTTGCCTCTTCGCCAGTAAGGAACTCCTCCACCATGACGATGGGTGACTCGTTCAGCAGGGCTGTGACATGTTCTTCAAGATCTGCTCGATCATGACATACCCTTACTCCATGGCTGCCGCGGCCGCGGACGGGCTTCCCGACTACAGGATAGCGAGGAATTGAGTTTAGGATAGAGGAGATATCATCCGAGCCGCGGATGAGCCATGATTGTGGGAGGGTGAATGAGCCATGGATTCGGAGTTGGTCGTTGAGGTAGGCTTTGTCATCGAAGGACTCAACTAGGGAAGGCGGCTGACCAACTACAGAGACGGGAGCTGAGGCTAGAGACTGGGAAATTTGCAGCGGGTGTGAAGAGAACAGGATGGTGTTGGCCCACAGGTGCGTTGCGCCTTGGTGCACAGCGGACAGGATCCCTTTCTCTGTATCGGGGAAACACCAGCCTTCTTGCTCTTTGGGGTCAGGGGAAGTTGCTGGGGTAAGAACGCGGACACCGTGGTTACGAAGCGTATATGCGATGTCTGCGCCCGAGTCTTGGTAGCCTGGTGTCTAGTTAGTACGAGTTTCCGAGATGTCAGGGGTGGGGTCGATACCGCCAGGCTTGCGGGGCTTGCGAGCGCCGTTGATGATGGGTGGCTCGATGGCCTGATAGAGGACTGCGACGATCGGGGAGTTGCGAGCTGCACTATGCAAGGACCTGCTTATCTGGGGTATGGATGGAGCCATTGTTGTGTGTTGGGATGGAGTTGGAGGTTGATAGCCAAATCTGGTTTATGGATGTGGAGATGCGCGGGAATGGCCCGGCATCGGAAATATCCGGGGGTGCTCGGAACGATCCGACAATCCGGAGTAGTCCGGATGTGATGCCATTGCCTTGTCCAATATTATACGATGGCTGGCGTGGCTCGTCTGGGATGTCTGGATAGCAGTGATATCAGTAGCTGTTTGTATGTAGAAAGGCTCGCCCTCCGGTAGAGGGATAGGTGATTAACTGAAGATTTTACCTCTTCTGACAAGAACTTCGGAATAAATTCCAACATTGAAACAAACGTGAGAGACAGGAAATGTTCGTGATTGCCGTGGCTCTGGGATGATGTAGATTGATAGACTCAGAGCGAAGTACCTAAATGGAATGAAGTACCAAGGGATACAAGTCAGTAGTATCCCAACGGTCTAATTCAATGCCCAAAGTTCATCCAGTAATATGGACCTGCCTCCTTTGGCATGGGGGCATCTGACAAACACAACAAACCTAGCAAACCCCCAACCATCTCTTACAACTCTCGCTCTCTTCGGCCTGTAGATGCATACCTCCGAGCTCTGCTTCCTCAAGAACATGTTTCGGCACGGATGGACCTGGTAGCAATCTTCCCTTGTTGACAGCGTATACATGGTTGTGCATGTTTTCGGGCCCTTTTTGTTTGTCCTGGGACCGTGATCCTACAATACTGTGCACGATATACTGACCTGAGCCTCGAGTCTATAGGATACTACTGGTTTCTATAGGATACGGGGTGCTGGTCCACCATGACATCGACGATTAGCCAAGCGCCAGGCACCTCTGGCTGAGTCCAGACACATTCATCGCGAGGTGAAGCAGTGGAAGCTTGGTGCACCACCTGCTAATGGCGTCAGTGTCTACGGTCGCGTTCCAACGTGATTTAAGGGAACAACTGAATCGCACCAAACGCGTCACTTACCTTAGCCTGCTTATTCGAAAGCTCCCTATAAACTCGACTTGGATCGTCAACCCTAGACGAAGGTAAAGTCAAGTCGCTTCTGTGCAGTACCATCGAATCTTATCCATTATATTCCACTCTAGGCAAGGATTCACCTAGGACTTTTCGAAGAGCAGTCTAACATGGCACACAAATAGTACTGCAGATCACCGTCGATCAGACCGTCGTTCTATCCGCCTCCGCATATCCTTCAGATAATACGCCATTGGATACGTCCGGATATATGTCGGGATCAAAGAATAAGTCGCTTTCATTACTCCCAAGGCCACCCTCCCCAGCCTCGTGCGCTTGAGACCATATGCCTCTCCGACCCGTTGGGGAAGCAACTCCGCCGTAATCAGCCTGACAGATGGCATAAGTATCTTCATGTGCAATGGAAGCCTCTTGTTATATAGCATATCATGCGCCACACCTTTCGCCTCTGGGGTGACCTCCACCTGTTCGATCTGCTGGTCCCAGTAAGCCCAGAATGCCTTGCGATTGACCGGCCACATCTCCACGGGTACGCGCAATGATGTTGCAAACACGGCGTACTCGCGATACACGGCTTCCGCGGCCGCCTCGTCCATCCATCCGAAAGTATCCTCATACAAACTGATATCAATGGCATAGAGCGATGCTGCAACCCAGAGTTGGAGGCGCACGTCGTCGGCCGAGTAGCCGGCTCCCTTGACCGGAGCATGGGCGCGGTGGACCATATCCACGACAATCCGTTTCTCCTGTGGAGTACCAAAGGCCATGCAGTAGATGAAAGTCATCGTCGTGCGCAGCCGGTCAAGCGGCCGGTAGGAAAAGTTGCTATGGATGTCGATGGCTTTACCAATTCCCGGCATGGCAAGCTGTAGAAGGATAGCAGCTGCGCCTCCGGCAAGGATAATACCTTCGCGGAGGACCTTCTGTATGTGCTGTGTGTCATTGGGAGCGAGTTTTCCGAGGTTTTCCTCTGATGACGACGATCTTGATACCGATAGATGTTTACCGTGAGACAACAGCCTGAAAGTAATGACTACCAAGGCCACTAGGACAGCTAGCATAGCATGGCCAAACACCATCTTGGAGGCTTGATCTGGAAAGTTATCCACGAGAGAAAGTCCACACAGGTGCCCGATGTGCAGACCGACGGAGTTTACTAAGTCAGCCGCGCAAAAGCAAGCATGACAAAGCCGACTCTCGTATTGCACCTGATGGCCTTGCGCCCGTTCTGGAGGTCAGGCGGGGTCGGAGGATCGCGGATCTAGGGTCATGATGTCAATCCGGTATGACAAGGATGAATCTGTCCGACTCAACCATCGAAACGCAGCGACAGGACCAGTAGAAGACCTGGATCTACCAAAGTATGTTTCACCCAACATGGAAACTGGCGATGCGTACCACAATCAGTCTCAGATCCAAAAGTGAGGTTAAACAGTCACCGAGAAGGTAGGGTATGGGGTATTGGGTATGTACTAACTACAAGATATAGACAATAAGCGAAATCGACAGGAAACCGTCAAAACCAGAGCACAAAGAAAACTACAACCTTGGCCTCCCCCTAGCCTCCTTGACCTCTCTTCGACTCTCCTCCCTCAACACCCTCTTCAAGATCTTGCCACTCGCCGTTTTCGGTATTGCATCGACGAACTTGACTCCTCCTGTGAGTGCCTTATATTTCGCCAACCTCTCCCCCAACCATTTCTTAACCATTTCCTCTGTCAACATCCGCTCCTCCGTCCCGGGTCGTCTAACCACATACGCTCGTGGCAGTTCCGTCCCGGGCACCACATCTCGCAGCCCAATGACAGCGACATCTACAATGAGCGGATGCGCCAACAGAACAGCCTCTAGTTCCGGCGGGGCGACCTGGAACCCCCGTACCTTGATGAGCTCCTTCTTTCGGTCTACGATGTACCATTTCTTCGTTGCGCCATCACAATACGCGATATCCCCCGTGTGGAACCAGCCATCTGCGTCAACGGATTCCGCGTTGGCAGCCGGGTTATTGAAATACCCTGGAGTGACCGTTGGTCCGCGGACGCAGAGCTCACCTCGCACGCCGTAGTCGGAGATGTCGGTGCCGGCGTCATCAACCAATCTACATACCCCATTCCCCATTAGTCCCGCACAAAGAAACAAAGAGATGGAACATACTTGGCTTCCAAATTCGGCACCAACCTCCCCACCGAGCCCGTCTCATCCTCTTCATCCCATCGAAGCATCGTCGCGATAGAACACGTCTCCGTCATACCCCAGACCTGCGTACAGTATGCGCCTGGTCCAAGCAAGTCCTGGAACCGTTTCTGGGCGTTTCTATCCATCGGTGCCGCGCCCAGGTTACTCGCGCGGACTGATCGCAGATAGCCCCGCTCGTAGGACATGGGATGCATGATGATGGCTATAGCAATGGGCGGGACGACAGCTATCTCCGTAATCTTGTACTTCTCCATTGTTTCCAGAAAAAGGGTCAGGTCGAAGCGTCGCATAACATAATTGATGTGGCCGGCTTTCAGACTGCCAAAGTGGCTACTCGGAGCGGAAGCGGCGTGGAAGAGGGGCATAGGCACAACCCTGCTTACCTTGATTCAATCTCAGCACATAGCCTTCCAAAGATGAATCCGACGACATAAAGATCTAAGGTACGTACCCGCCACGGCCTGGGATTCAACTCAAACACGAGCTCATGTTCCGCCACAAGGTTCATATGCGTGATATTCGCCGCCTTGGGAAGCCCCGTCGTCCCACTACTAAACAATCTTGCAGCCGTAGTTGTCCTGGAAATCGCCTCATCATCAAACCTTACCCAGTCCTCCTCACCATAAGTGAGCAACTCCGTCCACGACACCGTGCCCTTTGGTATCGACTGGCCCAGGATATCAAATACCCGAATTCGATCTGCCGGGATCGACACTTCTTTCGCGGCCACCGTAATCGGACCTAAAAGCTCCGGCTCCGTAATGATAAAGTTCGTAGCCGAGGATCGGAAATGATGACTGAGTTCGAGAGCTGTATAGGATGGGTTCGAGCCCGTGAAGATGCCTCCTGCGCCAACAATGGCCAGGACTAGCATGGTGTAGTAGATCTGTCGATCAGTCCATTAGATCATTACCTTCGACGCACATTGGACAGGGGAAGGTAGAAATACATCATTGAAAGAGTGAATAGCGACGCAGTCACCTTCTTTCACGCCCCAGGCGCGCAATCCCGCGATGAGTTGGCGAATAATGCTTCGAGCTTGATTGTAGGAGATGGAGCGGGTGGGATTGTGGACGTCAATGTAGATCTAGGTATGTCCGTTAGAGAAGACATTCTAGGGCATGTAAGCAAGGGTATGTATGAAGACGGGGCAGTACCGGTTCATCATGATTGTAGGGCGGGTCGGAGAAGATATACGAGATGACATCGAAGCAAGGCACGGGGGCCCTGGCAGCAGGTTCGAAAATCATGCTGGGAGGGACAGGGAAGAGAGGACAAGGGGGGATGCGAGGAGACAAGGATGCAGGGACTTGCCAGACGCATGATGACGGGCGTACTACTATCTTATAGCTTTATCGGGGCGTACGAGTCAGGATGTTTAAATAGGGGGTTTTTTTTTTTTTTGGATTGGATTGTCTGTATGGACGGACGGCATGGCATGGCATGGCATGTCAGGCGGACCCGACCCGGCCATGGGCCGTGCGATGCATGGATGGCATGGTGTGTCAGGGAGTGTATGTCTATAACCCCCCGCCCTGGTAGACAAAGACATTGTTGGCGATAGGACAACTGACAAGGAAAAAGCCAGGGCAGCTGCGGGTCGGAGAATATCCAGGAATCAGCGGGGAGGAAGACCGGTCGGGGGTGGGCACAGATTTTTAGTGTCGCCGCGCCGTTTGGAATAGGGCGTGGAGACCAATGGGCTGTGAGGCTGGCTGATAACCATAAGAACAGGCAGCCCGGCTGACCCGCTGGGATGCAGCGAGCAGGCCAATGATGGAGCTCGGCGAGGCCGCGAAGCTTACCAACGGCCGTGGGCTGGCAGATAGTGGCTCCGGCGCATTGCTCATCACCGATCAGAGCCGAAGCTGGAACCGAGGATGCGTCCGGATCCGTTCCCCATACCGCCAGAACAGGCCCGGGCACACGCACAGAGCCAGCGCCATAAATGCCAGCAGCGAATTGCCCCAGCCCACCCCGAGCCTATCATACATGGCTGGGCCGCCCAGTGGCAGCACTGCTCCCACCAGCGACCGCAGCACCGTGCTGGCTGCCGTCACCGATGCCGCTTCCTTCAGATACGCTTCCACCAGATACGCGTTGGTCGCGATGAACACCGTCATCAGCCCCAGCGCGAACACCCCGGTCCCGATGATGGGCACGATCCAGTGTGTGTGGGCTTGCGCGGCCCATCCGTACCAAAACAGGCCGATGGGGACGAACCAGCAGCCCACTGCCATGGGCGGCAGACGACACTCGGGCGTGAATGTGCCGCGCGCCGTGTGCTGGACGGCAAGCCGGTTGGACACTACGCCATACGACACCAGGCCGGTGACGCTCCCGATCCCAAAGCCCAGGTATGACAGACCGGCCACCCCGGTGGACCACCCGTAGGCGTTCTTGAAGATCGGCGGGATGGTTGTAAACATCAGATACAGATAGCCGTATGTGATGGCGGCGAACAACGACAGCATCAGAACGATGGGCGAGAATGCCAGGAGCTTCATCGGTCGGGCCAATGTGTTCAGGTATGATTGTGTCGTGAATGGACCGGTGTAGTATTTGGACTGCAAATTTGAGTTGCCCGTCTCTTTGCGTAGCCGGGTAGCCTTGCGTTCCAATAGCACCGGGGCATACGATTCGTGGTAGTAGAAGATACATCCGATCGTGATGACACCGGTCTACAAGTGTTAGCCTTTCTCCCCGACACGCCGGTGAAGTGTGCTTACAGCAATAGCAATCACCCAGAACACCCATCGCCAACCCTCGGCCTCGGAAAGAAACCCGCCTGCAACTGGGCCGACCACCGGTCCTAGGATTGGTCCCAGCGCCCATATAGACATGATGCCTGCGCGCTTTTCCAGGGGCACCATATCCGCGACAGTACCCGATCCGATCGTCAGCGGACAGACGCCACCAACACCGGCCAGCAGGCGGAAGACGATCAGCTGCGGTAGGGTCTGCGCAACGGCGCATGCAACGGTGAAGACAAGGAACAAAACATTGCAGACGTGGTAGACCGGGACGCGACCGTAGATCTCGGACAACGGCGCAACCACAAACGGGCCGACCATGTACCCCAAGACAAAGACGGTCACGACGAAGGAGCCCAGCATGTCATTCGTGGTATGGAAGTCGGACATGACGCCCCTGAGCCCTGGTGCAAACATGGACGACGCCAGGGGTCTTGCTTGGTTAGCTGGCTCAGACTGTGCTGGACAGATAGACTCACGTTATGAATGTGTTACAGGACAACAGGACCAATTGACGAGCTTTCTTGCCCGTGGGCCAATTTAGGGGATTTTCTGGGTCGTCAGGACCGTCCCAATCGACCGTGACAGCATCGTTCCTTTTAGCCAGCCCAGAGACCTGTGATCTATTCAATTCGTGCACTTGCGAGGCCTGCTCCCTCCCTGCCTGCTTTTCCACATCAGTTGTACTCGAGTGCAGCGACATCCTAGACCGTGACAGTAGGATAATGCGGAAGAAAGCTAGGAAGAGAGGCAGCCATGGTGCAATGGCACCTGGGGGGGGGCTTTATGAGAGTCACATTGGTCTTGATTGAAATCCTACATTGAATTGGGCCAACAGTGAATCGTCCGAGCAGTGCATGGGATGGACTTGGAAGCTCTCTCGACCGCCAATCCACGATTGAGTCTGTTGTTACGCGAAAGTTTTATCCAGTTTATGAGGGTAGTTATGCAAATCGTTATTAATAATGTGGGACAGGCATCCCTTGGCATGCGCATCTGGTCGATCTGCCTGGTTGGTCTCAATCAGTCATAGTCTGAGGACAGGGATGGCCTCAATCAAAATCGTGTTCGGCTCGAGGCTTTCCCTCGGTCGCATCTCGACCATGTTTTTCCTTTGTTCCGATCTAGGAGCGTGTTCTTCCAGCTTGATCTCCATTGCTCCGAGCAGCAAGCAGCAAGGCCATGAGCGATGTTGACGTATACCTTACAGTCTAATTCAGACCATCCCTGAACATGCAGAGAAGAGGGTCTCGGTGCAGGGAGGCAAAAGATGGATGCCTGCGGCATTCCCGATAAGCAATATCCAAGGTGGTACAGTATCTTGCAAGGATCCCCACACCAAAGAGGAGGTAGATAGATTGGGAGACTGCGAGGTTACGAAATCTCAAGCCGTCTTGCAGCCCCCTGGTCGACGCAGGGTCTTTCACGGCTTCACATTTAGGGTCCGACGGGCACTATACATTGTCTATCTCAGCCTCTATCGAACAAGACGTCTGAGGCCACGGGCTGATGAATCTCCCCAGGAAAAGAAGAATACGTCGCGAGGTCGCACAGTCCAGCAAGACGCCAAGAGTATGCTGCGTGGGTTAGCGTTCGGAAGGCTTCAGGTTTGCGAAATTCACCGGGGTTCCTCCGCGGCAGACGATCCCCAACCCGCCCGGTCAAACAGGAAGCTATCCCGTTCACAACGGTCGCGATGCAATATCGGAGCAGGACATGTCTTGCCGCGATAAGAGGATGATTTGTAGGCCACAGAAGTGGATTGACGGGCCGGGATGCAGTCAACTGGTGAGCTAGTCTGCTGGCAGTATCGATCTGCCTGCCCTATGGAAGCTACGTCGTGATTGGAGTCTAGACCCAAAGTATCTTCAGCGACACAACGAGAAGTGATGAATAAAGAATGCCTAATCGACTAAGGACTAGTGCATGCTGGGATGTTTGCGAAAACGCCACCAACTTCTCAGGTCGAGATGACTGGCCGACGCTGCTGTGGTCATATTTTAGCCGGTGGGTCTGGATTAGGGGGACGCGGTGTCGTAATATTTTGCAGGATGACTGACAGAATTATCAATTAACAGCACCCCGTATCGACTTGTCTGGAGTGGCCTTCCTCATCCGGGGGTTGCCTGTCAGCCGGACGTTATTCGGACTCCGTTTTGTGCAGATTTGTAGCCACTCGGTGGATGGTCTTAATAGTAGCAGTGGCTGAGCAGCGTCTGGAACCATCTCAAGTCCAGCAGTGTCCCGCAAGCAATAATGCGAAGCCTGCGACGATCCGCGCGGGAAAGAGCACGGAGTACGGAGTCTTGTGGTGTTCGTTATCCATGCGAGACAAGCCTTGAGCGCCGAGAGGCCCGCAGAGTGCAGAAGCGCCCAGGAGGCACCAATGCTTGGCTTCCGAACACCAGGGTGGGTACTATAACTGGCTGATTCGCATTCTGAAAGTCATTCTTCTGAGTTCTGACACTGTTTTCGAGGTCAGACTTAAACTCAAATCCTTTGATTGTATAGCATATATTCCGTAGCATGTTCAAATTGCCCGCGGCTTCCGAGCCCGCGAGGGCTCAGATGGAAGAATAGGTTATGGCTAGAGCAGCAAGTCAACACTATCCCTAGCCTTGCCAGATTGAGTAAATTAGACGGTAGGCTTGCTCCGAGCTCCGGCTACAGGGGCCGTTTGATTGTTATCTTAATGTGGTGTGCTCCTAGCAAGGACTTACAGTAGCGCGAGAACCTGAATCAGGATGGTTGGTGGACAGATATGATCAGTTTGATATTCACCATCACGATATCTTGCGTCGGGGTGATCATTGTTTGCTCGAGGTTGCAAGGACGCTGTAGTCGCATGAACGTCCTTCTGGGCACGGCTGATCCACCCCTCGACAACGCTCGGATATGCCGAGCGTACAGCCCCCCCGTAGGCAGTAATCTTCAAGAGGCACCGTGGTGAAGGGCGACCGCCCCTGCATTTTCTCCGGTGTCGTCCCTGGGGCTGTGCAGAAACAAATATGTCTCCCCTGCAGCCACGCGAGACACCCGAGATGTCTATTGTGTCTTGCTGCTAAAATAGGGATACTTTAAACGGAACCGCAAGTTGCCGACTCTGACCCCGGCTCCAGGTGGAGCGGCAAGCAGGTAGGACAAAGTGCGGACTCCGGTTGACGGCTGTCACTGTCCCAGCTGATAACATTCTGCTCGGCATATAGGCGCATGCGGCGCTACGACAGTGCTACTGCATGACGCGCATTGCTTCCCCCCGAGCCTGCCAGCAGGGCATTTCAACTTCTTGGTAGACACCCGAAGTAGATGGGAATTGGGACGTGGACTTCGTGTTCCAGCGGGTGTTACGGAGTCAGCTTATGGATCGTCCAGCCGTAAGGCTGACTGTACGGTGGCGGCGCCTATAGAACCTAGAAAACGGGCAAGTTGTCAGCCAACTTCTGGAAGTTCAGTCAGAAAGGGAAAGATCGGCTGGCTGGAGGGGACTTGGACGGCACAGTCCAGCATCACGAGAGGGGTGTAGCCCTGGAAGGATAGGCTGGCTGATCTGGTGGCCACCAGATTCACGAAGCCTTCGATGAGCTTCGATTTGTTCCGCGCTGGGCTCTTCGCAGGCGGTTTGAACATGGAAGCGGTGCAGGTGTGGCATCTTGGTCGGCGCCGGTGCAGAACGAGGCGTTTCACTTTCCGCAGAGACCAATGGGCGTATGGGCGTGGTCAGATGATCCCGGCGCCAGCGACAATGTCGTACTTCCCTCCCTTCCCACTATTCACCTCAATCCAATCCAATCCCCTTCTTCCACTTCCCTTGCAGCCAGCCCTCCATTTCCTTCTCGAGGTACTCACTCCACCAGAGATGATCATTTCCTCCTTCCCAGTTTCCCCCCCTTGCCCCCCCTTCCCTTCCCCCTGATCCGCCGTCAGTCCGCCACATTGGCATCAGCCATCAGGTCATTCCACGAGGGTTCGTATTACCCTCCACCAGTCCACCTGCTAAGTTTGGCCCCCAGAATCAGCTGGCAATCCCGCTAACCAAATCGAGTCTGAAGATCGACGTCGCGTGAGTGATCAGTGAACGTCATATTCTATTTTCCATTGCCGGGATTCCGAGTTCTTAGCTGACGGTCTACATGACTCGTGGTATACCCTCCTGAGGCTCCGGGTATGAGGGTCGGGAATTCGCCGCCGCTAACCCGAGTCACGGAGGTGTTAATCGCGTGGAGACTCCGCCGGATCCCAGAAAAGGATGGGTGTTGGGGGATGGATGCCGGCCTTCATGGTCCATGCATCGGGGCCCAGCGGAGTACGTTGCAGTCTCCATCCCCCATCCTCCCCCCTTATCGGCCTGCACCCCTCCTTCTTTATCTTGCACCGGGTTTAATAAAGTACATCTGCAGCAAAGGCGCCAACGACACCACTAGTACATATTTGCATCATGTCCGACGCAGCTGTCCCTGCTGCTGCGACGGGGAAAGATACCCTTTGACTAGTTACTCCACGGATAACATCAGGGACCCCCGACATACGTGATCGAATCAGGAAATTGGCTAATTCGTATTCAATGGCCCAGGATCGGCCTCGTATCTGTGGATTACGCTGGAGTCTGACCAAGGCGGATGCATCGCGCAATATCCGCGCCGTCGACTAAGAATCTATTTCCAGTAAAGGTCCGGTCCACTGTGGCACGCGCGGTGCTCGTGTGAATTTACCGGCCCCAGGAACCACGTTTCCTTCAGGAATTGATGGGCTCCGGAGTCTGGATTCACCATTGCAGAATTCGTCGGTGGGTGGGTGGGGGGAGGGAGCGTTTCCTACAATTTAGTGCGGTCATCCTGCGACAACGCTAACTTGCGGGCCATTCCGCTGCCAACGTGCTAGATACAGGATGGGCAGTCTCCATTTTAGCCTGCAACCAATATCGTAAAGGGGAGGGGGTAACTCCTGATATGCTAGGCTAGCCAACGATAGCCAGTGAGATAACTGCAAAAGAGGGCCCGACTAGCAAACGCCCAGCAAATTAGAGTGTGGCGAGGGAATACGGGACAGCGGGATTGCCAATCATCAGGGCAAATGGGATCCGGGTGGGAGCGCTAAACCCGTTAATAAGCGTGGACTGTGTGCAACCAGCCCCGGTGGCCGTGGAATTACGCCGACCTGCAAAAGGACGTGGCCCTCCGCGGTTACATCCGAACAGGAAATGCAATGCAGCACAATGATCAATCCGGCCCAGGCGGCGACCGTGGCGGACTCATGAATGGCTGAACTGCGCATTCGATATCTTGGCTAACGCGGATGGCTTGGGCTTGGGTGATCGCCGCCTGGCGTGGCGTCGCGTTCTGGATTGTCAGCGGGAGATCGATTCCAAGACATTCATATCCTATCGAGGGACCAGGAGCCGAGGACGAGGCTCGCGTCCCCTAATTGGTGGTGCACCCACCACGGGCCAGAATAATATCAGGGATGCAGGGCAACATCAGATTAAGCCATGCAGGAGACGGCCTCCCCCATTTGCTGCGCACCTATCTCAGCAGGAACTAGGGCGGGCGAATCTTAACAAATGCCCCCCATGCCAATAAAACGATTTCCAAGCTACAAGCTACGGTTTCGGGGGTTTTCCGCGCTCTGCACCCAGAACGGGGTGTATTCAACCGCCCTCGAGTCGGGTCAGATGTGCGAGAAAAGGATCAGGATCCTTCCAGTTGTGTCCCGATCGATCGTTAGGGCAGTTTGGGCGAGCCTTGACTAATCTGGCCGATGGTCTTTCCCCTCAACAGTCGCCCCGGATCCGAAATGGGTGGCCCGGATGTTGTACTTATCGACTCGGTCCCCTCGGTGTCTTTTCTTTCTCTGGTTCTATATTTGCTCCGCGTGGCATAATTATATCTCATGCTCCTCCCATCTGACCCACGACATTTTTTCTTCGTTCCCCATTCCCTTTGACACATCTCTTCTAATTACTGTCCTATTGTCCTGCGTGTGGCTAGAACGCAATGCCCGCCATGACCGTCTCGTCGGGTGATCAAATGCCCATGGACGTTGAGCCCTCATCAGGAAGGGCTCGCATCGCTGTAACAGAGTCCAAGAAGTCAGGTGCAACCAACAGTCAATCGTTGCCGCCTCCCCCATCGCAACCCACAGCCGATGGGGAATACCGTTGCGGCATCTGCAACAAGACGTACAGTCGACGTAGGCTGCCCTTTTCTTTGGTCACACAAGATTGACCCATGTGTTGGGAACACGGCTGCGTTGTGCACACCTGTGGTTAACCGGACAATAGGTGATCTGCGGGACCGCCATCGCCGCCGTTGTATTAAAAACATCGGCCAGGAACGCCAGTCCAAGCGCAAATCCTGCGACGCCTGTGCGCAAAAGAAGTTGCGGTGCTCCATGACCCGGCCATCCTGTAGCCGGTGTCTGCAAAGCCGACGGCCTTGCGTTTATCCACAGTCGTCTGTTCCTGTTCAAGGAGCCACTCTCGAAGACCCTCCGGAGGCTCTTGATTCGTCCGCGGGGTCTCTCCACGCGGTTCCGGCCTGTGCGGGCCTGATTCCCGGTGGTACGCCATGGCCCCTGCCGGTCTACCCTTTCGACCCCTCCTCCACCTGCGATGAACTGAACGAGATCCCGGGCTCCTGGAGTCCGGACACCCCGTCGCACGCCGACTTTGCCATTCATGGCGTGAACGACAGTACAATGTTTCCGATGCAGGATGTCTCGATGATCCACTCACCACCCTGGAATGACGACTTTCATGAACAGCCCGAGACCTTTGGCCTTGAGGACTACTTTCCCGGGTCTCTCGACACTTGCTCCAGCCACTCTTCTCAGATGCTCTACATGCCCCCGCACGGGACGATGGGGTCTTCCCCGGTGACCATGGTACCCCCGACCCCAGCGGGTCTTCCGGGCGACTCGTACACTGCGGCGCGCGGACTGAACCTGTCGTCGCTATCGGCGGGCTACTTCGATAATATCTGGACGGATGGCATGGCTCCTAACGACGAGGAGGATGATCCATGGCGGCTCAGCACATACTCGGTTAGCCGAACCGGGTCAGCGTTTGGTCAAAGCTTCCTACCCAAGACCAGCCACCACACCCCAGGCGACATTAGCGATCTCTATCAAGAGCTGTTTAGCCTGTTACGAGAATACCCGGGGCTCACTCTGCAACGACAGTTCTGCTCGCCTTTTCTACATCACCAACTGCAGGGGTATGCGATGCAATCGATGGGGGAGCCTTTGAGCACTACCCTCAGCTCTATATCGTCCTATGCTTCTTACATGGAGTCGTGTGATACGTTTGACCTCACCATGCACACTGAGGACCGTCTGGCAGCGGCCGAGGGCTGCGTAGTGGCCCTGCATGGGGTGTGCGTCAATCAGATCCTGAGCATTTTCGGCGACAATTTCCCCGTGGCCGGCATGGGTAAGCTGCCAAACCCGGCTGAGGATGGACAGGCCGAGGCTCCGGTTTCATTTCTCTTACGGGTACGTTAATCCTTCCCTAACATCAGGACCCGGCTGACCCGTTTGGTAGATGATTCAGCGCGTGTACAAACTTCATGAAGACATCCTCCGCACGCCACACGAGGATGAAACGGATTGGAAGCGATGGAAATTTACCGAGTCGCTGCGACGGAACATCTTCTTCGCCAACATCATTGGCACGTTGGCAGGCAAAGCGCGACGATTCAACGGGGCCTACATTGACCCGCTGGACAGTGCGATCCTTCTGCAGCTGCCGTTGCCGGCACCGGAGGAGATGTGGCGAGCACGCAGTGAGGGGGAGTGGATGATTTCCCGCGCCCAGACGCTACGGTCATGGACGCGGGGCCTGGATGGCGGCATGCTGCCAGCTCCGCGGACCCTGCAGCAATTGTTGGTGCTAGAGGAGGTTGGCAGCGTTAGTGTTACGTTATTGCTTCCCATCACGCGAATGATTCTGGCGTGTGCCAAGCTCAATGGGGCGTCATATAGCTAGGATGGGGCCTGTACTGTGATGATGTGATGTATTTCTTTTGTTTCCTTTTCTGTTTCCTAATACCCTGATTCCCTTGCCACGGTGTTTGCAAGGGTGTATTGTCATATTTGCCTTTAGATTAGAAGTTGGTGGTTAGACTACAATTGATGACATGACCGAGATCGGAAATCCACTTCCGCGGGGATGGTAGGAGCAGGATCACGTCTTTAGCCGACCCCTCAGTGGCGAGCAGGGCCGAAACAGTTACGACATGGGAGCTGCAGCCGGGCGTGAGGATGAGGGATTCGCCGCGCGTAGATCCCGGGTCTCGACCAAAAGGCCAGCCGACCGTGCAGGGTCCATCGACTGGTTACAGTGGTCTGGTCTGTGTCTGTGGTAGGGAGAAATGATAGGCAAGTTAGGTTCTGCGAGCCGAACCCGTAGCTTCCCGCGGGTGGCAGCTCCGGCGGGGGTCCGGCAAGCCACTTTCCGCCAATCCAGATACCTCGGTAGCTCCGCTTCCGTCTGGTATACCCACTATCTTCTATGTTGGTCAGTATATCCCTCTTGGTATCTTGGTATACCTTGGTATCTATCCTCATGCTATCCCCTTGGTCTACTTGGTCTACTTGGTCTACTGGTATCCTTCTCGCCACCGATAACAGGGACAGGACACGGACACCCACGTACGCACATACATTAGTGGGACTCCACTCTGCTCATTCCCTCCATTTATCCCGACCAATCGCTCCCCCTACCCAAAGAGGGGGTTCATTTGCCCCGAACCTAATCTCGATAAGCGCCTGCCAAGCCTGCAGGTTAATATATCCCTACCAGGTGAGGTGAGTTTGCACTTTTCACATGTTGCCTGCCCCCCCTCCTCGTCTTTCTTGGGGGCGCGCCGCCCCCCCTCCTCCCCTGGTCGCCATCCAGGAGGGAATATGTTCGGCTTGGCGGTGATCTTGGGTTACACTGTGAACAGGGGAGGATGTCTTGGTTGGGAAAAGGTTCGATGCATGAAGGAATTAGTACGCGTATGCTGGGAGGTACTTTGGGTGTTGCCAAGAGGGAGGGGTACATCTCCTGTACTACACTTTACTTCTGACGGAGGACATCCGCTTTGTTTGTTTTTCTTGGTTTGTTGAATTGGTCCGGTCCGGTCCTATCTGTGGAGGACGTGCAGAATTGGAATCCAATTTTGGGTCTGGATGTTTGTTTGTTTGTCTGTCTCAGCTACTATGTACCTAGATGGTTAGTCGGTGGGGGTTACGGTGTCTTCACACTTGTCTTTACCCACAGTACCTCCACCTCCACCTCCATCCCCACCCACGGAGAGGTACTGGGTACTCTGGACTAAAGTAGTCCGTCAATTGAGTGCAGTGACGAAGACTGAGACAGCGTCTGAAGAGATATGGAGTCGGTCTCCCCGTGGATTCTCCGGAGAGTGGAGTGGGGTGTAATGTAGTGGAGAGGCCTGATAACGTGATGACTACCTACCTACTCTATTTACTACTCCGTACACAGTAACCATTCAGCCAGCCAGTCAGTCGTTCTGATGTCATTCACGAGCTGATCATTGCGTCCTTGGGTCAGTAATCTCATCCTTATGCATAATACCTTTATGCAGATAAAACTGATTATTAATACCATATGTACGTAGTTATCTATCCTCTTCTATCCTTCTCTATCCATCACCCTCAACCCTATCTTGTTATCTCTGATAAGTATGAGTTGCATGTACCCCAGTCGGTACTCGGTACTCGGTACTCCGTCCACTGTCAGTCAAAGATACTAACACTAACACCCAAAGAGTAGATATCTCCCCATTCCCCGAGTTCCCGAGTCCCCTAACTCCCGATAAAAGCCGATGTGTGCTTCCGAGTCGGAGATAATGTCATGTATGTTGTCAGCTGTGCGTGGATGGGGGGGTACTGCAGACTCCTGTAGGATAGGTAGTTGGTTGCCTAGTTACTTATCAGTAACTGGCTAGATAGGTAGTGAATTGTGCTAATTATCTTAGTACAAAGTACCTAATAAGTAGCTTCCGGTCTGGTCAGATAGATAGTAGATATGTCGAATCAGGTCGAAGTAGAGCGAAGTGACTAAGTAACTTGATTGGAGTTGACTAAACTAGACTAGACTAGACTAGGCTACTTATGTATGTCAGTTACCTACCTACTACGCTACATAGGTAGTAGTCATGTTGGATATTGCACTGCAGCTACCTACGTAGAAAATATACTCCGCTGAGTAAGCCCCAACCCTAGCACGTAGCGTAGTAGTCAGCCAGCCAGCTATTCCCCTTGTGCTTAGACGGTTTGTATGCGCTGGCAACCCGTTTTTAAGTTTATCCGGTTGACACCTGCCAACTGCAGAGGAGTGGATGAGGGAGTAGGGATTATAGTTCAGATAGATTGTGTGTCGGTGGCTGTGCACATTAGTTACATTCACTGGGAGGGTTGAGTAATATATTAAACGCAGTTGTGGACGGGGCAACTACGCAGGTATGTAGGTAGGTGGGTATTAATGTATATAGGCTTTATGTGAAATGAAAGGAAATGAATGACATGTGTCAGATGCAGGGAACCGTAACGTAACCCTGATATCGGGTTCGGAGGGGGCTTCTTTGTTTGTTTTTCGGTGTGTGTGCGTGGATGTTAAGAGGGGAGGGGTGGTGTTAGGGGATGTGGGTTTGTTTTGTTTATATTGCTAGATTCATTTTTATTGAGTTCATTTATGCTATACAGGAGGGGATACACAGAGGAGGAAGAATACTTGATTCAGTAGGTGGGAATTACATGAGAAAGATAGATAATAGCACCCTCGAAGAGGAGGATACTTAGGTTCCTGGTAGACTGATGAGTCTTCCCAGTCTAACTACCTCATAACCGCCAGGCTTATCTTAGTAACTGGAAGTAGGGGTTAGTCCCGGTTTGCGCTTGTAGATCTTATAACGTGTGTTGTGAAGAAACATACTGGACGCTTTTAGCTCTCTGGTTTCTTATCTTAATCTCGTGGATTTGTGGACACATCACGTGAATGATCATAATGTTTTGTTCTTGTCATTTGGCAGGGCAGCTTTCTCATCGACTTCTTTCATGAAATGGGGAAGGTTATCGGCTTGGGAATTATTAACTCATTTGCTTTAACACCTTGTCCTTGTTTGTCCGATTGGAAAGATAATGTTATGGATGATATAGAGTGTATCACCTTCTTGCTATAAAATATGTCTGCGACCAGCCAGATTCAATGATAACGTATGGTACTTCAGGTTGTAGTTATTCAATGCCTGATGTTTGTATGTCCCCTGACATGGGTCTGACATCTTTTACCGGTTGGTAATTTCGATCCTAGACGAAACGCAAGACATGACGTGTGGGATCACGACCAAGACCATAATTATGGGAAAGTGTGAGAATGGTACTTGGCTCGATCTCAACAACAATAATATAACCCGTATGTTGTATAGAAATCCGAGTCATGTATCTGATCCTCCAGAGTTATCCCGTTGTGGGTTAATCCTGCCATTGAATCACAGCTCATTTCTCGTGGCTTTGGTGATTGGACCATGATGCTAACCCCAGTCAAGGAATAGGGTGGCGTGTTTCACTCTATAACCTATCCCTCGTGTCATGATCTAATGGTTAGTCCAGAAGATACAGTGTGTCAGAGTAGAAATGATACATCAGCCATGCACATTGGAATAAAATGGATATACATGCATTGTATCAAATACTTCCATACAGTAGTTTACCGAGCGAGTTACCGCTCAGCAGTAGGTAAACATGATCGGTTTCTTCTTGATTTCTGCTCTTGATCTCTGTTGGGCTTTCTTGAGGCTATCAGGGAGCTTGGACGCATTGCGATTGATAACTTCTTTGGGGATATCTGAGAACGTTGAGCAGTGACGTGGAGTTAAGTGATTGAGCATTCGGGATGAATATCCTCAACTTCGGAGTCATTTGTCCGCATCACCCCCTAGACCTCAACACGATAATGATAATCTCCCAGTGGTATATATCATAGATGGTGGATTTCTCCAAATAATATATTAACAGGATCTAGACGGTGGTGAGAATGTGTCGAATTGTGCTTCTATGTAAAGAATTCGGAGATGCACTTTGGTTCCCTTGGATGTGACGGAGGATCTTTTGATTGATACTCACCAAGAGTAGTGAGTGTTTGATTTGGGAAGTCGTGCGTACAGTGTCGATGTCGAGTTCTCATCAAAGTCGGCTATATCATGAAAGATAATAAGTCGATAAACCTTGATTATGTTGATTATTCACTCAAGATTCAAATAAATATAAATGTTTGTATAGATGACAGCCGCCAAGGTGGCCTTCGATCCATCTCTTTGATACATGAAAAGAGCGAAGCGCTGTATCCATATGCTCTCTTTCGTGGCCACTGAAACTGATGTTCAAAAGCAATGCTTACAATCCCAAAAGATTAGAATATGTCTTCTTCACTCGCCACTATAATCAAGTGCATCTCTTGCTGTCTTGTGAGCGTTGCATAAACGACCCAAGGAGTGGATGGTATCGCCATCAGGATCGATATGTGATATGCACATTGAACCCATACAATTGTTGCAGAGATGTCTGGTATTTATCATGATATCCCTGCTTGATTGGCAAGGCTTGATTCAGGTCGCTTTCCTTCATGCAATCCCTCTCCACGGGTATAAAGTTATATACCAGAGTAGGCGCGGCGGGGTCCAGCGCTCGTCGAGGCATTTTCTGTTGATTAGTGGCAAAAACTAAGGCCAGGGTGCATCTCCATCAAGCGCTTGTACTAGGTTGTCATATTAAGGGACGATAACTGTTGATAAATACCATCATGGTTCGGCTCGAAGAAAGGGTGAAGCATAGTCCTTCCTACTTTTCTCTTTTGGGTCCCGTTTATGAAGAAGAATATTTCCTGTTATTAGGACATCTGTCATGACTCGGAACTCATGGGCGAATCGGAAGACGTGTGATTCAATCATTCTTCCAGAATAGTTTTAACATGTTTGTTTTCGAAATGTGTGTTATTGATGATCGGAGAACCAACATAATTCCCATCTTGTCCTTTGGGTGTTGATGCTGTATACCTCGATGGGAGGACAGGTTCCCACGACACAGCTGAGGCATCTACCTGGCATACTTTGGGAAAGTAGACGGATATGTCTCTGTAGCTGTGGAGTTTATCTGGGCTTAAGAAGGCTTCTGCGACACAAGACGCAAAACGGTCTTTATCGGATCCGTTGCAAACCCGGCAATTAAAATACGGCTGCTGTTGGTATCCATTTGGAATTCTGCACATCAGTTAGCTTATACTAAGTGATTAGCTGTATGCCGTTTCCCTCCATGGCCCACTTGACACAAGAAATGGTTTCTTCGAAGAGGTGTGGCCCATAGCCAAGTTTTGACCATCGTCCATAAAACACTCCTTCGTTGACTGAATTTATCAGATTGGCCGACCAAATGACACAGACATAGATCGTGTGGCCTGTTAAACTGAGAAAAAGGTACCCAGGGGACCTTCAGCTCCTCGTAGTGGTTTATTCTCCATATTTCCCCATGATAATTGTATCTGATGTCTTGTTGTCTTTTGAGAAAGTAAGATCCCGGCTCTTAAAGAGCTCAAGCATTGTTTCCAGTTCGTTCACCAGAGTCTTAATTTGCGGTTCTTTCCTCCTGCATTGAACGTCTTGGCTAATCTGGTTAGCATTTTAGGCAAACAAACCCGGAGATTGGGGTCAGTTCCCTCATTTCTTCACTGTAGGACGGGCAATTGCGACCCCTATGTTTGATATAGCTGATAATGGCGTTCATCGGAGTCGTTTCAGTCTCGATAGTTTCGTTCCATTGCTCGACTTATACTATAATTAGTTAGGAACCATCACTGGCTCTCAGCTTTGCAGATGGTGAGTCATGCTCACAGAGGCAGGATACAGTAGACATGCTCTTGTCTTTGGCACGAGAGTCATTGGTTGTCCTTGCTTGGCTGAAGATCTCTAGGGGGTTGTCTTCTGCAACTTTTCCCAGAACTTGGCCGAATCTCTCATTAGATCTTCGTGTATGCCAGGGTAAGGGATAAGTATTTCATGCTTCTTTCGGCATCAGACAGAGATACCTTGACATTAAAAGAATAGTGTCTCACCGAGTCGTTCTTCATCGTCGTGTATATTCTTTGCTCGTTCTCAACATCCCCTGACTCCCGGACATCCTCGCGAGTCAATGGATATTGCAATAATTTGATGTGTTTGTGTCTGTAGTCTATATCAACTTGAGATCTCTCCAGAAAGCAGAGTAATAAGTTGCCGTCAGTACCCCATTCCATCGCTTTAGGGTACTCATCACGTCTTTCGAGGACGATCAGACCGACAAATAACCGAAGTCTTTGACATGAACCACGCAATTTTCGGCGGTGTATAAAACTGGAGAATTAAAACGCGTGTTTCTTCCCGCAGAGTGTTCCGAGGACACCGATGCTATCCTTTTGGAAATATGGAATTCATCATCCATGGCACCGCCCTAGACATCGACGCCTTATTCTTCAAACAACGGACTGTTATGTCCTTCCATCTTGCTTTTGTCAACGTGTGGTAGTCCCCAACCTAATCTTCAAAGAACTGTGGCATGGTTGATTAAGATATCCTATTTATCAGTATAGGGAGTGGTCTCCGCGTCCGAAGATAGGATCTCAATCGGTCTCTCGGCAGACGAACCTTCATCGGGAATTACACACTGGCAGCAGCGGGGGAGCTATAATTGAGAGAGACACACACCGTGTCAGCTAAACATTCCCGCATGGCAGCACTGGAATGTGACGGGAGGAACTTACCATCTCAGTCATATGCTTCTGTGGTCGTTACTCAGAACTCTGATCACAGTGAATCCGTAGAGTTCCTACGATGATTCACAGCGAGCATCATCGAAGATCTTCTGGTATCAACATATTCAACGTCTGGCTACACACCAGGACATATCATTACCCATATACCATGATCGAACCCCAACATTAGGCAAGATGGTGGTGATAACTCCCTGATATGTGTCAGCTGATCGGAAATAAGTATCCACATCCCCATTTAGGCATCTCGCAACGTTCTAAATAGCAAGTCTTGCTCTCTCAGTCTCCTTTCATCCATAGACGGAGTGGCTTCTTCGCTGTGAGATTTACCAGTCAAGTGTTATTTGCTCCATCAAGAACATTTAGCTGAACTTTGTTCTGGATTAATCAGGGGTTTCAACACGGAAGATATTTTCTTTCCTATCCATGGTGTAGAATGTGGGCATGAGTGTAGAATCCATTGCGTTCATTATTGTCTTGGCGGCGTTGTAGAAACAGTATACACCATGCAATATAGCCAAACGTTGGGAAGCTGGGTACTTGTTAGTGGAATATGGTCTTATTCTTCATTATCTGCCGGTCATGCGGTTGATACAATGGCCTTTTCTTGCGTGCATGAGTGCAGTCCATGTACCTAGTGGCATACCGGGATGCCAGTCGATAGATTCAATGTAGACGTAAAAGCAGTGTTATTAGGGCTAATTCCATCAATGAAAACCCCACTAGGAAATCGCTTTCTGTTGCCGCGCAATGGACTTAAACTGCAGATTCCGAGCACAAACTGATTGATTTCAGGTTCGTAGTAACCTTTTCGGCTCACACTGAACCAGCAGCTTCTCTGCTTCTGCCATGGTGCAATTCATGCCATCGAGGGGCACAGATTATGCCAGATTGACATGCATGGAGATACATGTATCCTCTTCCAGTCGTTCATTATCGCCGTATATATATATACTCGCGGATATTCCTTGGCTTCATCTACTGTCGGGTTGAATAGATCTTTTGGAGTATCTGTGCTGTGCTTTGTCGTCCATGGACGCTACTTTGCCACCAAGTTGATCCTGATTTCAAGTTCTTATAAGATCCACAAAGTGTCGATACTTTGCTAGCACGCTTGTCTCAAACCAACCATGACCAGAAACATATAGTCTGGAAATAGGGTATATTCGGACGCCAGATCAATACCTCCTGGCATTTTGGAAGCCGTAGGGGCCAGGACTGGCGGCGAGCATACAAAATCATTCAATGTCTCAAGTCCAGCATAACTTGAGAGTTTGATGCAGATTGTTGTAGGACAATCAGCACGTAGGACTTCCAATCTCTTGTACATTACCTACCATGTAAAGAACCATGAACGTATAGCGTAACAGTCGAAGGCGTCTGCTAGATGCCACGCTAGAATTGGGATGTGTGGCTGGATAGTACCTATCTAGTGTTTGTACCAAGGCACGGAGTCCAGTGGCTTTATTGTGAGATGGAATGCGTGATCAGCATATCCCTTTGGTATTCTTCTTCGTCTCGCCAAAGAAGGCAGACACGCTATCAGAAGAGGCCAGATCTTCCAGCCTTGTACCGTTGCTTCAATTTCGCAGACAACTCTTTTTCTTGACTGTGGCTGTTCTCTGCCACGGACCCTAAATAAGTTTGGTTTCACCGTGCAAAGCGTTCTGAGTTGAATATATGGATGGCTTCGTGGCAATACAACTTGTATATTGATTTGGTGATACATGAGTGCCGATGCGTTTGTGTGCTTTAGTATTCGACCAGCCATTAACGATATCGAGTAAACAGAAAATGTCAATCTGAGTAACATAGGCGGGTGAATTATTCAGGGTCATCGTTGGACAGCTCTTTGTTTCCGCAATAGGGAGCGAGTTCTCATTGGCATAGCGAGAGCAATTGAGGAGTGAGGAGGAGGATAAATATGAGTCGAAGTGGGTGATATGTTTTCTAGTGGTCCTCACTGTGGACATACTCTCACTGAATGTCTCAGTGTTGAAGATCGTTGCGTTGATAAAGTCACATTTGCGCGCTGTTTTTGAAACAACATGTGCTCGTCTGTTGGTCGATCAACTTCAATCTCCTCCTCTCTCTCCTATCGAGGACATACTCGCCGGCAGCCAGAGCCGAGCCATTGCCTTGCATGGTGTCTATTGTGGTGATAGCAAGGACAGTCTCTCAATGTGGACTTTTGCTTGGATATAGGAAAGTCTGCAGACATAGGAATAGATTTCAGGGCTCCACATTCCCTCTGGGTGATGATAAACGATATGTTTGACTCCACACAGCCATTAACTAAGAGCTTAGCTGACCACCCGGGTAAAGTCATTAAAGAACCATCCGTCTTCAAAGACCAGCAGACAGGTAGCTTTGATATCTCTGTGTGGTTCTTCCTCCAATAGATATTGGATGGTCTCGATGCCAAGCAAGCCATTTCAAGAAGAGTTGCTGACCCATACCCTCGGAGGTCTATACCCTAGGATCTTCGTGAATATCCATAAGAGATCAGCGTTTCTGTCATGCATGGTTCTTGCGTAGCATTCGTCACCATGACTCTGATTCTGGTTCAATATGACGCCGGTCATGTATCCGCTGATTGGAGGGATAGATGTGTGCTATATCTGTTGTATGCTTTCGGGTGTCTTGTCGTACCCAACCTGGAGATCATTATTATTCGGTCATGATCATCACAAGCCATTATGATCCTAAGACGAGTTTATGAGCCTTTCCATATGCCATATACACACCCGAGAACTCCGCACATGCGAGAATCACGAACATGCAATGGGTAGCCGGGCATAGCAGCCCTTTATGCTTCATATAGCACATTGTTGATATATAGATCTCCTTTACATAAGGAGAATATATCTCGGTACCTGAGATCAATACCAGCTCGAGCGGTGACATCCAGAGCTTATAGCACGAACATGGACACCCTCTGTATCGAGCATAAGCTACAGCATCAACCATAGCATATTCCAGAAACATCGGCAGACGAATGCAGATGTCATGGACGTTCTCCCCACCACATCATAATCATATCGCATCAGATATCTCTTTCTTTGTCTCTAAAAATATAAGTAATATGCAGAGATAGCACACCCCAGGCTAGTTGGTCGTCGACGAATCTCTAGCATATCATACAGACGGCTTTTGCTTCATGCTTCAAATATAGTCCGCTTTCATATCGTCGACGTACTTGCTCGGGCTCAAAATACGTCAGCATATCACATTTCGCATCATATCTTCATTCAAGCGATCGAATGACCACTCTTATTGTTGTGGAATTCTGTATCAGACGCATCTTGATGATGAGTGAAGGCTTTTCCCGTACCCGTTCCTTGGATGTGAGATTATGGAATGACTTCGGTGACACGCATATAACCCACGTCTTGCGATATCATACCTATCCTCGTCCGGAGAAATCAGACATCGGGGATAGCGAGAACTTTGATCTGATATTCACTGCATGTTATTGTTATTGAATGTAGAGACAACCTCTGTCCCGATTCTGTGGCATCCATGAAAGAATCCCCTTCAGGCACCGGAGTATGTCATTGGTTGTTTTGATGCATGATCGCCAGCTATGAGTTAATATACCACAGGTCAAACAGAGCCGACAACGTGTATATCGCTATATAGCAGATAGAATGGTCACGGTGGGCTTTATCGTGGGTATGTTCTAGGACATTGTAAAGGTCTCTAATGAGATCATGTCTAGCTGGTCGCATCCATTGTGGATGTGAAAACGGTTAACAATGGTAGATGTGACCGAGTGCGTCGAATAACGTATGCACCATGTTTGTGCTTTGCAGTTGTTGTGTAATCTCGGGCCTGGGGGAAGATGTATTTTCTTTGGGAATTGGGGTTAATCCATGGATTGTAGAGAGAAAGTATTGATGGCGGTAGGGACAAAGCTGGATATGGGGAGGTTATAGTGGTAGATATAAGATATCTCCATAGTATACTGGAATGGAAGGAATCATGTCATGATGACTGATTGCTCTTCTTTGACGCTCCAAGATGGGGACGATGGAGGAAGAAGAGTTGGAGGGGGATTGGGCTTTATATAGCCGTGACACGGGAATCAGAGTTAGTTAATGGCCGAGATGAATCATCGGAATCTATCGAGGGTAATATAGAATGGAAATCGGGGTGAATCTAGTCCCCGTGAAAGGCAGGACATCACTAATATTACCCACGTATTTATAATTCATAGCATTAGGAGAATAAAGGTGAATAATTACATAGGAATCTATTAAAGAATGTAGTCTATCGCTAAAGCCAGTATAACCCCAAACCATACAAAATGCCTCCCAAGTATAATCATGAGTGATAATCACGGTGATGGTTTTCATTACCATCAACCACCATCTCCACTGTTTGCGACACATCTACTGTCTTATGGATACCTCCCACATCAGCACTGCCCTCCATGTCGACTGTCCCCGCGAAGGTGATCAGATGCGACTGGTCGCAGGCGGACTCGGTGCCATCGGCGCGCCGGGATGTCCCCAGTGAGAATCGCTTGTTGCTTCCCTTGAGCTTGCTTAAATTGACCGACGATTCGGGTTCGTAGTAGCGTTGGGAGCTGTAATCCTTCTTGCGGAGCTTGTTGATCAGGATGTTGACGGTAGGAAGACAGGCGCAGATCATAGCAACTCCTCCTTCGGCGTTTCTGAGCGGGTTAGAAATGTCCCAAAGGCATATGGATAGAACTCACCCTGATAGAATCACAATCGTAAAAACAATTGTCTGGTCCTTAGAACTGCCATCCCGTAAAACCAGCACCAATCGATACAGACTAAACGCCGTCGCCAACCCACCCGCCGACAGCATTCCAATCACCCGCAGTTTCTTACTCCGAGACATCTGCAGCGACCATGTCAACGGTAGCGGCAGAATCAAGATGATCAAGTCCGCCACCACACTGATGACCGAGTCGGCAATCAGCGCGGCCCGTTGGTTGAGACACGACGCCTTCGGGTCGAGCGTCCAGTAGCCCGGAATCGGATCGCACATGCGGATCTTGATGATCTCCGCAATCACATAGTATACACAGAGACAGCCGAGGAGTATGTAGATGAAGAGGACTTTGGATCGGTAGGGACTGAAGATGCGGATGATGATTGAAAGGAGGGCGACTTTGACTAAGAGGGCCATGGGGCAGTAGAGCACGGTAGCGACGTAGCAGTACTGGTTATCGATTAGTAAAATTTCGGCACCGCGCGAGGGTCATACCTTGCGAAAGAGCACCTGGTGTGCTTCCGAGACATCGTCAATGTGGTAACCTCCGCCATAGTGACCCACTGGAGATTGTCAGAAGGGTCAGCGACAAAGTGATTGATACGTACCTGCAATGGCAACCCCACAGTATCCCATGAACAAGATCTACCCGAGTTAGCGGGGTGAAGCAGCAAGCAGCGCTCTACGTACCCATGCGATTAGACATGACCCTGTTGGGGTTAGTATAATAGGACTGGAGCAAGAACCGACACGTACAGTCTTCAACCGCTACAAACTGCTTGTAGTAGATGCGGATGGAGAATCGCAAAATGACGAAAACGCTAACGATCGGAATACAAAGACATTGTGTCACAAAGTTGATGGTGTTCAAAACATTGTTGGGGTCACTGAGTGACATGGCCAGTGGTCAATGCGGCCTCTTGAAAAAGGCACAACATGGAGAAGTTATGAATTGATGACCGTGGGGAGCCCCGAGAATTTATAAATAGGCTCAATTATAGACGCTTGGTCTGTCTGTCGGCGCCCGGGTCAAGCGCACAGCTGCATTGTCCATGATGGGCCTGCGGAGCCGCCTAGAGAAGCCCATCTTTGGGTCGGAATGAGGGAGACGACTCCGCGAAATGATCCCAATGGCGCTGGCTCATGATCGTCCCGCCCAGGTGTAGATACTAGAAAACTCTAGAGGGGGACAGCATCTCCCCGATGCAGTTGGTCTGGGAGGCGACTATGGAGCAGCCGAGCGAACCGATCGTGATAGGTCTCAGCAGGCCATAACGTCTACCTCTTTTGGGAGATGATGGGCAGGGAGAAGCAACCATGCAGCTTGCATTAGACCATCGTGTTTAAGCTTGCCACTGGGGCGTCGCATGCGATTTCTATCAATCATGTAGCCTGCAATCGGGAGTGCTCCGACGGTGCCCCAAACCAACCATGGTTCACCCAAAAGTGACACCCGTCGGGGGAGATCGGCTATCTGGAATGTCTCATGTTGACACCCCGTTTGAGTTTGGTGACGGTCTCTCCGGCCTCCGCAGTGTCGAATGATTTCATTATATAATTAGCGTTTCCCAGGGCCAGACCCGGACACATGGAAATTGGAGCCACGGCTGTAGGGCGTCGGAGATATCACGGCCCTGCGATCAGGAGGAATAACCATCGCCGATTATTACGCCCCCAGGCGCTCGTTCCAATAGCTCGCCAAACTACTTATGCACCAGATCCTGCCGCAGATAGGCCATGGCAACCATGCACTATCTGTCATGGCTGCAGCAGAGACCCGAGGGATCGACGCGTCCTGAGCCAAACCGAACCGGGGAACTCGGTGCAGGGGAATTTGGGAAGGGGGTCGTGCACTTTCTGGCGAGAGTCGAGAACTCGGGCTCCATCGTAAGACTAATCAGTAATTCCATCATCCAATGGCCTAACTGTCTAAGAGTCACCACTCACCAGCCCGTCTGGATGGAACCTCGCCATCGAGTTGCCGCGGAAGTTGTTCTTCCGGCTGGGACACCGACCCGTGCCTTAGCGTGCCCTAACCAGCCGCCAAGAGCCGCGATAGGGGATTTTGACTTTCGCTTGCTTTGCAATAGTGGAGCCCCTGATCGCGTCCTTCCAATTATTTCCTGGTCGATGTGATGGCTCACATTGTTCAACTTATCTGCGTATGTTTGGTGAAGATTACGCCTCAGGTCATGTTCTCAACAAGCGTGGCGGACAGGCTTCCATCCTTCCAGGAACTCAGCCTTGCCTCCGATCAGCAAGCCTGCAGAATGCTTGAAACCCACGCGGTCGCCACGCGATTTGCAAAACAAAACAAGTGAGGCACCAAATGAACAATTAATTAATTGTTATGCAACCTCGGTTTACTGGGTAACATTCGTGGCCGCGCCTCCACTTGGCAAGGTTCAGCCCGTCTCGCCATTCCAATTTCTCGTGTCGTGAGCACTCTGGTTGGGTTCCAGCAACCTGTCAGGCTCCATCTGTCACCCTATATGGCAATGGTTCCGCATCTCCCCGTTTCAGTCCGTCGAGAATAGGAGTGGACTATCAGCAATGTGAGCTGCCGCAGCACTGAGGGGTCTTGTGAACGCCTACAGCCCGTGTCAACCAGGGGCTACTGCACTGGCCTGTTGCCTCTCGCTTCTCACTGCCGCTTCAGGTATTTGGCCATCCCATCGATTGAACCTGCAGGAATCGCATAATGAACGTGGCTCAGATTCAAGGCGCCGACTCCAGGCTCTTTCAGCCCCTTGCCATTGCCAATGGCAAACTCACTTTAAGCCACCGGGTGGTGCATGCCCCTCTGACTCGCAACCGGGGCGAGCCGTTGAACCCAAATAGCACCCCTGAAAACCCCAATCGGATCTGGTATCCTGGGGATCTGGTGGCTGAATATTATCGTCAACGGGCAACCCCAGGTGGGTTGATCATCTCGGAGGGCATTCCGCCATCGCTGGAGGTAAATATGTCCAGATACCCACGCTGATGCGTTGTTCGTTTGTTCTTAACACGCCAGCAGAGCAATGGAATGCCGGGCGTTCCCGGTCTCTTCACGGACGAGCAGGCCGTCGGATGGAAGAAAGTGGTCGAGACGGTCCATGCCCAGGGAGGATACATCTACTGCCAACTGTGGCACGCCGGTCGTGCTACCATCCCCCAGATGACCGGATACCCGCCAGTCTCAGCCTCTGCCAGTGTCTGGGACGACCCGAACGAATGCTACAGCCATCCCCCGGTGGGATCGACCGAGCCAGTTCGCTATGCCGACCACCCCCCGATCGAACTGACTGTCGCGCACATCAAGCAAACCATCCAGGACTACTGCAGAGCAGCCAAGACCGCCATGGAGATCGGCTTTGATGGAATCGAATTACACGCAGGCAACGGATACCTCCCCGAGCAATTCTTGAACTCAAACATCAACCAGCGGACGGACGAGTACGGCGGTACCCCCGAGAAGCGCTGTCGATTTGTGCTCGTATTGATGGACGAACTGGCTCAGACGGTGGGCGAGGAAAACCTGGCGATCCGACTCACCCCCTTCGGTCTGTTCAACCAGGCGCGTGGCGAGCAGCGTGTGGAAACCTGGACATTTCTGTGCGAATCGCTGAAGCAGACACACCCTCATCTGTCCTATGTCAGCTTCGTTGAGCCGGTAAGCAGATCCGTGGTCAGCTAACTTCCCCTGCTGATGTTTCTAGCGCTACGAGCAAATCTTCAGTTACGAAGAAAAGGACAGGTTCCTCAGCAGCTGGGGCCTCCCCAACGTCGATTTGTCCTCCTTCCGCAAGATCTTCGGCTCCACGCCCTTCTTCTCGGCCGGTGGCTGGGACCAAACCAACTCTTGGGGAGTCCTGGAGGAGGGCAAGTACGACGCCCTGTTGTATGGGCGATACTTCACAAGCAACCCGGATCTGGTGGAGAGACTGCGCAAGGGCATCCCGTTTGCCCCGTACGATCGCACCCGTTTCTATGGGCCGTTTGAGGATAATGCGTTCCACTATGTGGACTATGAGCCTGCTGCAGAATCGACACAGACGCTCCTCAAAGTCCAGAGCCAACTTTGATTGACGATGGCTTTTGTACATATTCATGATGCCATGCTGGTTTAGTATATACAATGGAGCATTCGTCTCATCCGTTAGGTTGTTGATCCGCATAATTCCACCAGTGATATACAGTATCAGAGCTTAAGCCGTATAGCCGCCGTCCACCACCAGGGCCGAGCCAACCATGTAACTGCTCATGGGGGAGGCCAGGAAGAGTATCACATCGCCGATTTCCTCGGGCTGGGCCTGGCGACCGATGACGGCTCGGTGCTCCAACTCTTGGTCCAAGTGGCCGCCTTCATACCAGGTGCGGGTCATGCGGGTATCCGTATATCTAAGAGGTCAGCACAAACCGGGCTTGCCAACAGGACACGTACCCCGGACAGACGGCGTTGATGCGGATTTCGTGCTGGATATACGCTTTGGCGTCCTAATCCGGTTAGCCTGCGCCGACAAGCTCATCGATGCGACCGACCAATTTTGAGATGGCCACCACAGCTGCACATCAGCCTTATTAGCCCATCATCCTCACAATAATCAGTCAACTCACCGTGCTTCGCCGCCGTATACGCCATTAATCCCGACCCACCGGTCGGAACAACCACCCCAAACATGGAAGCCACATTCACGATCGTCCCCCGACCGACTCGAAAGCCGCGCGATCTGCAACCCATTTAGCAGCAATCTGCTCAGTGAGGCTGGTAAGACATACTCCTGTGTCAGCATATGTCGGATGACCACTTTCTCGCAGAGCAACACCCCGGTCTGGTTGATATCGATGACCTTCTGCCAGTCCTGGACCGTCAGCTCATGGGTTGGGACCATACTCCCTATAATTCCGGCGCAGTGGACGGATATGTCGATGCGTCCGAACCGATCGACGGTGCGACGGACGGCTTCTTCGACACATGCTTCCTTGGAAACGTCGCCGGCGGTGGTCTCCACGAGGACATGGGGGCGTGAGGCCTGGAGTTGGTCTTTGGTGAGTTGGAGAAGAGCGGGGTCGAGATCGAAGAGCGACAAGGCGTCGATGCCGTTCTGCGCCAGCGTGAAGGCGGTCGTGCGCCCGATGCCTTTTTAATTCTTCCTGCAGGCAACGACAATGTCGAGCGGGGTTGCCTCGGTGGATAATCCTTGATGCCGAGCGGGGAACTGCCAAGGCATCATGCTGGATTCTATGCTATGTTATGCTATACTGGAATGGTTCACGGACATCTGGATGCATCCACGGCACACTAGACCAGCCTCAACTCAACCCAGGGGAACTGACAGTCCCCCCTGTGTAACCATGGCACTTTTCCGTCCCAGTGCAAGCTGCCACCGGTTTTGATACTTCGAGATTGGCTACATTCATCTGCATGGACTTTCCTTGAAACGTTCGCAGAAGATAAAAAATCATATTCTCATCCAAAATCATAACCCATAAACATATACCCAGTCCGCCATGAACCCATTATCAAGACAATAAGCCCATAACCCATCCAACCCCAACAAAAGGCATCAATCCAAGAACAGACCCAACAATCAAACACAATAACTCCTATACTACACTCATCAAGCTATACCCAAACAAACCCACTCTGAACCCTACACCATCTCCCCCGGATGCTGCATCCCCTGTCCCTGCCCCTGTCCCTGAACCTGATAAAACACCGGTTCCGGCTTCTTCATCATCGCCTCCGTATACTCCACCCCACCCCCATTACCCTGCCCCTGTGTAGTATACTCCCGCCCTGGAAAATAATAATACGGCGGCGCCCCAGCCCCCGAGGACGTCGTTGTCGTCACCCACTGTGCTCCACCCTGCTGTGGTGGATACATAAACTGCTGCTGCTGATACTGTTGACGGTAGTATTGGGCGCGAGCCTTGTCTTCGCGCTTATCGCGACGTTTTTGGTGGTAGTGGCGGATGACGAGGAAGATGCAGACGCAGACGAAGATGATGAAGAGGATAGGGACGATGATGATTTTGCCGATGAGTTTGCCGATGCTCATTTTGGTGGTTTTGTTTGGTTGGTGAGGGTGTGTAATTGGGAGGGTGGTTGTGGTTGTGGTTGAGTAGGATCAAAAAGATGGAGATTCGGCTGTGTTGTTGATGTAATTGTAGATGTAATTATGTTTGAAGGTAAATAGGTAGATAGGTAGACCGGTAGAAGCACTTCGTCTCGGCCAGACAAATATATACTAACGAAAGAAATAAACATTGACAAAAACAAGCTCAAGCCAAGACCTCCCGCACGGGTTATATACTCTCTGTCTGACAGCCCCAGCCCTACCCGTAGGCAGTCGCGTTAGAAAAAAAGCCTAGCACGGGGGGTATGCTGGGTCGGCGACTGCAGGAAGTGCCTGTCATGAGTGCTGGATGAGCGCTTCATGGGGGATGCTGATTCGATGGTGCAGTCAGCCCTGGAGGTGATATGCAGGCGGGTTCACCTGCGCTGGGCTGGTCACATTTCAGCGGGAACGGTGATTGGTGCTTCCCGGTAAAGCTTGGTTTGAGGGGGTGGATGAGGACTGCGGGTGGAAAGGGCCAATCAGACGGTGGAAGTTAGCGCTGTGGGTGGGAAAGTCGCGCACGGGGTGGTCATCCATAGGGCTGTATGGCCGCGGATTCTCTAGGAGGATTCTTGATGGGAGGGGTAGGTGGTATTCTTAGAGGTAGAGGATTGTTGGGGTTGGGAATGGTGAGCTATTTTTATGTCGGGTGGGTGGGATATGAGTCTCGTCCGTATCTAGGCAGATGAAGCTATACCCTTTGGAAAACCTGCGATGATTGAACAACAAGGTATCCAAGTGAGATATATAAAGGGAACTAACGAGCTTACATGACAGATATTGAAGGCTGGAGTACGGAAATAATGATTCACTTCTAGTACTACATAGAGAAATCATTCTACAACCAATCACGAGGTGGTATTGTTTCCCGGCAATCAGCATACGCTTAGTCAGCGCTGTGTTTTATGCAGTACATTACCAAGCCAGTAACGGTCTCGCCAGCTCCCTCTGATTCAGAATTCAGTCCTGATACTGAAGTCATGGATTCTACTCGGGTGAGGTATAAGATAGATTTATCTTTTATTACTCGATGATTATGCTAAGAGGATTTCATTACTACGGAGTAGGGATCTCGCCTGTTGCCGAAATTTCCGGGCCCGCCGCGGAGTCCGCGGGGAGCACGGCGGGCGCGGTCTTTCGGAAATGATGAAGATATACAACTTGACAGCAATGGGGTGGTTTTAAATGCTCGATTCCCGGACAAAAGGGGTGTACGTTTACATGACTATCATCTCAATCAATAGAATGTCTGCTGTAAACTCGGCGATAAGGTGAGTCTATACCTGTCCCCAGGAATCCCACGAAGATACATTGACCAACAATACATCCCTAGCCATCAAGCAAGCATGGATTCGAAAAATACCTCCCATGAGATCTCACCCGAGACCTCACCCGAGACCTCAGATAAAAAGCATGACGATGAAAAAATAACATTCGAGTTTGGCGGTGCCCCCGGGGTTACCCTCGCGATCATCGGATTCCCCCTCCTAATGTACTACATGTACATAGGAGCGACTCTGTATGACGGCCACCTCCCCCTACCTGAAGATAATCAGTCCATCTCAGAGTTCCTCTCCCATCTCGTCAACCTCGCCTATACCCACGCCTACCCCTACCGCGAAGCCTGGATCATATACTGGACCTTTTTGGTTCTCGAAGGAATTGGGTACCTCTACCTCCCCGGTGTATACGGAAAGGGAAAATGTCTCCCTCACTTGAACGGAAAGCAACTGGATTATTACTGCTCTGCTGCAGCATCGTGGTATGTCACCATAGTTGCTGCCTTGGTTCTTCACTTCTCCGGGCTCTTCCGCTTGAGCACACTTGTCGATGAGTTCGGCCCGTTGATGTCCGTGGCTATCTGCTCGGGTTTCTTGGTATCGATCATTGCATACGTGTCTGCATTTGCAAGAGGTGTACAACACCGAATGACAGGATCCCATGTCTATGACTTCTTCATGGGCGCGGAGCTGAACCCCCGGTTGTTCGGGTGGCTCGATATGAAGATGTTCTTCGAAGTTCGCATCCCCTGGTACATCCTCTTTCTGTTGACACTCGGAACTGCACTGAAGCAGTGGGAGGACTATGGGTATGTGTCTGGACCGGTGTCGTTCATGCTTATGGCGCACTTTCTATACGCCAATGCATGTGCCAAGGGCGAAGAGCTGATTATCACTAGCTGGTATGTACCTAACTCCGTGAGTGGACAAAATTAACTGGATACAGGGATATGTATTATGAGAAATGGGGCTTTATGCTCATCTTCTGGAACTTGGCTGGTGTTCCCATGAGCTATTGTCATTGTACCCTGTACTTGGCGAATCATGACCCGTCGACCTATAAGTGGAACCCACTAGCGCTGGGACTGTTGTTCGTCATGTATCTCTTCGCGTACTGGGTGTGGGATACCTGCAACAGTCAGAAGAACCTATTTCGAGCCCAAGAGAGAGGAAAGCCCGTGAATCGAAAGACGTTTCCTCAGCTCCCCTGGAAGGCGGTTAAGAACCCTGTCTGCATCAAGACAAAAACGGGAGATTCGATTTTGTGTGATGGATGGTGTAAGTTGCCCCTTGTGGACTTTGGATCATGACTGATGAATAAAGATGGTATGGCGCGAAAGGTCCATTATAGCTGCGATTGGTTCTTTGCCTTTTCTTGGGGCCTTATAACTGGCTTCAACTCGCCGTTCCCGTGGTTCTACTCGGCCTTCTTCACGGTGATGATTATTCATCGTGCTCACCGGGATATCGAACGCTGTCGCGAGAGATATGGAGAAGCTTGGCGCGAGTATGAGCGAAGAGTTCCGTATTTGTTTATCCCAGTGAGTTCTCCTAGTTTTCCTTTGAACCAAGCTAACCAAAAAAGTATGTCTTTTAATGTACTATGATCACTTCGGGTGTTGACTGATGCTTTTCGACGCGGACCACCTCAAGTGCCTTCTTAAAGAATTTTCCCCGTGAATAGTGAGAGAGCTATCAATTCCTCTACCGGAAAGGAATGAAGTCCTGAGTCGCTAGGCTCAGAAGGCAAATCACTCAGGTTGTGGATGGATGTGGTGGTTGCATGATAATGTCGTCAACCCAAAACTTATTGAATCACTGCTCATCATACTTACATGTACATTAGTGGTTAATTGAACTAAAGAATCTAATCAGATATGACAGGATTTGTCACTGGCCCACGGTTCATCGACGCGTCCTGAGGCGCGTCTCTCATTGGCTTTCCTTGAAAGTGGATTTTCGCGATCGCTTGACATGTCGGACATTTGACCATTCTTATTGGCTTATTGGGGGGCTGGACGACGTAGTGAATGCGCAAGAGTGACTAGGCATGATGTAACTATTGCATTGAATCGTTGATATATTCGGAACTTAAAATATCCATCACCGACCGGTTTGTACCAATAAAGTCATTCAAGAACATGGATATATCCGCCTGGTTCATCGTGGATTCAAATGTATTCTCCGGCCACGGGACATCGGGCAAGGCGATATTCCCCAGCCCGTTGTTTGTAGGCATCACAAGGGACCCATCTTGGTGCTGTTCCAACCCAGTCAGTGTCTGCTGTGAATTAACGAGAATCTGCGCTGCCCGGACGAAGGCTTCGCAGACTGTGTAGAGGTGCATTGATCCACGGGAAAGGCCTTTGATCAGTTCCAAAGAGCTGGCCGTATCTTGCAGCAGAGCCAGATCAGCTGTGCTAGCCGTTGTAATGGCGTGAGTGAAGACGATAACGAATGGAGTAAAGGAAGGGTAAAGAAGAATCCTATTTTGTTAGTACTATTTCTTTTCACAGAGGCGGTGAACGTACCAGGTGACATATTCTGTCTGCTTGTGCGTCTGACGGCCACGGAAGTAGGTGAAACACTTCAAATGACTCTGTAACGCGGCAGTTGCAGATTCATAACAGCGAGATGAAATTGCCATGGCATCGCGTGGACGTGTCTGCGCACGGTAGATAACGGTCAACACAGAGTATGCTATGAAATCTGCGCAGGCTGCCATTCCATGCAAAGAGTCGGCATAGAGACCCGGACTGACATCAATCTGAGGACGTCAGTAAATGAATTGCTGATGTACAAAAGCAAGCATACTGCAAGAAGTCTGTCCCGCACGGCCATTAGATCGGAAGATAATCGATCTATGGAAGCCGACCTTTGCTGATCGACCGCTCGACAAGCAGAGGTAGAGTACAACTGATCATAGACTCTACCCTGGACACCAGCAAATTCCACAATCACAAGCCCCATCAAGTCCCATGGCCGATGCTTGGGATCATTTGAGGGGGTAAAAAGATCAGCATCTATATCGTGATCTTGGAAATGGGAGGTCACTCCAATATTGAGAGAAATGTTCTTGTCGATTGTGTAAAGTGCCCAAAAGGCACGGCGCTTTTCCTCGGCCGAAGGAAATTCGTCCCTTTCCAAAGTAGAACGTCGGTGCAAGCCCATACTCTGACACATGTTAAATGCCAGGGAGAGGTAGGACCAACAGCGTTGGATGTCAAATCCCTCTTGTGCTTTCATGACCTGCAAGAGTCAGAACGGGTAGACACAAAAGACATCGACGTACCCCTAGTAGCAATGCCTGTACTTTCTCTAGTGTTGGGTCGACCATAATCTCAGGCATGCTCAAGCCGGTAGCAAAATAATGCTCACAAATTTTGAGGCTTGATTGAAGATCAAAGCGTGCGAGATCTGGATCTTCCGCATGCAGGTAGTCGCGGATGATGTAGAAGAGAAGGCCATAGAAGAGAGTCAACGTCCCAGCAGGGACCGGGTTGAGCGGAAAGTATATTGACTGGCATAAGGATTCAACCCGGGCAGAGTTTATCCATGACTGACTGACCAGGAAGAAGGGAGGTTGGGCTATACGCGTCAGTGGCATAGGGTGGCGGAGAGGCAATGCATACATTTGACCTTCTTCACGACAGCTACTACCATATCGACCGGAAGCAATTTTTCTTTTGGCTGAATAGGCGATTGTTCGCCGCTTTGGGCCACGGAGGCGTGGTGCCTATCGAGACTGGTCTTTAGAGACGACAGCGCGGCAGAAACATAGTCACCCAGTTGTCCATTCCTGGAAGTGTTGGCGGCAGAGTAAGCTGCATCCCTAGCTACAAGAGTCTCATGATGAAATGACGACTGCCCTTCAAATGGAGGAGCTGTTGGGCTGGCGGAAATCGGATGGACTGGCTGCACAGATGCCCGCACTGAAGCCGATGGCTGTGTTATCTGCTGGAGCGCTTTCTGGAGGGACGTGAGTTGTTCTTGAAGTGCTGAAAACCTTTGCTCACTGAATGAGATACTTCATCTTAGTCCTGGCACATTGATCGAATCCAAATCACTTACTAGTCGTCGGAATCACCTCTTCGTGAAGGACCAGAACCCACTGAGGTGCTGGCGGAACCACAGGCGATCCCAAGAACACTGCAGCTGGAACAGGGAATTACTTTGTCACACTTGATCTGAACTTAGATTATCAGCCAGTGTGAGGAACAAATAGGATCCATAGTAGAATACCTTTCGGAGACGACAGTTTTCGCACTGGACCAGATTAGTAGTAGGAAACAACTGGTGTGTGGACAATGAGGCCATACCGCACGGGCCCGGAAGGAATTGCGGGCGGGGGTCGGGGTTCTGGCAGTCATTGTCATGTCCAGCTATCAAAGCCCATTTTTCAATACTCGACCGACTCTGCCTGGCTGAGTAGTACCTCAGTAGTTGTTGTTGAGATGGAGTAGACGAACTAGATGAAGTAAGCTGAAGTTGTCTCCGGATCCCGACCGTGTTGGAGACCATTCCCGTTTAGGCTAGACGTCACCCTTTGGGATAAGTGCATCTCGTGATGTTCATTCCTCAATCAGGCAAGGGCCATTCTCTGGATCGAATGACCCGGAGAATCTCCGAGCCATCTGCGATTCTCCATCCAACAGTCAGTCATGCGGCATTGCCGGCAAAAGTCCTTATAGCCATACAGCCATGGCCAGGCTCAGTTTACCCCGAGCGCAATAATAGCCTGATTGCAAAATTTAGCATGAATCCCCCACATCTGTGTCCTGACGATGTGGGGAAATCTTCCAGACGGTCAGAATGCGTTTGTATATGAGTGAAGCAGGGGTCCAGAATCTCAGGCTTGCTCTCCATGGAGTCATCGACAAGGCTATTGCAGCATGAGGGGTTTTGCATACACTTCGCTGGCTTTAGCTTCTATATGGTCGCTGACAGCGGCTGAAGATGGATACAATGGCTGGCTTCGATACGCACCAATTCCATGCGATCTCAGCTGTCTGCAAGCTTTACCGTCGCACGTTGTGTTGCTGAATAGCACCAGAGGGAATCCAATCGAGACTGCGGGGCGGGAACTCAAGGCAGGCTTCCAATCCATTCTTTCAAAGAACCTGTCATCTCTGCCTCTACAATGTGATAGTCCTGCATCAATACTGGTGGCTACCGTTGACGAATACCGACAACGATGCAACGGCAACATCACCGTACCCGCGCTCGATGACGATGGCTTCTGGTTACAATCCCGAGGTGATACTGTTCGAATCCTAGGCCAGAATGACCGAGGCGCCCTGTACGGAGCATACGAATATCTATCCATGGTAGCGCAGCGCAATTTTTCTCACGTCGCTTATGCCAGCAGCCCGCACGCTCCGATCCGTTGGGTGAACCAGTGGGATAACATGGACGGAAGCATTGAAAGAGGTTACGGTGGAGCGTCCATATTTTTTGAGAACGGCACAGTGGTCGATGACTTGGCACCAGTTGAGCAGTATGCTAGATTGCTTGCATCTATTCGGGTCAATGCAATTGTCGTCAACAACGTCAATGCCAACGCAACTCTACTCTTACCAGAAAACATGAAGGGCCTGGCCCGGATAGCAGATACCTGTCGACCATACGGCGTGCAGATTGGCATATCCCTCAACTTTGCTTCTCCTGAAGACGTGGGTAGCCTCGACACTTACGATCCCCTCGATTCTGGTGTCATTGCATGGTGGCAGAATATCACCGACAGCCTGTATACTTACGTCCCGGACATGGCTGGATACCTTGTCAAAGCAGACTCCGAGGGCCAGCCAGGCCCTGACACGTACAATCGCACATTGGCACAGGGGGCCAACCTTTTTGCGCGGGCCCTACAGCCACATGGTGGTGTGCTTATGTTCCGTGCCTTTGTTTATGATGACAACCTAAATGAATCAGACTGGAAGGCCGATCGTGCCAAGGCTGCAGTGGAGTACTTCAAGGACTTAGACGGGCAATTCGAAGAGAATGTTGTGGTACAGATCAAGTATGGCCCGATCGACTTTCAAGTGCGTGAGCCTACATCACCCCTTTTTGCCAACCTCTATCACACCAATACGGCCATTGAGCTGGAGGTCAGCCAGGAGTATTTGGGCCAGCAATGCCATCTAGTGTACTTACCTCCGCTCTGGAAGACTGTTTTGGATTTCGACTTGCGTGTGGATCACCAGCCGTCAGTGGTTCGCGACATTATTTCTGGAGAGCGATTTAACCGATCACTCGGGGGCTGGGCTGCGGTTGTCAACGTTGGTACTAACAGGACCTGGTTGGGTAGCCACCTTGCAATGTCCAATCTCTATGCATACGGCCGTCTGGCTTGGAGCCCAACAGATGATTCCGAGCAGATTCTTCAAGACTGGACTCGCCTCACATTCGGTCAATCTCATCAGGTAGTCGACACGATTACTGATATGTCCATGGCTTCCTGGCCAGCCTACGAGAACTACACAGGTAACCTGGGCATACAGACTCTGACCGATATTCTGTATACACACTATGGTCCGAATCCAGCTACACAAGATAACAACGGTTGGGGTCAATGGACGCGTGCCGACCACCTTTCAGTCGGCATGGATCGGACAGTCGGGAACGGCACTGGTTATACCGGTCAATACCCAGAGGAGGTAGCGCGCGTATACGAGTCATTGGAAGCCACGCCAGATGATCTCGTCCTGTGGTTCCACCATGTGCCATGGAACCATCGGCTGCATTCCGGAGAGACTGTTATTCAGCATTTCTACAACGCTCACTATGCGGGGGCAGAAACTGCGCAAGGATTTATCAGCCAGTGGGAATCTTTGAAGGGTTTGATAGATCAGGAGCGATACGAAGCCATGGGGACGCGACTCGTCTATCAGGCAGGACATTCTATAGTCTGGCGCGATGCCATTGTCAACTTCTACTACAACATGACGGGGATTCCCGATGTTTATGGACGCGTCGGTCACCACCCCTGGCGCATCGAAGCCGAGAGCATGGCGTTGGACGGCTACGAACTGTACACAGTTAGCCCATTTGAGGCTGCTTCCAACACCACAGCAATTGTCACTACGTCTAACTCGACCACAGGGGTAGCTAGGACAACGCTTCAAGCTCCATCCGGAACATACGACATAGGCGTGAACTACTATGACCTTTATGGCGGGCAATCCCACTGGACATTGTCGGTGAATGGCAATGTGGTTGGTCAATGGCTTGGGGACATGGATCATCATTCTCTCGGTCACACCCCGTCTATTTATCTGGACGGCCACTCGGCCACTCGAGTTACGTTCAAAGGGATAGAGATCCAGCAAGGAGATGAGTTGAAGATTGTTGGTCAAGCAAATGGAGTCGAGCCTGCACCGGTGGATTACGTAGTTCTGCTTCCTCCAGGTGTGATCGATTAATGCCTGCTCTTTACAAGACATGGAGTTTCCTCCACCCACTAGATACGATGCTCAAGAATATATGTGGAAGGTAATTCATGAAGTGTTCCCTGCTGATAATAGTTTATGTTGTTGGCGGTGAAATACTCCAGTTCTCCAAGCGCAGTCACATTCCTCCAAGCAACGAAAAGCTTCCGCGTCTCAAGTATTACCTCCAGATCTCTCTGCCTCTCAGGCCACATTCGTGTTTTGATTGCTCAGGAACCACAATCGGTCATGGATTAAGCTGGCCAAAGTAACATGATTCGTAAGATGTGCCCATGTCCATGCGGTTCGTCCCTCAACATCCGGACGGTCTATATCAACACCTTCTGTACTGAGCAGCAACTCGACAGCTTCTTTACACCCGAAGGCTGCCGCTTTTGACAGGGGAGTCCGTCCTCTAGAGTCCTGATAATTAGGATTGACCTCTCCAGTGGCAAAAAGTGTCCTGACTACTGCCTCATGATTACGGTGCACTGCCCAAAATAAGGGTGTTCCCCCGTCCCCGCGGGCATCTTTGACATCTGGACAGGCGCCCTCGTCAAGCAGAAGTCTGACTACATTCTCATGTCCTTCATATCCCGCTATAGTAAGGGGTGTCATTCCATCAGCGTCTTTGGACTCTATGTCAGCTCCAGCCATAAGCAACGTTTTGACTATTGCCACGTTGCCGCCTTCTGCCGCGCACAACAGAGCGTCGTCTCCATCCTCTGCACGATGGTGGGGGTTAACACCTGCACGTTGTAGTAGCAGATTGACTATCCCCTCATGTCCATTTCGTGAGGCAAACATCAAGGGTATCCATCCAACTTCATCTTTGGGGTCCGGATCGATGCTTCCCATAGAAAGTAGCAACCTCGCTATTTGTTCATGTCCATGACTCGCTGCAAGCGTTAATGGCGTCTTTCCACGTCCATTCCTGGAGTTAGGATCGACGCCTTCCGTGGTGAGTAGTCATCTGACTATCTTGTCATATCCATACCATGCTGCCAACAATAAAGGTGTTTGTCCGGCATCACTACGACAATCAGGATCGACACATCCCGTCGCAAGTAACATTTCAATTACTGCCTCATGGCCCTTCTCAGCTGCTCTTATCAGTGGTGTCTCTCCCCATTGATCTTTCCGATCAGGATCGACATATCCCGTGGAAAGCAGGAGATTGACAACTGCTGCATGTCCGGTCAGGGCCACTTGCATCAATGGCGTTTCACCTTCTAGATTCCTCGAATCCAGGTTGACGCGCTTTGTGACGAGCAGCAATCTGACGATTTCTAGAAGTCCTTTCTGTGCTGCCCACCCAAGCGGCGTCTCCCCTTGAGAATCCCTGGGATCTGGATCGACACCGCCACCATCTCTCACAGCAAGGAGCTGCTTGAGTATGCCTTCATGTGCACCCAAGACAGCCCACCAAAGTGGAGTCTTCCCATTGTGATTTCGAGAATCGGGGTTGATGCCCTTTGTTGCCAATAGGACTCTGACCACTTCATCGCGCCCATTTCCCGCTGCCAGTGAAAGGGGCGTCTCTCCCTTAGAATTCCTGGAATTCGCATCCACCCCGGTGGTGGCCAGCAGCCACTGGACCACGGCCACATGCCCATTCTTAGCAGCCTCGAGCAGCGCCGCTTGCAGAGCTCTGGACTGTGTCTGTGCTCCGGCAGAGAGCGCTTTGCGTGCTGTCGCTTCCTGGCCCCATTCCGCGGCCCACACCAAGGAGGAACTGTCGTCCTGTCGAACGTTACGGCGATATAGATAAGGGTTTACCAAACTGTAGAGACGGGGGTTTGCTTGGGCAAATGCGTTGATATTATGCTCGGTTTCCAGTGACTCTGCGATAGACAGCAGCAGCTCATTTGGCAACTGAAGTAGTAGCGACATGCTGGCTATATGGAATGAAGGCAGAGGATAAAGAAACCGAATGGGAGGCCGTGGGGGGTAAGCTGCATATTAATCTGACTGAGTGGGGTGGCTGTACTGTGTTAACCAATTCTATTGGAGGTGAGTCACGACCTAGAACGCCTTCTGCTGTCGGCTTCATCCCCAACCTTCTCCCCTCCCAACACCAACACCAACACCACCAACCACTAAGAATAATATGACACCCATCCACAATCTAGAGGATTTGACCTATTCTCACCCGGACACAGCGGACTACACCCTAGATGACATCCCCACTCTCTGCCCCCTGGACAATGGACAACTCCACGATGCCCCAATCTACGGGCTAGGAACCTTGGAGCAACTCCCATTAGAACTCCTCCAAATAATCCTCGTCCAACTTGAAATCAAAGCCCTCACCGATTTTCGCCGTGTCAATCGCCAAGCCAGACAAATCGTCAACTCAGTCCCCCAATACAACCAGATCGTTCAACACGCACCTATATCCATCCGCGCCATCCTCAGCATCGAAACAGGAGACTGGATAACATGCCAGCATCTCCACGAAACCCTCCTTACCGACACATGCGAAAAATGCGGCAGCTTCGGCGGTTACCTATACCTAATCACCTGCCGTCGCGTATGCTTCCTCTGCCTAAGCACGAGAACTACCTATCGTCCCCTTTTGAAAGTCACTGCGGCACGAGAATTCGGTCTCCGGAGGGAAGACTTCGCCAATCTGCCTCAAATGAGATGTCTTCCGGGGGTGTACTCTCCAGTTAAATCTACTTATCGGAGACGGTTCACATATGTCGACCATGATGCTGCACGACAAGCGGGGATCAAGCTACATGGGTCTGTCGAAGCGATGAACCGATACGCAGATCAGTTGGAAGTTGAACGATTGAAGAAATACCCAGAACCGGGTCCTCTGCGTGACAGTCAACTTATTCAACGACATAGGTCGAGGAATAGGTTTAAAGGGACCTTTTCTTACGGGCAGCGATTTCTGGGAGTTATTCGCGCACCGTTGATCAATACGCGCGAGGGGAGTACGGAGTGGGGCTTCTATTGTGTCGGGTGCAAAAATCACTACGATAATAAAGCTTTGCATTGGCGATGTTTGTATACGAGGGAGAGCTTCCAGAAACATATCAAGAGATATGGGAACATTGTGGATGGGAAACATGAACGACTTGAATACTGACGAGGAAGCGGAGAAGCATCATGGCTTTCATAGTGAGTCCTCAATCACGTTACACAGGGTTCGTGGATAGTCGTGGTCTTTGACTATGGCCATCCCTAGCTTCCACAGGACCGATCTCGTGGGTTGCTCCCAAACATTCGCGTTTCCTCAATACGAATCTCCATGTGCATTTCAGCATCATAGCACTTGAATATAATCACGACAAGGTCGAACTGTCCCAGGAAGCACTTGAGTGATAACATCCCTAGTTTCTTTCATTTGCCGCTCAACGGAGCTCACCATCACACATCCCTCACTCCACGCTATTATCATCACGCTCTCTTTTTGATTGCCCCTGAGACAGCGACCATGACTCTGATGCCTTGGTACAGGCTATTGTTGGTTAATCCGGACAAACACAGGAGGCTTTCTACGGATAAATGATACCGACTCGGACAGTACCACCGAGGACATTATGAGATGTCGGGTGAGACTGGGGGTATGTCGATGATTGTCCTTCGGAGAAACTACCTGTATAGGCATAGCACAATGGGATATTAACCCTGATGTCGTGTCTGCGCATGCCATTGGATTGATAGTGATGTATTTCTGAACAATCAGCGATGTGGTATTCTTGATTATAGGATCTTGGATTTCTCACTGGTGCGGCTTTTAGTCGAACCATGACGGGCGGTGGCCGTGTCTGCATTGCGATAAGACAGACCTAGCTGGTACAATGGGTCGAGTTGGACACGATGGGTCAGTAGTGAGGGGACAGTATGTCTCCTTTCATTATGCGTTTTGTTCGTCGGGTGGCATTTTTTGAGCAACATTTGATACGAGACTGACAAGGCGCTTCTAATTAGATTGAATCTTAAGAAATTATAACTCGCAGCCACATGTGCCTAATACCGAAATGTCTGTGAGTATCGGAATGCGCTTGGCTATATACAGCCATGCCGAATTTCACAGCCAGCACGAGGCCGTTCCACAGGCCTTACAAGTGAGTCGCATAGAATAAAATAGCACAGAAGAAATTTGCACAATGCATAAACCTGCCCAGACAGTGTTAAGCATTTTTCTCTTTGACCGGTCCCTCCAAAGTCTTTGTTGGTTTTGGCTTTGCGTCAAAGAAGCGTCGCATACTGCATTTCGCATGCCGGTCCATGACGGTCACATTGACATGTATCTCCGGGTCCGGACCATTGAGATATGTATTGGTGGCAACCATGTTATACCGTCGACTGAAAGCAAGGGTATAAGACTCGTGACCTCCGTATTCATAGGCCGAACCCGAGGAACAGCCTCGGATGACTTGATCCACTATTGGCGCAAGGCTGGCATCCTTTTCCATCCTTTGCATGTAGACCCAGCTATGCACATCGAATGAGGCACTTTCGAGTTGTCTTGGTGATACGTGAAACACTACGCCAATAGCTTTGCCAGATGGGTCCTCGAACTTCACAGCGGCCCATGTCTCAAAAGAGGACGAGTCCTTGCTGGTAAGTCGCAAGGTGCGGGTTTCCGGATCCCAAACCCGGGAGGGATAGAATTCCTTGACGCTGAAAGGTGGAGCTGCTGATTCGCCTCCATCGAGATTGAATCGGCATGTAAGACCTGTGCGTGGATCAGGAACACTGGGCTGTAGCCTGATATAAAGATCACGAGGTCTGGCGCTTGTCTCCATTCCCAAATCAACTCGCACTAGTCGTCCGCGTGAACTGTCATGATCAAGTTCATAGGTCCCGTCCGATCTTGGTGCCAGAGGAAGGGCCAGTATTCCCGTGACATCATCCTCGTAGTGGCAATCCAAGAGGGCGAAGCAAGCCTTCCGGTGTCCGGGTTGTTGTATGACAGGGAGTGGAATGTGGAGACCTCGGTTGGTCATTACATAGGGTCCGGTGCTTCGGGGGCGTGACCACTGGACAACGTTTTTGAGAAAGCAAGATGAAGAGGGAGCCAATATTGTATATGGCCGTTCGCGTTCAATGTCACAATAGGTCCATGCAAACAGCGTTTGATCGTCTGATGTCCTCATGATCTCTTCTTGGAGCCTGATAAACGCCGCCCTGCCTTCACCGTATAGAACAGGCATATGGACGTCAAAAAGGCCGAGAAGACAGTATGCTGCATCCTCTATCCTGGAGGTTCGCCTCGTAGCAGCCCATGACATTTTCTGTGAGATGCAAATCGATCGTAGGGACTCCTTGGTGTCTGTAGAGTCCTGTAGAACTTGTTGATCTATCCCAGTAATGACAAAAATCAGAGATACCAGTGATGCCTTGGTACCAAGAAAGTTCCAGCCGGATCCGTAAAAGGTCAGGTCATTAGGCGCAATCAACTCTTGCAATGTCCATCCCCGTGTAAACCAGCGACATCGTGCAAAGGGGCTATCCATTACCGCTTCGGGGTGACTTGGGCTGCGCCCTTTGACAGATACAATAGACCTGCCGCCAAGGCTGACCTTCCTGACTTTCTCATCTGGTAGGACCTCTGGGTGATCTCTGGGGACATCAGTCAAGTAAACGTAGCATTTGCTCGACCGCAGGTACCACTGGTACATGGAGTTGATCGCTTCCAGAAGCTCGACACTGCTGCTTCTGTCGATACAGCAGGTATCGACCCAGACATACTCCAGATTGTCCCTGGCGGCCTGTTGGCAAGCATACCTGATCTTGCGAAATCCTTCCTTGTCTGGGACTTGATTCTGGTACCCAGACCGCGCAAATGCTTGGATATCCTGGAAAGTCACTTCATCCCTCCCCCATGTATGAGACAGGATCGCATAATCGGGGATTTCACTATCGAAGTACTCCTTTAGCCGGTAAGTTCTCACATTGAGCAGCCTCATCTTGCCGTTCAAATTCAGAAGAAGCTTAGACATAGATGATTGATTTCCTATTGTCAGTCATCCTCTTATATAGGAGGAGCAGCAACTTCTTTCGTGCCAGTTGGCTGCTACGTGTCGGGCAGCATGTCGGCGGTGGTTTCCACCATGTATCTGCCTGGGTGGGACCACGCGCGTTCCCCGAGACGATCGCTTTTTGCGCTGTCGACGAGGTTGCTAAGCCCATTGAGTGCCATTTCTGCGTTCAGAGCTTCGTGAATCTCGTTGGCAACTCACGGACCGATGAAAGAAAGGAGAGGTGATGGAGCAGGAGGACAGGAGATCGTGGCTGCGTGGATCCCAATCGACGGCCTCTGCCCACCGCCCTGTTCTGCCGTGATACGGCGGGCGACACAGGCCATCGGGCAAAGGCGACGCGATGCGGCTTCCCTTCACTGGCTTAAGGGGCAAACAGCACGGGAAACTTGGGGAGCGCCCGTCGGACGTCGATCAGAAGCATGCCACGTCCACTTCTGCAGACAATGTAAACCCCCTTCAGCCCGTTCAGCCTCACCTTTTCCCAGTGGGTCTTGTGGACGTCGATCTCGAGCATTTGTTTCCGTCTTCAACCCGGGGAAATTGCCCGACCACCTGCCAGGCTTGAACCAAGTGGAGTCATATGGAACGGTCGTTCTAAGTAGACGACCGACAGCTTTTCGCGTGGTTGAAGGGTTCTACGGAAAAGGAACTGATATCAAGCAGGTTGCAGATTAGTTGGCGTTGATATCGGTTTACTTGGCTATGGCTTAAGGCTGCCTGGTTGCCTACTACATGACATGTGCAGTCAGTCGCCCCGATATGGGGCTGTCTAAGCTACTTAGCACTAGTTATTATGTGCAACCCAATGCTTCCAAATTCGCGGCAGCCAATCAGTTGCAACCTGGCATGAATATCGTCCAATAGTTGGCTATAAATATCCACCAAAAGCAATTACTTACAGGTGCGGGGTAAGCAGCCCATGAGCTATCCAATTATGCTCCCTTGCTTCACGTCTGAGTCCAGAAACCCAATGGTGTGAATTCCATGAAGAATACTACCCAAAGCTTGCCTCTCGGGTTTATTACCTTTGGAGTCCCCATGTGAGGAATTCTAGATATTGACGTTCTCATCAAAAGGTCACTGACTACCCGGTAGGTGTAACACTGTCCTACCCTGCCTGATTAGATCTAACTTGGTTCTTCACAGCCTCAACATGGTGGTGTCCTACATGCCCGAACCTCATCAACGAGGTACATTCGGTTTGCTATGGAGTTGCCTGAGTACACTTATCCTTTGCGTATGGACCGCGATGCACCCGAACCTGGTTCCTGTCCAGCGACCACTGGCAAAGACATACTACAAGTTATGTTTGATGATATGTGCCATTATATTCCCTGAGATGATAATGTGTATGGCCGTCGCGCAATGGCTCCATGCGAAACGCGTCCATCGGGCCTGGCTGGATGCTTGGAAGGGAGATGATGAACGTCAGCAGTGGCTGGGCCTGAGCGGATCCTTCTTTGTGATTATGGGTGGATTTGTGGTTAACGAAACCCAGGGGGCAGGTTCCTCCTGCCAATGGTCAAAGGATGGCCAGAGAATAAGCCAGCAGTCGGGCCACGACAAGCTCGTCACGACGATTGGGGAGAACGGGTTTATCGAGCTGCTCAATAATGGCTTCATTCAAGATCTGGTCAACAAGGGTCATCTGACTCGAGCGCATTTCGATCATCGCATCATTGACGACAAAGGCAAGTCAAGCAATATTGCCAAGACGATCGCTGTGGTCCAGGTGCTGTGGATGATGGTGCAGATCATCGGCCGTAAAGCCGCGGGTCTACCTATCACTCTGCTCGAAGTCCATGTGGCCATCCAGATCCCGTATTCAGTGATCGCGTATATTTGCTGGTGGTCGAAACCATTGGATGTGGCGCAGCCCATTCAGATACCCTTGGATAGAGAGCAGCTCCTGGGGCATGACTGCCGGCAGGAAACCAAATACCCTTTCTACGGTCAACTCTTCATCACCGAGCGGCCCAGCCACGGGTCATTCCCGCACATGCTCCTGCGCTCGATGTACGACGTGAGCGTGTTCTTCGATCATGGGGTCGAGCTGGCCTCTGCGGTTACCGCGGTCCTGACAGGGGGGCTGCATGCGACGGCGTGGCACTGGCACTTCCCCAGCTCCGCGGAGCGGTTGCTCTGGCGGATGGCGGCCATCGGGACGGGCGCGTTCCCAACCATTGCCTACCTGATCGTTCGCAACAGGGGCATTGAGCTCTTTCTCATCCGGCTTGCCTACTATGGACGATTCAACAACCGCAGCACGATCAAACAGGTATTCGACATCTTCGTAAGCATGTGCGACGCGTTTCGCGGTGCAGCAGATCTGGGAGACTGTGAGAGCCTGTCTATTGGAATCAAATCCAAACCTTCATCAGACTGGCCGCCTTGGATGCCGCCCTGGTTCCGAGTGGTACTCATGTCTGTCTTTCTAGTCTGTGGTCTGACGTACATGCTATGCATTCTGTACCTCACGGTCGAGTCGTTTGTTAGCCTAAGAAGCGTGCCCGTGGGGGTATATTCGACGCTTCGTTGGTCCAGTATTTTTCCTCATCTGTGAGATTGGCGCATGTACATAGCCTGCGGCAAGAATAATCCCAGTTCGAAGTATACTCTCCAAACAGACAACTCTCTTCTACCATGTCAACCCGCATATCCCCTTCCACACAACATGCATATCCCCATTCTCGAAGCCAGACACTATTCGATCAGGTATCACTCCAGCAGTATCGCCTCCATACAATTTGGACACGATATTAGTATAAACACCAAAAGGCACCGAACAACCAATAATCTCTGCTGCAGAAAGATAAACCCCGCTTGAGAAGTTCCACCATCCAAACCTCGGAGAGCAAGTCACCATCAAGATCCATCCGTAATTGTCCCTATAATACCACCACACAAACGCCGAATACCACCTGCCACAATTCCCAACTTCCCTACATATTTTACGGGGGGGTTTATTGATGATGGTCAGTGAAGACAGTATACCTTGCACGGAATTTGATTTCTTGATGGTGACGGGTTTGGGAAAAGTGAGAAGTTAGTGGTGGCTATTCACAAGGCGGCCTTCATCACCTGACCGGTGTGTCGGGTCCGGCTTCTAGCTGGTCTCTCTACCTAGCTGTCGCCTCTCCTCTCATCCGAGCTTAGTCTGTCAACCTGGTATCATCAGTCCATCAAGTGTCATCCTTCATTTGGTCAATTTACCAGGTATTCTTGTTTCGTCTTTTGATGAATATTAATCGCCTGGTTTCTGTTCGTGTCATTTCACCTCTTTACCATTCAGTTGGTTGCTGCGAATGAGAATGGGTGACTTGGAGATGAGGCTTCGCGCCCAAGAATGGATTGATCACCGTGTATTGCAATCTAGATTCATACTATCCCTACAACGTTACAACATACTTCTACTGAACCCAACAGCGGGCTTCAGCTCAGCCTCGATGATGCTCTGTCCGTCTCCCGGAGGCGCCCAGAACTTGACTGCCCGGAAGCCAGCCGAATCGAGCACCTTGGTCCACTGACTAACCGTCCGCTCCATGCTGTTGCAGAAAACTAACATTTCCCAGTCCCACATGGTTGGTAGCATCGCGCAGTCCTTATCAGCCAGAACAAACACCTCAATGATCAGCTTCGAATACCCCTCCTTCATGGCCGCAGCGATATGGTTAAGGATTTGCCGGCTTTCCTCGTCAAACCAGTCATGCAGAGTAAACGTCATATAATAGGCCCGCGCATCTGCGACCAACTCGTGTTAAATGAAATGGAGACGTGGTCAACAAAGTGCGGTGGAACTGACCTTGAGTTGATTTGGGGCTGAAACAGGTCAAATAGCACATGCTCGATCTTCGGGTGTTGAGTAGCCTCAGCGACTACTTGCGGCATATCTTCCAAGATGAGCCGTCCTGGTCCGTTAGAGAACTTGGTCTGAAGTGCGGCCATGACCTGGTTAGCAGCTATATCCACCAGGACGACATCTCTGTTACGGCATTTGCGGCCATCAAATGTCTGATAATCCCACCCACCCAGCGTGAACACTTGCCCTATCTCACACTCACGTCAAATTTGTTTGGATCTCCTCAGTGGTCCGGCCTGAACTGGCCATGCCTGATCGACATGCAATGTATACCACGATCAGTGGCATATAACCGATCACGGTAATTTTCAGTCAACTTCTCGTGCCGCCCGGAGCATGGTGTACATAGACGGGCGATGAACGCTACCACGGTCGCTCTTGGAATACATTCACTATTTCATGACTATTCCAATAACCAGGCAATAGTGTATTGAGCAGCGGTAGCAGTGTACACCATTGGGCGGACGGAAGGAAGAAGGATCCAGCAGCAGGGAACAAGGGAGAAAGAAAGAGGAACAAAGACAAAGAACGGAGCGGGACAAGCCGCGCCTTGTGGCCGGCCGGGCTCTTGTTGCTTTCAGTCGACGGCCCAACCTGAGCTCTCCAAAGTGGCGCGGAATGGTGCGCAATAATGAGGGGGTGAACCTGTCACCTTGTTGGCGCAGGCAGGACCGCAGCCATTATTGGTTGCTGTTGGGATAGAACGTGCAGGAGACCCGCCGCCGACTGTCAAGCTCCCTGATTTACGCGCCAACGGCCATGGATTGCAATCCTAGCGCGGCGCCGGTGCCCACACCAAACTTTTCGGGCCATCCGGGCGTCTATTTCGTTTCCCTGATCGGGGTTACTGAACGCCTGGATCAGCATTGAGAGTCCAGTCCACCATGTGAGATGTTCCGATGTGATCACAACTCAGCGTATCGCTTGCCAATCACATTGGGCGGTAGAATCATGTTGGCTTTCAGCCCTGAGAATTTGTAATCGCTCGATTACCTGGATTGTGATTTTGTACGCTAGGAGAGACCGACAATTTAAAAACCCCCTACCAACCCCGCTCCCATTGTCCGACCCAGATCAACTCAGAACTCTGGCTCGGATGACCATGACTGCTGATAAAGGCCCTCAAATCACCGCCGTGTCCTGGACCTTCGGAGGCGTGGCCACTATCGTCGTCATTGTTCGACTGTACACTCGGCTGCTACTGACTCACAAAGGCGGCTGGGATGACGTCTTTATCGTTCTTTCGCTGGTAAGACTGCCAGGAACCACCCAATTGAAGATTTGGCTGACTGGAAATGTGACCCCGATCTAGCTGAGTGCCATTGTATGTTCCGGGCTGGCCCAAGTGGGCGTACATTATGGGCTGGGACAGCACATGGCCGACATTGTCGACGCGGAATGGAGGATTGAGGCCTACAAGTACACCGTCATCGCGCCCAACTTCTCAATGGTCAGCACCACAACCGGCAAGCTGTCGGTCGTCGTTTTTCTGCTACGGTTGATGGGTCAAACAGCCACTCCGGCAAAACGGTGGTTTTTGTACATTTTCAGCGCGATCTCCGTCGCCTGGAACGTGCTGGCCATCATTGCCATCATGGGGTTTTGCCGCCCCCCGCAGAAGATATGGCGCCCTGAGGTTGAGGGCTCATGTTTTAGTCTGGAGTTCCAGCTGGTAGCGGGAATATCCCAAGCATGTCGGTATTCAACCCCTCTTGCAAAGGAAATCCGGAGCTGACATTATTACCAGCATTCAACGCTTTTGCCGACCTTACCTTGGCCATATTTCCCATCCTCATTTTCTGGAACATACAGCTTCCCTGGAAGATGAAAGTAGGCGTTTTAGCAGTTACCAGTGCAGGCGTTCTGTGAGTACAAAGGCCGTCCTCGCAAAGGACTTGACTGACGCCAGAAGGGCGGCCGCGGCCACCTTGGTCAAGGCTATTCTGTTGAAGAACCTCCCTGCGCATTCAGATATTACATGTATGTAGGGCTGAACAATGGATCTTCAATCTACCTAACAACCACTTTTAAGGTCATGGGCAGACATCACGACATGGTACTCGTAAGTCCAAATCTCATCCATACACTGACAGATAGATTAACCATGCATCTTCTCCCGCTAGTATCGAGGTATGACTTTTTACAAAGCCAAAAAAACCCACATCATGCTGATTAAAACTGGATAGATGTACGTGATTATCATATGTGCCACCCTTCCTACCCTACGTCAGTCATACATTGTGGTTTTGCATCGGACTCGCCAGACGGCCTCGTATTACACACACTCTCTCTCTATCCAGAAGCCGAGGCCCATTTCCTTTCCACGTCGCATGCCGGACGCGTCGCTGTTCGAGACGGGAGTGGACGGGACAGGTTTGGCGAATGTAGCCTCCCCGGGAAATACGGGTCAGAACGATACTGCCATCACCAAAACCACGGAAATTGAAGTCCTCGAAGAGAGTAACATCGGGAAGGACCCGGAAAATCCACATTTTCCACGCGAGGATCCTTTTAGATTTGGATCGTACAAGCTATGACAGGATCCAACTTTTAGTATGAACCTGGGTTGGTTTCGACTAGGTTCCTGAACTGGGTCGGTGATGTTGGCTGCTAGGGAACGAGCCTTGTTTCAATCCAGCAGTGCTAGTATGACCAAGCCATGAAACCAAGATTTAGAGAGATCACCTAAAGAGGGAGGCACGCCTCGTCAGGACGCTCTTTCCCTGGCCTTCAATCCCACGAAGCAATCGCGAACACTGACACCCCGAGTATCCAACGACATTGTCTTATCCCTCCTCATACCAGCAACCATACTAATATAACCTCTATCTTTATATCAGAGATAGTCCACCCACATTCGCTCACATATTCTCATCAAATCAACATGGGTATCCTACTGGAGTGCTCCCGTGACGTGCTATCGACAACCTTACCCCCAGCTCAACTCAAGTCACCTGTGATTCAACCCCCAGCAAAGGCTGGAGACGGGAAGCAGAAGATTGTGACTACTTATGCAATAATCGAACGCATTGAAAATCCGCTCCATCAGAGCCCGGTCTCACCGCCGATTAGCCCACTTGTCAACCAGGAATCGCTGGCAGTCCCCATCTCCTTGGTAACCACACCTACAGTGGAGAAACACACCGAACAAGTACAGAAAGATGAAGACGTAATCACTCCGGCTCTCTCGAAACCAGTGGCGCCGCTCTCTTCTAGGAATCATTCAATCCCCAAACCGATGCCACCGATACCTTACATTACATGCAGTCAACACGTGCCTGATAAGGATAGTGTGCCTGGGCCTAAGGCAAAGAATAATCCGAAGGTGTCACTTCCTGAACGAACTGCTGCGCATACCCAACCGCGGACGCACGCTGAAGTAGGACCTAGTCATACGGGGCCTAATCCGCAACGACAACAACAACAGCCGGGCCGAGGCCCGCGGATCCTCAGTGGCTTTAGAAGGCTTGTTCGTATACGGGGACGTGGAAGGGGAAGAGGTGATGACGAAGGTGACGAAGGTGACGAAGAAATCCCTCCCAGCGAGGGCGACCGCAAGCCGAAGAGAGTTGAGCTCCGTCGGATCCCCGGGGGCGTTTTGTCCAATGACGGACTCCCCATGCGTGACAGTTTGTGGGGGAACAATGATCAGGAGATGGACGACACCATCACCCCAACGCTCGTTCAATTGCCCTGGCACATACGGATGATCAACGAGAAGGACGACTTGAACACGATTGCAGTCCATCTCGCCTCGTTTCGACGCAACCTGAAAGACTGCGGGGTTGACTTTGCTGTCAACCACCGTCCCCTGTGTTTTATCGACGATCATGATCGTGATGGCAAATGGCTCAAATACACCGACTCGGATAAACGAAATGGCCACCATCTTCACAACCTCTATTTTCACGTCGGAGAGCAGAACTGGGCCACGCTCTGTGTCACGAGGGAGCACCATCTCACGGGATCCGTCTGGCATTACTGGGCTCTTGCGGTCATCGCGGCACCGCGACAATCGCCGGTGCAGACCCGCCACGACGCCGGCATGCACCTGCTCATGTATGATTCGAAACCAGCCCCGGAACCGAGATACCAGCGACACCGAGATTACTTTGTGAACTATCTGAGCGGCGAGCAGGAGGCCTTGCTCATGGCATTCCTCGAAAAGTTCCGAGTGCTCACTTTTGCCATCAACCGAGACCAGATCCCCGTTCAGGGGGAGTATGATCCCTTGCGCTTTACCATGTGGTGGATCTGGGCTGTGGCTCGCTACGGGGGAAGGGATTACCTGAGGGAGGAACACGACGGCGAGGACTTGGATGACCCGCGCTGGAGGCTGGCCAACTCACGCCATATGGACTTGACGCCGAACCGGCTGAGGACTATCGAGGCGCGTTTGCGGGGGACGAATATTCGACGCATGTGGTCTTAGTGGTCGAGGGAACCATAAACACTGAGTAGTGTCCGTAAAGGAGAGGGGGAGATGTTAGGCCTCTATCATATCTAGCGTAGTGGATCACCGTTGTTGCAGTATGATCAGAATGGAATCTTACATGCCTAGGGCAGCTGCATCACGTCCCCCTCGGTGAATTTAGACTGTAGTGTATCGGCTTCTTCTGTCCGGCAGAATTTTTCTGACTCCCTGTATATCCTCGGCTATGGATTCCACACAGCGCATCCCAAACCGGCTCCTCGCTGAAGGATCGACTGATTGATCGGCACCCCGCGCCCCTCTTCCTCGGTCCGCTTGCCGTTGATTGTGGCACATGAAGGAAGTGGTTGAGGTATACGATATAGTAGCGGTCATGACAGCCCTGGCAGGTGTATATTACATGGTACTGGAAGTATATAACCGCCACCTCTCAAACTTCTCCATCCTTCACAGCAACAAACGTCCACGATTAACCACCATGTCCGCCTTCAAAAGCCTCCTTGCAACTAGTACTATCCCCTCCACGTTTGATCAACTTCCCTCCCCCCATCTCACCATCGCCCTCACCCTGATCCTAGCCTACCTCCTCCTCGTCTCCGCTCTCCGCTTCCAGCGCGTCCGCCAACTCCGCCACCAATACCCTCACTATGCCACCCGGGCATCCATGGCTCAGATGACCGATCACGACGCCTGGGCCATCCAGAAGAACATTCTCCAGCTTGAGTTTCCTACTACAGCCATAAAAGCGCTACAGTTTGCGCTGTTCCGGGTATCCCAACACATTCCCTCTCCCCGCCCGACCCTCGAGGTACTAACATGTGATTGTACAGACGTACGGCACCCCCACCATCTCGTCCCTGCTCCTCCAAACCTCCCAACTCTCCAACCCAGCCACATCCTTCAAGCGCTACGCAGACACCGGCGCCCTCATTGGCCAATTCATGACCTACGCTCCCACCTCCCCGCGCGCCCGCACCGCCATTGCCCGCACCAGGTTCCTTCACGCCGGATACCGCGCCAGCGGCAAGATCCTCGAGTCAGACATGCTCTATACACTGAGTTTATTTGCGACTGAGCCAATCCGCTTTGTGCAACGGTTCGAGTGGAGGGACATGACGGATTTGGAGCAGTGTGCTATCGGCACGTACTGGAAGAGTCTTGGCGATGCCTTGGGGATTAGTTACGGTCTGTTGCCGTCGGGTGAGAATGGGTTTCGAGATGGGTTACATTTCTTGGAGGAGATACGGGAGTGGAGTGCTAAGTATGAAATGGAGAATATGAGGCCGGATGAAACTAATCGTCTGGTTGCTGACAAGACCATGGATGTGGTTGTTTATGGGTTTCCTGACTGGGTGAGAGGTATCGGGGTCCGATTGGCTACCTGTGTGATGGATGATAGGTTGCGTAAGGCGATGATGTGAGTCTTCTTTCGATGCTCTGGGTTGGGTGATTGGCTCATGGATCATGGACCAGGTATGATGCGCCACCTGTGCTGCACCGAAAGATATTTGCCGGGATTGTCGGCCTCCGGAGATTCGTCCTGCGATATCTCGCGCCCCCTCGTCCCGATTTCCTCCGACTCGAGGTCTTCAGCAGAACTCCGAATGAAAAAGGTCGGTACTATGTCCGGGTTTGGAAGGGAATGCCGTACTATGTGCAGCCCACGTTCTGGAACCGTTGGGGCCCAGGGGCGTGGGTAACCTGGGCCGTCGGACTGCCACTCCCCGGGGATGAGGGCGACACTTACTACCCCCATGGTTTTGATCTGGCAGACCTAGGGCCGAGGTACTTTGAAGGAAAGGGCCGTCAGTCTGTGCGGGAGATCGAGGATGTGTTGAACAAGGAACGCAGGGGACAGTGCCCGTTTGGCGAGAACCGAGGGTCCCGAGAGTAGCCGGAAAATTCTTCCAGCCACTGGTTCTAGAACATATACGCTTAGGAAACCCTTCTGGGGATAAGGACTAGCCACATGAAACCAACAACCTGCTGCCATAGGGATCATTGTGTCGTCAGCGTGGGCCTAGCCGGGATGAACCATGGTTCTGCTCTCCTGACAAGGAGGAAGTCGTCGAGCCCTGACATCAGAAACCTTCCGCCACCTCCGGATTTGGCCAGAACGTATGAGGCATGATTTATATCCTCTTGAATCCCTCTGCTGCTCGCTAGGTTAAGGACCATCGCCATCATGTCCTCTTCTTCGGTCCCGCTTACTCCACCCCCGGAGCGCCGCCATCCAGAGGAGATGGACGCTTGGATCCTAGGCGCGGGAATTACTTCACTTACGGCCGCTGTCTATCTCATCCAAGAGGCAAACTTGCCCCCTTCGCGCATTCACATCCTCGAAACCCTGAGCCAGGCCGGGGGCGGGACGGTCAGTTCTGGCGACCATGTCAATGGTTACGATTACCGTGGTGGAGGGATGCCCCCGTTCAACGACGTCTGCATGGAGGAGCTTCTTGACTTGGTCCCTTCCAAGGATGATCCCGACCAAACCGTCCTCGAAGAGATCAATCAATACTGGGACACCGAGGCCGTCAAAGATACACCACACACCCGCTTCCTGACCCGTCATAAGCACAGTATCGAACGTATCACTGCTAAAGAAGCCAGCGTGGGCCTGCGCGACCGCGTCGACCTGTTCATGATGGGCTCGAAAGCAGAAAAGTCGCTCGGACGCACGCGCATTTGCGACCACTTCAGCAAAAGCTTCTTCAGGAGCGGCTACTGGCTGATCCTATCCACGACGTGAGCCATTCCCTGCACCGTCATCTTGCCAACCTGACAACACCCACCAGCTTCGGTATCAAGCCCACCCACAGCGCAGCCGAATTTCGGCGCTACCTGCAGCACTTCATGCATGACATTCACAATCTGAATCGGCGCCAACGGCTTGATGGCGGTCGCTTCAACCGACACGAGTCTATCATCTCGCCCATTGCGCAGTTTCTACGCTCCGAGGGCGTCGACTTTCGCTTCCACACTACCGTCACCGACATCATCACCTCCCCGTCCAGTAGCGACCCGCACCGCGTATCTGCCATCAAGGCCATTCATGAAAACGAACCGGAGCACACAATATCCCTGAGCCCACGCGACATCGTGCTCGTCTCCTTAGGCTCCGTCATGTCCGGTTCCACAACAGGCACCAACACGACCCCACCATCCCTCGAACTCATGGAAATCGAAAAAGACCTCGACGAGAACTGGCTCCTCTGGCTCGAACTCTCCACCAAGAACCCCATCTTTGGAAACGCCTACAACTTCTGCACCCGAATGAGCGAATCCCGCCTCGAATCCTTCACTATCACTCTATCCACCCCAGACTTCTTCACCCGATTTACCACCCTCACCCGCGACAAACCCGGCAGCAGCACCTTAACCACCCTAAAAGACACCCCTTGGCTCATCAGCCTCAGTCTCCCCCAGCAACCCTTATTCCCGAACCAACCCCCCAACATCCAAGTCCTCTGGGGCTATGCAATGTACCCAGACCGCGAAGGCGAATTCATCAAAAAACCCATGCTCGAATGCTCGGGCCAAGAAATCTTCGAGGAAATCCTCCACCAGCTCAAATTTCCCGTCCGCGAAATCCTCAACCACGCCATCACCATTCCATGCGTGGTACCGCGCATGGCCGCGACATTATTGCCCCGCACGGACGGCGATCGCCCGCGGGTGATCCCCCCGGGAATCGTCAATCTCGGCCTAATCGGCCAGTTTGTGGAGATCCCGAGCGAAGTGGCGGTCACGATGGATTATGGGGTACGGGGGGCCCAAATGGCCGTGCGGCAATTGATGGGTCTGGGTGTGAGGAAACCGTCGTCGAAACGTAGTTCGACGATTAGTTTGTTGGGGTTGTAATGCGTGTTATTTCCAACTGCACTGGATAGAAATTCCTTCAAGCCTGTACTAGTGCAATTGATTAGGTCCTGAAAGCTACCTTGGATTGCATTCACCGTGGGAACCCACACGCGCATCATTTACTCGACATTGGGATTTACTGCCTGTTATACTACCTCATTCAAATCAATGTCAATATGATAATACCATAGGACTGGCGTCCTCAAAGCTACTTTGCTATCTATCATCCATGAATGATTTGTTGGATGGGCTATATAAGCAAACGGTTTAAAGTCCCCATTGTGCTTGTAATTCGTGAGAATGTACTGAGGTGTTTTGAGGCGTCAAAGGGAACCTTCATACCCAGTCATCCTATCTACGCTAGCTAAGGACATGGTCATACTGTGAGATGAGAGGGGACTACGACTCAACAAGATCAGGCATTCTGTTAGACCTTGTGGCTTCTATGTCTTGGGACCGTAGGGCAACCCTGCCACTCCATAGGGTGGCCAATGACAGGGCAGGTTAAGGCATCTGTGATGTGACGCTTTCGTTGGTACCCGCCATAAATACCGATCAATGGACAAAACGAATCGAGAGTTATGCAAGCAAGCCGGGAGCCAATCATTGCGCCTGATATCTGGCCCGCGCGTATTTCCGCGGACGGGACCTCACTTATTCCCGGGTCAACTCCCTTCAAGTTCCCCTCTCTTCCTTCTTCCTCATTCTTCAATCCTTCCTTGCATTGTCACAATGAATAACCACTCCTCTCCTTATCGTCATACCGATTTGCTTTATACCCAGGAAAGCTTTGCCCGGTATCAACCGGGCGGTTACCATCCCGTCAGTCTTGGCGATACCTTCAAAGACGGCCGCTATGAAGTACACCATAAGCTAGGATGGGGAGGATATTCAACTGTTTGGCTTGTACGTGATCTAGAGTAAGGCTGCCCCCTCTCACCATCCATTTTGATCGCCATGTGTCGGTATTAACCTGTAGAAGGCAAGATCAATGGGCTTCCTTGAAAATCATGGCAGCAGACCGCTCAGTAGAATCCTGCGAACTCAACAATCTTCGACGGTTGGAGAAGCATTCCCAGGGATCTCTGTCGTCAAAATATATTGTTCAGTTCCTGGATACATCTTTCCATCAGGGTCCTAATGGTGTCCATCAATGACTTGTGTTTGAATTGCTTGGCCCATCGGTTGAATTGGTGTTACGGAATTACTATGAGCCTGAGGAACGACTTGGGACTGAGACTATTCTTCGAATATCGAAACAGCTTCTGGAAGGTATTGCTTTTATTCATGATGCGGGGATGGGTCACGGTGGTAAGAAACACTATTCCTTTTTCTTCCTTCTTATCTCGTCATACTGAAAGGATAATAGATATAAGTGGCGCAAATATCGCCTTCAGTGGTAGCCGTTTATCAAAAGCATCTAAGGAAGAAATCTTTGAAGTTTTAGGGACTCCAGAGATTGACCGATTGAGTCGTACTGATGGCCAGCCGTTGGAAAAAGGCGTGCCGAGACACTTAGTGAAGGTAGCTAATTGGATGGAGTGGATTGATGAGGATGATGAGGATATTCGGATATTAGATTTAGGGGAAAGTTTCATTTCAAGGCAAAGAGCCTATCAAACTTGCCCAGCCAGGGCCACTACGCGTACCTGAGACGATATTCACGGAATGCTTTGATTATAAAGTCGATTTATGGCGTGCAGGCTGCATGGTGAGTCATCTCTACCTTGGTTCGGTTCGAGAGCTCCTGACTGACACCTAGTATCTAGCTCTATATGTTTATTTTCAAAACATATCCGTTTCATTACTGGGGCAAGATGAGTGCCTGCAGTGCCCAGATGATAGGCTTTATAGAGAAATTGCCAATAGAATGGCAGCCCGTGTGGCAGCACATGCGATCAGACTCTAAGTTCGCTATGCAGGTGGATGAAAGTAAGTGCAGCCAGTGACATGTCTCCACTGGATCAACATTTTGACCTTATTCCTTTAACTAATTCTGCTCAAAAGCTTGTAACGCATCCAAACTGGATGAAATATTCTACACAAATGTGTCTGATCCAGCTCTTGCACCCCTTCTCCCCGTGATCAAAGGATTGTTGAGATTCATGCCATCTGACCGTATGGAGGCTTCCAAGGCACTTGACCTACTGCAGTCCATGACATCAGGGGGTACCTAGGAAGGTAAACAATCAAGGCAGCTTCGATGTCGCCTTGAAATAGTGATTGCAACCTCCCGGGATGCTAAATACCACTCCTTTCCAATTCACCTCTCCCAAACTCACCATCCTCCATTCCCTTCCATCCAATCCAATCCAGTCCCACTCAACAAACCCCCCTTCCCATCATCATGAATAAGAATCTCCCCCGCTCCCGATATCCAAAAAAAAACAAAGTCAACTTCTCCTGTAAACCATACCTCCAACTCCAAGCAACCTCAACCGACGAACCAAGCAAACAACAATGATATCCAGTCCAATCATGGCCTAGGTAGGCATATATGGAACCCCTGTCTCCACAAGCCAAACAATACTACTACTATTACTATATATATATATAACAGGATAGTTCTGCATAACCACGAAGGGATCACTTTCAAGTTCACGAGACCTTCTCTATCCTAGTACTCTTCTTTTTCTGCTGTTAATATTCTCAGGGAAGCAAGCCAAGCCAAGCCAAACTTGTCCGATAATAGTAGTTGACAAAACGAGGAAGAGAGGAAATCTAACTCTACGAGTGGAATGGATAAAACGCATATGTTATCTACTAATCTATCCAGATGCTGAGAAACACTCCCCATCCCAGCTCAGCTCATGGTATATCTCCTAGCGGTCGTCTGTACGTAGTACTTGTCTTTGATAATTCAAAGAATATTGATTCTTGTCCAGGTTCATGGGGTGCTTAGTGCCCTTCTGGTCGGTAACTTGGTACTTGGTTAGGGTCTTTTCTCAACGAGGGGATCGGGATGGATGGGAACTAATCAAATCAGGGGGTAATTCTGGTTTTGGGAGGGGGGGTTTGGATGCTGGAACCCAAGGGGGGGAGGGGATTTGAATTGTGAGAAGATGATGGAATGGTTCTGGGACGGAGAAGGTCTTTATCAAATGAAACTGAATTTAGTTCGGGATAGGAATTGAGTAGTATTGGTATGGTGGAAGTACTATCGGGCGATTTGAATTGGATTGTTTAATGTCTTGCAGCACTACTACTAGTCAAAATAAGCTCATGTTTCATAAGAGTACTCGTGGAGATACGACAATGAACTATAGAATCGAGATATACTATATAGATGATTCAACTGAGGGAAGCTAACTATTAATCAACATCCATGACAACGGAACTTAAATGATAGTGAATCGAGTTTCGCGGCGAACGGTCTCCCCCAACCCCAAGGCATGCTGGCGGCTGATTCTTGAAAACACATTGAAGTAAGCCACCCAAGAATTGATGCCCGATTCCAGCCCATATACTCTATCTCCCCTTTTCACAAAGCAAGCACTCATGCAGATCTGCCTGGCAAAGTCTGGACGTCGCTGTTTTAACTCCACACAAACATCATCCGAGTCAAAGGTGCCCTCGATAGGGACCGGGATGCATACGATCTGGGTCCAGTACTGGGGTCCCTGTCTGAATGGCTGTGCCAGAGCACGGAGGCGGTCGTGATCGCGAAGTCCTGCCAGGAGTCCAATGCCACGGTAGTCTACTCCGTAAGCAGACTCCACGGCTACGGTCTCCTGAATTCCCGGGAAGCGAGGGTTGATTTCAATCAACCACACGGATGGTTTTTTTTCATCGGGATTGACCAGCGGGATCAAATCGACAAGGGCTGTAGCTGCGTCGCTTTTCCCATATTCCATTGAGGAGTGCTGCACTCGAGCTTCTACGTGATAGATGCCAGTGGTGAGGCCCAAACGAAGCAGGCTCTGGTGCAGCGAGTTGCGCAGAAGATCAATCTCGGATGTTGGAAGTTTGGATGGCATAACACACGTCAGCTCAAGGAAGGATTTGAGTTGGCCGGTAGACTCAGTTGTCTCACTGTCCTCATCGGCAGTCTTAGGAAAGTCATCAGTAACCTCGCAGAAGACGAGTTCGCCCTCGGAAAGCACAAGGTTGATGTCCACTTTGGGACCGTCGCAGTAAGCCTCAAGCACGACCTCAGTCCCGTGGCGGTCCAAATGGATATTGCTGATTGCATGGGATAGCTCTTCAGGACCATGAACTTTGAACACTCCTTCAGATAGAAATCCTTTGCAAGGTTTGATGATAAAGGGGTACACGAGGTTCTCTCTATCCACAATATCGAAGGCCTCTTCGAGATTGTGGACACGGTAGGCAGGACGACCCTCGGACACGGCTGTGCGATGCTTGTCTGTCGCAATTTCGTATGCTTCTGGTGGGTGAGTAGGTAGTCTCAGACGCTTCGCTGCCTGGGCAACAGGAACCTGGTAAGAATCGCAGAAGGTAACAATCCCGTCAACATTAAAACGAGATAAGGCCTCAACAATTCGATCTGCCAGCAACGATGGAGGCTCGAGCTCAACCGGGACAAATTCCTTGCGCCAGGAGGCATATTTGGGACCCTCGAGCCAGTGTCCCGGGACGTCAAGGACAATCATGTCAATGTTCAATGCATCGGCTGCCGCATAGATGCCCGTCGCCAGGCCCCCATGATCAGGGCCAGTGCGTCCCCCTTCTACTATTGCCAGCGTCTTGCGCTGTGGAGGAGAGGCTAAATGCCAAGGGAAGGATAGTCGATTCGTGAATTCATCGTCAAGCTGACGAAAGAGATCTTGGTAGTCTTCATGGGCAGATGGTGTCCGAAGTAGGATACCACCTACCGTACTATTCATGATAGCGTGCGGAAAGATGGGCGCTGTGTTCGAGTCGATCAGAAGAGGCCCGAACGGCTTTCCTGGTGTGGCGACAAAGGAAACGGTTGATTCAACTGGCTCCAGGTCCACCATTCGCAATGATAAGATATCTGAACGAACGAGGTACCCGCTTTCAGAAGGGAAGACTAGTCGTATGGCGCTTCCAGTGCTTGTGTTGGCACATTTCAGTGCCCGGAGGAAGAACGCCAACGTGAACGGAGATCCCCAGTCCTGGGTCCCCAACTCCATCCAGGATGAATCCCATGACCAGAGCTGAACGTCCCGTGAGTCCTCAGGCCAGGCCGGTGGATGAGTGCCTGACTCTGATTGTAGGATCACATCAACGCTTTGCCACCATTCGGTGGGTAGTGAAAGCTGCCATTTCAAGGTGTAGCATACTAATGAGAAACAGTTAGCTGTAGACTGGGACGTATGCCATCCAATCATGAAGAGAATAATGATTTAAATGGGGATAAATAATATCGACCCTTTGAGATAAAGAGGGTGTATTACCTTCTACTTCACCTCAGGTAGCCTTGAGACGACTCGTGGGAACCATCGCGTTGGGGCCAGGAAGAGTCAAAGTGTTGGGATGGAAGCAGAGGGAAGGCCGAGACCCGGATTATAGAGACCCTCAGGCGTTCAGGCGGCTATATTCCGAATGTTGCAAACCTTCCTTATAGTAATAACATATAGTAATAATTGTCGGAGTTAATATCGGCACCCACCCGGCTTGGTAAGCCATTTCCATCCCACGTACGATGGGGTATGATACACCATCCGTACTATTAGTACTGTCACGATCGATCGTAATTGGGATCTGACAGGATAAAAGGGGTTTCTGCTACCTGAATTTCACAAGAGGATTTGTATCAGGGACTGTGACCACTACCTCGGTGGAGAGGGTTCCCATCTGGATTGGCAACAAATTTCTTGCGGTACGTTCACACGGGTTGAAAGCTTGAGAATTCTAAAAATTCTAGACACCCCCTTCTTGGCTTATAAGTATTGATCTTGAGGATCGGTGGCCTTCTCCAGGTTTTGGTCCTTGTTGGAACCCGGGTAGCGGGAGCCCTTATCTTTGACCTTCTTCTGTTTCTTTTGAACTGCTGGCGAGTAGGCCTTTAATGTGATTTCTTGCCAGTCAAGTGAGTCCTGATATGCTTTCTGGATTGGTGCCATAAGGCTGGCCAACGCGGCTGCAACGGCTGGCTTGAGAAGTTGTGGCGTTAACTGGTATTGATTTTTAGTATAGTGACTTGGGAATCTTTAACATCATATACATACGATATCATTCTTGTAATCGTCGTGAAGCTGCTGAATGTCAGTGTAGACTAAGGGCTCTGCATCCCTGCGCTCAACTCGGAATTCCTTGATTCCTTTCAAAGCGGCTGCGGGGAGCAGGATAAACTCGACTAATGCAAGAACACCGTTTTCTTCGACGACACGCGGGGCTGCTTCGGCTTTGCGAATCTTCTTCGAAACGCTCTCCGGAGGGTCAAGAAGATCAATTTTGCTATCTGATGATTGTTAGGACAGAAGGCTACTTAGCGCGAGAGATAGTGGAGAAAATACCTTGATCGCTAGAGCTCATCTTGCCTCCCTGTAGCCCAGCTACCATTTTGTTGACCAGGTGGCAACGCTAGAAACAAGGATAAGTATGATGTGGCCACATTTCATGTCGGTCTTGTAGGTATACCTTTCGATATCCAAGTTTAGGTAGCCACTCCGTTGCGGCCACAAACAGCTTCCTCTGATCCATACCTCCTAGTTGCGCATCGGCATTTAGGTGCTCCTCATCAAGCACTGCGTAGTCAGTGAGCAATATGGGATGACAATACAGTACATCGAAGATTCTAACCTTGCAAGATAGGATACAAGAGGCCGCTTAAAGGCGCATTGTTGGACTGCTTGACGACTTCCGCTCCAGCTCGTTTGGCTAATAACATTAGCATTCTCAGAATGCCACTAAATAGGGCAAAATCCTACCATCATGCTCTGAAGTCAAAGAGGACAGTCGATATACATCCATGACATATTCGGGACTTTTCTGGTAGGAACTCCCGAAAACAAATTCCAGCTCTTCCGTAGACACCCCCACCGACTCCAGAATTGCCGTAATGACCTTGCGATAGTATTGTGCACGGCTCTCGACCAGATCGAGTGGTGCTTTGAGGTTGTCGAGAAATCCGTGAATGTCAGCCAGTAGGACGACGACATTGCATCCGGCCTTGAGGAGTTGTGCGATCTTTAATGCGGGGACGAAATAGCCGGTATGAGGCCGGCCCGTTGTGGCAGTCTACAGGCAATGAGGACATTAGCTTGTGAATCGCAAATGGAAAGTAGGTGGAATAAATTCTTACTCCCCAGTACACTCGTGGGCTTCTCTTTTCGATCAGAATACTCTCAATTAATTCGGGATTGAGGACCTCGGCGAGGTTTTCGCTGATGAGGTCGAAGCGCGCTTGGGCCTCGGGATCCATGACTGCGACGGAGCGTGCCAGGAGACCACTTCAGATACGTGAGAGCATGATAGGGAGTGGAACGAGATGCTGAGGTAGCCTTCAGATGAGGAAGAACAAGAACGGGAAAGATATATGCGACACAGGACCGGAAGTTGGGAATCTTGAGTAAACAATTCCGAGAAGCATTCCGAACAAGGCGGGGATGGAGGAATGGAGAGATGGAGAGATGGAGGAATGGCCTGAGCCGGAACAATGGTTGATCCCGACCTGAGTTCTTCCAGGGAAGAAACGCAATCCTTCACACTGTTCTTTCAATCCATGGACAGTGGCTGGGACAGACTGTGCCCACCAAACCCTCCATAATCCATCTAGAAACAACATGTCAGGTCGCTGAAGCTTGAAGTGGACCCCACACCAATCTCCTTATCAGTCATGTCCGGTGGGCCGACCGGGTCCTTATCGGGCTGGTTGATCCCCAACTTTAGCGCCACCGCAGAGGATCTACCATCAAGGCAATAATAGATTCAATAGATATGCGCCTTTTGCACGTATCACATCGGCGAAACGTCTCGTTTTATTTGTTCCGTCGCTGATAAGATTATGGAAAAGCATTTCCTAATCGACCACCACAACCATCTTCCCACCTGCTTCGTTCGCTTCCATCACCCTATGCGCCTCTCGGATCTCGTCGAATTTGAAGACTCGCAATGGCTCTGCCTTGAATTTCTTTTCCGCAATCATCTTGACAATCGCTTGCAAGGGAACGTCTGACAAGGGAAACTCGGGGGTTCCAAAGACAAAGCTCCCAAAGAAGCTGAAATGCACTCCACTGGCCATCTGTAGGAGCGGGTTGAAGTCTGGAATCGGTGCCAGTCCTCCCAGGAAGCCTGCCAGGCACACTCTGCCGTCCCGACGCACCATTTTCAGCGAGTCCACAATCTTGCTATTTCCAACAAGGTCCAGGATGACATCAAAGCGGTCTGTCAAGCGTCTGGATAGCTCTGGCCCTTCCATCTCTGTGCCCTCGGCACCCAAAGACTTCAAAAGAGCGAAGCGACTCGCGTTACGACTTGTCGCGACCACATGAGCGCCCTTTTCTACCGCCAGGTTCAATGCTGCTTGGCCGAATGCTGAAGTTGCCCCACGGATCAATAGTTTCTGTCCGCTCATTAGACTGAGATTCCGAAACAAGCAGGTCCAGGCAGTAGCATAGGATTCGGGAATAGCAGCCAGCTGATGCCATCCTAGCGCTGAAGCTGTAGGTCCTAGGCAAACTACATTGGATGCCCGCGCCTTTGTATACTGGGCGTAGCTGCCATTGATGGTGCGCCCCAGGCCGCCCATCAGGCTAGCCACTGGGGTTCCTTGTTCAAATTCACCACCAGGACAGGCGGCGACAATGCCAACGCATTCAATCCCACTCACGGGCATCCACTCGGTCCATTCGCCCTTGCGCATGTGCATCTCCGCATGGTTAATTCCGAAAGCCTTGACACTAATTAAAACCTCTCCAACATTAGGTTCTGGGATGGGAATGTCCTTGATAACCAAAGAATCCGGGCCCCCGAACTTTTCGATCACGATGGCCTTCATGTTATCCATCTGTGGTTACATAGGATGCCGTAGGCTGGAAGGCTTGGATTCCCTCTAGGTAAAGAATGTTAATGACGTCTGCCAGTAGCACAAATTGAAGGAGGCATGAATGGTATAGCTAAACCAGAGGGACGGGAGATCCAGCATTTATATCGTTGCACAACTGCTTACCCAAGATTATCAACCCCTCCCGCATATGGGTACACCACGTCATTAATACGAAGAGCTGAACCATAGTTCAACGTGTCCAACATTCTGAAACCACATAGCCCGCCTCTCCGATCTGCGTTAGTCTTGGTAACATGTGAGATGGCAATATGGTGCGTATTCATATTGTGAATCTGGGAGGGAACGATGGTTCACGAGAATGGGCTACACTAATAATCACAGATGACTTGTGATATAGGAGACTTAACCATAAGTCTACTTAGCTCCGCGACTTCCTAGCTAGACTTTACAAGAAAGCCACCGACAAGATCTCCGTTTACTTCAAAAACATAACCTTCCAGATTTTTGAATGTCGGGTGAAGCTAATAGCACTTGACTAGTACTAGTACCTGGATACCTATCAGCTTGCATTACATCTACCTAGTTCTTAGTACAATTCCCTTGGCTATATTTCATATCTAATACTGAACACAATAACAAGGGTTCATGTAAAGGGATATTCCCTGGAGAAGACATTCGATCTGAGATTTCCTCGGAGTTACAACTTACTCCTCAAGGAAAACTGGCTAGAAGCTATGCGTGCTCTAACACGGCTTTTCTGGTACCTCATGAGTGATGGAGCAAAGGTTGGTGTGACACAGGCTTGTCTTCAAGGCGAGATTGATGCTGCAGGCAATGGAGATCGAGCAACTGTGCTATCTTGGGTACTGGCTATGATACTGAGGTGAGTCCTCACGATTCTGTATGGCAGGTCTCCTGTTTATTGTGGATGTCCTTCTCCCTTGTGGCCAACTGATGCTTTCGCATATGCCCTAATTATCTCAACGCGTGCATCCCATCCACGACGGGTACGACAAACAAATATTTGGAGTAAGACTTGTCCTATCTCAAAACAATAAAATAATGGCAACCCAACTCTTGCTCAGAACAACCGCCAAAACGACCAAGAAGCTTCAACTGAAGAGACCAGCAACCTAGCCTCAACTCTCCTGTCTATAACCAACCTCAATAACACAGCATGAGCCAACCTACAACCATTCAACAGCTCCTCAATGCCAGACATGGATCTAGAGCGATCCAGGACCATATTTTGCAAATCAAGAACATCGCCTCATGCATAGTAGTCGACAGTGAGAGACCCATTTACCCAGAATACATACAATACAATACATTTACTCCCATCACACTCTGGATCTATCAACTGCAATTAATACGTAAACAATAGTAAAGAAAGTAAGTATCCCCAACACTACATTTACTATCATCCATCCATGCTCTCACCCCACAACGCACCCCTTGCACCCTCCCTCACATATAAATCCTCAATAACCCCCTATCACCAAAACATCAATCCATCCACAAAAGAACACACTACTTACTACCTATCCATCACCCACCCAGCATCAACCCACCTACATACCAACTAACTATCTACCTACCTACCTACCTACCCATCATCATAACCCCCCAACCCAAACAACTAATAACAACCAAATACAACACCCACCCCATATCAGAACAAATACCCATCGAACCCGAAAAACCCGAACCCCCACCACGAGACCAGATACAGCCATCCCAGCCCCGCCCCTCTCCTTCCCTCCCCTTTCCCAAAAGAAATGTGATTTGATCTGAAATGTTCTGATAGGCCAAGCCAACGAACGAATGCCAGTGCGACATAACCGTGCATGCGTCGGAAAGGGGCTGATTCGTCGGTTACTTAGTTAGGGGCACGGATCGGGTAGGGATCGATCGGATTGGGTGTCTGAGTGGTAGTAGACCACATGGGCGTTGGGCGCGTGCATGAGTGGTTATTTATTATTGGAGTGGGGGAGGGGGGGTGATGTCAGATGTCAGATGGTAGTTATTATTTTGTATTTATTACGTGGTGGGGTAGGGGGGAAGGTAATAGTAAGAATTAGATGGGTGATGATGTTGATATATTGCTCTATCGGTATGGTAGTGGGTATCTAGTATGTACTCTGAGTGAACCTAGAATGCCAACAAGATAGATGATGCGTGCAAGACAAAGGAAAAAAAAGAAACAATCATCCAACCGAACCGCCAACCGAGTGCGTCGCAGAATGGTATCATAAAGACAGAACGAAGTCAAGCCACTTGCATGCTGCCAGACAAGCAGATCCCCGTCCCAGAATGTAGCAGAAAGGAAATGTATCACAAAGGAAAAGAGTAATAATAATAATGCCTCCCGCGCTGATAGCGGTATATTCAAGGTTCAATCACATGCAGCAGCAATCCAGTCGGACAAGCCGAGCCAAACCAAACGCGCCCAAATGCAATCCGATAATAATAGATGAATCAAGGCCAACGCTCACGCGCCTGTATTCCCGTGCGATGCGAAAAACGCATCTGTCGCTGCAGTAAAATCAACAGTATTACTTTTGGGTCCGATTATGCCGCGGACGGGCGGCGAAGAATGGTCTCGCAGTTGGCGTCAAAGCGCATGTTCCATAGCCGAATGCTGTTCATCAACTTCTCCGTGCTTTCCAGCTCGCGGTCGCGGCCGAAAATCGTCTCCACAAATTCACAGCCCGCATTGCGACCCATCGAAACCGGCTTGTTGCCATCGCGCTTGGCCGCCTTCCACATGAACTGTTCGCACGTTTTCAGTAGCTTCTTGAATCGCGCCCACAGCCGTTCGCCACTTTCCAGAAAATCCCCCACCACTTCGTGCGCATCCTGGCGCTTGATGCGGTCGACGCATTCGTCCGCCCGCTTCACCTTACCCGCTAGCTTGATCAACAGCAACCACAGATCCCCCGCAACATCCGCCATCGGGGTCGACGCGCCATGATGAAAAACAGTCCAGTCGTAGATCCACTTGCCGAGCGAATTCGCATCGAACACACTCCCCAGCAGGATAATTGGCATCTCCGTCGGATCCCAGTTCTTGATCGAGTAACCCGGGGGGATGCCGGCACGCGCAGCATCCTCTTCCGTGGCATTGGGTGGTGGCTTCGCGGCAGGTTCAGGCTTGGGTTTCGATGGCGTCCGGGTGGAGGTGGACTGGCGGCGCGCACGCGAGCGTTTCGGGGAATCAACGTCATCATGGGCAGGGACCTGGTTATAGTAAAAGTATTGATCAGTGCGTGGCTTCGGCTTGCGCTGAGGCGTCGACGGTTTGCGACGAAGAGGACTGGGTTCCTCGTGAAGGCCGTATCGGAGGGCGTCATCGAATGCATCCTCGACCACTTCCACGTAGATCGATGGCTTGTGCGACGGCTGCGACGGGTGGGGACCGGCGGCATCCCACGGACCGGCGGGCGCACCTGACATGGTACTACGGCGACGGTGATAGCCACCAAAAGAAGCACTTACAGGATCGTGCTTGCGCGGTGGCGTGCCATGCTCTGGCATCGCTTCGTAGACACCCTGTCCATACCCAGAGTACCATCCTGCCGTCTCCTTGGTGCCGGCGTAACTGGCCTTGCGATTATGACGTTTCGATGGACCGCGAGGGGAGGCGTAAGGGGTGGCAAACTGAGTGGCGTAGAAGGCGTAGTGAGGCGAGGTGGGCGGGGAGGTCATGTAGTCGTAGGAAGACCACCCGGGATGCGGACTGGGGTAATGGTACATTATCGCGAAATGCGCATCGATATGATGCTGAAGGCGGCGAGAGGGGACGAAATGACAACTTTTGGATGGGAAGCCTCCCAAACACAGCAATCGCTAAAGGTGTATAAAGCAAAGAACAAAGCACAAAGCACAACCCAAGTATATTATACAGGATATCGTTCAATAAGCCGATCGACGCCGGTTAAAAGGACAACGGAATCGAAAGATGGTTGAAGAGAACCGTCACCGAGGCACGGTTTCCAGGGGAGAGGAGGAGGCGAATTGTATGTGGTAAGAGTGCATTTGAACGTTGTCGCTCAACCGAACGTTAGACGGGACGAGGCGGCTGGCTGTGCGAGAAGGCCTGGATCCCCGGGCAAACAGGAATTAAACGACCAGGTTATCGCTGTCTCCAGCGATAGGCGGGGATTCCGAGTGCGACCTAGGAAGAAGTATAGGGGAGGTGGTGGTGAGGATGAGGAGTGGTGAGTGGAGAGTAAGTAGTAGATAGTAAGTAGTAAGTAGTAAGAAAGAACCCAAGAAGGGTGAGTGAAATGGTGACGGCGACGGAGTCCTGAGGAGCCAACCGGTTTTGTATGTACGGACGGAGGAACTGGTATGGGTGGGGCTGGCGTAGCCCGCTCGGTAATTAATCGTCCTCTCTGCTATTGCGGCGGAGCCACGCTAGTGACTTAGCGTGGTGGGTTCGCTTAGTTCCTTGGGTCATGTAAGTCTAGTCAAGGCAGGTCGCCCGTTACGGTTCCGTCTCGTTGCGGGCGTGACCATACGTATGGTAAAGTACGGCGCCGGGCTGGCTTGCTTGGGCGGTTTCAGGCCCAACCACCTCCAGCAAACAGCAAACGAGCAACCAGACCAAGGAGACTGAAACCAGGCACAGCACAGCACAAGGCAAGGCACTAGGGCGACCGACTATTGGGAAAGTCTCATCCCCTGCTACAGACTATAAGGTCTGTTAAGATAAGACAAGAGTCATCCCAATCTAGTCGGAATAACAAATGAGGAATCGCCACCACCAGAAACAAACTATTCACTGGCGCGACGGGTGTTTAAATATACTCAGCCCGATCGCAGATTTCTATCGCGCGGTGCCTCTTCGGGCCCTCACGATGAATCATCCGATTGATGGGCGCCATCGCAAGAGTCATCTGAACCATCTTGTCGGGCATCCCGCGTTGTCTCCCTGACTGGTCGCCGCCATGAAACAGGCAACGGCAGGCTCGGTACGGAGAATAACGCGCAGAGAGGATCCTCTACTGCGAAACCCAGTCATCTTCCTCAACATGTTCATACATCACGCTTGATAAGATTCCCGAGGGCCGCTATTGGCGACCTCACCACCACGCAGCGGCGTTTACAGCCGGGGCTGCGTACCTACAGTGGGAACCTGCCGGATGGCGAGGAGATCACGTTTCCGGGCGAAGGAATGTGAGTCATGGTCAGCTGCCACAAGTGGCTCAGTCGTGAGTAAAAAATATTAATATTCCTATATTCTCAAGGCAGTCATCGTGAGATGGATGCTCACCATCTTATACAGGCCTGTCCTACCTGAGTGCCTAGCACGGTGGCGACAGAGTGCCAATCCTTTCCACAGCCTCTACTCCGTACTCCGTGGCTGGACGCCATGCCAAATCCCACCGGGATATCCCATCTACAGAGTTACTGCGTCCAGCATTCGTCTGTCCAGAGTACCGTACATCAATAGTGAATAGATAGACTGATCTGACAGGACGGTCGGTTCCATGGACTGGCGCGGAGGAACCCGTCGGGAATCCATGGTAGCTATCCGGGACCCGACACCAAGCTTGACTTCTTGAACCAACCGGTGGAACCATAAGGCATGGATATCTGACCTCCAGGCCACGAGCGCGAACAGGGTTGTTGGGCAACAGATGGTGGATGGGCGTTACCGCTGCCGACCAGCTGGGCAGCAACCACACCTTCATATCGGACCACGCCCGTTGGACAGACCGCAATTTGCGAGTCGAGCGCGGTAGTTTAAAAATCTGTAGAAGATAGGATCAGGATCTGGCGCTCGTCAGGTCACTGTGATGGATGATGGAGTGAGACTCCTCGCGAAGCCCATTCTGTCTGGGCCCTGGACTATTGAAGGTTGCATACAGCCATCCCTCCAATGCGGGCAAGTTGACGGAGGGGAAAAGCAAATGCTGCTGCTAGTCCGGTTGGATTGATTTCCGTAGGGTCAGTGCCCCAATCAATCCCAATCAATCCCACGCAATCAGCGACCGGGAGACAGAAATTTCCGTAGCCCCTGACAGATAGGCAGCCCTTTTTCGACGCTGGCTGGATGGGGGATCTTTGCAAGGTCGCACATGGCGCTATGGGTTCAGGCAGGTCAGAGACGTATGTGATCATGGTTACGTGGTGGCGTCAGCCTGTAGGGACGGGAGGAGTCACATTCATAAGGCCGTCCTAGATCATATCAGAAACCTTAAGAATCATACTTAATAAGAGAGGAGAAGAGAAGATACTCATTGTAATGGCCACTATTGGACGAGCCCTGCCGGCCGCGGGATCAAGCCCGGTTGCCGCTGGAGCTCCGCCCGGCGTCAACGGTGCAAATGCATTGGATTCTTGGAGGGGAAGATACGTCCCGCCAATCTATATCATTTGCTGTTCTGCGAATAATCTTGGTCTGGCCTATCGCACGCCAGCATGGCGGTCTGTCGAGTGAAAGGCTACACGGCATGGAGATGATCTTACTACCACCACCGACCAAATAATACATCTCAGCAGCGCCCAATGCGGAAGGCCTCCAGAGTATCTACCTAGTATCTCCCCCACAGGGCAGTCACACCAGCCAGCAGAGTTTTCACCGTCCCTTGCTCGGGAAGCGACGATCTAGACTGCGCCGTGCCCTGATAGTCTTGCTTTCCAGCTGGGGATTTCCTCCTTCTGGAACATGGCGTACCGCGTTGCTGTAAGCTGTATGGTATGGTACATACGATCACCCGCGTACCTTTGTCCCGAAATTATTGAAATATTTGGCGTTTGATCACATTCATTTCCAGACCCATAGCTTAGAATGTTAGAATGCCTCCAGCCTCTATCGCAATGGGACTCTCCAGACCCCCAATAAACAAACCCACATTGATCCCAGCAACAGCCGATAGCAACCCAACTGCAAACACAAGCCATTTCCATCCAAGCGAGACTGACGGGACACGACCTGTCGCTTTGCCTCTGGTCTTTCAGCAACCCCCTGCATATTCTAGCCCTCCCAGCCGCATGCCGATCGCGCGCCCGGAATTTGAGTCTCATTTCCGTGCTTCCAGGATGTCCTTCCTGGCTGACTGGATTGTGCGCCTGACTCAGCCCTTGCCCTGAGCCCTAACCGATTATACTGTAGGTACGGAGTACGGGGTACGGAGACATGTTGGTTGATGCCTTACGGTGTCATTCAATGCATGCTGGAGGGATCATACTAGCCCAAACAACCCGCTGTACATTCCCACATGGTTTGGATCATGGAATTCTCAGCCTATCGTTTGGACCAACCATGGATTCAGATAATACTGCTACGGAGACAACAGATTCTGCAGGTTTCCGCCCGCCAGTCGGATCGTGATGTGCTGTTGTTGGTAGGCAGTCTCTGTACTTTAGATAAGTGTCCGATGTGAACTTAGATACTTAGTCGGTTGGTCTTTACGCTGTAGATATATGACACGAATGATGTCAGTCCAACTTTATATCCTGGATCTATGTCCTTATTGGCAAAGAGTTCTCAAGGGTTCCTGGGTTCTCTTAGTTTACTCACTGTCACCTTCGGCATATGACTTCTCTGCATATCCTTCAAGCACAAGTCCATCACCAGCACGCAGACAATAATACCACACATCCAACCAATCACCGTTTTATATAGACCATATCGGTCGTGCTACAAACACACCTCACCAGTCTACGTCCCTGTCTCATATCTCAAAGTTAAAGAAATACCATATCCATACCTACTCCGTACAACATTCTTACTCGACCTACTTAGCTACACCCACCTACACCGCAATATCAAATCCCTGCCATTGCCTACAGCTTGAAATGCAACCAACCTGATACTACCAAATCAAACAATCCATCAAATATACTTCATTTAACATTAACACTACTCTTAACTCTACCTCCATAGTACCTTATCTTACTAACCCACCCAACCCCAATACAAACTCCCCATAAATACCACTAGAAAAATCACGTATATACCGTAATCCAAACCCCCCCCCCCCGAATGTATCCAATCCATCCAGCATCTACTAAGCACATACCCCAACCCCCCATGTCATCCATCCATCCACCCCCCCTACGGAGTACAGAGTACATCTACCCCTCTTTCCATGCACCATGCATCACCACCTTCTCCTTCTCCTCCTCGCTGACCCCTCCAACTACTAGTACCTACCCGCCAAACCACCTACAACATGTACTTACGCGCCATGTCTACAATCCAATAAATTTAGCGCCAACAACCCAAGCCAGAAAACCAACCCCTCACATATCTACTACCCACAAATAACCACCCCGGAATAGCCGCCGCGGGTGATGAGTATAGCGTTTTCTATCACTATCACATTTTCATCTACGAGGTTGTTACTGGATGGGTACTAGCTCGTTAATATTTCATATGTGAAGAATAATAAATAGAAGTAGAATAGATATCATTTGATTTACCCCTCAGTCACAAGAACATGATCAGTGGTTGAGTTCATCACGTCCGACGATACGCCGTGATGACGAAATACCACACTATACTATACTATACCCCCCCTCTTTTAATTTCTATTCGGACTACTATGGAGCCTGGAGTACATATGGTATGTAAGCGTAGATGTACAAAGTAAGTAAGTCAGTAATTTATCTTGAATATAGAATTATCTTAGGCATTCCCTCACTCACTCACTTCTCTTCCAAAGCCACACACCGACTCTAGGTATCTATCTACAGGCAACCAGTGGACCCAACCCAACCCAACCCAACCAAACCCTGTCGCTAGGTTACCTAGCCCCCACAAATGAGCGCTTGACACGCTGACGGTCCCGAAACCTACATACCTACCTACTTATCTACTATCTACCGTTGGATTATGGGAACGGGTACTTTATTCTAGGCCTGCGATCAATGATTGGGGTTTGGATTGTTTGGGTGGATTCGTTGCTACAGGGATAGGTGGGTTCGATGTATGTCGGTCTGGATTTGGAGCGTTTGGCAGATGGATACCTATCTAGGTTATGGACTACGGAGAATTTTACGCAGTGGATGTACACCTAGGGTAGGGAGTGGGTTTGTGGGTTTCTGGGACGAGATTTTGATCTGTTGGTTTTGACTTGTTAAGGCGATGGTAGTGGGGGCTGCTGGTATTATTATTTTATGCTATGTACATATTTCCTATCATGTCCTATTGTACAATCGTCGTTTGTCGTCATCGACTGCTGGTTTCGCAATCCATGCTGCATCGTATCCCATATGTAGGCATGTCATACAGTCATATATTCGCCCTCTGCTCGTTTGGTTTGCATGGCGTCGTGCCACCGGAATCCCTGCTTCCGCGAAACAGTGGCCGGTGCTGGAGACATAAAAGCCTCATCTGGGAGGGCCCAGCCTCCCGGCGGAACCAATCCAGCCTCGCTAACAGGACCAACGGCTGCGTGCAGACCCGGAGCCAGTGATGTGCCAGGATTCTCTGCCCAGATCCTCTCCAGTAGCTCCAAACACGAGAGGTTATTGAAGAACCCAGAGTCCCTGGATAGGTCTTTACAGCGCTGTCGGATAATGGCGCGGTGGTCCGCAAGCACGCACTCGGACCCCGTGATGAACAGCGGCCACAGTAGATACGCGTCGCATTGGACGGAGAGAATGTGACTCATTGTGCGTTGCACAATGGTCTGGATACGAGGGTGACCGGACGGCAGATCAGGATAGGCGAGTCGCTCACTGTAAAGGATCGCCGCATGACGGAATGACTCAGAGGTGTGGATGACGTCTTTCAGATTGTGAGGCGCGACCGCCGACTGATCCGATGGTGATGATGGTGGCGAGATGTAGGGGTGACTGGTCGTACCGAATGAGGATCCCGATCGCTGGCGGTAGGGAACAAACCTCCAGGACTCCAGCTTCTGTCGGAGCGAATGCCATTCGGCCCAGAATGCCGGTGACAATTGTGATCCATCATGATGACAAGGCGCTGGTGGCAATGGAAACCCACTAGGTCCGTAAGAGGTGCCCGACATGTCCGACGGGCAATATGCCATCGAAGGCGGAAGGGTAGTCGATGGCATCTGAATGTCCGGTGGCGACGTTGTGCGGACCTCTTGGTTCTGACTCAAGAGATTCAAACGACCTAGCTGCGCCACAAATCTGAACAGGCCGGCATCGCATCCCGCCAGATTCTCAAGACCCCATTCGCCATCCGAGACGGCAGTAATGTCCAAGCAAGCGCCACGAAGCTGTACCTCGCGGTCATTGGTGGTGGCCGTCATCGTATCAATCCAAGTAAACATGCGAACAAACCACTTTAGTTCGTCCGACATACAAGGCGAGTTGCACAGTCGGATGGCCAGCAACTTGGTCACCCCGGCAAACTGCGTCTTGAACTGCGCGACTCCGGTATCACAGCCGTGGAATAAGCAGAGGATGAGTAAGGTGGCAAGGACCGAATCGGAGAGCCTCTGGCGCGAGTCCGCCAATTCCCTATTCAGGGCTGTGACTGCCATTCCCCGATGATATTGCTCCTCTAGAGTAGGGCCCCCAGAAACAGGGAGACCGGAGCGATCTTGAAAGGCTTCAACAGTCAAGGCTTGATGGGCCAGGGACGACATGCGCGCTGGCAAAGTCCGCTCCGTTGACCTCGTTCCCCGTTGACGTCGCTGTCGCAAGTTACAGCTGGCTAGTGTTGCGATGGCCTCCTGGAGGGATGTACTCTCCTCCGCCAAGCGAAGGATATATGTCCGGAAAGGGTTGGTCGGACTATCAAAAGCCACGATCATTGGGGCAATGACTTCGGCATAATAGCTGATCAGATACCGCAGGCGTGGTGTACGCCCCACAGAACGCGCCAGAAGCTGCTGAAACAACGATGGCGGCTGAAAAGAAGTCGTCCACGGAGCAATGCCCTCTGGACATACTGCTTCGGTCTGCTCATCAAACACGCTATCCACTTCCTGCTCTAATCTTTGTCCATGCCACGAACACTGCGTCGTTTGCGGTGATTGTACTGGTCTCATCCATGTTTCTGTGCTCTGAGTATTTGAGACAGTCGCTGCAGAATGGCGCTGTGTCAACGACTCCGATCTTCTTGGGCGAGCCAAAAAAGAATCAGTGGGAGAGCACAGCCGGACCTGTGAAGTAGGTGCACTCGTGTTGGAGGCCGTATTTGCTGCACGCCCACTTACAGAACAACGCTGCTTGTCGTGAAGCCGGGACTTTTCTGCGGCTGAATCCGACCCCTGTTTCGATTTGGACCCGGGTCGTGGCCCCGTCACACGATGAGGCTTTGAGGGAGCGACGGCGGGCTGCGCCCCAGTCACGGGGAGAGATAATCCGCGGAGCTTTCCCCGACTGGCAACTCCTACTCCCCACGTCAACGCCGTCTTGTATCCTGCGCAACTGCGGCCGCTATCCAAGCACTGAGAGCAATACGGGCGTCGCCGGTCGCATGGGGTACCCTGTCGGGCGCAAGAAAAGCAATCATCTGCGGCTTGACTCACGACCGTCCTCTTGCGCCTTTTCCGGGGAGCTGCGGCGGAGACCGGCGGGGTTTTGCGGATGCGATTCTTCGAAGGAGGCTCCATCGTCGGATCCGAAGCAACGGTCGGCCAACTCACGGGGTGCAGGTACCAGCTGGCCCAAGCAAGCGATGTGGAGATGACCCGGATGCGGGGTCCCGGAAGTGGTGCGACAGGCAGCAGTAGATAGCAGGCTAGCAGGGCCAGGGGAGGGATGGATGATACGCAGGAGCGTCGTTGAGGTGGACTAAGGTCGGGATGGACAGGTATGGAAAAAGCAAGGAAGAGGGCTAACGCCAGAGAGGGGGACACGACACGCTTACAGTCGTTTATAATCAAATCACATTGGGGATCGATTTAGTTCGCGCAGGACCTGGGCAGCGGACTCGAGATGATGATAAGCGACGATCGTTGCGGCATCATCCGCCGTTAAGTGAGCACCACCGGAGATTAGGCCAGCATAAACTCCTTAGCGTGGGCGTAGTTCCAGGCTCAACAGCCAACCGGCGAGTGGCGAATGTTCCAGCCCGCATTTTGGAGGCTTCTGACTTGACGACGGGGGAGGGTCGGCGAAATCGAGCCACCGTTTCAGATGGGGCAGAGCGTGGTACTGTGTAGAGTAGCCGAGTGCCCAGTGGCCCGGTTAGTCATGGTTAATGTACGGGGCTGGAGCAAGTACTCAGAGAAGTTGAGAACTATCTACTACTAGATAGGTAAGATACAAGAATCTGGAAGACTGAAAGAAAGTCTCTCGAAAGTCGAAACGAACAAGAGGCTCTCCGCTAAGGCTGAAAACGGACTAGCGGCTCTTCCCCAGCAGGAAGTCGAGCGCGACTCAGTCGATTGTCCATCCTCATCAGTTCTCTCCCATCCTTTCCCCTCCCAGACGATCCAGACCCTCTCTTGACTTCTTAAGGTTTGGGTTGAATGAACTACTACTCGGATCCACTGACTACTTCCACTCCCTTCCCACTTTCCAGTCTGTCGGTTCGGTGGAACTGCCCTTCTCCGCGGATGGACCACATACAATCTGCACCTCTCCTTTTCCCCTGACCTGCTCATGTTCCGATCTCGGTGACCCCATATGGGCTGGAGCGATCGTGGTCGGGGTATTTCCGCTCAGGAGCATGGAGAATCAATATCCTGCAGTTGCACGATTGCCGGCTGGTGAAGATCGATATGGAGCCACGGCATAAGTGATTATGCGCGATGATGCCGCGCGTTATTTATAGCGGCGGGCAACGTAAGTCCTCGTTCTGCCACCGCCTTCTGGAAAAAGCATCCACGGCGTTTATCGCCTCCCATCGCTGCCTGCCAGCTGGACAACATTGAACAAGTCTCGATGGATGATGGGAAGTCGCATGGCTAAACCAGCCTGGTATCTTAGCATCTCCAATTAGTCCAAGTTCAGCTGTGTTGTTCGTGTCCATCTCGGTCGCTGCGGCTCCTCCGCCCTTCGCATCTGCCGTGAACCAGATCCCCTCCCGCTCCGATTTAGCCTGTCATGTTGATGTATTCCTGAGAGCATCCATCTCTGAACCTTGACTCGCCTTGACGGTCCGACTTCCGACGTCCACTCCATAATAAAGAGCCGGTGGATTTGTCTAGAATTTGATACCGCCATAGCTTCCAGCTAAGCTGCCCCCGCAGCACTCAGTCATGCCGATTCTTCGCCCAGGTCGGCTGAGAACAATCCTCTCGGCAACCGGTGCGCTACTACTCATCTGCACTGTGTATGTGTATTGGGCGCCACCTCCGGCCTCAGTAGTTCCCAGTACCGCCTTCGAGGTCCCCCTTACAGAACGCCAGAATGCCTTTTGGAAAGTCTTGAACCCGATCCTGCAGGCGCACGCACCGAACAGCCCTACTCCCAAGCGCTTGGCTGATGTGAGCGCTGTCGGCTTTAATGCCACCACGACCGACCTTCGGCCCGATTTGACTACAATCAGTGATGGGGATCTACAGGCGATGGAAGAGGCGCATGCGACTTATGTGAAGGAGTGTCGCAATTCAGCACGCCTGCGACCAGTGCACACCCCTGGCACGCGGGGTATAGTGTCGACGGCGGGGGCCTCCTATTTCCCGGTATTCTTGTCATCCTTACGGATGCTCCGGCGACTGGGAGCAACATTACCAGTGGAGGTATATATGAAGGACAAGAGTGAATACGAGAAACATATCTGCGATGATATCCTGCCTGGTCTGGGGGCACGCTGCCTTGTTCTTTCGGACGTCGTCGGCAAGGGCGCGATTGAGCACTACCAACTCAAGATCTTTGCCGTCCTGTTTTCCTCGTTCGAGGAGGTAATTTGGATGGATGCGGACTGCTTCCCGCTATATAAGCCTGAAATCCTGCTCGAGTCGGAACCGTTTACATCCAAGGGGTTAGTCACTTGGCCGGACTTTTGGATCTCCTCGGCGTCTCCGCTCTATTTCAACATCTCCCAGCAGGAAATGCCGGCTTTGTCGGAGCGCGCATCGTCGGAAGCGGGCGTCTTCCTGGTGAATAAAAGGACTCACCAGCTGACGTTGCTCCTCGCTGCATACTACAATTACTATGGTCCGTCGCACTATTTCCGGCTGTTGTCGCAGGGGGCCCCGGGAGAGGGCGATAAGGAAACCTTTCTTCATGCCGCAACCGCTGTTGGCGAGCCTTTTTACGCCGTCAGTGAGCGGGTTCAGGCGGTCGGTCACACCAAACCGGGTGGGATTGCGGGCTCAGCGATGGTCCAGACCGACCCAGCCGAGGACTTTGCATTGACCAGTGCGGGGAAATGGCGCGTGCAAGATCCTTCGGTGGCCAAGGCTCCTCGTGCTTTCTTCATTCACGCCAACTACCCCAAGTTCAATCCGGGCGACAAGGTTTTTGGCATGAAGTGGGAGACTACGCCGACGCTCCGGCCCGACGGCACGGATGGACGGGCGTGGCTGGTAGCCGAGTCTACCGTCAAGCGGTTTGGATACGATGTTGAGAAGGCCTACTGGGAGGAGATTAAGAACGTCAGCTGCGACCCTGCAATCAGCTTTCGGACGTGGGAGAGAAAGGATGAGATCTGTGAGCGGGTGCAGAGCTACTGGACGAACGTCTTTGCAGAGCCACATGATGACGATCCTGCATTTACCGACGACAGTTGAAGTTCTCCATGGGTGATGGAGCAGAGTCATGAAGATTATCATGGGTGTGACTCCATGCTGTTTATGATTGACACGGTTGCTTGCAGCTGTACTGTATATACCTCTTGTGTTTCTGATCATATGCTTATTATTACCCTGTATTTTTATAGACGCCTCATGGCATGTTGGCATAACACATCACTGTGTTCCAGTTTGATCATTGTTCTCACTGCGCGTATCACTAACAATCAACCTAATACTGCAACTGACAACATGTTTCCGAGTACCAGCCATATACGCGCCACCCACAGTTAGTTATGAGCGGTGCAGTGTTTGTTTACTTTCAAGTCCGAAGGATGAAGATAAGGTGGAAATTGTTGATTGAATAGTTATATATAACCGCCCCAGGCGTCAATCATGGTGTCATGAACAGGACATATTACTTTTCATATAGACCATCGTTACATCGTTTATTTCTTGATACCCTTCTCCCGGAGGCGCTGCTCATCCTCTGCCTGCAGGTCGGCATCGATCTTGGCTCCTTTAGAGGGTTCGTTGCCGTGCACCTTGGCCTGCGGACAGTTAGTCTTGATCCGAAATCTCGGGAATGGGAACCACAACATACCGGCTTAGTAGGATCCTGCTTGCTGAGCTCAGCCTCGGGGTTCTTGACGAAGTTGTGGTGGTGGTCGCTCTCAGGCTTCCGTTCTTGGGAGGCAAGCTTGTTGCCGATGGAGCGTTCGTCCTCTGCTCTTGTTAGACCATCCATCCATTTGCTGCACAAAAGAGAGGAAACATACTCGAATCGAGGTTCTTGTGGCTGTTCTTCTGACCCTCTGCGTAGCGGTTCTGCTCGTTGATGACGGACTGGGGCACGTTGCGCTGGTCACCGGCCTCATAGATGGCACGGCTGCCGACACTGGATTGACCCGAACCGGAGGTGGACATTGTGTAGAATTGATTGATGGAGAGAAATTGGTGTGTAGTTGGTGAAATATAGAGAGGATTGAGATGAACTGAAAGATGAGTCTGAGTTGAGAGACAATGTCGTGAAGAAGGGCCGGATTTATAGAGGCCGGATGTGGCAGTTGGCAGTTGTGATGTCATCGGCCAGTCTCTGAGATCATAACTGGTGGGTCATCCCCTCCAACCTACGAAATGCCTTCACCTTGTCTGTCCCTTGGCTGGAACACCATCGTCGCTCTCGGAACCCTTCTCTCGATGATGTAGTTGGTGGTCCGGTGTTGCAATGATCTGGTCGAGGTGGTGGTTGTGGTGGTGCAGGCAGAGGTACCTGAGTCGGTCAAGAGCCACTTACATAAACCGATATCGGCTGGAAATCCATCTCCGTGAAGGCTAATGCGCGTAAACACTAAACAGAGGCACACAAATCCTGTCTTAATGCCTATCTACCAGGGTGCACAATGTCCCGCAACCTTTCTCGTCTGGCACGTAGACTACAAGTGACCCGACGGTCGCCCGGCCCCCCCTCCGTCTGCATTGCTCCCCCGCTTCGACCCTCCCCTCTCCGACCATCTATCCATCCAGCATATGCTCCCCTTCCTCCCAATCTTTCCTCTCGAAGCCTCACCACCATCACCACACCCAACACACCTACCAAAATGACCACCACCACCATTGAACCCCACTACGACCAACTCTTCCGCGACCTGGAACACCAATTCCAAACCACTACCCTCCCCGCCGACAAATGGTACATCCTGGCGATCGCAACCCTCGTTGCCGGACCGGACCCCGAACGCGCCGACCAACTATACCTCTACCTAACCTCTCAGCCCGCCTACAGTACCCCGGAAACCCGCCAAGCCCTCTCACGCCGTCTACGCGAAGCGCTCTTCAAATCCGTCATCATCGTGGGAGTCTGCAAACCCATCGAAGCCATCCTGGCCATTAGCAAGTTCGAATCCCCCGAAGACAAAGACTACACGTTCACGCGAGAGAACTGGCAATGCGACGAGGCGAACCATGACCGAGGCACCGCATGGATGGAGAAACTCTACGCACGGAATACCTCCAACACGTTGGATTTGTTTGCAGCGCATAGGGACTTTGCCTGGTTGTCGAAGGAAATCACCTACGGGTTGTTTTTGAGTGATAGGGGGGTCTTGGATGATTTGGATACGCAGCTTGTGGTGTTGCCGGCGATTATGAGTCAGAATTTGAAGAATGAGACTCATTGGCATATTAGGGGCACTAGACGGTTGGGTGTGAGTAAGGAGGATGTTAAGGTGTTGTGGGATGCGGTGCAGCGTGTCGCGGGGTTTAATGGGACCAGGTTGGATAAGGTGCCTACTGTGGATGAGGTGGAGTATGATGTTTGATTTTGGTGGTGTGGTGGTGGTGTGGTGGTGTGGTGTGTATGAAGTATATAGATCATAGGTCTGTATAAAAGTAACTCTACGGAGTAGATAGATAGTATGGATGGTGGCAGAATCCCATGTTATCCGATAAGCTATCGATAAATCAAAAGCGGTTAGCGGAGCGCAACAACTTTTGTCGTCTTCTTCCCGACTCTCCTCTGCGAACGGATCCGCTCCAGCTACCAGCACCTCCCTCCCCAGCCAACCGCTCCTCTACAGTGCCACAAACAGCCACAATGGTCAAGCGCAAGGAACTCAAAGACAACGATGTCGAGATGTCGGGGACCGATCCCCGCGTCGACGGCGACGACTCCGACGAGGCATGCCCCTCCTCCTCCCTCTACACCCATACCACAATCACAATCACAACCCACTAACACAATCCTCATCCTACAGGAAATGGACATGGTCAACGTCGACTTCGAATGGTTCGACCCCCAACCCAACGTCGACTTCCACGGCCTCAAGAACCTCCTCCGCCAACTCTTCGACACGGACGCCCAAATCTTCGACATGTCCGCCCTAGCCGATCTGATCCTCTCGCAGCCTCTTCTCGGCTCGACTGTGAAAGTCGACGGAATGGAATCAGACCCTTATGCATTCCTAACCGTCCTTAACCTCCAAGAACACAAGGTATCATCCCACCCCCACCCCCTCCCCCCCCAAACCCAACCACTAACGAATAAAAACCCAGGACAAACCCGTAATCAAAGACCTAATGACCTACCTGCACCGCAAAGCCAGCACCAACTCCTCCCTCAGTCCACTCGCAACCCTCCTCTCCCAAACCCCCATCCCACCCATCGGTCTAATCCTCACCGAACGCCTAATCAACATGCCCGCTGAAGTCGTCCCCCCGATGTACACGATGCTTCAAGAGGAAATCGCCTGGGCGATTAAGGATAACGAGCCGTACAATTTCACTCATTATTTGATTGTTTCGAAGACGTATGAGGAGGTGGAGTCGAAGTTGGATGCTGAGGAGTCTCGGCCGCAGAAGAAGAAGAAGAAGGCTGCTGCTGCTGCCGGGGCGGAGAGGTTCTTTTTTCATCCCGAGGATGAAGTGTTGGAGAAACATGCTGTTTGTGTGGGGAGTGTGGAGTATACGCATAAGGCGGATGAGGGGTTGTCGGATTCGAAGCGCGCGTTTCAGGAACTGGGGATTAGGACGAAGGGGAGTTTGATTTTGATGGAGGCCGGGAGGTTGGAGGGGGCGGTTAGGGATATGGCGGAGTATATTCGGGGGTCGGCATGATTTTGGAATTGGGTAGATAGAGGGAGGGGATTACGACGTTATTGTTTTACTTTTGTTATAGACTTGAAAAGTTCATGTTTGTTGTCTATTATCAATCTCATGACTATACTATGACTAACTCTATGGATGTTCATCACGGCGTCGCATGTGCTCCGTATGGAGATGGCAGCGCGATTACTCCCATTGAGTGCCCTTCAGTCGCTGCATCAGGTAATCCACCTCGACGACCTTGGTGAGAGGGATGACATATTCCTACACTCATTAGCATCCACCACACATAAATGTACGCACAGGGATAGCTCACCTTGTACATAGCCACCACGGCTTCAACATTGATCTTGGGCTCATTTTCCGACTGGAACCCAGGATCGGTACCATAAGTCTTAGCCTTCAGCGCCAACCGCTCCAGCACCTTCTGCTCGACCTTACTATCCGTAATGGCTGCATCAATGCCAGCGCGATCATTCTCCTTGATCATCTTCACAAACCGTTCCGGTTCCTTCTGGAACTTGGCCTCCGCGACGAACTTCCCGAAATGAATTCTCCTGGACAGCGCCTGCAAGCAGCTGACATCGCACGTCGCCGCAGAGCCATAGTTTTCCTGCGCTTCGCCGCGATCCTCGCGACCAAACTGCGCACACACAGCGGGAAGAATGTCCTCGATGTAGCGCTGTTTCAGGATGCCGTTGACGTTGACGTCGTTGTCGTGCAGGATCTTGGGGTATTCGATCGGGGACAGAATGGGCTCTTCCAGGGCGTCAGGGAAGAAGGGGTATTCGTCGGGGGATTGGTAGCGACGGACGCGCGATTCAAGCCGTTCTTGTTCGCGGAGGAAGTAGTCAAGCAGGCTGAGGGAGGTGCCGGGGATTTTTACCCCGCCTGGAGTGTAGATGGGCTTGTTGAGGGGGAATTGCACGCGTTCAATGAGGTGGAAGGTGATGGTGTCTTCAAGACGACTGATGGGGAAGATTAGCTACATGATTGGTGTGGTAATGTGGTGATGCCGGTTGGGAGCTTGGAGGAGGGGGAGGATTGCGGGGTTGACGCAGGGATGAGGATGATGATAGCAGGTCGACCGATCTCCGCCGATCTGATCAAGCTAAATTACTGAGGAACTTACATCAGCTGGAACCGGATGTTGGCCAGGTCCAGCGCCTTGGAGGCATCCGAGAGATCAATGGCTGTGTCCATGGTGAAAGGAATGGTTCTGGTGGGAAATCGAGGCTGACTTGCAGAGGCCGAAGAAGTTCAATAGATGGAGGGTCTGGCAAAGCGAGATGAAAATCCTCCGCTTTCGGGGCGATCTGAGAGCACCTTATGTAGGCTGGGCCAGCGCTAACGTGCAGATCGGCGCAATTGCGATTTCTTTCAATGCGGACTGGCTTGTGGCTGAGAGAGACAAAAAATCTCACGAGAGATGGAGTAATCGAGGCCGCAATCAGCGAGGGTCTGCAGCTGTGCAAGGAATGCCTGGTGGTGGTGGTGGTGGTCGTGGTGATTCATGATGCTGGCTGCCCCGAGGTAACATTACCGTCTGGTACCGACCAGCGGCGGGTTCCGTGGCTGGTGATGCTGTCATGTGCAGACGGGGATGCATCAGCTGGAAAAGCTGGCGAGGCTGGAGGCAAGCACAGAAACGTTGGATATTTAAATCGTTGAACTGGGGGAAAAGGGCATTATCCCCAAGGAATTCCTCTGACTTCGTGTAAGACTGACTGCTGGGGCCAGAGGGAAGCCGTGCGCAGGCGCAGCCAGTAAAATACCGCCGAAACACGGTAATTCATCGCGTGCAATTCCATCCGCCATTCTTTTTCCATCCCAGCCTGAAGCCGACCAACTGCCGACGAGCACGACAGCTCCTCTCTCCGCCATCCTTGTCCCCTCGCTGTTAATTCCCGGATGGGAGTTTGTGCCTAGCTCACTCTTCGCTCCCCGTCGGTGTCATGGACAGACACCGCCGCCGTGATGAGTCTCCCTCCGGTCTATCAGATATTGTCGAGCCGGACGGGCTCTTAGGGACCGGCATCACGGTATGCTCTTGCCGCCTCGACACCTGCCTGTGGGCGCTCTCGCCTGCCTAAATATCTTCCGCTGACCCCCTTTTCCTTCAGTCTCGTCATCTTGAGGCCTTCGGGCGGAAAGTCACATCGACTGCTGGCCATTTGATGGGACCGGCCCCCGATTCCTCCAGCGGCGGCCACTATCACAGTGCCATGGTCGACATCCAGCGCGAACTACGCCATCCTACCACCCAGCGCAAAGTCTTCTCCCTCACCCAGACCACCCCGACCGATCTGGTCCGCTCCAAGCTCTCCACCACCGAAATCCAGTCCCGGGCCATCTCCTCCCTTCCCGACGACCTTCTCGCCAACATCCCCGACGATTCCAGTTCATATTCACTCTTCCAGGGGTTCCAGGCCTCCCAAGATGACATCGAGTATCGACGCGCCCACCGCCGGCGCTCCTCCAAGAGCAAAAAGCTATTGAAGGATGGGGAGACAGGCGGCGCCCTACCTTCCGCCCCGTCGGACCTGAAGAAGGAACGTGATCTGTTGAGCCGTCGCATGGAACTGATGGGCGTTCGCAAGAATATGTGTAGTTCGGAAATACACGACATAGACAACAAGATTGCCAATCTTCACAATATGCGCAAGATTGTGCTAGACCGGCTGGCGGGCCTTGAGATGGAGGAGGCGGAGCTGGAACATGAACGTGGGTGACCTGGACATACAATACACCAGACATATGGCTCTAATACGGACGCAGTGACCCAGGTAGAGAACAAGTTGGAGGATCTACAAGAAGAAGAGCCTGAGGTGGCGCCTCCGGCCACTCCAAAGTCATCGGAGGCAAACGACGATTCCGTTGCCTCAGAAGATCCAGCTATGGGTACATCGTTCATGTCCGAATCCATTTACCAAAAGATTCCCTCGCCGAAGAGCGTGAAGCAGCGATCTATAAGTATGCATCACACCCCAGTCTAAAGACGAGTACTGACGGTTCAGGGAAACGATCTATGCCGGTTCTGCACGAGCACTTCGCCCCTGGTTCTGAGATCAAGGAGATGCACGCGCATTCCGACATCGTCACTGCCATTGACTTCGACTATCCATTTGGCACCATGATTAGTGCCGCCCTGGACGATACGGTGCGGGTGTGGGATCTCAACGTCGGCCGCTGTATGGGCTTTTTGGAGGGACACAATGCATCTGTCCGCTGTTTGCAAATTGAGGACAACATTGTCGCCACAGGATCTATGGACGCCTCCGTCAAGCTTTGGGATCTGAGCCGTGCCCGGACCACGGCTCGTGACAACCGTATCACCCGGCGCGATGACGACGATGATTCCGCGCACGCCGATGACGCCTCGATGGCGTCTCATTCTACTACTCTGGAGGACTGCTTCACATACTCACTGGATGCGCATGTCGACGAAGTCACCGCGCTCCACTTCAAAGGGGACACCCTAATCTCTGGATCTGCCGACAAGACGTTGCGACAGTGGGATCTGGTCAAAGGACGCTGCGTGCAGACGCTGGATGTCCTGTGGGCAGCAGCGCAGGCGTCGACGCTGGGAGGAGACACAGCATGGCGCCCATCCGGACGCCTGCCGGACGCTTCGGCAGACTTTGTCGGGGCGATTCAGTGCTTCGATGCAGCTCTGGCATGTGGTACGGCGGATGGTATGGTGCGCCTGTGGGATCTCCGCAGCGGCCAAGTCCACCGCAGCCTAGTCGGACATACCGGGCCCATTACGTGCCTACAGTTTGACGATGTACACTTGGTGACGGGAAGTCAGGACCGTAGTATCAGAGTAAGTCACCGTTCATGGTCCCACGGACGTTCGAGCTAATGTAATCAGATATGGGATCTCCGAACCGGATCTATCTTCGATGCATACGCTTACGACAAACCCATCACCAGCATGATGTTTGACACCAAGCGCATTGTCGCGGCAGCCGGCGAGAGCGTTGTCAAGGTATACGACAAGGCGGACGGCAACCACTGGGACTGTGGTGCCGGAGTTGGCGTCGACGAAACCGGGCCGATGCCGGCCACTGTCGAGCGTGTCCGCCTCAAGGACGGCTTCCTCGTCGAGGGCCGCAAGGACGGTATCGTTGCGGCATGGACTTGTTGAATGATGCTATATGACCTGCAAGACCCGCCACGTACATGCTGGCACCATATTTTGTATTTGTGACTGCTTGACTGCCTCAGCGACTGTATATTATTCTTACTCTGGCAATATAGAAGGATGGGCGTCCTGGGAGGGCAGCCGTGTAAATGAAGCTTTCTTTGTTTAGATGAAACGGTGCATAAAAATAGCGGCGGCATAAAGAAATGGCTGGGCTGCGTGGTATCGTGACCGGCGGCGATGACAAAGAAATGGTAATCAGGTGAATGCAGAATTCCAGTAGCACAAGAACTGTCCTCATCTGTTGGGAGGAATCAATGACTGCTGCCCCGTACTATAGTCCGTAATGTCTGTAATGATCCATTGAATGGCGGAGGTCGGAGAGCCGCCTTACCGCATCGGGTCTGAAAGTATTGCGGCAGGTAACAGAGTGTACGAATGTTACCGGCCGGCATCCTCCCCCATCCATCCTCCATCATCCAGCTCGCATTGTCCTTTGCTTCAGTATTCTCTCCCTTCACCCTATCACACCTCAAAAACACCCGCGCACCACGCGCGTTTCATATGCGCAACCCAATATATTGCAAAACTCAAGAGCTTGACCTATCTATCGCCCTCGCGACGACGTGGATCGGCATTCCGCCCGCGTCTTCTCGCGCCGTGTCTCCTCGCGCATGAAGTCGACGGCCATCCGGGATTGTCACCGTAAGTTGATACCTGTTTTACCCAACTTGCCTTGAATCTTTGGGTCATTGAAGTTGCCCAATTGTCAGTCCGGGACAAAGAGGGAATGCAGCTTTCTTTCATCCCTTCTTCACTTTAGCTTCTAACAAATCTGTGCAGGATACATTTGTCTCGGCCGTCCTGGTCGCAGCACTAAAGTAACACCTACCTGATCGCAAACTCACATTTGCATTTATTCCGATCACTTTTCTGAGCTGGTCTCTTCCATCTTACCGCCGTGTTCAAGCGCACTCACATTTCTGCCTGAGGCCGCAATCGGCTCCATAGCCATCATATCATCTCCTTGTCAGTAGGCACCTTTCAATCCGTATGCTAGCTTTCTAGCTATTCCCCGCCCAGTAGGCAAGGGTCTACGGTTTTCACCCAGCTAACGCATACCTCAAGCCGACTTGCTCAGCATTGAACACTCAATGCCTCCTAGACGCGGCGCCGTTAGGCGCAAGGGGTCTACACCTCGCTCTGATGCAGATAGTCCTTTGACGTTTTTCCAGACCAAGTTGGGTGCGGACAAAAAGGTCCAGGCCCTGCCAAACCTCCCCACCAAGCAGTCGTTTGCTTATGGATCGGCCGAGACACCAATCCTGCCTCGGGAACTGGTACTCCAGCCTCAGATGGATCTGGCAGAGATGGCAGTTGCGATCGACAAAGGGATTGAAGATGCCAAGGATCGACAGATGAGAGAAAACGAAAACTCCAAGGACACGCGCCGTCGGCAGAAGTCGCCGTCTGTTAGCCGCTCGCCAGTTCGGCGGAAACGACGTGAGCCAACTCCGGACGAACTACAGCTTTTCGATGACCTACGTGAGGCAACCAGGACTCCGAGCCCGGTACGGGGTAGCTTTGACAACAATGATCAATCAACTGCTACCCCCACGCCTCCAATCCCGCATAGTATCTCAACCGCTTCAAGCCCCGTTATGCAGCCCCCTCCTCAAGCAAGATACCCGCATGTGCCAGCTGAGGATCTGTACCCGTCGCCTATGCAGCGACTTGCTCCGCAACTGAATAACGAGCCCCCGCTCGGAAGTTCTCCGCAGGTTGATAGCTCGTCGATCTTTTCATTCTCCGTGGAGCGAGATGTCAACGACGATAACTTAAAACGGACACTTTCCGATGGAAAGAGCATCAAGGCACCCCCTCGGCGGTTCTCGGCGCTTGCCTTTGCCAATGAGACCATTCACGAAGAGGACGAGCCGGACTCCAGGCTTCTACAGAGAAAGTCGAAGTCGCCCTCTCTACAGCCCTCCCTACAGCCTTCCCCGCAGCCATCGCCACAACCATCTCCACAACGTTTCCGACCATTCTCCCGACAGTCCTCCCGACAGTCCTCTCGACAACCCTCTCGCCAGCCCTCCTTGGAACCTACCTACGAAGACTTTCAACCGATTGCTTCAGCAAAATCTTCCGTGGAGCCTTCGCCTGAACCTTCGCCTGAACCTTCACCAGCGCCAGCGCCAGAGCCGGAGCCGCAGGTTGCCAGAGAAAAGTCCCCTGCAATCCAATTCTCTGCGCCAACTAAAACACTTATTCCTGATACCCGTGTACCGCAAATTTCATTACACGACATGCCAATACACAGCCATCAACAAGGAAGCGAGCGACTGGACGAAGGACTCACTTGGAAAGCACGTTTGTCCAAATCTCTACCCAGCAAGTCTGTCGCAACCCGAGTCATTTCCGGGATAGCTTTGATAGCCGCGGTTCTCTACCTGTTTACAGTCTCTGGGTTTCCTTCTCTTGGCCAACCTATACGGTACATCCCGATGGATGAGAGTAATATTATAGCGGTCAGCAGCCTCACGGACCAGATGTCTCGACTCGGAGCCCAGGTGTCATCACTGGCAAAGGAGATGAGGACCGTCAATTCGGAAATGAAAACTGTCAAATCGGAGGTGCGAGCGGTACCAACCCCCAAAGCGACACCAGCCACAGGAAACGTTGCCCTCGGCCCTCCGGTGGAACGAAAGACCAACTTCCTAAGCATTGGGCTAGGTGTGATAATCGATCCGTCCATCACTAATCCAACCGCCGGGCGCGAGCCCAGTACTGGTCAGAGCTTTTATACGAGATTCTGGAGGGGAGAACATTATCGTCACCCGCAACCGCCGCTCGCGGCTTTGGCTGCTTGGGAAGACTACGGAGATTGCTGGTGCAGCACACCCCGCGACGGTATGTCCCAGATTGGTATTTTTCTGGGCCAGTACATTGTGCCGGAGGAGGTGGTTGTCGAACACTTGCCAAAAACGGCCTCTTTGATGCCTGAAAACGCTCCCAAGGACATCGAACTGTGGGTTCGGTTCGTCGATGTCCGAAACAAACCCACTCCACCTGTGTCCGCAGCCTGGCAAAAGCTTTGGCGAACAGTCTTCTCAAGTCCCTCTGAACTGTCCCCATTTCACGAACCGATCATGAACGCACTCCGTTACACATGGCCAACCGAGCCGGAGACCGCATACTCGGACGATGAATTTCTTGGTCCGTCCTTCTACCGAGTTGGGAAATTCACATACGACATCAATGGCATGCATCATGTGCAGCGATTCGAACTAGACACCGTGATCGATTCTCCAGAGCTGCGGGTGGACAAGGTCGTATACAGAGTCAAGTCCAACTGGGGCGGGGACCATACATGTCTGTATCGACTGAAGCTATACGGACACCTGTAACCTTTCCTTTCTCCATTCCTCCCTTTTCTCCTTTCTGTCTTATATCATTGCTTTCGTGCTGTATGAACCGGTAGCGTAGAGCGTTCATTCTGAGATTTTTGACGTCGCTGGCGTTTGGCGGGAAGATACCAGGCAATCGGACATAATAGTTTTAGACCGTCTGTTTATACGGTTGTTTTGGACACCTCTAGCTCTCGAACTATAGTGTCCTTGCATACAGAATCAACGATATTATGATGTCCACTGATCTGGACCTGCATCAACCAGCCCCATCGAGCAGGACATTATTACCATAGCATGTCATTTTCCATTTCAGTGATTATTATCCTAATTACAAACTACTCATTTCTCAACAATATCCATCCAGAAAGACGTACCCAGATCGTTCTGAACCCAAGAAATTCCTCTATCATCACGTGATCGCTCCTTTGCTTCCTTCCTATCTAAGAATCACGTATTATTTCTAAGCCCCTCCCTCCTCCGTCCCCATTTCGGCTTTTTGTCGTTACTGAAAGATAGTACTAGTATTCCCACTTAATCTAGGTAGATACTTAAATGTTCAACATTATCATTAGCAGCAAATCAGTATTGATTCCATTACATTCCTTGAGATATCCGATATATATTCGGGGAAGAACTGAGGAGTAGTAAATTAAGCCGGGGATGAGATGCTAAAGAACAGGACACTGAGAAAAAAAAAAAAAAGAAAAAAAAAAGAAAAAACGGGGATAGATATTGTGGTATTGAGTTACAGGTCGTTGTGACTATAAATGAGAAGTTGGGTTAGTTCATGGTTGACTGGATGATGAGGGGGGGGGGGCTCTTCCCCGCACCAATTGAAGTAGAAAGGTAGATGGATGGATAGGTAGCAGATGGGAGGGGGGTGTACTTTTTGAGACTTTTGTGGAACGGATGTGTGTCTTGAGGCAACCTGTGATTTATTGTATGTATGTAGGTAGTAGATCGCTCGATTCTTCAACTATGTGAACTTTCTGTACTTAATGTATATAGTATCAAGGTCTATATATACCTTCTCTTGATTCTGCGCTCTATGCGTTGACAATTTGCAAGCGGACTCTATTTATTATCAAATCAAGCATACCTCTAACCCATCTTTACACCTCCACACCCTCGAGAGCCTTGGCCACATTCTCATCACGCGGTGTCAGCTGAATACGGAACGGCGCGGGAGAACGACCCGATAGTCCATCGTACTTTCTCAAATTAATCGGCTCCTTGGGGAGTTCGTGCATGTTGAAGGCCCAGAGCATTCGGGAGATGTTGAGGTAGAGTTCACGCTCAGCCACAAGCACTCCGGGGCATATGCGCCGACTGATGGTTGAATCTTAGCATATAACAATGGCCTAGATGTGGAGAGATACGTACCCGACACCAAATATCCAGTGGTCTCGTTGCATCGGATCAGTTACATTCGCGCTCTCCGCGGAACTCAAAGAATCATTGATGTAGCGCTCAGGCTAAGGATGGTTAGCGATCTTTCCCGAGAACTTGTTGAAAGGAGCTTTCTTTAGGTCTGTACCTTGAACTCCTCCGGGCTGCAGTAGCGGGCTGGGTCGTGGTGCAGGGTCCAGGTATTCAGGACGACTACAGTATCTTTCGGGATAAGCTGGCCGCGGTAAACAAAGTCCTCACTGGTTGAATGCGGAGTACCCAGCCAGAGGGGGTTATAGAGACGCTCGACTTCCTTGATAATGGCGCGACAGTAGGGTAGGTTATCCTGATCTTCAATAGTGGGCAGGCGCTCACGCCCGACCACACGTTCAAGTTCAGCTTGGGCCTTGATCTGAATCTCAGGATAGGCTGGAATCAAGGCACAAAACCACTGCAAAATAGCGAATGTCTGTAACATATTGTTAGATACTGAAAATGCATTGGAAACGGTTTGTAGGATTATCTTACTGTTTCCACACCACCGATCATGAAAGCGGAGGCGAGCATAGCCATGTCCAGGTTATCCAATCCTTCTTTCTCGCGGACTTCGACTATGGTCTTTGCAAGGCAATCAGGCACCTCTTCACCTTGCTGCATCTTTTGATCGATCTCATGAAGGAGTCCTCCGTATGTTTCGACTAACTCATGATGGAGCTTCTTTCCGCGCCGGTACAAGGAAGAAGGCAGAGCTTGAAGAACGGGGATAAAGTCGACTAAATTAGACATGGGGGCAGTGCAGTTCCTAGGCTGAGCGTAAGTACTTAACACCAACGCTCTATAGGGTAGTGATACGCACATATACTCGCGATTGATCTTCAAGGCGCGTCTAACAAAAGGGTGATCTATGCTGTTGAAACGGAAGCCGAAGCTGATAGTGGTCATGCCATTGAGGATACAACGACCAGCATGTGGCTAATAGAGTCAGTATGTGACCAAGAGGCTTTAAGAAATTCACATACCTGTGGGTTTATTGGGAGTGTTCCCGCTTGGCTCTCGTCAAGCAGGGCTTTAATGAGGGACTTGGACTCACGATCCAGAATGGAAGAGTATGAGTCGACAGCACGCTGATTCAGCCATGTGTTTGCAATACGACGATGCTTCCGCCTAGATATTTATTGTCAGCTCCTGTGCAAGCATGCAAAATTCTTGAACACCCGCCATCGGCCGTTGTAAGGGGTGGTAGTGATACCACGACCAGCAAAGACGGTTTGACTTTTGATATATGATTGCTTGCGAGAGGAAAAGACTTTTCCGTGGGTGACCATCAAGTCCTTGGCTATCTTGGGATCGGACACGATAACAAAAAGTTGATTCCCCAGCCAAATAGAATACAATGCGCCGTATGTCCGAGCCCAATAATCCAAGGTCAGCTCGGGGTATTTAGTCAAGAACGGAAAGGAGCCTAAGGTGGAACCAGTCAGCCAGGAGATACTATGATGTAGAGGGAAACACAACAACATACCCAGTATGGGAAGACCCCAAGGCCCCTTCGGAATCCGGTTGCTACTACTGTCTCTGCAATGTTCATCCAGGAAAACGTAGATAACGAGGGCAAGGACTGCAGTAATCGTGCAGATGGACGGCGAAAGGCCTGCATATAGAACTGACCCTTCCATGATTGCAAAGGAGACTCTAGGATTGAGGACAGCTTCAATTAAGGTCTCACGGATGCTGTCTATGTTGGCTAGTAGGAATAGAAGAGGATATGGCTCATCTTAGATTCGATCAGAGCTTCCTGGGGAAGACCCGCATTTATACCCGAGCTCTGACGAGCAAAACCTGTTTCCGCAAGGCATTGTATAGAATCAGTCGTGAGTATCGCAAAGCCTGACTGAGCCCCTTTATCAGGCTTTCCAGGCCATCCATAGCCATTGGAAGGGCTTTTGCTGCCTGGCCATATCGTATAGTAGTCAACACTGCCAGGGTGCCTTTATTCAGTTCAACAACGCTGACAGATGTAGAAATGGAGAGGGTCTGGCTGTTGGGCTTGACCCATTCAAACTGTTGTAAGGCTGTCACCATGGATGGTCCTTCAGTATGCAGCCGGCACCCAATTGTTGGCGTAAGACGTGCCGCGGGTACCGCAGGGCTTGATCTGCGTGCCTTGACATCGAGCCATTTAAATCGTAGGGATTTGACCTAAACGTCATTTCAATGTATCTTCAGATTAAGGTACGAACCTAAAGTTTCATAGTTTAGCTCCTCCCAGATGTGTATCACATACCCGTTGGAGAAAGTGATAATAAGTGATTCGAAGACAGGTTTTGGTGTTTGCAAACCTGGAGCGAGAGGACGGCAAACTAGATTTGGTCCCGAATGTACCAATCATCGGAGATTAGTCAACAACTTGGTCCGGGTGACCCTGATCCTGAAAATGGCATCGAGTGGCGGATTTCTAATATTGGACCTGGGGGCCTGAGGTCTGGCTGATGATTCTTGAAGCCAATTGCCTGTCAATCGGAAAAGGATTCATATCGCGATCATTGCTGAACCTGACATACGCTGCAGTTCTGTAGGCAACCCGATCTATGGGTGCTAATAGGTTGACCTGACTTCTGGAGTAATATTTTGGCGGATTTTATCCTCTTGTTCAGTGACGATATTTCTCGAAATCGACTGCTCCATGATGGCTGCAATGCCCCCTGTCGCTCAAGCCACCAACAAAACGATCAGGCCAGCCAACCCAAGTATGTCATGTGTTACACTTTCTGTCTGCCTACCCAGGGAAGGTGTAGTCTATTAAGGGTGGAATGCCTTCCACCATTCGACATGTTTGCCTTGGCTCTCCCCAAGGCTATCTACCATGTGTTTTTGAAAGCCCACGCGAGGTTTCCCCTGCGTGGGGAACGTATACAAGCTGTCTTGAAGTGGCTTGAGTAGGTTGTATCCGATTCTTAAACGACCACGATCAACCCTGAACTATTGGCGGCTTCTGATCAGGCTAGACAGTCCACGAAGGGCAACCCGAGCTTCTCCTTGATCTCCTTCAAGGCTTGCAGAAGTTTCTCATCTTCCAACCGCTTTGCAACCAGCTGCAAGGAATTTGGCACTTTCTTTTGCTTCTGAGGATTGTAATTTTCATAACACCAGCTGTCGAATTCGTTCTGAGGTATATACGTGACGTCTCTGGCGTCTCTTTCCGTGTCAACCTTGGTAACCGAGAACACGACACCTGGGTAATCGAGTAGATTCCATATAGAAGTATACCCCAATATCGGGAGGTATCATGCAGAGGTGCAGGTGTTGGGTACGCCGGGCACAAAATGACGTCCATGTCTGGAGCGACCGAATTCCATTCTTTACCAGTTCATTAACCGTAACGTAGCTATAATTCCAATGGAACAAGATACCTTGGAAGTAGGTGTAGCGAAAGGCTTCACACCTGGAAGTCCAGTCCCACACGCCCTCGAGACTGAGCTTCTCAATACCAGGGGCATCGCGCACGGCCCAGGCTGTGAGTGGTGTATAGGGTTCGCCAGAGAGCTCAAGATGGGCCTTGAATGACTCACCACCATCTGGAATATAGAGCTTGGTCTGGACCTTTAGTCCATCTAGTTATTCTTCTAATGATGATTTCCCGCTACTCACTAGAATTTCGAGAGCTTCTTCTTGCCAGAATGCCTTCCACTCGATGATTGCAATGCCAGAGACCAATTTTAATCGCTCAACAACCTCCTTCAGACCTCGGCACTGCTGGTGCTGGGATGACTATCCCGTCACTCCACATCACTCCAACAGTCAAGCTTTTCCCACTCTGATGAATATGGGATTCGTGATTTTGCCAGGAAATTGGATGAAGCTATAGGTCACTGAGCTAGGGGTTTGACCCGAGCACAGTCTTCATGAAAAGATTGATACATCCAAGAGTCGACGACATAGGTCCGATTACTCCCAAAATAGTTTCACAACCGATAGCATATGCCGATATGCCAATGACCGGCACTCGGCCGGTTGATGGCTTGAGGCCATAGAGACCACAATTCGCAACAGGAGAACGAATGCTCCCACCTGTTCCAGCATCAGAATAACCAATGTGGAAGAAGGCACAAGAAAGAAAATAAGACATACCGACGTCCGTCCAGATTCCAAGCGGACTACCGCGAAGGGCGATCAACGCTGATTCCCTACTTGATGAACCACCGGCCGAGGCAGTCGTGTTATGAGGGTTCGTGGTAGTTCTGGTGATATTACTGCGGGTTTCAAGCGCCATCTAGAGGAATGGACGACTGATTCTCAGCATTGCCAGACTTCCAGATCTTGGTACAGAAAGATGGTCGCTTACCAGTCCCTGCGGTTCGGTTGTCCTTGCATAAATCACCGCACCCGCCTTCAGGAGGATCTTCACCACGTTCGCATCTTCTGCACTCTTGCGTCCTATCCAGCCGACAAAGCCTGCAGAACTATCTCGTCCTTCAAGCCCTATGTGTGCCTTGACGCTGATAGGAAGCCCGTGCAGAGGGCCAAAGGGCTTCCCATGTTTTGCAGAATAACAATCGAGATTTCTGGCCTGCGAAATGGCTCGATCGGGCAAAAGCTCGTAGATACAGCTGGTCTTGCATTATGCATGAGATCAGGGAATATTCCCCAGGATGGTGTTTGGTGGGTTGCTTACCAGCCTCTGGCAATTGCCGCACGTCGAAGAAATGCCTTTGTCACGGAAGACGCCGTCAAGTTTCCTGCTGCGAGTGATTCCACAAGAGCCTCGGAATGGCTCTCCGTGATAACAAGCTCTAATGGCGTCAGATGCTGTCTAGGAATATCAATAACCCTGATTGGAAGCGTCTCGGGTAGCACAGGGACGACCAGCTCAATTTGAGCAATGGAACGGTCGCGGACCGCTTGAACTTGCTGGGCGAGATCTTGCCATGACGGCCTTTCTTTAATGCTCATAATGTCTATGTGAAAGTCTAAAGATCAGTTATGTAGGTGCTAATAGTAACGATTAATTCAAACCAAGGCGGCGCTAGACATTGCTCGAACGACGTATATGTCGGCGATTGTGAGCACTGTCAACAAGTTGGAGCAGATTCCAATCCAGCCAGGCCTTGCAAAGGAGACTGAAAGCCCCTTTGTAAAATACTCCCTGTCTGTTCTTACTGGAGAGGTGTAGGCAAAAGCGCCCTAGACAACCCAACCACTAGAGGCGAAATCAGCTTCTGGGCGTAGGAACATCACGTTGGCATGTTGTCTTTCTCCCCGGTTTCTCCACCATGCGAGTGAACAAGGTGGAGATGTCGTGAGATAAGGCGTCCAGTTGAGTTTATATATCTGCATAATATGAGTCGTTTTCCTCCGATGCAATCTGGCCATTCCTTGCGTTGTCTCCTGTTCACTCAACCTAGGTTCGTACAGGTCGTACCAAGGTTGCATCCCGGAGTTCCTGTATAACATGCGCAATGTACACAAGCCCAGGAGGAGATCCGGACTCACGTAAGCCACAGCAATCATCGGTGGCGTGTGTGACCGGGGGGACAGAACCTTTATAGGTTGGATGATCTCATGGTAGGAGCTGAATGTGATTTGCGCTACAACGATGTGAATACAATCCAGGACGAGGCAAAAATCAGACGCGCGGGGCGGATGCCGTCTTGGGGAGTTACCTATCATCATCACTCCTGATGATGGAGAAAGCTCATGAGGACCAAGGACCAAAATTAACTGTTATCAACACAGTCTTCATAGCGCTGGCCACGTTTGCCGTCATCGGGCGGCTTTGTGCGAGACGGCTCAGACACCTGATCCTGGGGCCAGATGATTGGATCATTTGCTTTTCTTTGGTAAGCGCAATACTCGCTGAGAAGAGGTGAGAATACTGATGATCATCTGAGGCTTGCAACTGGGCATTGTATGGGATATTTGCGGGGTGTAAGTATTCAATTCCATATGAAGGGTGGGGGAAGATGAAGCGAGGCCGAAGGAGGGGAAAGTGCGAAAGGATCAGGTGACCGGTGTATGGTCACCACCACTTCTGTTTGCTCTGTCTTCAGCTAATATCTGTTTCTTCTCTTTCTTAGGTAGACAGAATGGTTTGGGCAAGCATATCGACGCGGTATCATCCGCCAACGTCGCCAAGATAGCCGAGCTCCTCTATGTTTTCCAAATCTTCTATGCCCTCGGACCGACAAGTGTGAAACTATCACTTTTGTTCCTATACAGACGTGTCTTCGAGCGCTCAAACTTCCTTCACTTGGTATATGCGATGATGGCGTTAATCTTCGTGTTTGGAATCATCGTGACATTTATGGCGATCTTCAACTGCACTCCTATCAGTGCTTTCTGGACGAGGCAGGGGAATTGCTTCAACTTCGCGTCGTTCGCCCTTGGATATGCAGTGGTCAACATCGTCACCGATCTCACTATCTGGTTCATGCCTATTCCTATCATATGGAAGATTCAGATGCCAAAACAGCAGAAGGTAGCCTTATCTTTGATCTTTGCGTTGGGTCTGTTGTAAGGCTCCCTCTCCTGTCCTTTGTTCAGAGTCTTGATTCAACTAACATGTACGTATTTCCTCAAGTGATTGCGGCGCAGCCGTGGCTCGCCTATTTCTCTCGATGCTCGTCCTAAAAACAAGAGACATAACATGGTACTATGCTCCAGGATTCATGTGGTCGGTTATCGAGGTATCAACTGGGATCGTATGCACTTGTCTTCCCACAATGCGAGTCGTTCTCGAAGCAGTGCTCAGAAGCAGAATTGCAAGGAAACTCGGATTGTCTAGCGGTCACGATAGTGCCCAGCGTTATAGTGATACAACGTGGCCGGGGTCAATCGGCTACAACGAGGCTGGGGATCCACGGCGAAGAAAGGGCCCTAATCATATTGATAGGAATTTTCTCGAATTGCAGGATCCAGAATGGGACGCATATTCACAAAGAGGAATTATGCTATATCAGGAGGTCAATGTTGAGCTTCCACCATTGAGGATGCAGGTATCATCGAGAACCATTTGATTTCTTATTCGGGATGGGTTTCTCTGATTGGATAAGATATTGTTACCTTTTGTCTAGCCCTGCCTCAAGTAAGACCAATGTTGTTGAACGGAATGAAAGCCTTGTTGCTGTCACTGAAGCTGGTCTGACTACTCTATATAAAGGTACACCAACATCGCCAATGAGGGATCGTGAATAATCAGATAGCGGGTATCTGGCATCTGTTCAACCATGGGATCAATCAAGCTCTACATGAGGAATCATGAGTCAAACTCTGGATTCACCCACCCCGGCACCGCCCTGGCCCTCCATGACGGCCCAAACACATGCAACGAGATGAATACACCCGTTCCAGCCACCAGAGTAATGAGTGCTTGTGTGGTGAAAGTCCAAGTCCAGCCGACTGCAGCTTCCCACTGGGCGATGAAGAACTAGGTTGTCTTAGCAATGTCATATAAATTAATCACGATAAACACATGGTTACATACCGGATTCGCAAATGCACTCAAGTTAAGAAACACTGCGTAGAAAATCACCACGCTAGTAGACTGTAGCGGATAAGCATCTATGATGTAGCTGCTTGTTACAGTATTCCCAATTTGAATTCCAGCAGAAACTGGTGCATGGCCTGGTTAGTAGGGTTCTATACAATCTCTCCTCCTCGAGAGATTAAGACGCCGAGAACCGAAGGGGACGGAATATACTCACATAGAAAAAAAGCCACCTCTCCCACAATCCAATGATAACCTTTATCAACACTAACACCCCAAACAATCAAACCCACTAATCCACCTCCATATATTAGTCTCATCTCCACACTACATCTAAAACAGGGGATACACACCAACCGTCAACCCAATAGCCGGATACGCCAACCATAGCCTCATCTCCGGAACCCGGATCCCGCCATTCCTCTTCGCCAACCTCCCCACGATAGCATCACTCAATCGTCCCGAGCAGGTCACCTCCGCCACCAACGTTCCAATCAAAAGACCCAGAAATAGCAGTCCCTGGATGAGAGGCGAGTCCGTCGCATACGCAGACGGCACCATCGTGATCACGGACATGATCCACCAGTACCAGGTGAATGAGTATCCGAGCACTGCTACAGGAATGACAGGGAAGCGAAACGTAAGGAAGAACCGGGTGAGGGATGAGTAAATTGGTGGATGAGACAGGCCTGGGATGGGGTGGATGTTGAGGAATGGTAGGGATTTGGTGCGTTTGAGCTCTGGTCCTTCGGTATCTGGGACGCTTTGGCTTGGCTTCTCGGTGGTGGTTGGCATGCGTTGGAGCATGAATGCGCGCGGGTAGAGGGTTTCAGGCAGGAGTGTGAGTTCGAGGATTAGCAACGTAGCGAAGAGGATCGCGTTGAACCAGTTTATCCATTGGGCGCTGACGAGGTTGAGAAAGCCGCCGACTTTGATGGGTTTGGGTTTGTTACTAGAGATAGAGTTGATGGGAAGGGTTGGACGTACAGGTTGGTCCAAGAAGTAACCCTGAGTCGATAGCGAGGACCCATAGACCGAGCTTTTGGCCGCGTTCATAGTCGAAGAAGAGGTCGGTCACTGGGTCATTAGCATGTCTTTTACTTCGCGTTGATTAGAAAAACCCTCACCAACTGCCATCCCTACCGTCGACGCCGGACTGACACCAAAGCCCTGGAAAAATCGACCAGCCATGTACCCACCATAGGTATTTGCGACTGTGATACCAATTGTGGAGACGAGCGCGATGGTCGTCCCGACGATGAATATTACACGACGCCCGTAGATGTCGGCAAGTGAGGACCAGAAGAGTGGCCCGGTAGCTAGGCCCAGGGCCGGGATCGCGACGGTCCAGTTTACCTGGGAATAGCTGATGTCATACTGAAGTTGGATTTCAGTGAAAGAGGGTACAGTGGTGGTGGTGATGTAGGTGAAGAGAAAGTATCTGTTTTCGGGATTAGCATCTTAGAGCTTCACGTGAGTTGAGGGATGTACTTTAACATGACAATCCCCAAGATTGTGTGCTTTTGCAGACGGGTCCAATTGAGGGGATCCAGTGGATCACTAGTGGATGTGGGATGGACTTGTATGCCATGTTGCTCGATGGGGAGGTTGTTTGTGTCAGAAACCGACTCGGACTGAGACCGCTTTTCCGAGACGGTCAGGATGTTTGACTGGGGACGGGGCTTGAGATTCATTGTGTCCAGTGTTCGCTCTCCATGTGTATGCTGTATGGCGATATCATGCCAGTCTGCCTTGGCTGATGTGCATATATAGTCCATGAGTATGTGTGGCTTGGTGGTGATGCATCGCAGACGAGGACGGGGCTTATCAGTCGAAACCTCAGGTTTTCATCAAATCAAATGGCCGAACGATATCTTTGGTGCTTATCATCGGTAATAAGGCGAGAATAGGAGGCTGTAAGACGGGGTCCTGAACCTGTCAGATCATGGCTCTTAATGACTTCATTATAGGGTTGATCCCTGCCCCGGATCATTCCAAGTTGGGATGGTCCGTGTCTTGATTGGAGGAATTTGTTGGAGCGGCCAGAGGCTCGATAAGCTCCCTATAACATGGCCTAGTATTGCTTAGTACTTTCTTTTCCTCCCTTATTGGCAAGCATTGGGCAGTCAACCGGACCCAGTGCTTGCTGGCCGTCGGAGCCCGTGTCATTAGAGAGATAGGGGGCAATGGCGCCAGCTTACCCCTTACTAGGCCGACAACTTGATGTTCAAGTTGGGCTCACTGTACTCCATTGCTTTATCGCTTACCTCCCTCCGAAAGCCGAGTTAGTTATCACCTGGATCGATTTACCCTGCAATTAGATACCCGTAGACACCAAGGTGCGCCAGTCAGACATTCTCTGCTTTGTGGGAACCAAATGTCTCCGGTTCCAGTCAAAAAGGTTGTTATTGATCACCTTTACTAGATATCTTGTTGAATACATCGGGGTAGATAAGGTACAAACCGTATCTTTGCAAATTTGGGCACCGAATTGTCACTCCAACAATCATCGTATGAATGTATCTATCCGCATACCGTGGCATCGCTATCTAGAGACCGATGTAGGCAAAAGCAATCATCGTGCCTTCAAAGTGTAAGTCCCGCCCCACATCTTCCCTAATAGGTGAATATCTTGAGAAGCAGACAGCCCCTCCTGATAATTTTGTGCTGACATGCGTCACGATTTAGCTCGATAAGTGGGTCTGTGGTCTGTGGTTCGGCTCTAGGGTCTAGACGAGCTAATGGTGGATCATCTGTCTGGTCTGTGCTGATGCCGTACACTGGGTTAACCGGCCATGTTTTCGAGGCAAGGGGTGATACTGTTTCTGACGGAAATGTTCAGCCAAATTGTCCAAGTTAGGGGGGCCATATATACTGTCGTATATCCACATCATGCTTCCAAATAGACAGGAATCCATCTTTTGTGAAGTGCCGAGCCCCTACATACCTCCCACCCCAAAATGTATGACTTTCTCCCTGGGTACAGAAAGAGCCCTTCTATGGATTCACAAGAGAGGCCTACAGAGCATACCGCCTTGCTCTATAAGCACGATGATCATGGCTGCGAGAGCACGAGAAGCTGTGCGCTCTTCTTGGCTGAATTTTTCCGGCTGCTGAAGGACTCTGTCCCGGTCATCCTAGCATACACACTCCAGAACAGCCTCCAGACAACCTCAGTGTTGATTGTGGGAAGGACTTCACCTGAAAATCTGGCTACGACCGCTTTTTCACTCATGTTTGCCATGGTCACTGCATGGATGATCGCCCTGGGAGGGACGACCGCGATGGACACGCTCGCCTCGTCAACATTCACTGGAAGTTCGAATAAGCACGATCTAGGTATCCTGTTACAGCGAGGATTTCTGGTCCTTGGGCTGTTCTATGTGCCTGTCGCCATTCTGTGGGCTTGCTCCGAGCCTGTATTTCTCATGCTCGGTCAAGACGCCCAGCTTTCAAGAGATAGTGCGCGCTTCTTGACATGCTTAATCCCTGGCGGCCTGGGGTACGTCTATTTCGAGACTATGAAGAAATATCTTCAGGCACAGGGTAAGCCATTTTCTGCTCCTTGACGTAGACCTCGGGGTCGTTTGTTCCCTAAAAGCTGTGCTAATGGTTGTATGTAGGTATCATGCGTCCTGGTACATATGTCCTGCTGGTTACGGTACCGTTCAATGCGTTGCTCAATTACCTTTTTTGTTACACATTTCGACTAGGATTGCTCGGTGCGCCGTTTGCCATGGGCATCTCCTACTGGCTGTCTTTTGTACTGCTTATTCTTTATTCCCGATTTGTTGCCGGTTCCGAGTGTTGGGGTGGTTGGTCGCGCGAGTCGTTCCAGAACCTCGGAACTTTCGCCCGGTTGGCTGTTCTGGGCGTGGTGCATGTTGGCACCGAGTGGTGGGCCTTCGAGATAGTGGCGCTTGCAGCTGGCAGACTCGGAACCATCCCGTTGGCTGCACAGAGCGTCATCATGACCGCAGACCAAGTTCTCAATACTATTCCCTTTGGTGTAGGCGTCGCCACGTCGTCACGCGTCGGAAATCTGCTAGGATCCCGAGATGCAGCTGGCGCATCGAGAGCGGCCTATGCAGCGGCGTGGCTGAGTATGATGCTGGGAGGTGCCGTCTTGGCCGTGTTGATGGGCACTCGACACGAGTTTGCGAAAATCTTCAACCCCGACGAGAGGGTTGTACGCCTCACTGCAGAGGTTCTGCCATGGGTGGCACTGTTCCAGATCGCCGATGGCCTCAACGGGAGCTGTGGTGGCAGTCTAAGAGGAATGGGAAGACAGCATGTTGGTGCCTTAGTCAACCTGGTCAGTTACTACTGCGGTGCACTGCCTCTGGGCATCTGGTTGGCCTTCCATGGTTGGGGACTGAAGGGGCTTTGGGTGGGACAATGCATCGCGTTGTATCTTGTGGGGGCGCTGGAGTGGTTGATTGTGACTTTCAGTAACTGGGACAGGGAGGTCGATAAGGCATTCCTGCGAATGGACATCCATGATCGATTGGAGGCTGGAAGTCCTACCAATGGTGCCACGACAGAAGCGTAGTGTGATAGATAGGTATAGAATATGCTTGAATCCATGCAGGTCTCCATTTGGCACCTGTAATAGGAAGGTCGATGGAGTGATTGTATGAAGTAACGTTGAAACCGTTGGCTCTGTATATTTCCCTCTCAACATAGTAGCAATTCTGCCAGGCTGTATGGTTGTTTCGCAAACCTAGCGTCCCCGCACCCTAGATAAAACACAAGATCGGCGTTTCTGATAAGAAATGCCGGCCGCCATCTCCGTGGCACAAGCAATACGATAAGCCCTGGTGGATCAGAGTCGTGCATGAGCCTAGTCCCCGACATCGCTGGCGAAATCTGGTTTCCGTTCGAAAGATCCACTGCCTTCTCCTCCGGCCTTCCTATTTCGTGGATCGGAGCAGTTGGAGATCAATGACGGGCCAATGCCCAACGTCCACCCATATCACGAAGAGCTTTAACCACAGCTTGTACTTCTCCGGTATGGATACCCCGTCAAAGATTGTTGTACCCCCACTGCCCTTCTCGAATCATCTACTCGTTATGGAAGGTCGCGGGAGAAGGCGTGGATGAAGTAGGAGTTTCGGGTTCTATGACTGGTCATCGAACCTGTGCGTCTTAGAACCTGGCTATTGAACCATCAATCATATCGTCAGTTTTCCGCTCGCGCCATCTAGAGTTTTCTGTATACCGGCTGTAAACGTTGGTAGGGATCGAGAATCGTCCGAGTTGAGCAGGATGCCTGTGGTTCCCAAACAGAGGGAATTGGGGAAGGCGAGAAGCAGAGCCGCAGATGGCAGCTTATAACAAGCCCCTCCTTGCGGGGCTCAACTTCAATCCCGCTCACTTGCAAGTGAAGTGACTTGTTTTCCTCCTTGGCTTAATTGACTCTCAAGATGTATCATTTTGCTGTGAGTCTACTGACTCTCTCGGTTATTGCCTCCGCCCATGGCGATCATAGTCAGACTCCATTAGCTGGTCCGCATCAGAGATTGTGGTACAACACGCTGCCTGGCGACGGTGGCACTCAGGTGAATGAATGCCTCTGAATGTGTGATTACAGGTTGGCTAACAACTCAGGCCGATTCCGTCTTCTCCGGTATCTCGACCTTTGGCCGATTGCCTTATTTTCCTTGCCTTTCTAGCGAGGAGGAGAGATATGACATTGCGTTCATCGGTATGTCGACTGTCTACTATAGTTCCATGATACTGATTATAGAGTGTAGGTGCTCCCTTTGACACTGGTACTTCGTATAGGCCTGGGGCAAGATTTGGGCCTAGTGGAATCAGGCAAGGATCTCGCCGTCTCAATCTCTAGTATGTCATACTCTGTCATGGCAAAGTTCGGTGATATTAGAGCTCACCCAGATTTCTTTAGTGGTGGCTACAATGTGCCGTTGCAAGCAAACCCTTTCGTCAGCGACTTGAGGATATTGGACTGTGGAGATATTCCGGTTACATCGTAGGCTTCCCCTGATGGAGAGTCAAAAATACTATACTAAGACAAGCAGCTATGACAATGCTTGGGCCATTCAGCAGATTGAAGAAGGCCACAACAGTGTCTTGATGCGCAAGCCCTTCACCAATGCCGATGAGTACGGGTTCTCCAAGGCTGGCAAGACCCTTCCACGCATCATCACTCTGGGAGGAGACCATACCATCACCCTACCCTTGCTGCGCAGTATCAACAGGGCGTATGGACCTGTTACCGTCATTCACTTTGACAGTCACCTGTAAGTTTGTCAAACATTAGATAAAGCCTCTGTTAACCGTATTCAGAGATTCCTGGAAGCCAAAGGTCTTCGGCGGCTCACCTAGCCAGGTCGCCGCAATTAACCACGGCACCTACTTCTATCATGCAGCGATGGAGGGGCTGCTCAAGAACGATACTAATATCCACGCCGGCATTCGCACCACACTTTCCGGTCCTTCCGACTATGAGAACGACGGATACTGCGGGTTTGAGATCGTTGAAGCCAGAGAGATTGATACTATTGGTACCTAAACACAGTCAACATGGGTGTCCTCGACTAACTTATCCTATCATAGGAACGGAAGGAATCATCAAGAAAATCAGGGACAGGGTCGGTACCGAGAACCTTGTTTACCTCTCCATCGATATCGATACTCTCGATCCCGCTTGTAGGTCCTTGGACTCTATAATCCATGTGGTGTTTCTAATGATGGTATTTAGATGCGCCAGCGACAGGGACACCCGAGACAGGCGGCTGGACGACCCGTGAGCTCCGCACCATAATTCGTGGACTGGATGGGCTGAACTTCATCGGTGCGGATATCGTAGAGGTCGCTCCAGCGTATGATACAAATGCTGAACTTTCCACCATGTACGACAACTTTGCATTGTTTGTTTCTTCATCATGACTAATTAGTATCCTTCTAGGGCTGCTTCCGACGTTCTTTACGAGGTTCTGACCATCATGGTCAAGAAGGGCCCGCTATCTGCTAGTCGGTCCGACGAGTTGTAGGTGACTGGACTGCATCGTGGAGATAGCTATCAATAACTTACGGCATTTTGTTGGTGCGATCGGAACCAGATGCGCTTTATCTAATCAACGAATCTTCTTTCAGGTGGATATCATGATATGTGAAAATGATTATAGGGGCAACACAGTAACCCCTGATGGCGTTCTTGTTTTCACCCTGATTTGGCTTAACAAACCCCAATATGAGTGCACAGACATTATGTCTATCGAGATTACGTTTTCTGGTATCTACTGAGTAGCTTCAAATAATGATAGCAGTCTTTTTGATACTGCGTCTCCCGGACCATTGAAGCCATTCCGATTGTTTTTTTTTCAATCAATAGTATCTAAATGCCTCACCTTGAAATTTGTCCTACCCAGCAATACTCGTACCTGAAACTTGGCATCTTCCCACGGCATTTCTAAGGTCTCCGTTACCCAGCATATTATCATCCTTCTCGGCCTTGTCTGACAAGGGTCATGTAGGATGATTGCACGCTGAGTTTCTATCCTCCACCTTCCCTTTAATGATTCGAATAAACAACATCTTGGAGATCCAAGTTAATACTCGAGCTCCCGAATATGTCATTGATTTTGACGAGGAGTGACTCCAATATTAGCGACCAAGGATAAAATTGTGCATGATCGAAAGCCATTGAGAAGCCACTCCCTGGAACTGGACAGCAGAAAGTGGTTGACAACGCCACGATCACGTGGGGCGTAGCGCCTGCAACACGTGCTTGTGGCGAGCAGCACGCCAGCGACATCCTGGGAACCGGACGCTACCAAGTACTTGCGGAGATACTGCAGCGGCGTCGACTTCTCTGTTGATTTTGTTGGTTGCATACAAGAGACACTTGGAATTCTACCAAGGGCCATCTATGGATATCAAGTCCCGGCAAACCATTGATATACCATACCGTGGTATATATAGTATTGATCAGGTAGATTTAATACACAATTGCTGGTGCGCTGAAGGCCAGTTCGTCGCACAAAAGCGCTTGGATGTCTGGATATCTTTCCTTAGGGATACAACTAGCGAGGTACCCCCAGTCAAGCATGGCAGCGGCAAAGGGAAAGCTTGAGGGCGCCGCCTACTCAAACAGGCAATCAGCTCCCAAATCCTGACTGCCTGGTCATCCATTCCATGGTTCTACTAATCCCCGGACTGCCAGGTTATCCTGCCTTTTAGCTCCAGCACATTTCAATCGGTCACTCGTTTTTTACTATCGATATAGTTAATATATACTAAACTCTTTGTTCTCTACCTCACAGAATCACTAATGGATATCCCTCGTTTAAGCCCCGCAGTTGCCGATGATATCGTCCCGGAGTTGGCCCAGATCTTCGCTGACAACCCCTTCAAGTCATTGAGAGAGCGCAACATCAGGGTCCCTGTCCTTTGCGGTCCACATGAGCAGGGTCCCACCGATACCCACATCAACATCTTCGGACAGGAGTTTCGGACGCATTCAAGTCTACTCAAGCAGCACACGCGGATCTGGAAAGACCGGCAGCATGGTGAGTATCCTGCGCGTCACGGACACTATTTCGAGGCTAGAACTGAGAAGGATGGCGGTTGGGGAATCTACCGAAAGGGGGCGGTATGTCAGACTAGTTTATGTCTTTGAGCGCTGATGAAGGCTGACCACTTCGTCGTTGTCTTCACAGAAGTACTATCGCGACTATCCGGCATTGCCAGAAGCACGCATACCTTCTGCCATTGAGACGTTTCATTGTTTGTTGCAAGCGCTGTATCTAAAGCCTGTACCGTACATCGGCATCCGAGGTTGGCGGCGCATGGTCTCGCTAGGGATACGCTTTCAAGCAGTGCCTCGAGTGCGTGAATATATTGAAAAGATTATTCTACCCTGGACCCTTACGACCACTCCCCTCGATGGCCTCACCGATGATATCCTTACCCATACCAAAATGGCACAAGATATCCAATGTGCCCGGCTCTACCGCGAATGTTTCATCCATCTTATCGGAATGGCCCAATACTGGGGAAGGCATGACTTCCATCACGCCGAGAGTATGCTCACCCCGAGTGCATATGCCTCTTTGATCCACCATGTCGCGAGTCAACGGCAAATTATTGAGAAAGCGGACGTCGCTTTGCACACTTTTATCCAGACTATGACGGTGCAGAAGCCGCGACGAATTCCAAACTACTTGCTCAGACAATTGACAGACACGGTAAATAATGTTACTGGCCTGAATGGGCGCAACATGAACTCGCTAGGATATTACCAGCAAATACGTCATGTTCTGAACGATATGCAAGTGAGAATTCCGCGAGGTACTATGTACAACAAGTGCCACAGGCTGTGGCAATTCATTGGGTGTTTGTGTCTGAGTGGGCTTCAGTACACGGAGGCTCAGGTCAAAGGGTACCCTGTCTTCTTTCTGCCTGCGGAGATTGAGCTGCCATGGGAACTTGTCAGCCCACCCGATGAAGAACCGGAATGGCAGGAGTCGGAAGAAGGGGATGTCATCATGCAAAGTCAAGAAGGGGAATATGGTCTAGTGGGAGATAACTTATAGGAAGTCCGGACGGATGCTAGGTGGCTGAAAATGTCAGGGTATCGTGTTGTATGTTTGTATTATTACCTCCTTCTTAGTCGATCAAGGAAGGTTGCTAGTTAGAAAAGAAGGTGATGGTGAGTGGTGCCATTTCGTCGGTGCAGATTCATCGTTGCCTTATACATACTCCAGTACAGTTTCTTCAGGAGGCCCTTCACGAGTCCCCGTCGGCCAATTAGATCACGGTTCCAAAGTAAAGACGCACCTTTCCCATATAAGCCTTCATACAGCCCCTTACAGAATTCACCAGTCATACAAACGACTCTCCGAGTTTATTTCAGCCAATCAGAACCATCGTAGCGCTTCTTCTCCTCGGCGCAGGTATGCTATCTACATGGTTCTGTGTTCAATCTACCCCTTGCATGACAAAACGCCACTTCTGAAACGACTCGACTGATCATAGATAAGATGCGATCTATCCCATCGTCAATCGATATTAACACGGCTTTCTTCGTCAGGGATCGGTGAATCCGCGGGTACAATACTAGTTGAGCCTTGGTAGCGATGTGGCTGCATAGGCTAGTCTACATATTCTCCGGCAGATCTAGCGTGCACACCACCGAGTACACAGTAGGTACACAAATCTTGGTTCTAGATCTCGATCCCATATCCCTGCAGGCAGCCTCTCGCCCTACCTTACTTCTTGCATGAATTCTATATGCGAGTGGGTTCGTATATATGTCTGTGTTTTTGTGTTGTCGTTCTTCATTCACGGATTATGGTATTTCTTCTTCATGGGAAAAGTTGGGGTGGATTTGTATGGTTAGGTGTGTTTGAGCTGGGGACTCGATACGAGGCTTGTGAGGTTCGAGTCTAGATGGATGGGCGAGAGTGGTTGACAATGTTGATCGTTGGAGGTTGGGGTTTATCGGGTCCGGATGGAGTATGGATGTGACGGGATCCACTGTTGTCAGCTAGTTACTAGTTTGTAGTTGGGGTTGACAGTACTTTCTTGGGACTTGGACATACTTGATGTTCTTAGACATTAGACTTCAATGATTGAATTTTTTTGTACGGAGCAAGCTGTTTAGTGAAAATGGTGTCATCCTTTCGAATGGCTGGGAATAATCCCCGTCCGGACCTATAAATCTAAGCATGAATGTTTGCGATGGGATCGGGGTGATGTGGGGATTTGGACGATCCTTACTGGATTGGATCATCTGTGCCGGCTGAAGATCGGCCGTTGGATTCAGGGGCCAACGAATCATTCTTCGGGTCGTGGAGGAATGTCATTGGGATAGGCGCGTGGAAAGTGCACTATTGGGGGTTATTTTCAGATAATTTGATAGATTTTGTGTATAAGTATGTCCTGGATAGGTATGTAAGCATGATTTTAGTAATCTTTTTGAGGGAATTGAGGGATGGCGTTCTTTCACATATCGTGGAGGACCATGCCTGTGCGGAAAAGTGGGTTAACGGTCGAGAGTACTTATATTTAGAAATTCTGACGTTGTATGGAAGCAATCATTTATATTGGATATCCCACCACAGAATATCAGATATGAAGCTGGAGAATACTGACGGGGAACGAGACTTCCCCGCTTAGTGGTATCCGATCGACGTGTCCTATCTCCCTCATCAAGGTTCCCCTGGTCCGTCGGCAATGATAGAGCCGTTAAATCCTATTTTGTGGACTGCCCGGTTATTGATAGCTAGATCGGTCAATCCATTACCTTGGCTGGAGATCAGGCATCCACCTCGCCCTGATTTGATGATGTGAAAGTTGATGCCGAAGTTTTCCCATATTTGGACATTATGTCGCTATACCAAGCTGTGCGTATATATACAGGATGAATAAGAACTGTATTTCTCGACTGAGTACAGAGACTGCTCAGTATAGTGTATTCCGTAGATGTGGTGGCTGGCCTAGCCATCCAAAGCCTCAGCGGATGGTTTATATAAACTCTCGAACTGACTGGATGAGGCAGCGTCTTCTCAGGAGTCCAAAGTTTGTCAAGTCTATCCGGACGGTCACCTTGGGGAAGATGCCAATGAGTGCTAGTATGGCGCTTCCACCTTCCCTTCTCATTCTGAACTCGATGGAGGGTGAAGATACTTGTGTGCCTCTCACGGTGGGATTTCTCAGTCCTCAGACATCCGATGCATGCTCTCCAGTCCACACGGTCGTCGCGGGTGGTGGCACGTCTCTGCATATTTAAGTATTTGATAGACAGGGTGTATTGCCTTGAGCCTGGTCCAATTCACTTTTGGTTATGTCAATACTCGCTTAAGGCTTCTTCGGAACAAGTGCCAGGCATGGTAGCAGCTTGAGGCCCGAATTTGGTTGAATGCTGAACAAAGCATTGCAATTATCGTACGCAAAACAAATCAGTTTTTGTGGCTGAAAGCACTGGTCCAGATGTAATGTTGCTCTCGAGGTATGGCTGCGTATTCTATCTGACTCTTCCAGATCACAGCGAGACGACCGTTGGTACGATCGGATGAGAACTTGAAAGCCTGTCGTAGCCACAGTTGTCAGTATGGATGTGTTTAGAAACTTGGACGAAGTAATAACAAAGTCGAGAACCACTGAGCTGATGTCATCTGGATGATCATATCGACAGAAGAGAATGGACACTGTGGGGCGTGCATGGATTCTCTCACAATCCATAAAAGTAGTATATAAACTCAGTGCGTAGGTACAAAGTGTATATGTGTGTCATTAGACAGAGCAAGGGTTATCCAAGATAAGGAATAAGGTATGACTTCAAAGCTGATGTGGCTGCTGTGTCGTCTAGTAATGAGTAGAAGTCATGATTGTTCGTCATGAGTGTTCTTCTGTGGACTATAGCCTGGTTTCCCTGATATGGCTTAGCGCATACTGCGGAAGCGCTGTTGTGGCCTTAGGCATAAAAGCTCCCTTACGATTCTTCCGGACAGCTTGAACACTGTTGCATCTCACCTCAGATAGGATGCGCTAGGCCAAAGTTATCGAATTACGAGCAGCAGGGCTACAGGATGATAATGACCACTTTGTTTGAGATCCGAGAAGTATCAGCTGCTCCTTTTCTGTGTTGATCAGGCAATCTGATGCTTGAGCCAAACTTCGACAGTATATGGCCTGGATAATGGCCGATCGATCAACCAAAGTACAAGAACAAGACAACATCCATGATCCATGCTCCGGTCAGCATCCATGTTCATGTCGGGGGTTGCTGGCTGTGCCTAATATTGGGGGTCCAGATTAATTTCGCGGGGCCATGCTGATAGGCGGCCGGGACTTACGTAGGTCGACCGAGATGAAGGATGCTATGCGTTATTAGCAGTAGCCTGTTGGCCGAAGACACATGCTAATCGCTTCCTCTTCCACTGCGATCGCTCGACCGTTAATGACGGGCTGCTAAAGAGTAGCCTTCATCAATCGCAAGTGGAGGCTAACTGGCTAAGTCTCTAGGTGGTGTCCACTCGACAGTTGGACCGCCAATTAACCCACCCTCCAAATGGGTATCGATTGTCGCACGCACTCCATGGCACCATGCTGACCCGCACTCAAGGAACAGACTGTAACACCCGCGGGTCAAGCTTCTCCATTCTGACACTGGAGGGTGCGCACTGGACGCTCATGTCCCTACCCGACCGTGCAGGCTTGGAGGTTCGACTAGTTGTTCCTTATTTCGCTTGCTTGCTAGACTTGCCGGGTTGGGGGTGAAATGCGTATGCGATGCGGTGTTCCGATGCAGAAGGTTCCTGAGTTTGACGGCCATTTTTGACGGTCTCCAGTAGTTTAATCTAGAAGGTAAAACATCTGACACTGGCGTCAGGGGTGGGCATGGAAAGGGACGATAGGAGATGTGTCTTCCCGCTTGATTGCATGTGTCGACGAGATGATGGGTTAAGGTTAGGTTCTCATCCTGGTCGCCTGGTCTACGCTTGGCTATTTGGGGAACCTTTTTTGCTTGCTTTTTTTCGGGCTTCTCTGCTTTTTGTTCATCGTCATTTCTTTCATTGATAATTTTGCACTTTTCGTTTCTTTTTCTGCCCTGTGGGTGACAATCCGGCTACTGCAGTTTCGGCCGGGTGATGCCCGTAGACACCCAGCGCAAACGGACGAGCCCTGGTTAGATGTAGATAGATTGGTGTCGAGCCTTCAGCCGATTCTCAGCAAGCCTGAAACGTCTAAAGCTGACAAGAGCCACACCCGACCGAAGAATGGAGTTCAATGCCCATGTGGAAGGTGGCACTCCGGACTCCGTTCGGTTCCTGAATTGCATCCATCCGCCGCGAACCGTGGAACAGCGCGGTCGGCAATACGGGAACTGCCCGCGAGTCGTAATGCAGTTCAGTGTCGAACCGATGGGGCTGATTTGGAAGCTGATATGGTTTCTTTTGCGACCCATGCAATTGCCACTGATCGTATCATCGCATGATTAGAGAGTCCGGGGCACGATCACGGAGTTTGTACGGAGCATTACTAGATAGCAGGTAGACAGAATATTGTGGTGTGTTCTGGACCCCGAAAGCTGGGCTGGTGGCGGGTGGGTTTGACCTGGAGAGTGGGTTTCCCCCTGGCGTCGTACGCCATACCGGAAATCCATACAGGTCGGCCTGTGCCTGAGGGCCATCGCCATTGCAGTCCCTGTGCCTGACAATTGTTCTTCAGCTTGCTGTGGGTGTCATGCAGTCTGGACCTCCTAGTCTTATGTATTATTGCTGGGTCGTCAGTGGGAGATGGGCAGGAACCACGGGCTCCGCGTCTGCTACGTACCTATTTTTATTCGGCTGCTTTTTATGGCTGTTTCAACTTTCAAGATCGGTCCCCGTGCCTTCAAATGAACCCCTCTCTAGGCCCATGATTCACCGCGCCGCCGTTGCTGGCCGGCCCTCCTTTTCCACTTTCCACTTTTCACCTTCCACCGCAGTCAAGCGGCCGATTCGGTCCAGCGCCTCAGCCCAGCCCCATCCCGGTTCGCTTCAACCTTGATGCCACCAATTAACTTTGCGCGCCGCTCAGGAGTTCTTCCATCCTCTCCTCCGCGACAGCTTTTCCCGCCTGGGTGTTTTCTCGGACCCCAGGAGTGTACATACTGACCTACCTTTCTCTCGGCCTGGAGCTTCTCCCCCCAGCCTGTCACTCCTTCTGCCGTCGTTTCAGTTCCTCCGTGGTGGGTGCCAGTGCTACTTGCTTGCTCTCATTTCTCGGTGTCTCCCTCAGTGACATCTGCTTGCTCTCTCTCTCCCTTTGTTCTCACCGTAGTCGGACGCTCTCCTGTAACTATCCTTTTTTTTCTTTCACTTGTTCGCTGCCTCTCCCGCCTTTTTGTCCACATTTCTAATCAATAGTCTCTTTCGCCAGGAACCGTCCGCCTCATCGATCCTGCAGGTTAGAGACCGCTTTGACGTCGCAGAGTGCCGCAGGCCGCCAACTCACGCGACGACCCCCCCGATAAATAATAATCCTAATAACAAGAAGACACCACTGAGCGTGAACATTCCGGAGCACTGATCGGTCACTGATGACGCCTGCCTCTGTTCCCTGACCAATCATCCACTCCGGTCCGCAATTCATCGATCTCTGTGCCCAACCAGTTCCCTTCTGGTGCGGAATAAATTTTATAAAGGGCCATGACGGGCTCTCAGCCTGAATCACCAACGGATGCGCCCCAGCGTCCTTTTAGCGGCATCATGCGTACCCCCAGAAGTACCAGTCGCCTGAGCATGAGCAGTAAACATGGCGGAGGAAGTCGAGCATCGGATGAGGATGGAAAGACTGCGGTCAAAGTTGGTGTGTTCTTTTTGTTCACAGCGTGCACGGTCTGCGACCGTTTGGAGGAGAGCTGGGTTGCATGCGGTATTGCGGATACCGCTCCTCTCGGCGCTCCAAACGGCCCACGTGCACGGCATTATTGTTGCTCTGCATGCTAATCAGTTTTATAGCCGTCCGTGTACGCCCGCCGCTGAAGCCAGATGACCCCGGTTACGAATTGGTCCCCCAACGTTTCCAGCGCCCAATGGTCCATGTCATGAACCCAACAAGTGTCGCCATTGACGTTCCTCAGGGCCGGAAGTTGTTTGTTTTCGATCGAGTGTTCGCCGAAACGGTCGACCAGGACGGTGTCTGGGATTACCTGAGCGAGAGTGTGAGCTCGTTCTTGCAGGGTTACAATGTTTCCATACTGGCCTATGGCCAGTCCGGCGCGGGAAAGTCCTATACGATGGGAACTTCGGGACCTAGCGAACAGCATGACCCGAGATCTATGGGTTGGTTCCCCCACCCCACAAGGAAAGCACGCAATTCAGCACACACGACTCACAGGCACAGGAATAATTCCCCGCGCTGCTCAACTGCTCTTCGAGAAGCTGGAGGGGCCACCGAAACCAAATCGCAACAGCGGTACGGGCCTTCGTACCCCTTCTCGATACTCTATCAGCTCTACCTCCAGCTTCGGAAAGGCTAGCGCCGAGAAGAACTGGCAGTTGAAAGCCACTTACGTCGAAGTATGAGACATCGATATGATATTTGACTGCTCCCGACCAGAAGATACTGACGCTTTCAGATCTACAACGAACACCTAAGAGACCTTCTGGTCCCCGATTCAACACCTCAGAGCGACCGTGGTACGGTCACCATCCGTGAGGATGCAAAAGGCCGCATCATTCTCACTGGCTTACATCAGGTGAACATCAACTCAGTCGAGGATTTGATGGGCGCTTTGAGCTTCGGTTCCTCCATTCGACAGACGGATTCTACCGCGATCAACGCCAAGTCTTCTCGATCGCACGCCGTGTTCAGTCTAAACCTCGTGCAACGGAAGTCGGCGAATGGGGTCACTCCGACGCCCAAGGACAAGCGGATGTCGATGCCAGTGGAGATGATGTCTGGCTCCGATGCCACGGTCATGGTGGATAGCAAGCTCCATTTCGTCGACTTGGCCGGAAGTGAGAGACTGAAGAACACCGGTGCGTCCGGAGAACGGGCCAGGGAGGGTATCTCAATCAACGCCGGTCTTGCCGCATTGGGGAAGGTCATTTCACAGCTTTCTTCTCGCCAGGCCGGTGCTCACGTTTCTTATCGCGACTCCAAACTCACCCGTCTGCTCCAAGATTCGCTCGGTGGCAATGCCTATACGTACATGATCGCTTGTGTTAACCCTGCAGAGTTCCATCTCAGTGAAACTGTGAACACGGTCCAGTACGCGCAGCGAGCCAGAGCAATCCAGAGCAAGCCTCGCATTCAACAAATTGCCGACGAAAGCGACAAGCACGCAGTCATCGAACGATTGAAAGCCGAGGTCGCCTTCTTGCGTCAGCAGCTCCGTAACGCGGAAGAGAACGGCCGTCGAAGCGCCGCCCCACAGGATCGGGCGGATCGGCAGAATGAGAGGGAACTCGAGATTCAGAACCAGCTACTTGATGTCCAAGAGAGCTACAATGCGCTCAGTCAGCGCCACGCAAAGCTAATCTCAGAGATCGCCAGGGACTCGGAACAAGCTGGTGAGACGGACCCCGAGGACGTGGCCAGTCTGGTCGGGAAGAGTTCTGTCGAGAGACTCAAGCGGTCGCAGTCGTTTGCGGAGTCGATCGAGCAAGTCGTCCTTGAGTACGAGAAGACCATCCAGAGCCTCGAGTCCTCTTTGTCCATCACCAGATCCTCCCTTTCTGTGACGGAAAGTACCCTTCTAGAGCGCGAGACCAAGTGCGCATACGTTGAAACCGTCAACTCCCAATTGCAGTCTCGCATCCAAAAGCTCCTTGATCGTGAGAACAGCACAGAAACCTATCTTCATGAGCTAGAATCTCGACTCGACGGACAGTCCACTGGTGAAGAAAAGCAAGCGGCCATTGTGTCAGAACTGCGCAAAGAGCTGAGCCGTGCCCGTGAAAGCGAAGCAAATTGTGAAGACTACATTTCCACACTAGAGGAGCGTTTGGCGGAAGCAGACCAAGATATGGAGTTGATCCAGCGGGAGATGGAACGCCTGGAGCACGTCATTGAGCGCCAGCGTAGCCTAGGCAAGCTTGATAACCTCCTATACGAGCTCGACCACGTCCAACAAAACGGTACCCAGAGGGAGCATTCTCAGGAAGAGCTTGAGATTCACACACCAGTTCCTGCCAAGGGCGCTTACAATCCTCGTACTCGGGCAACGTCCCTTTCCCTCGATGTCTTGACTGAGGCGGTGGAAACCGCCATTCCCGAGTCTGATGAAGGTTTGGCTGAACCAGCTTCGGAGACCGAAAAGGAAGCCTCTGTAGAGGGAGAACCAGCTGCTGAAACGGAAGACACTGACTTGAAGGCACTCGAATCAGCTACCGACCGCTTGGAACAGGAGGCAAATGGTCTTGAAAGCCGAGCCTCTAGCCCGACCCAATCTAAGGTCGTTGCTGATAAGCTTGAGACGGTTACGCAAGAGCTTTTCGACCTGCGTATGCAACACGAAACGACCGTGAGTGAATACGAAAGCCTCGAGGCCAAGTATGAGCAGGCTATGAAAGCCCTTGCGGAGCTCCAGCGGGATGCCGCGGACGACGCGCTTCATCCAGCCTCCGATGTTCAAGACTTGTCCATAGATGTCCCTTCTCGTCCGCTGTCTTTTTTAGGGGATGCGAAGGCCCCCGGCTTGAAGGATGGAGAACGACTGTCGTCCTCGCCATCACTCTCTTCGGAGTTATCCTCGGCCGGGGAGCCTGCTTCTTCGCGCGTCTCATTTAATATGAGCAATGATCTGGCCTCCCAGGAGGACCACGTCGACACTCGGGCGCTAGAGGAGGCGAAAGCCCTAGAAGTCGAACAGATGCGTCGGCTGCTCTCGGAACATCAGGAAGGTGTTAGTATTATGTCGCAGAAGTATGCCCAATTGCAGTCGGAGCATGAAGGAACCCTCAGCCTCATCGAGACACTCAAAGCTGAATTACAGCGATCAAAGAGTGCCTCACCGCCGACCACGCCAGGCTTTAAGACCCCCGTGATCCGACGAAAGACAAGCCAAAGTCTGATAGGCACTGTCGATCGGGCTCACCGCTCCCTAGCCGCCTTGCGTAATATTGCAGTTGAGGAATTCGACAGTCGCCCCGATACGATGACGAACTTTGAAGTGCACCTCGACTCGGCTATGCACGAGCTACACAACCGCATGGAGCGAATTCAGTCCCTCGAGGCCGAAAACCAGAGTGTCAAGAAAGAGATGGAAATGAAATCTACCATTATTTCTGGACTTACTCGCGAGAGGTCAAGCTTGCAGGGGGGTGCACCTTCGGTCGACATGGGACTAGTTTCTCAGCTGCGTGACCAGGTGGTGCAGCAGGAGAATATCATCAACGAGATGAAGGAGGCCCACGACACCCGAGAAAAGCAGCTTCTCGCTGAGATCGAAGAATTGAAGAGCCTCCTTAAGACCCAGGAAGCAGCTGCTAAAGCCCAAGATGCAGGCGCTGAAGAGCGGGATCGGAAGATTACTGCTCTTGCAGGCGAAGTGACGGATTTGAAGAGCAAGCACCAGAACGCTGTTGAATCCCTACAGTCGTCGGAAGAGCAGCTGAGCGCGACGCTGGCCGAGCTTGACCATGCTTTGGCGTCTATCGATGCCATGCGTTCCGAACAGGCGGCTGCCGGCGAAGCATCTGCGTCAAAGGAGGCCGCTGCTAGGGAGTTGGAGGCCGAACGAGCCCAACAAGAAGAGCTCGTCGCCAAGTTGAACCATGTTATCGACGAACACAAGGCAACTTCCGCAGCCCACCTCGAGAAAATCACGTCTCTTGAGAAGTCATACAGCGAAGCACAGCAACAATTGGCCGAAGCCATCGCTACAAAAGACAACGACAGTAATGCAGTTGAAGTGCACCAGTCTCATGTGGCCGAGCTAGAGAAGGAGATCGAGGCCCACAAGTCCCTGGCTGACTCATATAAGAAGGACCTGGAGTCTCTGCAGGAATCACACAGGCAGGAGATCACTGAGCTGGAAGCCCGGGCCACGGCTGCGGCGCAGGTTGGTTACGAATCGCGTTTCACTGCGATCAACTTGGAGCATGACGAGGCGATGAAGACTCTGAGATCTGAGATTGTAGAGTCGCGGGATGAGCTGACAAAGATGATCAATATGGTCTCCAACCTTCTCAAGTCGGATGTCACTGCAGACAACATGGCAGACCAGATCCAGGAGGTTTTGACACAGAAGCAGTACTTCTCTGACAAGTATTCCGAGCTCATGGATATGAATGAGGATCTCCGCAAGCAAATTGAAACGAGAGGATCTGATGATAGCCGTCTGGATGAGCTTGTCAAGAGCAACTCCAGCAAAGAAGCCAAGGTGAACGAATTAGCTCTGTTGGTCGCTACACTCGAGGATACTCTGCTACAGAAGGAAGAGCAGGTCAAGAAGAAGGACGCGATCATTGCGGAGGTCAAGGCCGAAAAGGAGAAGAGTGTCCGCTTGGTGGAGGAGCTGGAAGAACAGATCACCAACAGCTTCGATCAACACCACAACCGTCTCTCCGTCATTCAACAGGAGCGCGACCAGGCTTTGGAGGACGCCAAGGTGAAGATCGCCACTTACGAGAAGGATATCGAAACGTACCGCTTGCGGATCGAGCAGCTTGAGGTAAGTTTACTATGACGATGCGGCATGTTATCAGTGCTAATGGCTTTTTAGCTTCAAATCAAGAATCAGGACAGCTCGCATGACCGCAGCAGCTCGATCACGTCCAACCTCCGTAAGAGCTCGTCAGCAACCTCCCTACCTTCGCCTCCTCCCGCGATTCCCTTGCCCCCTCTGCCGTCCATCGCTTCTGCCGCCAACGGCAACGGCAGCATCTCCCCTCCTAGTTCCCGCCACGCTAGCAAGGACCTGGCGAACACGCAGATTGTCGAGGATCAAGAGGCCCGCATTCGTACCATCGAGAAGCATCTTAACGCCGAGAAGCAGCTGACTGCAACCCTGGAAGAAGCCCTCGGAGACCTCGAAGCGCAGAGCAATAAGGTCAAGTCGGACTGCGATGCGTGGAAGAAGAAGGCCCGAGAATTGGAAGAAGAAATGACTACACTCCGCAAGGAGCGCGCCTCTCAGCGCCTGTCGTTGCAGGCCGTCGAAGAGGAGAGAAATGCTCGTCGGGAGGCTGAAGCCGCCCGCGCGCAACTCGAGGAGCGCATGAACGCGCTCAATAAGAAGAAGAAGAAGAGCACCCTCAACTGCTTCTAGACGCGACCACGCTATACAGCGAGTGTGTCTACGTCTGATTGATTCTATGCCCTTTTGCGTTGCGATGTTTAGTCCACACAGTATCATGAACTCGACGTCGATTCCCCCTCTTCTTCCCGTTGATATATACCTTCACTTCTTTTGTGTGTATTTCCTTCACGGCCTTTGTTTCCCTCGTGCATCTTGGCCTTTTGCTTCGACCTGTTTGATGAATTCTGACTTTATGACCTTTTAAGTATGGCCCGTGATTGTACATTTTGACTACCCTGACCATACTCGACCTTGATGTGTTTTTAGACCACTTTTGCAGGCGTCTAGCATGGCAGCCAGCGTAACTTTTTCGCATCGTTTGGAATTGTTGGTATGATGTTTTTATCTTTGACCGAGGTAGATTTATGCTTTTCTTGGTCTCGCTTATTCATATACCTAGACAGCAATTAAGAATAGTCATGAGAATAACCAGTCTAAAATTGACCTTCGTATTTTCTGTATAAGAATGCTACCACCTGTGCCGCATTGTCTGTTTAATCCCGGCATGGGCATCACATGACGCAATGTCCAACCGGCCGCGTGTCTCTTTCGTCTTCACCACCAACACCTCCAACCCACACCACCAATGCGCCCCCCAATACCTCGTCAGCCAGAGGTTCTCACCTAACCTCTTCCCGAAATACCTTCCACCCCCAAAAAAGCACCATGGCCACCGCCAAACCCGCCAAAATCACCATCATCCACCCCGATCTCGGCATCGGTGGCGCGGAACGACTAATCATCGACGTGGCTCTCGCGCTACAATCGCGCGGCCACCCCGTCACAGTCTACACCTCCCATCGCGACAAATCGCACTGTTTCGAAGAAGCCCGCGACGGGACCCTCGATGTTCGGGTGCGGGGGAATACCATCTTTCCCGCCCATATGGGCGGGCGGTTCTACGTCCTGATGGCTATTTTGCGCCAGTTACATTTGACGGTTGATTTACTGAAGGAGATTGGCTCGACTACAAGGGAGGAAGATGCCGAGGAGGAGATTTTCATCGTCGACCAGGTACCTGCCTGCGTACCGTTCTTGAAATCGTTTGGGGGTGGCAAGAAACAACGGGTTTTGTTTTATTGTCATTTTCCGGATCAGTTGCTTGCGAGACGCGATGAGGGGGGTTCGTTGTTACAGGTTGTGAAAGGGGTGTATCGGTATCCGTTTGATTGGTTTGAGGGGTGGGCGATGAGTGCGTCGGATAAGGTGGTTGCGAATTCGAGGTTTACGAGGGGAGTTGTCACGGGGGTTTTTGGAAGGGAGAAGTTGGGGGAGTTGAGTGTGGTTTATCCGTGTGTTGATACGGCGGCGGGGGGTGAGGGGGAGGGGGAGAAGTTGTGGGGTGGGAAGAAGATTCTCCTGAGTGTGAACCGGTTTGAGAGGAAGAAGGATTTGGCGTTGGCGATTCGGGCATATTATGGTCTTGGGGAGGAGAAGAGGAGGGGGACGAGGTTGGTTGTTGCTGGTGAGTAGGCCTGCTATGTCTTTGGTTTCTGCTGCTTTGGGGTGCTAATCGGTTGGTGGTGTAGGTGGTTACGATAATCGCGTTCAGGAGAATGTGCAGTATCATCGGGAATTGGACGAATTGGCGACTGGATTGGGATTGCAGACGGCGACGTCCAAGACGGTCATTTCGGCGCTCTCGATACCTGATTCCATCGACGTGCTCTTCCTGTTGTCCGTGCCGACCGCGTTCCGGGATACCCTTCTGCTGCAGTCGAAGCTGCTTCTGTATACCCCGATTAACGAACACTTTGGCATTGTGCCGGTCGAGGCGATGCGCGCGGGGGTGCCGGTGCTTGCGTCGAATACTGGGGGACCGTTGGAGACGATCGTGGAGGGCGAAACGGGCTGGCTCCGTGATGCCAAGGTGGATGCCGACTGGACGGCGGTGATGGATAAGGTGCTGTATGGGATGGAGCAGGAAGAGCTGGACCGGATGTCTGCTGCGGCAAAGAAGCGCGTGGAGCGGGAGTTTTCGCTCACGGCCATGGGAGAGAAACTCGAGCAGGAGATCGAGGAGATGCTGAGCCGGGAGAGGCGGCCGTTCCAAAGGTTCCAGCAGATTCTTGCCTTGCTGGCATTGGTGGGGGTTGTGCTGTCCGTGGCGGTTGCCTTGCTCTTGAGGCTGTTTTGATTGTTTAGATTAATACCCTTGACTGCGTGTAATATATTCGATTCTTGTCAATCCCATTTGACGCCAATCTATAGGATACCCGCACGTGACTTCGCGTCTACGCGGTGACGTCGCGACACGTGCTTATCAACTCTTTGTTGCTTTCTCCCCGGAGCACGTCAGGTTGGTTTTGGAGTTTGGGGCAACATGCCAGAAATCATCAGCCTGCTCTCCTCTACCCCTCCACCCCCGGTAGAAAGACGCGAGCAGCTGTCTATCCGTCGAGCTCATTTCCACCCGCCCGTCTTGCCCGCTGGCTCGGAGTCGATCTTCTCCGACGATATCGATATCCCCGCATTCACCTATGAGGACGACATCGGCAAGCCCGCGAAACGACGGCGGTTAAGCCATGAGATCACACCTCCGAGAGAGGTGCCTCTTCCGCCATCCAAAAAGCCTCTTTTTCTCTTCTCCGATGAAGAGATAATTATCTCCTCCGACGGCCCCGCCCTCCCGAAACCTTCGGCCTGGAACGGAGAATCGGATCCCATCGTTTTCACCTCCTCTGCTCCAGAACCTACCAATCCTGTCAGACGAGGAGTGAGCTCTCGTACTGAGAATGGTATCTTAATTGATGATGAAGATGATGATGCCATCGGCAACACTCGAAGTCGAAGGGACGAAATCCAAGACTTCAGCGACCTGCCTGAATTTCCGGACATCAACGACCTGCTCGATGTGTCAAAGAGAATTGAATCGACCGATTTCTCAAGCAGGACTGCAATGCTACTAGCGAGCCTCGACCGACCCGAAGCCAGCAAAGACAAGCCAGCCTTCAAATCAAGGCGAGGTCGCAAGCACAAGGAACAGGATGACATAGAAGTGGAAGAAATACCGTCACCACGAAAGCCCCAGCGCAGAACCACGAAGGTCACAAACGAAGAGAAGGAAGCCAAGGCCAGAGCACGGGAGGAAACCAAAGCGCAGCGAGAACGCGATAAAGAACTGGAGAAGGAGCGTAAACTGAAGGCCAAGGAGGACAAAGCTCGCGAGAAGCAGCTTGCAGCTGACATCGCCGAGGTTAACAAACTCAAGGTGGACAAGAAAGAGTCCACCACTGAGATGTTGATTGACCTAGCCGATACCTTTCTCAATACCAGCGTCTGCAACCAAATAGCAGAATATATGCGCATCGTCAAAGTTGACCTCTCATTCTTTTCTAGTTCCATTCCTAACATTGTCAAATGGCGTCGCAAAGTCCGCGCTACGTATAACGACTCCCTCGGACATTGGGAGCCATGCGCATCTCACATCCGCGACGAAGAGGAACATGTGCTGTGTTTGATAACGGCCCAGGACTTTGTCAAAATGGCCAGCGCCTCATCCACTGAATCGGGCGATACCGTCCACGACCACGTTAAACGCCTTAAAGCTGCCTACCCCAAGAGTACGCCGATATACCTAATCGAAGGATTGACAGCCTTGATGCGCAAGAACAATAATTCCCGCAATCGAGCCTATAAAGCCGCAGTGCGTGGAGAGTCCGAAGAAACCTCGACACGTCCATCCCGAAAGAAGAAGCAGCCGCAACCGGAAACACTCGTCGATGACGATACAATCGAAGACGCCCTTCTCGAATTACAGGTCATTCATGGATGCTTAATCCATCATACCGGCTCCCCCGCGGAGTCAGCTGAATGGATCAAGAATTTCACCGAGCACATCTCCACCGTACCATACCGTCGTGAACGGATGGGTGTGAACGACTCCGCTTTCTGCATGGATGGTGGACAAGTTAAACCTGGCGAGAATCGGTCCGACACGTTTGTGAAGATGATGCAGGAGGTGAACCGGGTTACTGCATCGATGGCGTATGGTATTGCTTCGCGATATCCAAGTGCTATGGATTTGGTGAATGCTATGCGAAAGGATGGACCGGGGTTGTTGGAGGATGTTAAGGTTCTTGCTTGATCCTTGATTTTTGGCATTATACACTGACTTGTGCTGCAGAAATCGGCAAACAAAAGCGGCGCCCCGACGGACTCGCGTATTGGTCCTGCTGCGAGTCGACGGTTATACAAAGTGTTTATGGGATTGGACCCATCATCCACTGAGGTTTGAATTATATTCTGGCAGATGTTGTTCGTTTATCTCTATTTGGAGTTGCTGTGGATATTGGTATTTTGCATACGTCTATTGGCGTATTTATACAAAAACAGGGACGATGGGATATTGGTAATGTTCATTGGTATAGGAGTACACAATTTACTATGATCAGCATCGAGTTGCAGGCCTTACATACGGATACTGCCTACGTCGAAATGCAACTCCATAATCATGATCTTGGAGCTGCTCAATTCCTGCCTCCCTTTCCATCGTCTAGACTCCTCTGGATCGACCAAGATGCTCCAACACATAGGAACCTCTTCCGCTCAAAAGATGTTCTGCAGGTTGGGAGTGATGCAACACTCTGTGACTGTTGATCGTTTCTATTCTAGCTGTGATAAATGGGTAAGGAATGGGATTACTCGTACATTGCTGTTTGATCCACAATTCAACTTGCATCGACCAGCAGACTCAATGCAACCGAATTACTAGACGCAACCCTCTGGACTTCTAAGGTGAATTCTTTCTATCATTCGACATTGAATCAAGCCTAAGCATTTCCGCATCGAATAACTGTAGAGCATATGACATTGATACCTGCAAGGGTTGTTGGAATGGTTAAGAGTAGAAGCCGTGGAATGAGATTGATAACAATCGATAAAGTTGTTGGATATGTTGTATCTGGGCTAAATATATCTCGTTCGAATCTAAGAGTAAGAATTTAGTATGGAATGTAATGGAATGTGAGATCTACACAGCTTGTTAAATATAAGCACATTGGCAGTACTGTCTCCGAGCTGAATGCAATTGGTAACATTCCTATCGTTAGACAGAAAGATCAGCTGTCATGTGTGTAACGTATATAAGAGGGGGACTGGCTGATCAGTAGCTATTCAATATAACACATCATCGAATCTTCCAAGATGAATGCCAGTCACTCTTTCCACCCTTTTGTGCCCACTCCCCTGGACCATTCGATGCCCCGACTCTATGTCCCCCAATTTCTATGCTTTCATACAACCACCGCTGAATCTGCTGTCCAACATCTCCATGTCGGAGTCCACCGATTATTCAAGAACCTCCCCTTCCTCGCTGGGGAGGTTGTCACCAATGAAGACACCGGAGGCGTGAGAGTCCAGTCTCCCAGTGTCTCCACCAGGAATATCCCCTATTTGGCCATCCAAACCCGTCCTGATGACTATCTCCCAGCTCGCCAAGATGCTCAGTCCAACCCACTCGACAGAGACCGGAAGAGGACCAATCTGGATGCCTCGTACAGTCCACTTCCAGTGGTCCTTCCCCCCTCCCAGCCCCAACCCATCATCCGATTCCAAGCAAACATTCTCGCCGACGGGGTTCTCTTCGCCGTCACCTATCATCATGCCATAATGGACGGCACCGGATGCGGAGAGCTTCTGGAAATGCTGGCTCAGTGTTGTTCTGCTCTGTCGGACGAGGATGTTTCTCTGCCAACAGACAGTCACACCCAAGAGGTCTTCCGTCAATACATCTCCAATCTAAGCCCTACTACCACCACCACCACAACTACCACAAACAACAATTACAAAGAGCTCTATCACCCAGTCATGAAATCCACCGACCACATCCAACATCCGCCCTTTGCCCTCCGCACTGAACAATTCACTTTTCCAGCCAAACAAATCACCACTCTCCGTGATGCCTGTAACCGTCTCCTCCCAGAACTAACCACCACCACCACCACCACCACCACACCTCTCCCCCAACAAACCCTATCATCAAACGACATCCTCACTGCACTGATATCCTTGGCCATCACACGCACTACCACCCCCATCAAACCCAACACCCTCACCCTCACCATGTCCGTCAACCTCCGTTCCCGCATCCACCCCACATCCCTAACCCACTACCTCGGAACAGCCATCACAGCAGTCCGAGTAAACATCCCCATTAACCCTACACAACCAACCCTCACTCTCCCCACCACCACCATCACCACCATCCCCGACCTAACCTCCCTCACCCAAACCGCCCACCAAATCCGCACCGCCCTCAACACCCTAACCCGCGAGTCCATCCCCAATCTTATCACACATATCCGTGAACGCCGACACGCAGGAGAAGACATATGTCTTCAAATGGGGGATATAGTAGTATCCAGTTGGCGACATCTCTCGGTGTACGGGATTGATTTTGGTCCTGGATTGGGGAAAATCACGGGGTTTGAGGTGCAGGAGGGGTTGATGGAGAGGTTGGTGGTTGTTTTGCCGAGGAAGAGGGATGGGGATGGGGATGGAGATTGGGATGTGTGTATTACGTTGAGTGAACATGAGATGGAGGGGTTTAGACGGGATGGGTTGGTTAGATGGGTTTTGGGGGAGTAATTGTATTGAGTAGTCATGATCATAATTATAAGCTGACGTAAACTAGACTAAGCTAGGCTAGGGAAAGAAGTGAATTCATGTCAGAGTATCTAGTTATATTACTTCGAAGATCTAGATAGCTAGATCTGATAAATACCAGTACATACATTCTTCCCTTCGTATGGGATAGCCTGAGGTATCTACTATCTACTACAAGGGACATTTACTTTACTCTTCAAGTAGTAAAAATAAGCCATATAATAAGATGCCAGAGTAGTCTATAGACAGGGTCAATTTCTTACTGGCTGTAGGTATCTATACATACAATAGTATTATTCAACAACAACAATCTCTCATCTGACTACATACACCAATAAATAAATGTAAGGAATGAAATAGAATCAAACCCTCTCCAAAACCCACCCCACCATCTCCACAATCCTCTCCGGCCGACACAACTGCACATTATGCCCCGCATCCACCACAACCTCAAACCGATTCACATCCGACAACTCCAAAATCCTCCTCTGCAAGCCCTCCTCCTTAGTCCTCAACCTCTCAATCACCCCCTCATCGCCTCCCTCTCCCTCTCCCTCCCCCGTCCCATCCCCACAACAACCGCCTCATAAATCCTCTGATAATCCCTTACCAAATTCGCCTTGAGCACCCCCACAGGCCTCTCACCCAACACCTTCCTCTCCAGCTGCCGTCTCCCCCGCAATATATTACACGATTCCTCACTCGCCACCCCTTCCATTTCACTCATATCCTTCGTTCTCTGCCGCTCACTTTCAGCTTTCAACTCCCTCCACTCATCCCCATCCCCCGAGAACACATTCTCGTCATCTAACCCCACAGCAGCATAATAGTCCATATCACCCAGTAACGAATGGAGTGTTTCCCAGGGAACGTTCATAACGGAAGATGTATCTTCCATCTCGGCATCCACGAATACCATCCCTGCAATATCGGGCGTGTGGAGAGCGAGGAATTCTCGGGCGATGATCCCGCCGTAGGAGTGCGAGATTAGTATGTAGGGACCGGGGAGGTTGGTTGTGGTTAGGAGGAGGTTGAGTTCCTGGGCCTTGGTTGTGGCGGTTCGAGGGGTGGAGGGGGTGGGTGGGGAGTCGCTTTGGCCGAGACCGGCGCGGTCGTAGAGAAGGTTCCGGGCGGGGATGGGGCTGGTGCTGGCGAGGAGGCGTTGGAAGGGGATCCAGCTGTGGTGGCTGTCGCCCATGCCGGGGATGATTATGATGAGTGGTTGGTTGGAGGAGTGGTTGGGGAGGGGAGTGGGGGGGGTGAGGCTGTAGAAGAGCTTGTAGGGGCCGATGGAGATTAGGGTTTCGGTGGACATTTTGTGATATAATGGGTTGGGTTGGTTGGGTTGGGCTGGGCTGGGTTGAAGTGAATGGAGGAGGATGGGTTGGGAGAGGTGGATTGGGGAGGAGGAGTGGTATTTAAGCATCTCGGAGGGGGGAGGGGGGGGTGCAATTGATGTCGTTGATGGTGTGAACCTGTCTTGAATGCGTTCGCCGTCGGAAACCGACACGTGGGTGGGTTTGGCTAGATTGGATGCAGGGATTAGGGCTGCTGCCTGGTCGTAGCTTGTATGGACAGGGGTTATTAGTGGCAGGGGCAAGTAATTGATGATAAGGCTTCTGGTTCACTCAGTAACTGTGAGTCACAGTTGATTTATAATAAGAATGAAGTCATGCAGTTATAGGTCTTATGATAGGATGGAGAGTTGTATGCTAAGCCTAGAGCTGAATATTGGTGGAGTGTCTTGATTTGGATAATTAATTAGCTACCATGCGGAGGGTACTGTGTCGATGATCTGGAGTAAACCTTTATCATTCTTAGGTGTCAGTCTTTGGTATCAGTCTTGGACTAGTAGTCAAGTGTCACCTCTGCTCCTCCATATAACTAGCTGATACTAGTAAACACCTCGTGTCTATTTCTGCAAAGCGGTATACAGTCTCTTAAACGCCGAATCCTGCTGCTCTAACAGTGTCCGAGGGGAGTCAAACTCTACCGCCTCTCCCTGCTGAAGGACCGCCACACGATCAAACCAGTCAATGTGTCCCAGACGATGAACCACCGCGATCACAGTCTGTTTGGCGCATTCCTTGGCGATGATTTCATACATCAGCGATTCGGTTTCCCGGTCCACACTAGTTATGGTTAGTACCCGAGTATGGGTGATGGAGAGGGTGGAGTGATATACCTGCTGGTTGCCTCATCCAAAACTAGTATATGGTTATCCTTCACAGTCAAAGCCCTGGCAAGGGCTAGTAACTGCTTTTCACCATAGGACCAATCAAGGGTATCGATTGTTGCGCCTAGCCCGCCGTTCATGCTTACGCGGGTCCATAATCCGACCTTCTGGATTGCGGAGACTATGGACTCGTCTGGAAGGGCTCCTTTGGGGTCGAGGTTGAATCGTAACGTGCCAGGCATGAAGAAGGGGTCCTGTGGAATGACGTTGATCTGAGATCGAATTGACGTAGGATCAATGGTAGACAGGTCAACTCCGTCGATCGATACTTGTCCATCCTGGATTTGAATCATTCGAAGGAGGGCCATTATTAGGGATGTCTTCCCGCTGCCGGAAGGACCGCAGACAGCTATCCGCTCGCCGGGCTTGATGTTTATCGTGAGATTCTTGAGGATCGGCTCGGTTTCTGGGCTGAATGTGTTGGTCTCATTAGATAGGCTCGATGACTTGGTATATGTGCTTACCTGTAGCCTGCAGTAACATCCTCAAATTTGATTGTACCTTGAGGCAGCCGGTCTTCGCAAACACGCAAAGAGCGACTTGTCTCCTCCGGAGGCATCTCCTCGACAAATTGTCGCACCCGAGACACCGCTCCAATTGAAAGCTCCATTTGGGTCCATGACTCAATGGTTCGGTTCAAAGTCATACTAAAGGTAAGTGTCAGGTTCAATGCCACACCAACCCCTCCCGGACTGAACTTGTCCCTCAGTGAAACTATAACTGCAACCAGGATCACCGCAAAGACCATCACAACAAGGTCCAGAGCAAGCTGTAGACCTTGTTGGATGCAGTAGAGCATGTAGAATGGCTTTTGCGATTGGTCCAGCCTAGCAATGCATTGCTGATGGAAGCTTCTTTGCCACCGGAAAGCCTGAATAACCGATATACCGCTAACAGTCTCGTGGAAATGGGAGTACAGAGGAGCTTTGGCCTCAATATCCAAAAGTCGCACCTGCCGGGAAGTGCGAAGATAGCCGAGCTGAATTGCCCACAAAGCGAGCAACATAAAAGGGATTGTGATGGTGATGTATTTCCCGATGACACAGAGGATGACAAGGCATACGACACAGATACTGATGCCTGCATTGACAAGTTAGTGGCAGCATTGAAAGAGAACAAAGAGAATGTTCCATACCTTCCATAAAATTTAAAAAGACCAACGGCAACGAGAAATCAATCAACTCCATATCCTGGCTGAATCTGTTGATTATCGACCCGGTATCTGTTTGTTGAAAAAACCTAAAGGGTGCACTGGAGCCAATTAAATTAGCAGGGGCATGTGGAGGATGGAGAATGCTTCTACCTAAGAGTAGCTTGCAGTAGCTCTGAATGCAGATTCAAAGCAGTATTGCCAATAATATTTACCAGCAATGTCCTGGTCCCATTAGCCTCGCACCGTCCTAGTTGAAGATGGCACATACCAGCAGGCTGCCCAAAGTGTCACACATGACGCAACAAAGAGGACAGTATAAACACCAAGATATTTTCCAACATCGGTGTTCGGCTGCTGCTCATTCGCAGCGGACCACCACTGCAACCATAGCGCTGGATATGTTAGTTTTGTCAAAACAAAGGGACGTAGACATACTAGAGAATTGACCAGTAAACCCGTAGGCAAGACAAGATGCCACCATAATCGCCGCCGATGCGAACCCTGCGTTTCGAAAGTAGTACTTGTATATGGACCAGCTACCATCCCGTCTAGTGAGGTCTCTTTTCAAATCATCTGATTCATCGGCCTCGGCAATGGTCTCATACGGCTTTTGTGTGTCCTGTGCCGTGAGATTATCTGCATCAGATGGCGAGTTTCCTTCTGTCTTGGCCCCGACGTACTCGGGGTGCCGAATCAAAAATTCTTGGTAGGTGCCTTGATCCACCTTTTTGCCGTCATTCAAAAGGATGATCTCGTCCGCATAAGGGAGGAGGTATTCTGTTTTGTATTAGACATAGACATATAAGGCTGCATGCTACTTACGAGTATGGGTTGCGAGAACCACTGTTTTGTCTGTCCTACGGAAGAGGCCTGTCTGGCCAAACAGACTCTCGCCGATTCTTCGGACGCTATGAGAGTCAAGCCCACTGAAGATATCGTCGAGAACGATGGTAGGAAGTCGGGAGTACACTGCCCGCGCAAGAGCCTACAGGAGTAATCAGCTTAAGACAAGATGGTATATTGACATGATACTTACCACCCTCTGTTTCTGTCCTCCACTCAGAGAAACTCCATTACTCCCGGCCATATGCAGATCGCCACCAGGCAGCATGCTCAAATCACTTGTGAGAGCACACGCCGAGATTGTAGAATCATACCACTTTTCGTCGAATTCAGTCTCCCCCGTAATATTGAACCTGATGGGACTGTTCATGATCCAGGGGGTCTGAGGGCAGTACGCAACACTTGCTTCCGGAGAGTGCATGCTCCCATCTTTGACAAACATCCGGCCCATGATGGTCTCCAAAAGGGCTGATTTCCCGCAGCCAACGGGTCCAACGATCATCACGATCCTGTTTCTAGGGATTGACAAGGTCAGGTTGCGCAAAACCGTTTCACCATCCGTTGCCCAAGATATGTTCGCATCCTGAAATGATACAAAAAATCCATGCAATGGTGAGTCCCCACTCTTATCCTGCTTTGGCATTGCCGCCAATTCAACTCCATCAAAAGAAATATTAGATGCTTTAGATGAATCTGGAGAAGTTGAGAGGTCGATTGAGCACTCTCTCGAACAATAATCTTGGATTCGCTCAAAGCAACCCATTGATTGAGTTATCTGAGGAAGAGTCTGAACGAATGACAGCAGGGGTGTTGTAAGGATCGATACCAAAGACACAGTTGTAAATGCCTGTGATGTTAGAAGCGTTTGGTCATTCCGAGTCAATGCAATAATCGTATAGACCACAAAAACCGCGTACGGGGCAAAATCGGCAGGTACACACGCTATAAAGTCAGTCATGCCTCGAATTTAGGGGATAATCTTACATAACATCACAATTCCAACAAGAAGCTTTCTGAATCGCTTGGAGGCCTCGAGCTCAGTCTTCCTGTACGTAGTAATCACGTCGACTAAGATCGTTTCGAGTCCCAGCATCTTCACGGCTTTCATATCCTTCAACACTGTGGAGGTAATAGCAAGCCTTTTTTGCACCTTTCCTATCCAGAAAGCCTGGGCAGTTCCATATCTACTGGAGATTGGCGTCGTCCCAAGGATGCATACAACAGCAATTATAGCAGGCATAATACAAGCAATGTAGACTTGCAGCTCCAGAAGCCAGATTGCTACTCCGACGGATACGATGGATGCCCATGTATCATGCAATGTTCGCACGCTTGTGACGATTCGCTGCATGTCGGTTCCCATTAGCGTCACAGCTTCTGCCTTGGTTGAGTTGGTGGTTTTGAGGGCAACCGTTTGCTCGTAAATCATTGCCACAAGACCGGACCGTACGACGGTTGCCATTCGATTGGCCTGGCGGTAATAGACAGCAGTAGAGATTGCGGTTCCAGAGTATACCAGTGCATATGCTCCAATCAAGGCCTGCCCATATCTTTTATTCTCTCGGGTGCTTGGTGCGCTTATATAGTCTATCGTCGCCGTGATAAGAAACGGTTGGCAAAACGTGAACACGACCATCATCGCCCGTGGAATGATTGCGGAGAGGAAAGGACTGTAGTAAGCACGAAAGGTTGCTTTGAGTAGTCGGTATTTCCCATGTGTCTTTTGCCAGGCTTGTAGAAGGCGCACCTCTGCATATTCAGCTCTCAATCTAGAGTCGATATCGGGTAGATCATCGACTCCAATAACCTGAGTATATGCATTCCGAAACAGTGGAAAAAGCCAGAGGAAGAAGTTGCGGCCCCAAAACCCATGAATTTGTTCAACTGCTATATGTTTGTAAAGAGGACGAAGCATCACGGTTTTTCTTGCCGATTCAAGAACAGCAGCCAAGACTATAACAATGTAGATGGCCGTAAAGAGTCCCCGAGGGACATAGCTTGGAATATGCCATAGCGTGCGGAGCCGAGGAATATACAAGATAGTCAGGGCTGAAAAGTATAACACGAGAGTATCGGATGGTTTGACAAGGCGTTGGTCCTCAAAGAAGGACAGGATAAGTGCCGCGAGAGTTGCAGTCAAGTTGAGCACCGCTGATGGAGTTGAGATCCTTGTGTGCAGAGCTGGTGTCTGGATTTGGTATACTGTGAACACGATCTGCAAGGCAAAAAGGATAACTAAAATACTCTATTGCCGGCTATTGTCAGCATTACATCCAAAATGGAGCTCTTTTCCATACCAATTTGTACACGGCAAGCTTAAACGAGTTCAGCTTTACAGATGAACGCCTCAAGATCTCGAATCGAGGCAGCAGCAAGAGTAGAAGGATAGTCGATGGCAGAATGCTGAAGAATGCATCTTCAAATAACAGGGTGAAGTCGAATGGACGACATGCGCTATTGACTCGAGGGCCAAACTGGTTCTCGCTGTTACTCGGACAGCTTGGGGCACTCATGTCGAACGCTGGCAGCTTCCGAGTCAGGGAGCAACCATCCTGGTTCCAAAGGGTCTTTTAATAAGCCTCTGTGGCATTAAGCACGAGATATCGGATGCCCGACCATGTGAATCTTAGCGTTATCAGCACCGGGGCGGACAGCCGTCGGGGGTCTCAGCGTCCGTAGTGAGGTCTGCCATCCTGACAGGAAAAAGGTAGACAACGGGGTATCTCATTGCTGCCGATTCTAGACTTCCATCAGTGGTGAAGACCATATCCGTCAAATTCCGATAGCTATGGTGAAGTGACCCTTATCGCAAGTTGGGGGAGTATTTTCTGTAACTCAATGATGGCGTCCTTTTTGGCTAGCTAGCCTCGTGGCTAATTTGGGATGATTGGTGGGATTCGTCGACAAAATGGTATATTATGTTCTAATCTAGTGGATCTAACGTTAGTAGGGGACCGAGTCTGTGGAAATGGGTGGGTACCAGTTCGCGTGTCTAGAAATCGGCCAGTGCCTCGTTCTACGAATCGTCTGAGTCACTATCATATCAAAGGTACTCCGTACTCCGTTCGGAGTAAGCACTAATTATCTGGTCCGATAAGCCAGCCAGTAACAGATACGATAGAAGTCAGCGGTAGGAGAGTATTTCCACGCGAAATCGGAGCTGATCGGAGTAAGCTTCACCGCGATCATGCCCCGCAGTCTCAAGTCCCTTATCGAGGCTAAATGCAGGGAGAATTAGAGGTCCCATGAGAACTTTTGAGTGATAAGTATAGATTGCCATTATTCCGGTGGTTATTGACTCCGCCCTAACAGCCATGGCGGCCGTTATCAAGAAGCGAGTGACAATCTAATTGATCTCCAGAGTGTGGAGAAGGAATCTCGGCCCCACGTGGACAAGGCGGTGACTGTGGTCGACAGCATACAGTTATCTACATCTACATGTCTCGACTTCGAACAACCTGCAAATACAGTCAACAGTTATAGTGGCAAGACTTGACATTCTACGAGGTGTGATTTGGTGGGTCGGCTAAGCAGCAGGCCTACTGCATCGACCCCGGATGCAATAAGATTTATGGACACATGGACAGGATGAGCATGACAGGAAGGACACCCAAGTGACACCAGTGCAAAAGATACATCTTCTCCAGTCCCCATAGGTCAAACTCCACATGAAAGAAAGGCTGACATCGGACTCCGACCATGGAACCCCTGTACCAGGCTCGACCAATGTTGGTGGCTCTGATGACCTCACCCAACTGTGACCATGCAATCACATCGTTCTCTCCCGCATCAAAGTATGGAGAAACACCCGCATGATGCTGCACTACGAGTCCCGGCGTCATCATCTCATCATCGACGCCACCTTTTGAACTTATAACACGCCGGGCCGTGCCCCAGTCGAATCCTCTTGTCGAACTCAACCAACACATCAAATCCATTCCAAGCAATTGTACTACCATTTGGTACGCTTGCTGCTTTCCTTGGTTGCGAGTATAGATGTGCTCGATTGCCGCGGGGATGGTCAGCATTTCAAAATGAATAGAGACTGATCGAACTACAGAATCACCCAGCTCATCATGTCGTCAAGAACAAATCCCGTCTCGCGCTTGGCGGAAACCGCCAAAGACAAGATGGCACCCACTGGCTCCGGCTCTAAACCCAAGGATCCCACCGAGAACTGGAGTCCTGAGGAGATGTTCGAGACCACCGTTGACAAGGACGGTAACCCGATTCCCGACTCCTACTCGTTTATCGATGGCGCCAGAATGAGCCAAGGATCGAAAGGCGGTCGGGACGAGGGAGATATGTATGCTGCGGCGAATGACGACTTTGATTAAGGTGTCAGCTCCAGCATGAGCCACGATGCTTGAGGCATCTTGAAAAAGAGGCTATGATATGAGACCATGTTGAATGTCCAATGCTGTCCGTCACTCTGCGGGACAAGAGCGGAAAGGAATATATGTCATGTCCGGATCTGGATGCGGCAATCTGTGTTAGGTGTAAATGGATATTAGTAATTTCCCGGCGGCGCACTCATTGACCACGGGACCAATCGAAACAATCAAATTGTATGCAAGCGTGAAACATCCTTGTCTCTCGTGGTTATCGCCTTGAAGTAGTTCGTGCAGACGATGGCGGTGGTGGGCGAATCGCCATGGCAACCGAGGGCCGCCGGAAGGCCTCTGCGCTGCCTCAGGCTGTGTCCGATACCCGATGGGGTAATTCCCAAACGAACCCATGGCGATAGAATCATCTCCAACATCCCCCGGCTTTGGCTTCTGGATCCTCCCCGACCGTTGCTTCTACGGTAGTCTGCTCCGACAGGGGGTGCGCTGTCTTCCTTCTCCTTGCTTACTGCTGCATGTTTCTCTCTTTCACCTTCCATAGCAGGAGCTCCCCCCGAACCCCCCGAGTCTCGGCTGTTTACCCCATGTCGAGAGTGGAATCAGTCTGTTGTCTAGTGCCGGACGTCAATTGACTTGCAGACGGACGGTCCGCGCAAGCATATACTTTGGATATCCTCCTAGAGCCCCCGAGGGAAAGCACTCCGCCCGTTCCTGGGTCCACTAACCAGCAGCCACGACCCATACCGCAATATCCCCGATACCCGCCTCTCGGTCGTTGCCCACCGGTGGTACAGTTGCCTGTATGTACCATTACCTACTTCAGCGCCAGCGTGAGCACCTCACTCAGATTGTACAGTTATTGAGGGATCACGGCCACGAAATGTCCCTGGACCCCCGTTTTTACCACCACATAGGCCACGGCACCGGGCCTGGCTCCCAGTCCTCCGCGTCATCCTCCGGCCTCTCCGCAATCACCGGCATCACCAGTCCTTCCATCAACTCGATGACTGCCTCTGCCGCCGCCCTGCGCTCCGACGCGTCTAGTCCGTCGCTGCGCGCACGAGAGGGCGTGGCTGTCCCTGCGCACCGTGTCGACATGTCCAGTCCTTCCGGTGGCGGCGGCAACGTGCGCGTTGTCGTCCGGGTGAGAAAGTTCCTTCCCAGAGGTACGTCTGACTGGCCAGGTGAGGAGAGTTTCAGGGTATAGGCTAATTGCGATTCCCTCTTGGGGTATAGAGATCAACCGCAATGCCCAATGCCTGATCAGCATGGACCCATATACTCAGACAACCAAACTTAAAGCGCCCCAGGTGGGCCTGGGAGACGAAGGAAAGCCCAAATCACAGGCGCGCGGAAAGGTCTTGGAGGATAAGTCCTTTGTCTTCGACAACTCTTTCTGGTCACATAACGAAAAAGACAGCCATTATGCGCACCAGGAAGATGTATACAACTGTCTAGGAGAAGAGTTTCTGGACCACAATTTCGAGGGATACCATACCTGCATCTTCGCCTATGGCCAGACGGGTTCTGGCAAAAGTTATACCATGATGGGCACCGGGGAACAGCCTGGACTGATTCCTAGAACCTGCGAGGATCTATTCCAGCGCATTGAAAACGCCGAGACCCCCGATGTCAGTTTCAACGTCCGCGTCTCCTATTTTGAGGTCTATAACGAACATGTACGCGATCTACTGGTCCCCCGGAGCGAACCGCCAAACTATCTCCGGATTCGCGAGTCTCCTTTGGAAGGCCCGTATGTTAAGGACTTGACAGAGGTAACGGTGAAGAATTACGAGGAGATTATGAAGTTCATGCGCAAAGGCGATGTCTCTCGCACGGTAGCCAGTACCAAGATGAATGATACGTCTTCCCGATCACACGCGGTTTTTACCATCACTTTGAAGCAGATTCATCACGATCTTTCGACCGATGAAACAACCGAGCGCACAGCGCGGATACGCCTCGTCGATCTGGCAGGTTCAGAGCGAGCCAAGTCCACTGAAGCCACCGGTCAACGACTCCGCGAAGGGTCCAATATCAACAAGTCTCTGACGACGCTGGGCCGAGTCATCGCAGCGCTGGCTGATCCTAAATCGGGTCGGCCAGGCAAACGCAAGGGCAAGGACGTCGTTCCGTACCGTGACTCGATTCTCACCTGGCTGTTGAAGGATAGTCTGGGAGGCAACTCAAAAACAGCAATGATTGCGTGCATCTCCCCCACTGATTATGACGAAACCCTCTCCACACTACGATATGCGGACCAAGCCAAGCGCATTCGCACCCGCGCACGGGTCAACCAGGACCACCTCTCTGCTGCAGAAAGGGACAAGCAGATTGCAGAGATGGCCGAGACAATCCGCACGCTCCAGCTGAGTGTCAGTCTTGCCACTGCCAACCGGCGGGAGAACGAGATGCAGAACGAACGGCTCGAGGAGTACCAGCAGAAGGTGGAGAAGCTTCAGCGACTGATGGAGGAGACAAAGATGGTTAGTGAGTGCAAGATCAGGCAGCTGCAGACGGAGAATGAGGCCATGCGCAACCACCTGAAGCTGGCCTTGGATAGTATCCGAAATCCGATTCCTCCGGTGGTTGTCCACAGACGCCGGAGTAGCTTGTACAGTGTAAATGAAAACAACGGCTCCCCGACTAACCGCAAGCGGCGCGGCCGCGCCCGGTCACCTCCATCCGACGTCGAGTTGGAGCCGGAGCCAGAACTCATCTGGGAGGATGAAGACACGATCCAGAGTGACACCAGTCATGTCGAGGCGCAAGAAATGCAGGCGCATATGGAAAACCTTCTTGACGATCTTAGCATGTTCAAGCGCAAACTCGCCACGGATCATGAGCGATTCCGACCGAGTTGGAAGCCCGAGGGCCGAAAGCGACGGCGAGCGCTGGGGGATGTTTGGACGAATACCCGATAGACTTGGTGGGATTTTGACTCGGCAGCGTGGGAGGCTCTGTGATATGGCGTTTGGAAGGGACTGACTTGGATGCACATAATTGGGGGCCACTGGTTGTATGCCTTGGACTGGGGTCTTTTGCGATGATATCTTGTTGCGTTTTCTATTTTGGACTTGTGTTCCATTTTCTTCTTCGATGATGACATGATTGTATGGTAGGATGACAAGTGACAGATGATGGATGCTTGATGCCCAAAAATACCATGAGACGTTTGTGATTAGTTGCTGCAGGACCCATGCAGCCGAAAGGCCTTGGTATCATGTCTGCCCAGTTAAGTCGGGTACATACTTTGACTAGGATCGGTACTACATAAGCCAAGTATAATGTTCGGTGGTATGCCTTGCCAATGCTTCTAGGGAAACGTTCAGCGTGATCGGGTGAGACTCAGGGTGCAGGTCGAGGGAGGGAGGCCCCGTTGATCAACACCATCCTGAATCTTCCTGGATAGGGGTCGTACCCATGCCACTGGACGTGCTGGACGTGCTGGACGCCATCTATGCGGTGGTGGTGCTGGTCGGGGCTGCTTATGGCATCGTGGGCGGGCGGAGCGCAAAACTAATGAGTCAACCTTCGGCCACCCCCACAATAACCACCACCAGTTCCGAAAAAGTCTCCAATGCCCCTCCCAACTGCCGCTATCGCCTCTCTCCTCCTTCTCCTTCCATAATGGCCAATCCCGTCGACCCTGCGCTGACCTCGTCCGTATCCGCGTCGCAACCCCCAGCCCCCGAAATGCAATCGCCGTCCGTCCAGCAACCTCCGCAGGGCGCCTCACCCTCCAAACCCGCCAAACAGCAACCCCCCAAGCAACCCGCCAAGGGCAAAGATGGCGCCGCTGCTGCTGCCTCCGCCCCCTCCGGCGACGGCGCCGCCCTCACCCCAGCCGAGCTAAAGAAGAAAGCCAAAGCCGACAAGGCCGCCCGTCGGGCTCGCGAGCGCGCAGAGAGAGAAACAACCGGTGGCGGTCCGGCTGGAGGTCCTGGTGGCCAGCACGCCGCGTCGGCCAAGAAGGGCGCGTCTGGACCTGGTGGTGCCGGTGGGAAAGACTCTGCGGCCGCGGCGCAGCAGAAGGGTCAGAAGCAGTTGCCCCGGAGGGGCTCTGCGCAGGCGACTGCTCAGGTCGGCGCCGCGGAGCTGAAAAAGAAGCAGGAAGAGAAGAATGTGTCGGTCTTTGGACATTTGTATGGCCAGCAGCGGAGGACTACAATTGCTGGAGCTGGCAAGGAAGTGCACCCTGCGGTTTTGGCCCTGGGGTTGCAGATGAGAGATTATGTGGTTTGTGGAAGCAGTGCGCGGTGTGTTGCGACACTGTTGGCGTTCAAGAGGGTGCGTTCATCCGATCCCCATTTATCTCCGCTCTGGTCTAGGCCTTGGGATGCTTGGATGTCTTGGAGTTACTGATGATATGTTTTAGGTCATTGAAGCTTATACCACCCCCCTGGGTACCTCTCTCGCTCGCCACTTGACTACACACCTGTCTCACCAGATCACCTACCTCTCCACCTGCCGCCCGCTGTCTATCAGCCAGGGTAACGCCATCCGCGCCCTCAAACTCGCCATTTCCTCCATCGATCCGTCAGTTCCCGAAGCTACCGCCAAGTCATCGCTGTGCGATTTCATCGACAGCTTTATCCGCGAGAAGATCACCGTCGCCGACCAGGTTATCGCCGGAAGCGCCGCACAAAAGATTCAGGATGGCGACGTGATCGTGACGTTTGCAGGTAGCTCGATCGTGAAGCAGACGCTCCTTATGGCGCACAAACAGGGCAAGCAATTCCGGGTGTCTATCATCGACTCGCGTCCACTGTTCGAGGGCAAGAACCTGGCGCGCTCGCTCGCTAACGCCGGTCTGGATGTGCAATACTCTCTCATGAACGGCATCAGCCACGCCATCAAGGATGCTACGAAGGTGTTCCTGGGCGCCCACGCCATGACGAGTAACGGACGACTGTACTCGCGCGTCGGCACAGCGCTGGTCGCCATGTCGGCTAAAGAGCGCGCCGGCGGTGTTGAAGTGCCAGTCATTGTGTGCTGCGAGACGGTCAAGTTCACAGACCGGGTCGCGCTGGACAGTATCGTGGTCAACGAGATTGCAGATGCGGACGAGCTGGTCACTATCGAGCCGGTGCAGCAGCTAACCGGGTTGCCGGATCCGGCGGCACCGGCGCCTGCGGAGACGAAGAAGGGCGGCAAAGCGACGGCCAGCGCGCCCGTGGAGTCGAGCACGGCATCACAGAGCACAGCATCGCCATTGGAGGACTGGAAGGAGTCGGCGAATCTGCAGCTGCTGAACATCATGTACGATGTGACGCCGGCAGAGTATGTGGACATGGTGGTTACGGAGATGGGCAGTCTGCCGCCAAGTGCGGTGCCGATTGTTCATCGGATGAGTACGAATCTGTAGTTTCATTTCTTAGGGTTTAGGTATTAAGGACGGATGGGCAACTTTTCGGCTGCGTTGTATTTTATAGATAAAACATGAGTTGTAGGCGGTCTGCCATATTCCGTAGTTGCCATCACCTCAACACCCAACATACTTCTACACCTCTACCACCACCTTTACTATCATAACACAATACCATCAACCCCAACACAACACAACAACTCTACTACCATCTCTACAGTACCACCAACACGTCAAACCACTACCAACACCAACACAACAACACCACCCCCACCCCCAAAATGGTACCTCCCCCTCCCCTCCCCCAAACCATCTCACCTCACCAAACCCCCAATAACCAAAAAAAAACAAAACAGAGCAAAGACTCCACCCCCACTCAAATCCACATGCACCACCCCCGGTTAGCAGACTACTTCGAAGACTTCACGCGCCCACACCACACCTCCACCTCCACCAACACCTCCGGCAACACCACCACCACAATCCCAACCTCCGGCACCAACACAACAATCACCTACGGTTCCTCGTCTTCCCCTCCCTCGTACCGAGTTACCTTCCCATCGAGGAAATCTACATCCTTCCGCAATATCAGCCCCCGAATCCGGAAGATGAGGATGATGTTGTTCCTGATCAGCATGCTGCGTTTGGGATTACCAGGGCGATGAGGGCGGGGAGGGAGGCTGTGTGGAGGGATTTGGGATTGGAGGGGTTGGTTAGTGGGGGGTTGGAGGAGGTGGGAAGGGGAAGGGGGGAGGGTTAGGGGGAGGGAGGTTGATGGGGGGAGGAGGGTGGTTTGTTTGAGGTGATTTTTTGTCTCTCTCATGGCTTTTGTTGGGGTTGGGAGGGAGGGGTTGTTTATGGGGATTGAATGGGTTGGGAGGAAAGGAAGGGGAGGGTGGTTATGGGGTATGGCTGGGTATGGGAAGATGGACGGTGTTAGGGATGTGGTTTATTTTTATGGTATGGTTTGGTTCGGTTTTATACCCTCACGTTTAGTGTTTATTATATTGTTATCCGGTGACTGAGGGAGGAAGAATAAAGCTGGGGGGATCATCTCGTCATGATTACTATCTACCGCTATATCCGGTTGATGTCCACTCGCGCCCGCTCATATAACTTGTGGCTCACTTGTTTCTGCTCGCGCTCGTCATCTGCTATCGTCCGCGCGTGGATCGCCATCTGTGCGTAGGTCCCTGCGCCGCGCCGCTTCGAGATCGTCCCCGGGTTGATGACGGTCACACTGTCGACAACCTAGATTCAGTTAGTTTCCGATCATCATTATATTAAGATTAGCTCGTGGGATTTACCTTGACAAACGGTGGCAGCATGCTCGGCACTATCAACACGTCTGGCCGTACGTTCCACCACTCGCCCAGCTTTGAATAGCTCACGTCCACCATGGCTCCCGTTGCCAGCCCGCTCTCTGTCCCCGCCCTCGGCAGCATCTCCCGCGCCGACGACGGGAACATCGGCTGGAAGTGTCGCTGCTCGATCAGATACTTCGGCAGTCGCGTCAGCAGGTTCCCCTCCGTCGGCTTGCCATGCAGCACCTCCTCCCGTCGCAGCTCGTACAGCACGTCATGCGAGCACATTCCGATTACCGTCTCGTTCAGTGACAGCGTTACCGGGTTCGACACCATGCGCACTTGCTTGGGCAATCCCAGCTCCTTCTTGGGCAGCTGCTCCTGCGGCCACGAGACATGTTTGCTCACGGCGTCGCGCACAGATGGCACCAGCACAACTGTGATGCTGGGCACAGCCGCCACAAGCCGCTGCAGCGGCGCCGAGATGCAATGACGGAAGACTGTTGTGAGTGTCGCAGTGTCCGGGTCCAATCCGTTGATCTCTGGCAGGTCGAAATCCCCCGAGGCCAGCACGGGATGTTCGATGTCCAGGAACGGACCCAGCAGGATGACACCGTCCGCGTAGCTCTCCGCAGCCTTGCGGCAAATCTCTTTCAGCGGTTCAAAGTCGAGGTTGTCGTCGGCCGTGTACGGCCCGGAGGCGATGAGGATGTTCAAGGGCGCGGGGCCCGCTTCTTCGAGCCTCTGGTTGATGGTTTCGATGTTGACGACCGACGAGGCAGCTGGCGGGAGGAGAGGTGCGGAGAGGACCTCTTTGACTGAAAGGTAGTTTCCTGATGCGTTGATACCGCGCAGCGCCACGATCTGTCCCGGGAAGAAGTTGGCCGACGGCACCGACTCCAGCTTCAACGGAACCCGAACGCCTGCCCCTGTCCGTCTCGACGTTTCGAGCACAAGTGACGCCGCGTTGAGCTTACCTTCCATGCTGTCGGATGCAATGCGCCCAACGGCGACAATCTCGCTGGTGCTCTGTGTTGCGGCGCTGCCGAATGTGATCTCGTCTGCGTCGTACTGCTTCTCAAACAACGCCATGAATTCGTCAATGCGGTCGTCGAGGATCTCGGATGCCTCGGACAGCCTCATTGCCAGGGGTTTATATCCGAACTTCTTCAGGTCTGTATTCGCTGTGGGCCGTATGCGGGCCTCGGAGTAGGGCGCCAGAGGGGTCTCGGCTTGTGAAAGGTGGGAGTTGATTGTTTCGAGAGTCTCGCCTGCATTCGGGCGCTGGGAAAAAGGAATCGATCTATCGGGTCAGTTGCAGTTTATACACCATGTATTTGTGACATACTGTACTCCATCGCCGTTCTGTTTAATCGGAGGCTTGACCCTCATTGGCGAACCATTCTGATCAGTCCTCCCAACCTTGGACATGGAAGGCGAAGCAAAGTCGGATTTCCGCTTCGCTGATCCGGGATTGCTCCGACCAGTCGCCCCCGGTGTGAGTCCATCCAACCTGGGCCATTAGTCTTCGTCCCTCAGTCGACGGCGTAAAACTCACATGCCAAACACATCCGACGTCGCAGCAGCGCGGGGGGTAGCCGTCACTGCAGCTCTCTTGTCAGTCTGTCGTCCTGCTTTTCCTCGGGCTTCCCGTTCCAATGTATCCTGTACATCTTTTTTAAACAGCCGCACAGTGCCCAGGTCCATCTTTAGTTCGTCTGGGCCCATTTTCAGACAGTAGGACTCCCATTTGTAAAACAGCTCCTGCGCAGAGATCGAGTGGATGCGCAGGATAGACTGCAGTTCCGTGAGAACATCTTTGGGGAGTCCATCTGGGGCAGCAGCAGCAAAGAGCTCATTGAGCTCTGCGACAGGGTCGTCCATGCTGACCTGGACCTTGGGGATAATGATCAATACGATCGTGGAGAGACAGACGGCTATCGGGACTGGCTATCGCTGGATGGTGACGCGACGGACGCGTAACGCGCAAAGGGTTGGCGACCGCCTTCCGAACTGGGGCTCGGCAGGGCGACCCGCCGACCACGTAGACGCCATCGGTTTAATTGATTTCTCTCGCCGTGTTGGTGGCCATCGGAGTATTGCAGTGACGATCGGTGGGCCCGTCGATCAAGATTACGCCCTGCTCAATCTTACCGACGTGAAAAAGGACACCCGGGAAGAATCTTGCCGTTGTGTCGGTTCCCCCTATATTTGTTGATGCCTGGCGGTCTATAAGTTGGTCGCGGGTTCATACAGACTACAACCCACACTATTTACCTCCACAACATAGCTCAACTGACACATCATGAGCGCTCCCTCAGATCCCCCGGCGGCCGTTTCTGCGCCAGTCGACAATACTCCAGCTGTCAACACGTCACAAACCACCCCTTCTGACCCGTCACCTTCAACCCCAGAGGCTGCCCCTGAGACTACCGCAGAACCCGCCAAGATTGACGATAGCTTCGAGTCCCAACTGCCATTGTCCGCCGCAGACGGACTCATCCAGAAGCCCTTCCCTCGCCCCCTTGACGCGGCCAAACCAACACCGCTTGCGCCGCTCACTCCCGACCAGGAAGCGAAATACAAGGATGTCTTCAAAGCGGTATCGGAATGGACCACGGTCCCGACCACGTCTGCTAAGAATTCCCCGACCGCTCCCATCACCGAGGACGAACACATGTTCCTGACCCGGGAGTGTCTGTTGCGGTACCTGCGCGCGACCAAATGGAATGTCGCAGATGCCATTGCGCGACTCCAGCGCACGCTTACCTGGCGCCGGGAGTACGGCGTCGAAAAGCTGACGGCTGAGTACATCTCCGTTGAGAATGAGACGGGAAAGCAGGTCATTCTTGGATACGACATTCACGGACGCCCGTGCCTGTACCTCCTGCCATCGAACCAGAACACGGAAACGAGCGACCGTCAGATCCAGCATCTGGTCTTTATGCTGGAGCGCGTCATCGACCTGATGGGCCCGGATCAGGAGACCTTGGCGCTCATTGTGAACTACAAGGAGACGAAGTCGGGTCAGAATGCTAGCCTCGGTCAAGCCAAGCAGACCCTCAACTTCCTCCAGAACCATTACCCTGAGAGGATGGGTCGGGCATTGGTTATCAATAGTGAGTTTCCTCCCATATCTGTATGCTTGTTTTTCTGACCGGATTCCAGTGCCCTTCATGATCCTCGGGTTCTTCAAGATGATCACTCCATTCATTGACCCACAAACCCGGCAGAAGCTCAAGTTCAACGAAGACCTGTGTCAGCATGTGCCTGCCGGCCACCTGATGAAATCCATGGGCGGCGATGTCGAATTCCGGTACGAGCATTCGGTCTACTGGCCGACGCTGAACAAGCTCGCGGACCAACGGAGGGCAGCATACAAGGAACGATGGATCCAGGGTGGAAAACGTATTGGCGAGTTCGAAAATTATCTGAAGACAGGAACCAGCCCGAGTCTCTCCCAGACGGAGGGGACGTCGAACGGTGCAGGCGGGGAGTCACAGCCTACAGCATGATGTGTGGGCCTGCCAAGATTCGCCTGTCCAACGGCATGGTGCGATTTCTGGGTAAAATCTTCTTCTTCCATTGTTTCATCCGAGCGCCCTGCGATTGCATGGCTGTGGCATATAGCGCATAGATACGCCTCTATTAATATCTTGCATCATTTCGTCTTCGGGTTTTTATCATGATTCTCATGGCCTGTTATTCACAACTCTGTCCAGTCAAACATGGGATGCTGACTTGTTTCGAGGTTAATTGAGCTAACACGAAAATGGTGGCCTGGATAATAGTAGTAGAGACCGGAAGCTACGGCGGCCTTCTAGTCTGGATTAACCCTCGAGCTTTCTCCGCAGTGCCATCACGTGTGGGGATGGCGGGGCATGTTGGTGCCTCAGGCCAAATATGCGCTGGCCCACGATGAAACGATGCTGAACGATTAGAAAGTGCTGGAGAATAATATGCCTGCAAAGCAAGCAGCATGGCTTCATTCTCAAGATTTCAGGTCTTTCATATATCAGCCCACACCTCTAATTTCTTCCGTACTTGCTTGGGATCCCCCTCTCTCATCTCCAAGCATAACCCTTGTGCAGTAATATTCAAAATCCTTGAGGTATAGGATTGTGGGCAAATTAACACTTAACCAATGTGATGCATCCTAGACCCTCTGCAAATGATCGTCGCAGCCTCCTGTCTCATATGATCTTTTGGGCCTCCTAGTTGATCTGTCCTGAGTTCTGACACCACCAACTTGCCCAAGACTGCTCTTCTTCCTCCCCCGCTTATCAATATCGATAGATTCCCCATGCGGCACCGGCGGTAGGGACCCTGTCAGCAGCGTTACCTCTGGGTGTTAATGAGCCTAAAATCCTTGGTGCGTGCCGCTTTCATGCCGCCGGTGAGCATCTTTCTCTTCCTTTTGAATGTGGTATTACAGTCCCCACGAGCGTTGCGGCGTCGGGCAATCAAGATGGAGGAAGCTCCCCAGCGGGAGGCCCCCACGGGCAGAATGAGCCCTTCCGGGCTGCCGCCCTCGACCGACGACACCACCACCACCACAACCACCACCACCAGCACTACCAGCACTACCACGACGACCACTACGGCGACTACTACTACTACCGCGGTTGCTTCTCCTCCCTCTACTCCGACCCTCATCGATTCAGCTCAGTTTCACATTCATTCGCCCTCCTCCACGGGTTTCTTTCTTTCTTCAAACCCCTCCCTAGTTCCAGACCGTCGTCCTGCCCGCGGTCACGAGGGAGCATTCGTCCATCCCGCCTCCTTTCTCCGGCCGCGAGGTCTATCTCACCCAATGCCCCCAGCTCAGCCCGAGAGGGCGATCGACCGGGAAGAGCGTCGCGCTTTAGTGAGTCGCCTCTCTTTTTTCTCTGCCCGTTGCTTTTTCTCAGTCCCCCCTGTTCTTCCCGTTGCTCTCCATGCCGCCGCCCCTCCTTGGCCCGCATCGCACCCCGTACATAAGCCGCTGTGTTGATCGGCAAAATCCTCGGTGTCAAACTTGCGGTCCATATGTCGTGATATGGCTGGCGTTTGTTTGCTTGTAATCGTGTCCACAATGAGCAGTCGTCTCGGGTGAAGCCTTGACTAATAGAGACCCTTGTCTATCATAATCACTGTAGCGTGCTATCCGCAATTTCCTCAAGGTCCGTACCAGCTATGACGTTCTTCCACTTAGTTTCCGACTTATCATTTTCGACACGTCCCTGTCAGTCAAGGAGAGCTTGAATATCCTGATACAAAACGGCATGTCTTCCTTCCGAGCCAGATCCCGCCACTCCGCGGACTATGCGCACCCGAGAATACAGTTCGCTGACTGAAACGGATATGCGTTGCGCAATACAGGCATTGTTTCGGCACCATTATGGGATTCCAAGTCCTCCACATTCGCGGGTCTCCTGACGACATCCGATTATATCAACGTGATACAGTACTACTTCCAAAACCCCGCGGCTTTGAACCAAATCGATCAATTCCGGTTGGATAGTCTCCGAGGTGCGTCTTAAGCTTCAGTCTCGAGCGGTCGCGTATAAAAGCTGATATGGGGCTCAAGAGGTTGAAAAGGCACTGGGCGTCGCACCGCCCGAAACGATATCCATTGATCCGGAGCGGCCACTTTACGAGGCCTGTCGGCGCATGCTCGAGTCTCGAGCTAGGAGGATTCCTTTGGTCACCCATGACAGCCAAACAGATCGAGCCCTCGTCCTGAGTGTAGTCACACAGTACCGCATTTTGAAGTTCGTTGCCGTCAACGTCAGCGACACGCAGAAGCTACGGAAACCCTTGGGTGAGCTTCTGTTGGGCTCATATCACAATTTGGCAACCGCATCGATGGATACACCTGTCATTGATGTCATCCACATCCTTGTGGAGCGGAGCATATCAAGTGTCCCAATTCTAAACTCTGAAGGTAGGTTTTGTTGGCATTGGGATGCGCATATCCGTGTACTAACATATTTGGTCTGTCGCAGGTGTTGTTTACAACGTCTTCGAGGCTGTTGATGTGATAACTTTGATCAAGGGAGGGGTATATGATGACTTGAGTCTGACGGTTGGTGAGGCATTGAAGAAACGATCCCCGGTATGCTACTTTAATTCATGCCTCCCACTATTTTTTGCTGATTCTTCCAGGATTTCCCCGGCATCTATACATGCTCCTTGAACGATGGTCTAGATACCATCTTCGACACAATTCGCAAGTCTCGCGTGCACCGCCTGGTTGTCGTAGATGACAACTTCCGGCTAAAGGGTGTCCTAACGTTGAGCGATATCCTGCAATACATCCTCCTAGAGGGCGAAACTGACGAGTTCTCATGACTCGACGTTCTGGCAATATGAGAAAGTCTCGGTGACTAGTATAGAGAATGGACCGGCTACGTGTGGTGCTTAGTGGTATCCTGAACGGGATGTCATCACTCCGTTCGAGTGTCTATCTCAACTCTGTGCTTGTGGCGCATACTCACAACTTGCATAGGATGGCGTTCTTGTGTGTTATCGTCTTTCATCGAATTCCCTTTTGGTTATTTGAACTTGGGTTTGCAATGCAAAGGTAGACGGTATTCTACGGCGCGATAGGAGTCAACATCCCGGTTGCATAGGCACTTATGTACACAATACATTTCATCTAGACATTGGCGTTTCAATCACGGCAGGATGGCCGGCCAGCTTGGGTTTAGAACAGGGATATCTTCAATTCCACGGCTGCGTAACAGGCACCGATGATAGATTGGTTCATGCCTGACATAGTAAGATGCGCTCCCTTACTCCGCTACGCTTACGACTTGACAACACTATCTGACTACAACCACGAGATATACGCGGTGCACCTTGTAGGTATATAAGGGTCAGTCGAGCAATCGTACCTGAGTGCTAGTGCTTGCCAATACCATTAGGAACTTTGTAGCGACTTTTACCTCACTGACAGCTTTACCACTGATTTAAGTACTGGTCCAGGACACGAGACGCAGTAATGACTCCAGCGCCAGTGGGAACATTCTTTTCGCAGAAGCATGATCTGTCTGCTGTCCCTAATACCCACCTGCCTCTGCAGGTAAAATGAAAGGTAGCTGAAGCGACGTCTGACACATAGGCCTGGCTGACAGAAAAAGTATGTCTGCTCTTGACTTTTACTTTAACTTCACTAGAAGCTCGTTCTCCGGCTATGTAGTCTTGCCAGCTGCCTCACCTGCTCGTCGCACACCTTGACCATTTCTCTTACCTCACTAGCAACACCTCTCAGTATGCGAAGCGCGCTAACGCTGAGCAACTCTAGATTAGGTCCTGCTACAGGAAGTCTCAAGGGTTAAGACTTCTTATTAGTCCACAGATGTCACAAAACCAGCCTTCTTATCAACTTATTTGATCATTCAAAATATACGCTGCCTACATTATCAATACTCATCGCTTCAATCAGACAAGAGAGAGGTGTCTAGAAAAACATTAGCAAGGACCCTTCAGAACATATATTCAGACCATAGATCTGAATCAGATCTCTACATAAATTGAAACCTAGTAGGTCTGGATCAAGTATTACGTTTTTAGATACTTGGCAAAGCCCTTTAGAAGTACTTGACAGAGCCATTAATATATCCATCACCCGTAATCTTTGCTGTAGGGCCACAAGGTTTCTTGGCCCTTACTTCAAACCCGGTATCAGAAAGGCTACTTGAACCCATTTCCGCTCCTGGTACGCCGATTTTCTCATTTGCAAAGCATCCCGATGAAACGACTACTTGGAAGACACGTTAGTGGAGTCCATTAATCATGTAGACTTCGTGGTTGCTCTTAAGTTCTTTATAATATATTACTATATATTTTTGGTCGTGTCGCACCGCTTACATTCTGGTGATATTACCCTTTTAGGAAATTTGTCACGCATCCACTAACCTCATCTACCTGTTTTACCCCATTACTCGCCTCCATGCTTGGGTTGGCTATGCCGACGATCGCGCGTCGCCTTTCTTATCCCTAACTTGACCTTCGTGGGCATAGCGCCGCGAGGTAGCATTATTGAGAGTCCCTCCAGGGCCTTAGGGATGCATGGGGGCGGATATAAGTCGATGAACAGGAATGCACATTAGCGGATCTTTAAGATTACAATCTGACTCATCTAGAAATTTAGGCAACCAAGTCCCGAATATAAGGCACAAAATGTAACCTAGATTACCGCATTCCGTAGGGATATTCCTATGGAATGCAAAAATCTTCATATAAGAGATCGGGCAGTGCGGCTGATGGATGATTTGAATTAACAAACTTTGAAGCCAGGTGCATTATATGGTCTTTTGATTAGAGACATCTTTGACTGTTTGACTTTCTGTTAATGACATTATGTTCCTTTCACGACGGTTACTTGGTAATATAAAACTAACGCTGCTTTGGTGAATGAACCTTTCCTCATTAGGTGATATCAGTTTAACAGAGAAGGAGCGATCCTCAGTGAAAGAGAAAGAGAAACCACAGCACACCACACCACACCCACCTTGAGCTGAACTTGGGACAATCACCATATCCTCATGGTCTACTCTGCTTCGTTTCTTACCCGGAGTTGTACTCGCTCTCTGTTGTCGTCATGGAGACCTCTGTCAGTAAGAGATTGTCGCGATTTGCAGACAGAGGAGTCTCGGACTTCGCACCTGTGTCAACGGTGAGCACTGAGATGTATGCTTCACTCAGGACGAGAGGCTCAAAGGCCAATCGTGCCAGTGTGAGGACCACATGCTCTGCACAAAAGGAAGTGACGGCTCTAGATCATGAAGGATCACTTGCCAAGAGTCCGTCATTGGATTCGAAGTCCTTGGGGAAAGGCTCTAGACGACTCGCTGGCTTCAGAACGCTTTTTCGCTCCCGCAAGTCGCATCTTCGGCTCATGTCAGAGTCCTCTGTTCAGTCTGACAATCCTACTATTGTGGTTGAAGAGAGTACTAGCCATCAAGAGGATCAGCACCAGCCCATGGGGCTTCAGGCCGGTCAATGCAACAGCTTCCTGAACGAGGATTCCGACGCTAGAAAGGTCAGTGATAAGACCGTGTACTCGCTTCATTCGGACCTCACCAGCGTGACGGTTTGCCATAATCCATCAAAACGGAAGTCAATGCCCATTGCTCTGGTGGACCAAGAGTGCCTCTACCATGATCCTTACAGTGATATTCAGGAGGCATCCCATACTACTCCGCACTCCAACGCCAATGTCGGGGATAATACAAGGAGTACGATACGCTCTGCCCGACCCCGACAGCACAGTTCCGAGTGCAGTGGTGCGAGTATCCTATCCAACTGCCCCATTCGGACTCAAGAGAAGCCGGAGAATCCCTTTGCACGGGCCCGCTCCAGTAGATCGCGGGGTTCGTCATCAAGGCAAAGCTCGGATTTGTCTACCACATATGATGATACTAGTTACTCTCTGGCCCAAGGTGATCGCCGCGCGGCTGTTATAGCGTTCAATGAGTTGGCCGGCAGGTTGCATCTCGAACTGCTGGGGTTAGACGAGGCTGATGGCGGTCATGAGGGTGAATGGAGTCCTTTGTCAGGTTAGTGCTCTAGAGGACAAGATCGGCAGGTATCCCTGACTCTGACGAAATAGGCGCTGGGAGATCCCCTGATAGCCGTCAATCTCACCCAGCCACCTCAGATGATCATCCAAGGCGCTGGGGTAGGTTCTACGGACGCATACGAACCATGCGGTCGTCACTTCAACTGGGGTCGTCAGATGCACCCCGCAAACGAACCTTGCGTCGGATGAGGACGTTTGCCAGCGTTTCGCGCCGATCCTACGAGATGACCTCATTGAAAGGCAAGCCCTTGGATCATCTAGCCCGCCTAGGAGGGTACAATCTGCTCGCGCTCCCGGCCGACTTTGCGCCTACGAAGCTGAGGCTCCCTGTTTGCTTTGTGGCGATTATCACCTATCTGGGATGCTTTGGTAGGAACCCACCATGCTCCACCAGGGATACTCTTTCCGGCTCGAACTACTTGCTCATTGACGTCATTTTACAGCTCCCACCGTACGAAATGTCTTCATTGATCCCGGAAATCCGAAGATAGCGACGCGGACGTATGACTACTTTGCCAATCAGGTGCTGTCGGTGGAAAAGCAGCAAGATAAGATCCAGATGACGATTGGCAGTAGTGCGATGCCGCTGGATGTGGTAAACCCGCTGCACGGCGATGGTGATAGCGGCGACACAGTCCAAGTGTTGAGCGTCGCGTGGACGTTCAAGTCTCTGCTTGCCGGGCTCCCTGGCGGCATCCTAGGGTCGGCCCGGCTCTATCGTGTGCTGGTCCAGATCTGCCACGGCCACATCGTAGACGAACCAATCGAGCGGCGGAGAAGCTGTCTTGGAGGGCTTTCGCCCAGGGGCTACGTCAAGGCCAAGGCCATCAGCCTGGCAATTCTAGCCCTCAGCGACTCGATGCAGCTGAACCTTATCTGTGGAGTGTTCGGGCTCTGCGCGCTTTTGCTGCATGAGACGCAGCGCCTAATCGAGGTGGAACGCCAGGGGTTCCGAGGCAGCGTGTGTCGGGCGAGTGTCGGGTCGGGGCTGCTGAACTTGGACCGGCTCAGTGGAGTGCTGGCGCCATTTCTGATGGAGTGCGAAGGGGGGGAGCATGACGATACGTTCCGGACCATTGAACGCGAGATCGAAAGCCAGCGGGTGGCCGCGATGCTCATTGGGAGCTGGCGGGGGGTTAGTCGACAGCTGCGGATCTGGGAGCATCGGGGAGCTATTGCGCACCACCGTGCATGTTCGCGAGCTTTCAGCGGGGGACGGTCGTCGGCGGAGGAGTGACACGTCGACGGGGATAGTGAAGCCTTGTAAGTTGGCAGAGGGCAGGTGGAAGCAGAAAGCAGGAAGTACGATGGGGGGCAGGCACGGACCCTGAGGAAGTCCGGTTACGGATACGGCATGCAGAATTCCAGGCCATGTAGCTAGCAAGTACCCATTGTTACGAGTCCCAGGGGGTGGGGGTGTCGAGTATCTAAGCAGCAACGACGCCGTTTGACGAGGCAGCCGGAACCTGAAAGGATCCATGTCGGTGGGCAGACTACAGACTAGTCGTAGGCCCGGTGCATAAGCCCCGAACGGGGCGGTTATTGGCGGGGCCGGACCAGCAGGACCTTTTACCAGTTCCAGCACTCAGCACTTCCAGACTTCCAGTAGATACTGTTATCTACTCCTACTCGGTATACTTGCATCGACTGGAGACCTTCGAAGAGGGAAGTGGGGAAGGGCATCAGGATTCCGGACCAGGATCTGAAACGGGACACGCAGCAGGACGGGAGGAGCTGCCTTGGAAAGGGCATGGGCCCAAAGGCTTGCGACTGGCCCATGGAAGGGAAGAGGGGGGGGGAGGATCGGTGGTCCAGTCCGGGCGGGAAGTCAGCATGGAAGGCAGTTAGTAAGTTGGTTGGGGAGGAGGGGGGGGAAGGGAGTTGGAAAGCATGGCAGAAGGATCGCTAGGGGACGTGAGATGGTTTCCGGAGAGAAGTACTGAATTCTTACAGTCAGGACTCGGTCGGTGGAGCCCCAAGGCCCGGCCAGCACCGCCCTGACAGGCTGCCGGCCCAGTCACTAAAGACACTTAAGCTCGGTCGATCGGGTCACGATGACTCGTTGGATGAAAAAGCCGGCCCTTGAGGGACTGGTGGTTATCTGTCATCGGCCTCTGCAAAGTCTGCATCAATTTTCAGTCGACACTTAGATACTTCCCAGCCTTCCCCTACGTCAGGGTGGGTTCAATTCGGGGAGAAGCTTTGGCGGGTTCCTTGTTACTATCAGATTGGCCGTGCACCGCCGTTACGTACGACTTTTGACACCTCCGACAAGTTGCAACATTTTGAATTTGATGCACGATCGGCTGATGGGGGGGGAGGAGAGATACGATTGGTATCCGAAGGGCCTCAAGTCAGTCATCAAAGTTCTTTGTCCCTCGTGAGGGATGGAGATGAGTGGTGGTGAAGTTGCCTTGGCACAGTCAAGAAAAACCAGTTCCGGTCCGGATTGGGTTGGGGGGGGAGGAGGAGGGGAAGTTAATTAGGGGGATTAACGACGGGGATATATGCCAGCTCCTTTTGTCCAGCAAGAGGGCAAACAAATAAACAACGCGATGAGTACTATTCCGTATGGAGTACTACTATCTATCTATAATCATTTCCTCACCATCCGGAAAATTCAATCCCAGTGAAGGTGCAACAGCAGCAGCAGCAACAGCAGCAACCAAGTGGATCTCCCCCACCCCTTTCCACTAGCGACTGCATCCGTCCGATCTCTTTTCCCCCTCCTTCTCCCCCATCCATCGTCCCCATCAAGCAGGGAAATCCTCTCACTGGCTGGGCGGGTTCAGTTCCACCTGGGTTTCTTACTCCTTTGGGATTTCCCAGTCGCTCGTCGGGAACTTCAAACCGCGAATCAGAAGCCGCGCCCTGCGTCTTTTGGCTTTCCTTGGAACCGGAGGGTTAACTTAACCTAAGTAGTACTTCCCTTGATTATTACCTGACTTGACAGCATCGGCCGGCCGGTAACAATGGTAGATAGGTTAAGGATGGAGGGGGTGGCTGTACGCCGTATGGCCACGGTAAACGGGCAAAGTTACCAGCGGGAGAGAAAAGCCCCGTTACCACCTTACAGGTATAAGATAGTGCCTGGACTCGTAGCATAGCCAAGCAAACATGACCCTGATCCAGTGGGTGGATGGCAGTGGTGGAAGTGGAACCGGACGGGGCAGCAAGTGAGGACTGACTAGGCTGGGCTGGGCTGGGCATGAGATGGATGACGTTGATGATGATATCACGGTTGGGCTTTTCTTCGGACTCGGAGAAGAATCGGGAAGCTCTTATTTCTCGTGGGAAGATTAGGTGGTACGGAGTGGGCTGATCGGGTTGAGGTTTTTGATTATTTTTATTTTTTATTTTTTTTATGTTTTGCCTTTCTTGGAGTGATGGGGGGGGGTGGTACAGATATTGCTGGGGTAGCTAGCTATCCAGATCGAGTATCTCGGGGAAAGAGGGCGTGGAAAAGGTTGCTACCTAGGAAGTATGTACCGAGGAGGTAGCTCTGTACTAGATAACGAGCCTGGCCACTGTCTAAGGTACCTGAGGTACAAGAACCTAGGTTGAGGGCCGGGAGCATTCTGGGTGCATCTGGAAGTGCATCTCTTATGTCCTGCTTGCAGATCGGGGACTATTGACTAGTACTATGTATCTTGACTTGGTGAGAGCTGTCAGGCTGGTTGTTGGTCGGGACGGACTGGCGTAATCGTGCAGCTGGGGGAGACTTGCAAGGTACCTGCTCGGAGGTGCTTCTGGTTTGCCCCTGATCGGCCTGCCCTCCTGCCTCAGGCCTGCCTGGACGAGTCTCGATTTGTTGTTCCGACTTCCGGCCTTCCGTCTTGCTCTCTCGGTCCACTTTGTTCGATCTAACTAGAATTCTAGATACTACTACTCCATACTACTACTACTACTACTACTATTACTACACAGTATCTAGTATCCTTCTCATGATGTCAACCCGGCTGATTCTGGACCCATCCATGGCCATCCTCTGGGGTCCCTTTCTTGGCTCGTCGACGGAAGTCAGCCTATCCAATCAATCTGCTACAGTCAGGGAACCTTTCAGCCCGGGGAGGTTGAAGCTTTGCAGTGCAGTTTTCCCACCCTTGATTTATACTTGAGTGATGGTTAGTATATACTACTGTTATAAACTGCTCATCTCTCATTGCGCACCCCCCGACCAATCAGGCGCAGTGTTGCGTGGACTTGAAGGTTCCCTGTCAGTTGCGCAACCACTTTCCGGGGGTTGGACGTGATCATAGTTCCCGGGGACTCCCCCCGGTTCGTTCATGCCCTTTTCATCTGCTATCTACTGCCATTACTATTATTCTTCTCAACTCGTTTCATCCTGCCTGTCTGTCCTCCCCTCGTATCACTTCCCATATTGACTTTAATCCGGATTCCCCTCCCTCTCTTATTTCCTTGGTACCCCCCAATCTCCTGACTACCACTGACTACTACTATCTATCTATCTATCTCACTCACTCACTCACTCACTCCTCTCCTCCTGCCTTTCCCTTTTCTTTCCATCAATCCATCCATCCATCCATCCATCGCTGGTAACTTTGGTCTGCCGACTTATCCGTTCCGTGGACCTACGGTTGCATTTCCACCCTCTGCCTCCTCCTCCCTCCCTCCCTCCCTCCACGGCCAAACTCTGGTTCTGGACCATCTCGCCTGCCTCTTGCAGATTGCCTGACAAGACCTCCACTTCAATCATTCTCCCTGCTTTCCTGGTCCAGCCCACTGCTAGCGCCAGAGGACCCTTTCGCCGGTGCGGTTCTGGACACCCTCGCCGTACCCACTTCTATACTCTACTCTCAGGATATATTTTCCTGACCAACCTCTCCGGACCAGTCTTGCCTGTTGGGTCTTCCCGTCTTTACCTTCCCGTCGTCATTTTGTCAGTTCCTACATTGTCTGCCCTCCCTTTGTTGCTCTTTCTCCCGCCCCTCAACCGTGGTAGCTGGCACCAACACTCGTACCTGCCGTGGTCTCCCAACGCTCTGCACGCTTGTCTGCGCCTGGCTTGACAGGATCCCAAGACACCTGTTCCAGGAGCCAGAGTGTCTTTTGGTCGATTAGTCGTTGCTCCTGGGGTTGCACTTCGGCCGGATACTTATAAGACCCCATCCTCCGGCTGTTCGCTCGCCACAACCCTACTCTCCTACCCCACAACAGCTCCCCACCCTCTATCTCTCTCTCTATTTCTCTCTCTCTTTCTCTCTCTCTTTCTCTCTTTCTCTCTTTCTCTACCACTTCAGACCCCTCCACCACCCTCTCCCACACTACCACCTGCTCCTACGGCTCTACTCTTGTCTCTTTTCGGATCAGACCAGATCAGTTCATTTCCACTCTCGACATGGCCGAGCAGGCCTCCTTCGGCCAGCCTGGTGTTTCCGGTGGCATCAGCGCAACCGCCTCTCAATTCACCGCTACGAACTCCTTCGTTGCGGCCGATTACCTGACCATGCCTCTCGCTGAAGAGAACAACCTTTGGACGTACAGTGCCATGCCTCAGTCGATGCCGAGTTGGCCCGGGAAGAATGAATCTCAAGCATTCCCCAACTCAGCCCTAGAGCAGAGCCTGAAGAACTCCCATGTTCGCAACGGCCAGCCCACGCCCCCTCCGGTCGATGGCATGTACCAAATTTCTCAGTACGATCAATACAACGACTCCACCTATGCCAACCCGACCCCCCGCGGAAGCTTCAGCCAGCAGGCCCGGCCTGGCGGGGAGGGACCGGCGCCCAAGCGTCGCAGAACCAACACAATGAAATCGGCCTCGCCCGAGACAGACGATCTCGATCTCAATCTCGATCTCGATCGAATGAAGCGGCAGAAATTCCTGGAGCGAAACCGCGTGGCGGCGAGCAAGTGTCGGCAAAAGAAGAAGCTACATACCGAGAGGCTCCAGGCCCGTCATGACGAGCTCGCTTCGAAGAGGGACGAGCTCGATATCCTGGTTGAAAAGCTCCGCACTGAGCTCCTCAACCTCAAGAATGAGTTGCTGACGCACGCCGGGTGTGCCGACGAGGCGATATCGGTGCACCTTTCCCACATGGTGAAGAACATCACCTCCCGGGACACGGCGGCGGCCGAAATGAGACCGGATCAGCTGGAGGCTTTGACAATGGGAAGCGCGAATATGGCCCCCCGGTCACAGACTCAATCCTTTGGCTTCGATACCCCCCTCCAAGTGCAATCGAGGACGGACTCGCTGGCAGTCACTCCCCGCCGGGACTCGGAGCATTCCCTGTTGACCGATGGGTCTTATTCGTTCACCGACGATGCCTTTGAGGAATTAATTGACGCCTAGATTATCCGTCTACTTCTCTTTCTTATATAACTTTCAGGCGTCCTTGACTCGATGGCGGCGGGTGTCTGTGCTGCGCTTTTCACCGTCCGCCCTTGGTGGCGGGCGTCCACTTTGCATGGTGGCGTCTGATGTGATCATTTCTTTTTCCTGCACAAAAGCGATCGGGCGGATGCTCAATGAGGTACGATTCTGCTTTTCGTGACAGCGTTCTTATTTCCTTTCACGTACGTAGGGGAGGATGGTTTCGAAACCAACATAACATATTCCGGCGGCTGGCGTGTGTGTAATTTGGGCTTTGGGCAAGAAACACGATTTGCTATGATGATACGACTGTACGCTAGTTGCTTTATTGGGTTCCGGTGGCTAATAATAATGGTACCTAGCTTAGTATTAGGACATTAGCTTGAAATCGGAACTCTTTGCTTTGCTTGGGATAGTTCTCGCACATAACTGGCCGTAGGGGCAATGGTCCGTTTACAGGAACAGATCCAGCTGTCCTGCAGATCGATCGCTCTAGTCTCCGCTTTACACCTCGTTTCCATGGTAAAGGTATGCGTAGTAGTTCTTTCGATCTAATACTGCTACTTATATTGGAGCTAGTCTAGTCTAGGAACTTAGCTGCAGCTATCATTCCCGTCCAGCCTGCCCAACCAACTGGTCTAGTCTATAAAGCACCCATTTACATGATAAGTAGATTAATATAATTTGTTCCCAGATTCGCTTCTATCCAATAGGTTGCCTCTATATATATCCTCTTGCATGTATAGCCCAGAGTAAAAGAAGGCGGAGAACAGAAGGAAGGGAGGAAGGAACAAGAAATGACCCAGATAGAGAGTGAGTCTCGGAGTTTATATAACTAAACGTCCTCTCGCTCCTCGGTCGGTTTACCCTGATATGGATCCTCTTCATTCTGTTCCTGTTCTTGTTCCTGTTCGCCGACCAGCGGGGAAGAAGAGAGCGTGTCATCATGGTAGTAGTTGGTTGAGGTAGGATGGGATTTATCGTTGTCGTCACCGAATAAGGCGTCGATTTCTTCGAGGGATCGGCCTCGTGTCTCTGGGAGGAATAGCCAGACGAAGATGGCGAAGGTGGCGTCAAGGATGCCGAAGATTAAGAAGGTGGCCCAGCCTGCGCCGGCGAGGACGTATGGGGTCGAGAAGGACCAGATGAAGTTGGAGAGCCATTGGGCGGAGACGCCGATGGCGACGCCGGGTTCGCGGATTCGGGCGTTGAAGAGTTCGGCGGTGCAAGGCCAGGGGAGGGGGCCCCAGGAGAGGTTGTAGCAGATTATGGCGAGGTAGATGAGGGAGACGGTGGTGATGCCGCTGTGGGAGATGGGGGTGGAGGAGGTGGAGGTGGATGGGTGGGGCGTGGGGACTTGGGTGGATTTCACGACCGCGGAGGTGGTGATCATGCAGATGGACATGGCGAGGGCTCCGAGGATGAGCAGCGGGCGTCGGCCGAATCGGTCCGCGACCCAAATAATGAAGGTTAGGCAGCTGATTACTTTCAGTGCGCCGAAAATGCCTGTTAGGAGGAGGGTGAGTTGGGCGTCGTTGCCGACCAGAAGGGAGAAGAACTGTGGGCCGAAGTAGGCCATTGCGGTGGCCCCGGTGGATTGCTGGCAGATGAAGAGGGAGATGCCGAGAGCGAGTCGGTGGCTGTTGGACCGGGTGAGGAGTTCCTTCGGGGAGAAGTCGGCGGTTGCGTGCGCGTCGCTTTCGATGCTGGATTTCATTTTCTGGAATTCGGAGCGCACCTCCGGTCCGCTCGATGAGCGGATCCAGGTCAGGCTGTCCCAGGCTCTGGACTCGTTCTGGTCATGGTCGTGCGAGAGGAGCCAGCGAACGCTTTCGCGGAGAGTGAGCATCCCCAAGCCCATGAGCGCACCTGGAATGAGCTGTATGGCAAGCGGGATCTGCCATTGCAGGGCATTGGCAGGAGCAAATTGCATGCCGTAGTCGATCCAGTAGGAGACGAAGATACCGATCGTGAAGGTGAACTGGTAGCAGCTCCCTAGGCGGGCGCGCTGGTCTGTGGGACTCATTTCCGAGAGATAGATGGGGATGACGGTTGCGGAGCCGCCGATCCCCAGGCCGCAGATGACGCGGCCTACGTAGAAGACGGTTAAAGAGTGAGTGTCCAGCACTTCGAAGAGCACCCCGGTGCAGAAGATGAGGGAGCAGAGGGCCATAGCTGGGCGGCGGCCATGGCGGTTTGTCAGAGGCCAGATGAGCAGGCTGCCCAGCAGCGCAGAGGCTTGCTGGATACCCACTGCGATGGAGCTAACTCGGGTCTCATCGGCGGTGGTATACTGGAAGGAACGGTGGAAGGAGTCGAAGGTGAGGACTCCGCCTGTGTTCAATTGATGAATATGGTGTTGAGTAACGCTTCAGGAGTCCACATACCGATCACTCCCGAGTCATAGCCGAAAAGAAGGCCGCCGCAGCAGACGATAGCCGTGAGCCAGTAGAGGCGGAAGACGGCATGGCGGGCGGGTGGCGGAGGATTGTGGGGAGAGGAATCCCGAAGCTCAGGATCCTGGGGTAGTTCGCTGTAGGACCTCATTGTGGGCCATGTCGCGAGAAACGGAATGCGACAGCCACAATGGGGGAAGAAGGGATGGCCGAAGGGAGGATGCAGGTATGCCGAAGAAAGGGAGGGGTGGAAAAAGGGTCAAAGTAAATACTGCCCGATGGAGACCGCGTGCGAGTCAGATGACGACGGCTTACGTGGTCAGGAGATCTGCTCGCGTTTCGAGTTGGTTGATGTCCGCCTCGTATCTCCTACAGCAATCGTCTAGATCATCACGAAAAAGTCGGTAAACAACTCCCGTCGCACACACCGCGAGTCCGCCCACGTCCGGGACGCATCCTGTCGTCGTGTCATCTCCTCCAGCAGGAGTAGTGCCTTGCCCGCATGCGGATGTCGCGCGGTCCGGGAGGTTCCAGGGACACGTTCGGGGTCCTGACATCGACTGCTGAAGGTGCCTGTGATCCGCTGCATCTCCTTGACAATCCATCGTCGCTGCTGTATCGACCCCTCAAGACCGGCCACAAATAACGGCCATACAAAGCTGGCGGGCAGATGTTGCTGGTCGCTCCCGGAAGACTCCACCTCCGCCGTCGCCAACTGAATAATCCGATCTACAGCCCGGTGCACCCGGTCTGTCCGCGGGTAGATGGCAAACGCAACTCGGTGCAAGTATATGAAAATCGCCAGGAAGTTGGCAATGTACTGTCGGAATGTTCGGCAGACTTCAAACGCGATGGCAGGCTGTAGAGTATCAAAAAGGTCCTCAGGCGTGCTGTAGACGTCTAGCACTCGCGGACGCCAGTTCCAGAGCGTCTCGAGGTCAGCACCGACCTGGTGCGCGATCTGGAGGACCTCGAATTCGTCGCTGACCGTGCCGCGACTGCGGTGATGCAGGTCGATACAGACGATCCGTCGGATGACCTGTTGTGTTTGCAGGAAGAAGCGGAAGGCCGGGCCGGTGATGGCTTCACGGATGAGGTATGCGGGTCTCGGTGGCTCGTCGTCGCTGCTGTGGTCCGCTGGTCGGTCTTCGGTGGACATTTCAGTAATGTTGGGTTTCGAAAGGCAGCCCATCTCAATGAGCGGATCGCCGTCGCGGCCAGCTATCAATGCTTTGACGTCCAGCAGTGACACCCACGACACTATCACCTGGTTCACTCCAGTCCACAACTTGGTCCGGTGTTGAAATCGCTGCAATAGGAGATACGCGGAGTGAAGGAAGGACGTACCTGAGCCCCATAAGTCAGGAGTCGACAGGAGCTGTCTCGTCAGCTTCTGTAGCCAAAGCACTTCAAACTAAAACCTACCTCAGACAGCATCAACAACAGCACCGTAGTAAACACTCTCTTGAGCATCGCCTCCCCTACCTCGCCGAGCAAGCACGACTGAACCTCCGAGCATGCCAGCTGGTGATACTTCGAGGCCAGTTTCCACGCCTTTCCTTGTATCGACGCCTCATGTATCTCCGCGTAGCAGTATACCCCATGCAAGACCTCCCGACTCTCGCGGGACTGTCCAACAATATTTGCCCGCACGTACTCCCATTCCAGAGTCACCGGTCCAAAGACCGTAGGCGGCGGATCACTCTCCACGAAATGTGCGAACAACTGATCCTCGTACGTCACCCGGCTACCACTAGTATCAGAAGAGCCCTGATCGGAAGTGTCGGCCTGGATGACCTGAGCTGAGGCCGAGCCCCAGCCTATCGGGCGTTCATTCTGGTCGAGTTCCTCATTCGCGATAGCCGCCGGCACCGAGCCCGCCGGAAACCCCGCCAGTCCATTCGTCGTCAGATCGAGGTGTTTCTGCTGGAAATCGGACGTGATTTCGCCGATGAAACTGAGGATATCGAACGAGGGGATGTCCGTGCTCAGGGAGTGTAGAGGACGGCCGGGTCCCGCTTGCTGCGGCGAACCTGAAGCCGATGCTGAAATCCGGTCATTGCAGAGGACAGTGTGGAAGAAGTTCACGTCTGGACGAGCGGCTATGGTGGTATGGCCAGGCGCTGTGGTCGTGCTCACGTTGTGGCTTGTGTGTCGCGATACGACCCCCGGGCTGGTGGGTTTGTAGGCGCATTGTAGACGTAGGCGAGTGCAATTGGCACAGGTGGGTTTGGTCTCGTCGCAGCGGACCTTGCGTGCCCGGCAGGTCAGACAGCCGGTTCGACGCCGGGGACCCGATCGGCCCATTCCGCGAGCTCTAGGAGCCTTTGATGGGTTAGCAAATCATTGGAGGGTTGCAGACGAGGGAGCTAGGGATGCAAGGCACCTCCATGATGAGTGTGGAGTAGGCATGGTTGAGGGAAGACCTGGGAAGGAGAAGCTTGGATGGTGTGATTATCGATGGGGAGGATCAATCAGGGACGCTCTCGTGCTCGGCTCCCCGCAGCGGTCCGCCTCGTCTTATACTATGGGCGAAACTCTCCCAGGCACAACTACGTCAGGAACGATGTATAGCTCACGTCACATTGCACTACATACTATATCTCATCATGCGCTATGTATGATGACATCCCGAGGGTCAAGGGCCATCTTCTTCTTGTCTCCCCCAAAGCATTTGGATGTATGCAGCAGGTGCCCCCGTTCCTTGCGGACGTACGTCGCAAAGCAGATGGCGGCCATTGCGATTCCCCCGTAACTGATATATACTGGGTATTTGAATTGCTCCGGGAGGGGAAAGGCGATGGTCGTCGCAAAGGAGAGAAGCTCGAAGATGTTTTGGAGAGCCATTTCCGTGGATGAGAACCGCGCACGCGCATGTTCGTCAACACCCTGTCACGGTCAGTTAAGCTTGACCAGTGGAATCGCCTGGAACCCTACCTCTTGAACCAGAAACTGTACCGACAGATCGAATCCCCATAGTCCAATTCGGCTGAGGGCCACGCCAACTATAAGGCTTGCGGCGACCACCTGAGACTGGTTGTCGAGGAAAGCAAATGCTGCGACTGCAGCGGCCAGGCAGCCAAACTGCCAGTTGAGAAACCACAGGCCTGACCGGATAGGTCCAATTTTTCCCATGATGAAGGGGGCTGCCCATGTCCCAGACAGCTCTGCAATGACAGCGCCGATCCTCATGCCGCTGACCTGCAGCGGGGTGAATCCGGTGTGCAGCAAATACGTAACCATAGTAGTGCCGAACGAGAGCACCGTAAGGTAAAGCAAGCTCAAGGCAAGAGAGGCCAGAAATACGGAGCTGGCCACGTACTCTTGCCCTGGGACTGCAACCTTGGCGATATACAGTGATATGCGACAGGTTGCAGTCTGAATCGCGTCACTGTTCTGCTGACCAGACTCGGATTCATTTCGGATTCCAGGGCTCCGATCATGGCAACGCTCCAGTTGAGGGATGGAGGCATACACCTAGACCTAGTGAGTAATAGGATGCATCCAGTTCAAGCGGCACATACCTGAGCAATTGCAATATACTCAACCACAACACAGGAGACATTCACCCCCAAGACCGTCCATATGGCAATCCTGGTTGAGAACCCGTCAATCACAGAGATGACAACTGGGGCTAATAGTTTGCAACAAAGATCAATCCTTCTCATAGACGCATTGAGGTCTGTTTAGTTAGTATTGCGCATCACTCGCATCTGACAACGTACCTTGTCGAGGAATGTCCAAAGCATCCGAAACAACAATGGCCTATCGAATTAGCATACCCCAGTAGCAGCAGAACATTCAGCTTACCCAGTCTCTCTCAACAGCCACCGTGTTTGCCGTAGCGGCCAGCTTCTCTACACAAGCGAGCAGAACCGCGGCTACAAAAATGAGGGAAGCACCCGTGGACGTAGACGGCATAAGTAGAGCCACAAAACATGCGCAGGAGGCTGCCACAGGGAGTCGTTGCCAGACTGGACGATGTCAGTTCATTTCCATCTTTCCAGTCCAGCATTGCAACGTACTAATCGAATGCCGAATTACACGCAACCGGTTCGATCGGTCCACCACCGATCCGAGCCAGGATGACAGGACGACGGCCGATAGGGACCGAACCAGGGCATAAACCGAGGCATACAACAGGGTTCCGGGAAAGATGGTGGCCAGGAACAAGACGGCTCCGAACTCAAACATGCGCGAGTTCCATGTTGACAGGAAATGGGAGATATACAGCCGGATCAGGACCGGAGTTGGATTCCGCTGAGCTGAGGATCCGGATGACGACGGTCGGGGCAGAAATGGCTCGGTCGGGTCATCAGAATCGCCCGATGGTCGGGACTCTGGGTGAGTCTGGATTAATGGAGGTGTCGTCATGATGGACTCTCTCAGCTGTAATCTGAAAGACGACGGGATTGAAGGAATAGATGAATGAACGGATGTCGGGCTGGAGCGGAGCCGAGTGGGCAGAGGGTCGAACCCCCAGATTCTTATTGAGTCTACTAGTAGTTCTCTCCACCATGTAGGAATCAGGCTGAAACGATTAAAACAACCATCGCATGCGCGTCTAAATTGATATGAAATACATGTTAATGATATTAACCCAATATACAGAGACCCAACTAACACAACGGTAAGTGTTCTCCTTCAACAATCAAATCACTCCCAGCGCAAACCCTTCGCGGTCCGGACAGTCCGTCTGGCCAGGATGTCAGCGACCTTCTCCTTCACACCTTCTTTGCCTTGATATCTTGCGACAATGTCATTGAGCTTCAGCTCCTCGGTGCTCGCGTGCCTACGCACGATCTGCTCGATATCTTCTTCGGTGGGCAGGCCAAAGTGGTAGGGGCTTTCAGTATAGTTTCTTTGCTCGTCGTTATGGTAGAGCGCAATCCGGGACTCGTTGTCGGGAATCGTGAAGAAGTCATCCACAGCCTCGTTCGTGACTTCCTGCAGGGTGGCAGGCTGCCAGGTTGCCTGGCGGGGCGGCTTCGACATGAGACGCGCTTTCACGCCCTCTACGAAGTCGGGGTGTCTCATGAATTTAGAGGCTAGCATGTGCTCGCGGTGGAAGGTCTCTGCGATGTTCCATTGCTTGCCTACGCGCATCTGGCGTAGGGCAACCTTGAGCGAGGTAGGCGACCGCACCGAGAGGGTCTCCAGGGTCCTCTGGGCCCACTTGGTCATCTCAGTCTCCTGCTCCAGGGCCTGGATGATTTCCTCCACGGAGTTGTACTGGAAGCAGCGGTCAATGGCGCTGCGGACCTGGCCAGATAGCCACATAGGCTCCTCGCGCAGCGATGGAACACCCGTCGAGAATTCAGCCATAGTCTTGTTGACAAGGATCATGCGTTCCTCGGGCTTGGCGTCGTCACGGAAGACCAGTTCTGACAGACGAGCCGTCAGGTTCTGTAGCGCGCTAGAATGCAAGTAGTGTGTGGCAACTCCGGCATACAGTGCCTGAACTCCGCTGAGTCGCTCCGACGTGAGGGCTAGGTATGTTCCAACTTCTCCATCAAGGCGGGGCAGGAAGAAGGAGGCACCAACATCCGGGAAGAATCCAATGGTGGTCTCGGGCATGGCGAATACGGTTCGTTCAGTGGCGATCCGGAAGGGGGCGTGGACACTGAGACCGACACCGCCACCCATGGTGATGCCGTCCATCACGGAGATGAAAGGCTTTTGGTAGGTAGCGATGAGATGGTCAAGGCGGTATTCCTCGGCGAAGAAGTTGGTCGATGCCTGCTGACCCTCGATACCCTTTTCGTTCTGCAAAGCCAGGGCGGCCACATCTCCTCCAGCGCACAAAGCCTTCGAGCCGGTGCCGGAGAGCATGATCACATTGGCCAGGTCGGACTTTTCCCACTCCTAAAAATCCCAGGCGCTTAGCAACATACAATCCACTAGTATATCATCGAGGGCGGAACCAGTAGCTGACCTGCAATCGGGGCACAATCTTCCGAACCATCGAACCGTTCAGGGAATTGAGCTTCTTGGGGCGGTTGAGTTCAATCAACCGCACGCCGTAGTGAGAGTGGAACAGGACATCATCGGGGTCGTCGCCGGGGAGCTCTTTCGGTATCTCTGCAACAGAAGACATCTGCAATTGTCAGCCAAGGAGTAAGCCAAAGTAATCAAGGGGAGGCGTACGCTAGCAGTTGTCCTAAAGGACGGGTTTATCACTTTGGCGCGGAGAGGCATGGTAGCTGGCGAAACCCGCGAGATCCAGCTCGACGGTGTTGGAAACCGGCAAAAACTGCGTCGGAGTAACATCAGGCAGACCACAGCCTGTGGAGGAGGGAGACGGGGTAAAAGAATGGGGGGTGAGGGGATTAAGTATGAGGATGAGCAGCTTGTCGGTTCTCCGCTTGCTTTGACCTCGGAGTTTTTCGCGGAACGATTTTCCTCGCCGGCCGATGAGGACCAGCCGAGCTGCTGCGGATGTCTGCCACCACGCGTCAAGCTGGATGCTAATTATGAATCTTGTTGCAATTAATTCAATCTTTCTGATTGCTACGGTTTTTTCAATATGAGAAAATAGCAGGGGATCCTTGCTGGGACTATTCAATGGAGGATCGCCGTTCGGCAACCTCGCTCCGGCATGTGCTCGACGACATACAAGGTTCTACGAGTTACCGAGCCCTTACCATGCACTTCATAGTCCGGAAATTCAATGCCATCATACATGTTTCGAATCTATTTGTACAAAATAAAACACTCAAAAACGAAGCTAACCAGTAAAAGACCCTATCGCCACGTAAAAGGAATTCAATACAAAGCCTTGGCCGGCTTGTTCTTCAGATCCCTCGAATGCCGAGAAAAAATCCGGTCCAGCGCCTGCTTCTCAATAATCAGGCGGCCGGTTTCCAGCAGGTCCTTGACATCCACATCACGGCGGTCCAGAATCTTCGCGTGTTCGCCCACCTGACGCACCGTGTTGAACAGGCTCTCGTTCGGCTGGTCTGTGATCAACGTCGACCGTCCGAATGGCCGACCCCAGCCGTTGACCTTGAAGATCTCTGAAACGAGATGGGGAGTGGCGTCTTCCGGAAGGGCAATTTCGTTGTCGACAATAATCAACTGACCGCGCTTGAAGCGGTAACTAAGGGCTATCCGCCAGGCCTGGTCGTAGATCTTCTGAGGGAGCTCCGTGGAAAAGTCACGGGGATGAGGACCAAAGGCAACACCTCCACCTCTCCGGACCGGGGACTTCTTGTCACCAGCACGGGCGCGACCGGTACCCTTCTGCGCATACAACTTCCTGCCACTTCCATGCACATCGTCTCTCCATTTGGTGCTTGCGGTACCTTGTCGGGTCATGTCACCCTCGTACACGACGGCGCGGTGTAGAATGTCTTTGCGAAGCGGCATGAGGAGGTGGTTGCGAGGGTATTCGACGAAACGTAGGGGCTCCATTGATGGGAATGAGTAGGCTGTCGCTCTGACGGGTTCCGGATTCCACACGGGCTTGGGGACCTCCCTCGTCAGGTTGTCAACGGGAGACTGGGCCTCGGTGGCCATCGACCGGGCCAAAGGCTTTGCCAGGCATCGTTGCTAATCCAGAGCCATGAATGGTCAGCATTTCGCCTTGCAGTAGCAACAATGGGATCAGAAAAAGAACGGCCGTACCGTGGTTGCCTCTGCACCCGAGAGCAGACCCCCCGTGCTCCGGGAAAGCCACTTGAAGGCGCGAAAAGCGTCACTTCCAGGCATTGTGTCTGAAAGGTATAAATAAGGCCCGAGAGGGTAGCCTGGCTGGGGAATGAATCTCGGTGGTGCTTTTGGGGTGGAGGAGGAGCAGCAAAAGTTCGGGTGGTCTGGCGCTAGCCTTGTGAGGCTTGGCCAACCCGACGAAAAAAGTTCCGTCCGGCCAGGAACTACCTCGACTTCCCGACCAACCTGGGGAACCTCGTCCATCCACTCCATCCACCCTCCCCCCTCCCCTCCCCATTTACTCGCCTCACGATGGCTCACTGTGAGCGGGCCTCCAAGCCCCTGCTCCAATGCCTGCAGAAGACCTACACCAAGGGACTTCCGGGCCTCCAGCTGCAGTCCACCCGCGCCTTCCAGTCCACCGCTCTGGCTCGTGAGGAAGCCCAGGCTGAAGCCAAGAGCGTCCCCTTCCACAAGGCGCCTGATCCGGCCCTGGTAACGAATCGTCAACTGGAACGGCGACTGTTACGGCAAGGAATTGCCCCCATTGGATCTCGTCGACGTCGTGCCGCTCTCCAGAACTCAGCCAACATCCCCTTCGAGCAACTGCCCTACCAATGTTTCCAGGAAGCACGCAAGGTTTTGGTCGCGGACCGCGACGAGAAGTTGCGCGACATAACGGCGATGAGTGAGAAGATTGCAAGGCTCCAGGCTGTACCCACCCAGGAGGCCGGTGGGGAGCAGGTCAAGAAGTCCAAGCTCCGGGCCATGGAGCTCCATTTGGAGCATCTCAAGATTCTGGCCGATATCAACGACCCGCTCGTGAAGAAGAAGTTCGAGGATGGAGAAGGTGAGAATCTGGTCTATGCTGCGTCTATGGTCTGTCTCCGCGTTCTAACCGATTGTCCGTCCAGGTGATTTGAGCAAGCCCATTTACCGCTATCTGGCCGACCGGAAATGGAGAGAATATCGTCGCAAGATCCTCGTTCAACGAATCACACAAATGAAGGTTATTCCCGACGTCCTTCCCCACTGCGATCCGATCGTGGACACCAAGCTCTACTTCAACCGGAACCAGATCCAGCCGGGAGAATTCGTCAACGCCCAGGTCAGCACGACGGCCCCCAAACTCGACGTGCAGCTCTTCGAGGGTGGCGAGAAGCTCGTGACTATTGCTGTGGTGGACTCGGATGTGCCCAACGTGGAGAAGGATGGATTTGATTTCAAGATGCATTACCTGGCCGTCAACATCCCCATCTCGGCCACATCCACCAAGGTCGACCTGTCCCAGCTGTCGGCTGACTCGCAGGTGGTCCTGCCATGGCTGCCACCGGTGGCCCAGAAGGGCAGCCCGTACCACCGGCTGTCTCTTTTCATCCTCGAGCAGAAGGACTCGAAGCCATTGGACTTTGCCGCGGTCCAGGCGAAGGAGACGGAGCGTGACAACCTGCTGCTCCGTACGCTGCAGGCTCGGTACCACCTGAAGGCGATTGGCGCGCACCTGTTCCGCAGCCAATGGGATGAGACGACGTACGAGGTGATGAAGCAGATTGGCTTCCCCGAAGCCGACATGGAGCTTCGCCGGAAGAGGATCGATCCTCTTCCTTACAAGAGGAGAAACCCTTCGACGTTCCGGTGATCTGCTTGTAGCCTCTTTTTTTCGTTAACATTTGGGCTTAGATCTGTATTGTACAAGAGATGTATGAATATGCACAAATCCTCCAACTCCAGACTCCATGCGTAGCACTATATACCCTAGAGCATGATCATTCTCATCGATCACTCCGACAAATCCGCCAACTGCATTGTATTTTCCACCCACTCCATCTTCGACGGCGGCCACACGCGCGCAATAATCTTACCATTAATAAGGCCCATAGGAACGGGACCATAATTTCTGGAATCTCTCGACCAGGGCAAATTATCTCCCCCCAGATAGATATGACCTTCGGGAACCTACCCACCAACAATCACCCATTAGCACAACACCCCAATTCCCCCCCTCACAAAAACAACAGACAGAAAGAAAAGAACGAACCTGAATCATCTCCCCCTCCCTCCCTACATCCCTACTAAACGCCAAATCCCGACAGACAAAATCCCCCGGCAAGCCAATAACTCTCTTTGCAGCATTGACGCCCAAAAAACTAGGATGATAGAACCGCACCACGTCCCCGACCTGTATTCCCCGTCCGTGCTTATGCACCCGCGATATCATCAAATAGTCGCCCCGCGGACTGAAGGTCGGATACATCGACGGACCCTCGGATAGTTGCACCGTGATGAGATGTTCCCAGATGAGTGTGCAGGCGCAGAATAGTCCGGCGGTTTTGTATCCTAGTCGGAAGAAGTGACCTGGGGTGGCGCGTTTTAGGGTTCCGCGGATGAGGGATTCCATTGCATTGTTTTGCTTGGGTTGGTGAGGGAGGGGAGGCAAGGCGTGGGGGGTGGTGTGGTTGGAGTTGGGGTTTCAGTTGTAGATTGATATTGTTCGGGGATATGACGGATGGGGGTAATTGGATTGGATTGGATGGAGGAGGTGTGTCACGTGATTGTATGGGGGTTTATAAGGGCGGGAATTTTTCTATTTTTTTTTTCGTTTTCTTGTTTACACACAACACACAACACAACACACACAATGCCACGACTTGAGTCGTTTGATATGATCAGTCTAATTGCTTAATGTTGCATATAAGACATCAGATACACGATCAGTCTGTTGCATCTGGCTATTTTCCTCATGGAATCTAAGCCCACCCACCTACTCAGTATCACATCGCTTCTAAAATAGCTAGAGCTCACCGCTGCCGAAATTCAACACCAGAGCGCGTGAGTGTGGACAGTGAAGCAAGATGAATTGTACATCTCATCACATCAGTGATGGGATTCCCTGAACGATAGCCTGGCTTGGACCCCATTTTGTTATGGGAATGGAAGGCTGGGTGGTAACGACGGGAGACATGCTTTTTAGATGAGTAGATATAATTATATTTGTGAATATATCCATATTACTATTACAATTTGATAGATGTCAAGCATAACCTTCATAACATAGATTCCAGCACCTACTACTTCCCATCATTCTTATTATTATCATCTTCCCACATCTTATCCGCACCTACAACACTCATCAGCAAACTTACACCATCACCAAACCAAAGAGAAAGAATCCAAGTAGATAGATACTCACCAGGAACCATCCCCCCCTCCTTCTCAATCCCCCCCAAACCCTCCTCCACCATCCCCCTCCTCAACTCCCTCTTCTCTCTAAAATCCACCCCAAACCTCCCATCCCTCTCTCCCACCAACTCCCCCAATCCCCCTCCCTCCCCCTTCACAACCCTCCTCACCCCCTCCTCATCCAAAAAACTCGCCATCAACTCCGGCCCCCCCAACGGCACTTTATCCCCCCGATCCACCTGCCAGAAATGATACGTTTTCCCATACAAAGGCAGTATATCCCGCATTTCGGACGTTTCGGCTGCGTTCCAGGCTGCGTCGGGGACTAGGGATGAGGTGGGTTTGGGCATTATGAGCATCCCACTACTTACTTCGTAGATGTGCGTGTGCCAGAGCGCTTTCTCGGATTCGGGAAGTGTGGAGAAGAGTTTGGGTGTTATCATGTATTCGATTCCGATTAGGGGGGAGTTGGGGGTGGGGTGGGCGTAGATTAGGCATTGTCTTATGTCTATCTTTTGTTTAGTTTGGGATTTGGGGCGGGGGAGTTGATAGGGAAGAGGAATAGGAGGGGGAAGGCAAGGATACACACCCTCCGTGATATGTGAACAGTAGTGGTTAGCCTCCACACAACGAGATTTATCCGAGGCGTAAACGTGAAAGGCATTCAGGTGTGCGCAGATGTTGTTCACGGGTTTGAAGTCTTGGATGGCTTTGGCGCCGGTCTCGAGGATGGTGCTTTTGGTCGTTTTGCAGGTGCCGGGGAGGTTGTGTTCTGTTTCGGTGTCGGTGGACATTGTTGTTGCTTGATGGTTTGGGATTTGGGGTTGGGGATTGGGTATGAGTGGGATGAGGGGTATGGATTATTTGGTGATGTGGTGGTGGTGGTTGTTGATATACAGATGGTTGTGGCTGACGTCACGATGACTGGGTTTGTAGGTGATGGATGTAGGATTCATTGTTAGGATGGAGCTATGATTTTCTACAGTTGGAGAGTTGGTTTGGCTTTGATTTGTGCCCTAGGTATATTCGCTCTTCGTCATGTTCAGAATATTACATACTGTTCTTCATCTCTCTCAGCGCTGCCATCACCTCAACCGGGTCCGTCTTGCCCGTCTTCTTCTGGATCTCAGGGTCCTAACAGTATTAGCTTAGTTCTCTATCTCCATATGAAGTACTTACATTGACACGCATGAACACGTTATGAAGCTGCAGATAGTTAGACCTGTCTATAGAACAAGGAGCAGACCTACCTTCTCATCGCCAATAGTAAACTTTCCCTGCGTCTCCTTGTTCTCATTTGCAAAAGCCTCCAGCTTCTTAATAGGCTCCGACTGCGACACAGCCAGACAGAACTGGACATTTCCCTTGGTGTATTCATGGCCAGGCTGGACAGTCAGTACACCAGCAAATCCCGAGAAAGCCGAGCAACCTGGGTAACTCACATAAACCTTGGTATCATCTGGCAACGCTGCCAGCGTCTCGTTCAACGCCTTGTGCATTTCCGGGGCAGTGCCCTCGAAGAACCGACCACATCCTGCATCCTTAGCTAGGCCCGCACACCATGCAAATTGAGCTCACCTCCAATGAACAAGGTATCTCCAGTAAAGACAACCTTCTCATCACCATCCTGCATAAAGTAGCAGATACTGTCCTGCGTATGGCAGGGCGTGTGCAGAGCCTTGACAGAGATGCGCTCTCCAATCTTGAACACTTCACCATGGGCCGGGGTCTTGGTGACAGCCTGGCAGTCCTTGCCTCCAATGACGGGTAGTTGGCCAAAGGTTTTCAGCTTCTCGTGTCAGTTTGACGATCAACCATGCTTGTTCATGTAGCGTACCATTTCATTGTTTCCGCCGGCATGATCCCAGTGACTGGTCCGGTTAGCATTATCTCCAAGAGGAGCAGAAGCAGTACATACTGATGTGTGCTGACAATAGCCGTGAGTGTAATCTCCCCCGCGTCGATCTTAGGTTGCAGCTTCGGGGCCACTCTGCACACAGTTAGCTCATTTTCATGACCCTCTGAGATAAAAGTACTCGGGCGGATTGGCCGGGTCGATAATGACAGACTGCTTGGTCGGCTCGTCCGTCACCAGGTAGGCATAGTTGTTGCCCTTCCCGGTCCCTGGCGGGGTCAGCAAGGAAGAGGAAAACAAGTACCTTGGGGTAATTCTTATGTTGGAACATACACATCGGGATCGACTGCACATGCATGGCTCTGATTTGTCGCGCTGGCGCTGGCACTCTTGCTCTCACGGGTTGAAACCTCACGGATGACCAGACAGCTCTGGTAAGGCACATGGACATAAGGGTTTGTGAATGCTGAACCTGCTGACGAATGCGGGGTGGTTGCAACAGCTGCTGGAGCTATGCTGGAGCCATAAGCGTTGATAGGCGATTACCTCATAGGCCCGTTGCCGGTGCTCAGCCACGTGTGGCGGTTACGCTAGGCCTGTTACGGTCGTTGACACTCCCTCCTCAGGCTCGCTGCGTGGCTCAGCTGTGGCACAGTGGTCATATTCATGATCTTTTACGGAGTACTCCAGTCTAGACTATCCCTAACGGCCGCGTATCCCATGTATCTACGGTTTCCCATCCGAATTTCTTCAGCTCCTTCAGGTCTTCAGCGTCTTCGGTCCGCTTGAGTCCAGACTCGGTCTTGGACTGACTTGACGCTGATACCTTTCCAGCGGTTTGACCACTCTTCTCCTGTATGGTCTCTCCCAGAAGCGCCGTCCAGTGGTTGGAACTCTGCTCGCAAACAGCGAGAATGTACGCGTGGGAGAGTAGTCGCCCTCGAGACTCCCATTCCGGCGAACGAAGGATATGGTCCAGCCACATGTATGTTCCTTCGAGATGGGGGTCATTCTTCAGGTTCCTCGAGTCTGAAAAGGCGAGTACGTTCACCAATTCCTCTGCCAGCGCTGCCAGGACCGGAGCATGGCCCTCTGCGAGCATCTGCAGTAACGGATCCCATTTGGAGAATGTTTCCGTCATGGAATCACCAATCCTAATACCGAGTTAGCTCAACACCATGGACACCAGAACGGAGAAACGAAATACTCACTTCCGTCCTGCAGGAACCAATATCGAGTCTTCCACAATAACATTCGCCAGCGTAGACGCCCCGTAGCTAGAGGACTTGCATATCGAGACCAAATGCGTAGACGCAAAAGACACATTCTGTTGAAACCGCCTCTTCTTCCGGGGCGGTTCTGACGACTCTTCCTCTACCAGCAACTGCTCCAAGCTATCCCTGGCAGCCGCCTTGATGGGCTCGACATCATCATCAGCCCCATCAAACATCCCAGGTTCAGACACTCCAGGCACCATATCGGCACTCAGATCGGTCTTGGCCCAGTAGTAATCCCAGAGCCATTCAAGAGACCGCTGCGTAGCATTCCGCAACACTGTCAATGAAGGCAGCTCACGATGCGTGGCCTCGTGGCGCAGTTCCACGAACGAGGCCGGTAATCCAAGGTCAATGGCTCTCTGGAACATGGTCTTTCGTTGGCCGTTGAGCTTAGAGTCAACGAGGCCAGTCACGAATCTGTATATCATTAGTATACGCTGTGTACATCAAACAAGCAGAACCAGAAAAGAGGGATACACTAAAGGCTATGCATACCGACAAAACGCAGCCGAATACGTGGCTCTAATAGAGAATATGGAATTTTTCTGCGCATCATCATGAAGAATGGCATCCGTTAGCAAGGCCGTGGCCTCGACCGGATGGGGCAGATTTCCTCGTAGTTTCCAGGCCCCAACCTATAATCCATGTTAGCGTCAGTCGGGATAACTTCCAAGGCAGATTTCGCATACCGTGGCGCAGGCCTTGGAGCGCATGTCTGGCCCATCGTAGAATGGCGCAGGGTAGAATTGTCCCCGCACCGCGAGTAATGAGGAGTGCTCCTTCCAGGGGGTGAAAATGACCTTGGCCATGTTGGATCGAGTGCTCTAGCAGTTCCAACTGCTATGTTTTCTCTCCGTGTACCGGTTGGGGTGAATGTACATCTCGTTGCAGTGATTTTGTTCCCCGGATTACAGTTGTTCCGGCCGATGACATTTCCCCTTTAGGTTCAATACTCCGTCTGGTTACTATGTTTCAGTTGCTGCTGTTACTGCTGGCTACGTAAAATTACAAGTACTCCTGTTTCAATATCCTCATCGAATATTCTTCGTCATTGTTACATTCCGTTCTCTTAATACATGCGTTGGAAGTTCAAGCATCCTCCCTGGGTATCCTGTGTATGCTAGTGATAACGCCTCCCGAAAACGATAACTCCATGCTATGCGATGCTGTAACCCGAAAAAAGGCAATAAAAAGTAATCAAGTGATCGTGTGGAATCAGATCCATCCGTAGCCATAACTCATACAAGGTTGGCTGGCCATGTTCACAAAAGGCTGAGGCTCGACCACGGCATGCTGCTCGAGTTCATCGTCCTCGAAGAAAAAAGATCGTTGCATCATGCTACCAGGTGCTTTGACCGGTTGCTGGAAGGTCTTTTGCTCCGGCTGCTTCTGGTTCGAGTCGGGCCCATTGTGGTCGACCTCATCCTCCTCCGACTGGTCGTCATCATCGTCTTCATTGTCGTTGTCATCCCGGTCTTCCGCTTCGTTGTCCGAAGATGGGGTGAAAGTCTCCTCCAATTTCAGCCCTTTTCCGGATAGCCCTAGGAGAGAGGTCTCCAGTGAAGCTTCCGGGTTGCTGTAAAGTCCCATTCCGACCAGCTCATCCTCGGCCTTGGGCTTCTCTGACAGTGACCCAATCTGCGAATTGAGGTCATCGTCGGGCCGCTGAATGGGAAGAAAGTCCGGCGTAGAAGGCCCAGTCAGATAGCCGGATGATGGAGCACTTTCGTAGCCCGAGGCAGTGACATATGTCGAAGGAATATTGTTGTGCATGGATGACATGTCGAAGGACCAGCAATCAGACATCGGCTCGGCCATTGTGGGCAAGGTCGAACCATTGGTGTCCCAAGAGACTAGCTCACTCTGTGATTCGTTCATCTGGAGAAAGGAAGATTGTTGGAGCGGCATCTGTTGTTGTCCGCCGGGAAGAGCATGGAGCCCCATGTCCAATGGAGCATATGATGGCAACATAGAAGTGTCCTCGTATGTGGCGGAGGCAGTAGGCAGTGGCTGAGGGCATACGCCAAGAGCGGCGAAGTTGTCCAATGCGGTAGTGGCGGGGAGATACTGAGCAGTCGAATAGTTGACGGACTCCAATGCTGGGTGCCAACTTGTCGGACGGGTTCGACTAGTTCTGGCTAGTGCAGAGGCCACAAGGGCAGGATTGACGGGAGCTTGATAACCCTGGTACATCGGCGAACTGTAAGGGATGGTTGCTGTCCGCCGTCTGCCAGCAGACGAAGGACTGTTCCCAGCACTGCGAGGTTTCGTCACTCGACCGGTATGCTTCGGTCTAGGGAAAGCCTGAATCAAGTCCCGAAATGTCGACGTGCGCCAGCAGGACTGGTTGCCTTGAACCCAAGACGGGTTGGCAAAGGCCGGTTGGGGTTGCCAGCAGTCGGCCATTGAGAAGAGTGATGTTGAGAGAAGAGGGTTGGTATAGATTGAATGGACTGAGAGGAGAGGGATGGTCAATTGAAAGTAAGAGAAGGAGGGTGGGCGATATAAACATACATAGTAGTAGCTGGGAGGCTAGGGTAAGACGGAAGGATTGGATAGGGTGTCAACGGTATATATGGAGCATCAAGCACGGATAGGACCCATGGATGATGACTGCAGGAATATGTAAAGGATCTCCGAAGACTGGGGTTCGAGACTTATCATCTAAAGATGACACAGGGGGCGTGAGGGTCACAAGGCGTGGAGGCAAGGTACGGGAAGCAAGTACGTGCGTCTAAAGTAGTAATGGACCCAGATGGGTTTAGATGAGTAGATTATTCGGGAAAGTAAGAGGAACTCTAAAAAAGGGGAGGCAGAAATGGATTAGACAAGAAAAGAAAAGGAAATAAAATAAAAAGAGAATAAATTATTAAAAAAGGGAAGGCTCTAGCCGCCCTACATGAGGGTGATACACGGAGATGTGGAACGTATGTACATGGGCATTTCTTGATCTACCATCCGCCCCAGTTCCACGATCCATTACTGTAAGTGAGAACGCTAGTGGTCTAGTGGTAGCGGGCACATGTTGGGATTTGGGATGACACGACGTTGACACTAACGAAAACAGACTAGTAAAGGTGGGAACTCCAGGAGACTAGGAGCACTGGAGTAGGGGCAGGAGCCAGGAAGGAAGGGACCCAGGAAGGTGGTGATGATTCAGACGAGCCCATGCCACACGATGCTGCTCCACCCAAAGAACTTGGGAGCAGCAATCCTGTCTCGGACAGTCGGACTCTTCTGGCAACAACACTCTGGATTGCCCTGGGCCCATGGGATTATTGGGGCTGATTAGTGGTTAACGGCGGGTGACGATGGGGGGAGAAAGGAGGGAGGGTGGGGAGCAGAATGAATAATGTTGATGGTGGGGATGATCAGACCCATTGGCAAGTGAATTAATGCACTCCACTTCGAGGGTGAAAAGGTGAAAAAGAGGGAAAGGGAAAACGAGGGAGATGGGGAATGGGGGTGAATGATTGGATGGGAAACTGCAATCGGAGCTCCAGCCAGGGAAAGGCAGCAGAGATCATGGATGGAAGTTAAAGAAGGAACCAGAAAAGACGGACCTGCCTGACTGCCTGGGACATGCCGAAACTAAACCACGCTAAACTTTCCACTAGATACCTAGTTAGATACGCAGCGTAAGGCCCGTGTGAGAGACTTGAGAGAGCCCCATGGGAAGTCTGGGGCTAAACTGGGAACTACTACTGCATCATCATTACCATACCGTACCAGGAAGGTTCCGCCCGCGGCTGCATTGCCCTCCCTGTCGAATAGATACCACTTCCGTATTGATGTACGAGATAGGTACGGGTGATCGGTTACATTGGCGAGGTCCTCTTCTACCTACATGGAGACGAGACTGACTCCATAGTGCTCAGCAAAAGCAAGAAAAGGTAGCACTGGCACATTATTAAATTAACTACGGAGTATTCCCCTCCCAACTCGATGACGCAGCCAGCCTATGGCGACATGCGTGCGGTACCTGGGAGGGGATTCCTTGATACTACTACATAGTACTTATCTCTTAATGACCAGGGGTATATCTCGGAAAGGTAGGTAGTGTCTACTAGGTACAGCACCGCCCAGGCGTGACTACTTACGTACTCCGTAGGTACCTGCTCCTTTTGTCGCGGGTGCCCGTCCATGGATGGATCCAAATCATGATACACTGACGGTCTTAGTCATGATGGGAATGCCCGCGGCGCGGTGAACAGGTCAGGTCAGGTATTATTGTACTATGTAAGTATTGAATGACCCACGATCCAACCCGATCGTCAACCCTGCGACCAACTGTCCAGGTCAGCCAGTGTTCCAGTCAATCATTCTTCCTCCGTATTACCTACACATTGCCCCCCTCCCCCCCTCTTCTCCTCCCTCGTTAAGTAACCCCTTCGAGTCCAGTGTGGTCCCCACAAGTTCACCGTTTCCAACGCGTCACAACGCCCGTTACGCAAGGGTTACAATAATGCGGAAAGTTTTCAAGGGCAGACTGCTACTTGATTGCTTCCCTTGTCCGGAGTACGGAGTACATACATGCTAGATACATACAGACAGACAGCGGGGGGGAGCAGTCTGGGCCAACGCTAAGAGGCACACATACTTACGCCCACATATCTAGCAAGCAACACTTATCTGGTAGCAGTCGTATCGTATACCACCCCTCCCCCTCCCTAAACTTGCGATGGATCGAACAAGGGCAGGGCAGAAGCATGCTGAAGGTTGAACAACAACTGCCTTCCGCCCATTCCTTGTCATCGTCATCATCCTTCGGCATCCCCGGGCGCGTATCCAATGACCCATCCGGCCATCCTTTTGATTCCCTGGATGCTTCTATTCCTGTCCAACCGCGCTCGGGTTGGAGGCATCACCGTTATTGCACACTTGCAACCTCTGAGACTAACCTAGACCAAACCGGACTGCCGACAGGGCCCTGACTCGGTGATCAGTTGTCTCGTGAAGCGCTGGGTTGATGATCATTGATTGCTATTCGCAATTCATTGGCCAGCGAGTCGTGTTACTCCATGCGTCGGGATGTGTACAAGAAACCCAAATTGCCTTTTCATCTGGACCCCAAGATAGGTTATACCAGTACTACTGCTCCGACCTCACATCCTACCGACTCCGTCAGTAGGTATATCCGCCATATCAATCATTATTCTGGCTTATCGATATGCGGTGCCGGTTAATCTATTCGTGGTGGATCACATGTTTCATAGTCAGACCTTACTTACGTGTGACGAGACGGCTTAGATCAGATGGCTAGGTGGCTGAATGGTGAAAGCCTACTGCCGTACGGGCCATCTCTCGGTGTAGGGGATGGAGGGTGGAGAGAACGGAAAGTTCGGCTAGAGATGACAACACTTGGTCTGGGTTCAAGGATCGGAGGCGTTATACGGGGCCCATAGAAGCAGAATTTGCTCAAGACCGGAGAGAGAGTGGGGTGGTGTGCACTACGCAAGTCGCAAGTCGCAAGTAAGTCGCCAGACACATTATTTGCGGGAGCAACACACACATCTCAGACTCTCAGTAGTCAGTAGTATGCGACTCCACCGGTTAGGCTGGCTCTTTAACAGTAGTAGCTTATCCGGGATGGGCTGAGCGGGTACCAATAATGTTTTATGACGAGTCCAGCTGCACCAGAATAGGTACAGCACCACAGCCCCATCCGATGTAATCGACAAAGGAAACCGGGGCGGAGGATTATTCCATTGACATGGGGACCATTTCCAGAACCAGGGATGCGGCCGGAGGAGGACCGACTAGAGCAGAGCCCTACTGCCTCCGGTTAGTCCCCGTACCTGAAGGCTGAGAGAAAGTCACTTTTAGTGTCACTTTCTCCTCTTCCTGCTCGCCCGCCTTGAATTTGGTCCTAAACCTGCATACTGCATAGGGCCAAAGAAGGGGCGCAAATACAACAGATGCACGGAGTAGTAGTTACTAGATAGGTACTATGAGCAATCATGGCCACCGTGCTCCGGCCACCCAGTCTATCTAACTATGAGACTATGACAGCCTGGTGATCGGAGTTGTGGCACTGCATCCGTCACGCCGTTCTGGCCCAGCCGACATACCCACGGATCGAGGTGATAGGCTGTCGTTTGGGGAAGGACGATGCTTGTCCCTGTTGAGAACCCGGCTAATCGGGGAGCGGATAGCCTTCCATTGTACTCGAAGCCTCGAACAGCACCAAAGGCGTTGCAGACCAGATCCAAAGGGAAACGACCTTCAAAAAACCTCCGTGCCGACGCCTAATCAAGATGCATCATCGCAAAAGCGACTAATCAGACAGTTGAGATCATCGTCTGGTTGCCCTACAAATCAGAAGCCGGAGATTACAGGAGGGGAACCATCGGAACGCATGTGCAGGCCCACCTGACGGCAGGGGACTGGAAGGAGCGAGCGAGAAGAACAAAATTCCAGAAGGCCAGGGGCCAAGTCAGCACTCGATTGGGCATGCGAAGGGGAAGGGGAGGCGAAAAAAAAAAAAAAAAAAAAAGGGAGAGGGCAGGGAGAAAAGAGAAAAAGGAAAAAGAAAAAAAAAAAAAAACCAAAGAGGCCAGACCAAGTGGGTCAGGCTCCCATATCTCCGTAGTCCGTATCTACGGGATTACGGAGTCACCAAGAGTCGAACAGGGATTCTACCAGGGAGCAGGTAAGTAAGGTGAGCTACCAGCTAGCTCCGTATGGTACTACGGTAACCACTCGGCCTGCTCAGTGCTCATAGTACTCTACTACCCGGTCGCCTGCTGTAAGTGGTGTTCTACACGCCCTCCAGTCGACAGAGGCTCGCAAACGGCATCGCTCGAGAACCAATCAAAACCTTGGGTGCTGATCTGATGAGTTGCAAACCACGACGCATCAATAAACCTGTACGGAGTACGGAGTACCCGGTTTGATTTAGACCTGCTGTTTGGAGTATAACCAATTATCGCACCAGGGGTTGGTGGTGATCTCTCACAGTGGTATCCTGTGGGCTCTACAATGAATGTACTAGACCCGGGGTCTTTGGACTCGTCCATTTGCTCTCTACTCTACAGGGAAGTTCAGCCACCTCTCTTTCGGGTTGATCATCACACAGGCTCTACCCGAATTGTCCCTTGACTCCTCGTGCCGTGGTGGCCACTGATATGACCCTGGACGGCAAGGTCGAAGGTTCAGCTAAGAGCCTAAGATGTCATTAGCTAATGGTGAACGAAAGGCTAAAAGATCACGCAGTGATGTACCCTCCCGGCGGGACCCGCGCAACCTTGAGATATTAACTGAATATAGTACCTAAGATTTTTAGTTTTTCCCCGGTACCATTGCGCCACGGATCGATTACAAAGGGTTTAGGCAGAGTGATGCTATATGAACCAAAGGCTCCGGCTCGTGATGTGAGAGGCCTAAGGATTTTAGCATGGCACAAGCTCCAGCTAACCTGTCTCACTGCCCCCTAGTCAATTTGAGTTAGAGTTGCTTTATTGAATCCATCTACTCCATACGTACGACGGAATAACTGGTAATCTGGCCCCTTCGTTGTTGGTGTTGTGCCAAAAAGCAATGTTGACAATATAGTGAAAACAACGGGACCATCCATACCGAATAATTATCGATACTCAAATAATAATAATTAATCGACTAAATTATGGACAATGGCCCCGGGCCATCCTCAGGGACATGGTTGCGCCTGCATGGCACCCTGGCTTTCCCCATCAGAATCCCGCCGCCTAGCTGATGTATCCCGCTCGATCCAGCAACCGAGTCAGCGAAATGGCGGTCGCCGTCCGAGACAGGCCTAAACACTGCGCTTCGGAGAAAGTCAACCATGTAGGGATCAACCAACTGCTGCTTTGGCCCACGCCAGTGATCAACTCACGCCTTCAAATCTTAGATTCCGTTTCCGAGTCCACTTTCCTCCAATATGTAAGCCGTCGTCTCGGCTTCTGCCTCGGCGCCGCATTCCTCCTAGTACCTACTTCCTGAGGATTAACGTGTCATCAGACCATGGTTAGGCCCGAGCGCTCAGTGGCCTAAGTTCTATCTAGGAGGCTAGGAGCTAGGTAAACAATGGAAACCTTGGACGCTAAATTAATTTGGCTTACTTTAGTGGCATGTCATCATTCACCAGCCCCTACTTATGGCCCCGTGGTACCTACTCCGTACATAGTGCTCCGTAAAAGAAGCTGACTTCGATATTACTATCGTACTGCGTATGGCAGCAGCGCCCGATCCTCATTGGTCACCGGGAAAAGTGCTTACATGCGTTGCGGTGCTAGTTATCTATCAGGGGCAGGTTCAGTTCAACGTCCAAGCCTCATTCATGTCATCGTCATCGAACCATGCTTCCTGATGGAATCTCACCCACACCTTACTTCGCCAGGTTTAGAACTGGAGCTGGAGCTGGAGCTGGAGCTGGAGCTGGAGCGCCAGGCTGCAACCGATCGTGAAATCAAGCCATCGGCGCAGGGTGGATGTGACACGGCATTCCAGATACCGCTCGCCTTGCTCTGATGATGGTCCTGATTGCCCAGGCTCAACCCAACCCAACCCATTATGGCACTGTTGGTATGGGTCTTGCGAAGCTTCTCCTCCTCTGATAAAACTGAGAAGCATTGTAACGGTAAAGTTACTACCAGAAAGTGATTGCCCGCGTGCCCTGACCGACGCCACAACGTCTGAGCTCCCAAGCAGATCGCGCGGCAGGGTACTCCGTACTCCGTAAGGACCGCTCGGTTACGTAGGGAGCATGAAGGAGAGCGCCCAAAACCACCCCCAGAGTGGGTCATCCACCAGCTGCATCTGCCATTTGGTGACGGGAATGGACTCGCCAGGTGCGACATGATACGGAGCCGTCCGTGGCATGGACAGTCTAGGCGATGAGCCTGGTTGATGTTGGAGGTGGTCGTAAGCCGGGCTCATCCAGGCTGATTACTGCGTTGAGCAGACCGTCAGCTGCGAAGGTCCCTACTAATCAAGGCTCCAGGCTACTACGGAAGGCATCTGCAGGTGGCCATGAGTCAAATGGCGTACATACATATACCGCCAGTACTGTACCTAGGCCCATGCATGCATGCATGGGAACCAAAATAGGGTGCTGTCCTTCCAGCCAATCATGGGCCGCGATCGGGCTCAATCTTTCGTCTCCGCGCACAGAGTCCGACAATTACCACTTGGCAGTGTATTGCTGTGAGGTGGAGTCTGGCTGGGCAGAGGCGGGTACACCATCCACAACAACCAGATCTCTCCAAATAACACGAAGGGGCATGCATGATCTGCTGTAGGCAGACATGCTGGCTGGGCCGATGCAAGGTAGGCACCTATCTTCAGCTGCCATCACAGACAAGTCGGCACTCAGATACTGCAGCATTCTGGACTCTTGCATTGTTCAGATCTTAAGGTATCACACAGAATGTGGCCTGTGCTTAGGTTTGTCTAACATGTCATCCAACCAGTAAAAGGCATGGCCCAAGAATCCTGGAAGTATACAAGCCATCTAGATACCTAGTGCCTATCTAGTACTATCTACTGGGTCTGGAACGCTACTGCTCCTGACTAATAGGAGTCGCAGTATGAGCAACGGGAGTTCGGTGCCTCATGCCACCACCGCCATTCCCCCAAGAAGGTGTACTATACGGAACAGTCGGGGCGCCGGGATACCATACCATACATGATACGGCACCAATCAGGTCTAGCCGTCAGGCCACCACAGTGTGACGGGGTCAGGCATGCATCTGGATTTGATATTACTCTGCGGGCGACACACTTGCATCTCGCAGAGGCAATGGAACCACCTGACTGAAGGACGGCTACTCTCATCACATACCTATGTAGGGACTAGATAGGTACTACCTAGGTAGGTTCTGGTGAGGTTTGCCGCGGCTGCTTCAGCCTATGACGCTACGAGAGGGGCTTGTACATAATAGTACCGTGCTCCGGACCATCAATCATCCTCCTCATCGGCGCCCCTCGAAGGGTCTCCGCAAATGAGGGCGCAATGCCTGCGCTGGCCTCGGGATACGAAGCGCCTTGGATCGTTTCATTACCCCTGGCAGTCCGATCCAGGCAGCATCGCCCTCCTCCTCCTCCACCTCTTGCCGGCTGAGGAAATCCACCGAACGGGAGAATGCTACAGTGAAACACAGACCGAAGCAAAGCAAAGAACTAATAAGTAATAAGAGAGGGGCCGACCAGAACCGATCCCCCGTTGACAGACTGACTATTAGAAGATCGGCTGTAAATCGCACCAGGCCCGACGCACCGTGCCCCAGTTGCGGTCAATGATAGTCGACGGTCCACTGATGGATGACTGGAACCGGCAACCAAGACTTGCCAGGTCCCAATATTGGGGATTATTCATCAGCGGTGGCTGAGAGGCTGTCTCTCCGTCTTTGCAATGGCTGTTTGGCTCTGCTGGCTCTGCTGGCTCTGCTGGTTCTGCTGCACTGTCACGGCAGATCCATAGTGGGGTACGTACCCGATTACCGCAGCCAAATTTGCCCCGACGAGGGAAATTAGCCATTTTAGCTGGTCGCCGAATTTTCCTTGTCCAGTTGCGCGCGCGCATCCCACCCATGATGATGATTGATGATCCATCCCATCCCACCCGAGTGACCCGACCCCATTCCGGACTTCCCCCTTCTTCTTCTTCGTCGTCGCCCCTAACCCACTCTGTGCATGAGGCTAATCGGCAACCAGCGGGTATTTTCAATTTACCACAATCCAGCAGCACAGCAACCACCAATGAAGAATGTCGATGATGTCTGACCGTTGGTGGGTCAACCTAGTGCATTCCAGCGAGCAAATAACGCGCCCAGGATTCTGTCAAGCAGACGCTACCATCCTATGGATCTGTAAAGGATCCTGCTCGGGGGCTTGGTCTCATCATGCCTCAAACTAGTTGCAAGTGTCGTGGCGGTATGCAGGTTGGCCTCCCTCAAAAGGTAAAGTGTTGGCGATGGTCCTCCGTCCGGATGGAGTCAATCAGTCACGCGTTGGGACCGCCCGCAATAATAATGGGCGACGTCGAGACTCGAGAACCCAAAACTATTATTCTCTGGTTCCGATTAACATTTTACGTAGGCGGTTTCGAAGCTCGGCCGAGTTAAATTGTTAATGTGGTTAGCGGCCTACGGAGTAAGTTCTGTTGCTTGCTTTCACCAGTCAGTCACCAGGACTGGATGGAGTTCGGAAAGCCACATGGCTGACTATTCGTCCCGCTTCAATAGTCGATACCTTCTCGGTACTTTGTTCCCCTTCATCATCATCTGGGGTAGGGGTACAACCGATGATGCAAGCCACCCTCCGGCTCGGGGTCGAGGCTGGAACTCCATGGACGCCCCGGCTGCAAACGCAAAGTCCCCTTGCCGTCCTGGGACTGCCACCGTGTGCGGGCGGGCGAGTGTGCAAAACAAGTTTTGGGTGCCCATCGAAGGGCCTTCCTTTTCTTCCCTCGCAAACTGTAAATAGATGAGGGGCACAAACGGGAGCCGCGGGATTGTCGGGCGGTGGTGGTGATTATTATAGGGTAGTGGAGCCCGGGTTATTCGGTGGCTGGCAGGCATGGCACGTTGCCGGTGTCGATGGCTGATCCCTCTCTCTTAATTGCTCCTAATGCTCCTAATTTAGCCTCGGCCTCTGTCCATGGCTATGGAGTCCCTAATGGACCGCTGCTAACGCGCCTAGATCGAACTGGGCTTGGGAGATGAATTATTGAACCTAGACAGATTGCCCCCAGCCCAAGGCCAGCTAAGAAAGTCTGTTGTCAGCTTTGTCTCATGTGCCACGCATCCTCTGCGCCCGCCAACCTGGCCGCCTCATGACATCTTCGCACCGTCCGGGCTACGGTGAGGGAGTGAGGACGTTTCCTTTGCCGTTTTCTTGGATGTGTCACTTGGTGTCAGCGGTCCGGGGTGTTTCCTGCCCCAGAACTTTACTGCCTACTGAATACCGATCCAACTCACCCTGGGTCGGTCAATCTCGACCAGCCGACTCCGTTTCCATTTTTGTATAGTACCCAGATGCAAAACTCCCCGAGACCTTTGTCGGTTGATTTCTAATAATAAACCTGTCTATTTGTAGACCTTCCAGAAGAGCAACTGCCCAGGCTATGTAATGGTCTCAGCTTCCTTGTCACATGTAGGACAACGGTGTTGGCAGTTGTCTCGGATGTACGGCGTAGTGGTGACCATAGTTCTTTGAAGTGACATGTGTAATGTTGGGAGCTTCCGATGAATCATTCGCTGGGATAGCCTTTGTTTATTGGATTGGAAGGACATGTATGAGCATGCTGGGATGTTCGTATCACCGCATAAGCAGTCCTGGGCGATAGTGAGGCCGGCCAATGAGGCTTGTCAGGAGGTTGTATACAATGTCGAAGTATACAGTAAACCAACCATCCAGTCACGGCATACTACATACTCCCCTTTGAACCCTTTGGGAATATATGGTTACTTGGGATTATGTTCTCCGGTTCTACTACGAGAACTAGAGCGATGTTCTGAGAAAATGTCGTAGTTCATTACCCGTTATCCAGAAATATATATCGCCGCCGTAGGTGAATAAATAATCATGATAACGAAATACCAAACCCAACCAAGGCACCGCACCAACCAAATAATCCTGCTCCCCTGACGTCCCAGATAATCAATCCTTACATCCCTCCAAATCAATTCTCCCAAGCATCAATCTCTCGTCATGACCGTTGACAATGGCCTCAGCTGCCAGACGTACAATGACCACCCGAACGGTCGACCGACGTCATAGCCGCTTTCATCCAGACCCGTTGCGACCTCCATTCCAGAACGTCCACCAACCTAGCTATCGACACACCATGACCACGCAATAGTGGCATCACGACCGGTTGTGAGTCTATAGAAGCGGTCCTAGTCTACATCATGGACGAAGAACCATATCGTGACGGCTCCGTAGGTTGCCGAGCTGATCAGTATAATGCCAAAGCTGACTTGGCCGAAGAGCCGCGGAGGGACAGAGGATTCCGACACTCACAACCAACTAGAGGTATTGTTGATGAGCCAGGCCAGGAATAGCTTGCTGATATATGCGTGAGTATCTTCTAGGTCGTGCTTTACCCGGAATGCAATCATCGCCGCAAGTCTTCCCTGGTCATGGCGGATGACCCGGTGACCAGACCCGATCTCTCGCATCCGGATCAAACGACAGCGTGCTTTGTGCACTCGCTGATTGCGGGAGAATGGGGGGACCCGAAACATAAAATCAAGGAGCTGGAGGGGGTCTTGAGAGGGTCGAAGGATGAGGATGAGGAAGAGGCAACTGGCGATGAAGAATCCGATAGCCATGCCTCGACGATCGAGAAGGCCATGGTGCAGTCGCGACATTTGACCAAGAAACAGTTGTCTGATATGGCTTGGAATGTGCGCAAACTGTCGAAGAAACTGGACAGCATCAAGCTCAGACTTACGGTCAAGACGGTTTTCTTGGTGACCAAGGCCGGGGATCAGTCCGTTATCGGTTCAACGAGAGAGGTCGCCAGGTGGCTTTTGTCCAAGGACCGCGCTACTCTGTACAATGTGTATGTGGAAAAACGTCTGGAAACGGACCCGGAGTTTGGTGCTGCGCAGATATTGCGGGAGGAACCGTCTGCGAAGTCTCGTCTGAAGTACTGGGATCATGAGCTTGCGGTTGAGAGAGCTCATTTGTTTGATTTCGTTGTCACGCTTGGGGGTGATGGAACTGTTCTGTTCACGAGTTGGCTGTTCCAGCATGTGGTGCCACCGGTGCTTTCGTTCTCGCTGGGATCTCTGGGGTTCTTGACCAAGTTTGACTTTAATGACTACCAGAAGACGCTCACTGCTGCCTTTAGAGATGGCGTCTCCGTCAATCTACGATTACGGTTCGAGTGCACGATCATGCGGAGCAAGCCACTCCCTGAAGGGTCTTCGTGTGCTGGAGGGAAACGGGATCTCGTGGAAGAGCTGATCGGTGAAGAATGCATTGATACATTGACTCATAGGCCGGATAAGGTCCTTCAGATATTGAACGATGTTGTCCTTGATAGAGGGCCGAATCCTAGTATGTCTCGACTTGACCTATCTTGATTGTGTAAAGATTGCTGACTAGTCCTGTGCAGCAATGTCCTCGATCGAGTTGTTTGGTGACGATGAACATTTTACTACACTTCTTGCCGATGGAGTCTGCATAGCGACACCTACTGGCTCAACTGCGTATAATCTTGCGGCTGGAGGGTCGCTGTCTCATCCGGATAACCCTGTCATTCTCGTCACTGCAATTTGTGCCCATACACTCTCGTTCCGGCCAATCATTCTGCCAGATACGATTGTTCTCCGCATGGGAGTACCATACGATGCTCGGACAAGTTCGTGGGCCAGCTTTGACGGCCGGGAGAGGTAAGTGCATTCGGTGGTTGCATGTATATACAGGGATACAATGGCTAACTTGGAACAGGATTGAGCTACACCCGGGTGACTATGTGACTGTTTCTGCATCGCGATACCCGTTTGCAAATGTTTTACCCCGGGGTCGACGTGGGGATGATTGGGTACACAGTATCTCGAAAACACTGAATTGGAACTCTAGACAGCGACCGAAGAGCCTCGAACCAGTCGACGAGGAAAAGGGCGGTAAATAAACGAACTTGCATGTCAGGATGAGTACTCCGTACTCTGTGCGTTTTACTGTCCGATATAGGGGATCAATTCCACATTCCCACAGTTATTGCCTAAACGTTCTAAAATAGAACCATATAGTGGCGTTGTATATTAACTAGCTCCGACACAATATGACGAGCTTGGCGACAATTTCGATGAGAAATGCCAACCGAATCGAACCTTGGGTTTCCTGCGTAGTGGAGGTTGGTGATGAATTTTCGCTCTCCTCTAGAAGCTTCGTATGGGTCGGCCGTTACCCGGGCAGCCTGAGGCCGACTATAAATGGTCTTCCCGCACCGAAATTTTTTTCTTTCTTTCCATGCTCCCTCAATAAGAGTTAAAACTCTTTCCACGTCGACATTTTCGCCGACAGGAATTTTATGATGATTCCTATCGAATATTAGAGCACTTGGAACTGGAGACAATTAATTGAGTTGATCTTCTCTTCCAAGTGTTTGCGACTGAATTGGTAAGTTCTACGATTTTTTTCATTTTTTTTGCTTCAACCGACCAAAAGCCTTCGGGTTTTTATGATGAAAACTTTCCTACATTCGCAGTTTCCACGCTAGCCGTCGCTTGAACCCATCATAGACGGCACTGTGCGTATTACTTCCTTGGATGTCTGACTTGGTCATATTCATATGATTCGTTTATCATTGCTATATCGCAAGCATGTGCTAATTTGCTTGTTTAGTGCAGATTCATTCTAGCTTTTAGAGCTCTGGACGATATTTTGACACGGGTTTGGCAGGAGAGATTTGAATTCGCTGGAGGTTTGGTCTCGAATGTCAGGGTCGTTAGTCGTTAGATATATTTTGCAATGCACATCTTTTGAACGAGGACTTTTATTCCAAAATATACACTGTAGTACAATCTGTAGAGCCCCCTGTAAGTAATAGATTTTTGTCTTTGGGGCAAGCAATCCAAGTAGCACCTTCCTAAGCAATTGCAAGAATGGCATGTCTCGAATGTGAGATTTATGTATGGATCTGAGGCTATCGCCAAAACTGCATTCCTGAGCCTGTGCCCCCCCGTACATCCCCATGCCGCCCACTTGCGAGGGACATCCACAGCTTCGCTCACTCCATCTTCCCCAATTCAGTGAAACCATGAACCAGCATGATCATTCCGCCTGATACTTTCAACTGAATCCCAATCAGCATGTCCGATTATCTCAACGTGGATTAGATCTTGTCCAGCTGTCGCCCACATCCTGATCTCGATCCCGATCCCGATCACCCTCACACATACACATTCAACATGACGCAACCTGCACGACACGCCGCGATGCTATCCATTAGCAATAGCGGCCCAAATGCCCCGGTGGCAGTGGATAAACAGCAATCAGCACAACACCTCCACACCCAATCCCAGTCGAGCCAGGGTCTGCGCGTGCCGTCGAATCGCAAGACCATCTATGACAGACATCTGAATCGGAGCCGCAGTGCGGAACTGAGCCGGGCCAGTTTCGCCTTTCTATTTGCAGAGATGGTGACATATGCCCAAAGACGAGTAACCGGAATTCAAGATTTAGAACGACGGTATGGCTTGGTCTTCGACAGTGTTCCTATCCCCTCCGGCTGATATCGTTCAGATTGAATGAGCAAGGCTACCCCCTGGGTCTCCGATTGCTTGACCTTCTGTTTTACCGCACCATGTCTAGTTCTACTTCCTCTTCTTTATCCAGCTCCTCTACTTCAGCGTCGCCCCCGAATAGACCCCTTCGCATCCTTCCCCTCCTTCATCTCATCCACGGTCCCCTTTGGCGACTCCTCTTTAACCGCCCCGCCGATGCTCTGGAACACTCGGTGTCTCCTGAGACTCCCAACGAATATATGATTACGGATAATGACCCCCTCGTCAATACATATATTAGTGTGCCCAAGGAGATGAGCATGCTCAATTGCGCTGCGTTCGTGGCCGGCATTATTGAGGGGGTCTGTGACGGATGCGGTTTTGAGGCCAAGGTTACGGCCCATAATCAGCCCACGGAAATGTGGCCTGGTCGGACGATCTTCCTATTGCGCTTTGGTGAGAGCGTTATGGAACGAGAGAAAGTGCTGGAACGGGCCGGAGTGAAATAGTCCCGACGCTTAATGGATACGTTATCGACGTGCAGCGGTTCTTTACGGTATGGTCGGCGATTGTTCTTATGCAGCGATTTTCTTTCAGTATACTAGATGCGAACGGGTTCACGCTCTGGGCCTCGCGCGGTGTTATGGGCCAGGCCATTTGATTGCTTGAAAGGATCCGATCTAATGAGGTCCTTAGCGCGAGATATTACCGTTGATGCGAGATGGAAGGAGGTAGAAGGTAACGCGAAGACTTCGCGCGGACATCTATGATTCTTGTATATGCAAGCAAGATGTCTGATTTATTTACGTTGCAGTCCATCGACCGAACGTGCAGGTATATTCATCTTTTGAAGCCACATCAAATGCAAGAGAAAGGAACAACGGTTCCCAATGCATCGCCCTGATCCATCCTTGATCTCAAGATACCCAACAACGCCGATAGAAATAAAATGATTTTGTTGCATGTTCTCGTTTAGCGTTCTTGCGAAACACTCACGCGCCTCCGCTTCTCTCGATCTTCATAAGGCGAGGGACTGCGCTTCCTGCGGCTGCTTGTATCAGGCCTATACCGGTCTGCCGAACGATCGCGACTGCGGTCTCGCCGCGGGGAACGTGATCGAGTTCTAGATCTCCGTCGCTCGCGCACGGCAGAAGCATTGGCCCCCGTGGGACCTCTAGGTCTGTCATCGCCCCGGTCAGGCAGGAATCTTTCGTCGGTGATGCCTATCGGAGGCCCATCGCGATGCCGACGGTTGTTGAACCCATCGCCAAAACGACCGGTGTCCTCGGATTTTAGATCCCTATAACGCGTGCGTCCCTTCTTGCCCAGCTTCGACATATCACGGATCTGCATGTACTGAGGTAGAGTTTCCCGGGAGACATCATCCACGAATTTCGCCCCCATGAGATTTCTCTGCGCGAGTCCCTCCCGCTCCATGTCTTCGTTGAAAAAGGCACCCTTGTGAAAGTAGCGCTGCATGTATCCTGCCTGGCCACGATTCGCCTCCTTCTCTTCCTCCTGCTTGGCGATGAATTCGCGGTCTTCGCGCTCGCGCTCCTCGGCCGTCAATCCCCTGCGCCGCTCGATCTCCTCGCGCTCCTTTTCTGCAACCTCGATCGCCTCACGCTCACGCTTGATGCGCTTCAGCTCTCGGAGCTTCCAAGCCGCGTACTCGGCCTCTGGGTCCTTTCCGTCTTTGTCGTCAATCGCCTCCTCGTCGCCCACCTCTAATTCGTCGTCATCCCAGGCCCGGTTGGCCTCACTCCGCGCAATGGCGTCTTTCTCCAGCTGCTCCCGGATCAAAGTGTCTGCCTTTTCCTGTCGCTGTGCCCGACGGGCCTCTGTGTCGGCTGCTGAATCAACCGTAGTGCCCGCTCCGCTGTCCTGTGGTTGACCGGTATTGTTGCGCTTGCCTTTTTTGATGAACGTAGGTCGTAAGAGCACCCTGCGGGGGGCCTCGTCTTCGGAGCTGCTCTCTTCTTCCGAACTCTCTTCCTCTTCTTCTTCCTCTTCCTCCTCCGATTCCCCATCTGCAGCAGTCTGCGCCGGCGCAGCAGCCACCCTATCGCCAGCAACAGGGGGAGCCGCCTCCGAAGGCCGGGCATCTTCCTCATCCTCGTCCTCATCCTCGGTCACAAAACCCTCCTCATCTTCTTCCTCTTCCTCAATCTTCACATCCTTGACCCCCTTGGCAATTTTCCCCGCGGCCGCGGCCGCTGCAGGAAACGAGCTCGCCTTAGGAGCCTGTCGCCTCTGCTGTTCGAGTCTGCGCCGTTCCTGCTCTCTGATCTTCTCGGCCTCGTCATCCTCATCTTCTTCCTCGGACGACGAGGGCTCCTCGGCGATGGCTTTTCCGGGTCGGTATCTGCTAGGTTTGAGGGGGTTTGCGGTCATGCCGCGATGTTGGGAGGGGAGGGGAGGTGGCATGTTGGCTGCAAGTATATGTCAAGTCGATATAGAATAAGAAATGTTCAAGCACATGCAGGGGTTATCTGTAGTGGTTCGATTAGAATGAATGCGCGCGTGGCGTTGACAGAAAAGAATTATTAGCTTGGCCGGAGGTATCTCCGCCCAGACCAGCGACCGACCAACCGACTGATTAGAATCATCCTGCTAGCAGCTACCGTCCACCACGTGATCACGCGTCACGCGCGCCGCGCCTATCACTCACTAGTTCTACTATCAATAATCTATCGCATCACCACCCCCACGACACATCCCAACTCATCAACACACCACAGTACCCCTCTTACATCTAATCAATCACTTATCACCCTCCTCAAACTACCTCAGCGCAACACCACGTGACAACACACCCCAACACCAACTACAACTACTCCCTCCCACGAAAGAAAGAAAGAACCCAATAAAAATGTCCCTCCAAACCCCCCGCATCCTCCCCTCCCACCTCCACGCCTTCCACTCCTCATCCACCTCCGGCCCCCGATCCACCCATACCGTTCGTATCCTCGGCACCGTAACGGCTCTTCGTGGCGATACCGCCTCAATCACATGTGGGAATCATGGCGATGTTACCCTCATTCTGAAACCGGATTCGCATTTGCAGATGGGAAAGTTGGTCGAGATTGTGGGCAAGGTGGCGGATTTGGAGGGTGGGGTGGGTTTATCCCTTTTCTTTGTTTTGGGGAAAGGGGATGGGGGAGGGGGTATGAAGAGGTAATTGCTAACAATGATGACTTAATAGGGCGTTGGAATTCGTGTCCTGGGTTCGATGGATTGGGGTAATCCGGCTGATTGTGGTATGTCTTTTCTCCTTTCTTTTTCTCGATTGAGATTTTGGGGTTGTTTGATTGCTATGCTATGGTATGCTATGGTATAGTATAATACATAGCATAGCAGTAGTATGAGATCTCGTGAGCTATGAGGGAAGAAGCTAATATTCTTTATGATTATCTGCAGATTACAAAATCTACGAACAGGTCGTGAATGCTACGCATCGGCTTAAGCCTATCTTTTACGATGAATGAGGTACCCTTTTTTCGGTGGGTTGATTGTGATTGTGATTGGGGGGGATAAAATGGGCTTTTGGTGGTTTGTGGTTGAGGATATTATCTTGCGAGCTAGGTAGGTAGCCAGGGAATGCGAAATGTTCTCGGGTTGCTGTGCTGTGCTTGTTTTATGGGATCTGGCCTGAGATGTCTGCAGATGGGTATTGTTGTCTGGACTGTATTCCTGGTAGAGGAAGGGGCAGGACATGGTTCGGTGCAGGAGAGTGGATTGACTAGATGATGAGATGTTCGGGCGTTTGGGCTATTAATTATATTATCTGAATATTATTTTATTTGACTAGATGACCATGCGTCTTCCTGTGACTATTTGCGTATGAATGTCTGCAAATTGTGCTACATGAATAAATTATGACTATTACTGCAATATTATCAATATTATCATGTATTTATTTTATCTAATTCACGCAGCCAGTGCTGGTATCTAATAGTATTTCTTATCCTCCCAATTCCGTTCTCTGATTCCCATTCCCATCCTATCCCATCCCATCCTGTCAATCCAACCATCCATCCCATTTACAAACTCTCAATTCCTTTGGAATGAGCATACCTTTTGTATGACAAATAAAAACAAGGTCGGCATAGCCGGACATCCATCCAACGCCATCGCTAAACACACAAGGAAATCAAAAGAAAGTCGGCATCGTCACATAACAGAAAGAAACTCATTAAGCGTCAGTGGTAGGTTGCGGTTGTTTCTCCTTAAGAGATTCACCCTTGTCTTTCACGCTCAACGCCACGCTGTCCGCGTTGAGCGCATCCGAGCTGAAAAACCCCGAGTCCAGCACGGTCGTATCAACATAACCGAAGATATCAAACTGGGGGTCTTTTTGGAGGTCCGGGTCAGACAGCAGCGCATTGATGAGATCCCCCGTGTCCTCAGCAGGCTCGCCACTCGTAGGCTCGCCGTCGGTTCCCGTAGGAGAGACATAATCTGAAGGAATCCAGTCGGGCCAGTTGCCTTTATTCGAATCCAAAGCAAATAGTGCGTCCGTATGCGCAGACGGGGCGTCTGAGAAGATATCCACGATCATGTTGTCCATACCCTCAAAGGCATCCGTGCTGAACGCATCTTCCGCCAAAGCAGGAAGTCCAAGCCCTTGCGAGCGCGACTGCTTGGGCGTCTTGCTGTTGCGCGCCGGCCCCGGGCTGCTCTGGATCCGTTGGAGTCGTTGCGCGGTGATTCGGGTCGGGGTCGCGTCCGAGCTGATCGTCTTCCGGCTTCGCGACGGCGAATTGCTGGGAAGCGACAGTCGTTTTTCGCCCAGAATGTTCGCGCGGGGGTTGCGACGCCGCGGCGTGGGACTCGTCGGCAGGTCAAAGTCAAAGTCAGGACTCTCGAAAAGCCCGTCTAGCTCGGCAGAAGTCTGATTTTCCTTGTCGTCCGGTTGCTTGTCGGATCCACGAGAGGCCCGAGGGCTGCGACGAGGGCTGTTCAAAGTGGCTTCACCCAAGGTTCGCAAAGGCCCGCCCTCATTACCCGAATTGGGAAAAAGCACTCTTCTCACGGACTTGGGAGTCAGAGCATTCTCACCCGCAGCCGAAGCATTGCGGTGTTCAAGATTCCGAGCTGGGCTCGACTGGATCGCCGCACGGAGGGCCTCCACCGGATCTTGCTCCTGCCAACGACTTCCCGCCGTATCGGATGACTTGCGCGGCTCCAGGCTGTTGGCACGGCGTCGCTTGGCTGGCAGCTCCTGAACTTCGTCATTTTCCGGTACAGTGGTCGGCTCGTTCTCGTTGTTCTCCGTTTCACCCCGGGGCGTGGTACCATCATCCACCGGAGGCGAGGATGCGTCGGACGCCCCAGGCGATGAGCCATCAGGTTTGCTGGAATCGGCCCGGGCACGGCTTCTCGCCGACGCGGTGTTACTCGAGAGCGGACCGCCGCCCTTGCGGTTCCTCGGAGGGCGCTTGCGCTTGTTGTTGCTAGACTTGTTCCACTTGTTCTCGGGCCGCATGGCCTTGAACTTGTGAAGCCACAGACCACAGGCTGGATGGACATTAGCGGAGGAAGCATAAATTGGAGGGGACCACTTACGGTTGCAAAGAAGGACCTGGACAAAGTCCTTGTCCGTATCCACCAAGCTCTTCTTGTAAATCTTGAATTTGGTGACTTTTTCTTCATCATTACGGTCCACGGCCTGCCAGAACAGCATCGTGGGGTCCTTGACAAGTTCATTGGCCTCCTCTTCGCTGCCGTCAATCTCTTTGGACCAAGCCCTACGCCAGGTAGGGGTCTCAATCGCACCACAGTTTTCACAATAAGGCGGAACCTGTCCATTCTCGATACACTTATCAAGGCGCGCTTGAACCTGCCGCAGTCGTCTCGCACCGGCACCACTGCGAACCTTGCCATCCTCCGTGGGGGGCGGGGGAGCAGGCGTTTCAGCAACCGAAAAGTCACTCATTGGGCCATTCCAGGACTGCGTGCCCTGCATATGCACATGGGAGGGCATCACTGGGTCGCTGGCTGGAATCACACTCATAAGCTGTTCCAACTCACTCTGCGACATGGGCGCAGGGGCCAGTGGCTTGGGTGCCTGTCGGATACCTGCACGAGATGATGGCCTTGACCCCGCCGCGCTGGCTGGAGCACGAGGGACCGCAGACGCCTTCTCCTTAGCCGGCTGGTCGGGCGCATCACTGGCGGGGTAGTTGTCATGGTTCATGGGTCCAACAGGCGAGCTCGCTGGCGCAGCTGGACGCACGCTTCGTTTGCCGCGAGCGGCATCGTGGGAAGCCGATCTGGTGCAATCATCCAAGGGGGTCCCCATATCCTCGTCCAGAAGATCATCCATACCACCGCTCATGAAACCCGAGTCCGGATCTGTGGCCATCGGCGGGAGAACCGGGCTGGAGCGGCTCGGGAATCCACAGTCCAGAACGGGAGGGGAAGACGGCATATTAAACGAGGGCTCGAAGAGGCCTTGATACCGGGACTCCTCCGGCGACTGGGTGTGGTCCCCGGGAGCTTGATCATCGCTCATGGCGTAGGGTGACATGTACTGCCCATGGCTCTGAGTCGACGCCGACTCGCGCAAGAGGCTGGGCGGGGGCCGTGCGCGGCGAGGAAGATCACTTCCGTGGGAGATCGGAGTCGGCGGGCGAACGGGCTCTTCATTCGAACTCTGAGCAGTGGCAATTGAAGGATTGACGGGGGTAGGGCGATGGATCCGGACAGAGGCAGCCGTGCTGGCGGCCACACGAAGAGAGCTGGGTTGCCTTTCGATGTTCAAATCGGACTTGCCAGGCCAATCCGCACGATACAGCTTGGCTCTTTTTCGGGGTTGTTGCTCCGAGGACTCGTCACCACTACCGTAGCCGGACTGCATGGAACCTCGGCGGCTGGCAAATCTGGCCTGGGAGGGGAGGTCGGACTCGCGCATGGAGGCGCTCGATGAGGGGCGAATAACATCTGTGTGGGATCGTTCCTGTGGCTGGTGCAGCTGCAATGCTTGCTCCTGCTGCTGCCCCGAGGCTGCAGGGGTAGTCATTCGGCTTGCATGGCCCAAGATGGACTGTGAGGGCGATACCGAGCGAATGGATCCATTAGCGGCAAACGAGGGCAGCTCTCTTGGCGTCGACCCCTCACTCAGCAATCGATGGAAGCGTTCGATTCCAGCGTGATCCACGGGCGATGATGTCCGGTCGGGTTGTTGAAGGCGGGGGGCCAGCAGACCGGGGTTCTGGCGAAGAAAATTGGTCCAGGCCTGTGCGTCGAATTCATGGGGGATGACATTGCTCAGTTCGCGGTATCGCTGCATGCTGTCCAGGTACTCGCTTTGCATGACCGTGGGAACAGGGACTAATCGTAATTTAACCTCCAATGTCTCCTGGGCACCCTTCGAGAATAATCCCAGAACATTCTTGCACACCCGCCCGGTGACCATAGTTTCCGATTGATGTGCCGGTGCGTCCGGAGTTGGAGAAGCGGAAGCCAAAACCCAAGACAGCATTCCCTGTCCGACGAGGGGCGTCTCATATTCCGAGTAATCATAGGCATACACCGTATAATCTTGTCCAAGCTTGGCAACGAGTTCCGGACTGTCACATGAAACAATGGCCATAAGTATCCGTGTAGTGTCGATTGACCCCCTCAATTAAAGGGGCACTCACCTTGCTGAGACGATGGCTTGGATGCATGTCTTCAGTTCAATGACACCGATTTGTGTTTTCTCATCGAGGAAAGCTGTCTGAATTTCGAGGAGATGGGGCCAGCGAGCCAGGCAATTCGTTTTGTTGGCATCATCGAATGTGTAGAGCACCTTGACTGCAGGTCCCGGGAAACGGTTAGTATCCATTTTGCAAAAATGACACCTCAGAAAAATTCACTTACGCCTCATAGGTCGGACGGTGATACCGTCCTGAGAGTCCATTCCACCAAGCGAAGAGTATCAACCATAAGCCGGGTCAGGGTACAAAGGTGTAGAGGGAAAGATATGTAAGGTTTCGGCGAGAGGTGGAGGGTTGCACCCGGGTCGTTCGGAGGGAGGCTCGAAAAAGGATTGTCGAAATGCAACCAAAAGAATAGGGATCGAGAAGGAAGCTCGGTAACTAGTAGCGATATTCCTCAATATGCGGAACTTGTCGTATCGGCCACTCAGAAAGGCCCGATTGGCGGTAGTGTCAGCCGGGAGAATGCAGAGGTCTGGACGTATGCAACGGGGGTCGCGGGGAAAGGGCTTGTGGAATGCCAACGCGGGACACGGAGCAACGACAGGTGAGGATGCGGTGAGAAACCCGAGGCATGAGAGAAAGAAGGAGAGAAGAAAGATCCGAAGAAGGCTGGAGAGCTGCCTCTTCAATCACAGGCCGGCGAGGTGAAAAGAAGAAGGGGGTGGTGGAGAGAGGGAGGGAGGTTGGGGGTCGAGGAAAAAGGCAGACGCCTTGCATTTGAGGAGACGAGACGAGAAGAGTGAAGCTTGGACGACTCGCATCCGAGCGTGTCGGACGCGACGTGACGCCCAGCCAATCGCGCCCTCGGGAAAGCCCGGCGCTCAAACACGGCAAACACGCGTGCCACGTGACAGCACCCGCGCCAAGCCAGTGCTCACGACCGACAGAAGCTGATTGATACTGTCTCCAACTTCACGGCTTCCCCCATACTTATATCCTACGCCCACCATGTCGACCGATCCCAAGATCCAGTAATTACCCCTCTTTTCTGTCCCCCTCTGCTCCCTATGACTCATCGCCTCCCGTCATGGTGTAATCCGCACCCCAACCTGTCGGACCTATGCTAACCATCTTGTCCAATCCAGAGACCTGCTCAACAAGCCTAAGAGCGAGCTCACGTACGTCCATCCCCCTCTTTCTCCATTCTCGCACGGATCCTCGAGGGCAGTGTCTTCTAGCAAGGCTTCTATCCCGCGCTGCGTATCACATGATGCCCGACCTTGCACCTGATCCTAATCACTCCCTACACCCCCCGATACTCGGGCATTGTCGGCTGCGCCGATTATCATCGCGCCCCATCTTCCTCCCACCCATCCTCGTCATCATCCTTGCGCTAACATCGCCTCCCCATCCAGTGAATACGAGGTCTCCCTCGTCGAGGAACATGAGCTCACCGCCGGTCCTCTGTCGCTCCTCCAAACCGCCACGCGCACACACACCCAGGTCCTGATCTCATGCCGGAACAACCGCAAGCTCCTGGCCCGTGTCAAGGCCTTTGACCGCCACTGCAACATGGTGCTGGAGAACGTCAAGGAGATGTGGACCGAGAAGCCCAAGGGTGGTAAGGGCAAGGGTGTCAACAAGGACCGGTTCATCAGCAAGATGTGAGTGTCGCGATCACCCCATCCCCCCAGCCACTTTCCCAACCATATCCCTAACAACTCCCTCACCCTCATAGGTTCCTGCGTGGTGACTCCGTCATCCTCGTCCTGCTCAGCTGAGCTCCGTCCACGTGACGCGCTCAATCTCTCGACGGGCCTTGCCTGGTCCAGCTTCTTCCCTTGGTGATCGAGTTGAAGCCGATGGAGACGATTCATAGTTGACAACGAACGAACGATACCCTTTTAGTCGTGCGATCTCATTACCTCCAAAAAGTCCTCCAAGTTCGATCATCGGGGATGGTAGAATACCCCCTCCTCCCACCCCACCCATTCACCTTTCCAAGGACGGTCTGGGCGGATGGCTCCTTTTCTCGTGTTTCAATGTTATTCTCGATCTCAATTTACCGTTCTCTATCTACGGCGGGCAGACTTGGCGTTCTCCGGACCTTTGTTTCAAAAAGCTAGAAAAAGGAATCTCATCAGTGGAGTGAAATGGAATGGTGTGGAGTATTCTCTCGGTTTGATGTATGAGCGCACATTCCTGATACTATGTTGGGAATCGAATCGAATCGAATCGAATCTATTGCTCGAGAGCTGGTTACTAGATGAGATGCGGGGGATGTTTCACTGAAGCCCAAGTGGCTGTTCGGTTGGACGTACCCGATGAATATTCTTAATATTTAAATCTGAAAACAATGCAACAGTAGAGAGGTATCTTATTCTAAGTACTGAGCTAGTAGTGTGCTAGTCGTTAAAACATGCCAAGTTGAGGACAGTCTGCTACCTACTACACACTGGTCACACTTGATGTACTGAGTACGAAGTAGATAATTACAAAACGGTACCAGATCGAACAAAGAAGCCAAGTCATCATCATTATCATAATTATATTAGAAGAAGAATATCATCAGCTGATGCAATATATGTATGTACCCTGGAAATTAACACCGCCCCTCACAGAGCCTCGGACAGACCGTTGAGGAACACGCTGAGTCCGTGAGCGCCGGGATCGGGCACCTTGCCTACCCATTCTTCCTCGCCACCGACGTAGACGGAGCGTCCTAGGCTGGCCTTCATGTTCTTGGTCGAGTCGGTGCCTTGCTGGGCAGCACGGGCTGCAACATGCACGTCCTTGGCCTTCTGGAGCTGAGTGCAGAAGGGAACAAGGGCGTCGAGCAGCGTACGGTCGCCTGGTTGGGCAGGGGTGTACCGTGAGAGTGCCGAGAGCGAATATGAGAGCGCTGCAGCCCAAACCTCAACGGTAGCGGGTGTGGTTGTGCCGCGGTCCTGTTCACGGAGACCGTGGGCGAGCGCGTTCAGGAAGATAGCATAGATGGCTCCGGAGGTGCCATCCATGGTGTTCTCAACGACGCTGACAATGCGGTTCACAGCATTCACCACATCGTCGGTGATCTTGGAGGATGGGTCTTCAAGGAGCCGAAGGACGGCCTCTGCGCCACGCTTCAACCCAACACCACAATCTCCGTCACCGACAATGGTGTCGTAGCGGGTGACTTCGGGCTCAGCAGCAATGACGCGCGTGAGGGCAGTGCCCAGAACCTTCTTGAGGACACTGACATCCACTGATACATACGTTAGCTATAGCCGGGAAGAAAGCAGTGCGGAGGAAGAGAGGGTATGGGAAATGCTTGGGGGCAAGAATACTCACATGTCACATTACTGGGCTGGTCCTCAGGCATCTTGGTCCTCTTCAGCTCAACAGGAGCATCAGTCCGATGCTTCCAGGTTTCAGTGCGGATGGGAGCGGACCAGCCAACGGCCTCTGCGGGAGAGTCGAGGAGTTCCAAGAAGGACTTTCCTGAACCCAGTCCAGTGTCCACGAGCTTCAGCAAGGAAATGCTGAAACCCAGGCCATTCAGACTGGTGAGGAAGGTTCCCTGAATAACCCGGATGGGCTTGACGTTGTAATCCCTCTCCAGCTGGCGATGCACCTCATCGGTAATACCCGCAAGTTCGAGAGTGCTCACACCACCCAAGTTGTTGATGAGTAGAACGAAGTCGTCCTCGGGTTTGCGGGTGACCCAGGCACGGTCGGGGTCGTTGTGGTCCAACAGTTGCAGGAGCATGGTCGATACCAGATCGACCAAGGTGAACTTGACCCGGTGAGAGCCCGGCTCGTTGTGAATGCCCATTCCGACTTCGACTTCTCCATCCGGTATCGTGTCAGTTGGTAGAGCTCTGCCGGGAACATGAACGTGCTCCAGGGAAGAGCCAACGGAGACGAGGTTCTTGTTTGCCAACTGAGCGGTACGGTAAACATCCTCGAGAGATCCACTGGCCAAGTCAGTCTCATTAGCCACGACCGTGTTATCCAAAAGGATTCAACTTACCCAGCTTCGGCCAGCGCGCTGACAATCTTCAAGATGAGAATACCACCAGCAATACCACGGCGGCCAACTTTTCCGCCCTTCTTCTTGCCGACACCAACGTCATCGTTGATGGCGAAGAATTCGGACTTGACACCGGCGGCTCGGGCTTTCTCCGTGGCCATACCGAAGTTGAGCACATCACCCGTGTAGTTCATGGGGATAACAAGAACTCCCTTCTCATTGTCGACACAGTCCATGATGGCCTTGCGAATCTGCTCCGCAGAGGGAGAGGCGAAAATGGTACCAGCGGCCGAAGCATCTAAGAAACCCTTGCCAACCAGACCTGCAAAGGCAGGCTCATGGCCAGAGCCTCCTCCCGAGATGATCGCAACCTTGGACTGCGATGCCGCATCGGGACGACGGAAGATGATCTTATTTTCGGGGTCGTATGCAAGAGAAGGGTTTGTGAGGGTCAGGGAGTGTAGGGCGGTCTGGACCAAATGGGTAGGGTCCGAAAAGAAGTGTTTGGCTGATGGGTGGGCGTTAGCGCATGCACCGGATAGTATCTGATCGGCGGGTACTGTGGAGTAGATCTGACTTCATGCCGGCCATGGAACAGGATCTGGGACTGCATGGTCTGGCACAAAGCCTAGAGGTTTGGGGCAACAAAAAAACAGGAATAAACCCTGTAGAAAAAGGTGTGGAACATACTCTGCATTATGGAGGGAGATCTGGGGGTTGATCGCAGTTAAAAAAATGGGGATTCGGGCGAGTATGACGTTTGGCGGACGCGTAGGAACACGAGCCGTCTGGAGAGTGGGGTAGGACGAAGTACGGCTCAACAATAGAAATCGCGGCTGCTCGTCCTCCGAAAAGCGATTGCTTTTGGCTTTATATATATTCACCGATCTGGAACGGTGTCGGTTTCGAACGGCTTTAGTCCATCAGTTCTCATTCCATAAGCTTTGGGGTTGATTCGCAGTACCAAAGGAGATGGTGATTCTGGGGATAGCGCGTAGGATCGGAAAAGCGTCCGGATAAGGCGGGGAAAAGTGGGGAAGTCGGATGCTCAAGGCTGGCAGCTGTCAGTCCACTGATGTTCGTGCATCCGGAAAACTGGAGATTCGCAAGGCAGAAGAGATTCTCATTTGTCAGTGGCACTCACAGTAACTTGTCAGGTGGACGATCTGTCGATTGGCGAGAAGTCTCCAGATGCCTGAGATGACCTTGTAGATCGCAGGTGGATTGGGTAAGCGAAGTGAGGACCGGAAGTCAGTTCAACACACGGAAGAGAGGAAGGAGAATGAGGCGGAGGAAGAAATGAATAATAGTAATGATGCTCTAGGGAAACGATGAGAGAGAAGCCGGGCGAGGGCACTGGGATAAATAAGGACCGGACGGAGTATGCTGTTGGGGGTGGTAGTAGATACTTCAGGATGTCGTAAGTCCCTCCTAGACTAGTAACCTGATTAATCCATTTTCGAGACAATTCAATCGAATCCTAATTTTTTTTTTTGCTGCTCACATGAGCAGGTCTTTTTTCTCGCATGACCGACCCATCGAGGATGCGGTGCTGGATAGGGAAACTCATGCTAGTAGAGTACTACTACAGTTGTCGTTACCGGTGGTAATCGACTGGCTGCTCGGCCAGTCAGAGGGCGGCAGTCTTCCCCATGGGTCTGGAACCCGCCCAAATTACCCGCCCACATTGGTGACCCTGCCGGGCGCTTCGGCTTACTCTCTGCGGGAATTCCGCCTTGCCGTCGACCTGACTAGGTATCTGCTATCTACTACCTACGACTCCGAAGTACGATCTGCCCGAGGTTGAGTTGGCTATTCCTACGGTTCTACGTCCAGTTCATCCGCGGGATGGGCAGCGCTGTTCGCGGGATGAGAGTGATAATTGAATTGTCGTATTATCACAGAACACTGCCAACAGATACATACATTACGGCATACATACTACTACATCAATTGCACTATGTAGACGGGATCGTCAACTCATCCTGCTAGTAGGAATAGAGTCGACTCCGTGCGCACGCAGGGCAGGATGGGGGATGGGGGCGATGTCACGGGTGCGTAACCCTTCCAGTTCCGGGTGCATCCTTTGCCGCTGGGCAGCGCAAGGATAATCGAGAAATCACAGTATGGAAAAGGTGCTTACCGGGAAGCTGATCTTCAATTGACGCTGTTGGGTGGCGGAATGGTGAATCGGATTCTTGATTTGTAGACACTAGCCAGACTGATGCTAGTGGTACCTAGTATCTCCGATTGCGCCACGCCATGGCAATCCATCCCTTGTTTGAGAGATCACATACTATGTACGATGTAGGTAATAAGTCTTCTTGAAGATTGATATCGAATTGGATTCCAAGAACACACTAGGAAGACATGGCCATGATCCACTGCCCAGGGGACGCGAATCCAGCCATCCTCAGCTTGATAACTCTGTTGCATATCAATCCCATTGGGAATAATTCCTGACCACCGCATACATGCATATGATCTATGCTTGGCGGTGGTGCCGCAGCTTACTTAGGCATCCGTCCCAACATGTTTTGTGATGTGCTGACAACTGTTATGCAGAGTTCAGGCATCCAGAATATTGTACTATGGGGATGGGGGATGTGGGATGGTAATGGTCAGGTATGGAAGTAAGTAGATACCAGCATAGTTTCCACAAAAATAGGCAACGCAATCCAATCCACCTTCTGTCCGAACCGCATGGGGGTGCGCAATGGATCGTCGAAAATAGACGGTCTCAATTCCCAACAGATGCGAAAGCGATCATGAGACCTTCAAAAAAGAAACACGAAGGAAGGGGGAGCCACCGGTCTCCGCTGTCAGATCTTTATGAAACCCACCATCTCAGCAATCGTTACTCGATCGGGAGGGTGGTTGATAGGGAGGCGCGTCCGGTCTCGAAGACAGGAAGGAAGGAATTTCTCCTCCGATATCCTGCATACATAGTATTGACTGCCCAGTACTGTGCAGTGCAGGGATCGTCCGTCCCTGAGAAAGCTCAGACTTCCACGTGAGCTCCCCCCTTAGCCGGCCCCCGAGCCTAGACCGTTTCGTCCCCATTTTTTCCCTTCCCCCATCCGTCTCGAGCGGTCATCGATGGGGGTTGCCGCGGGCTGACACTTCCATTGCCTTTTCCGGAGTTTCCAGGCGTTCGTTCGTGGGTTGACCTTTTTACTCTGCCGAGTTCTGGCAGTCTCTCGGGCGAGAGATGCGCTGCGCAGCCCAATCCAACCCAACCGTGATGGATGAATGAATGCAGCTATCCCGTCCATACATGGTTGCTTATCCTTACGTGGAAGCCCCGGGTGTACCTTGCTGTGCTCCAGACAGGCCAATGCATTCAGCGATGAGGACACGTGAGGCGCTTTAGATCCGTCTCCCAATAGTCCCCGCGGAAGTGGTCCTGTGGGTGGGATGGGGGTGCTCAAACAGGCAACTATACCGAGGACCGTGTTATACGACCGACCGTGTCCCAAAGGAGTAATGTTGCAGAGTCGAGGCAGCCCTTCCTTTTCCCGACGAAACGCCATGGAAGCTGTCCTAAGCTTGAAGTGGGGACTGGCGCTGCTCCGCAACCATGCCAGGAATTTCCTCCCGGCATTCCGCCCACTCCACACACTATTTTTACCACTGGACCAACTATCTAGCGACGCGGAAAGTACCCCGGCCAGATGATTGCTACGCTGCCCGGTAGGGAAGGTCCCAGATTATAGGTGATGGTGATGCACACCTGACTGGACTAGTGCATTCTTCATCATGCCATTTCGTTCTGACGGTCAATAAACTGCCAACTCTGTACGACGATAGCCTGACACCCGACACCGACACGCTATTGCTGGAAAAACTCTAGGCCACATATTGGTACCGATTCCCTTCTTCTCGTTCCATGTAGTCCTTCTCAATTAGCCTGCGCAATTTCGTGTCAGCAATGCAACTTCCTAGAGATTAGGATCGGGAGGAACTGGATGACCCACTTCTCAATGTTCTTCTTGATATCCGCCGGCTCAAGCACTCCCCGGCTTCGGGTCGCCTTGATAACCTCGGCCACGAGCTCCGCGTGCGTGATGGTCTTGCGGCTCTTCATAATCCGCACAATCGCCGCCTGCGTCTCATAGTGCCGGTCGGCAGCCACCCGCTCGTGCGTCGTCTTATTTTCTTCCTTGGTCTCTTTCAACTGGATCTGGTTGATTTTGATCCGCATCTTCGGATCGGAAAACCCTGCGTTGTATGAAAACTCATCCGTGGTATTAACCTCTCGGCCCTTGGGCTTCTTGCTAAGGACACGATATTTGGCACAGGCGAGCGACTGAAGTGTTCGTTTCAACTCCTGGTCAGCTGTATCGACAGAGTTAGCAGCAGTCCTACTGTCATCCAGCCAGACACGAAGGTAGTGGAATTGGGGCTACTGACACAGCATGGTCGCCTCTTGGATTTGTCGATATCCGAGGATTTCGCCCTCTGGGGCATCGTTGAACAGTAACAGCACAATTGCCTGGAAGGAGCTGACAACTAGTTCTTTGTCGCCCTTGGGGAACCTTGCCCGCAGCTGACAATGGGCTAGCTGATGCTTCCAGTTGAGCTTCCGCCCGTTGTATTTAGTGTGGTAAAATTTCTCAAAATCATGGACGGCGGTCGCAATCTCGGGTGGTATCCGCACCTGGACATCAGGGTATGTGGGCCATGCTGATGCCGACAGCACACTGACACTCAGATCCACCGGCAGCCGGTGCCGCCGTTCGCGTTGTATAGAGCTGTACGCTGCCATCTCATCCCGGGCAACGTCCATATCTTTGAACATGGACTCGAGATTGTGCGTAAAGCTTGATCCACATTCTGCATCCAATCATCAGTAAAGTAGGGAAAACCCAAAGGGATAAAAGTGATACCAACCTGTCTTGAGTCTTGCTAGCATACTCTTCTCCGCATCGTCGCTGGCGCTTCTGCCCATCAACAGCCGACGAGCGAGGTCGTTCTTGTAGAAAGCTTCAAACACTGCTTTCCCATGGACAAAGCGGAACAGATCGAGAACTTGGTCCAATTGCCGATTGATTTCGGCATCTTCGTCTGCAAGTGGCATGTCCTCTGCCGTACGCGTAGGCGCCAGCTTCCACCCGCCTTTGAGAAGCCGGTCCACATACTTGGCAATCATTTCCCCGGTCTTGGGGTTGTCAGTTCCTCCCGTAGCTGCCGACTTTTTCCCTTTGTTGATGAAGGTCTCAAAAGCTTCGCGGAGTGTATGACCAAGATCCTCGTTCCGGTGAAAAGAATTTATCCAAACATCATCGAGTCGTTGCTTGAACTCTAATAGGCGAGCAACCATATCCAGTTCGTTCTCTTCATCAAAAACAATCCCGGAGCCCTCTTCGACGATATAACTGCTGAAGGCTGTCTTAAGTTTCGCGCCCAGAGCCTTTCGCTGAAGGAGGGAATAGAGTCTTTCCAATGCAATCTTGTTTCCCGCTCGCAGTAGGCCCAGTATATCAGTCTGATTGAGCAAGACGTCCTCTTGCTCCGTTACCAAGGCCCGATCTAGGAGCTCTGATAACTTCTGCTTCGTGCTTCGATTGAGGGAAAACAGCTCACACCGATTCACTTCGCGCTCAATCAACCGATGACTGTTCTCCGCAAAGGTGGCCAAATACCCTGTTGCTTCTCGCCGGGCCCAAGACGAAAAGTACTTCCTGGATTCAGAAACGAGAAGAGGCTCGAAACCACTCGTGTAGATATCAAGGCCATGGAATAGCTCGATAGAATTCCGAAGTAATAAGGAATCTGCCACCACGCCTTGTTCTTCGCCACGGTCTGCTTCGATAAGGTCACAAGCACCCTGCAAGATCTTTGGCTGTAAAACTGCGTCGGAAAAGATGTGCTGTCGGAATTGCATTAGGCCCATTTCACGTATGATGGGGTATTCCTTGGAATGGAGGAGGAACGATTGATCGAGGTAGTAAAATATCCAGCGAACAGTAACCTGCGATACAGTCAACATTGGTCTGTGATGATTCGGTTAAATGGCCAGTGACCCCGTACCAGTTTTGACTGCCATAGCGACCATGCCTCCACCACTGCCCGTAGTGTATCGACGTTGGTTCCATCTGCAGCTTTCGCCGCCAACTTCTCGCGCAATTTCCCAGACACATGATCGCGACATCGGTCCTGAAGCCGTTTGGCCAAAGCTGCGGCTCGTCCCTGGCGGCACACGTTTTCGGCGCCCTTGTAGAGCTCCTCTATCGATATCTCAGGCTTCCCACCACTGACAATTGCTGACAACGCCGCATCAAGCTGACCCCATATCTTCTCGAAATACGAATCCTGATTCAGCCGCGAACCCGTGCGGAGATTCTTCACGACCAATCGTTTCGCTCCAGTGTGAGGGGTGAAATTGCTTTGACGTGAAGTGGCGTTGAAGGTGCGAGGTTTGGAGGTTGTATTGGCCCCGCTCGCACTCTGTCCCATCGGGCCGCCCGACCTGGTCTCTGCACTTGCGAAATTATACATCGTGTCGGAGGTGATCGGTTCTTGTGAGATATTGGAGGGGACAGAGCCCGATGATGGTGGCGAGATTCGCAGACGCTTGTTCGTCGGGGACGTCTGTTGCGGATGACCTCTGGCGGGGGTTGTATGGTTCCGAGAGAGAAGCTCGGAGATGGTCGCCTGCTGCTGCTGAGGTTGCTGTAACACTTCCTCTTGGTCCGAAAGCTTCCTCTTGCCGATCGACTTGCGCTTACCGCTCCTCTGCTCGGTGGTACCTCTCGAGTTCTGCTGCATCTACCCGGTTTCGTCCGAGAAGAGGAGGTTGAGAGAAGGGCGCTCAGCGTTGGAAAGATCCCGGCAGTAGGAAATCCCTATAGAACATGGTAAGCTCGGTGACTGCTGGAAGGTGTCGATGGTAACGAGATGATGGTGGCCACGCGGGGTGCGTTCGAGGTAGAGGCTGAGCTTGAAGGTGAATGAACGGGCAGCACTGGTGAGTTGGGTGGTTGCTGGTTGCTGGTTGCCCTCCCGCCCAAGAAGCCGGAGATAAGATAATACGTCCGTCCCCGGGTTGTTGCATGATTGGATGGGTACGGATGGGGTGGTTTGGCGTCCTTCACCAAGCACTTACTACGGATTTTCCGTATTTATGGTGCTCTGGCAGCTCATAAATGAGTGGGGGAGGGCCCCGGCACGGTACGCTAGGAGAAAAACATGGGGTATGGAAGGCATCTAGTAATGTAAACCAACGCCTCGGGAATCACATATGCCGCTTCATCCCCTAAGACATCACAACTGCTAGCAACGCAGATCCTCTAAATCCATGGCTGAACACTTCCATATACATCATTCCGACCGAGTTACTCCATGCCTTATGCCTTATGTCTACCTATTCTCTTATCACTTAGAGTCGATCTCATGTAAAGAACTTCATGCCTGTCCGCTCCTTTACTTCCCTATCTTCGAACTGTAACAAACTAGTTAGTATCCCTTAGGCAAGCATTGGAATTCGTCTTAGACATACCTGTAAGAAATCTGTAGCCGTGATGAGTGCCATATACGACTTGGTGAGTTGCCGCAGTGCGTCTTGGTGGTCGGCGGCACCCCCGCCTCCAACCTTGGCAAATTTTTTGAATATGCCAACCATGCTTTGCCTGTTCTCGGCAAGGAAGGCTCGTGTTTGCTCCAGCATCTGTTCATTGTGCAATCCGCGAGAGAACACAGCGGCAACAACGACTCGGAGGACCGAATCAAGCAGGTCGTAGTACTTTCGAAGAGCATCGGCGTTATCAATATCTACGTCTGTTAGGTTGGAATGGCATCGTTGGAATGAGACCTTCACTCACCAATACCCAGATCTGGATCGGCCGCGAATAATTGCGAGTCCCGTACTGCCTGGAAAAGGCCAGTTTTCAAGACACAGGTCGCGCCGTTCTTTGTCTGACAGAGTTCCTGAAGTAGACACAGAAGCGATTGGTAATAGGACAACAGCAGAGACGTATCTAGTTGAATCACGGTCAGCCAAACGTCTTTGCTATCGGATGAGATGGCTTACCACTGGCTGGGGCGTTCCTCAACTCAACGGGTAGTGACCCGATAGCGTCCAAGAAGAGGCTCAAATAGTTGGACTGAGCTATGGAATCGGCCAACAGACCGTCCGCTTGCCTATCCAGGGCAGCCAATAGATTGAGAAACAGAAGGGCGGATACTCGGCATGTTTCCTGGCCAGCGTACGCATCATCGCAGACGGCTTCAATCAGGGCATGACCGGCAGCTTTGATCACTTGTTGACTCTGGAGTCTCATGCTTTGATGCGTCGTTTCCGACGAGATGATGCCGGCGATATAGTGTGCGCATGTAGTGTAAAAGGTTTCCCTGATACTGACATTCCCGTTTGCTAGGATCACACCTCGAACACACGTCTGGAATAATTGATGTAGTTTCTCGTCAAGGATATCTCCGCTCCTGCGAGCCTCGTTCGAACCGGGCTTCGTGGACTCCAATCTACTGACCAGGGTCTCGGCCAGTCGTGCCAATTCAACACCCTCCGGTCGATCTTCTTCAATAGCAACCTCCAGTTTGGGTAGCACCAACTGAAGTGAGTGTAGTATGAAGGTAGCTCTCCTTCCTCCCTCAATCTCAGAACAGGTGAGAATTGTGGTAATAAGCTGCGTCCATGACCGCAGAGCTAAATAGCGGTTGAATGCAATCTGTCTCGCCTGATTCGTTGACCGTATGAATAACAGTAGACTTTCGGATTCAGCCAGGAACATGTCTTCATCTTGAGGCCGTAGATGCCCATCCAAGGTCAAATCTTCCTTCCTGACTTGAATCAGCTCCACTACCTCTTCCAAATTGTAGACGACTGGAGAGGTATCTGTTTCAGGTCTCGCGCAAACGTCAAACTCAATACCGTCGAGGAAGTTCAGTGCGGGCGGTTGTAACCGATGCTGGATGTCCAGATCCGCGAAATCGAATAGATCGAAGACAGAGGGATTTACGAGAGTCTCTCCAGCCTCCGAGACAGAGTTCCCGAACAGTGTGGCAATAATCTCTGCTTGAAGGGTAGGGGAAGCAAGCTTGGCAGCTGAGCGAATTTCCGTTGCGGCGTAGTCGTACAGATGGCTTCTGTAGAGAAGAAATTCTGCAAGAGCAGTCGTGGATTCAGAGAGCCAGAACTCATCCGTGATGATTGGTAGTCCATCCCAGGACGTGTTTGGTCCAATTATCGACTGACTTGCGAGCATGTTGAAAAGAAAGCGACTGCCGCGCATCTCGGCAAGTGTGAAGTACGAAGAGATTTTGGAAGACCAGAGGTGCTTGAGCACCCCAAAGGCCATGCGTTTGAGGTGCACCAACCATGGGAGAATATTCCCATCCAACTCGTCAGGGTAGCTCTGCAAAAATCCAATGATAGCATGCAACAAGGACATCTTATCAGCGAATAAGCCATTTGGCGACACGTCAAGCATGTTTCCGATGCTGTTGAACCCCAGGAGCAAGTGAGCTAATGTAGGTCGGTCATTAATCATGCCGAGACAGCTGTTCAAGAGAGCCAAAAGGCTTTCTCTGATGATGTACCCTGGCGATTGGGCGCCGGATTCTATCTCCCTCGATTCGGGTTGCATCTGAGATACAAATGGGCGTGCGACACTGTTGAGATCTACCTCAGCACTTAGAACTTCGACGATCTTGTTCGGTGAACGCCACTTGGATAATTCCGGAGACGTAATCTTGTTCAGCTTTTGGGAGCTAGATAGCTTTTCCAACAACGCCATCGAGGTAACAGTGAGTTGCTGGTGCCCCGTACTGCAATAGAGACACAAGGCAGGTATTAACGATAAGTTGTTAAGAATGCTATCCTCAAAAGCCGAGAGCGAAGAGTTTGCCACATTCGTTCTGCTTCCTCCAGCTTGAGACTTGATCGCCGGTCTCACGATGTTGAAGTAAGTCGATTGGAGGTCGATGACCATGTCCATAACTTCCAAGCTCCGAACCAAGGAAAGGACAAGAATAGAATCAGACGAGGCCTTCGCAACCTCAGTCACATCTTGATGGGCAGTAGCAAAAATGGCTTTGATCACGTCCTCATTGAACAACCATTCACAAACCCGTGCAAAAGGATGGAGACGAATGTAGGTGACAAAGGTTGATGCTTTGATAACGCTATCGCCGGCGGATATTGCGGGTTGACTGAGGATGGTGACGAGGTTCTCGTTGAAAGATTTCAAACATGTCACGATGCAGTCCAAGCAGTTGTATGTCAACAAGCGGGTCTGCCGTTCATTGAGGTCCGGAATTTTCCTAGAAAGAGCCTGGCCCATGATGAAGTCGATATAAGGCTCAATGCCCGGCATACGGTAGGACGAACCAAGGTTTTCGGGGAAAGATAAGGAGAGGTGGAAGTCGGCTGAATCGGGGGCAGGAGAGACGAGTGAATACACGAGGCGAACGAAGGCGTTAGCTTGGTCGAAACTTTCACCGATCCTCTGGAAGGCTTGCTGCTCATGCCATACGAGCGGATTCGAAACTACCGGGACCTTGCCAAGGCTAGAACCACTCATAGACCCCCCCGAAATCCACTGATCAATAGCAAGCCACATCTCATTGCCGTTATGAGATGCCTTCTCCGTCATCAAGGCCCCCAGAGTCGCAAAGACGTTTGCCCGCAAATGCGTAGGGATCGGCCCGCTGCAGAGCGTCAACAACGTACCGACAACATTGAAAGAAGGGTGGTGAAGAAGCCAGTCTCGAATAGTGGCACTCTGTTTGCAGAGATGTTCCAGGAGCCTGAGGTAGCATGTCAACATGACAGGACTCTCTGGCTCGCTCATGTCAGCCGGCTCGGGTTTTCTTGATCGCAAGATCGCCTGGGACGTAGAAGGCTTTTCAGTAACCCTTGTTGCGTACAGTTGAAGCTCAGCGAACATCTGGGTCCAATTCATAGACGTGGATCGTTTGAATTTTGCAGACATGAATTTGTCTTCTTCAGACAGGAACCGATGGGCTGCGGTGGCATTGTCCTCCCCACCGGAGATAGAGCATAGCAACTCGCAAAATGCACTGACCCTGGGAACAGTTTGCCGCTTGGATGCCCACTGGAGGAAGCCATACAGGTTACCATCAGGATCAGCCCAGAATTCCTGGGCGGCATCTGGCCGACGCTCAAACGCAAATGCCATGATCATCAAAAACGACTCTAGATGTGTGCGGGCCTCGACCAAACCACGATGAAGGCTCGACGTCAGGCCATCTCTCAGAGCAGTAAGATGATCCAGTCTTTGGGAGTCTTCTTCGGTTTTCAACATCCGAACCGCATCTGGCATGTTCGCAATGCATGCCTCGGCAAAGGCTTCGAAATTCTCCATCAGCAGAACCTTCAAAAATTCGGAGCAACATTCAGACTCCAGCGTTGCTGATGCGCTATCTTTCAATAACAGTGTGACCAGTTCACTGCGGGCCGGATCAGCCCATTCTTCATCATTGACACCATAGCAGACAGCGAGGATAAGTTCAAGGCCTCCATCATCCAATGCCGTCATGAACATCTTTGTGCGCTCTTCGACATCTTTTTCCAAGTCGACTCCCTGAAGAGGAGAGGCAGGCCCATCGAAATCCCAGCCGCTGTAGACTGCGAGCCATAATGCGATAACTGCAGAGTGAAATGCGGGCAGCTTCCAGGGTTGGCCGTCTTTGGAGGATGTAATTGTTGTGTGCAGACTCCTGGCTTCTCGGTAAGAGCTCGAGCTTTCCGGCGAGCCATGTTGAACAAAAGACGTGACAATGCAAGGGAGGTAATGGACAAGGAGTCCATCAAAACGTTCAAGTTTCCGGAGGTGGTCCAGCAGTAGACGGAGATCCTCAGAACTCGTGTAAGGGCCCTTGAAAAGATAACAGAGCACGGCACCAAGTGATTCGTGTTGCTGTTGTAAGCTGGTGCGCTGGTATTCTAGAGCCTCTAAGATGTCGAATTCTTCCGACTGGCCAACAATGGACGCCTTCTGGACCTGCTCGCCAAGAAGGACAAGCCACTTCTCGACATCCTCCATTGATTTCATGCATTTCCGTGTGAATAGCGACGCATTCCGCAAAGGTCCATTCTTTATCTCCACGACAAACGCCAGCATGTCCTGCATGATAACTTGGGTCATTTCACGCTCCACCTCGAAAGATTCTTGGAAAATGAGCCGTAACGAATCGAGCAAGAATTGTCGGCGCTCATGGAATCGCATGATCGCGGCGATGACGGGGGGCCTATCCAGCACTTGAGCATCTTCCTGAGCCGCCAAAAACAGTACTGCCGCTTGCAATTCATCCAGATCCAGTGCATCTGCCAGCATTAACACTCCTTGTTGAAATTCCCCATTGATCGAGTACTCGAGATTGTCAACGGTAATTTTCCCTAGACCGTGTCGCATTACAGAGTCAGCGCATAGACTTGGACCTCCTTCCATCTAGAAGGAGACGGCAAAGGCATAGCACGTCAGTCTCACCTGATAGAACAGCCTGGCGACTGGTGTTGTTTTTCGCGGGCTTGTCGAGGAGCTTCTTGAAATCGTCGATGTGAGCCTCTAGCTCGATGCGAAGACGCTCAATGTTCACAAACGACGAACTTGAAAGAGCAGATAGATCCTGGTACAGGCCGCGAAGGCCAGTGGCAGTATCCCTGTCCTCCATGTTGAGGGTGAGTGCGCAAACTGCGAGAAGCGCTGGCAAGTCAGAAGGTCTGATGTGTTTGTCCCGGCCAAAAAAGGTCGGAGGACGCGATCAAACTTCCGGCGGTCTAAAGGCGGGCGGAGCTCACCTCCCGCCGCCCACCACACCAAGCGGAGCATCCCAGAGGCCGACCCAGGATAGTTCCTTGGTCATGACGCTTGCGCGGGGCTTTTTCTTCTCCTTGGACCCCGGATATTCTCGAAATGGCTTGGCTATCTTGATTATCGCGATTGTCAATGAGATCCCGGCCAATTCCGTAGCTCCTTGCCTCCGTCATGGGCGAAATCACTCTGGATGGGGCCATTGCGCTTTTGGCTTCAGAGAAGCTAAGAGAGCGTTCAGATGGGCTTGCTGGTTTGTCTTACATACGCCGGACTCCCCCCATAATCTCGCGGTTCTGATGCCTGATAGACCTAAAGCATATACTCCAGAAGAATAGAAGAAATTCAAAACTGTATGCAGAGAACCCAGGTCGCTCTATATGCATGGCGGTAACTAACAATTAATGCCATGCGCGCGCATGTTTAGAAACTCGCAGAATGACAAAGCTTGCCACAAGATCTTTGAGTCTCTGTTTCGGTTTGTATCAGTCGAGAAATCTCTATACAGTCGATCGAACTCCAAGAGAGCCTCGGCTGCTCGTTTGTCTACATGTGCATCTGTCCTTCGAACAGCTGTTGATGTTTTCTTGCGCAACCTGCGCACAAGATCAGTTCGTGCACTAGTCGATCACATCACCGATACCCTTCTAGCCCCCGGAAGTGAAACTCTTTTTGGGCTTCTGGGTGTGGACTATGCAAAATGTTTGGTCGCCCTCCTGCGTTATCCTCCTCATCTCGAACATCTCGCATCGGGCGAATGGGAGAAAGTAATGGTTTTCTGCCTGAAGTGCATCAATGTCCAGAATGATGAAATTAGTCCAACGAGTTCTCGGAATGGACATGCGTCCTTTTTGGACGAGTATCTTTCTACTGGAGGCCGGAGCTCAACACCTCTCAGAATAACACCGATTCCTACTTCCAGTGAAAAGTCTAAAGGTGACGCTACTGCTGCCACAGAAGCTGCTGTATGTATCCAGTTGCTGACCGGAAGCCCGAATGCTCCTATTCAGGAAGCTGCTGAGCGTGTACTTGTTGGATTGGCTAAGTTCGTGGGCTCATCAACTATCGCTGGGAGTGGACACCAAGCTGCGTTTGCTAGCGTAAACACAGTTATCATGAAAGTTCTATTTGACCAGTCTGAACTTGCGAGAACGTCGCTGCTAGATTTAATACCAGTAATTCGACGTTTGTGGACCACCAAACTCATGGGGCTGAAGGATGAAATACTCGTCACTGCCATGCTTTGTGTGGTTGTCTTAACTGATGCGGCTCGAAGAGAGCCGTCAGAGTTGATTGCACGTCTGATTGAAGACCTTCTGGACACACTGCACACTGAGTATCTCAAACGACCCGAGAAGGAGATCTTACAGTTGGATGAATTGACTTTTAACAGCGGCGATTCAGAACAGCAGCAGGAATACTCAGCATGGCCTCGCTTTGAGAGTGCTAGATCTGAGCACAATTGGACTACGTTGTGGCTCATAGCAAGGTTATTCGAGTTGTCAGACTATATATGCGGGAAATTATCACCGCATCCTGCGTCTGGAGAGACGGCGAATAAGAGGCAGCGCCTTGCTTCTCAAATAGACGACATATTTCGTGATTCAGCGACATCCTCTGGACCACGCAGGGTTTGCGCTTTGCAGCTGATACCGTTCCTTCCCAAAAGTTATGCAAATGTTGAGTCGAAGCTCTCCCTGCTTGAGAGGCTGCTTCCGAATGTACTGGATGATAATAGCACGGTTTCTTGTTGGACAATGGTTGCGATTGCAAGGTAGGTGAGTATTCCAAGCACAGAAAATGGACGACTAACAGAGATGTCATAATAGCATCGCTAGTAGTCCCAATGCAGACTCACATTCTCTGAAAGATTGCTGGCAGCGCGCTTGGGAGTTGGCTTCCCGGACCTCTACTTCTCAAACGACGGCCAGAGCTGCTTGCAATTTGTTGAATCATATACTCCAGCGTGATCTCTTAGACTATCCAGTAGTTGCGCAAGCAACAAGTTCCATGCTGGCATCCGTCAATATGAACGGCCCCTCTGTTATCTCGGATTCGTGCTTGGCTTTTTGGGCTACAATCCTACGCATGACGGCGCAAATAAACCCGGGCTTAGTACCGGATGCCTCTCAAAAGATTTGTTCCTGGCTGAGGGAAATTTGGAGTATCGGTATGTGTATCCAAATGCTGCTACTATGGCATCAGCACTCACTTTCAGTGCAACAGGATCGGTGACCGATCGATTACAGATAGCACAAGTTGCTATGTTCGCTCGTCCTTTGGACCTTCTGAACATGTTGTTAGCTTGCACCAACAGACGCTTTGTATTGCCCAAACTTCGTTTCATAGGACCTACAGGTCTCATAGCGAGAGGATGGCACTTTTATCATAAGAACCAACGGCTCCTCAACTATCTCTTTGACCTCCAGGACATGTTAAATCCGAGCAAATATTGGGACCCTGAAGGGCTTTTGTGTTTAGAAGAGTTTGGCCGACTTGACTCCAACGACCATGTTGTGCTCGATCTGTTGCAACTCAAAGTTGAGGGTTTTCTGCAGGCCTGGGATGCATTGTCTGAAGACAAATCACACCATATAACTGTGGACATGGTGCAAATAGTCGCATGCTCCTGTGTCACTATTGCATTGTACACGGCATGCCTACCACAGCAAGCTACAAACCGTGTGTCTAGTATACAGGAGAGCAACCAACGTCTCTGGAAACGGCTGTGCTCCTTCCTAGCTTCCCAGGAACCCGTCTTTACTCACGCATGCTTGACGATTCTAACTCCTCTTCTTGCCCCGGAACCATTCTTTTCCCACTCTAATACAGCTGTCATTGTTGCTGTGTCTAGCCTAGTTCTTCCCCTTGCCAATATCCTGGAGGGTCATCGAGAAAGGCAGAAACAGATGTTATGCTCTGACTGCGAAGAAGATATGGATTTGGATGATCCATTGCTCACATCCCATAATCAATCGGCAGAGCTCAATTCCATCTTCGGCAACAATCGAGATGCGTCACCGGTGCTTCATGACTCTGCAACATTACAGCGTTGTATCACTATCCAACTATCAATCTTCCAGAGGATACATGTTTCCGTCACTTCACAGCATTCGGCCGATGACGATCTGCTCGAATATCTGACTGACTTCGATGAAATGGATATTCTATCAGCGAGGGAATTCTTACCGCATGTGTATCGTGCATGTGCTGGAATGCAACGTCATTCCCTGCTAAGAATACTCGAAGACCTTGGTGAGAAATGTTTGCAGACATATGAAGTAGAACGCTGTGAAAACTCGCACATTCTTTGTCTTCGTATGATGGGCAGTTTTATTGGATTGTGGACCGGTCCAGAAAACGATCATCTCCATGATTCAGCTACCGACATCTATGCATGGTTTACTGAAGTGTTGTTGGCAAAGAAAATGGCATCCACCCCAGTCCTCATTGAGTTCACCCAGCTCCTAGGTGATTTACTCATACACAATATCGCCTATTCAAGCAGCCAATCCAGTCCGTCGCCTAGAACGAGTTTGTTCACCATTCTCCGAGAAGGAGATGCCTTGGTGAAGTTCAGTGCTGGGGAATTGATACCTCAGCTATTTGGCCAGTACTCTCTCACAGAGCATGATGCTATCTTTGACGATGTGCTGGATAGCCTTCCCCGAGATTCTGACTGGGATGAAGGGATCGCTCTGCGCCTGATTGTATTAGCTCGTCTTGCCTCCAGATGGCATACATTGCTCCGGAGAAGTATTTACCATATGTTTGAAACTCCTGCCAAGGTCCCAAACTCCCTTCGGTACGCTGAAAAATGTCTACGTGACGTTGCGAAAACACTCGGACTTGTAGACGCAAGACAGCTGTTTCGGCTCTTTTCGTCCCAGATTATCTACACTTGGACTGAGGAACAAACAGTCAAATCCATGCCTTTTAGTGTCTTCGGCTACGGAACACTGAAGGAGATGCTGACGGATGTTCAGGACGAGATAATTGGACAGGTGATGATGCGTGGGATTGAGACCGAAGGAGCTGAGTTTTCAGCCTGTACTGGTGTTCCATTTGATCACCTTGTAGTGCAGTCCTTCTGCAAGGCGGAGGCATACAGCATAGCACGAGATATCAGCACTCCTGGAAAGGGAAGTCAGACCAAAGGAGTGGAAAACAAAGTGAAGCTGATGCTAGGGACTGACAAATTTGTGTCCTTGATTGAAGCTCAATTCCCGCAAATGATAGCGACCTTCTTTGGGACCTTGGACCAATACGAACAGATCGAGAGGGCGATTCTAAAGCGCGAGAACTTCCACGAGGCTCTCAATGTTCTAAGACGTATAGTGCAAAAGAGTTCCTCCGATATTCTGTTGCCTGCAAACCAACAACCATCATTCCGGGCGCGCTACCTCCTTGATGAACTTGAATTTCTCTGCAAGCGGAGTGGATACGATCTCGAGACTATATGGACACCCACCTTGGCAACATATGTCTGCCGAACACTCTTGGAATCGATTCACCCTGCCCTCGGCTCTTTACATACATGCTCCGTTATTCGAAAGATTCGGATACTTGTGAGCATTGCCGGGCCCGTCATGTTGAGCGACTACCCGTTAGAAATGGTGTTACACGCCCTTCGACCGTATCTGGCTGACATATTTTGCGCGGAAGACACCTTGGGTATCTTCTGGTACCTCTTGGAAGAAGGAAAGGTCTACCTATCTGAACACCCCGGTCTCATGGCTGGGGTTGCGGTCACTACACTGCTGTCCTTGAGAAAGTTTCTGGCTTCTCCTCCCCCGGAAATAGCCCAGGAAAGTCTAGTGGAAACAGTAATGGCGAAGACAACCCGGTTTCTCGAATGGTTCGAAGATTATCTGGATTCCTACGAGTCTTCTGCGCTGAAACCTGAGAAGCATGAGCTCTTCCGACGCCTGGTCGGCTCTTCCCAGCGCGTCCCCATTGCAGAAGAAGGCTCAAGAGGCAGTAGAGAGGAGTATGAATTGCTTCTACAAGTCCTCGGTGACCAAAGCTCTAGGAAGAGCCTCTTAAGCAAACCGATCGCCGACCACGTTATATCGTTGCTATGCACTGAGAGCAAACTTTCCCCTGAATCTTACCACCATGGTTTCGAAGATTATGAGAACGTCATGTCCAGCGCCGTTGCTATCTGCCAAACTCTGCAGAGATTTGACTCAGGAACTGAATACAAACTATGGGCAGCTAGAGTTATCGGCAGAGCATTTTCAGCTACTGGCAAGATTGGCGACGTCCTCTTAAGGGAACAGGATCCGAAACTGTTTGCAGTCCCGTCGCATCCGTCAGATCTGAGTTCATTTCACCGTTCCAAGGCTAGCATTCTTATGATGCTTTGCAATATGCTACAGAATAGCAATCACCTGGAAGTCGGACTGGTTGAACGTACCATGCAACTCATTATCAGCAACCTTGCCAGTTATCCCGAACTCGAACCCTGTGGAGAAACTGTACCCCCTTCCCTTTTGAAGGCCTTTACGTGGAGCCCTTATCAGTGTCCCGCTATGCCCATGCCAGCTTCAACGACTGAAGCCGGGGTCACGATAATCTGGGACTCCAGTGTTCCAGCCGGACATTTTGCTCGAAATGTCGGGCTGTTCCTATCAAGCGCAGCTCCTAAAGACCCGGTAATTGGTCCACTACGCAACATCCTCAACGTGATCCCTGACCTAGCAGTCCAAATACTGCCATACATCCTTCATGATGTCTTGCTGGCGGAATTCGAAGAGGATGTGGATGTTCGTCAGACGGTTTCGGAGGCCTTTGGGCAAGTGCTACGAGAAGTCGATGACCGTACCATTCCTCATGCACGGCTCGTCATTAACTGCCTCCTCTATCTAAGGAATCAGCCCAGACCAGATGAATCAACAATTGTGGAAAGAGATGAGTGGCTCGATGTTGACTTTGCCGAAGCATCTTCAGCTGCCAATAAGTGCCGCTTGCCGAAGACAGGGCTTCTTTTCCTCGAGATTTCTGCATCGCGGGCGGTCTCTACCTCACGTCGCTCATCCCTTGTTAGATACGAAGTGGCGCCGGAGATACTGCATGGCATATTCCGAAACATAGATGATCCGGATTTCTTCTATGGCATCCAACAAGATTCGTCATTGGAGGCTGTCATGGACAGGCTTGAACACGAGAGCTCAGGGTTCAAGAATCTTTTGTTTCAAAGCGCTCGGTATGATAGTGAGATACAGATGGGGGGAGATACCAATGTCCACGGCGTCCTTAATGCCCTCAACTCGACCAATCTTCAAGGCATCGCCAATTCAATCTTCGCGATCTCTGGCAACTCTAAAGATACCTCGGGATCATTTGATAGTATGTTGCAAACCGCAAGAAGTTTGCGACAATGGGATATTCCTGTCTCCCCACTGAGCCCTTCGCCATCTGCGACCGTCTTTCGGGCTTTCCAAAGCCTCAACATATCCGGAACACTGACAGACGTCTACGCGTCTATCGATGAGTGCCTTCTATCTAGCCTGGACCTACTGACTAGTACGAGCCGCTCAGCACTGTCTTTACGCAATGCCATGCGGACTTTGGGGGTCATGACTGAGGTTTGCGATGTCTTGGGCTCTAAATCAACGGAGGACCTCAATAATGAGTGGCAAAGGATGGCGGGCAGAGACAGTTGGCTCAAGACCACAAGGTAGGCTTCATAGCTGCTTTATCATGATGGCTTCGACTTGATGCTAACACATGCAGTGCAACTGACCTTGGAGAGATATTGACTTGCCATGAGGCCTTGTTCTCATCAATCAAGAGTAAAGACTTCCTAAAGACTGCCATCAACTTGAGTGATCGTGACGCGCAATTGCTGGAAGTGAAAGTTATCCGGCAATCCCTTGAGATCGCGCGTAGTCATGGCATCTCGCAAGCCTCGTTGAAGTCGGCTGTTTGTCTCTCAAAGCTCGCGCAGAACTGCAATTCCCTAGGCATAAATATTGAAGGTGCGGCCAAGTTCGATCTGGCCAATGTTCTATGGGACCAAGGAGAGATGACAGCATCGATCCAAATGCTACAGCAGCTCAGGGACCGCAATGACTTGCATAAGCAGGCTATCCCGATAAGCCGTGCGGAACTTCTTGTGACTCTGGTACGTCCAAAAAACGCCATCCCATAGAATCTAATCTTAACACGAGGAAAGGGCCATCACATCGCGGAAGCGCGTTTGGAAAAGCCTGATACGATTATCCAGGAGTATTTGTCCGCGGCCGTCAAAGAGCTCAGAAGCCGCTCGCGAGGGGAAGATGTTGGCCGGGTCTACCATGGGTTTGCCATGTTCTGTGACAGGCAGCTGCAGAATCCAGACGGGCTGGAAGACTTTCGGCGGATTGAACAACTTCGTGACCGCAAGGAAAAGGAAGTACGTGCACTGGATGACATGATGAAAACAGCCCAAGGCAAGGAAAAGGAGGCTCTCAAGTACCATCGAGCAAAAACCAAACAGTGGTTCGATCTTGACGATCGTGAATACCAGCGCCTGCGACGCAGCCGTGAAGCCTTCCTTCAACAATGCTTGGAAAACTACCTCATGTGCTTGAAAGAGAGCGAAAGCCATAACAACGATGCCCTACGTTTTTGCGCGTTATGGCTTGACAAATCCGACAGTGTCATCGCGAACATGGCGGTCTCCAAATATCTCCACGAAGTGCCAAGTCGCAAGTTCGCACCCTTGATGAACCAACTAACCTCTCGCTTGTTAGATGTTTCTGATGAGTTCCAGAAGATGCTCTTCGCGTTGATCTTTCGTATATGTGTGGAGCATCCGTTCCATGGCATGTACCAAATCTTTGCGAGCAGCAAATACAAGGGAAGTAGAGACCAGCCCGCCCTGTCTCGGAACCGAGCAGCTGGAAATTTGGTGGAGGGGTTGAGGAATGACAAACGCATGGGCCCAACTTGGATCGCTGTTCACAATACCAACATCAACTACGTGCGGTTCGCTATCGAAAAGCCGGACGAAAAGTATAAGAGTGGCGCGAAAGTTCCTTTGAAAAAGCTATCAACCGGGGAACGACTTGAACAAGACGCTGTCACCCAGCGGCTCCCGCCGCCTACCATGAAGATCGATATTCGCGTTGACTGTGACTACAGCGATGTCCCCAAACTTGTCAAGTATAATCCTGAGTTCACCATCGCGTCTGGGGTCAGCGCGCCGAAGATCGTGACGGCCGTTGCCAGCAACGGAGCACGCTACAAGCAGTTGGTGAGTCGATCCACTCATAAGATTGTCAATAACCCATCTAACCGTCCCGCCCCCCAAGTTCAAAGGAGGAAACGATGATTTGCGGCAGGACGCCATCATGGAACAAGTCTTCGAGCAAGTCAGCAGCCTCCTCAAAGATCATCAGGTCACCCGTCAACGGGATTTGGGCATTCGTACCTACAAAGTGCTGCCCCTCACATCGAATGCAGGCATCATCGAGTTTGTGCCTCATACGATCCCCTTGCACGATTTCTTGCTGCCGGCACATCAAAGATACTTTCCAAAGGACATGAAACCGAACGCGTGCCGGAAGCATATTGCGGATGTTCAAACACGGTCATTTGAGCAGAGAGTCCGAACCTACCGGCAGGTGACCGAGCACTTCCATCCGGTTATGAGGTTCTTCTTCATGGAGAAATTCAACAACCCCGATGACTGGTTCAGCAAGAGGCTGGCATACACGCGAAGCACCGCCGCGATCTCGATCCTGGGCCATGTTCTCGGACTCGGAGATCGGCACGGCCACAATATCCTGTTGGACGAACGCACCGGTGAAGTGGTCCACATTGATCTGGGGGTGGCATTTGAACAAGGGCGAGTGCTGCCCGTGCCGGAGGTCGTTCCTTTCCGGTTAACCCGCGATTTGGTGGATGGCATGGGGATCAGCAAGACCGAAGGGGTTTTCCGACGTTGCTGCGAGTTTACGCTGGAGGCCATGCGCGAGGAGTCCTATAGCATCATGACCATTCTCGATGTGCTACGGTATGATCCGCTGTATAGCTGGACGCTTTCGCCTCTCCGGATGAAGCGAATGCAGGATGCGCAAGAGGCCGACGGGGGTCCCCCAGTGATCCCTGGGACCACAGACCAGCGGTCGGCCAGCGAGCCTAGTGAGGCTGATCGCGCACTGACGGTGGTGGCGAAGAAGTTGAGCAAGACGTTGAGTGTAACGGCGACTGTCAACGAATTGATCCAACAGGCCACCGATGAGAAGAATTTGGCGGTGCTGTATTGCGGTAAGTCTGCCCAGGCAATGGTCTCCAACTGGAGGATGAGGCTGACACGTTTTCTTACAGGCTGGGCTGCATATGCATGACGATTTTACTATCTGATCTCTTCACGCCGAGGACTTTTTATGTGCGGCGAATTTGTATTTATAGTGTGATGGATTTCTTGTAGATTGTTTGAAAGACAGACTGAGGCGTATGAATATAGGATGGGGATGACGATACCATTGTCAAAGTTAATTCAAGTTGTAGATTTGATGCTTAGATACTCGCCAACCATTCCAGAGTTGCTGTCTGCGATAAGTTGGTTGGTGTGACATGCCGCCGGGCATGTTCGCTGGAGGGCTGGTGGTGGCAGTTGGTTCGCTGGCGTGGAAATAAATGTCATTCCTCTGCATTCAACCTCTACCCTTCTTGTCATCAAGATGCTCCGATCAAATGGTCGCGTGCAGCCATCTTGGCCTTGCTTCAACTCCACGCCACAAATCCCCGGCAAGATGGAGAGGCGATAGATAAGGGATTCGTGGCATCTTCGTCCAACATGTAGCCCTGCAAATCCTCTTCTCCACGGGACCCATTCTCCATCCTCCATCTATTTAATTACTTACTCCCCAACCATGTCAACCGGCCCAGCCCCCAACCGGGGCCTGGTGGTTTTCTCCGGCGGCAGTGCCGCGAATAACCTCGTCGACGTCTTCCACTCCGTCCGCGAAAGCAAACACTGTCCCCTCAGCTACATCATCCCCATCAGCGACAATGGAGGTTCCTCATCCGAGCTGATCCGCATCTTCGGCGGTCCTGGCATTGGAGACGTCCGCAGTAAGCCCCCTTCACCCCTATCAAACCCATCTCTAACTTCACAACCCAGGTCGACTGGTACGATTAATCCCCGACTCGCCTCCCAATTCCGAACGCGCCGCCATCAAAGCCCTCTTCAACCACCGGCTCTCCGCCGATGCCACGCGCGCCCATGCCGAATGGCACTCCATCGTCGACGGCACCTCCAGTCTCTGGACGGCCATCACCCCCGCCAAACGCGAACTCACCCGTTCATTCTTCAACCTCCTGAACCTGGAAATCCTCAAACGCGCCCGTCCACCCTCCTCCACCTTCGACTTCACCTCCGCCAGCGTCGGCAATCTCTTCCTCACCGGCGCCCGCCTCTTCAGCGGCAGCTTCGAAAGCGCCATCTACCTCCTCGGCAGCATCTGCGGCGTCCCCTCCGACCTCGTCCGCGTCATCCCCGCCATCAACTCTAACTTCTCCCACCATATCTCCGCCTCCCTCGCTAACGACGACATCATCGTCGGCCAAAATAGCATCTCTCACCCTAGTGAACCAACCGCCCTTCAACCCTCCCGTCGTCGTCCAAGCCTGCTTCTCGCTGATGGTCCGGACCCGGATTACCTCTCCTCTTCCACCCCTACCCCAATCCCAACCCCATCCCACGAAGACCTCGAAGACGAAAACGAAGACCATCCCCCGGGCTCCCTCCCAACCCTCCGCAACAAAAACATCCGCTTCAACAAATCCGAAACAGAGGACCTTCCCTCCCGAATCACCCGGATCTGGTACATCAACCCCTATGGTCAGGAGATCCGCCCCCCGGCTAACCCCCGCGTCCTGGAAGCTCTGAACGACGCCCAAGCAATCATCTACAGTATTGGGTCCTTGTATACATCTATTATCCCGTCGTTGATTCTCCGTGGCGTCGGCCAAGCCATCGCTACCGGCCCTGCCCGGCATAAGATCCTGATTCTTAATGGATCGTTGGATAGGGAGACGGGGCCGACGGGGTATACGGCTGCGGATTTTGTGGATGCGATTGCGAGGGCCGGGCAGGAGAGTCGTGGGGTGGGGGTTGGGGTTGGGTTGCGGAGGGGGGGCGAAGAGGGAAATGGTGGTGGGTTACCGTATTCGGCGTATGTGACGCATGTTTTGCATTTAGAAGGCCCGGGGACGCCGTTGGTGGATCGGGAGAGATTGGCGGAGATGGGGATTGAGACGTTGAGGTTGTATGGGAGGAAGATTGGGGATGGGGAGGTGGCGGTTGGGATGAGGTATGATTCGACGGCGTTGGTTCAGGCGTTGGAGGTGGTGTTGGGCCGGAAGGGCGATGCCATTTTGCGTGGTGCAAGGGAGGGTACGGGGTTGAGTAGGAGGAATACTCTGGATCCTGGGAGGAAGAGGGGTGAATAGGTACGTAGATAGGGGATATTTTGGGTACTGGTATTTACATTATTTGATTGTATTGTGTTTTGATACATCATGATGAACATCCACCATCATAGAATAATAACCCATGATTAAATATCTGACAGACACAACGTGACCCGTGAAATGTGGAGCTGTCCGGACGCCGTCCCAATGCTTTTCACCAACGGTTTCGGGGATAATACAATTCGGCGAAGAGAATTCGAAAGACACAGAGAGAAATAGAGAAGGCGGAGAGGCACGTCCTGGTTTACCAAGACGGCGAGGAAAACATTTATATATACAAGAGGGAACAGAACTGAATGAAGGCGGAAATGACTCGACCGGGCTAGGCTCGCGCTGACGGTCTCGGCTTCCAGCTTTGACGGCTGAAGCCCACCTGGGGAGACCGGCTCCCGGGTGCAAGGTTCTTGAAATCGGGGTAAAGACTGGGTCCGACGTCCATCAAAATGGCCTTTTGAGGCTCAGCCGCCACGGAGGCCGTGGGTTTGGCGCGACCACTCGGGGACCGTGTGTTCGGTGGCGCCACGGGGGACTTCGTTTTGGTGACCTCGCGGATGATGTCGCGGAGTTCGCCGTCGTCTTTGGAGATCTGCGCGCGAATGAAAGCCGGGTGGTTTGAAACTTGGAGGGAGGACATGACGGACGGTCGTGGCGTGTACTGGTATTTCTGTGGGCTTGGCGGAGACAACGGCGTGATGGAAGGATCGAGCCGGGCTCTTTCATTCTTGTCCAAAAGCTGGGCGATGTCGAGACTCTCGCCATGAGGAATCTTGTGGGGATGGGACGGTGTCACACAATCCATATCCACCTCCTTGCGCAGGACGTGATCAATGTCCACGGCCGAGAAGTAGGCACAGGACTGAGGGAGGTCGTTGATTCCAACCTGCTGCGAAAACATAGCGCGCGTCCACACGTTGGCGACCTGCAGAGCCAGAGCCGCTCGATATTTGTCCTCGTCCTTGACCAGATATCGGATCTCGTCATGGACGGTAATGGCCAGGCGAGCGGCGATGTTGAAGCGTCGGATCAGGTAGTCCATGGCGACGATCAAGAGGTGAAGGTAATCGACACCGGACGACTGGATGGCCCAGTTGATCCGCGATGTCATGAAGCTACCCTTGTTGATGAAGCGTCGCATCAAGGCCTCGGTGATGCCGGCACCTAGGGTAGGCGTTCTGGGTCTTTCTTGCTCCGCAAACTCTTCGAGTTTGTTGAAGACGAATGACTCAGTTCCGCCCCTCCAAAATGGTCCTTCATTCAGTATACGACGAGTCGTACGGGTACCCTTGGTCTCTCTGTATAGCTTGGTTGCGACCTCTTGGGTCTCTCGCTCCGTCATGGATGGATTGAACTGACGCAGCAAAGTAGCAGCAAATTTGACGCCGGCTCCGTAGATACGCCCATAGTTGAACACTTTGGCATCGTTGCGGGAGATACCCAGGATCTGGGCTGTGCGGGAGTGCATATCCGTCCCTGCTGCCTTGGATCCCTCCAGAGTCATAAACCCGATAGCATTGCCACCGTGGATTTGAAACTGCGCATCTCCGACAAGACTGGCGATCCACAGCTCCTGGGAGTCGACATCCGCGCCGACAAAAACGTAGCCCGGAGGAGCTTTGATCATGGCCTTCAGTTCAGACCCAACACGGTTTCCCTTTGCGTTGCTGGCTGTAAGCCAGGTGTTTTCCACGGCTCTGCGAGTAATGGTTCCCATAGGAATGATTTGAGGGAGGATAAAGCCGAGTCGATGATCGGACTCTCCATTAGATCTCGGCCCTCGCACTTCGTCCTCGTAGACTACCATCTGACCCATGATACGATCACGTGCACTGATCCAATAAGAACAAGACGCATTCATGTCTAGCGCCTCTTTGGCGAGGGCATACTGGGAGGAGAGCGTTCCACGTTCAAAGTACTGCATATATCCTTTCGCCAAAGGGTTTGTGCACCGTGCTTGAGGCCCGTCTTTATGTGGAAGCTTGAAAAACACGTTCTTCCAGTCATTCTGTAGCTCCGGGTTCTTCTCCTCTGACATATCGCATAGAACTACTGGCTGATTCTCATAATTCTTGACGAGCTCGCGCGGGACTTTAAAAGTCCACCCAAACTTGTCGGACCATGTCAAAGGGTAACCATCCCATGACAGCTTGAGCAGTATGGGCGCAATCCGAGTGCGGACAGTCAAATTGATATCAGCCGTGTTGGTAGCGAACAGATCCTTATACCACTTCGGCATGCCCGGCTTCTTCTGTCTGGCAGCTGGTCGTGGAGGGTCATCCTTCTTCTTCCCTTTCACCATCTTGATTTCCTGACCAGTCCAGTCCAGCTGTCGTAGCCAAGGGTCGCTCATGTAGGTTTCGGGAGAGTCTTTGACTTTCAGGGCTTCATTGCAAAGTTCAATCAATTTCCGCTGGACGTCATCGAGGCGGTGATGGTAGGTTCCTTCTGCGTTAGCGATATACTCTTTCCATGTCTCATTGACAGGCAGAATGACCGAGGAAAGATGTCGAAGGGCGCCGAAGCTGACAGGGTGCGGGCAAACTTCCAAGAAATTAGGGAAGACTTTCTTGTACACGCGATGGGTAATTGCAACATCGGCTGCACAATAGTCGAGGAGCTCTTCCAGCTTTCCCAATATCCCATGTCTGTCCAGTTCGCCAAAGTAGTCGCGTTGTGCCTTGTCAATCGTAACATCGCAGTGGAATTTGGCTACGTCGCGAAGTGAGTTCACAGAGCTTCTTCCCACCCACAATTCTTCCTCCTCATCACTGAGCATTTTACTCTCCAGCAGGGCTGCTAGCTCTACCGAGTTATTTTCACTGGCGATCTTGTTCCTCAGGTCCCGGTTTTTCTTGTGCCGCATCCAGGTAGGCCTCTGCTGCGAACACATGCCGTTGACTGCCACGTGAAGCGACATGGTATCGAGGAAAAAGTTACGAGACTGTGCCATATCATATTCCTCGCGAACACGAGCCCGATCGTAGCCGATGTTGTGGCCGACGACAATCCGCGGCTGGGACGGATCTCCAAGTGGAATGAGCTGAACCTCGTTGTCTGACTCTCCCAACAACCAGGGCGATATCCAAGCATACCACGCCGTAGGGCTCACCGCGCAAGCCATTACAGCAAAAGAATGCTCCTTGTACATGACCTCGGTATCGAACGTCAACATGGCCTCATTTGGCGCGTCAACAGGTTCCCACGAGCCATCGGCGCTGTACTTTGTCCACCCACTGCGTTTGATCCACTTGCGCGGCTTCTCGGGGGAATTCACCACCGTATATTGTTTGGCATACCCGAGATACGGCTCCGATGAGTCCATTCCTAATTTGAAAAAATGCTCGTCAAGCGACTGCCCTTGAAGGTCAGGCATATCAAAGGCGATCGGCTCGGCGGCATCCTGAGATTTTCCTAGCAAGTCATGCCTCGACAGATGTTCCTTTGACAATGCGACCAATCCCGGGTCTGGCGGATCCGCTTTCTGTAGGAATACTTGCGAGTATACATGGTCACTCAATTGTTGGACTCCGATTTCGTTAAACCTAGCCAAAGCGGGAACTGCGAAATGAGTACATGGAATTGTCACAAACTCGGAGGAACTGGTACCACTTACCTGCGAGAGACTCCCGTCGAGAATTTTCATCAACACTGTGCACTGAAGGCTGCGTAGCAAGATACCTTGTTAGCAATGACGATGGATGTGACCGGACGATGCGTGGCGAGCGCAATTTCTGCGAACAAAAGCGCACGACACCCCTATGAGAGGGAGTGCAGGGATGACCCCAAAGCATTTTCTGATTGGATTATAGGATCACAATTATCCCCATGGCATGGTAACGTAGGCTTTGCAGCCAGTGCTGCGCGATCGAGATTGCGACGAGATGGAGGCAAGCTTTCCAGGAGCGCTCGTACTTTCTTTCCTATCGCGGAATAATCCCAGCGTCATGATCGAAGCCTCCAGGAAAATCTACCCTCCGTCGGCTTCTGACCGCCTACCGTAACGGGGGATCGACGGTTATCGGGCATCGATAAGCCACACTTGTCGGCCACCGTCCCGCAGAACGATTATTCTCCTATCGCCTTGCCTCCGTCGACTCAACTTACTTGCACTAGGGGCGTTTTCGATGCGGTCTCTGGGAGATGACGCTGCATAGCTTGCATACAGCAGTCTCACAGCGTCTAGGTCCTTGAATTTCTCCCCCGTGACTCCGTTCTCATCCCGTTGTCGACTGCGCTACCCATCCCCTCTCGCTCGCCTCTTCCGACAATACGGAACAGGATCGACTCCCGACGCGTTCCATCATGGAGGACATGCCTCCCAGGCATCGGGCTCCAGCCGTTTATCGAGTTCCACTAGGATCTCCGTCTTCCGGACCTCGTCGGCCGTCCCGTGGGAGTGTCGAGACTCCAGAAACTTCTGGCCACGAAAGAAAGCGTCGTAGAACAAGCAACCCGGAGCAACACGCAGATGAGACCATAGAGTCCGTTGATCTTACAGCCCTGGAGGATACAAATCCGGTCTCAAGGACACAGGCCAAACAACGAGAGGACGCCATACTTGCGCAACAATCTTTAGACGATAACCAGGGGCGTTCTGTTTTGACTGCGTACAAGTGTCCGGTGTGCATGGACACCCCCGTTGACGCCACTAGCACTGCGTGTGGTACGTTCTATGCCAAGATTATATAAGAGGCTTAGCTGACCCTCACCAAGGGCACCTTTTCTGTCACAAGTGCATCATAGACACTTTGAAGTTCAGCGAAGAACAGCGCGCGGATACGTCTGGCAAAGGCCCTCGGGGCACTTGTCCTGTGTGCAGGAAGCCTCTCGCGAGAAATGATCTACCTGGTCCGAAGAGAAACCTTATACCTTTGCAGATCAGACTCACTACTCGAAAGAAAAGAGAGGCGATAGAATGAATGCAAACATCACCAACACTGGTTATGATCTTTTATCGAGCCGTCTTCTGCTATAAACTGCTTCACGGGTTACAACAAGGAAGCAGCCCCCAGGGACGGAAGATTGTGTCCCCCACTGGGCATTCTCCATCCTCTCACGCCATGTCGATTGGGCCAGTTATGTCTTTATCTTGCAGCCTATGCCGCGTTAGGAATATGTGCTCGGTTTCAACTCCCGTAACTTAAGACTTCAATGAACTAACTATCAACCCCTGGAGAGGCAAGGTCGAAGTTAGGTTCGCAATCTCACAGGGAAACTTAAAATACTGGGCTACACCAATACGAAATGACCTTTGCCAACCTGCTGCTGCTTATTGTGTACAGGAAATATGGAGAATTTTCATGCGAAGGATAAGAAGAGAATTTTTGCATAAATTGCAGCGTCCTGCAGCGTCGCGCCCACGTTAGGGGCTCTAATGGATAGATAAGCTTACAGTAGCTAAGAATGACTAGTGGCTTGTCCATCCAATGAAGAACGTTTATCTTTCCCCCCGCAAGGACCGGAAGTTTCTTGTTTCCCGGTTGTCTATTAATTTTCAATGTCTATCTTCGTGGTGCAAATTTCTTGCCCCTGGCTTGATGTTCGCGCCCGGCGACGTCATACCCCGCGATAGGGATCTTCTTCGTGCTTTGGCACTAGAAGCACCCACGTTCTTTCCACCCCAGCGGATTACTTCTTTCATTTCTACTACCTACCCAAGGTCCTTTGTAGGTAGACCTCGATTTGCTCCAATCCTCAATCTCAAAAACAGCATGGAATCCTATCTCCAACCCTTCGAGCGCCGTTTGTTCATGGCACCGATTTAACACCACCGAGTGAACTCTCCCATAACTACAACCAGAATTAAATTCGTCATCATTGCAAGCATGAGTATTCACTCTCAAGACCATGCACAGTTGGCGATGGGGCTGCAGTCTTCTCAAGACATAGCCGATGTCGAGGCAAATCCGCGCGCCCCTAACCCACCGGTTTCTCCGACTACGAAGGAGCCCCCTTCCCCTCCCCCTGAAACATTCAGCACTGCTGCCAGGTTCAACTCTCGTGAGACCGTTCGGAATCGGATGCGACGCTCGACAACCGCTCGCTCATATTATCGCGAAGACGGCGCCCACGATCCGAATTGGCAGCCTGGGACAGAGCCCGGCATTGATCCCAACCAGCCGCTTCCCGCATACAGTACGGAATGGATGGCCTCGACGCCCACAGACTTACACGGGAAAAGCGAGATTACTGTTGTGGATTTCTCACAGCATGATATGAGACAGTACGTCCTGGACAATGACACGCTGGAGCCGTTTCTTGCGAGAGAGAAAGAGCCTTGGGTGCAATGTAGATGGATCAACGTCAACGGGCTTAGCTGGGATGCCATCAGAATCCTGGGTAACCAGAAGGGGCTACACAGGCTTGCAATTGAGGATCTGATCAATGCCACCAATCGCACCAAAGTTGACTGGTACTCCGATCATGCGTATATCGTGCTGAAACTCCAGAAGCTGATAAAGCTCAAAGAGGATGACAGCGACTCTGATGATGATAGTGATGACGGGCAAAGTCCATGGTTGAACGAACGCAGGGCCTCTGCGGCGAGCAGTGTCTCCCTGAGAAGACCTACTAAACGAATGCTGGTTTTGGAAGCGTTAAAAGACCTTTTTCGTCCGAAATCCCGGGAGGATGACGATCCGGATGGACCTTCTGGAGCAAATGTCTCCGGCTTACGACAGACTCAATCAAAAACTTCTGTCCTTGGCGATGCTTCAAATGTCAGGTTAATGCCTCGGAGCATCCAACGCTACCGAGGTGGCCCGAACGAGGATCGGATAGCCTTCATGGAGCGCCATGCTATCCTAGCGGCAAAGGGACTTTGTGTTACCCTAGAGCAGGTCTCGATTTTTCTGCACGCGGATAATACGGTAACGTCATTCTTCGAGACAAGTGCCGACGATGTTGAAGGCCCGATCGTCCGGCGCCTCAGTTCCCCAGAGACGATGCTACGCCAGTCGTGTGATGCTAGTATGGTTGTGCAGGCTATCTTGGATGCTATTATTGACCTGGCCATACCAGTGACTACAGCTTACCAGGATGTTATTGGTGACCTGGAGCTCGAGGTGCTGACAGATCCAGACGTGGATCAGTCCAAAAGTCTGTATGTACTCACGTCTGAAATCGCAATTCTGCGGAATTGCATGCAACCAATTGTGACTGTCATCAACGCCCTTCGAGATCATCGTTCGGAACCTGTCCATACACCTGGCCTTGGAGTCCTGAGGAATGCTGGAACAGCGACTCCTACCAATGACTGGGGTCCGCACATTGGCACGGCCACCCCGAACCTCAAAAGTTTGGGTGGATCAAGCGTCTCTATTAGCACGATGTGTCATACATACTTAGGAGATGCTTTGGATCATTGTATCACGATTGTCGAGGGATATGATCAAATGAGACGGGCTGCGGATAACATGATTGACTTGATCTTCAATACCATCGGTGAGTTCAACTACTACCCTCGGAGCTTGACATTGAGCTGACAATATCTAGGCGCCTATCAGAACGAAAGCATGAAGCAGCTCACCCTTGTGACCTGCTTCTACCTTCCTCTTACTTTCTTGACAGTGAGTCAAGTCCGTTCATCCCATGTACTGCTTATCTAACTGCCGGTCAGGGCTACTTTGGCATGAACTTTGAGCAGTTCTCTGCTATCAAACATAGTGATTCGTATGTCTATTTGCCCTTGCTTTCATAGTCGCTAACCCGAATATGCAGCTATTTTTGGATGATCGCGGTGCCTTTTGTATTTGCAACGACCGCCTTCTTAATGTAAGTTTCACTTTGGGTTCGATCAATGGCATCATTAACCCCTGTCTACAGGCGCGATAAACTCCAGCGTTACTTGGTGTTGCTTGCCCAGAAGCGATTGATCACCAGCTCTAGGAGAAATAGGCAACGGAGGAGAGCTACTAGGCGAGCATAACCTGATCACAACCGCGATGATCAGCATTGAACTCTCACAGTTATACGCCGATAGATCACCCATCCCTATTCAGACGACATGTGCGAAGCCTACTGTACATTAGAACATCATTGTACCTCTATATATAATACAATAATCGCACATCTGAACAGACCATAACGATCACCGCTCATGAGAGCGTCTTCCGCGTAAAAGACATATAAGCCTTCCAGGGCAACTTCCAGTCCGACCGGAGGAGTTCGGGACGGAAGATGTCAAAGTCCACACTTTCAAGCCTGTCCAGCCACAGCCGCGTTCCAACAGCAGGCATAAAAACTCCAAAGGCACGGTTCACCTCATCCAACGGAGTTTCATTCTTCTGTTCTCTGAACAGGTCCTGTTCGGTATCATATTGATGGCCCTCCTCACCCTCATGCTCGAAATCATGACCCACATCCTGCCCAGCACGAAGATTGCTCAGCATCTGCTGCACAGTGATCAGATGGTCACTAGCCCGAGTCGCAACCGTGAAAACAGCATCCCGCAGCCCCGGCGCCTCCGCACCTAGCCTAAACACATCCTCCTCCTTCACCCCAGCCTGAGCCATCACATCCAAAGGCAGCATCACAGCCCCCTGCTTCGCTCCCCCAGCCATCATACCAGAACCAGCCTGGTCAGGGCGTTGACTCGACGCAGCCGGGAACGCCACCAGCGGTAGACCGCGAAGCACGGCCGCGATTCCAGCCGCTTTCCCAATATGCGATGCGACATGATCTGCCGTTACCGAGGTCATGGGCAAAGCCGACAACGTCAGGTATAGCAACGTCGAATACGTGCTTTCGGCGTAGGACTCGAGAGCAGCGATGTTGGTATAGGGATCGTTTGTGAGAGTTTGTTCGCGCGCGTTGATCATCCGGTTGAGCCAGCCTTTGCTGATCCGGGCTCGGCCTTGGGTTCTCTCGTTCAGGTCGGAAATGGCGGAGGCGAGCAGAATCGCGATGGGTTCTTTGGGGGGTGAGCCGGAGAGGGTTTTGGCGACGGCGTCGCGCCAGAATTGCAACCGCATGAGTCCGATTGTGTGGGAGGAGGTGGTGTCCGGGATTGTGGAGAGGGAGACATTGAGGGCTCGGAGGGCTATGTAGAAGGTTTGCGCGTTTCGGGGGATAAAGGTGCTGAGTGTGTATGAGGGGCGGTCATATTTTCTGCGGAGTGAGAGAGATACGTTAGATGGGAAAAGTGGGTTGAGGTGTGAGTGACATTACAAAAGAAGGTCTGAGCAGTATTTCTGGGCTGCTTGGACTTCGGCTTCAGCTGCGCCTGTCACTGAGCTGGCGGCGACGGGGCTGGATCGGCTGAATTGGCGTTTTTGCGATCGCTGCAATTGTCTGAGGAATAAAGCATATCGAGAAACTTGCTGGTTTGTGCGACAAGTATGGATGATGTTTTTGGAGAGAGACATTTTGATCATGGACGCCGGTTGGCGATTGTGATGTTTTACAGGGTGGCGGAGAGATGGCTCTGGCGCATTATTGCCGGGCGTGGCTTTTCTTGACGGAAGCGGTCAGCTCAGAAACCCGGTACCAGGTGAGGAAAAGTTGCATCACTTACAAGGCAATTGCAGTCCACTGCCAATATCGGGGACTGGGGAAGGCTGATACTTCTGATAAGCTCTGCAGCAGTGGAGGTGCAATCCTCACTCTTTTTTCTTGTTGCTTTCGGAGACTTTTGATTGGATGGTGGCTGCAGCGCGAAATGACGTCGGCCCGAAGGCCCATCGCGTCTCGGCGCGTCTTCCGGCCGCCAATTAATCCTGCCGATCCTCTCCGGTCCCTGGAATTTTCACAAGGCCCGGGCAGCAACGCAGAGGGTCGAGGTCCATGCAGGATGAATGTTCATGATGCTGACGAGCGGCCCTTGAAGAAAAGGCGCTTTTTCGTGGATGAAGAGGAACAGGTCGCCTCCCAACCGACTAACGATCCTATCCCAGCAAATCTCGATGCCCCTGCTTCCTCGTCCCTGACCGAGGGCAATGGGATCCAATCACAACCTATTCCACTCGAAAATGCCCAACTCGACGAACCAATTTCCTTCCCTGACGGATCTTTGCAAAGTGAGAGCCATGCCGTTCCCCGTGAGAAGGAAGATGCTGCCTATTCAGAACGCCACACCGCAGATTTGAGGACGGAGGAAACACTAGTACAGGCGGATGGCGATGGATTCGATACGGCGACATTCATAAGTATTGTCGGGGAACATCTCTCCGCAGACTCGATATCGAAAATTCGAGCCGCAGCCGGTGATGACCTTGAGAGGGCAGTCAATATTTATTTCGATGGATCCTGGAAGAAACCTTCTATCAATGGTGCTCGAAATCAGATAACCCTTACCGCTCGCCAACGTTCGCTTCCTGTACAACCCCCTCCCAGCGCAACGCCTCCGTCTACAGGCTCTCAAATACATAACGCAACTCCCACGACAGATAGGGGCTCATCTCGATATGCAGCTCAGCCCTTGCTGAGATACGTAGGCGCGTTTGGCGTGGGAGGCTGGGCTACAAGGAGTGGAAGGGGAATACTCAAGCATGGGGATCATGTGAACATTGAGCGTACACGGTCCCAGCCCATCTCGAAGCGAGGTCGCGCGGGGAAGCTCGTCGCTAATCAGAAAGTCGATGTCCTCACACGGTTCACCACTAAATCTGGTCAGGAGATCGGGAGGCTGCCTCGGGAGACGGCTGAGTGGGTTTCGACTTTATTGGATCAGAAGGTGTGCAAATTCGAAGCGGTCTGCGTATACGTGCCGGACATTGTCCGAGTGAATGACACCATCTATCTGCAATTGTGGTGCTACTTGCGGATCGAGGCATTCCAATCTCGGATACTTAACGAAGTGGTTGATGATAACAGGTCGATTGCTTACTTCGAGGAGAAGGAAAGCACGGAGGAGAAGCGGTTGCGGCTTCGTCAAGTCGCTCTTGTGAAACTCTTCGATGAAATCGGTCTTCAACCCACATCCATCAATGACATGACGAGGAATCACAAGAAAGAAGGATTGCTTCGTGCGGCAGAAATGTCGGAACAGTATGAGCGCGTCAAAAAGGAAAATCAAACAAACAACGGCTCTTCTGATGAAGAGGACACCCCGGAGCTTGAAGAAGACCAGCTTGATACGCTCTATAAGAAGGCCCAGTCCTTTGATTTCAACATGCCCGAGGCGGAGCCTGCCTCATCATTCACAATGGATCTTCGAAAATACCAGAAGCAAGCGCTGTACTGGATGCTTGCCAAGGAGAAGGACAACAAGTCTGCGAGGGAGACGTCACTACACCCACTCTGGGAAGAGTATACCTGGCCGTCCAAGGATGTTGACGACAAGGATCTCCCGGTTGTAGAGGGTGTTGATCACTTTTATGTCAACTCTTACTCTGGAGAGCTGAGCATTAACTTCCCGGTGCAAGAACAGCATTGCCTTGGGGGCATCCTGGCGGACGAAATGGGCTTGGGTAAGACGATTGAGATGCTCAGCTTGGTCCACTCTCATCGAGTTGAGCCACAGAACCCTGGCAACCTGGCGAGGCTACCCCAGCTGTCTGCCGGAGTCGTCTCTGCTCCGTACACCACCCTTGTAATTGCACCCACGTCCCTCCTGGCACAGTGGGAAAGCGAAGCCTTGAAGGCTTCACAGCCGGGAACGATGAAAGTCCTGATGTATTACGGTGCGGACAAGAACATCAACCTTAAAGAGCTGTGTGCTGCAGGCAACGCGGCTGCTCCCAACCTGATCATAACCAGCTATGGTGTGGTCCTCTCGGAATACCGTCAGCATGTATCCACGTCGCTCTCCTCTATCCCCCCCAGCGGTCTGTTCTCGGTGGACTTCTTCCGGATCATTGTCGATGAAGCTCACATGATTAAAAACCGTCAGTCAAGGACAGCTAAGGCGTGCTATGAACTCAAAGCAACACATAGATGGGTGCTGACAGGAACACCAATCGTCAATCGCCTGGAAGACCTGTTCAGCCTAGTGAGGTTCCTCAAGGTCGAGCCATGGAATAATTTCTCTTTCTGGAAGACGTTCATCACAGTCCCTTTCGAATCAAAGGACTATGTGCGTGCTCTAAATGTGGTGCAGACGGTGCTTGAACCTCTAGTACTTCGACGTACCAAAACAATGAAGACCCCCGAGGGTGAACCTCTAGTGCCTTTACCACGTCGAACCATTGCGATCGAAGAAGTTGAACTTCCAAAACAGGAACGGGAAATCTATGATCTCATCTACACCCGGGCAAAGCAGACATTCAATAACAACGTTGAAGCCGGCACTCTGCTAAAGTCATATTCAACCATCTTCGCACAGATCCTTCGTCTCCGGCAAACATGTTGTCATCCGATTCTCACCCGCAACAAAGCGATTGTTGCAGATGAGGAAGACGCCGCAGCCGCCAATGATGCAAACGCCGACCTCAAAGATGACATGGATCTACAAGATCTCATCAACCGCTTCAAGGAAACCACAGAAGCAGCCGAATCCAACGAGCCCCAAGACCCCATGGCCAAATTTACCGCTCACGCACTGAGGCAGATTCAGAACGAGTCTAGCGGCGAATGTCCTATTTGCGCAGAAGAGCCCATGATCGATCCTGCAGTCACAGCCTGCTGGCACAGCGCATGCAAGAAATGTCTAGAAGACTTCATCCGCCACCAAACCGACAAGGGCGTGCCTCCTCGATGCTTTTCATGCCGAGCGCCCATCACATCCCGGGACATCTTCGAAGTGATCCGTCATCAATCCAACTCATCGTCCCCGGAGAATGATATACACACCAGCACTCCCCCAAGCGCCTCCCAAGCTCCTCCCCGAATCTCCCTCCGACGCGTCAACCCTCTCTCCCCATCCGCACACACCTCTGCCAAAATCCATGCGCTCCTCGCCCACCTCAGCCGCGTCCCCTCCGGCACCAAATCCGTCGTCTTCTCCCAATTCACTAGCTTCCTCGACCTCATCGCCCCACAACTCACTCGCGCCGGAATCCCACACGTCCGTCTAGATGGCACGATGCCCCAAAAAGCGCGCGCGGAAACCCTCGCCCAATTCAACCAAGTCGACACCTTCGACCAGGACGAGATCGACGAAGCGGAAGCCGTGGATCTCCCTCGCACCTCCCGGAAGAAACACACTCCCTCCACTCCCCCTCCCAAGGTCCTCCTAATCAGTCTCCGCGCCGGCGGCGTGGGCCTCAACCTCACGACAGCAAGTAACGTCTTCATGATGGACCCCTGGTGGAGCTTCGCGATCGAAGCCCAAGCCATCGACCGCGTCCATCGAATGGGCCAGCTGCGCGACGTGAACGTGGTACGGTTCGTAGTGAAGGACTCCATCGAGGGTCGGATGCTGCGCGTCCAAGAACGCAAGATGAACATTGCGGGATCGTTGGGACTACGGGTTGGCGGCGATGGATCGGAGGATGATAAGAAGAAAGAGCGGATAGAGGAGTTGAGATTGTTGTTTGAGTAGATGAGATGAGATGAGATGGCTGGTTGGGATTGAGATCCGTTGTTGATATACGATAATGATACCATTGTAGTAGTAGTTTCGGGTTGCATTCTGTGATATAGAATGAATATAGCATATTATGCGGGGCATATGATTGATTGTATTTCAGATATTTTATCAGTAATCGGTGGTGTTGACTCTAGTGACAACTGAACACTATCATTCAAGATCCTGATTCCTGAAAGCATCGACACTTACCCATTCATACTATACTATTCAACGATTTATCAATACTCTCTACTCTCTACACTACATCACATTCATTCATTCATTCATTCATTTCTCATCCTGAGCTAACCAATTTCCATTGACTAAAGCCTGATTGATATCAACCATACAACACACACAATCTACCAACATCCCCCTCCATCCCCGCCTAGTCAAAACCACACACACAGTCAGATCATTTCCAGATTTCAAAATCGAAATTCCAAACTCCAAATTCAATTATTAGGAATAAGATAAGATCAATGTAACAATTTCTCTCGCATCGCGCGCCAGCCAGATAAAATGTTGGTCAGGTGAAAAGGATTACGACTTGTTGCTGCTGCTATGATGCAAAACCTTAGATACTTTCTCCTTCAATGTAGTCATGGGGTTATGGCTGTGATGAGAGCTCGAACTTGAGCTTTCTTTGCCTTGTTGTTGGGCGTTTTCGCTGGAACCTTTGACTGTGTCGGTGGCTATATTTTCCAATATAGTGTTAGCTGGTTGCATTCACGGTTGTGTTTGGGTAAGGGAGGTGGAGGTAGGGGCTGACCTTGTTTAGAGCGACTGGTTCTGCGCTGATCCAAACGCTTCTCGAACTCGTACGGTTCTCTTGGAGCCGGGGTCTGGGGCCCTCGAAGGGCTTCCTCGCTGACTTTGTTGTTCCGGGGGACTTTGGTTTCGGAGTCACCGGCAGTAGCGGCGTCTTTACCTTTCTGTTCTTGGGATGTGGATCCATTGGTGGTTTCTTGTTTGTTGCTTGTTGTTGGGGTGGAGTCGACGATGCCTCCTCCTCCTCCGGTGGATTTGTCCATGGATGGCTTGTATGTGGATGCTCTGGCTTTCTGTTGGAGTTCGGACTCCTTGTCGCTCATCTTGTTCTCTGTTGTAGGAACGCCATTGGCTCCGGCGGGAATGGATTTGCTCGCGGTCTCCTTCTTGTCTTGTTGAAGGTTCCGGGCGCTGTCAATCTTGTCCATTGCTCCCTGCTTGTTGGTGGCTCCTTCGGCTGTTCTTGGGCTGAGAGAGCCCCTTTCCCTCGGCAGAGACCCGGTGGCAGCGCTGTCGATCTTATTCTTGTCAACAGCTGCTTCGGCCATCATTGGGCTGGCAGACTCCTTGTCCTTTTGTAGTGAGCCGGCGCCTGCACTGTCGATCTTACTCTTAGGTCCCTGCTTGTCGGTGACTCTTTCGGCCATCACTGGGCCAGCATAATCCCTTTCCTTCTGGAAAGATGGAGCACCCGCATTATCAAGCATGGTTTGGCTGGCGCGTCCTCCACTGGGGCTCGATTGTTCCTTGGATCCCTGATTCTTAAATTTGCTGTCTCGAACGGCGAGGGTATCCTGTCCTACCTGACCGGAGTATGCATAGGCACCACTAGTGGCGGAAGACGACCCAGCAAGGTCTTTGTTCTCTGGAGGATATGCACTTTCCTGGTCTGAGTAGACACTAGTAGTCGAAGAAGAATCGGCAAGGTCTCCGCCCTTCGGTGTATACGGAACTCCCTGACCGGAGTAGGCATAAGCGCCAGTAGTACCCGAGGAAGTTCCAGCAGTATCACCACCTTTCGGAGCCTGGGGATACGAAATTCCCTGACCTGAGTAGGCGTAGGCACCAGTAGTACCCGAAGAGGATCCAGCAGTATCACCACCTTTCTGAGTCTGGGGATACGGACTTCCCTGACCGTAAGCGGAGCGCTGGGTTCGCTGCTCCGGGACGCCAACGTGGGATGGCACCAGTTTGGTACCTGAGCTGGTGGTGTTTCCTCCTAAGTAGTTCGTCTTTCTCTCGCGGGATGGCTCGTCGATGAAGACGTTCTTGGGGCCAAAGTCCGCGTTGCTGGGGGACTTGGGATTGCGAGCGTGGTCGACGTGGATAGATGACAATGCTTCGGGGATCACGGCTGTGTTTTCCTTTGTGGTTGGGGCGCCGGGTTGTTCTTGGTGAGGGTTAGTTTGGATTATTCTATGTGAAGGGATATGGATTGGGGCAGGGTCAGAGCAAGAGACAGGAAGCTTACCATCGCGGTTGCCGGCATCATAGGGATCAGTGGCAGTCCCTTTGCCCTGGATGCCAGAGAGAGGCTCATCGCCATGCTGTGAAGAATACGGGTTGTCTGGGGTCTGGGTAGGATGGACCTCACTCCAGAGAGAGTTCGAGGCATTGGTGAAGGTGTCGTTTATGGTCTCCATGATGGGTGAATTGGGTGAGATATTAGTTGAAGAGATTTGAATTGGACCACCCCAGTGCAACGTCGGCGAGCTTGGTTTATAGGTGGATGGGAATGACGATCAGAGAGCTTCTGTCGTCAGAGCCAAGACCTGAGTTTCCTGTAAGACTGGTTTATTAACGGGTTGCGGATCTTCTAGAAGAACATGAGAACAGCACCGTATTAAAGTACGTCAGTGGCACGGCGTAACAGCAGAGCAATGGAGCAGCAAAGCGGCCGTCTGCAGTGGCCATTGAGTGCTGATCGTCAAAACCGCGATGTCATCACTTCCGGTCCGTGACGTCAAGAGTCGTCACCCGTCACGTGGGTTTCTGGACTGACCAACTGGCGATGGCGCAGAGAGCGCAGAAAGAGCAAAGACAAAGTCAATTGAAATTCTATGTATGGGAAAGAGACCCTGAGGGGCGCCTTATTTTCAACATTGACTCGTACATAGAGCCATCCCTCCAAACGCCCCACACAGAGAAGCACGCCAGTAACGAAACAAATGACCTGTCCATATTAACAACGCAATCACCGCCGGAAGTGGATAATATGTATCGTTCCGCGAAAAGCTGATTATGAACTCCTGCCGAATCCCGGAATGCGTCCCCAGAACGTAAGAAAATAGAACCTGTCACGCCTGTTTGCTCGTTTCCGCTGCATTCTTCGCCTCGGGGTGCAAAGGCTGTTTAGGATCATATCCAACACTCTTGACAATGCCCAGCCCCTTGGTCTTTCCTTCACGGAAAAGCACTCGATCTCCCGGGGCCAGAAATTCGGGACGTTGGACAAACCGGAAAGCCACCATTGCACGGTCACCCGTCCGAATAAAGGGGCGATCAATGTCAATGACAGAGCATGTCTGGCTGACCGCGCCTACGTGCAACATTGCTTGGTACCGAGGCTTGATCGTGGTGGCATGGGAAAGAATGAGGACTATTCATCGTCAGCAAAAAAGTCGATTACATACGACGAATGCAAGAAGACGCACCCTCGGCGACAAACTCTCTGTAGACTTTGGGAGGCTGGTCCAATTTCTTGAGAACAACCATACCCTTGCGGACCTCCTTTCGTCGGACACGCTTCAGAGCGAATGAGCCAGACTGGCCCGCAAAGCAAGCATTGACCTGGATTCGCTTGCGCTCAATGGACTTGATCGTGGTAGTCGTAAATTGACCCAGGGAGTCCGGTCCAACCAAGACTGTATCGCCGGCGTGTATCACTCCTGACTTGGCCACCCCAGCAACTACCGTGCCCACGTGAGGAACCGAGAACGTGTCATTGATCAAGAACTCGAACGGCGCGTCAACATTGTATTGGCCACGGTGAGGAAGGATATTTAGGAAGGTCCGAACGAGCTCCAGATTTTCTCCGGTCACGTTGGACACTTGGAAGATTGGACAGATCCGCTGGCTCACAAACTGTGTCGCGGTGTTGATGGTTTCTTCCATGTCTTTCACAAAGATGGGAATCTTGCGAGCACCGGGCGACTTGAGGATTTTGTTGAGCTGGGAAAGGGTCTCCTGCAGAATCTGAGGCGGGCAGATGTCGATCTTGGTGACGATAACCATGACCGGCACGTTCAAAGCCAATGCAATACCCAAATGTTCTTTGCTCATACCAATGAGGCCATTGTTGGCCGCAACCATCAGCAGGCAGTAGTTGGGGCTGCTGCTCAGCATGCCAAAAACCGTAGTCCGAAGGTAACGCTCGTGGCCAGCCAGATCGGAAAAAGCAATGACCTTAGCAGAACGCCGTCCTATATCTTCCCAGGACAGCTTCCGCCCCTGGGCACTGCCAACTATATCACCGCGGCTGTCGAACCCCATGATCTCCATCCCTACAGAGCTGGTCCGGCCGCTCTCGATTTCATGCTTGTGGCGGAACAGGTTGATTCGGGCCTTTCCTCGGCCATCATCCAGATTTCCCTTCACGAGGACTCCTAGCATGGTACTCTTACCTGCATCAACATTGCCTACGACAGCCACTCGGATCTCGGCCATTTCCTCCACAGTACCCGCGGGCTGCCGGATAAGGAGCTTTCCCCAAGAGCCCTTGATGCGCTCGTGTTTCACCCGCGACTCCTCAGGCCCACCGACATTGTAGGTAACAAGGATCCGGCAGTGCGCTGGGAGCGTATCCGCCGCTTCCCGGAGGCGTTGAAGAGCCGTATTCCACTGACCAAGGTCAAAGGACATAGACTCCCCGCCATCCTCGAGGCCCAGGTCGAAGAGTGTCTCTCCGTGTCCTTCATCGATGCGAGACTGCAAGATGCTAGCCAACACCTGCAGGTTATCCTCCGATTGTTCGCCAGTGCCTAGCAGCAAGTCCTTCAACTTGAATGACTTTGGGGCGTCGGTCAACCCCAACTGGTCGAGTATATCCAACTCAGCGTGGTCCTCATGGACTCGAGATACACTTGCTGTTTCGTAGCCGCTATCGCTGGGCACGTACTGACCAGAGCGCTGGGCCTGTTGCTTTTCAGCGTATTCTGCGAACTCGCTGAGGGCCTACGTGTGGATTAAGAGTTAGCGGGAAAGCAAGCTTGTTTCGCGGGGAGGATGCGCACAATCTCCCCTCTGCGTCGCTCTTCTAACGAGTGTTTCGGACCTGTGGGAGGCATGTTGTTGGTTCGATGAGTGGTTATGTCAAAAAAAATATGGAACGAGTCGCGTATCAATCAATATACGAGATAATGCGTCAGTCGGTCGGACGGAAGACAAATTGGATCGCCTCTGGGGCACTCAAACACGTATTCGCGTGATCATAATTTCTCGTATGGGTAACAGATATTTATTAGGGCGTAATAATGGGCACGACGAGATAATAATACGATGAGGGAACAGAGACTAAAGAGGTGAATGACACAGCGGGTCGTGAACAGTGATAGGGGAGAAACAAGAAGAACAGTGTCGAGGGTCGCGGAACCGGGGAAGCTTTATCGATAGCGAGTGCGAGTCATCGCCGCGGCCGCACCTTTGAGTCATACCGCCCCAATAATCAGTCATCGCTCTCCTGCAGCTGCGCCATGCCCTTCCTTACCTTTCTCCGGACTCGAGGCAACTCGTATTTAATGATGCGACTTTACACTGGCCACCGGTGCGGTCTGTCGCTAGTTAGTTACGTATGCCAGTGTGGCATGATGCCATGCGCCTTGCACTCTCCTGGTGCCTCTATCCGAAACACACTCTCTGCAAGTCCACGCTTGACCAAGTATGTGAATACATTAGAAGATAAAGATAAATATATGATCTGACAACCCTGTAGCATCGCCTGGTCTTCGTGGTCTCGTATTTGTTCGTAGCTTGGGCTTTGGAGCGTCGGCGTCGGAGCACCGATTCCTATGTTGCCTCAAGAATATCATATCTAATCCATTTCCTAGGTACCGCCTCCCAAATCTTATGCCTGAGGGGAAATCAGAACGACCGAGTCTCCTATGGCAGAAAGTTAGTATACGAGCCCCGCGGCTCTACCGGGGAAGTCATCGCAAAACGCACCTCGGACAAACAGCATCTCCTCTTGCTTCTTGATGGTCTAGCAAACAATGCCCGTATTAGCCCAGAGTCGCCGCATTATCACCTCCTACCCGGTCCAACTAATGACGTACCCGAAGCGTTTCTTGCTCGTTTTCGTCGTCCTCCACCACGTAGATGGTCTCCTCCACATCCCCTAACACCAGGTTGCAGTGGCTATCGTATGCCTAACGGAGGCCGGTTGTCAGTGGAAACAGCGTAGCAAGAAGTCAGGGGGCGTGAGACTTACATGGAGACGACCCTTGAGCTCGCGATCACCGCGGAGCTTCACAAAGACAATTTCATCGAGCGACAGGCGCACCAGATCTAAGGGCTCGGAGACGGGCGCTGCTCCGGCATCCTCCGTGTCGGCCATGTCGAGAGGGGAAAGAAAGGGGGGGAAACTGGAGCCTTAAGCGAATGAAATGAAGAGGGGGAAAGGATCCAAGCTGCAGCGTGGACAACAGCACTCAGACGCGGGACATGGGTCACGGTTACGGGTGGTGAAAAGAGACTGACAGGGATCGGGCTCGCCAAGACCACAACATTAAGTAACAAAGCGGCACCTCCTCATTTCTCCGCTTTTATAGTCCTGCATCGATTCCCCCCTCAAAACGGCTGACAGCCTGACCCCAGGTTTGTTTGACACGCAGTCACTTTCTTTGCCCCCTTATAACCTCAATGCTGGGGTTTCTACGTGCCAGCCAGAGTCTAGGCTCCCAGTTGCTGTGTCCTTCATACCGTCGGCATCGATTGACCGATCTCCATTCCTGTTCTCCACTTCTTATAGTTCGGGATCCTACGCGCCGGCTACGATCGTTCGCCACCAGAGCGGAGTCTCCAACGACAGTATATACTAGAGCTGGGAACAACAATGGGTTGGGGGATAGAGGCAGGTTTGCTAAGAGTCAGGCGACTCGATCGGGGCGGGGTTCCCCAAGCATCCTGGAGGGTGGTTATGCTGGCTCGGAAGGTTACGAACCACCCGCAGGCGACCCTCATGTTGGGAACTCGCATACTCTCGAGGCAGACTTTAATGCTATCCTCCGAGATGGTCAGCCAGATCAAGTGATGGATGCTCTGCTCAATCCCCGCTTTGAGAACCTAGTGTGGTCGATGCCGCAAAGCATCTTTGTCGAGGTCTTTCATTTGCTGTCCCCGGCTTACTTTATCGATCCTTATCGGGAGATCCATCGCCCAATTCACCCGTCGGCCGTTGATGTCAAGCAGTACAGATCGCTGGACTCGATTTTCGACGAGTTCGCCAATAACCTTGCCGCAATCCTGCAGACTAGACGGTCGGCGGGCCATTTGCTAGGCCTAGCCGAGTACACGCACCTTCTCGATTGCGCACGCTCAATGGGCGATGCAATGATGGCAGACTATATCTGGCATGCCATTAAGGAGGACGACCTGGTGCCAGATGCTCAGTGCTATAACCATTATATGGAGGCGAAGGTCTGGCATAAAGCGTATACTGGCCTGGAGAAGTATCACACGAGAATGACCCCTCATGCTTATCGGCACAGGAGGTTTTTCACCCCCAACAGCGGATGGCAAGGCTATGGTACGGCCGGCAATAGTGTGAGAAAGGAAGTGCTGCAGATCTTCAATGAGATGACACTGGAGGGTACCTCGGGGGATACAACTGCCTTTGTCAATGTCATCCTTGCGTCAAGTCGCGTTGGGCATCTGCAAGGAGCCAAGAATGTGTTGCACACCGTTTGGAACATTGATGTCGACGCACTGCTGGAACAGTCGGAGCACCCCGCGGTGACCCCATACGATCGCTCCTCGCCGCTGTACCCCACAAACCACCTCCTGTTCGCGGTAGCTCATGCGTTCGGCACAAACAACGATATCCCGGCTGCTCTGCGTACAATAGACTTCATTTCCAACCAATATGACATTCCTATCCCACAGAACGTTTGGCTCGAACTATTCGAGCGATCATTTGTCTTGTCCCGTCCGAGATTTGGCCCAGATGCTGAAAGAAATGCAAAAGGCAAGGTTTCGTATGACTTTCTGAACACCATGTTCGAAACCATGACAGCCGAGCCTTTCAACGTGCGTCCAACAATAGAGGTACACCATATACTCGCCAAAACGGCATGGGATCGTGCCCGCTTGTCAGAATTCCAACGCCATATGCGAGCTGCATATGAAATTTTAAGAGAGACTAGAAGGAAAAGAAGGACTGCGAGGTCGATACTAGAGGCGTACATGGGACACTCCCGAGCACATAGAGCAGGGGTTGACCCGGTGCTCCTCAGATCGCGAGCCTTTGCAGATGCAGTGCATGCATATGATATTCTTCGGCTGCGCACTACTCAGCAAACCGTTATAATGGAGCGTCTCGCGCGACTTTTGCTGATCCACCATCGTTGGGTGGGCCGTGACAACCCAGCATGGGAACGCAGCATTCTTCCACGAGCGCTTGAAGAATGGCGAGATTTCCTACCTCAGTCTCTGGTATACCACATCCGTGGAGGCCTTGTGCAGTTCCACGGTACCACCTTCTGGGGTCAGCGTAATATAAGACCCCATAAAAGAGTGCCGGTTCGGCGGCCAGCTTTGGATACCGAGGTCGAGCTAGACGAGGAAGCCAACGAGATAGATGATGATTTCTTCTGGGAGGCTTATCTGCAGTCTGCACCGCACCTTGACCTGTCCTCTCCACCGCTGAAGCGGCTGTTCTGGGCGATGCAAGAGCCCGACGATACAAATGGCTATGCCGCTCATGAACAAGATACCTTTCTGGATGAAGAGCTGGGCTATGAACCTGGCGAGCTTGGGGTCCCTAGAGCTAGAAAGGCTGCAGGGATGCCAGAACGAATGCGCGCTAATACCGGAAAGCGCCGAACAAATGAAGTTCATGATACCTTCGACACTACTCCCGATTATCTCTCGTGGACTTGATCTGGAGTTTCTCCCCTCTCTTTTGTCCCTTTGTCTTTTCAGCTTCCATCCTGCGATTTTGTGCCTTTCACGTTCCTTGCTACTTTGCAAGATTTCTGCAAAAGTTACCGATTCCCAGAATTGCTTTCATTCGCCTTTATTTTTTTTCGCCCCCTGAGCCTTGGCTATGTGTGATGAGCTGCTTTTACCTGTCAATTATGATACCTCATGTTTGCACATATTGTCTTACCTGAGCGGATACCCTGTCCATGGTGACATGTTACGAACTGAGCTTCTTTCTAAGTGCGTTTTCGCACAATGACATTATTTCTGCGATTTATGCATCAAGCCATTGATATACTTGCTATACCAATAAAGAGTATAATAGTCAGTATTACCCATTCAATCCCGCACACCAAATAAACTCCACTGGGGATGGGAATAGACATACCTATACAACGATGTAACCAAATCCCATATAGGAATAAGCAGAATCATATACATACAACTCGGGTATTATATACTACAAATGCGAACACACCTCGGTATCCAGACAGATCAACGGACAGCTAGGAAGGCATCATATCTTCTCCGCCTTCAGATCATTAACAGCCATATACCGACCAAGTGTAATCCAACCCCATCGAAACCACACCATCTGACTTTGGTGAGCCTTCACCATAGCCGACTGCGCCGTCATCCATTCATTCACGGAACTGACGAACAAAAGCCTAGACGGAAGATCACTTTTCGACCCACGACCCGCTCCGGAGAAAATGGAATTCAATGCCCCCGAACCATAGTGAACGGCGCATCCAGAACCCCGGCATATTTGCGTAGAAGATTCGTCGTGGTAAGCGTGTATAATGTGACGGGACAGGTATACCCGGGCTTATCCTTCATCATGTTCCGCAGGAAGTGCACGGCACCGTGGTATAGGGATCGATGGTTGGGGTGGTTGCTTATTCCGCCTTTGTCGAAGGTTAGGAGCACGTCGATGGTCGCTGTGGGTGCTGCGCTGCCGCCGGCAGCTTTGTTGGTTTTCTTCATGGAGCTGTCGTTTGATTCGGGCATGAAGGCGGTCTCGAGGACAGCTGATACGTCACTTTCTGACCAGTGGGCTGACATGCTGTCTGGGAACCGGGTGGGGTCGTCGATTATGTACACGTCTGATTCGTTTCGGAGGCCCAGTTGCATTCCGCTTTTCACGAGTTCCTTTTTGCGGATATGGCCAAGGCCGTCGGCGTCGCCTGTTTTATGGGAGAGATGGGGGGTTAGTGTTTGTAGATGGTGTGGCACGCTGGTGCTGGGGTTGGGGGCATACCACTGCTGAGACAGAGGATCTTCAGGTGATTCCCGTATTCTGGCTTTGTCAAGGCCAATACTGTGGGCGCGAAGAACATGGCTTCATCGTCTGGGTGGGCGATCAATAGGCATATGCGTTTATTGTAGAGACGAGGGAATGCTCCGGCGAATGGTGATGAGGTGGTCGAGGACAATGTCCAGAAAAGGAAGACGGCGAGAACGGCAGAACCGAGCGAAAGCACTGTTGAGGGAGACATGGCGCGAGGGCCTGGGAATGTTTATGATTGTCGAATGGTTTTGGAGTCAAGTGCGAAGATGAATTGAAGGAAAATGGGTATGTAAATGAACCAGTTGGCAAACTGTGGGATACGCAAGCACAACTCGATAGAGAGTGTTGCAGTGGTATCCGACAACCGTTGCCCGCTTGCGTCAATTGAACGCAGCTGACGAAAAATGTTGGGATGTAGCCACTGATTGAGAAAGGCACTTGAGGTGTATGAAATTATTTGAGATTAGGCATCATTGAGGAGACAGATACCCCAATATTTGGATAGCCAAGATGGAGGGAAGGAGATGTTGAACCCCAGGTTGACGATCTCCGGAGCTCCATGCCTCGAGGAGCTATCGCCACGTGACTACTGATTAAAAACAACGATCAATCCAGCCAAATAAAAGCAGCCAGCCTGTATTGGCTGCTGTATAAAGCTATGGGTGTCTGCCTTCGTCCAATTGTATGAGGAATCTGTTGTTTGTTAAACTTAAGACACGTAATATGATGTGGGGGACTGCCACACATACACCTTTCCAGTAGAGGTCGAATCCATTATATATTTTTGGTTGGGTTAGGCTAATCTTGAACCTTCTTTCCTTTCGTTGAATCAATTCAATTCACTATAAATGTTGAAAAGCACCTACTTAGGCCCTTACTGGATTTGCAGAGAGTTCCTTTAAGTTCGTATGACTGAGTTTCGATGCAGCTACTCGCATAGTTGAGCCCGTTCTTTGGTATCACCAATGCAACATTGAATGATGTCCTATTCACCTTTCTTATGCAAACCTCCAGGATATCGCCTAGAGATATCTGTCCATTTTAGAAGAATGTAGTATATACTTAGAGGGCACGATATTTCTCAGCCGCGCACTGGGAGAAGGTGCTAGGCCATTTGGTTAGATCTGCTGCTACTGCCACAGCTCCTGTTCTGCAACTGGAATCGGTGCTGTAACATTGATATCCATCCTAAGGGGGGTTTAACAAGACCCAGGATTTGATTTCGATACACATATCGATAATATATTGGACTTCCAACTCACTACATAGTAGTAGTCACCTTAGGTGCGTGTCCCTAAGAACCTCCAAGCAATGGTCCGACAGCTGTCACCTTCCTAATTAGGATTAGTTACCAGTTAGTAAGCAAACAGGCTAACTCTAAGTAGGAGACTCCTGGTTCCACCCAATCACATGGATGTCAGTGACTGCGTGCTTTTGCTGGACTTTCCTAGACTCGTCAGGGCTAGGCGAAGGAGCAGGATGGGACACTGGAACTCTCCAGAAGATCCTTCATACTACTTCATAGCTCATACTTCGGTCTTCGAGTGCATACCCACACGCCCCACGTGGAAATACTAGTCGAGCTATTTGTGCTATCATCTACTGGCTGTCCTCGAAACAGGGGCACATTGTTTTGGTCTGGTGTACAGAGTACAGACAGGCATGGAGAGCATCCTTGTTTTAGCGCCGTGGTCCTCCGGACTTCGAGGTATCCGAAGTCATACTAGTATTTGAAGGATGAAACTAATAATAGCTAGCAAAATTCACTCACAAGCCATTTCTCAGGCTTTTACCCCTCGCGGGTAGAGTCGGCTGTACCTAGCCGCGGGTGCAACTTGGCTGCTAGATTAGATATAGACGTCATTGCATGCAATGCAGCAAAGCCTTGTTATTTACTTGACCCGGGAAGCGTGCCGTTCGATAAAATTCTCCAATCGTCAGCACGAGTCTATATTCAGAATGATTAGAGAAAGGTCGTAAGATCTCCGTCAGGGGTTCAGGGGATGTTCTCGACCCTAGTACGTAGCTAGTACGGAATAGATCCAATATCAAATCTTCTTTTATCCACTTGTTTCAAACGGCAGAAGCACTGACAAATTGCTTTGGGAGAGTAACCACAACAGAACAAACCCCTAGAACAGAGAAATCATCTAGCTTAGTCGAAAGTTTTGCCTAGTTTGGATAAGTATGCAAGAAAATAACTCAGATACGGAGCTCGTGAAATACCTCGGGCTCTGATAGCCGATATCGTAGGGCTGAAACGCAATTTTCCGTGCCCCTCACTTCCAGCATCTGTTGAGAATCCAATGACGTCGTAGAATGTCAAATTTTGAAGGTCTGACAACAAACATCCTCTTCTGATGTATGTAACACCGCGCATAGATGTCACGAAGCAACCATAGCCTGCAGGGGTCCAAATCTAAGCAATTGTGTGATCAACGCGTCAAACTCAAACCTGCGGGGTTCATGAGCTTGATGGTAAGGAACATGATCCCCCATGTCGATAAACCTAGGCATTGAAGCTATAGCAATTAGAAACATGTTTGAGCAATGATATCCGATATTGGGCGACGGTTAGTCACGCCATAATAAATTATTAGTCCTTTGGTGGAGGCAATGTTCCTGTCGAAGTCGAACCCGGAAAGGCGGTCCGCAGGTACGGCGTCAACCATAGACCGCATGTCGTGCACCCACGGACCGATTAAACTTCCGTCGAGGACCTTACCGGGCAGGGGAGTTGGAAACAACGGCAGTCGCCGAAGTCCTTGACGAAGGTGGTTCAATTGAAACTAAAAAGGCCCCATCAGTGAGCGATTTAGCTCGCTGAACACTGTGGAGGAGAACGGACAGAAAATTCTGAGGCGCTAGTGTCTAGCAGAATTCATAAGAGTCATCGCTAAAGCTAACCATCAGAACAGATCCGGGCCGGTGGACAAGCTCCGTAAGATTAAACGGGGTACGGTGTACCACCAATCCACCTCCCTTTCCGCCTAATAGGAGGGGTTTCCGCGGAAAAGACCCAATCGCATGGGCGAAGGCGTCAACATAGCCTGGCAACCTTGCAAGAAACAGTATAGAATGACTGGCATCATGGAGGTGATAACTGACGACTCGTCACTACTAGTCTCCTCCCTGTTTTGCAGCTGCATGGAATGGGGCCCAAGCTTCTGCGGGTTTCATGAAGCCAGATGATGGTTAATAACGCAGCCGCAGTGCGTGCTCAGGCGGAGAAATCCCTCACTCAGGGAGTTGTTGACTTGACTGAAGTCAGCTTACTGTACTCCGTATATTATTATTAGATCGAGATTTGGAAACGGTCTTGAGTAGGTGAAGAGTCGAGATTATTCAACAAATAACTCCTCTAAGTTAGGTACTCCGAGCCAAGGCCAGCTAGATGGCGAAATCCGCCCCCAATTCGGAAAGAAAACGGCCTGGCAATGGGTACTCGACTGCAGCCTTCCATGTCCGATAATCAATGTGTTACGCAAAGTCCAAAGCGCTCCTGCATGCATCTGCGTTGCGTGGATTTCCCAGGTTGTATGCACCCTTCAGAAGCATGAGCTAGAAGTATTCCAGCTATAGCTATTGGGGGAGTGCTCAGCTTCCTATGGTTGATTTGCCAATTTCCCCTTATGTGAAGGGTATAGAATATGAATCGACCAACCGTGGAGACTTGGCATGCATGCTGAAGCCGAAATCTTGTATAGCATCCGATCTCATGGCGTGATCGAATCGGCCATCCGTAGCCGTCATGACCAACTCGTGCCGAAACTCTGCCACCGGGACGGTCAGAACCGACAGGTATCAGTCGAGTCGTCGTCCAAGGTACCTGGATCGCCAGAGTTCAGACCGATCATCGCCATTGCGCATGCTGTCGTCCGGGCATCTCAATGGGTGGCGGTGAAACTGTTAGGTAATGGGTATGGCGGCGATGGGTAGCCATTCGTCAGAGCAGAGGCTGTTCCCTGCCAGGTCACAGCACGCACCTCCAGTCTAGAACAACAACATTGATATTAGGTTAGTCAATATCATATGTTGCTTGCTATGAATGTTTTAGCTGTCCGGTGAATTGTTTTCCATCCAACATGCCATCACGACCAGCCAACGACTTCGCTACACCGACCGACCGGCAACTGCATCCGGATGATGTGATGATGCCCCGCAAAGAACGGAATTTTCTACAGTGCGGGGAAATTCGAACCTATCGCTATGCAGTGAGCGACAACGGAATCTTCCTCCTGCGTACAGGGTCTCTGTTAGCGCCGTGATGAGTACCCTCAGACTTGGCCAAGAATGGCAACAACGGGGAGAAACCTAGGCTACTGGGCAGCAACTAGAGAGTTCATTACAGCGCTTCGTCATTGCTCTGGTTCTCAGTGCCTGAGACCTTGAAAGCGACGAGTCACAATCCAGCGGACCAGGGGTAGGTATGCCGTACCGTGCGGGAGAAAAGCAAGTAATAAATCCCAATCCAGAGCCGGTGGGCTTCTTTTTGTTCGGATTTCCCTACTATGGTACACTTTTTTTTTGGCCCTGTCGGGATGTGGAACCTGGCCGAGCTGTAACCCCAAGAGACCTGCGATAGAATAAAACTCTGCGAAGAATTTTCTCAAAAGGATCCCAATCGGTAGGCAAAACATCCGGTACGGATGGGGCTAGCTCGGCCCTCCAGCCGTGGTCTCTGCGCCTCGTTGGCTCAAACAGTAAAAGCGGCCTCACGGATCCAGAGGATCTCCAATTAGCGTCGCAACGTGTTGCCGTATGGTACTGTACACCCGCGTCACGGTGCCGGTCACCGCTGGTACGGGCAAAACTTGCGCCAGACCGCCTTGAACCCCTCGGGCTTCCTACGCACTGAATGACGCCACGTGATGGTTTGATGACGGCAGCTGACCTTCCTGAATGAGCATAGAAACCGCCCCCTTGTCAGGTGTCATTACGGCCTCTAGTCCCGGTCGTCCTGTACGGATATCCGGTGCCGTGAGTCGCACTCTTCTCATTTATGTGACGATGCTGGATGACTTGTCATCGACTTGTGCGATGTGCCTTGTCTTTGCTCTCTCACCCCAAGACATTTTGAGTAGCGTTCCTCTACGGTCTCAATAATGTTGTTGTCGTGGCCGCCCTGGACCCAAGTATACAACGGCCCAATCGCATCGTGGCCTGACCAGGAGGGGTGGTTGTCTAGAACTTTAGTCAGCCCTGTCATCCTCGGTTCGCATCTCGAATAAAGGACATGACAACATCTCTTAGCAATTTGACATGATCTCGAAGAAAGATCATTAGAGCCACGAGTTTCCCCCGAGTAATGTCCAGCGCATATTGCGTCAAGTCACGATCGATGTCTGGTAGTATTACGTGCCTGGGTCACGGCAACATTGGAGAGTGAAAGATCGACAATACATCGTTTCGGACCCAGGGACAGCTATAGTCGGTTCCTAGTCCAGCCCTTTCTACGGGGTAAGGGTGAGTCATTGCGCACGGCCTCAACGGACGTACATCGGGGAACCATGCTTTGAAGCTAGCGGAGTGCTTCTGCTGTGCGGAGTAGTCAAATGATGCAGAGTGAGTTTGATTAATACGAATCCAATGCAATTCTGCACGCACTCTCGATGTATATACGTCTACTATCAGTGCAGTGTGCATGAGCCCGGACTACATCACATGCTGTGAGCGTCTGAGTGAGATGGATCCTACTGGCAAAAGCGTGCATGTTGCGTTGATTTCGAAGCAAGCTAAAGCTCCCGTAGGATTTAGCCGAGGATTTGAGTGAGACCATTGTCCTGCCATATCGAGCTGATCTGATGTTCCGAATCAAAGATCCGGGGTTGGATCAGATTCTAAGAAAGTATGCTCCGGGGTCCAAAGTACCGAATGAGTTCCCATAGGTTGATTGGTGATATTCTAGAATGAGATAGATGACATACCACGACGGAACGACTGCTACTCTACTGCTACTAAGCGATCTAGACTGTCCTGAAGCTAATGTAATTCTCCCATCTAGATCACGCAAGCTAAGGAACATCCACGAGGACCGTCGGAGCGCCTGTCAACCCATCGCTTGCATGTCTCACCCTTTCCTGCTCGGGGAAATCTTTACGCCAAGCACGACGGCAGGAACAATTCTTTCTCAGATGCTGGCGCTTTCCGCCGGCGGCAGCCGTACTGTCAGGTATGGAAACCGTACGGTAAGCCCCACTATGACGCTTTTTCTGCCGCGCCCCACCCAAACTCCATCGTCCGCCCGATGGGATGGAGCCTTCAATGTGGCCAGACCAGGGAATGAATGGCACCTGTTACATGGTGTGGGCACGTCCGAGTAGCAACCATACTAAAAAAAAATGGTGGGAAAAAAATTCAGGAGCAAGAAAATTGAATAGGAGTATATGGGCATCGATTTGGGAACTAAAAGAAAAAAAAAGCTTGTTCGGGTTCATTCAAAGGCAGCTGCTCGCCCACCTCTTCTTTTCTCTTTCCTCCTGCTTTTGTCCGACAGTTTACCTCATCTTTCTTTCACCAACTCATAGGAACTTCAATCAAGCGGTGACATATATCTATTACCTACCTGTCTTTGTACCCTGTTCGTGACTCATAACACCGGTGCTCGGATACTTCAACTTGACTATATGTAGTCAGAGACCTCTAGACGCCTTCTAATACTACCAATCGCAACTGGATTATGTACTTGATCGTCTACCACACATCTCAACCCTACCAATATCGAAGCACATCATAAAACGACCACTTCCCCAGCTACTGTTTGCAACCGCTGCACATCCACTGTTCTAGTTCCGAACCACCCTCGTCGAGAACCTTCCAAACGCAGCTACCTCAGGCGTCCATATTTGACGCCCAGCGCTCCCACTTCCTTCAGCCTGGCAAGGTCGTCACAATCCGAAGTGTATACACTCGACATTCTGGCACCATGCCTGGCCGTCTACTCTCCAGTTTCGTTCGCCCCTCCCTCTCTCACCACTCGTCCATCTCGCACTCCAACTCTTCATCCTCGTCCTCTGTGAACGAAATCCCACACAACACAATGGTCTCCAAGAAGCCATCCACCCATGGCGGCGCGGAAAGAACTCGTTCTCCCGAGCGTCGCTTGTCTTTCGCGGTCGAGCACCTCATCCATCCCCACAGAGATCACAGCAAGGACAAGCGACGTAGCCATGGCCGGTCATCTCGTTCGAAGGAGCGTGCCGGACAAGAAGACATCGCCAGTACTCACGCCAAACTAGATGTTATCGTCGAATCACCACCACTGGTGTGCTACGGGTCTCCTGCCAACTCTACCGGTGCGCTGTTCTCGGGGCGTTTGAAGATCAGCGTCTCAGAAATAGCCGGCATGATCACACTGGATACGTTTGACATGCGCTTGATGAGCAGGCTGACAACGAAGAAGCCTGTGTCAAGGGACTGTGTCAATTGCGCCGCGCGTACCGAAGAACTTACCCATTGGAACTTCCTGACGGAGCCAATTCACCTCAAGAACGGCGATCATGAATTCCCCTTCAGCTATCTGTTTCCCGGCAACCTTCCCGCCTCCTGCAACGGCTCGCTAGGCCAGGTCGAATACTTCCTTTCTGCACGTGCTCATAATGTCAACGGTGAGGAGTACACCTATAAAATGCCGGTGCACATTAAGCGTGCCATCCTCCCCGGCAATGACAAATCTTCTATCCGCATCTTCCCGCCTACCAATCTTACCGGCCGCATCGTCCTCCCCTCGGTTGTGCACCCTATTGGCACTTTTCCCGTTCAGATGACTCTCAGTGGAGTTGTCGATAAGGGCGAAGAAACCCAGACTCGCTGGCGTCTGCGTAAGATGATGTGGCGGATCGAGGAGCATCAGAAGATCGTGTCGACCGCCTGCACCAAGCATGCACACAAGATTGGGGGCGAGGGTAAAGGCGTTCTGCACCAAGAGACACGCATCATTGGCCACAACGAAGAGAAGGAAGGCTGGAAAACCGATTTTGACACCGCTGGTGGCGAAATCAGCATGCAATTCGAGGCGAACATCAACCCATCTTGCAATCCCGTGTGCGATCTCGAAGCCCAAGGTGGCTTGGAAGCGCGGCACAACCTCGTCATTGAGTTGATCGTGGCAGAGGAGTTCTGCCCAAATCGGAATACCCGGCTCATCACCCCCACTGGAGCGGCGCGCGTGTTGCGTATGCAATTCCACCTGCATGTCACGGAACGAAGCGGACTCGGTATCAGTTGGGATGAAGAGATGCCACCGGTCTACGAAGATGTCCCCGCCAGTCCTCCTGGATACACTATGCTGGATGGCTCAAGCATCATGGAGGACTATCATGGGTCTCCCATCCACCTACCGGAGTATGAGGAACTGGACCGCATGGAGTCTATTCGCTTGGACAGTGACTCAACTCACTCATCTCGGGGGCGATCTCGACTAACTACCGATGATCTGACTACTGAGCCATTGGAACACGGAGTCGGCGATCGAGCCCCATCTGTGGATTCTCGCAGCTCGAGCCATGCTTAACGCATCTCACAACCACACTGCCTTCTACTCATTCATCCTTCTTTTTCAACACACGTGTGGACTGGACTTGTCCATCCAACCCTACGCCACTTACGACGTTACGATTATTTACGAATTGAATGATTGTTAAACCAGAGGGATTCAGATCCGTCTCAGTTACTCTCAACAGTCACTCGAACACTTGCTAATGCAAGCCTGCCATTTCCTAATCAACTCTTCTAATTTCAATGGCATGAAAACACAAGGGGAAACAAAAGTTTGTCTGCTAGAATTTCGTTCTGTATCACGGGGTGGGAATTTCTGTTTGCATGATACCCATAATCACTGTCACGTCTCGCCATTTCTTCTGTCCTACAATTTTTACGTGTTGACAGTGTCAAGTTCACTATACCGATATACCTGGTTAATTAGAAAAAAACTTGCATCATTCACTATCCTCTATCTATGTAGCCTGGTTTACATTGTATTGCCTAAGGAAAGATCGCAGCACCTGGTGGGTGTGACTGGACGGGTACGTACTTACGATGCCCCTCGCATAGTCCCAATGGAGCATTGGGCATCTCACAGTCTCACCACCCTCAAGACTCCAAGGTAAGACAATTGGGCCCTTACTTCCCGGGCTCAACTGGAACCGCTCTGGTGGCTGTCGCACTGGACAGACCATGTATATGGAATTTGAGATGGTGCTGCAAGTACCCAGCGGCTGGCTACACAAGGCCCCCTGCAGATCGGCCCTGCACATACGCCCCGAACAATGGTTGGCACGCCTCAAAAGTCGAATGTTTGCATCGGATTATTTCCCGTAGTACTAATAACACTTGGGCCAGTCGGTGACATCCAGAAATCCCCATATACAAAGTGTGGAATCGCCCTCTTCCCTTTCCTGACCTGTTCTTTACTCGTGACGCCTCACTAACTCCCCCAAACCGGGCCCATCCTTTCCAAACTCCAACCAACTCCAACACCGGAACATTTTCACATCAGAACACAAAACAAAAAACACATACAAAACTCCGAGATCATGAATCGAATATAGGTCCATATGCCGGAATCCCATGTGATTCCAGCTCATACACTACTTTCTTGGTCATCAACGGATTACTGATCACGCACACAGCTTCCGCATCGAAATCCTTCACGAGCTGTCGAATGATCGGAACCATGTCCACTCGTCCGGATTGATTCGTGTCGATCACCACGGGGTTCCGGTCCATTTCAGATACAAGGTTCATGATTTCCTGCCCGTACGTCTTTAGAGGAGCGCGGGTTTGCCAGATCACACGCAACTCGGGGCGATTGGCATCTCCCAGAAATGATAGGCAGGGTCCAATGCCAGAGCCTGTCGTGACGACTACCACTCTTTTGAATACTCTCATTGCATACGCAAAGCCATAGGTAAGTACACCCCTCTTCCACAGATGTGTTGGCTGGTCTTGGATGCAGGCTGATGTCCAGTCTCCGGCTTTAGAGACCAGAGCAGAGAAGCTTTTACCCTCGGGATCGGGGAACGTGGCAAACCCATGCCAGTCCTGAAGTGGGTGTCGAGTTAACTGGATACCCTTTCCGAACGTCGTGGTCGTGTGGTTGAAATGGAGCCTTACTGCATGGGATGAGAGGTATTCGGGTTGGACTTTGACTTTGCGCAGGAAGACCCAAGGGTGGATGATGGCGACCACAGTCACCATCAAGAACCAGAAGGCCGGAAGCTTGAGCAGGAAACGACCAAGCGATTCATTATATGCTGCGCTGGCCTGATCGGCAAAGATCATGAGCAGGATGACGAAGAGCGCCACGACCAGCCATCCGGAGAAGCGGTGGGTGAGCTCGAAGTAGTCATGCTTCTTGGCCCGGAACTTGGGGTGAGCGACTATGATAATCGCGAGCAGCAGGGCGAGAATAATGTACGCCAGGATTATTGGGGCCAGGGAGAGGGCGGACTGGCCCGACCAATACTCCTGAGACATGACACCCACAAAACCCACATACCACACGAATGCGGCTATGCCACACCCGCTATGGACGCCCCCGTAGTGGTATACCTTGGCTGCCAGTCGCCGCATCCACATCGGCGCTGATCTCGGTATTGAGCATACGGAAACGAAGATGGTGTTCACAACCAGAGGCTGTCGGGCAAGGCCACATGCAAGCAGGTTACCTGCGGTAGCATTCACGAGTGCTAACATCGTCCGCTCGGTCACCAGAACAGCCACAAAAACGGCAATATTGGCGAGAAAGACGATGGTGAAGAGGCGGCGATAGATGTTGAGAAAGGCATAACGAATCACAGCAAATCTCTTTTTGTGGACTTGGGATTCCAGATCAAACGATCCGTTGTCTGCCGGATACCGTGACTCTTCCACCTTTTCAGAAAGACTGTTTGCGAAGGTCTTCTCTGTCAACGTTGCCTCACTTGGGCTCGGTGGACCAGAGGCACATTTGGCGGGAGGGGGCACCGTGACAACAGTCTGCACCGGTTCTGACATGCTGTCTCGGACAATACCACAGGGTGAATCGAAGAGTGGAAGCAGGTATTGGGTCGTTAGAGTGTGGTGGCAAGGACAGGAGGACAGGGACAGGTACAGGAACAGGTACTATCAGATGCAAAGAAGAGATAATGACAGATTGGGTTATACCACGGTGACTTCACACTCGACGAATGATTTTGGCATGTCACCCACGTCTGCTTGACACTGCCGCAAGTGGGCTGCAGTGAAAGGGCACCTGCGTCTTTTGAATCATTGTGGATGACGACATATCACCACGATGCAGATGGCATATTTCCCGAAACGTGGACCTACATCAAACACCGGAGTTACCTGGGCTATCGTCTATAGTCCATGCTTCCAGCAGCAGGACGCATACCGCATGCGGCATCTCTCGGCCCGTTTTACCTTTGCTTTTACTCTGGGTGCCATGTTTTCAGGACTTCACATCCTGATTCCTGCCACTATTGCACGGGATCTGTTCCGCCAGTCTAGAGCCCAGAGCGGTCTGCCAATGAGCGGCGCAAAGTGGCATTGTGCCTTCCAATCCTCAGCTCTGCATTCCCCGAATCAAGAAAGAGGAGAACCAATAGATGGTGCCCGAGGAGGGGCCAGCATCCCGTCCCAGATCCCATGGCTTGTGAATCTAGTGATGGTGATAACTAGATAGAAGGGTCTAGAGATTAGGACACTCCGGGTCATCCAGTCCGAGTGGCTCATGCAGGAGGGTCAGGGTTCCCAGCCCGACGCTAGCACTGAAGACTCGTGTAAGACGCAATGGTGCTCGCCACGGAGGATCAGATTCCCCACCGCTCCATGGCCAGAGAGGGAATGTCGAGGATCGGACAATCGGAGCGCTGGAAGATGCGAGGGTCAAGAGGATGGGGCTTGACAGGCCCCGCTGGCATACAACGATCCATGCAGGACGCACAGATTTCTTGCTTTTTTTTTTTTTTTGCCATTCTTTTGACTGAGTCGATCGGTGGCAGCTGCAGATGGGCCCCAACAAGGCCACACAGGCGCCATGCTGGTGGGACTAGTGTGTCCCGAAGTCCTGGCAAGGAAACCCGACAATGAGTCGAGGGCGTGGTATGATTACCCACCCACCAGGCCATGTTCCATTAGTGGGCGGGGTACATTCAGCGGTGTCAGGGCCCTCGCGTCATGTAATGGCCTGTCCTTGTCATGCCGGGTAGCTGGAGGGCGATTAGCAGACGTCAGCCTAGCATGGGTCAGGCGAGTGGGTACAAGCTGGCGCGCATGATTGAGCGCTGATATCAGAAGTCCAGGCCGGCAGGGCGTCGTCCATCATCGCGAACGCTAGTTCGGTTCCCAAGACGGGAGATCTAGCCGGGATTCAGCTGCACGAGGCGAAGACTGAAGAGGGCATGAGGGAGCGCCATGGCAGGGGGGGGATGCGCCAATGAGAGGAAGCAGAGGCATTGATCAGGATCAGGTCGGGCTGAAGGGATGCCCAATATTGGATTAAGTTATGGGGACTCTGGGGGGTGGGTAGTTGAGGGAGGGAGATCATGGAGTCATGGAGCCATGGAGCGAGTTCGTCTGCATGACGGGACCTGTTCGCCTGGGAATTGCTTTTTTGACCACACGGCGATGAAGAGAGCCCCACCGGCTGAGATCTGAACTGCAATCGGCGACTGTCATTCGACCGAAGAGCGCAAGCGTCTGGCGTGGGCCGGAGGAGGATCAGCGACCCGATCTGAGCGGAGTCGGCGGCGCGCCACGCTGGAATGATTCCAAATCACCGCCATCGCGTCGCCCTCGAAACTGGAATTCCCCTGCTGGCCCAGAATCCTTTTGACTTTTTGAAACCGCCAGCATGACAAAGGCCAGCAATCTCGAGCACCATGGCGATATATTTATCGCCCCGGATTTCCCCTTCACTGGATCGGGGATATATCCTGGTGTCTCTTTTTCTCTTGACTCTTGACTGCCTGCCATCTATCCCAAGCCATCCAAGCCCTGATCCGACATTGACTTCACGGGCCTGAGTGATTCCCCTCTCCCCCCATTCCATCTCCCCCCTCCACCCCTTGGTTTCCACTCCTTTTCCCGCCGATTCTCCTACGGTTCCCAACGGACAACCAATTAATTCCACAACAATGGGTCTTTGGGATTCGTGCCCCAGTGTGGTGGGCAATCAGCACCACAACATCACCACCACCACCACCACCACCAGCAACCCCAACGGCACCTACACCGACTTGTTGACCTTTGCCTTTCGGGGGCCTGTTTCCTATGATCCTGAACGCCCATTGTTCATTGACGCGGAAAACCCCTCGCGGTCATTCAATGCGCGGCAGTTTGAGACGCTGGTTCGGACTCTGATTGCTGGCCTGAAAGCCCACCATGTGCAGAGAGGCGATTGTGTCTTGGTCCACTTGGGAAACAGTGTAAGTGGCTATCTCCTGCTTCGTACTCCGTAGGCTCTCCGCCATACATCCTCCCCTGACTACGCCTAGCCTCTAGGCCTACCCCCCCCCACTTACCCTCTATCTTTTTTTTTTCTTTTTTTTCCTTTTATTTTTTCAGTTAATATTATCAATTCTTTTCATCCTACCCCTGCATGCCTGTCTTACTGACTCACTGGATGGTAGATCATATACCCCGCACTCTTCTTCAGTATCATCGGCGCCGGCGGCGTGTTTATGGGCTCGAATGCGCGCAGCCAACCGCAAGAGTTAGAACATATCCTGCAATTGGCAGAGCCGAAACTGATCATCACATCGCGCGATGCACTGCCTACCGTCCTGAGCGTGTCAGCCGACCGGGGCATTCTCCCCAGCCAGGTGTGCCTGCTGGATGAATCTGCAGGTGATCACATCGCCCAACATCTGCTCGCGGGGCCATTGGCATATGCTGCCGCCGGAGCGCCGTATCTACCGAGCAGTGGGGACGGCTCCTTCATCAACTTTGCCCACCTCCTGGCCTATGGCGAAAATGATTGGGTGGCCTTCAATGACGAGCATATCGCCAAATCCACTCCGGCCGCCATGTTCTCCACCAGCGGTACCGGAGGCCTGCCCAAGGCTGCCTTCATGTCGCACCATGCCATGGTATCACATCATCTCAGCATCAATTACGATGTGCCATACGAGGTGACCCGGCTCATGTCCCTGCCCATGTTCCATATGTTTGGCGCCCTGTGGACCCACCTGTTCCCCATCCGATATGGCCAGCCCTTGTTTGTGCTGTCGCGCTTCGAACTGACGCAGTTCGTGGCGGCGGTGTACCAGTATCGTATTACGGAGACCTACATGGTCCCGGCCATGATTCATACCTTCAATCGCTCCGCCTTGCCCATTGCGGATTATCTGGCGTCGCTACGCTACGTCGGAGTCGCCGGCGCTCCGATTGATGCCGCCGCCATGCAACGCTTTGGGGAACTCCTCCCTCTCGACGCGTCCGCCTCCCAACTGTGGGGAATGACGGAAGTGGGTGTCGTGTTCCAGAACCGATACGGTGAGCAGGCCAATGCCGGTAGTATTGGCAGGCTGCTCTCAGGGTACGAAGCGCGGCTGGTTGGGCAGGATGGCAATCTGGTGCTGGAGGAGAACCGGCCTGGCGAGCTCTACGTCCGTGGGGGTGGCCTGTTGAGTGGGTATAAGGGCCAGTCGGACGCCAAAGACGGACAAGGCTGGTTTCGCACCGGCGACGTTGCATATGTTAGTGGCGGGGTGTACTACATCTACGGACGTACCAAGGAGCTGATCAAAGTGCGAGGGTAAGTCGAGCGACCCCTTTCCTGTGCGGTGGATGCAACTAGAGGAACTAACGTGAAATGTGACATGCAGATGGCAGGTTGCACCGGCGGAAGTCGAGGCAGTGCTCCTCAAACACCCGGAGATCGAAGACGCGGCGGTGATTGGAGTTACGTCGGGGGATGGCAGCACGGAATTGCCTCGGGCGTTTGTGGTGCGCGCCAAGGACCTAACCACCAGCCGATTGACATCGGAGGACGTGTACATGTTCGCGCGGGGACAATTGGCCAGCTACAAGGCGCTAGATGGGGGGGTGATTTTCGTGGAGGAGATCCCACGGACAGCAAGTGGGAAGATCCAACGGTTCAAGTTGGCGCAGATGAACACCTATCGGGAGATAGTGAGTTCGCTTCTGGCGCGGTTCAAGGGGACTAGTCTCCAGACGGTCGGGATCATGCATAAAGGGCGCATCACGGTTTGAGGGGGATTCATTCCACTTGGGGAAACCCGTACATATTCTGGCGTTGGTGTATCACCGGATGGGTTTTAGGCGTTGGGTGATGCAGAGCAGACAGACGACTGGCTCGTCTGACTGGTATATACATAATGGACTTATATATATAGAGTTGTCAACTAAATTGTTGGAATAATAATGACAATTGCAATGTTCTTACTCCCACTGTCACTCTCACCCCGTCAATCAATCTGTGGCGCAGCACCAATCACCGCGCGCCGTTACTTACGCAAGCCCGATACCTAACCCGGCAACCGGCGGTTCAATCCACCACCACCACGGTGTTTCCCTTGCATTATTACCTAGCTTGACTAGTGGAGTCCTGTCAGTGAGGTAGCAGGTAAGTAGGTAGGTAGGTAGGTAGGTATCCGTCTGTCCGTTTTTGTGTGACGCGTCTTGATACTGTCTATCTATCTATCTTCCTCCTAGTATCCTAGTAGATAGATACAGAGTAGATAAATAGCACGTATTAGGACACGACTCAGGCATTAATTAACCAACCAACCACTAAGTACCTACTAAACATAGTTAGGGTAATAATTATATTACACACCCTCCCTCAATCCATCAATCCCCGTCCTTTATATCAACATCCATGCAAGTAAGATAGATACCAAGATAATTAGACTAAGAGAACACCCTCCCCATTACCCCCTACCCCCTCCTAGGATAGGATAGGATAGGATAGGGTAGGGTAGGTTCCCCCCCCCTAGCCGCCCGAATTTAAATAACCGGCTACTACCTAGGACTAGGATGGATGGATGGATGGATGGATGGGATGGTGTTTGTCAGGAATGAGTATTTTTTTTTCTTCCTCCCCTTTCTGTTGAATATTTTGTAGGTGTCGCTTATGTTAGTTTAGTTGTTTGTGATGATTGGGTTGGGTTGGGTTGGAATTGGGGTATGGTAGGGGTTATTTACGCGGGCAGATTTATCATTCGCTAGAATATAAATCAAATCCAAGTTCAAAACCAGAAGGGAATAAATAAAGTGAGGAGATGGATGGATGGATCCAAATCGTGAGGGGAGAAGGGAGGGAGGGGGGTGAGGGGTGCCCTATTCACCCCCGATCCTGGTTCTTGGATTGTACCTACTTACTACAGCCTACAGGGTAGGGTAGGTCCGTGTCCCAAGTACCATGTACCATGTACCATGTACCTATCTACCAGTAATAATCCCACCAAGCGAGAAAGTATAACATACTTACAGGTAGAACAGGTAGTCATTATACATAAGCAAATGGGTACTATAGACCAGGATATACCATCCATCCCAGCCATGAACTAACTGGGCTTACCTATCTGCGGGGATGGATTGGACTGGGACTGGGATGGCTGGCTGGGCTGGTTTGGAATGGCGGCGCCGTCGCCGTCGCCGCTGCCGGAGGCGGAGCCTGTAAGGGGTTGGGTTGGGTTGGGTTGATTTGGAAGGGATATACTTACACCGTAGAGTGAGTATTTTACGGAGTAGTTGGGTATGAGTGAAGGTGATGATGGTGGTGATGATGCAGAATGTGTCATGTAGTCGGGGAGAGAATTGGCATGTGGTTTTGGTGGTATGGTGGTGGTGTTTACATTCTACCTACTTTTAGCTGTACCTGTACTGTACTCTGCTGTGGTGACAGATGCAGTACAGGTACATGTACATGACCATGCTACAGCTCGTGTATGTATGTTGATGTAGGTGTACATATTTTTTTTACTATGGAGTAAAAAATCACGGGATAAGAACAAATATTAACAAATATTTGCTATGTGATTCCGACACAGACAGATAGACAGACAGACATCTAACTTCTAAGCGATATGTATAGTTCCCCCACATAAGCTTCCTCCAAGATCATATCAAAAATAAAAACAAAAACAAATTGAACAAAGTTAGTTCTCTCATCCTACGGTAGTAAATAACCAAGGTTGACGAAAAAATTCCTTCATTCATGCAAGGTGATAGAGCTTCTTTGGTATTTGCTTTTTTTTGTTTTCTGTCTGCTGACGATGATGGTTCTTGTGATGGGATCATATTTCGACCGAACCCAGCAGTGGGTTTAAGTTTGGGTTGGATGGGTTGCGATCTTGTGATTAATCTACCTATCTTAACTTTTTTTTCTGATTTTTTTATTCTATTCATTTATTTTATTTATTTATTTGTTGAGCTTGTATATATGACATCTTTTTCCTATTCAGGGCCTCAAACTCCGGAGTCCGATGGCATAGGAATAGGAGATAGTAAGTTCATGACAGCGTGGTTCGTGCTAGGTAGCCGTCGCTTCCTTCCATTTCATTTATCCTCCAATCTCCCTAGCCTAGATACCTACGGAGTAGGCCCACAATCTCTTTTAATCTATTTGCGTACCAGGGTTCGGAAGGACTATTTATCTATCTATCTAGATAGTATCTCCGCTGAGAATGGTACCATCTACTATCTACATACTACTACATACAGAGTGGTATGATTAATATCGATCGCAGTCACAAAGTACCCTCTAATCGCGTCAAATTGCTATTTCTATCCCAAAGAAAAAGAAATCAACATGGTCGGACGGAATCGAGGTTAAGTTGAGCCCAGCCCCAGACTAGTGTCGCAATAGTCGCGATTTAGTCTCCCCCATTTTCTCCTATCTGAACCCTGATCCTGATAGAGAGTGGAGGGATGCTCTGCGCCACAGAGTTGCCACAGCTGATGATGGATCGTGATTGATCAAGGCAAGGCGAATTAATGTGATCATTCTCTACTGTGTATGGGATAACGGATCTGCGTCGGTCTCCTCTTCGGAGAAATGGATGCGGTGACGACACCACGGCCCAACTAGTTCCTTCCAGGCCAGCGCCCTATACTGACTACACTACACTACTGAGACAATCTGAGATTCGAGGTGATCGCGGACAATCAAATTGTTGATGACAGTCCGTTTGCGGAAGGTTACACCCCATCGGCTGTCACTCAGCTGGATCCGTCTCGACTTTTGATCCGGATGCTTTGGCTTTGTCGGATCCCACGGCTTTTTTTCCCGGTCTGCCCAACAGGGTTGTTGCGCGAGTCCAATTCCTGGAATCTGCTACCCCCGACCTGATTGGGAATTATCCGGGTGGCACCGTGGCAGAGCCTCGTTTTGGAGTTCTTGATCCTTCGCTGGGACTGGCACGGGCACTGCACTGCACTGCACTGCACTGGTCTGACATTGGAAAGATTGACATCCGCCCGCTGATCGGCATGTCATCGGGTTGGGGTCCGCCGTCATGCTTTCCCAACAATGCAGGATACAGGATACAGGATACAGAAGATGCTTCTGCACCTTTGTCCATCACGGTGACTGCATCCATCCTCATGTCGTCTCCTCAATCCTCCCCGACAGCCTGCATGTCATGTGACACTACCAGTGACTAGCTGCAGCCAAAGCAGCCACTAGGCCGGGTTTCCTGGACCACCGCTTGTTCGTAGCTGCTCTCTCTCTCTCTCTCTCTCTCTCTCTCGGTAATCTTCTCCCGACCAGCTCCCAGCCTCATGGCCCAGAACCCATGCACCAACGGGCCATCCTACTGCTGCTGCCTGGATCCCAGCCCAAGGGTTGCATAATGGAGTAGACACTAGTCGCAACGGTCTCTCGACTGCATTGCCACGTCGACTACCCCCCAGGAGGGGTAGAAGTTCAATTACACCTTTCGCAATGATGGTCATGGCCCCGACTCGAGGATCTAGCAAAGTATACTTCGTGGGGAGGGGTAGGCGCCGCCCGGGATTCAAGTTAAGCCTGATGATGGAAATTGTTAATTGCAACGATTAAATTTTTTCTTTGTTTCCCTCATTTAACTCTTCCATCTCCACCCAGTCGTGCAGTACGCAGGGGTGTCCCATCTTCACATGTAATTGGAGTCCCATCTAATATGCCCATGGTTGAAGCCCGTCGGGGATCACGGCCCAGCAGCAGAAACTCCTCGGCGATGGTGGTCACCGACTTCTGCGACACACGTGCCGTGATGAAGCAACCGATGTCGCACAACGTCGGCTGCGGCGGGTACCGATGCAAACCTCAACAAATGTGATGGAGTCGGTGGCAGTAGGCATGGCGGTAAACCAGACAATTCTGTATGTGCCTGCAGTGACGTGATGGATTCAATCGGGCAGGACTCTACCCCGACCGGTGATGGCGCATACACCACCGTAACCGAGGCGCCGGCGCAAGTCGAGTCCCAGACCAAAGCATGTTGTGCTAGGATGCAGCTCCTTCCATGCGGCGATAACGACAGCGTCACCTAACGGGCGCGCAATCCGCGCGGTCCGGGCGTTGATCGATAATGCCCCCCAGCGCGTCAGAGTATCCCATACCCCTTCCACCACACCCCCCACGCAAGTGGCCCCAATGCCCCGATGGCGGCGGCTCCGACGGGTACCTCCAACACGCTCCATATCCAGATGGTCCCGACGGCGGGCGCCCCTTTCATCACGGCGTAGTACGGGTCTTCGTTGGTGATGATCATCAGCTTACAGCCAAGCAGGACGGCAAGTGGGAGGAAGATCGAGGTACGTAAGGTCGGCGGGAAGAGCAGCTTGCGAAAGAATGCTAACGTCAGTTTGTCACTGTCCCAGGGGAAAAGCGAGATCGTTTCGGACTTGGCGGTGCTGCCGATGAAGGAGACAATGTGTCCATGAGCGAGGTGGATGAGCAATGTCAGCATCGGAAAGGCGACGAATACGGACTCGCGCACGAGATTCTCCAGTTCGATGGTTTCTGCGTATTGATGGGCGGCGAGGTAAGCGAGAGTCAGATGGAGGGTGGTCAGGGGCATCGAGAGCAGCAGCGTGTCGATGACGGGCGGAATAGGATGGTCGGAGCCTGTTTCCTTCTCCTCAGCTTGCGCCTCGTCATCTGACGATGTTTCTTCCGTGACATCCTGAATTCTCTCCATGTCTGCAAGCTCCGAGGAGTCGAGGCCTGAAATCTTGCCGGTCGCAGGATCCATGGTCACCAGCCGGGTCCCTGGACCCAGGCCAGACTCGCCAACAGGAGTATTTCCTTGACCCAGAAGCTCATTTTGTCTCTCAGAAATTATATCCACCAAGGTCTTTCCTTTGGGTTTCGACGAAGGATTCGGGCGCGCGAGGGGGACCGAGGAGGGATCAAACGTGTCGCTCGGGGCAGTCGCTGCAGCTGCAGCTCGTCGCTGTTTTCGGTTTCTGGGCCCTTCCATATTGTAAGTCTTGTAGATGGGTGTAGCTGTCTTGTTGCGAGGAAGGTGATGGTTCGCGCTGAAATGGGGAGGGAGGAGCTGCTTTGCACTGTGGGAGCGCTCAGGTGTCCACTTGGAAATGATGTATCACCGCCGGACTTAAGCGGCGTTAACCGTCATGTGCCCACTACAAAACTGCATTGTCGCTACCAACCGGTTCAAAAATACTACCATTACAAACTTCCTTCATATTATTATAATGTCGTAGGCGTCCCTTAATTCTTCCTTAATCCAGATTGCCCCCTCAAATATCAGATGTGGACGCTTTCAAATGGAACCCTGCCTTCATCTCGCTTATCCAGACTGGTAGAGAGCCGGCCCAGCAACTACATGAGGGTTCAACATGGTGATGTTGAACGGGGTCACATAGAGGTTGGTGTCTGTAATGGCAATGAACATGGTGCCATTGACGGCGGGATCACCGGCGTAGGTTTCGACATCGGGCTGAATGGTCGACCCTGCCCTCGAGCCATTGAGATTCAACTCGGAGTAGGTCACGTTCAGCTGCGTCACCCAGGCCACATACTTGGGCTCTCCAGCATTCGTCGAGGTGACATAGCTGTTGTTGGGTCCAACTGGTCGCCCGGGCGCTTCCCAGGACAGGTAAACCTCCCGGCCTGGGTACGACAAGGGGTTCGTGCGGTTGTGGGTGATTGCGGGCGAACAATCAACACCAGCAGTGTTGGAGTTCAGGCAGGTTTGGGAGCTCGGAACAGCCGTGCTATTCAGCACGTTCGTGCCATTGCTGATAGTCTCCCTCCATGCCTCAGCGCCGTTGATCCGGACCGGGTTCGGCTGGTTCAGGATAGACAGCGCAGGGAAGTTCTGCCACGCCAGGCGCGTCTGGTCCTCCGGGCAGGAGCTGATATAGGGGGCAAGCAGCGTCCAGGCCCATGATTGTGGGACACCGACCTCAAACCATACCGGCATCGGGAAGAGGCCTTCGAATTGCCGGAAAATCATTTGCTGGCGAGCTTCCGTGGTAATCGACAACGTCAGAAGCGTGGCTGCTTCGCGGGAGTCCAGATGAGACAGGAATCCATAGACACCAGCCTCTCCGAAACGGGTAAGCTTCTGGCAGAAATCCAGGAACTCCTGAACGGTAGTGTAAGGGTATATGTAGTTGCACTGCCTGGGGGCCTGGGCACCCAAAATATTGGTCAACATGGTCGCATGGCCGACTTCTTGATCCGCCATGAACTCGATCAGAAAACGATCCTCCGCTGTCAACCCAGCAGCCTCAAAATCCTGTGCAGAGAAGCGAGCCAGTCCATCGTGGAAAAGGTCGAGCTCGATGTACTCTTGGTACAACGCGAGAGCCTGGTGAATTGTTAGCAAAAGCACAGGGAAAGAGTCAAGGAAGAGAACCTACCAAAGACTCGTAATCAAAGTCACTCTTGGCATTGTAAACAGGAGTCTCTCCATTTGTTCCAACACCTCCGGCTGGTATGTAAGGACCGGGCTCGGGATTATGGAGTTGTCCATCACTGGGATACGTGGTAGCCGACGGGTTGATCCCCAAGGGAGAAATACCCGGACCGATAGGGGTTGCGATGAGGGCCCCGGTTGTGGTCGGCACTCCAGTGTATGGAGTATGGGCTTGGGTGGTGGAATATGTCACCACAGGCGGGGCAGTGGCATTCGCAGGCGCGGTGGCCGTGGCCGGGACTGTAGCATTGGCGGTTGCGATGCCAGGCCCAACGCTTGTCGTATTGGCAGCCGCCCGAACAATGTTGAGGCGGGGATGTGCCAGAGTCAAGGGCAGGGATCCCAGGGAGCTCAACAGAAGAAGCCGGTATGAAGCCATTCTGATCAACGGGTATAGTCCAGAAAGCTAAACACCCACAGTGTGTTGGGATTCGGAAGCAGACAGGCACCCGGCAGGTACATAAATACGTTGCAGCCAGCACATCGTGTTCGTCATGCCACAGCCTATCTGTGACGCAATTGATATATCGTCATATTCGATGCCGGGATCCTGTTTGTACTCGACGAAACAAAAGGGCTTTGAGGGACTCCGGATGCGCGTGGATGTAACCTCCCAACAACCACAACCCTGGCGGAAGGCGACGGAAGTGTGAGATATAATGGAAGACTCATTGCTAGCCCCACCATGTCAATTTCTTGCAGAGGCAGGTTATCTTCAGTTCAGCCACAGTCCCTGAAGCTTGCTTGGAAATGATCGATACGGTCATCAGTTCCAGCCACGCCGAGTGGCTTTCAAGGATCCAGTGGAACAACGGCCAAGGAGCTGCTATGCATGATTCAGAGTAATGGTAGATTATCATCAGATAACTCGAAATTCCGGGAGCTGTAGCCTATCATCTTTGCAGACACCGGATCCGACAGGTAAATACTATGGATGCATCCCTGGATATTCTGCGGATGTCAGGCCAAAAGCGCATACCCGAGACAACTGTACTCACGAAGCATAAGAACCACTTCACTGGTATCACTAGATTGTTGGGACATCCGACATCCGGAGCCCTGTAATTGTGACGTCGGGCAAGTTGCCCTGGGCGGAAATGATCTCCCACGGATTCAGAATCCGACAAGACAGTTGCACCGGAGGAATGTGCTGAATCCCTTGTCCCTGGGGGTGATGTTCGAACACGGCCTGACAATGTCAGGTAGCATCTAACGCGTCGCATCTTTTGTGCTACAGCGAATTTCAGCAGAAATACAAAAGCCCGATCGCGAGATCTGCAGCAAGAACAAGCTGCTCGCAGGGATGCTCAGCAAGTGTGCAACACTGGCGTGGGTGGCAGAGACGGAGAAGAGAAAAAGGCAGCAGATGCCCGGTATCGGTTGATCTGCGCCGCGTGCCCCGCGTGGGGACGCCGGAACAAGCAAGTCGCATGGTCAATCCTCACAAAGTGCCTTGTCCCTATCTCCCCGTCTTCTTTGCGCCTATGCGATTATTCGGAACTGTCACTCCTGCAAACAAGCAAGAAACACCTGACAGGACACCATGTCGCATCTCCAAGCGTCGCAGCTCTTCTCGGTCGATGGGTTGGTGGTCATCGTAACCGGCGGTGGCAGTGGTATGTTTCACCATGTCTGGCACCTCGACCCCATAACTGACGATAGCCATCGATAGGTTTGGGTCGGACAATGGCCCTCACTCTCGCTGAAAACGGTGCCTCCAAGGTCTTCATCCTGGGTCGCCGCGAGGAAGCTTTGCAAGAGACAGCGGCCCTAAGCAAGAAAGACTCGATCATTCCAGTCAAAGCCGATATCACATCGAAAGAATCCCTTCAAGCAGCCTATGACACAATTGCCGAACAGACAGATCATGTCAATCTGCTCATAGCCAACAGCGGTGTCCTAGGCGACATCATGCGTCCTCCTGGACCAAAGCCGGATGGGTCGATCCCAAGTCTTTCTGAAGTTCGTGACCATTTGTGGTCCTTCCCCACGGAAGAGTTCTCCAGTGTCATGGATATCAATGTCACGGGGACTTACTATACCGTTCTGGCGTTTCTGCCCTTGCTCGATGCAGCGAATAAAAGAAGGCCGGCGCCTGTGAAGAACCAGCCCGCTGCGCCCACGGCACAGGTTATCATCACCAGCTCCATCGCTGCCTACAATCGACGCGTGGCGTTCAACTTCGCATATAATCTCTCCAAGGCGGCGACGAATCATTTGATCAAGATCCTGTCCACGACTCTGACGCCGTACCATATTCGTGTCAACGGAACCGCCCCGGGTTTGTACCTGTCTGAGATGACAACGTCAAGTTTCGGATCCGAAGACTCGGGTGTCTCGGATGGATCCTTCCCCAGCGAAATGGTGCCGCTGACTCGAGCTGGCAGCGATCAAGAGTTCGCGGGGATGGTTCTTTGGATGGCCAGTGCTTCTGGGGCCTTTATCAATGGGAATATCACAGTGACCGATGGAGGCCGATTGAGCACGGTGCCGTGCACTTATTAGATAACTAGCATTAGAAAGTATGGGAAGCGCATCTCATAGACATGTATAGAAACTCGAATTACTGTTCAAGATTAGTTGTCGAAGACCCGTGCTTGATGTAGTGTGCTTCATTGGACTGAGTCATTATCAAGGTAGACCCTGTGATACGTTAAATGGTCAGATATTTGCCCCCGAGCTCAAGCAGTATACTTAAGAATAATGTAGATGGGACCATTGGGATGTGAAACTGCAGCATGAAAATCAAATGAAATCATATCCTGGAGAGCTCGCCCTATTTTCCCGCCATAACCACTGCCGAGCATGCAAAATAGCAGAAAGCAAAATCCAGTTCAAAGCATGCCTTTAGACTAGAGAGACAACGATGCAAATATCGATATAGAACACAGAAAGCCAAAAGAATTGTGTCGCTCGTTCAGAAAATACCGAACGAGGGTCGAAACCCAGTGTTCTTCTTTACGTCCCTTGATGATGTCTTCGCTTGAAGGTGGAACACTCCATTAGAGTCCTTCTCGACATGTGCAAACATCCGAAGAAGGTCTTCGATTGTATCCCGGTCCTTCAAAACATCTTCGCCCATCGTGCTGGTAATTCCCGCTGTCTTCCGTGTCTGCAGGTCGAGAAGATAATCGTCGATAGAGCTCTCAACAATGAGCTTGACGAACTGCACTGTACTTTCTTGTCCAATTCTGAACAATCGGCAGAAGGCCTGGCACGAGCACTGTTAGCATAAGGGACATGCATAATTATTCCGTCATGTCAGCAGGCATAGAGTACATACCTGCTCCTGAATAGCTTCATTCCACCACAGGTCGACAAGAATGCACTTGTTGGCTGCGGATAGGTCAAGACCTATACCTCCTGCCTTCAGACTGGCGACCAGAATCCTCACTTCACCCTCTTTGTCGCTGAAAATTCTCATGCTCTCTTCGCGAGCTGCTAGATGCATTTTACCAGTCAACTGTATATCGTTAGCTGATCCCGGCTCTTGCATATTTGAAAGTTTGATTGCTCACGCAGGCAAATGGCCATCCTTCCATTTTACACATAGCAGCCAGGATCCGGACAAAGTCCAAGAATTGAGTAAAGATCACTACCTTGCTTGAGGTGTCCTCTGCAAGCCACCCAGCAAGGATCTCGCGTATCATCGTGAGTTTAGCACTCGGCATGTGCGGGGTGCATGCCTTAATCCAGTCTGTATCCTCGTCAGCATCCCCCTCTTCGTCTGACTCGGTCTACTCTGCGGTAATCCGACGCATGCTGCTTCCAGGTCCTTTCTTTGTCGTCTTTGCTTTCGCCGGTTTCTTTCCCTTGTGGTTTGCTGCCGACGGCGTGGGCGTTGCAGACTGCGCCTGCTTGAGCATCTGTTCTTCAAAGTAAGCGGCCTCCTCTATTGGTTCGAGGCAACGTTGGCAGATAGGTATTCCAAGCGCTGTGCTCTTGTCAGTCAGTAAGGAGTAGTAACGCTCCTCACAATACAAGTGCTTGCATGATGTGATCACAGGGTTCACGGGTACAAATTCGCATGTCGGGCAATTGGTCCTTTCCAGTCTTTCATCCCAGTTTTCATTCTCATGAAGCTCGCACATGAATTAATGGAAATTATTTGCCAATACCACCTTGTCTCCACGAAGCTCTTCGAGACATTGACCGAAATCTTCATTCTCACGGTCATTAAGCACCGTTGTGTTCCTTCGCACTGAGACGATCTTCAAGACTATTCTCTGATCATCTCGATCCCCAGTTTCCTTGGCAATTCTGGAAAGTTTCTTTATCAGATATCCCTCTGACAGCAACCTCTTGACTATGCGCTGTGTTGTGAGGAGATGGCTGCAAAACATGCGCAGCATCAAAATCATCGACAGGAAACATCTGTATTGGGCCAGATTAGGCTGGCCCGAACGTGCACAACCTGCATTAACGTCAGATATTTTTCGCTCAATAATCAGAGGGGGTGGGTGGCTCAAAAGAAAACACCTCGCGTACCGTTAATGTTTTCTATGAACAACTCTGATATCGCGTTGTAGAGTTCTCTTTCGATACTGCAAAATTTCACTCGGACTGTTATTTCGCCGACATCAGGTAGCTTGATAACTGGCAATGAGAAGAGCCGGCTTTTGTGGGTCCGACGAAACAAGAAAGATCGCAGCAAATTCACGAGACGTCCATGGCCATGCTCGTCCTATAGTAGAATATTAGCAAATGTTGATTGATAAGGGTGGATTGCTGAATGACGCACACTACAAAAGCTTTTCATGAAGTGACCTACGTCCCCAATTCGTGGAACACTAAGAAAGTCGAAAAGTGGATATAATTCTTCCAGATAGCTTCGAACATTATATTAGCAAATGTCTCATGTCGGAAGCCAGATAGCCTCACTTGTGCACCGGAGTACCACTTATAATCCACTTATAATGGCCGGTCAGAGCGCGAACAGCAATGGATACTGACGAAAGGTGATTTTTAATGATGTGGCCCTCTGCAGGTTGACGGTCAGTTTGGATTACTGCCATGAAATCAGAGAGAATCCTTTTTACCGTCAAGGATAATCCGGTGGAACTTGATTTGATGTAGTGGGCCAACTTCCGTCTCGTAAGATTCATCCCACCACTCCTTGATCTTGTCGTCGCTCATCGCATTGTCTGGAACTTTTATCCGTGGATAGGACCTCCTGACCTCATCGTAGGTTGTGATTCTGGAAGCTGTGTTAGCACGCAGTATTTTCAAATCATAAACAATTGCTAGTTACATACATAACGTCATATCTCTCAAGACTCCCCACTGTATCGAGAGTCTCCAGTCGCGAATTCGCTTTGTATATGAGGACTTCTCCTATAGCCTTTCTGTCGCAATGTTTTGTAATTTGGACTTTCCTGTACAAATGAGACAGGGATTGAGCAAACAGCGTTGGGTAAGCATACCAGTGAGTGACTAGTTGTGAGGGAACAATAATGAGCGTTGTTCTCACAGGGTCCTCCGGATCAGGTGGCTTTCCATCTACAATATTTGCTAGAGCCAGGTTAGAGACACTATTTATTTCCCTGTGTGCACTTACCAAGGGCTTGGATTGTTTTCCCGAACCCCATTATATCACTTAATAGTCCACCAAAAGGTCCCTCTGGTGAGTTCTCGCGGTCACGCTGCTTCATTTAGCTGCGAGGCTCTTCCGAATCTCAATATGCACGTTGCTTACCATGAAAGCTGCCCCTAAGAGCTACTCTATCCGTTAGCTTCCATCATGGATACTGGGTCATCAAGTCACGGACCTGATAATGATACAAGCTTGTATTGAGGCCCTTGAGCTTCCATCCAAGTTTTCCATCACTCCTTGCAGGGCTTGTGAACTTCTTAGTTGCTATGAGGACCTTCTTCTTGTCGGATTTAGCCTCGTCTTGATCCGCACTAGGAATGCTAGCAACAAGTCTTGTGAGTGCTTTCATCTTATCCTTGTCAACGGAATCAGGTATCGCGGCCAGTGAAGCATTTTCATGGGCGTCTGGGATAACCGTTGATGCAAGAAGGGCTTCTAGATACTGCTTTGCTTCTAAGTTCACTCGGTTCGACCTTTTCTTGGGCGTGGGTTTAAAGTCAAAGCCTTCTGCCTTGCGTTTTCGAGATCTCTTCGGGGGCAGCTCCCTTTTCGTCTTACTCCCAAGAGCAAAGTCCAGACCAAATGACTTGCTTTTTCTTTTTTCCTCAGCCGAGATCCTGTTACTCCGTCTTATCTTTGGCCGAGGCTTGTCATTAAGCTTATCAGAGCTTCCGGTTTCTTGCTCAGCGGGAGGCTGCCTGGAAGTGGAGGCATCTGGCTCGTCCAAGTCGGAGTAGCTGAATTCGACCTGTTTCTCCAAAGCCTTTCTGTTGTCGACCCTAATCTTGCGGGCATGTTCCTGTTGTTTTGCTGCTTCGTAGCATATCTCATCTTTTATGGATACTTTATCAAGTCCCTTGTACCAGCGCTCAACAGCATGGAACCTGGGGTGGTTAGCTAGCATCACACCGATGTGAACTAACCTCAGACTTACATTGCTTTTGACATGTCCGCTCGTGCGCTTCTTTCGAGTTCCTCTTCAGGCCACTCTGGGGGGCATTCTTGGTCTTCAGTGTCATCTGGAATTCCGGGAAATTGACTGCAGGAGTTTCTTCATCCCCAATGGATGAAGATGAAGATGATATTGACTGAACCGAAGGAGATCTAGACGGTCCTTGGTTTTCACCATCATTGACGAGGACCGTTACTCTTCCCTTTCCCGTTTGCGATGCGTTGGGATCTGGGTGAGGTAGGCCTTGCGACGGCGATTGGATAGGGAACGTTTCATTGAAGTCCTGGAGCATAAGGGCCATTTGTTGATCAGTCAGAGACGGTAGTTCATCTGAGAGGGGCTGATTCAAGGTCAGATAGTCTGATCCAGGAACAAACAAGCCATCCTCGCCATTTATATGCGCCGCGGTTGCTTGATTATTCTCCGGTAAAGGTACTACGGGTGATGAGGTCTCAATATGTTCTCCTAATAGCAGTCAGTGAGCATTACCCGTAAAGGCCGTTGGCTATTTGCATATGGGATCTCAGTTTGGTTCATCTGAAGAGCCAGGCGACTCAATGCGAATGCCTCTTTGTGTCCTGTAGCCTCTCTGCGCTGATTAATTGAATCTAAAAGCATTTCGCCCACGTCTAAGCTGTCTAGTTCGAGGGAAGATTCTCGCCTATGATGCACCTGTACGTCCAAAGGGGTTGTGGTCTGATTCACAGGTCCCTCTAGCGGCCCCGTAGTCTCACGAGGGGTTTCCATGGTCGATAAACTGTTCGCGTAAGGAGGATCAAAGCTACCTGAGAAAGAAAAGCCTGGTGTAGAGGGATACAGAAAGGGTGGCTGTTAGTTAGGAAGGAAGGGGCAAAGGAATATCGATGGAGAGTATAGAGAGAGTAGGAGAGAAGAGGAAGACGAGAGAAGAGAGGAAAGGGAAGTAACGGGTTATATAGTGGCAGGAGGAGAGAAAAGGAAGAGGAAGCAGGGAAGGAGGAAGAGATTTATATAGTTGCAGGAGGCAGGAGGGCAGGTGAGAGGAAGTGAAGTGAAGTTCGGAGAGGCTGAAGGTGATATGGAGGTGAGAAAAGTGAGAAAAATGAGGAATTGAATTAGGGGTGATAAGTAGATGAAGACAAGGAAAGAAGTATGAACCTAGTCCACTTCAGAGGTAAGAGTACGGTAAGATGCGTGTCATTAGAAGAGGAGTTGAAGGTAAGATGTTGTCTATATAGAAGTAAAAGAGCAAGGTAATACGAGGCAAGGCAAGATCAAAAGAAGGCAAAAACGAGAGGATGATGAAGTTGTTTATATAAGTCAAAGGGGAAGAAAGAAGGGAAAGAGAAAAGCGAGGCGATAGAAAGTAGCACACCTCAGAGAGGTAAGAAGAGTACGATAAGGAACTGGTATATGTGTAGCAAGCAGTTAGCAGTGCCTTTGGTGGTGTTTTGGTGTTTCGTGACGATGTAGATACTCAGTTCAATGGGTATCTGGCCAGTCATTATTAGTAGAGTAGATGAGAGTCAAGTCAGGCTAGGTTGATGGTAACGGTGAAAGTATTGTATGATGAAGAGTATAGACCGTCGCAGTTCACCAGGATGCATTGATTCGCTAGACATAACACCAATGAAAACAGTCTGATCTTCCGATGCTCTGAGGCCTTCAGTTCGATACTGTCCTGCAAAGCGCTTTTATATCGTCGCCGCTAGCCGTTGCATCAAATAATCACCCGCAGTGATACCAGGGTACTTGGCAGGATGGGTTTCCTCCTCATAAGTCCCAGGAATGGCTTCAATAAACTGATTCCTATTAGGGTTGCAAAAGTACGCAATGCTGTATCGATCGGGGTAGACATCGGAATCATTCTCTTCCTGTCCGGCTGCCGTCGGTGGCTCGACAACCCGGTGTCGGGTGCTTTTGATTATATCGTTGGACCATCGAGCCAGCAAATCGCCAGCATTCACAACCACCGTGTCCGCAATGGGTGTCGCATCCACGAAAGTACCCTTGGGGCTGCGAACTTGCAGTCCTCCACGACTATCTTGGAAAAGCAGTGTGATGGAACCATAATCACTATGTTCCCCGGCTCGGACCTGTCCCGAATTTTGCTTGAAGATATCCTTGGGGACGGAGGGGTAATGGAGCAAGCGAAGGTTGTTATCACCTGCATCCACGTATGCATCGAAGAAATGCTCGGGCAAATTCATCCCCAGTGCAATAGCCCGCATGACCTCCATATGTAGAGACTTGCACATGTCGAAGAACGACAGCATCACCTCTTTGAAGTCTTTCCCCTCATCATCAAGGTGGTCCGGCCACCGATTAGGAAGATTGTCTTCACCTTCCCGACCAATCTCCATGGTCTCCTTCAGGTCGGGTGTGGCTCGAGAAGCCCCCTCGACGTCATCGGGCATGCTTAGCTTCTCTTGCCCAGTCTTGACGTAACCACGGTTCGACTGTGGGGAAGTCCAGCACAGACCATCTTTTTGATCCTGGGGTCGATTGAAGAAGCGGGCAGAGGAGCCGAATACGCGGGAAACCACAGATGGTGGAACACCATGGTCTTTGAGATAGAGGAAGCCGGATGATTTGAAGGCGTCTACGATGGACATGGCGACCTCATGCTTATCGGCGGGGGTACCGTTAAGGAAGGGCCCGAAATCGATGATCTACACACAGACGAGAAGTCAGGATTAAGTAAAGGGGCAAGACAAGATGCAGGCACTCGAAGTGGGAGGTAGGACGAGAAACGGTCCCCAGAAATACTCACTGGGATGACCAGGTCATCCTTGTCCACGGCTGTGGAAGCAGGATGGCACTGCTGTTGGGGCAGATTGCCTTCCATTGCAACGATTCACGTTATTCCCGAGACGAAGAAGATGGTAGCAAAGACAAGAACGACCGACGCAGTGAGTCGGATGCAGGAGATTAATAGCTCCTGAGATGGGGGGCGATAGACTTCAGGGAAACGAGATGGCGCAAGGGCGGGGAATGCAGTCGAGGGACGTGAGATCACTTATCGGCGATGAACCAGGGATGAAGCTGGGGCAAGACCGTATCAATTGGCAGATGGTTCTGGGTCCGTGATAAGGCCAGACAATCAATCGCGGGGCAGGGGCAAGAAATCCAGATACGGCGTAGAAGATTGAAGATATGGCAATCTGGGGAGGGATTCTCTTATCAGGCCACAGTAGTTCGTCCGTCCCCTCGCTAAATTCACCCGGCTGAGTCGGGGTGACTATCACCCAGATATCCGATATCCCCTTGAAGATTATGGTCGGATCCTGTAGAAGATAACAGATTAAGCTGCTTATCGCGGTGGAGAGAGCGACAGGCTCGACTGCAACTGATCCCTGATAAGTTATCCTCCATGCATTCATTCCACATGGCGCTTACCCCTCATTTGCATCTGCTAGTCAGAGGTCAACCCAACATAAACAATCGACCCCTCCTTCCCTTGACCATTCCTCACCTGCAATCCAACCGCCAAAATGGCGCCTCTAATCGTTGACATCCATACTCATGTCTACCCCCCTTCTTATATGCAGATGCTTCGCGCGCGCAAAACCGTCCCCTATGTTCATGACCCAGCCAACAATGCAACCCCTCGTCTCATAATTCTCTCATCCGACGATGACCCGTCTATTCCCATCGACGAGCGCGGTCGCCCCGTGGATTCTTCTTACTCAGACATCAACGTGAAACTGGAGTTCATGCGACGCCACGGAATCAACTCAAGCGTCATCTCGTTAGCGAATCCCTGGCTAGATTTCCTCGAACCCGAAGAAGCGCAGACATGGGCGGAGCGCATAAACGACGACCTTGAGACAACCTGTGCGCGAGTGAACAACGAAGCAGATCCAGACCGGACCAAGGCACTTCACGAGAAGGAGACATTGTTTGCTTTCGGGGCACTTCCACTCAGTGCCCCGAGTCCTGATATTGTCGTCAACGAGATCAAAAGGCTGAAGACATTGCCACATTTGCGAGGAGTGATTATGGGAACAACGGGACTTGGCAAAGGCTTGGATGATAATCGGCTGGATCCGGTCTGGGAGGCATTACAGGACACAGGATCGATGTTGTTTCTACACCCGCACTACGGGCTACCGGATGAAGCGTTTGGTGGTCCAGAGGTGATTAGCCGCTACGGTCATGTCCTTCCCCTGGCTCTAGGATTCCCGCTCGAGACAACCATTGCAGTAACGCGAATGTTTTTGGCCGGTGTATTCGACCGCTTTCCGCGGCTGAAGATCCTGTTGGCTCATTCCGGAGGCACGCTTCCCTTCCTTGCTGGTCGAATTGAGAGCTGCATTCTCCACGAACGCAAGTTTATCGCCAATGGGGGTGATGTGCCAGGCCCGCAACGGAGTGTGTGGGATGTTTTGAACACCAATATCTACCTGGACGCTGTCGTGTACGGCACTGCTGGGTTGAAAGCAGCAGTTACGGCAGCGGGCGGAGCTGATCGTCTTCTTTTTGGTATGCTGTCCCAATATGGTTCTATAGTATTTTATCATTAACTTGACTATAGGGACCGATCATCCGTTCTTCCCTCCCCTGGGTGAGGACGACAAGGAATGGCCTAGTGTGACGACCAATTACAAGGCAATCCATGCCGCATTTGACACTGACGGAGACGCTACTGCGGGCGTCTTGGGTGGCAACGCGGCACGTATCCTAGATCTAAAATAGGCTTCAAAATAAGGATGCTATCAAATTTAACGACGCGACTAACATCTTTCCCTTATGGTCTCACGTATCAGCGAGACTATACGGCTCACATCCACGTAACATCTGACCACCGCCATTAAGACCAGTAGTGGCATACAGACACAGATTTGCTAGGGTCAAAACAGGGCCGAAATGATAAGCCCTAGATCTTTGAAGAGTTGCTCGTAGCTAGCATCTCCCAGCCTAGGAGCCTCCAAACCTCTTGTACAAACCAGTCCGGTACCGATTGCTCAGGGATCTGTAAGCAAGAGCGCAATTTCTCCAGGTCCGCGTCATCAGGCTGAACAGGCCGTTGTAGAACATCTGGCCATAGAGAGTCTGTGCCGAAGACTGAGTGGAGGAGGGTGCTCTGTAGTCTTTCCTTAACCTTTGTGGTGAATTGTGTGCTTAAAGGATCATGACCAGGGACATCATCCAAGACGGTCAGAATCCGTTCTAAGGGCCAAATGAGGAATTTGGCCTCCATTGCCGCCGCATTTATCGAGTTCTCGTTCAAGTCTATCTCTTTCAGACCCTCTGGAAGTGGGAACTTGGCTTCATCTATCTGTAGGTCAGGCCGTAAACGTAGATCCTGGAAAACGAACAAACAGAGTAATGTTCCTATGCGATCAAGCAGAATGAGCAGAAAGCCTTCCAGGACATTCTGCTCACTTAAGCGGTTGGTGTCAAGCGAGAGCGCCATTTTACTCAGCAACAAGCTCATCTGGTTGGCTAATTCGTAGTCGGGGTCTTTCTGCACATCGCTGGAGCAACCTGTTTTGGTCCGTTTGGGCTTCGCCTTTTGTCTCTGGCGGGATGTTTGGGCACCTGTTTTAGTATCTTGAAGTGACTTTTCGGACTTGGACTTGCAATGCCGGTCTAGAACTTCAATGATAACCTCATATAGGCGAACTATGTGATAAGTGACATGTCCGACATCTTGCATGGCCCGCCCAGTTGTAGACAACTTCCTCAAGGCTTGGACTAGAAGCCTGAAGGCGCACTCTGTGCTGTTTAAAATAGCTAATATATTTGGCCTTTTAGGCTGGGTTAGATTCTTGGTCGATGCTCGAGACTCTGTCGGTTGTTTGATTGCACTGCGCACATTTCCGACGGCGGTACTGCACAACTCGATAGCTGCTCTGATAATACTTGAGTTATTTGGTCGCTTTTGTAGGACTTTCTGAAGTGTATAGAACTGTCTCATGAAAGGTGCGGTGACTAAATGAAGGTCCTGTCAGCAAAGCCTCATCGGTCAAGGCGACAGGGATAGCAAACATTGCTCGGGGAATTGTAGGTGGTCAATAGCACCGCCACCGAGTCCATCAGAAACATTATTGGCAAGCATCAAAGAATCTGTCTGCGGGAAAATCTGTGTCTTTGCTCTCTTTCGTATCGGGGCATCATTCCCAGAAGCCACGCTCTTCCCGGTGACCTTGCGTTTCAGAGTCCCTTCTTCGCCGGTGACGCCCGTACCTTGTAGCCGTGCGAGAAGTGACTCGTTACGCTGTTCCAACTCGAATATTCGTTCCAATAATTTGCTCTGCTCGGCTTCAGACTGCTCATATGCTTGTTGCCAGAAGGAGACACTGTCGAGGTATTTGTCATGGGTATAGAATCTATCAGTCCGATGTGTGGTTCCAATGTGGCGTCGAATCTGCAATAGGTGTTCTAGACCTCAATTAATATGCGTATCTGTCTCAGAGGAAGCCAACGCGGTTATGCCTTTGATATCCAGGCCCACTGGCTTCAGCTTGACAATGGCCATTGCTAGAGCTAGCTGGGAAGGCGAGGGTATCGGGGTTCTTTCCATCGTGTGTAAGAAATCCTATGCGGGGGATGGCGGATGAAATGACATCCTGTATCGAGACATTGGAAAGATGAGTTGATGGGTTGATGATCTCTTCTCCCATGTGGGCCACGTGCCTGATATGGAAAGTACAAGTCGCGACCTTCTGCATCTGGCATTCTCTCTCAGCAACCACGTGTGATACTTCAGTATCTAAAAATACTACTTTTCACTCGAAACGATCTTGAGTGTGTGTTTAATAGTTACCAATTCGATTATGGTGCATGCTAAGGACATGAAGTCCTTGGCGTATCAACAACGTACTATGATGCTACGCTTGGATATATATTTCCAATGTAGGAAGCCAACATCAGGCTTTATCCTTATTTAAAAGGGATTCGTGCCATTTGAAAATATATCTTATACAGCTTATTGATACCAATCTGAACTGTCTAAATAGACACCGGGAATTAATTGGTCGCGCTGTTGATAGCGATAGGCGTGGATGGATAGTGGGTAACTTATCCCGAACCAGTTCCGCCACCGACAGACCCTCCGCCAAGACCGAGGTGAAGCTTCATCTTCCTATGCTAACGGTTTCTTTTCTCTTTCACACCCTCGACTCCAGACCTTCAGGTGGAGTGTCGCACGCTATTCAAAAATCACGACAACCTCTTACCCTGATATTTGAAGGGAACGCCATACCTAATCTCTAAATAAGGACGCGACAGCCAACGTCTTGAAGGCGGATCACCATGGCTTCGAACGACGACCTCAAGGCCCACGCGGCCTCCACTGAAGACTTCTACGCCCTCCTCGACATCTCACCTGCGGCCGCAGAATCCGAAATTCGCCGCGCGTACCGTCGAACAGCTCTGAAATACCACCCGGATAAAATCGCGAACCCGACTCCTGCAGATATCGACAAGTTCCACGTCCTCCAAATCGCCTACGATGTGTTATCCGATCCTTCGGTGCGACAGCTCTACGATAATGCGCGTGAGGCGCGCGAGCGCAAGAAGCGCGAACGGGATATGATGGATGCGGCGAAGAGGAAGATGAGGGAAGACCTGGAGGCCAGGGAGCGCGCTGGTGCTGCGGCTATGGGTGGCACGGCGCAACGGGGCGTGAAACGGCCGTGGATGGGCGCCGATGCCGGTGGCGATGATGCCGAAGCCAAGCTGCAGAGAGAGATCGATCGGATTGCAGAGGATGGACGGCGACGACGACGCGAGGCGGAGGAACGTTTGAAACAGGAAATGGAAGAGGAAGAGAAGTTGATGCGTCAGGAGGAAGAGGAGGCACAACGCGCGGCAGACAGGAGCAGCCAGAAAGTCGATCGCTCGAAAGAAGGCGGTGCAAACGTCCCAGAATTAGAACGAGGTGTAAAGGTGCGTTGGGTGCGTGAAGGACGGGGTGCGGACCTGGACAAAGATCGGTTGATGTCGCTGTTTGCTTCATTCGGCAAGATCGAAAACGTCTTGCTTCTCAAGGATAAGCGACAACGTCTCGGGGATAGCCGCGAGAAGAAGACGATAGCGACAGGAGTGGTGATATTCGCTTCCATCGTCAGTGCCCACTCTGCTGTCCTGGATAGTGAGAAGAGGATCCGTCAGAGTGCTCAAGCAGACAGCGACTGGTCTGCTATCGAATCGGTCTTCTGGGCATCAGGTAACCAACCCGATCTGGGCGCCGAAGCCAACGGTCACTCTGCCTCCACATCATCCGAAGAGAGCACTGCATCCAAATCCCAAGGGCCAGCTCCTTCAGCCGCCCCATCAAAACCATCCTTCAACTTCCCGGGTCTCAAGTCAGCATCGTCTGGTGCTGCCGGTAAACAACCTGGAAAAGCCCCATCCTTCGGATCCTTTGCTTCCGCAGCAGCAAAGTCAACAAAACCCGCGCCTGCTGGCTCGACCAATGGCTCGGGTACCCTCAGCTTGGAAGAAGTGACGTTAATGCGATTGAAGAACGCACAGCGAGAGAAGGAACGCAAGGCCCTCGAAGAACAGCTCAGAAAGGAAGACGAGGCTGCAGATGCCGCGGAGGCTGCCGCGGCCGAAGCCAAGGTATGATTGACATCGTGTGTACATTTGAGGAGTTTTGGTCGGACGACGTCAATGAAAAGCACCAGGTGTTGTGTCATGTATTCATAGACAATTTTATAGCATAGATACCCTCGCATTCATATCACTCATTCACATTGCATCTATACAGGTCCATTTTGAGATATTGTACATTTGTTCTATGATACACTTTATATAAACAATTAATCATTCCGTCGTGACGTTTCCTCTTCTTCCTCCAATTCCTCATACAGTTCCCTAGCCCGCTGGCTGTCCATTTCATGGTTACGACCCTGATTCTTCTTCACCCCACCATTATAAATATGCTCCCTTGTCCAAGGCGGAACAATAGCCTTGATCTTCACCTCCCCAGACTCAGACGACCCATCTTCGGCCCCAGTCCACGAAACCTTGAACTCCTGATCAGGACTATACTGCGTAGGCTCCCCAGTCAAAGCAACATCCGTCATCATCTCCAACCGACACAACGCAAGCCCGATATTCCCAACCCCACCCAAGAACTTCCCTGTACTGCGGCCCTTGCGCGCGCTGACCTTCGAAATATTCGACCCAGATGGCGGCAAGCCGATCTCCACAGAGGGATCATACACGGGCGTATCCGCCGACGCAACACCATCCTGACGGACTCCCTCAGACAAATGAACCGGCAATATCCTCTTCCTCACAACCCCCGTATGATGAGTCCGAATGGTAAGTTCCTGACCAACGTAGCAGCCCTTGCGGAAATCAATGCCTTGCATCATATCCATGTTACATTCCAACGGAAGTGACGATTCGCGAATAATCTCTGACTGTCCCTCCGCCACACCATGAAGCATTCGTCGCACGGTATAGGTTCCTAGTCCGACCTCGGAGCCAGAAACCTCTCCTTCCTCCGCGAGATGTGTCCTGAGATCTTCCGCCCCGGGCGTCACTAGTCGGGACCCGAACCCCGGTGCTCGGGTATCAACACAGCCGGTGACTGTTGTCGAGGACGAGGCGAAAGGGGATAAGGACTGCGAGTCGAGATTATATGCTGCCCATCGAGGCTCGCTGTGATCTTTCCAGGAGGCCCATACGGTGCGTTCGCCGTCGTCGAGAGCACGTAGTTTGAGTTTCGCGCGGAGTTTGTGTTTCTTGAGATGTTTCATGAGACTTGTGACTTCGTTCTTGTCCACTTCAACTAGCCATGCGAGTTCGTCTGGTGATGTGCCCTCTGCTTGGGGGAGAGGGTAGATGAAGGCATCGTTGAGGATGCGGCCTTGGGAGTTTAGGAAGGCAGTGTAGGATCCGGTTCGACGGGTTGCGCGGTTCGGGTCGTTGGTCACGAGCATGTTCTGGGTGATGAGGCCTTGGAGGAAGGAGGTGCTATCTATGCCTGTGATGGAGATTAATCCCCGGTTTGTGAGACGAGCATACCCGGTTGCTGGCGGGGAGGGTGGGTTGGTGGTGCTGGATTGTTGGGAGCGGCGCTGGATGGTTGTGGAGAAGTATCGCCCGCGGTTGAGACATTGCGCACATACTGTGCGTGTAGATGGGCTGGAACGCATCATTTTGTGAGATGACGCTGGAATGGATTCTGCGTAACGTTTACAAATCCGAGGCCCATGACATCGTTTCAAGGGCGGTGGTGTGGGGCAGAATACCCGACATGACATAATCAGAAGTGACGGGTTTACGAGCTAGTCGAAAAGGGAATAGGATCTAGTAGGCACAGTAGGGATAACATTCAATTGAGTTCAGGATTATGAAATGGCCCGCCGCTGATTTGTTTGGTGACCAATATGGGACGGCGCGGACTATCAAGCAAAATAGAGGGGGTTACTTCTGCCCTTTGGCAACTCCTTCCAGGAACCCAAGCAGGAAAGCCTTGTTGACAGGCGATGAGACTGAGAGAGGTTTGGACGTCGGACTATCCTTTTGGCCAAGGGTTCCCTGCCCCCCTGAAGGAATGGTGGGAAGATTAAGCGGCGAGAGTGGGCTAACAATGGAGGAAGCCTCCGAAGGCTTTGGAATAGACGCGCTGAGTTCCGCAGGTGAAATACTTGGGGAGGAAGATGGCTTGCCAAAGAGGGATAGAAGCATCTCTTTTTGCGCAACCGTTTGACTTGGTCGACGATCGAAGTTGGGCTGAGGCTGCGACTGCTGCGGGGAGCTAGTCGCGCGTGTAGGGTCCTGCTGGTCTTGATTCTCATTGAGTTTCGTTCGGATAGGCAAAAGGTCGATGGCATTCGGGTTGTCGGAGCGACGTAAAATTTGCGGCTGGAACGGTTTCGGTGGTTCGGGAGTACTGGGCTTCGCGGGTCGCGTCCGAGAAGAAGGACGAGAGGTTTGCGAAGATGTGCGCACCGGGGGTTGTTCTTTCTTCACAGTTTGTGGTCTGGACAAGATTGTTATTGGGGACGCAAGAGCCTGGGCCTGCTCATTTCTGTTGGCCTTGCGCGCCGACACATTCTGCGCCTTTCTACCCGATGGTTTCGGTGCTCCAGATTGCGGTATATTTGCTGAGGGGCCAGATGCTGGTGCAGACGCCCATGGGTTTGCCGCCGGCCAAGTCACATGCTGATTTGTACCAGTGTGACGTGCAGGGCTCTCGCCACGGGCTCGCTGCAGGATTTTTTTCCTAGCGGGAGAGACTGGTTGGGCCGATAGTTCGACCGGTCCTGGGCTAGCAGGAGCGGGTGACCCTCTCAGTAAGCTAAGGAGCTGATCCTGGTGCTGTGATGGTTTTCGTTCCTTCGTTTGCGCCGTCTCAGACTGTGACACCAGGGTCGCCTTGGGTGTTTTGGGTGTTTTGATAGATTCGTCCTTGAAAACACTCAACAGAGCCAGGGAATGGCTGGTAAGCTTCGGTGGAGGCAGATTGCTTGCTGGTGGTACTGTTGCCCCCCGAACTTGAGAAGGTTGACGACCAGAGTGCGAAAATTGGGGGTCGCCTGTTTTCTGATAGGGGGCCGGACCAATCGCTTGATTATGCGGTGTAGGAGGGAAGCCTGACACTAAAGCTCTGTCCGTATACGAGTCCGGCGGAAGTTGCTGTTGAGAGGAGAACGCCCCGTAATAATTGGCAGATGGCCCTGGATGAGCAGCCGAAAGAGGTACTTGGTTCAGTGGGCCGCGAGGCATTGCATTGACGATGGAAGGCGGCAGGTGCGCTCCAGGTTCATGACGGGGCTGTTGATATTGCGGCAAGCTTGCAGGTAGGCCACCATGAGGGCCTTGCTGAGGGAAGCCTGGAAAGAAGCCAGGAGCGGGATAAGGTCGACCACCTGCTAGAGGAGCCGGCGGCGAATTCTGCTCGGCCTCGGGAACCTGGTGAACAGATTCGCGAGATGAACCGGCCCTCAGAAGATCCAAGAGGGCATTTGACTTCGAGGCATTAGCCCCAGGGTCCTGCAAAGGTGTAACAGACGGTGGAATGATCTGTGAAGGCAGGCCATTATTGATGTTCAAGAGACGCTTTAGATGAGCGGAGGCGTCCTGGGATGAAGCAACCTCAGGCAAATCACTTGGCACAGGCATCTCCGCAGCGACCTGGTTTGGCGTGAAGCTGTGCATGGCATGAGACGCTTCATCGATTGACATCTCGGCATCACTTGGCATGGGTAGCTTCGGAGCCCCTTGGACCTTTCCTTCAAGTTTCTTCTGTTGGGCAATCCATTTCTTGAGCGGGTACATGAAAGGAGCAACCATATAGAATTTGTTCGCATTAGCGACAACGAAGCCTTGGTCCTGCTGCTTGCTCTTCTTCAAGGTCGGCAGTTCCGACAGCTTGTACCACTCTATCTTGCTGATCTCCTTGCGGGTACGCGGCTCGAAATGAGCGTCCTGTGGCACGCCACGGAAAACGTACAACCGCATATGCTGCTCTCGCATGGTGATCTCGATGAACTTGACGTCATTCTCGTCTTTGACTAGTCCGGCTTCTCGAACGTCATAACCGGTCTCTTCATACACCTCCCGAATGGCACAGTCGATGTCTTTTTCATCTTTATTGATTTTGCCTCGTGGGAAACTCCAGTTGGCGCCCTTCTTCCAGCCTTTAACCAGGACTACCTCATCCATGTCTTGGTTGAGCATAATGGCACCGCGCACGGGTACCCGGGTTTTGTAGGCCAAGAATTCGGAAAACGCAGTGATGTGATGGTAGTGGGACCATTGAGACATCAGTGGACAATGCTGGAAGATGCGCAGGGCGAAGGCTTTGAGAGACAACGACGGAAGCGCCGGGTCCAACGGTCGAATGAAGTCCTCGTAGAACCATTGTGCTTCCTCAACCTGAAAACAAATGCGTTCAACAGATTCAAGCTCTTCTCGAGGTAAGTTGATGATGAAGCGGACACACAGATCATCCAGCCCTGCCCGAAGCCATCGTGGTTAGCATTGCCGAGGTCATCGTAGCCATCCGGGTGGGAGGGATGGGTAGGGAAGATGATAAGGCCAGACTTACAGTCTTCCAACTGCATCTTTATTTCTGTCATACTGGACAACGTGCTCTAGCATTTCAACAGAGGGGAGGGCAGGTGAGGAGCTCCCCGAGCGATAAGCGGAGAGAGCGCGAGCGAGAGCGAACGGTGACTGAGGGGACAGCACAGCGCGCCGCTGCAGCTTCAAGGAAGGGTGCTTGGCGAAGCGCCAACCCTGAAGCGTACTTTTGCGAGAGAGCTAAAGAGGCAGGGATGAGAGCAAACCAATGGGTGGTCAACCTGGAGGCAAGTGAAGACGCGCTGATAGGTGGGTAGGGATTGGAGTGAGTGTGGCTCTTCTGGTTGATACCCGACGGCCTAACAATGGAGGTAGGCTAAGGGAGCTGCCGATGACTCTCGCTCGGTTCAGGTGGTTGTTGGGGAGCCCGGGCCAGCCGCGCCACAGTCCGCTGTGGCGCTGTGGCTAGTGCTGGTCATCGCCGTTACGTAACTGGTGGCGCCGGAACAATGACGTCGCCGCGCGGCTGGTGTTCCAGATATTCAGGTCATTGTCGACGTTGTCGTCCATGACTGGCTGTCGAACACAATTATCCCAAGGCTTAAAACCGCCGGACCCCCTTTTCCCTTGTCGTCCAGCGGCTACATCTCCAAGTTCTTTGCAGAAAACTGTCGCACTTACATACGCCTCCTGCTGAATGCTTGGCGGTTAAATAGGAGCCGAGCGCCCCTCCTGGAAGTCGACACTGACAGACCCAAAGAACCCCAACACTGCCTTTCAATTTCTTCCTGGCCTACTTTTGCCTATCATCTCGAACCTGCCAAGTGAGAAGACATGTCGGCGCAACTTGCATCCCTAGTGGGCAAGAAGATCCTCGGAGAAACCGCACGGAACCATTTTGGAAAAGAGGTAAAGCCCTTTTTATTCTCTGAACGGTACTACGGTCGGAGCCTATGGACTAAGACACTTCATCTGGGTGTAGGACCCTTATTTTGAAGAAGTCCCCGCCTCACGCTTGAACCGCGCCTTCGGAAAGAAGACACAGAAGCGGCGTAAAGCAATACCGCCTGGTTTATCGGAGAATGACAGCAAAGTCCTGACCCAAGTCAAAAGAAGGGCGTATCGGCTAGACTTGTGTTTATTCAGTCTGTGCGGAATTCGCTTTGGATGGGGAAGTGTTATTGGCTTATTCCCTTTGTAAGTCGCAATCCCCGCATATGCACCCCGATGAGGAACTTATGCAGCCACCCAAAATAGTATCGGTGATGGAGCGGATGCTGCACTAGCCTTGATGGTGGTGCACACCTGCGATAAGATCGACGGAGGCCTCCCGTCGCGGCTCCGGATGATGATGCTCATGAATATTGTCATCGACTTTTTCATCGGCCTGGTCCCTTTCATAGGTGACGTTGCCGATGCTGTGTACAAGTGCAACACGCGGAATGCTGTTCTCCTGGAGAAACATTTGCGGGAAAAGGGGGCCAAGGCACTTGGGAGACAGGAGAGGAGGCAAGGAGCGGATATGAGTTTACCGGATGAGTTCGACCGGTATGATGAGGATTCATCGGGTGAGCCATCTAGCCACAAAGGCCAGCCGCATAGTCGGAACACTGATGGGCCAGCGAAGCCTCAAGCAGCACGGCATCCAAAGAGAAACCGGTCGCAAGGCCGGTGGTTCGGCGGAGGAGGTCATCGGGAGGAGGACCTGGAGAGGGGAGTGGTGGATAATGCACAGTCAACTAGGCGGACAAGATAATGCTGTACATAAATTAACAGAACATCCAGTGCGCTTTTGTCTGAGAATGAATCTAGCAGTTCAATTCTGGCCGGGACCGAGCACAGGCGTAACAAAATTGACGCTGCTCATCTCCCTTCGTAATCTCTCCATTCCTAGTTATATAAGCTCCACAGAAGTCGCACTGTGGCCCACCAACAGAGGTACCGGACGACTGGAGCTTGCTGGCGGTTCTTGTCACGTTCAACATGACACCAGGATATTTTTCACCCTGAGTACTGACATAACGTATCATCAGCTCGTCAATCGACAGATTCTTCGTAAGCGTATTTTCTGAGGGAGGCTCATCATGAAGGACGATGCCAGAAAGTTCCGGAAAGAGGCTGGCGTAGGTCTGTGTTTCTACGGTGAACACGTCCCGGAGGGGAAAGTTGAATTCCAAACCAAAAGGAGACATCCCATCGCACACCTGCCACGTTACTGCAGAACCACGTCCTTTCGCAACGTTGGCAAGAGTCTTGGCAGCGAGCTTGCTATCCGAGTCACCCCACACTATGCCCCGACATTCCATCTTCTTCGCGAAAGCGACGATGAGCTTGTTCAACAGGATACGATCGACATCTGATTTGGACGTGGCCGTCGTAATGGACCGACGGAAGGATGCGAGTCGCTCCTCGTTGGGTAGGCCCGTATCATCCGTAAAGCCCTCCCCGGCATACTGCGACATGATCTGTTGAACATCCGGATCGAGTTCGAAGATACTGTGGAAAGGCAGCTGGGTAAAGGAGCAGAGTGGGAAAGTCTTTTTCGCAAGTTCGAAGCCTTCGTCGTGTGAAGAAATGGAGGAGATAGTCGAAGGATCGACGACTAGGACAAGAATTTCGAAGCCCGCGGGGCCATGTTGCTTCGATCGTAGCACCTCGATTTGCTTATGTAGCATGTGCAGTAGCACGGTGGACGAGACGCCATATGAGAGGGGTAGCAACAATTTGCAGGGACCGGTCTTGGGCATATTCTTCCGCAGACGATAGGCCTCCATGCGTTTGAAGGGCTTGAGGCTCAAGAAGCGGATATAGCATTCTCTGCATGAGGGGTAACTGGTATCAGTATGGAGGAACGGCAGCGACATTGTGCACTTGGGATGGTGGAACATACTGGCACACGCAACGACCCCGCAGGGTGAAGGTTGGTGGCGCCTCATGGCAGTTCATGCAGCGATCAGGAAGCTCCTTTCCAGGCATCTTTGCGGTCGGGGATGAGAATGCAACAGGAGGCAAGAATGGATTGATAGTTCGCAGGCGGGATGCCGGTGGAGAGTGATTTTCGTCAGGCAGAATTTCTCGGCCGTGCCACTGGCAGGCCGGCACGGGCTTAGATAATAATTGGCGGGACCCCCGTCAACAACACGCGGCTTCCCCGGTTTCAGGCAGTTGTAGCCACGATTCGTGAGATCGTCGCAAACATCGCTCGGTCACCACGCATTCCACCACGCTCAAGTCTTGGAGCCCCTCCCTAGGAAGTCCCCTTCCTTGTCGACTTGGCCATCGTCCATCGCCTGGGCCTTCTTATGACCCCGGGTTGCCACTAAACCCTGCTCTCGGCGACTCCGGAGCTTTGTTCTACTCCCAGGAACCTACCGCTTAGCTCCTTTTCATGGTCAGAATGAGAGGCTGGCTTCGGACCCTCGGCTTCACTGCCCTGCTGGCAGGAAGTGTACTTGCAAATGAAGTTGAATTGGTGCGCAAATCTCTTGTCCTCGAACCCGTGGTCCGTGCCTAATTTTCCATGACTTCCAGACACAGGATGAAACCCATCGACAGCGATGTTCGGGAATGTACAGTCGCAAAGCTTGGGGCGGGAACGTAGATCCCTTCATTTTGACCAAATTCGTTCCGGTCGCTGAATCTGGGGACAGCGACCCCCTTGTCAGTCTCGTCATCTTCGAATGGAACGATGAGAACCTCATCGGCCGGCCCATACCCGGCGACTCCGGGGTACGTTTCCTTTGATGACAGCTATGTTGGGATACTTTAACTTACACATGGTGTCTTAGGAGAGGGAGACTATCTGCGATGAAGCTAGCGTGCAGGCAAACCTTTGCGAACAAGATCAGGTCGGCTCTTTCATCCTTGCCGCCAATGTGAGCGAGGCCGCCAGCTTCCCCATCATCACCAAAGCCGTCCATCTGAATGACCCTGCCGCTATCAACTACCCTATCAAAAAGACTGGATTCTACTGTGTGAGCACGTATGGATACTCCGGAGTGGACTACGAAGCTGTGATTGAGTTTCGGAACTCGTACGGTGAACTTCCAGCTGCGCAGATCGCAAAGCTGCCGTTCTACGGTGGCTTGACCATCGTCTACGCGGTGGTTGGCCTGTATGTGCCCATGATGTGATCCTTTGAAAATATGGCTAATTGGAGATAGGTTTTGGGCCTTTCTATACGTGCAGAACCGTCACGATATCTGTAAGCACGAGCTCGGGATATTCCATGTTCATTGACTGATTATCTGCAGTGCCCGTACAAAACTATATTACCGCAATCCTGGTGTTCTTGATTGTTGAGCAATTGATGACATGGGGTTTCTATGGTATGTTCAATGGTAGCATACTGGCAACACCGTGTTAATCCTTTTTCCAGATTATCAAAACCGGCACGGCTTGAATGGCGGCGCGAAGGCATTGATGGTGATTGTTGCTGTGCTCAATGCTGGACGAAATGCCTTCTCGTTCTTCCTGCTTTTGATTGTGTGCATGGGCTATGGTGTTGTCAAACCCTCGCTCGGTCGAACCATGATCTACGTCCGTGTTCTTGCCATCACTCACTTCATCTTCGCTGTGATCTACGCCGTTGCAAGTTTGTCGATTACTCCGGATAGCGCCGGCCCACTTGTCCTCCTCATCGTGCTTCCTCTCGCTGGTACGCTGACGGCCTTTTACGTGTGGACATTGAACTCTCTGAATGCGACGATGAAGGATCTTATCGACCGAAAGCAGAAGGTTAAAGCTTTGATGTACAAGAAGCTGTGGTGGTGCATCCTTGGTAGTATCATTGTGATCTTCGGTTTCTTCTTCATCAATTCCATTGCCTTTGCAGGACGCAGCGAGGCCAGCTTCGTACCCGAGCACTGGAAGTCTAGGTGGTTCGTGTTGGATGGCTGGCTGAACCTCGTGTACCTCTTCGATATCGGATTTGTCGCCTATCTGTGGCGACCTACTGCTAACAACAGACGGTTCGCAATGAGTGACGAAGTAAGTCCAATTGCAGTGAAGTCTACGCTTGGCCATCATGCTAACGGTTTTGCAGATTGCGCAAGACGACGACGGATTTGAAATCCGATCCTTCGCTAGCGCTCTGGATGAGGAGGACGCTCTGGGTGGTCCCGAGATACCTTCGGCTTCGGATCATCGCCGTGATCTGTCGCCTGTGCCTCCTAAGCCCGTCCCTGCGGCGCCGCGTCAAAGGGAGTCCCTGGACGGTGAGACAATTTTCGCTGTCGGCGAAGATGGTGACAAGTGGTCCGATGACGAGGACGAGTCGCCACGCAACTCGGGTGAACGGCAGCGACTTACGGGCAAGCATTAGACCCGGTGCAAGCCTACATGCCCTGTGTAGGGCATGTTACCTGAGATTTCAGAGCGAACCATGGTGCCTGCAATATCTGCTCTTATGCTGTTTTGATCGGACCAGGTTTCCCTGCTATTATTTCGGGGGAAAATTGGAAGTGTTGGTGTTCTTCTGCTGTGTTATTTGGCTTGCAGGCATATGATGGCGTTTGGCCTATGGTGTATTCCCGTCGTTGAACTTTCCTTGTACCTTTCACCTATTGCTTCTCACACGATGGAGGATGAGGTATCTCTTGTGTTCTATTCTGTATAGATTCTTACCGTATGTAGCTCCAACTATGAAGCGATGTTTTAATTTTCACGACACCAATCAGTCCTGTGACGTCCAGAGAATCTCCCATCATAACCTCCACAAACCTTCCACCAACTCTTGCCCCCGGCGTCGGAATGCTCTTAAGTCATAGCCCCAGCTCCTCCGGTGCCCTCCCGCACTAGTACCTAGCAGCCGAGAGCATGCGAACAATCACCTATCCGAGACATGGCGACCAGCGCCCAGCAGCGTCAACCATCCAATTTGCACGGCCTTAGTGGTCCGGCCATCAATCTGCTCGCCCATGACTCACAGAATTCCGCCAGCTTCCATCAATCTCTGTAACACGTAAACAAACATTACTCCCACTACTACTACCACTACCACCACCGCAACAACCTCTTCACTTCCAATTCTTCACACCCTTCCACCACACATACACATTCACGTACCTAAAAACCACGTGCACACGCGTACGCGCACGCGACAGTCCACCATGTCATTCAATAATCACACCCCCAACAACATCAACAACAACAACAACAACAACAACAACAACAACAACAACAACAACAACAACAACAACAACAACACCGAAACCACCAACCTATCCCCCTCCCTCCCCGCCGAAGAATCACCCGTCCAAATCAGCCGATCCCTCGCAACTTCTCTCGTGGCCAGATGCCAGGCTCTTCTTGCTGAGCTGGACGCGTTCCAGGCCCTTCTTGTGGAAACTCAACGCAATCCGCAGGTCGTGGAAGCGCGGTCGTTCAAATCGAACGTGTTGGCGGAGCTTCGTACGTTGGAGAAATTGGAGGCGCAGGTTAAGGAGATTTCTGTTGAGGGTGAGGGTGAGGATGATGGGGAGAGTGATGAGGCGGCGAGGAAATTAGTTCATGCGTTGAGGTCGTCGAATTTGCCGTTTTATGAGGCCGTTTGGGGAATTGCGAAGAATACCTGCCAGGGATTGTTGGCGTTTGGGAAGAGGTTTTATTGGGGAGGGAAGGGGGAGGGCGAGGGGGTGGGTAAAGGGAAGAAAGGGAAGGGGAAAAAAGGTGGGGATGGGGAGAGAAGGGTCGGCAAGGATAAGCGCAAGAGCGTGTTTGTTGATATTGTTGCTGATGATGGTGAGGAGTGGGTGAAGGTTTCGACGATTTCGGAGTCTAGGTTGTTGTTTGAGATGGCTAAGAAGGGCTGGGAGGCAGACTCGGAGTCTGACCATGACGGCGAGGCCAGAACGGTTCTACGCAACTATGATGGGGACGATGACGACGACGATGACGATGAGATCGAGCTTATCAAGTTGGCCAGCGATTTGCGCAAGGCTGCTGATGCTACCAGAGTCAAGTACAAACGCCCTCGCCTACGATTTGTCATTCCGAAGATTGAAGAGGGCAGTTCGGAAATTGATGGTCTTTTGAAGATTATCAGAGGCTATGGAATCAAAGTGGACTGCGGGGAGAAAGCATATGCTGTGCCTGATGCCCAGAAGGGCTTGTCTCATCTCCTTCCTAAGCCTTTCAAACGCTTCACCTCCCCTCTGAATGTGGATTGCACATTGCTGCTCGCGGCGGTCTCGGACCTGTCGCATTACAAGACTATCAACCAATCCCCCGAGCATCATAAAGCCATCAATCGACAGATCGCGGTTGAGCATGAGCGACCATTGTTGCCCACCGAGCTATGGCCTGCAATGGCTGCCCACGAGCTCGTGTGTGTCGAGGAGGCTGCGCGACGGATGAAAGAAATCGTGAACATTATCGGCACTGACACAGAAAAGCTGCGCATGCGAATTTTGACTGGTGAAGCCCCGTTCAATGCCTGCAGCCGAGAGGAACTCATCCAGAAGTACCAGGAGCTATCGGATTATGAGATCCCTGCACAGTGGAAACTCCCAGTCAAGACGGTTGAAGCACAGTCGGTGATTGCAGCAGCGACCGATAATGCAAAGCTGCCGCCTGTCTATCACAAGGTGGCCGATAATCTCTCCGATATCAACTACAGCGTGTTTCTGTACGGATGGGCTGCTGGGCTGGCGACCATCTCGAGCAATCGCACCGTGGTTAAGGAGATTGAATCGATCGTTGAGAAGCACCGGGATGGCGACGAACACCTAGAAGGGCCTTTGATATGGGTGTGCGATACCGCTAGGAGCTTGATAGGCAAGGAAAAAGGCCGGAAAGATTAGACCGTTCACCTCAAAGAAAAATATGAATAGATCGAACATGACGACAGAAATGATCCATGCATTAGCGGCACTTGAGTCATTCTAAGCGGATTGTGATTTTCGATTTGATTTTCAAAGGGGGACAGTCGAAGGGAGCATGTGGGTGTTGTTGGCGTTGTTGATGTCGGGACTCGACGGCTCTTACTTTTCAGAAGGCCGGGAGTTATCCTCCGGAAGCCAGAATACAGTTTCTTTGTCCGCAGATGCGATCATGTTGTACCTTGGATTATATTCGACGATGGCAGTCCGTCCTCGGTGTGGCAGTCTAGTTAGTGGTTGCAATAGACCGTTCGGCTCTGGAGCAGGCTGTTGTAGATCCCATACTAGCATGTCGGAATGGTCTCCTGAGCCCCCGATCAAGTATCGGCCATCCGGTGAGAAGCAGACATCTCCCTGACCAAGAGGTTTTCCGGTTGTCGAAACTGGGGCGGCTCTTCCAGATGATCCAGCCCTTCCCACCAGGAAAGCTCGGATGCCGGCCTCAAACGCATCGAGAACGAAATGCCCATGGTAGTCTGTCCCAACAAGCAAGTGTTTCCCATCATTGGAAAACTCGAGGCGAGTCCATCCCCGGCCGCGCGTCGAAGGAGTATACCGTTCCTCGTAAGCTCCAAGATCGAAGGTGGAGAATGGAGCCTTGTCGTAGTTGCGGAGGTCGTACAGAAGGACGGATGAAGTAGATTGAGACGCAATCGCAATGACCGAGCCAGACGGATCGAAAGCGACAAGATAAGGAGTTGCAAGCTTCAACTTTCCTTGGGCGTATCGTGAGCTCAAATCCCAGAGCGCAACTGTGTCGTCCTTGGAGCACGAGATGAAGGAGTCACTGCCAGGAGACAGAGCCAAGCAGGTGACTTTATCAGTGTGGCCCTGGAAATAACGCACGTATCCTTCGTTGTGGAGATCGAGCAGGCGCAGCGAATCTGACTGTGTCAGTCTTGGAGGTAGGGGCTGGAAGCCGCAGTAGACATACCGTCGACCTTGGTGCTCGCGTGGAGGACTTGACGACTGTGGTGCGTGAACCTGGCCAGGTGGGCGCCATACTTCTTGCTAGGAACCGATTTTGTAGATTTGCCCTCCTTAATGTCGAAGACCTGAATGGTTTCATCATCACCGGAAGCCACCAAAAATTCACCCTGGTCGTCAAAGTCCAACGACGTCACATAGTTGGAAGTATCTTTCGGGGGCCGGAATGCCTATGGTAGAGTACGGTTAGGTCAGTGGCCCAAGGAATAAGAGCCATTGAACTAACCTTTGTAGGACGGAAACTACGAACGATGTCCGAGACCTTCTGGCACTGGAGCATAGGCTGCTGGGGTTGCGGTTGCGCCGCCGGCTGCGGTTGGCCTTCAGCCATACTTTGGCTAGACGATGGGAAAGTGCGGGGAATGTGATGCAGTGTTAGAATGCCGGGCCTGCGGAAAGTTACAAGCCAAGTAGACCCTTCTTTCCCAGCTTCCCTCTGCAAGGCTCCTTGACCTGCAACGCTTCACCAGATATGTCCGACGGAGGAGTAACCGTCATGATGGCCGCACGCGCCGCCATGGATTTTGACGCGTTTGACCGACTTCATCGAAACAATGTTGTTCCGTCCCGGCGCTTACAGTCGGCAGACTTGGACCGATTGGCCGATGATCGGAGCCCCGGCTTGAAATAAGCGGGCCACTCGGCCAATCATCGGCCGCGGAAACCAATCTGAGAGGCGTTGGAGAGATTGTCGACGGATCTCACGCATGAACACCTCAGCTCTCACCGGCGGAGTTTCTGACATTCATCTGTCATCACCTTTCAACGTGCTGTCGCTGAGTTGGGCATCTTCCCCCTTAGGGCACCCAAATTCGTTGTCGCAACAGCCTCCTCGTTCAGATTTTACCTGCGCTCCTGCCAGACTCGCCCTCGCCCTTCCGCGCCGTCTCGATCCGCTCTCCGTTAACGGAGCCAATCTGAACAGTGACCATGTCCACAACAACTGGGTATGTCGCATTTCTGTCCCTGCTATTAGAGGAAGACGGTCGCGCTGACGAAGTGAAACGTTTACTATAGTGCATTCATCGCTGGAGGTATCGCAGCATGCGGAGCAGTGACGGTCACTCATAGCTTTGAGACGGTGAAGATTCGGTATGTCTCGTTCTTTGTGCAATTGTTGTCTTTCTCAGTGTCGCGTAAGGTTAACTTTTGTCCGTGTATAGTCTACAACTGCAAGGAGAACTGCAGTCCAAAAATGACGCCGTCAAGAAATATCGCGGTGTTTTGCACGGCGTGAAGGTCATCCTGCAGAATGAGGGCCCCCGGGGTCTGTTCCGGGGAATTGGTTCAGCTGTACGTCGGCATGTCGGCTTGGGAGACACTGATGCTAACAATGCTGCAGTACATCTACCAAGTCCTGCTCAACGGTTGCCGTCTTGGTTTCTACGAGCCATTGCGCAAAGGCATCACCACCACGATATACGACGATCCCCAGGTGCAGTCGCTGGGTATCAACGTCTTCGCTGGCGCGGCATCGGGTATCATTGGTGCCGCTGCTGGTTCGCCCTTTTTCCTTGTCAAGACTCGCCTGCAATCGTTCTCACCATTCCTTCCCGTCGGCACGCAGCACAACTACAAGAACTCGTTTGATGGTCTGCGGAAGATCTACACCTCGGAGGGAGTCAATGGTCTATATCGGGGAGTTGGCGCAGCTATGGTGCGCACGGGTTTTGGTAGCTCCGTTCAGCTGCCGACCTATTTCTTTGCGAAGCGTCGCTTGACGCAGCATTTGGGCATGGAAGATGGTCCAGGCTTGCACCTGGCGAGTAGCACGGCGTCTGGCTTTGTTGTGTGCTGTGTCATGCACCCTCCTGGTATGTTGTGCGCATCTCTGTAACAAACCATGCTAATCCAGATGCAGACACCATCATGTCGAGAATGTACAACCAAACCGGCAACCTTTACAAGGGCGTCTTTGACTGCCTTTACAAGACCATAAAGACGGAGGGTGTGTTGGCTATCTACAAGGGATACTTTGCCCATCTTGCACGTATTCTGCCTCACACGGTATGTGCAGTCCCTTATCAACTTCAATCGCAGTCTACTAACTTGACTAGATCTTGACTCTCAGCTTGGCGGAACAGACCAACAAACTTATGCGTAGATTTGAGGACCGGTTCCTCTCCGACTCGCTCAAGGAGAACTTGTAATCACGATACGATAATAGCGACTGGCATACCCTTGATTTGCGGCACATATAGAGATGTTTCGGGACATTTTTCGGTTTTGCATGGTTGAGCAGTAGTGCAACTTTGCTTGATGTGTATGTACATAGGGCGTTCTGCTTGGGCAGCCATGTCGTGATCTTAGACTTGACATATTGGTGGATTGAATAGATTTTTGACTATACCTGCTGCGGTCGCGTTCTGAAGCGAGGTGTGGGTAGACGGACGCGAAAACCTCACCGGACCGAGGATGGAGAAGTAATACACAAGCTGCCGAAACAGGATGTGGATCGGATGGAGCTTTAATAAAGCAGTGAAACTTACTCCGTAAACTAGTTGTTCTGCATGTAAATCTTGCCGAGAATGACGCCTAGACTGTTTGTTCCGTCGGACCTTTGACCTTGGATCAGACGCGTCAAAAGTCAGACAGAGGAACGCTACAGGTCGAGATTGACAGCATACTACTTTGTACATAGTCAATGATATAAGACGAACTTTGTAGCAGTTGGCAATCCAAATGATTATTAGAACCATAGAACATCGCTCTATGCAGCTCCAACAAGGTTCATGTTGCACTCGACGCGTCGCGGCGTAACGTCATCAACGACGGAAGAAAACACTGATCAGCTGGGCCCACTTGGGCAGCTAGCCAGCAGGATCTAGAATACAGTGGGATAAGAGCAGGGATCCCGCATTGGGGTGCTGAATGCAGCTTCAAACATCCGTAAATCCGCAGTGGGTGCCCAAGTTGCCAATGTGATGGAAGGACCCGACGCGACGCGTTCAGCACAGACTCTCTTGGCTAACAGACCAACCCAACTAGGCCTCCGCGATCAAGAATCTTTCAGCTCGGATTTATCCGGAGTGGGGATTGCCGATGCTCTGCTTATGGATGATGTCGTAAAGAGTATCTAAGCACTGCAGGGACCTGTAAGGTACTGTACAGCTGTACAGGGGGCAGACAGACAGAACTGTCACGAGACGCAGACATGTGCTGCCAGGCTGCCACAGGTTACACAGGAGAACTACTCGTTCCGGCTCAGCAAACATGGTCGCTAGGGACTACAGTGTAGCTTGATCGAGGGGTAGACGGAGTTTGATCAGATAAGATAGCAGCTGGACGACGTAGCGCATTCTAGGCATCTCCCTCTGGAGTCTGGAGTCTGAACAGGCACCAGCCCTTCTGGGAATGTGGAGAGACAAACCTGCTGCAAGGTCCAGCTAATGATACAGCCATTTGGTTCAGTGGAGATCTAGAGCGTCGGATGGCACAGCGGCCGGTGGTCTGATAGCGCCGTTTTGGAGGAGGAATCCGCAGCAAGGGACGTGACGACGCGACGGACATCAACAACCCACCCGGATCAACAGTTGTTCCGCCAGCCACCGGGGCAAAATTCGCGCCAAATCACGTGTGCGACGTGACTAGCCCGTCGCGCTAAGGATCACGCTCCTCGTCTGAGCGAGTATTTCTGTCGCCTCGCCCTCCTTTGCTGCAGCTCTTTCTTCAGTCTCATCCACCAGCTCAGTCTTTTGGAGTGTTTCTGTGTCTGTGTGATCAATTCTCGTCACTGTTGTCTCTCTCACTCTTCACACACTCAACATCATGTCTGTCCAACTCACTCCCTCCAAGCAGGTAAGTGATGTCACGTCTCGCCTCCCACGCTCGACGCGTTGTTAGAGCCAATTAAGCTAACAGAAGCTATTTCCAGGCTGCGTCCTCCCTCGAGAACCTCAAGATGAGCGATTCGCCCGTGAAGAAGCTCAACTTTGGCGCTGCCGACAAGGAGAACACCCCCTCCACCTTCGACACCGAGAAGCCTGTCGAGAAGCCCGTCGAAGCCCCCAAGGTCGCCCCCGGCATTAAGGAGATGGAGGCCAACGAGCCTCTGCTCCAGGAGAACCCCCACCGTTTCGTTCTTTTCCCCATCAAGTACCACGAGGTGAGTGGCACACCGCTACGCGTCACGCGTAAAGTGGTTTCGACATCCCGCGCGTCACGAGCATGCGCTAACGGATTTCGCACCCCACAGATCTGGCAGATGTACAAGAAGGCCGAGGCCTCTTTCTGGACCGCCGAAGAGATCGATCTTTCCAAGGATCTGCACGACTGGCACAACCGCCTCAACGACGATGAGCGCTACTTCATTTCTCACGTTCTTGCTTTCTTCGCGGCATCGGATGGCATTGTCAACGAGAACCTGGTCGAGCGCTTCAGCGGCGAGGTCCAGGTCCCCGAGGCTCGTTGTTTCTACGGATTCCAGATCATGATGGAGAACATTCACTCCGAGACCTACTCTCTGCTTATCGACACATACATCAAGGAGCCCAAGCAGCGCACCTACCTCTTCGATGCTATTGATACCAGTATGTACTGCGAACCGGATTGTGATTGGACAATTGCTGACATGCACAGTTCCTTGCATTGCCAAGAAGGCCGAATGGGCCATCAAGTGGATCCAGGACCGCGAATCAACATTCGCCCAGCGTCTGGTTGCCTTTGCCGCCGTGGAAGGTATCTTCTTCTCGGGATCTTTCGCTTCCATCTTCTGGCTGAAGAAGCGTGGTCTCATGCCGGGCCTGACCTTCTCTAACGAGCTCATCTCTCGTGACGAGGGTCTGCACACTGACTTTGCCTGCCTGCTGTTCTCGCACCTGAACAACCGTCCCAGCAAGCAGATGGTCGAGGACATCATTGTTGAGGCTGTCGGCATCGAGCAGGAGTTCCTGACGGACGCTCTGCCCTGTGCTCTGCTGGGCATGAACTCGAAGCTGATGTGCCAGTACATCGAGTTCGTTGCCGACCGACTGCTGGTGGCTCTGGGTAACAAGAAGTACTACAACGCGACCAACCCATTCGACTTTATGGAGTCGATCTCGCTGGCGGGCAAGACCAACTTCTTCGAGAAGCGGGTGGGTGACTACCAGAAGGCCGGTGTGATGGCCAGCACGAAGAAGAAGGAAGAGGAGGAGACCAAGACCTCCTCTGGCGGTCTCAGCTTCGACGAGGACTTTTAGATGATGCCACTATACCCGGTTGTTGGCACAGCCACGATATTGCTTTGGTTTATGGGATTTCAGTATAGCATGGGATTGGCGTTGGAAGGTATAATGTTAATGCAGTATTTAGATGAATGTAAATTGGATGATACTACTATACCACTTGTAATTTGTAAATCCAGCTACCAGGTGAACTACCAGGTCAACTACCACCCTCACTAAACGTTCATCCTAAACACCACCAAAACAATAACCCACACCAATCAAACAAACAAATCCATTAATAGAAATAAAATACAACGAAAAGAAGAATCACCTCTTCCCCTTCCCCCCCTTCTTCCCTCCTTTCCCCCCTTTCCCTGTTTTCCCAGCAGCACCCGCAGTACCATTCCCATTCCCACTCCCCCCTCTCCCCCATCCACACCCTGATTCCCAGAAGAAACATCCCCCATCACCACATCCTTATCCCCATCCTTATCCCCCCCAACACCAACACCCCCAGAAGAAAGAATGGTATTCCCCAACCCCAACCCCTCCACATCCGCCCCCGCCGCCAACTTCCCCAAAGAAGTAATCAGTCGTCCCACTTCCGCCCCCTTATTCGTTTTGTATTTTAGACAGATTCCCGTCCCGGGGTGGAAGGTTTTGAGTTCGAGGGTTGCGATGCGCGGTTTGGGTTCTGATGCTGGGGTGGGGTCTGTGGTTGTGGGTGTGCGTGGGAAGGTGTATTTTGTTGTTATTCTCTGCGTTTGGTTGGTTAGTGTTGGTGGATTGGGGTGAGTTGGGGTGGGTTGGGTTGGGTTGCGTACCGTGTCTGGGTAGGCTTGGAGGAGGAGAGAGGATTGTTCGAGGTAGGATTGGGTGGTTGGGAGGTAGGGCATTTTGGTGGTTGTTGATATAATCTTGGGTGGTGTGATGGTGGGTGATTGAGGAGGTAGGTTGGTAGGTAATGAGGTAGGTAGGTAGGTAGGTAGGTGGTGGTGGTGGTGATGGTGAGCTGTATTTCTGCTAGTGCTGTGGTGGTGTGGGTGTTGTTTGCGGCGGAGCGCGGAGGTGAGGTGCGGGCGGTGTGCTGGCGCCGTTCACCGTTTGGCTGTGGGTTTACTTCTTACGGAGTCAAGCCAAGGATGCTGTAGCTACTGACTGTCTCGTACTTTTTGTTTATGGTTTAGGTATACACTCCAGAAATCATTATTTATTCATCAGTCGTCCCTCGTATATCGCCTATCTTCCATAGTAGGCTATTGTACATACATACACAAACTGGTAATTACATCCCTCCCATACTATGTCCACTATACAATGCTAACTGATCGGTCGCGCACACCGCACACATACCAATCGCTGCTTACCATTGCGCGCCTTGGTCGCTCGGAAATTCGTCCCTCGGCAATTATCGCATTTCAGGACCTCCCCGTCCTCCCCGTCGCCGTTCGATGACGCATAGTCGCTGCTTAACGCACTGCCTAAGCTTAGCTGGCGCTCTCCCGGCACGGACAGGCGATGGGGACTGAGGAGTCGGTTGCTGTCGGTTCGTTTGCGGTTCTGGATCGCCATTGCGTCGTGCGCGATCTTGTTGTAGAATGCGTAGCTTTGGTCGCCTTGTAGCCACAGTGGGTTCTCTTTGTCTCCGCCGCGGGGGAACCAGGTAGTCGGCTGGTTCCGGGACGGGTCGAGTGTGGTGGTGTGGCCGTTGTGTCGGGTTGTGTCGCCGCTGGAGCGCTGGCTGTCGAGGGAGTTTTTGTATGCGGAGGTGGGCGAGGAGGTGGTGAGGCCGGAGCGCGAGTCGGGGCGTGGGATTCGCCCTGGGCTGGAGTAGCCTGGTAGGTCGCGGAGGGATTTGTGCGGGGAGGGACTGCGGGTGCGCGGGGTGCGCATGCCGGAGCGGTTCCCATGGCGGATGACCGAGTTGCGCCAGGAGATGATCCGTTCAGAGGGCGTCTTGTTCAGGGAATCCTTGCCGATGGAGGAGGCGATGCTGTGGCGCGCCGAGTTGGTGCGGCGCAGGATGCGCCGGGAGATGGTCGAATGCGTGTCCCAGCTGTCGTAGCGCCGTTTCTGGTACGCGCAGTCCTGTCGAAGTACCTTGATCTTCCCCGCGTAGTCGGCTACGATGAGAATGTTGCCGTCCGGGTGCGAGGACCGGGAGAGATACGTCGGGGATTCTTGGGCCAGTTTGCTGGCGCCGGAATTGCGGTTCGTCCGTCCGTTCTCCCTGTCGGCTTGGCTGACGAGGGTGACTGGGGGCGGGTTGCAGATGTCGTAGATGGGATCCTCTGAAAAGGCCAGCACCTGTTTGGCTCGCGTTGGGGCCATGATGGCGGCCGTCACCAGGGCCGACTGGGTGTCGAAGATCTCGACGGCACGTTTGTCGGCGTCCTTCTCCATGGGGCCAACCGGCCAGACGTAGGTGCGGCGATCCTCACTGCCGCAGATGATGTGTTTGCCGTCGTTGCTGAAGGAGGCGCGGATCTGGCTGCATGAATTCTCGTTGCCGCGGTATTTGGCCTCGAGGGTGCGGTCGCGGAAGTTGTAGAGGCGAATGCGCGAGTCGTTGCTGGTGATCAGCAGCTTGACGTCGCCGTGGGGATCGCCCGTGGGCAGGCTGATGGTGTCGATGCCCGTGATCTTGCTGCCTTTGGCGTTGCGGCCACGCGCGGACCGCACGTGGATTTGCCCGACGGCCTTCAGCCCATCGGTCTCGTAGATATTGCACAGTCCGTTCAGACTGCCCGAGACGGAATATCGCCCGTCAGGCGTGAACGCCACGGCGGTGATCATGTCCGGCACCGTGGCCACAAACGCCACGCTCTTGTCCGGGATGCTCCACAGGCGCAACTTGGTGTCCAGCGACCCGGCCAGAAAGAAGCGGTCATCGCGCGGGTGGAACTGGATGGAGGTGACGAAATCGCTGTGCTTGAAGCAGCACAGACACTCGGGCCGGCTGACATGCCACAGCCGGACTGTCTTGTCCATGGACGACGAAAGCAGGAAATTGTTCTGTGGCCGTATTAGTGACCTCCTTCACCTCTCGTCAGTCATGGTACCTTGCTCCAGCTGAGATCCAGGATACTGCCGGTATGCCCTTCGTACACCTGGACCGGCTGGCTTTTGAACACCTGCGCATTCAGCCGAGGCGCGTCGTCGTCTCCCTTGGGCTGGCTGGGTTCGCGATCATCCGCCGACGCCACCACCTGCCAGACGCGCACCTTTCGGTCCTGACCGGCTGCAGCCAGGTATTTGCCGTCATTGGAAAAGACCAGAGCCCAGATGGCCTTGCCCGTATACCGCTCGTTCTGGGGACCGGCCGTGGAGATGGCCGCATCCCGGTCCGATACACTCGCCGAATCGTCGGCGCCGTCCAGCTCCTGCGCCAGGAAGACCCGGTTGAAGGTCTTTTCTTTCTTGTAGTTGGCGCGCACGCGGATGTACTTGGGAGGAGGTGGAAATCGCGGAACGAACCCTATCGGCTGGGCGGCAACGTCGGGATCCATGCGGGTGGTTTCAGGTTCGGAGACATCGTCTTCTTCCAAGAACTGGTCTTTTTTCTTACCAGGGATAATGCGACTGAGGAAGGAGACTCCTTTCCTGTTCATATGAATCACGATTAGTGGAGATGCCTAGAAGATGTCGAAAAAGCAAGGCAGGTGACCGTGCGGGGTAAAGAACAGCTGGCTTACTTACTTCTTCTCCTTGGGAGGCTTCGGGTGCAACACCGTCTCTCCCCGCGCTGACCCATGGTCCATCGACCCTCGAGGATCACTTCCGCCCAGCTCGGCCTCGGTCGACGCTCGTCCTAGCAGCTTCAGGGGGATAGTTTTCTGCGTGTTGGTGCGCTTGATGATATGCTGTCGCGACCGGTCAATCAGTTGCTCGCGCTCCAAGGCACGGGACAGGGCCTTACTTGGGACAAGGGATCGATGGCGCTGGAATCGGCGGTGGACTGCACCAGGCTTGGAGATGAGGCCAGATTCTTGACGGAGCCGTTGCTCGCCGCCGGAAGGGTGCGGGAGTCTTTCCTGGCATGTTGTTGGTATCCGCTCGACGCGGAGGCCAGATCGGATACCGAGCCTATGCAGAACCATCATGCCTGTGAGCCCGCATGACCGGGGAATAAAGGAATGTCTGGACAGGCCGACTGACCGGGTCGGGAATGGATGACATACCGATGGGAAAACTTTGCGAGGAACGGAGGAGGCCGGGACTGGGGATGCCGGGGCTGTGGTCGCCCCGGTTGAGAAAGGTCGGGCTATTGGTGGCCGAGGTGGACAAATCGTGCTGGACAATGGTCGAGGACGAGGCATTGGTGGTGATGATGGCCGGCACCGTGGAAGCCCGCGAGTGCGCGCCTCGCTCGTCGCGCATTCCCTCCGCCATGGCTCGGGTGTCGCCGGGAACGGCGCATGGGATTGGTGGGAGGACACACGGCAACCGTCCGGGAGACCCGACGGATGGGAAGGGGGAAGAAGGGGAAGAAGGGGAAGAAAGGGCTGAAGACGAGCAAGGGAGAAGGATTTATTAGTGATTAGGGCCGGGGAAAAGAGCGGAGGACGTGGAGGAGCAGATGAAGGCTGGACTGCTGGAGACTGGAGTGGCCGTTGGCAATGGCACTAACTCAGAGGCCGGTTATTAATATCCGAATCCACAGATGACATCAAACAGGTCGATGAAACGCTGGGTCGGATGCCAGGGCCGCTGGTTCATCGGGGCCCATGCATGTCAAGCTTTTCATTGCATGGTTCACCGACAAGGGCTCTGCATCGATCGATGCCTGTAGCTTTCTTGCGACCGTCTTTTGAATCTTGATTAAATGCACGCGGGAATCACCCGAGTCACCACCCACTTGACTGACTGACTGACTTGGACCCCCACATGGATCATGGATGGGTTCTTGCCACCCAACCCTAATCATGGACAGCCCAATGAACGGCCTCATCGGGGCTCGACTGGGCCTGTGCTGGATTCCTCCACCAATTGCTCCCCAGCCAAGCGTCTCCGGGGTTGCAGTTGCATCAGTCCCTTCCAGGAGAATATCCGACAGTTAAACCCGAGTGGATTTGTGAATTCTAATCTTTGTTTTGACTCCAAGCTAGAACTGCACGTGTCGGATGGCTATTCCACCTCCCCGACCATCTCCGACTTGCCCCGCTCGTGGATCGCCTGCACCTCCAACTCTTCGTCCTCCTCCTTCGCGTACGCCACTTGATAAACCGTGTACCATGGCCGTTGAAACAGTCCGTCCAGCGCCTCCAGCGACCGTCCCGTCGTGTCCTGTTCTGTCAGCCCACGCCTGCCATCATCACTTCCAGAGTCACTCACCGGCATCGCGAAAAACACATACACCAACGAGACCAGACAGATGCATGCGAAAAATGCAAAAGCCCCCCACTCGTGCGTCACTTCGAGCAAATCGGGGGTTGCTCGTGAGCAGCCAAAGGCAAACAGCCAGTGACACGCCATGCCCATCGACACCGCCAGCGATCGGATGCGAATGGGGAAAATCTCCGCCCCGATCAAAAAGGGCATCGAGAACCAGCCGATGACCCACCCGACCCCATGCAGGAAGATGGCGGCGATCGCGCCCGTGGACGCCCGCGACGCGCTCGGCGCGTGGAGCAGGGCCGTTGTCGTCATCCCACGCGTAATGCCCAGGTAACACGCCAGGTAGGCCAGCGTGGTGATCTGCAGGGTGATGCCCGCCATCAGGGACCGCCGGCGGCCCACGAAGTCGACGATGACTAGGGAAAAGACCAGCACGCAGGCAAACTTGACCGCTGCATAGATGCCGGTGGTCAGCGACGCGGTATCTCCTGATGTCCCCAGGTAGCCGAGAATGGTCGGCAGGTACTGGGTGATCGCGTTGCCACCCGACCATTGCGAGAACAGATGTGCCATGAACACCAGGAAGAACCGACGACGGTTCTCCACGGGGACGAACGTCTCCTTGAGCAGACGCCATTGCGATGCATCCGTGACGGCCTCCCGCTCTTGCAGGATCTGATACTCCATGACTGCAATCTCTGTGACCACCGTGGGGTGATTCCTGGGCAGGTGTCGCAGCCGGGCCAGCACCAACACGGCCTGCGTTCGTCGTCCGACGTACAGCAGCCAGCGCGGCGATTCTTCGCAGGTCAGCATACCCAAACCCCAGATTGCGGCAGGGAGCAGCTGAATCAGAGTCGGGAACATCCACTGCATGTCGGTGCCGTCGTACGTTTTGGTGATGCTATAGTTGATGAAGAAGCCAAACACGACTCCTAGTTGTTGACAGGCGGTGTACTGCAGTGCCAGAAGTCCTCGGATCGTCTTGGGTGCAATCTGCAGGGGTCAGTCGGTTCCACATGGCTTGGGGCAACGTACCTCGGAGATGTACATCGGGGGCGTGACGGTCATGCCGCCCACCCCAAGGCCCGAGATAAGTCTGGATACATAGAGTCCGGCCAGGTTTCCATTGCACAGGCCCTGCCCTAAGATTCCACCCACATACACCAGGGTGGAGAGCCGCATTGTCCACCGCCGTCCAATTCGATCATTGAAAGGCAAGCACTATACCGGATCACTTAGTTGGGTCTAGGATTGGAGTGGGCAGCCTACCGCAAGACAGCCCAAGGCCATTCCGGCCGTGAAGATGGATACGATCCATCCTTTGGTATTGGCATATTGTTCGGGGGATTGTTGATCGAGTCCGAACTTGATACGGAACTGGGATTGCACGACCAGACATGCGATGTTTCCTATCAAGCTGAGTACGATCATGACATATGGCTTGCTTTCTTACCCTCGTCAAACCCTCTGCTGATGCCTGACAGGGCGAAGATGGCGGTGTTGAGTAGCAGATACCAGTTGAAGACCCCGCGGGGGGAATCCTGGATGGCTTTTCGGGTTTCTGCGATGAGCCCCATGTTTCTCAGGAGGCGGCAGGCAGGACACAGACAGACACACGCGGTGAGATAGGCAGCGCGAGAAGCAGCGGAGTCACAGGCTCGAGCTGTGATCTTATACATGGTGAGGCTTGACACCGGACAAAATAACGCATGGTGGCGTGGGTGAAAATATCTCATGACCCTCACCAGCGAAGCAAGGAGCTCACCCTCACGGTGTCCACGGTATGTGCTGTATCCAGTGCAGACAGCTGTCGTAGCGAGATCGGGTCAGCGCATTCCATGAGGGATTTGTGCAACCTGGATATGCACGATAGGGATCTAGCGTGGTACTGCATGGGGTTACATGGCGGGTGATAGCCATTGCTTGAAACTTGGAAGACTGCTTCTGCAGTCTCAGACGTTCCGCGGTGCAGTTGGCCTGATCCTGGTCTTCCTTGCCGTTGAACTTCCTGCAAGGGTTGAAGTAATGCACGATATCAACGACACCAATCAAGCCATATTTGCTGCTGCATAGACATGGTTCATAGGACAAGCGAGGGCCCAAAATAGACAATCGAACCGGCTGGATCGTACGAGAATCGCAGTTACTTTCATTCTCTGCCGCCGGAATCACCGAACTCATGCGTTTCCCTCGTCGCTCTGGTGGTCGCGCTGGAATATCCCGCTAGATTGATACATTACTTACCCATACCTGGACCACCAAAGATGATTGTACTGATTAGGAGAATATCAGATGACTGCCAACACGAGAACGACATGACAATATGCGTCAGTCTTTCTATGTATTCATCTATCTCGAGTTTTATCTACTGCATCTTCTCTTTTTTTTATCCCGAAAAAAATAATAAAAATAAAATTAATGGGGGGTGGCCTATTTCAAGCCAATTGATCCAATCTTGCGTGTTCATTGTATCTGGAACCTTTTCCACGCCGACTGTCGTTGTCTACTTAGGCCTGTCAGGTTTTTGATTATATGGAATATTTATTTACGGCGCGTATCACCTCCTGTCCCGAGGAAAAGACACTTTTTTTCTAGACAGTTATGCTGATGCTTTGCTTTACACCAGAACACTCACCATTTTAATCCCTGCCATGCGTCCGTATATCATTCTATATCCATCTATCTATAGATAGATCTAGTACATAGTATAGCCGCATACAACCGGGAAGTTGAACCGCGACAAAATAGTACACGCAACCCACACAACCAAGTCCAAAATACACCCACGGTCAAAACAAAACGGACATATACATGCAAATAAACGATAGCAAAAGTCACAAACCAAAAACACGAGACGGAGTATAAGAGATTAGAAAAACTGGGGTTCCAAACAAGATACTTAGCTCCAGTACGGTTCATGCAACATTTTAATCATCGCGATATTCTTCCTCTTGTCCTCTTCCTTCTTTCTTGCAAGTTTGTTGAGCTTGTGCGCGGAAAGCGTGCCGAGCGGCATAGGTTCCCGGAATACACTGTCGGCTTTGCTAGCGAAGAATACCTCGAGGTATCTAGAATCATAAAGCCCAGGCATCTGGTCAGGGAGGTTCGCGGTCTGGAGAAACCAACGCAGTCCGCCGACAGTCGCAGGAACTTTGCACAGGCTTTCAGGACCCCCAAGCTGGATGGCAGCTTCGATGAATGACATAGCGACCTCGATGTAGACGAAGACGTTCTGCGCAGACGTGCTCGCGGGCCCTCGTCTGAATTCGATGGTCCCATGGGGGCTATTCAACAGGTAAAGAAAGTTCCATCCAAACATTTTATCGTGGTCCGGGTTCATGAGAAGGACCAGCTCTCTCATGTTGGTGGCTTGTTCGATGACGACTATGCTTTGGTTCCGCGTCAGATTGCGATGTCCGAAGTTAGCGTTATCCAACCAATTGCTTCGAGAATATTCATTGGAGAGCCTCGATTCCGGTAGGAGGGCTTCGAAGGCAGGCTCGAAGTGGATGATGCTCTGGCATATTTTCTTGAGATTGGTGAGCGAGTAGCCCCCTACCCGGGAGATATGGACATGTGTGCCACAACTGTCATTGGAGCTGATGTCGTAATGGAGGGAGAAAAACCTCCAGAGAAATTCGATGTGTTGACGCCATTGAGAGCCAGCGTGGGCGCGGAAAATCGGTGAAATACATTCAAGACCCCCTCTGCGGGATATTAGTAAACGGGGGATATCTCGAGTCTCTGGGATTTCATGACATACACGGTGCTTGCCCTTTATTTGGCGTCTCGATGGTTGAATCCGAATCAAGAGACCACTCGGCAAACTGGGGTCCCAAATATGCTTCATCGATTGCATTGTGCATTTGCGGGTGTCTGGTGGACCCTGTCTCGGCCAAATAGGCATTGTAGGTTGATGCAACCTTCTGAGAGAAGTCACGGATGCTGGGACTGGCACTGGATCTGCCACGAGGTTCCAACAAGAATTCGACTTCCACCCCGATGCCAAAACTACCGGGAGGGTATTTGGGAGCGTCTGGAGAAGCAATGGGTTTCGGTGCTAGCGATAGTATATAAGCATCACCGACCATTTACCTGATGTCCACAACCATCCAACATACCTGACGTTGTGGCGGAGGGGGTGCGGGGGGCGCAGGAGGAGGCGGGGGAGGGTTGTGTGACATGAGGGGTCAAGCGGGAGAGTGCTTGGATGTATTTTCGTATATATAGGACGAAGGAGATGAGGACAATTCTTAGACAAGACGAAGCTGAACAGATAGAAAGCACGCCGCGTCGTATTTGAGACTTTGAAGAGAGGGATGCAGGCTGGTACCCTATTTATGTCAATGGATACGGAATCACAGAGCACCCTTGACTTCTGGTGTACGCCGGGGTGTATTAGAATAGAAACCCTCGGCGGCTCCATGGGGGTGTCTTCGGCGCGTGTAGCATCTCAAGCAAAACACCACGATAGCCAACCGTCAAACTAGGATGGCGTCAAGGGGTCACAATATGACCCACGAAGGAATTAGGCGTTGATATAGCAGGGCGTGCGATTGGCCGAGCACATGGTTACCACGCACGTCGTGAGCGCCGATCCCCAGTAGCCGCCATACTCGCTGTCCCGAGACACAAACCAGATGGATGCTATTCAGTAGCAGAGTACACTACTAGTATTAGGTACCTAGGCCTAAGCGGATTCAATCATTGATCCTTGTTCCTTGTATGTGGAAATCGAGATTGCTGATTGGCTGAGGAAGACACCCGATGATTACATAAGTAATACGCGGGCTGGCCTTGTCCTTTACTCGGCATTTTTCGCGACTTGATTGGTTCCCTCCTCTTTCAATAATGACCTGGGATCGCATCGCATCGCATCGCCTCCCTTTCTATATGAAGCCTACCAATCCCCCGTCAATCCCCTTGTAGCTAGCTCTCTCTATTTCTCTATTTCCCCCTCCTTTGTTACAGCCATCGCAATGTCTCCTCCAACCGCCACCGACCAAGGCAGCCGCCCAGCCCCTCCCCCACCGCCCCCGCCGGAGGATCCTCATTCCAAAATCTCCCCCTTTGTTCTCAAGCTGAGGAGTGCTCCTCGCGGTTACTTCTACGAAGCACCAGAACCGTCTCCCTGGGTGGATTTGTTTGATGCCCCGACGGGTCCATACTTCTTATATGGCACACTGACAGACCCTTCCATGATCGCGGAAATTCTCGGCCTAGACGAGGAACCCACTCTGCGACCCGCTTACATCATGGGCTATCGATGTAAGCTGTGGGGTCAATACCCGGTCTACCATGTCCGCAGTGTGGAAGATGGTGAGAAACTGGCGGCGTATGAGACGAACAATTATCGCGCAAGCCCGTGTATCATCATGTATACTGATGGCAAGGAGCCGGTGAAGGAATACGGCTCGACTTTCAAGTTTGTGGGTAACAAGAAAGATTTGAGTGAGGGGGTGTTTGATCTAAGGGTGTGGTTGAAGATGATGGGGAGACATGCGGCGGTGGAGAAGCTGGATGCTGCGAAGAGGATTGCTGTTCCGGAATGAATTCTTTTGTCTTACGTCTTGTATTTCATGGCGATGGAGGATTTGGAGGCAATTAATGCATAACGGTTAAATGGGCGTGTGGTGTGGATGATATCAGATACAGCCAGCAGACAAAGAATTAGGTCTGGGTATGTGCTGCTGATACATAGCCTCTTATACTGGTCAAGCTCCTTGTGATCGCGACATGGAGTCCGTACCGTCTTGTTGCCTAGGACTAACGTGCAAATATTCTTTGAAGAGGGCCAATAACTTAGACAGCCGTCACAGTTAGGGCTATACTCGATATACCCACAATTTCCTTAACAATAGATCCATGATATTACTTGTCAAAGGGACTAAAAAGGATTTATTCCATCTGACTGCTAGTGTAGAAGGTAGAAGATTAGCCGACACACTCCACTTGAACAGAGAAACGAGTAATCTAATAGTAACTAAATATACGATTTGAATATTAAGATTCAGTAAACCTATGTACACTTGAACTCTGACTATGGCCGGTCTAGTTTAGACTGTGTACTAGGAGACACAATAGTTTCTAGACTTATAATCTCAAGCTATCAATCAATTTGTAAATCGAAAGGAAATCATATATCCATTCTGATTATTAATATGAAAGATAATAACTATATGTTCCAACGCAGCTCTCTTGAGCAGAATATGGTGCAACTAAATACAAGATACTACAAACATTAACATCTAGTAATCTTATCTGGACTCAAACCCTGGTTATTCTGATTTAGAGTGTATTATTAGAGACAAAGCAGCTTCCAAACCTATAACCTGTCAAAGCTTACTATTACAGAGACCAAAAAGAATCTACCCCTTCTAATGACTAGCATATAAAGTAGAAGCTATTCCAACATTACTCGAAGAATCAACAATAAAGACAACACTAGTCCCATGAATATCACGCACCCACCACCATCAACACCATAACATACATCCCCCCTCCCAACCCTAACCCCAAAACCCTAAGAATCCCCTCTAAGAAAACACCACCCCTCAAACCTCCCCCCCAACCCCCCAAATGCTCCTCCCACCTCTCCACCCCCACCTCCCTAACCCCCTTAACCTCTTTCTTCCCATCCGTGACCAAAAACCCCCACTCGAAGGCAACAACCGGCCTCACCACCCGACTCATCAGACAATCATCCACATAGACCAGAAACGTCCGCGCAGTCCAATCCATCTCTGTGGCGTCGGGGTAGGCAGGCGCGTCGAACATGGTGGGTAGGTGGCCGAAGTAGGCGAAGGGGGTGTTGGTGCTGGAGGTTAGGGGGAGGGGGTCGTGGGTCCATGTTTCTATTTCTTTCTTTTTTTCGGTGTCTTTTGAGGATAGGGAGGGGGAAGGGGGTTCAGATGGGGGCTGGGAGCGGACGAATTGGATCCAGCCGTAGAGGGAGGCGTAGCCGGTTGGTGGTGGTGTACTTGTGGAGGGTTGAGATGGGGTGAGTGTGGCTTGGCAGATGGGAAAGTCGAGGAAGGAGGTGATGGGGGTGGAGGGGAAGAGGAGGTGGAAGCCCACGTCGCGTGGGGAGGTGTTGCGGGTGATGGTGATGGTTAGGGTTAGGGGGGCGCGGTTGGGGATGGTGAGGGGGATGGTGAGGGTTTGGGGGGTTGTTGTTGTTGGTGGTGCGGTGGTGGGGGTGTCGGGTGTGGAGGTCATTTTAAATTGGGTGGTTGTGGTGTTTGTTTAGTAGATAGGTGGGTGGATGGATGGTTGTAGTGGTGGAGGTGAGAGGGGGGTAGAATAGGGTTATATACTGCATCTGATATACTAGGCAGTCGTTAATCATTGCCGTGGTAACAGGGATGGTGAGATTGGGCACAAGAACCAGTAGATTCTTATAGTAATATGATAAGGAATCATGTTGCCTGGCGTTAGTTGCTAATGCTACTAGTATAGGGCTTACTGTTTGTAGCTATCGGCATTGGGATAGGTCAAGCGCCACGCTAGGACTGACCCACTTGTTGATTGCTTAATGCAATAACCATGCAGTCCAATAGTCCAATGCTAGCTGCTTATCAATGACGGATGGAAACAGTCACGCTAATCGTAACAACGGTGCCGATCAGGGTGACATTAGTTTCATCCTATCAGTATTACACTGGTCAGCGCATGGACAACTCCATGCATCTGTATAATATACTACCGGAATTAGTCTGATTCCTTGCTTTCATAAATAATCTCAAAATAGGCAAATTGTAACAGGCATGAAAAATGACAGAATTTCCCAACTAGACCAAAAGAGATACCTCTTAGTTTAGTGGAACAATTCCAAGGTGAATAGTTCCAACAATAAACACTAGGTTGGGGTTCAGATGTTAAGCAGATGTCCCAGGAAAATACTCAGTTTATTATATTCACATACTTGCCGAGCAAGTCGTACACACGTCACTAGTTGTTATACAAGCTGCATCCGTAACCAAGACAGATATACATCGCCACCCTAAACGGCTACAACAGAGATTTCACAGGCGCAGCAGCCGTAAGCACCGGCACCAAATCCGGATCCCCCTTCTCCATAGCCCGCTTGTAAGCCTCACGCTGGCCAATGCGTTCCAAATACCGCACAATATTCGGATAATCATCCAGACCGTACGGGATGAACAGCCGTAGCGTCGTCAACGGGAAAACAGACACGCAATCTGCCGCGGTGAACTCGTCCCCGGCTAGATACCGGGACTTGCTCAGTTGCTTCTCCATCGCCTCGCACGTCGCTTTCACGCGGGCTTCGGACATTTTTGAAACAAAGTCCTCGTCACTACCTCTTAGTCGACCGAACATCAGGCCCATGAAAGCCGGCATTGTAGACCCGTTCGCCCGGTGCAGCCAGAACACGTAGTCTGCGTAGTTGGGGTGGCTTGGAGGTACCACGATACGTCCGTTGCCGTATTTGGTCAGGATGTATTCTGTGATGGCCATGGTCTCACCAAGGATGACTCCATTGTCCTCGATAATCGGGGCGGTACCCGACCAGTGCAGCTGGCGGTACTCATCCGGAGCCTGCAGTGTGGGTTGTTGCCGGTCGTAGCATTTGAGGTTGTAGGGGATGCCGAGTTCTTCGCAGAGCCAGATGATTCTCTCCGATTGAGAAAGTCGCAGGTGGTGAATGGTGAGTCCAGATGACATGGTGCAAGAAAGACGAATGTAGAGGTGTGTTGAATGAATATTAACTGCAGGAACTGGATTGCAAACTTAAAATAAGGGATGAAGAATGCTGAATCACCATGTCTTCCCGCTGTGGATCCCTATGCGAATAACCTCGGAACCCGGATGTTATAATTCGGATCGGGTTGCCCGTTGCCGAATGTCACGCCAGTGACAGTGGAGCTGAGAAAAAGGGATGCATAAATCCTTTGCTGTCTCGTTCATCAACGTCATAGCAATGACTCAGACTATACTTGACTGAGACCGAGGGTCAGTTTGCCTCACCAGGACACTTGTCTGTCTCAATGTCGCCGGGACAATCTCAAATGTAGTTGACCGCAAGGAGTATCACTGCAAAACTATGGTTGCATTGTATGAAGCCACATATTGAAGCACTGGCAAATCCAGTAGAGCATATAGACCTTCACTGTCACGGGACAGGGTGGCTACTCCCAGTCTATTGACACTCTTTGACAGATGCGACAGCGGGTTGAGAGTCGTGTTTCCCAAATATCAAGTCAGAGTAGGTGACACCCATCAGCTGTTCTCGACCTGATCATACTAATAAGAAATTCGAAGAATGTAGGTTGAAGAAGATGGGCAGACGATGAATAAGGTTTCTCATCTCGGGCCTGTTTTAAGTCCCGGTGGCGGCCCTGACAAATCCGCAACCCAACTATACCAGTATAAAACATCGACCCCAGACGGATTAAAGACAACAACAAACATCTGCATCTCTGTCTCTTACTTCACAACATCTCATTACTCTTTAACCCCCCATACAAACAAAATGAAGGTAGGAATCGCAGGCATCACTGGCAAGTTTGCCCGTCTTCTGGCCACGCACCTTCTGGCACACGAAGAAGCCAACATCAAGGGATTCTGTCGCACTCCGTCCAAGGTGCCCGAGAGCATCAGTTCATCTCCCCGGGTCGAATTGATCCAAGGTGAAGCCTTTGACCGCGAGGCGGTTCGCTCCTTTGTTCAGGGCTGCGACGTCGTCGTCTGCTGCTATCTGGGCGATGACGAGTTGATGGTTGATGGCCAGAAGCTGCTCATCGATGCCTGTGATGAGCTCCAGGTTGCCCGCTACGTGGCGAGTGATTGGGCCCTGGACTATACAAAGCTGCAGCTGGGCCAGCTGTTCCCTAAAGATCCCATGATCCATGTCAAGGCGTATCTGGAGACAAAGACCAATGTCGCTGGAGTTCATGTTCTCATTGGCGGATTCATGGAGCCGGTGTTGAGCCCCTTTTTCAATATCCTCGATCCTAGCACCATGACCTTTAGGTACTGGGGTGAGGGAGATGAGATCATGGAGGGAACGACTTATGATGATGCGGCTCGCTATACGGCGACGGTTGTCTTGGATTCTACTGCCACCGGAGTTCTTCGCTGTAAGTGCTTGTTGACCGCTTGAGAGCTTGACTGACCTGTGAAGTTGTCGGTGGCCGTGCCAGCATCCGCGATATTGCTAGCTCGTTTGAGAAGGTGTATGGAGTGAAGCCCACTCTGGAAAAGCGCGGCTCGTTGGACGAGTTGTATAAGCATATGCACGCCCTGCGATCTGAAAACCCGCAGAACATCTACGGATATATGGCCCTGTAAGCATGCTGCTTGATCATTTGTTTGTATCGTACTGACCACTTAGCTTCTTCTACTACTACTGGATCAACGGCCAGACATTTGTCGGCCCGCAGTTGGACAACGCCCGGTATCCCGAAATCAAGCCTGTGGATTGGGAGGGATATATGTCCAAGTGGCCGGTTGACAAGCTACCCACCTCCTACTTTGCGCTGAGCATGTAATGTGGCCGCCGGACTATGTGAAGCCATCACCGTGTATAGAATATTAAATCAATCTGAAGATTTCAAGTAATGTCAAGGTGGCGGTAATAATGTAACAGTGCTCAGTCAGTGCCGTCATCATCAGACATCCTAAGTGTAATAGAATGGTAGAGATTACCGGAAACACGGCTTGAATGGCAGTAATTAACAACGGTGCAATAACGGCTAAGTGTTCTCTCCAAGCATGACCTCATTTAAAAACTCCATTGGCGCCATATCCTCACCACTTCGACTCAGAGTTGCATTCTCAGTCTCGTGGCCATCTATCAGAGGCGCTGTAAACTTAGATGCCTCCGGATCGGCAATCAATCGCAAGGTGCTGTCTACGTTAGTCGCAGTACGTCCATGCACCGCAGCTGCTTGCTCCATGAGACGTGAGATGGGCTTCATCATCACCCCTCCCCTTTGATAGTCCCGGCTGGCCCACCGTTCAACGGCTTGATTCACTACAACCCACGCTCGATCCGTCTCGGGTGATGGGGCCTGGGCACACATCTCAGCCAGAATGAATGTCACGGCATGCCATTGCATGTAGGACTCAAAGAGCCAAGACCATTTCGAGGTCCTCGGATCGGTCTCCAACAGATAGGCAAACTCTACCACCTCGACGGCAGTCAAAAACAACTGTTCCTGGTTTGGAGATACCGATGCGAGGTCATTTAGCTGCCACTGTGGGAGATGGGTGACCAGCCACAATCGTGCCAAGGCCAGCCGGATAACAGTCGCTGTGGTCCATTGAATTGGGATGGATACGTCGCAGAACCGGAGGTATCGCTCCTGCAACCTTGCGTGGATCTTTTCTAGTTCGTACAAACGGCTCTCCAAGTCCAGATCTTCATGCACGCTAGACCCAGTGTTGGTAGTCCGGCGAACGAAAACGGTCATTTCACATCGGATCAAGCAGAATGTCATTTCAGAAAAGCCGACATGCTCCTCGGGTAGTGCTATAGACTCGGGTGCAATGTCAGAGTCATTGATGTTCAAGGGCAACCTCGTGTCATAGCTTCCCTCAGTAATGAGATTTCCCGTGGGATAGGACTCAGATGATTGGGTATCTAATAGATAGATGGACCACCATAGCCGCCGACGCATTTCAGTTTCAAATGGTGTCAACCCGAAGTGCGTCCCGTCGCGATGGATTCCAAGGCCTTGGGCCAGCCGATGCACAGCCGCTACCATGGTCCAGACAAAGTCGGCATCTCCTGCACCTCGGAGACAAGTGAGAAAGAGCACGGTTGCCTGGAGGACGGGTAGACACCGTGATTGGAGAAAACCCGCTCGAGACAGGGCTTGCTGGGTAGCAAAGCGATAGCGCTGTAGAACCACCGAGTGTTCTTCCCCCAGGTAACGAAGACAATCGTCCGGTCTCAAACTGGTTGCTGCAGCGAAATAGACTGCAAAGACCACAGCCTCGGAGGATCGGTCGAGATACTCGGAGTTGGTGGAAGCTTTGGTGATCATTCTATGGAGAGATAGCTTGTGAAAGATTGCGACGACGGGTGCTACATTCTGCTCGTAAGTCTGCCACAGCCAAAGGCTGTGAGTGGTGTTGGGATGGTATTCACGGAGAGAATATGCGAGCGACGAGTAGCCAAAGACAAAGTAGTTGGTATCATTGCCTTGCTCTGGTTCTGCGCACCCCTTGTCGGGCGCTTCTGTGGTTTCTCCAGACGAGGCCACAATGTCCTGGAGCTCTTTGATCTAGTGACCGGCCGAGTGACAGATTAGTTGAAAATAATGCCCGGAGATTAATAAGTACTTTTCTGAACATACCTGGCCCCCGAGGCCAATCAAAGCCTCGTGATTGAGATACTGAGTCGAGTCTCCATCCACGATCAACGTGCCATCGTCTGCTGCACCAGGGCCAGCGCGGCGTGCTTCGGCACGATCCGACCCGCCTGTAAGCTCGGTGAGCTCCTGTTCGAGGGATTTCAGGCGAGCCACCAGCTCCGCCTTCAAGGGTCGTTTCTTTCTCCGCGGGGCGCGACCGGGACCAGGAAAGACGCAGTCCAGGCCGAGTCGAACACAATGGTTGCACGGCACGGTTTTGCTACAACGGATCTTCTTCCGGTTGCACCGATGGCAGCTCCGCTCGCCGCCGCCGGTGGAACATGGATGGGTGGGTGCTAAATCAGCCATCTGCCGCGTTACTCCGAGTCGACAAGGGATTGCAACTCCTGGTGAATCCTGGATCTTCATCGAGGCGGAAGGAATGCCAAGGCGATGACGAAGCGGAGATGATCGTCGGCCTGGATTTCAAGGCCGAGGGGCGGAAATTAGTCAATACTAGTCAGTACTAGTCAATACTGGTCAGTACTGGTGGCGTCTCGGGGCCGACACCGACGCCGAGGCCGAGATTTCTCATCAACTCCGCTAGCAGCCCACGTGTACGCCATCGTACGCCATCCCGAGGTGGCTGAAGTCATTCTCAGCACGGTCTCAATCTAAGACCGAAGTCCGAGGGGCTGAACTAATCTGTAGATGGCTGAACTTTTGATCATCTTGGCAAGATGCATGACCGCTTTGCTTACTGTAATCTATATAACTATGGTTGAGGGGCAGAGGAATTGGTGTCTGTATAACCACACAACTCCAATCTTCACCCTGATCTCAGATACAGTACAACTATAACAACCCATTGCTCGCATCCAGCAAAATGAGCGCGGTATTAATCACCGGCGCGACGGGAAAACAAGGAGGTTCCCTCATTCGAAACCTCATCTCCCGAAAGCCCCCTTCGAGATCCTTGCCGTCACTCGAGATCCTCGCCGTCACTCGAGACCCCACTTCCGCTTCGGCCCAACGGCTCAAACAGCTATCCCCCACTACAGTATCAAGTTGGTACAAGGCAACCTAGATAACCCCGCAGACATCTTCCACAACGCCCGCACACAGACCACTTCTCCCATTTGGGGCGTCTTCAGTGTCCAGGTACAGTATCTTGCACAATTACCATGCCTACCCCAGATTCTCCAAATTCTTTCCCAATCCCTAGCCTTATTACACTAGCCTGTATACGGTTAGACGGGCATATTAGTGCTCTTGGCACTAATGGACACGTTTTGTAATTTTGATGACCTTACTTCTTAACCTTACAGTAGTACACGTAAGAGGAATACCGCAATCTAGAAGCTTCCGTGTCCAGGCAACGCTCCAACAGGGGCACCTCACTGTTGTTTTACGACTTTCTCTTCAAACATACTGTCAAGTTGCTATACTGCCAAAGGTAGTACAGCGATGGCACCACACCTATCGCCATCAAAGATCCAGCTTATATGCTCTATGACGAGTTGCGGCATGTCTATCTCGAAAACCGCTAAAGCTGCCGAATGCAGTAAGCAGGCGGTCAAATATATCCGCTCCAACCTGCGGGTCTTCGGCTCTCCTAGAGCACCGCCAACTCGAGTTGGCCGAGCGAGATTAATCACACCGGTCATGCTGGAAGCACTATGCGAACACCTTCTCGAAAAGCCTGGCTTGTACCTAGACGAGATGGCAATGTTCATCTGGGACGAGTTTGGCCTGTAAGTAGCAACCAGCAGCATAAGCAGAGCGCTTTCCTCGGTCGGTTGGTCCAAAAAGACGGTTCAGCAGAGAGCAAAAGAGCAGAATCCCGATCTACGCGACGAATATAACCATGACATATCTGAATTCAAGTCATACCAACTGGTGTTCGTTGATGAATCTGGATGTGACAGGCGGATAGGATTTAGACGCACGGGCTGGGCCCCTAGTGGTATTGCACCAGTGCAAGTATCCCAGTTTCATCGCGATCAACGTTACCAGATTCTCCCTGCATACTCCCAGGATGGTATTGTCTTGTTCCGCATCTTCAATGGCACAACAGACGCAGTTGTCTTTGAGGAGTTCATTGAAGATCTCCTTCGGTACTGTAGGAAGTACCCAGAAGAAAGGTCCGTGCTTGTAACGGATAATGCTGCATTTCATCACTCCGAGCGAGTAGAGCAGTTATGCTCTGAGAAGGGTGTTAAGTTAATATTTCTACCGCCGTACTCGCCTGATCTGAACCCAATTGAAGAGTTCTTTGCCGAGCTGAAGGCCTTTATAAGGCGACATTGGTATCTCTACGAGGAAGACCCTAGTCAAGGCTTTGAAAATTACCTCACACAATGCGTGGATACAGTAGGAGCTCGAGAGAATAGTGCCAGAGGCCATTTCAGGCATGCGGGTCTAGTAATAGATGAGGTACAATGAAGGAATATATTCAACATGTATATAAAAATATCCATAGATCGGCTGCTAAATTACAGTTAATTATGCGTTTCCATAGACAATTGTTTACCTTTCTCAAAACTGGTATGCGGTTGCAAATGTCTCACTCCATCATGCAGGTACATGCCACGAGAAGAGTGAACCGGTGCGCTTCAATCGCAAGCCGGTAGCTCAGCCGCAAGCGGCGTGGCTTATGTGAGGCTAACAAAACATCACGTGCAAGGCAAGCTCCCAAGTGCTTCGACGTTCTTAGCGAGACAACTTCATCAAAAGCCTTAGTCCAGGCCGTCCGTATAACAGCCCCTTGTCAGTGTCATAGGCTGTTCGCAAATACTCATTCAATGATTTCTCGCGCGCTTCTGGAGGGTCAGCTCGTACCGGATGCTCATGAGCCTCATATTCAAACTCAGGAGGTGCAATCCGAGGACGCAATTGTGGCATAATTTGGCACCGCAGCGACAGCTATTGCCGATATCCGTCAGATTTGGAGTTGTGGGAACCCTCCCCCACAACCCATAAAAAAGGCAAAAAAAAGGCAAAAAAAAAAAAAAAAAAAGAAAAAAGAAAAAAGAAAAAGGAAAAGAAAGGATGAGTCTGGCAAATCTGGCAATCTGTCAACACCCTTCCTGTTCAAATCTCGCCATCCTGGCATCTCGGTGCTTATATGAAGTGCTCGAGGCGTCCAAGTGGAATATGTCAATGATCCTGTCTATCATTCTTTCTAGCTTGTCAGCAGCTGCTTTCCCTAGTGTGAAACACGTCTCTTGGATGAATGCTAACATGCTCTGGACACTTAGGCTTCTTGGTGGCATTTATTCCCTCGAGGAGATGGTCTCTCTCCACTTGAGCCATGGGAACAAACTCTATCGCATACCCCAACTCCTTGTTTTCAGCACCGAAAATACCACCATCTGGTCACTGTCCTCCCCCTAGCCGTACGTTTTTGGGATATTCCACACGCTTGTCACGATCCCAGTCTAGCCAACCAGGTCTCCACGATGATGCTCAATTGAATAGTGGAGGAACAGAAGATGAGCATCTGTCCTCTATATCCTATTTGATCGAGTGGCAGGTGACCCTTAATAACCGGGTCGTAGCAAAAGATACAGAACAACACCTGGTTTCAGGGCCCAGTTCGTATTGGCAGAAGATTAAGCAGAAGGCTGAAAGTGTGCTACATGGGGAAATAGTCCGTCACGACGAGTGAGTTAGACGATACTACAGTATCTGTAAATGAATGTTCATAGCGGGATCTTCCTAAGCGTTTTGAGAAGACTGATATCGTCTGGACAGCTAAAAATAGGCAGAGCCTCATGTGGCAAAATCTACTTCGTCAGCCTAAGAAGCAGCTCAGGATTTTCATATTTATTAACTATATAGAGGACAGCAACCTTCCCCCATCAAGGAAAGCTGACAAAACTAAATTCATCAGTAACTAGCAGGATGGTCAGGTTAATGCTGAAGTCTCTCCTAAACAGGCTTCAGTCTGGAGGGATGTGTACAGCAAAATACGTTGCCTGGTCCACCATGCTATCATGAAGACCAATACTCCGGCCTGATCCAGGAGGGAAAAAGCATTACAAACCCAGAACATATCACACGGGAGTCCTTATTGAATATGAGGAACAAGGCGGTATCATTGAGATGCACGGTGATATTCCAGACACCATGCGTGAACAGCTGTACGCGGAAGAGCGGCAGTGACTTGAAAAGCAACATAAGGCCCCCATCCATCCTCGAACTGAAACAATGTTTCCTCTCATACATATCAATGTCCTCCCGACGCAGTCATCTCAGCCTGTGATATTCTATGTACTCAGGTGGCAACACTTTCGGGAGGTACTTGGAGTAACTCCATTGATATACCTGGGCTTCTCGAAGTGGCTGTGGAGGAATACACTAGTTGGCAACTATCACGCGTGAAAACGGAGATCTTCAAAGATAATTTTAAAAAAGCGCTAATATAACGTACTAGAATTGTCTCGACCTTAAGCAAATCCATTTAAACCAAGACACGAATTTCTTCGTCAAGCAGGGGCGTGAAAGTTGGCGTCGCCCGCCGGTTCGTTGGCGAGATCAGTCTCTGGATCAAGCATTGTGAAACAACAACAGTTAGGACAGAATGAATTGATATATACCGTATTGTGTTTAGAAATCATGCAGTTGTTACAGTAGAGAATCGCCTTCATTGGCAAAAACATTATCACCTGTGAGTCGTGGAAATTTCAGGACGTTAATAATATATTATTAACTGGGTACATTAAAGTTTGGTAGAATGGAGCACTGTGGGACTAGCTTCGGATCTTCGGTACAGATACGGTCGCGGAAATCGGCCCCGTCTACAAGATGTAATGAAACCACCTAATCGAGGGATGTGGGCGCACAGAGCTCTGCTATGTCGTTGAGCTTTGCTTCGGTTTTGCTTAAAGCGTATAGGATGGGTAGATTACACAGCTCGTTGCGACCGTGGCAGATAACTAGGTGCTTGGCACATAGTAGGTGCAAGTTATATGTGGCTGGTACGGTCCTATTAATTAATCCGATTCCGATTCCGAAACACAAAAAGGGGTTCTGCCCCTTTGTTTTGCTTTCCTTTTGCGACAGGGTGAATCCCATTCTTCGATCATCACCGTCCAGCATCATTCTCGTTTCCCTCGCAACTGCAACCACAAGATAGCCATGGATTTTGACCATATTGCTGAAAAGAAACAGGAACAGAAAGCTACCGTTTGGTTGAAACTTTGGTCGAACCGACACCCAGAAGAATTGTCTATGCAGCTTGCTAAGAAGCATCGGCCTGGAAAAACTAAGTCTGCATGCCTATGGAGAAGTGGTGCTTTCAATATATGCTACAGGGTCAGATATGATGATGATGTACATGTCATTGTTCGTTTCGCTTCCCTTGGAAGGGCTATTCTCCGCAGGGAAAAAGTCGAAAATGAAGTCGCAACGATGGAGTACATACGGCACAGCACTTCCATAACTGTTCCTGAAGTGTTCGGCTCTGGTAATTGCTGGGCGGGCCCTTACATTGTTATGTCATTTCTCGAAGGCGTGCCATTGTCACAGATTCTCAAAGATCCTTCTATAGAAGGAAGACCAGTCCTGAACCCGCAGATAAGCGATCGGAGCCTGAAGTGGGCTTATTACGAAATGGCTAAGGTTATTCTCGAATTGTCCAAGCATGAATTTGATTCTATAGGTGCGCTTGCTGAGGATGAGCGGGGTATTTCCATTGCTAGGCGACCTCTCACCTTCAACATGAATGAGTTAATGGCGTCTGCAAATTTGCCTGAAGAGGTTTTCCCCTTGCAACCTTTCAGGTCAGCCACGGACTATTTTAAAGCGCTTGCTATGCAGCATCTCTTCCATCTTCGATTACAGCAACGAGATGCTGTTAACAGTGAGGAGGACTGCCGGAAAAAATTCACCGCTCGTTGTTTATTTCTTAATCTTATGGAGAAAATCTTCCCCCAGCACCCTCAAGGGCCGTTTCGGCTATATTGTGACGACTTTCGTCCTTCAAACGTCCTTGTGGATTGTGATACCTCCCGTGTCTCGGGAGTTATTGATTGGGAGTTCACATATGCTGCGCCTGCTGAGTTTACATATGTAGCTCCTTGGTGGCTCTTGTTGCAAAGCCCGGAGGACTGGGAGGGTGATCTCAACCAGTTTCTGAACCGTTATTCCCCCAGACTTCATGCCTTTTTGAAAGTTCTTGGTGACTATGAAAACGAGTTGATAAACCAACACTCCCTTTCTGAGTCACAGCGCCTCTCTCCACGGATGCAACATTCAATGGATACTGGGTTATTTTGGGTATGCTTAGCAGCAAGATATAGCTCTATGTTCGATGAGATCTATTGGACATTTATCGACCCTCGGTATTATGGAACGTTTACCTCTCTTGATGACCGAATACGGCTTTTGGACCAAGAACAGCAGCGTGATATGAATGAGCTTGTGCGGCACAAGGCTGGCCATTGCACTCAGGATAATGAGAGTTTCGACGATCACTATCCAATTGAGAAGCTACTTGTATTATGATCAAGTATTTATTTATCTAGCATTGAGTTGCGCTGCGGTCTAATAATTAGTGGCGCCCGCAAATAATTGATTCTATGGCCATGGATGCTGAGAGATATTCAACCTGCGCTCAAACAAACAGTAAAGCGCCTATCAGGTGATTTAATGCAAGGCTGTGAGTGGGAATTCCTTTCTGTCCAGCCACTGGTCATCTTGTTGGAATCCAAGTGCAAGGGTATGCCGAGTGTCAACTGGGTTCCTCAATACTTAACCCCTCTTTACCCCGCCCCAACTCGACACCTCTTTCTTTTCTTTTTGGCAGCAGGATCAAAAATAATTGGGAAGGTAGGTAACTAGAGTTGAAATTCAGTCAATGATATATGCTTATATTATGAAAGGACCTCTATCTGAACAAAACCTGCTCATCCGAATCATTTCGACCATGAGTGACCAAAAGGCTCGCGAGAGCTTCGCGTCCATCCTCAGCTACTACCGCCACAATCGCGAGTCGTTGGAAAGGGTCCCAAACTGGGTTGATGACCCTGACAGTCAGAGTATCGTCATTGGCTTTCTTAGGGACGCACCGACCGACGAACAAGTCGAACAGGCTAAGGAGGAACTAAAAGCTTTAATGGCCATAGAGGAAATTAAGGAAACGTTGTCTAAAACGGAGAAGGATTTGTTGACGGCGGCTTCTCTTTCTAGCCGTGCAAAACGACTGCAGAACAAGAAGGACAAATAAGGCGATACCCTTGATTTAGATTTACATATCAACGTACATGTTCTGATTATATGACATTCTATGATGATAGATTTATGGAAAGTTTCAATCTCTGTACATAGCCGCTGCTTCTTACGGTTAGATTGGCATTATTCCGAGACGCCTTCACATGACCAAACAGGCGCAGGTTATAGACATGCCACCTAGTTGTACTCTCATTGCAGCCAGCAGCCTTAGCCATCTGGGAGGGGGTGAATTCGTTACTCATTATCATACCATGGATAAACTCCACGGTTGATGGGGCTGGATTGGGTGCCATCCTGCATTGTTGACCGAGTATGATTAACAAGACCTTCCAGGAGATCTTCGAGTGAACTGAGCGAGGATATCAAGGTGGGGTTATGGAGGTATCTGTTGTATAATTGATACACGTAATGTGAAGCTGTCTTTGTCGTGCCTTTCTTGACCATCCGCCTCTTTTTGGGTGGGCCCGTTAATAACTTACTTCCACCTAACCTCAACGGAGAAAGCGGTCTCATGCTGCCACGTTTGGGAAGACACGTCGCAACCATTCATGCATGCAGTTGGAGAGAAAGACACTGTGCGCGTATGATACATCACCTAATAGCCGCTACCAATCAGTGATCTCTTCTTATCTCTCCTGGGTATGCAAAGATGCCAAGTTAGGCAGCCACTGGTATTCTAGAGTCACCCTTTTAATTTACCTCAACATCGTCAACAAAAAGCAGGACGAAAATGCTAAGCTTTATTTAAGAATAGCCAAGTAGGCCCTACTGAGTCAACACACGCTCTAAGCTCCACAGACTATTTGTACTTAGGAGGAAATGGAGGATGCCTCTTTCTCCCGTTTTCCAGGCTTCCAGCCTAACCCGTCTCTTTCCACGACCGAAGAATTTTCTCGTCTAGCACATCATATGAATTGGAGTACTGGTTCTAAGAGATACAGAAAAGAACTGGCCAAATTCGCAAGCACAGAGTTTGCGCATTATTATGAGATCGGCAATAAGCTCCAAAACTACCAAGCTCTCTGTCAGGAACTGCGGCTCGAGGGGCCTTTTGCTAGCGTCACACAGTGCCGAAAGGTATGTTTTCCCTTGTTTTTAGTTATCAGTGGCTTAGATTCACGGACTAAATCCTAAAGGCTCTTGCTACAGTGCATATCAATATCTTTGACCTAATTGACTGTCGTCGCACAGGAGCGACCGTTCAAAGATTTCCTAACCAAGCCGCGCTCAAGAAGTACACCAGAGAAACCCAAAAGATATTCCCTAAGCAAGCGGCCAAAGCGGACGGCTTTCTTAAAGAACTACTACGCAAAATCTTCTGATTAGGCACGACTGGCGGTACTAGTTCTTTTGACCCAATGATAGGAATTTTGCTCCGAGCATACAAGCTTGGGGCATAGTCTGTAGTCGTCTGAAGGACTGTATGCCATTGCCTCTAATACGACAACGGCTTTGAGCTACCTAGAATTAGTGCCATCGCTGTTAGTCTTACAACCAGTGCCTGCTCTCTTGTTGGGGAAGGCTTCATCTGACAGGCCAAGTAGAATGTTTACTAACAGCATGAATTCTGCTAACTCGGCCTGTCCTGTTCAAATGATCAGCTCTTGTATGGTGTTTTCAGACAGTTCAGCAGCGCAAGATTTAGGCATGGGAGAGTGAAGACGTTCAAGTGTTGACAAATTGCCTCATCTGAGTGGCATGTGCCCGAGTCACCCACGACCGAAGCATCTAGAATTCTGTATGGGCTTTACGCCTCCTGTAAGACCGAGTGTAATTTTGTCAGAAATTACAAGACAAATCGGTACCTGCCAAGAAGTCTAATTTACAGGCTAACTATATACAGACTAGTATATATATTAGGGTTTGGGAAAAGATTCGGGAAGAGTCTGGGGTAGGCATGGTAATTGTGCAAGATGCTGTACCCACCCACCTCCATTTTAACGGGACCACGAACTAACCCAACTAGTTGGCCATCGGCAGCAATGTCGCCGAAGAACCACAAGGGAAGGCTCTGGTCGACGAGTCCCTCAAGCAAGGCGTCAAGTTCTTCGTCTATAGCTCCGTAGACCGTGGTGGAGAGGCCTCCTGGAACAATCCCACCAATGTCCCGCACTTTCTCAGAAAACACAACATTGAGCATCATCTAGCGGATCGCGCCAAAGGGAGCGGGATGGAATGGACCATCCTACGTCCGGTGGCGTTTATTGATAACCTGGTTCCTGGATTCCTGGGCAAGGTGTTTGTGACGGCTTGGGAAATGGCCCTGAAGGGCAAGTCTCTTCAGGTAATTGCAGTCAGTGATATTGGGCATTTTGCTGCGGATGCTTTTCTCAACCCCGAGGCATACAAGGGCAAGGCGGTCTCGTTGGCTGGGGATGAATTGACGTTTGATCAGATGGTACAGGTCTTCCAGCAGAAGACTGGACAGCGTCTGCCTACTACCTTTCAGTTTGTATGCTCTCTTCTCTTGGCCACTATGAAGGACATGGGTTCTATGTATCAGTGGTTTCATGATGAAGGCTTCGGTGTTGATATTGGCGAGCTGCGAAGGCAGTATCCGGGTTTGAAAGATGTCGGGGCCTGGCTGGAACAGGAGAGTAAATTTGTCAAGGGCTAGGTAGGTGGATGGCCAGTTTATAACCATGATACTAATGTTTAATTCTCATGAATGACTATAATCATATGAACAACGCTGAGAAGTAGCTCACTACTGAGCACTGCTGTATTGCATAAAATCCTGATGGTATCTACTCATACCAAACCAGACACATTAGCCATCAACATTTCCTCCAAAGAACTCCATCCCGACTTTCCCATCTCCTTCAACAGCTCTTCGCATCGTCTATTGGATTCAACATCCAACAAGGTGACTTCCTTGGACTCACCATAGAACCCATCGGGAAAGTCGCGACCGGGAAACAATTTCCGGAGAGCAGCCATAAAGTCAGGCCAGAGAAAAGGGATGCCAAATACGAAAAGACGCTCATTATGAACCGTAGGGTTGGACAAGCTTGCTACATGGAGGAGCCCGACATCTTCAAGCCCAACGCAGTAGCCCCCTTGTATTGATTAGTACATGCTTGAGGCAAGCTCTAGCAGCCGCTCTTACCGATAGGGGTGGTGGAGTTTATATACGAGTGGACCGACTCCGGTTCATTCTTAAAGATTGCTGCTGGCCAGATAGATGTAGACGGGTGGCCCTGGTGTTCCGGGTCCAGCGAGGCACCAAAGCTTACGGATGGTAAAACTGGCTCATGAATCAATCATTAGCGGTGTCTTCCACATCAAGGGCTGGGTTACCTGTGTTGGTCACGAATCCGGGCTTGTGCCGTTCCACCCAGTCCCAGACCCCCCGCTCACCGAAGACCTTGCTGGCGCTATAGACATGGAAATATCTCTTCGGGTCAGAAAGCGACCTCGTCTGCGCTCTTTGAATTGAGAACTCGTTCCACGATTCGGATGTTACTGGTTTATCCACCGGCTCATCGAAAGAAATCGAAGTTGCCGCCTGGGCGGAGGAGGTGTAGACGAAGCGTTTCACGTTGGATTCAGCTGCGGCGGACGCAAGGATATTGCAGTCCGATTTGTTTATGGCAGCAAAGAGCTCATTTGGATCTTCAGGGTCCTCGAGAATAGTGGCGACGTGCGCGATGCCTGAGACACCTGTTGATGTTGTGCAGTGGAGGGTTTAGATATCTCAACTTGGTTCCAGACATTAGGAGAACAAGCCCTTGATGGCTTCATTGAAAGCACCCGGGCGGAGTTGATCCTCGATCTGGACCAACTGGAATGCCTCGTCCCCGTATTTGCGATGGAAAAGCGTCCGGACCCATTGGCACCTCTGGCTATCCCGCACGGTTCCCCGCACTCGGTAACCGTGGGCGAGTAATTGATCGGCGACGTGGGATCCCACCAGACCATTGATGCCGGTGACAAGCACCCAGGAGCCTAGGGGAATGGCAGGAGTGTCGGCAATTCCAATTGTTGTCCTGATATTCCTTCACTGGGCAGGAATAAGGGCGGAGGTGTGTCTGGGCCGATTTGATATATGAAGTGCCACGTAGCCTTGCCTGGTATGTAGTGCACCCCGCACCTAGCAAGGAGTATTTGAAATAGTGCGGCATTTCGGCCCAGTGAGATTGATCGTAGTATCTCAAGGCATCCATAATTCAGCTGGCATTGCCACCTTCGGGAATAGCAACCAGCGAAGGCGGACGGCAAGTCACCGTTCATCCTACTCCAAAGCGGGAAATTATAAATTATATAGATGTAGTGCTAGCAGTAAAACAGGGACATACGATACAAGGAGGACGATTAAAGTATCCTGTGTTCTGTCATATAGTAGCCTGGGTGTCTCCCAACTTGACTGTGTCTGCCACCTCTCCAGTGCAACACCATAACCCTCGCCAAGAGTATGTCTCCAATAACCATGCTGAGTGTCGTTCTGACATTTACAATGCCATCACTCTGGTTGTCTTTTGATCTGGACTTGTGTAACTCATCACGTGCTGCAGACGACCCTGCCCTTTGGGATTCAAAAGAGCCGAGGAAGTATATCGCGGCACTCGACCAGTCGGGCTTACATGGAGCATTTTGACGACCAAACAGAATACACCGGGTAACCGAAAAACATGCACCGGTATAACAACCCCGAGAAAAAAAAAATACACTGTGAACTTGTCTTCGTCTGCATATTGTAGTTGTTAACAGGTTCAGGGTCAATATATATACTTCCTGATCATCAGATATTGCTAAAATCTCACGGTCACGATGGATCAAAATGTGATACAGGAAATGGCCTTCTGTATATGAGACATGGAGAGCCAGAATGGTAGGGCTGCCAGGCGATGAGTCAAACAGGCTAGTCACGGCACGAATCCTCAGGAGCCAAGTGCCTTTTCCCCGCAACCAACTCAACACCTCCAATCCAAAAATCCCACGACCATGGCGGAGAGAGTCTCGGAATTACGCTTCCGATCGGCGAACGTCCCGACGCGATATTTCAAGGCATGTCGCTGGTGCCGAAAGCAGAAAATGCGCTGCGATGCGCGCAACCAGGTCCCTTGCGCCCGGTGTCGCGCCGTCGGCCGAGATTGTATTCTCGACCCGGTCGACCACGCAAGGCGTCGCTCCGACCGGCCACCGACCCCGCCCACTCACCCTGCGCGGTGGGTATTTTCCCATCTCCTCTATATACCATGGCCAGGACCTAGCTAATCCGTTGCATGTTAGCCCCAGACGACAGACGGCACGGTCTCCGTGGAGCGAGCACAATGGGTTTGGTAGTCCTTCCCCCCAAGAACAAGACTATCCCGCCGCGGCAGTGCCAGAAGTGCCCATCGATGCCTCCATCGATTCTTTGCCTGAGTCTACGGCCGTGGGGAATTTGGGATCGCCCGGGACTGCAGACCGGCATGCACAAGAACCCCAGCAACTCAGTCCCAATGACATGATCGCCCCCGTCTCCGTCATGCACTCCATGTCGGTCAATCTCCTGGGATCTAGCAGCGTGAGTCTGAAAAGGAAATATTGCAGGTGTTTACTGAACGATTTATAGATTTTCATGGACAGTTCAAGCAAAGCGGACCCCAAAAGCGACATTATCGCCAGAGGGATTATCAGTGAAGAACGTGCTCGGGTCATGTATGACCGGTATTACCGTCCTCTATATGAGTCTACCCGGCGGAGGACTGACATATGCTACCAGATTTATGGGAGGAAGTAAAAATTTCTTGGCACTGTTTGATCCCATCCGCGACACCTTCGATTCTATTCGCTCTCGCTCTCTCTTCTGCTTCTCCGTGATCATCTACCTGGCAAGTCGGGCGGTTATGGACTTGCGGAGCGATACCCATCTGCAGCGCGTGCTTCAGGATGAAGCGCAGAGACTTGCCGAGGATAGTTTCTTCGAACGCCCAACAAAAGTCGAAACCGTCCAAGGAATGATCCTTCTCGCCGCCTATTCTGAAAAAACTTGGTTCTCAACCGCACTCATCCTGCGTACCGCGCTCGATTCCGGGCTAGAAAAATCGCTGGATGCCCTGCTCTCTCAGGAGAATGTGCCTCGAAGTTACTTGTCTGCTTCGATGGCGGACCGTAAGCTGGTGTGGCAGACCAGGACCTGGCTAATCAGCTTTACACTGGAACTGGACGTAGCCTCCGGCACCGGCCGCAAGTCCCGGATCGACGCAGTGGACACTATGAAGTTACGGAAATTTCTCGAGTATCCGCTCTCCCTGCCCTGTGATCTGCGCACAATATCGATCATCGAAATCCATCAACTCAGAAGTATGACTATAGGCTCCGCTCACCTGGCCGTGCTAACATGGTCTAGGCCAATCTCGAATGTCTATTGAGAACTGCAAGACGATCGGCGAAATTGTCTTGGTCGAGCTCCCTGCGGTTATGGCGAGGTTGCAGACCTGGTGGAATACCTGGGATGAGATCCATGACAGTAAGTCGGCAATCACACAGTAGCGGTCAATTATACCGACAAGGGCTGAATCTCCGCAGACAATGCATTTCATGCGGGTGCCTTTCAACGCTGCAGTCTCAAGTTGATGCTGAACTACGGCAGAATATTTGTGCTGTGCGCCTCATTGGCTCGTATTCAGAAGCTCCAATCGAACGCTGCCGAGTACGACTCGGAAACGGATGACAAGGATATTTCGCACCTGTGGCGGTCTCTGGCCGCGACCATCATGGAACAGCTGGCCTGTTTTATCCGGGAAAGGGCCTACTCCTGCCAACTCTCATGGTCCCCGACATATCCAGCGCTAAATATTGCCTTTGTCAGTAAGTCAACCCCCTGAAAGGCAACATATGCGACGTGGTGGGTTCAGCTAACAGGGAAAAGCGACATTCGCCCTTAGAATCGCTCGATGGCGCCCAGACCTGATCGATCAGGAGCTTCTCCTAGAACGAGCCCAGCTGATCTGCGATTTTCTCAAGCAGCCGCCCTATCCGGATATCCACCGGACCGTGTCCATCTTCGTCAACTACTGTCGTGCCCTGGTCGCTAGCCAACGAGAGCACGGGGAGTATTGCGCCGAGGCGACAAAGAACTTTGAGCCAGCCAATGGGCAACTGTCGCTAGGTAGGGAGACAGACGGGGCATCGGTGGAGCTGTCAACTTCGACAGGGCTGCCAGCCGAGCAGGTGAGCTACCGAACTGGCGCCATGACCCCTCAGGCCGACAAAGACCCTGCTGCTGCTGGGCTGCCCAATAGCACCGACAGATCGGCCCCTGCCCGGCCGCCCCCCGCTCGACTACCGGGCCCAATGGAGGCTCCCAATTGGTCGCTGTGTAATCCAATCGCCGACTCCTTCGGTTTGTTTGAGGAGGAGCAGAACGACATCTTTGATTTCCTGCCTATGATGCCTTCCATGCCGCAATAGCCCTCGTATACCCCGGCCATCAATCGAATTCTAGCCTCCTATGGATCTGTTCTTCACCAGGTGTCTCGAATTGACCTGTAAACTACAGCATCGGACCTGGGGTACTCGTTGTCAACCCCTGCTGGCATCAATGACGATGGTCCACACGCCGTAGGTCAGCACCTTTACGCAGGAGTTGGGGTAGGAGATAGCTCGAAGTTATCTTGTTCTTTGGAACTGGAATGGATATGCTTGCAACGCCTGCAGTGCTGGAACCGACTTGTCATTACACGACCTGCCTCTTGCTTGGAAAATTTTCGCACATGTGTCTAGGCGATCATTCCCCGGTGGATCACAGAATCTGATTCACCGACTTGAGACGAGTCGCCAAGGACAAAAATTTCCAGGATGGTGGTCTTGAACGCAAACTCGTGGACCGGCTCCTGCTCGGGCCCGTTGCCAGGATCCTTCATGGGACCGGCCCCGGACCGGCCCCGCACTCGCGGGTGCGGCAGCCGAACATCCAAGGCCGCCCATTGGGCCACGAGTCTATACTGGCGGTCCAGATCTGTGTGGACTGTCGCAAAAGGTCTGCAAGATACGTCCAAGGCCCATGACTCACGGAGTTCTATCTCAGGCCTCTCAGTTTAGGAAGAGTATAAAACCATGCCGTTCGTCAATGGCTGAACCCCTCGACGGTATGCAAGAACATCGCCCAAGTAGCGAAGAATTGGTTGCACCCCAGGCAGAGACAACATCATGGCTACTGAGCGTTGCTCCGGTGCTCCCATCAAAGATTACGATCCTCCAGGTATGACCTCATCCCAGCACTCCCTTGCGTCTCGCTAACCCTGCCTCCTTATCTCATCCTAGATCCCAGCTGGAACCAGAGCAAAGAGGCAATCCCTTCCACTGTTCCAGTGGGAAAAATGGCTTCAGACGGCCAAGGATACCGGCTCACCAGGTTGGGGGAAGACCAAATATTGGTAGACTTTGATCATGGGTCTCCTCAGAACCCGGTCAATTGGAGTCATGTGAGTGATGCGCCCGCCGGACGATCAATGACTCGACTTTCCAGCTGACCGCAACCCATCGATTCCAACAGGCAAAGAAAATGTACACCGTTTTCACAGCTCTTTTTCTCGTTCTGAACTCCGGAATATCGTCGTCTTTACCTAGCAATGTTGTTCCATCGATAATGCAGGAATTTAATGTAACCGGAGACTCGCAAAAGGTTCTGCCCACAGCCGTATTCCTCATCGGATATGTCGTGGGTCCCTTGCTCTTCAGTCCACTGAGTGAGACGATTGGAAGAAAGCCCGTTCTGCTGTGGAGCTTCACTGTGTTTGTCCTGGCAACGCTGGGATGCGCCTTCGCCCCGAACTGGCCGGCGATGCTGATTTTTCGATTTATCTGCGGAGCCATGGGTTCCGCTCCCCAGACCGTGGTCGGCGGAGTCTATGCAGACATGTTTTCGACTCCACGAGCCCGTGGGCGGGTGATGACCTTTTATATGGCGGTATGTTGCACAATCTATGTCTTCTGAGACTCTTGTCTGACACCCACAGGCTGCTAGTTTCGGTCCGATCATTGGGCCAATCATCTCTGGGTGTAGCTCCCAATACGGCTGGCGATGGACATTCCGCATCGACCTTATCCTTACTGGCTGCAGCTTGCTTGGATCCCTTTTCATGCCAGGTGTGATGTCTTTGAGTCAGTAGATTGGTGTCTGCAGCAGGCTAACATTGAGTGGATAGAAACCTTCGGTCGCGTCATTCTCAAGAAACATGTAGCCATGCTGAACAAGAGCGCATCCATGCCTAGCTATGTCTCACAGCAGGAGCTTCAGAGCGTAGCCGTCGACTGCAGCTTTGCGCAGACATTGACGCGACCCATCACTATGATGATCTTTGAGCCAATCATCCTGTTCACCGGAATTCACATATCGCTTGCCTACGGCCTCATTTTCTTCTGCTTTCAGGCTTACCCTATTATTTTTGAAGGTACTTTCCCTACTTAGTGCCTCTTAATGTGTCAGGCCGACAGCGTCTGCATTGTTTGAAGGACCTGGCTGACTGGAGAAGACACCTATGGCTTCAGTATCCAACAAACTTCGTTGTGCTATCTACCCAGTAAGTGGTGGGATCCGATATCTACTCTTGATTGGTACTAAGTATATTAGTTGGGATTGGCGCTGCATCCTCCGGGCTGTTTTCACTGTATTACGACATCATTTATGAGCGAGCCAAAGCGCAGGGGAAAAAGTGGACGTCAGTGCCCGAGCTACGGCGACTCCCAATCGCTTGCATCGGCGGCCCCTGTCTCACCATCAGTCTCTTCTGGTTGGGATGGACGGCCAACCCCCAGATTTACTGGCTGGTTCCGGTGCTGTCGGGCCTGCTGTTCGGGTTCGGATACCAAATCATCTTCATCTCGCTGTTAACGTATGTCACCGATGCGTACAAGATCTATTCCGCCAGCGCCCTCGCAGCATCTGTCATCATGAGGAGCATCCTGGGGGCTGTTTTCCCCTTGGCGGCCAATCCGATGTATTCGACTCTCGGAATTGGATGGGGCACATCAGTGCTGGGGTTCGCGAGCCTGGCCTGTGTTCCCATCCCGCTGGTCTTTCTGTACACTGGGGCTTGGATGCGCAAGAAAAGCTCCTTCTGCCAGCGGTTGCTCAAGGAAGAGATTGCGAAAGAAGTGCAGGTGACGCAGCCTGCCACAAAGGAGGAAGTTTGACGTTCGTGTCACCACAACAGGCCGCTTTCGTCCGCTCAATGAATGCATTTCCAGTCACATAAAAGCTTGTCTTCTTTTTCAAGCCCAATCTCGACATCACCCCCTCATCAAAGGCCATTTTACTTGCTCTTTCATTCTTCCGTTCGGCACGATATTCGACAAACAGAATCGCTGCCTTTATCACCTTTCGACAAACCAGAACACCAGCCGTAGGACAGACTCGGCCGTGGTCACTCATTTCGGAGACGTCACACAACAGCTGGACAAATTAGCGAGGGCAGACAAACCTTTGGAATTACGATTGATGATTTACAACGGCATAAAGTATATGAGTTTAGATGATAGACATACCTGGGAGCTTTAATAGATAGTTTAGTTAGACAAGTTATATCAAGACCGCTTATCACCAAGACGATGGGTGATTCACTCAATGCCGATCCATTCCCGCCTGAGGCCGTGAGGGGGTGTGAATTTCTCTCCCGTTACATCCCAAGAGGGGCTTGTGTCGCCTTTTTCCTTTCTGTCTCCCCGCCTCCCTTCACCCCCGCTTCACTCCCCGTTCCTGATCCCATATTCGTCTCCCATCTCTACAAACCTTCTTAGCCGACCAGAATTTTGAAGATATCGATGAAGATTGCACTTCTTCTCATCCTGGGCCTGGCTGTCCTCGTGTCAGCCGGGGAACTGGTGACGACCATGTACCCTGGCCCCTGGCTGATGAGCCCAGAAAACAAGGTTGCCTCTGTCATGGGAAACGTAGGTTCTGAGCAGATGTTATTCAGTCATGCATGACTAAGAATACCCCCTAGAATGGCACTGAGACAACCTACAGCATCACTTGTGCAGAAAACACTCAGTTTACATGGTGCGATATCGACGACGGACTGACCCTCACTGCTGGTGGATCACAAACCACAGTTGTTCGCCAGATCTCGTCCGTTGACGGGTACGAAATACTGGGCATGTGAGAGTTCCTTGAATTATGCTCAATATTGTGCGTTGAAACTTACAGCTTCATTAGATCTCAGAAGGCGATCTGTTCCGTGGATGGTACGACATCAGCCACCTGCACTGTCACTGATATGCACGAGACACCAAGTTTCTATACGGTGATATCTCAGGGTTTTGAAGGGGAATCTTTCTCGCTTGTACCTGTCACCATTACCGCGGGGACAATCACTCAACTATCGGATACTATTGTCACTATGTCAGGGAGCAGCCCAAGTCGTCCGACGTCCCACTCGGCCAGTGCTACATCGGGGTCGACCAGTCGCGTCTCTAGTGCGGAGCCTAGTGCTAGCAGCGATGGGGGATTCATGAGTATTATGACTACCAAGAGCCAGGCATCGACCACCTCGTCCAGTTCCTCGGTTCGGAGCACCGGAGGAGCGCCAATGCCCACGGGGGAAGTGGCTGTCATAGCCGGAGGGGCCGCGATGGCGTTGCTGGTGGCCGTTTTGTGAACAGGGTGCCAACATTAAGAAATAAGCGATCGTGGAGGTTGTGGAAAGCATAAGATGTTATGAGAGCACAACTATGTATCATGCTTGGCAGTGAGACGGCTGTCATCGGACTAATAATGAAAACGCCCCGTTGGTGCCCCGCCCATATAATCACTACCTTCATCGGTTAATATCTACTAGATATCTCATTAGCTGATAGGCATGGGGTATACGCCGGTTGCCGATCGGGCAGTCGGCAATAACGTCATCCTCAGATGGCGCCGGCCCGATGGCTATAAGCACCACCAAGCGCTTCCTCTCCGTGTATCAACTGCAGAATGGCATCTCAGCAGATGGAACCAGATTTATTTGATAGGACCGATTTCGCAAATGCCTCCCGGGGCTTGATCGGGTCTCTTCAGCCGGGCATCATCCGGGCCGCCGATGGCCGAACGGTGTACAACGACGCCTACGACTTCTTGCAAGCGTCGGAATGCCCGGCCACCGCGAACCCAAAGCTGTGGCGGCAAGGCCAATTGGCCTCGATGCAGAGACTGTTCGAAGTGACCCCAGGTATCTACCAGGTCCGTGGCCTTGACTTGGCCAACATGACCGTCGTCGAAGGCGCCGAGGAGGTTATCATCATCGACCCTAACATTCGTGGAATGCGCTGCTGCCGCCTTGACTCTGTATAGAAAACGTCGCGGCGATAAATAAACCCGTCACTGGAGTGATTTACTCCCACTCTCATATAGAGCATTTCGGGGGAGCCCAGGGGTCCTCCCTGCTTCTCCCGCATCACAGTCAGTGTCCATCCCACTTATTGTGCCAGAAGGGTTCGTGGAGGAGGCTATGAGCGAAAACATCTACGTCGGGCCCGCCATGCATCGTCGCGCACTGTACATTTACGGATACCAATTACCCAAGTCGCCCAATGGACAGATCGGGTGTGGAATCGGAATGACTGTCTCGAGGGGGACAACCTCCTTTGTGCCTCCCAATACGATTGTCAGCTCAACTGGCGAACGGACCATTGATGGGGTCCGGATTCAATTCCAACTGGTTCCTGAAACGGAGGCGCCGGCGGAAATGAAATTCTTCTTCCCCGATCATCGGGCATTGTACATTGCCGAGTGTGCCACGCATAGTCTGCATAAGATCATTACGCTCCGCGGGGCTTTGGTTCGCGATTCGAAAGCCTGGGCACGGTACCTCGACGAGTCGCTTGTCCTGTACGGTCAAGAATCGGACGTCTTATTCGCCGGTCATAACTGGCCGACTTGGGGACAGAGTGAGATTGAACGGCTGATCTACGAACAGTGAGGCATGTACGCCTACCTACATTATCAAACTGTGCGCATGATGAACCAAGGCTTGACCGGGATGGAGATCGCCGAGACCATGGCCCTCCCGCCCGCATTACAAGCGGCATAGCATGTGCAGGGATTCTACGGATCGGTCAGTCATAATGTGAAAGGAATCTACCAGCGGTACATGGGATGGTTTGATGGAAACCCGGCGCATCTGTGGGAGTATCCGCCTGTCGAGAACGCGAAGCGATACGTGGCATGCATGGGCGGAATTGACGAAGTGGCTGCAAGGCCGAGAGATTCGCGCAAGATGGGGATTTACGATTTGCTGCCACCCTCCTGGGACACGCGGTCTCCTTTGATCCAGAACATGAGAAGTCGGAGGGACGCTGGCCGGGGTGTTGGAGCAGTTAGGGTTCGGGGCGGAGAACGCCACATGGCGCAACTTCTACCTGTCGGCGGCGCGGAATTTGCGCGCGGCGCCCCAAATTAAACCGATGCCCCAGAGTCGGAGTTGAATCCGGGGCAGTCGGTGGAGTAGTGGCTGGCCCTACTGTCGGTCCGCCTGGATAGGCCTCGAGCGGCGAGCGAGGCGTTTACGGTCGACATCGAAGTGACCGACGAGGAGCAGCGATGGACGCTGATTCTCAGCAACGGGGTGTTGACGAGCCGAAAAGCCTCCGGTCGGGCTGCTTTTCAAGACGAGTCGGGCTTTTCGATGTCGCTGACAAAGCGGCGCTTGCGGGAGATTTTGAGCGGGAATGCAGATCTGGAGGGGGTTGATTCAAAGGGAGACACAGCATTACTCCACCGATTGCTTGCTTTGACAGCGTGATCCCATTGATAACTGAGTTAATTTTGCGCGCTGGTAAACAACCATCTCATTCCCGCGCTGTCGTGGCCGCAGTTTCAACCAATCATTCGAGACTAGTCATCCCGTGTCTCAGGAAACCCTAGGGGAAGCGAAAAGACGAGCGCTAGGCGTCGCGGCGAAAACGTTGAGAACATGGAAAGCGTTGAAGTTAATTTGGTTCCAGAAAAGTCTAAGCGCGACCGAGGCGCGTTTAGGGGGCGGCGCAGCAGCGGATGTTTTTAGGGCTGCAGGGCGTAGCCAGCAGGCATCCTGCGAGGCCAGTCCCTACGGAGTATCTCTGTCTATTATCTTGATCTTCCATGCAGACCATCAATGCTCAGTTCCCTGTTTTCCTGCTTCCTTTCAGCCTACCGTGTCCACCACCGCGCACTTAATTCTCTCCTGGACCGTTTTGTTGGGATTTCCCCCCACAATGAACGGGCGGATCCGTGGATGGGTCTCGACCTGTCCGGTTTTCGGTTGCCACTAGCGATCCCTGGCAAGCCACTAGAGACTCGACGACTCAGCGTCTGCGAGGTTAATGGAATATCCTGTCGCCCATGGGTCCACCTCGGGTCTCTGAGAATTTCAAGAACTCGTCCCGTCTGATTGGTCAATGCCCGCGACGCTCAGGAGAGACCCTTGCCTTTCACAAGGAAAATTTAGATCTCAAATTGTACATAGGGAGCAGCGTCTGTCAGTTCTCCGTGCTTTGTTTCGTTCCCTGTGCGAGTATCCAACATGGCCGAACTTCGTAAGGTGTCTGCCAACCAGGCAGCGGTATGTCCATTCCCTATGTTTATGCCTATGCCCTAAGTCACGCTGCTAATAATGCTCCCTCTCTCTAGCAGCCAATTGACAATGACAACGTCCCCAGCCTCCAAGCCCTCAAAGACGCCATCCCCAAGGAATGCTTCGACTCCTCCGTCGTGACCTCCCTCCTCTACCTCGCCCGCGACATTCTCTACTGCGCCATCCTCACCTACGCCGCCTTCCACATCCACCTGCTCCCCTCCCTGCCCCTCCGCGTCATCGCCTGGGCTGCCTACGGCTTCTTCCAGGGCTGCGTCGGAACCGGACTATGGATTCTCGCTCATGAATGCGGCCACGGCGCCTTCTCCAAGCACCAATCCTTCAACGACTTCGTCGGCTGGGCCACCCACTCCTTCCTCATGGTTCCCTACTTCTCCTGGAAAATCACCCACGCCCGCCACCACCGCTACACCGGCCACATGGAAAAGGACACCGTCTTCGTCCCCTGGACTGACGACCAACTCGCCAAGAAGAAGAACGTCCGCATCGAACAACTCAAGCATCTCGCCGAGGAAACCCCCATCGTATCCTTCGTCCAGCTCATCGGCCACCAATTGTTCGGCTGGCAATTGTATCTCCTCTTGAACGTCACCGCCGGCCCCAAGAGTCTGGCTGATGGTCGTGGCCGTACCGGCATATCCAGCCACTTTAACCCCTTTGGCGAGATCTTCACCGCGTCGCAGATGCTTAGTGTTGCCCTCTCGGATCTGGGTCTGCTCATCATGGGCTCGATCCTGTACTATGCGTCCACGCAGATCGGAGCCTGGAATGTCGTTCTCTTGTACTTTATCCCTTATCTGTGGGTGCATCATTGGTTGAGTACGTATCATCCATCAATACACACCACGGAAGGCAGAATACTAACAAAAGCAGTCGCAATCACCTACCTCCAACACACCCACCCCGACGTCCCCCACTACTCCGCCGACACCTGGACCTACACCAAGGGCGCATTGGCCACCATCGACCGCACCACCGGCTTCATCGGCCGTCACTTCTTCCACGAAATCATCGACTACCACGTCGTGCACCACCTCTTCAGTCGCATTCCCTTTTACAAGGCCGAGGAGGCTACCCGCGCTATCCAGCCCCTTCTGGGCAAGAACTACCGCGAGGAAAAGCAGACGAGTTTCTTGTATTCGCTGATGACGACCTTCCGGAAGTGTATCTATGTCTCGGATGGGGGGAAGAAAAATGGCGTTTTGCATTTTGTTATGTCGGAGGAGGCTAAGTGATGCGTGTTGGGTTTTGGTGTGGTATTTTATTGGTTGGGTGGGGTGGTTTGGGGGTGCGTTGGATTTGCATATAAATAAATATAAGTATAGATTAGATTGATGGATAGATGGATAGATGGATAGATTTGTATCAAAATCATTGTGTTTGTGCATATTTTGCGATTTCCGAGGAAAATGCCGTTGATAGTAATCATAATGTTTGTTTCTTTGTCTATGTCTCGGGTTACATACCCTAATATTCCATTCAATAACAATCTCATCAATATAAATCATCTACTCTCCTCCAAATCCCAACCTTAACCTACCTCAACCGGAATAACCCTAACCAACCACCCACCTTCATCCAATACCAAGGCACATTCCCATTCCAAATCTACCAACCAACCACTAAATCCAATCCCAAACCCCAAATCACGACTCCTCCCATTCGCACCACGCAATGACCCATCATCTCCTAACAAAGGACAACAACCACTAACAAAGCAACAACAAAGACCCAACCATCAACCCACAAACACAAATCCATTTAAACTTCCCGCCAAGGAAATCACCGTGTACCTCCCGTAAAGAAAGACAGAGACCGGTTCGGGGCCCTGTTATTGAGATCTTAGCTTTGTTGAAGTCTCGGGTGGTGTATTAGTATTATCTCAATGGGTAGGAGGTGGTAGGGAGGGTTCCTGATGTGTATAGGTGGAGTAGGGGGGGAGTTGGTGGTTAAGAGGGGTATATATAGGTTGTTTGTTGCGGGTTGTTGAAATGTAGGGATTGGAGTGAGTATTGAGTGTTTACTGTTGAGTGTTGGTTAACCGGGTTAGTCGAGCTGTGAAGGCGTGAGATTTACTTGGATTCATCTCGTTTCTGGATTCTTGTCCGAAGAAGAAGCAGCAGCAGCAGCAGCAGCAGCAGCAGCAGAAATGTCATCCAAGCCTCCATCTATCATCTACGTTGGGGATAATCATCCGTTCTATTCTCGCCAAGGAAGTCCATCTGATGATTCACGGTCCTTGGAAGGCGACGAAAATTCAAACTCATACTCATACTCTGGCTCAGATATAGACTCCATCGCAGATCAACCACAATACTCTCCCCCCTCACTCATTTCCCATCCACTCCCCCAACTCCCCAAATTCCCCAAACTCTACATCTACGACGGCGACAACGCCACCGCTCTCGCCATCCGCCAATTCATCCACGAACGCGGCGGCGTGCGCATCCGCTCCGGACTCCTAGATGTCCAACCGAAAGACCAGGTCCTGCCGTTGTTGGTCCATGAGCATGATTATGCAGGCGAAGTACCGATCTTGTATCTGGATCATCCGGCCCGGAGACCCGTGGAGAAGGTTTTTGGGTTCGGGCCGATCACCGAGTATGTGGATAGTGTGGCTGTCGGGGGGAGGAAGTTGTACGGGGACACGGCGCAGGATATGGCGGTGGTGCGGAGCTTGATTTATTGTTTGAATAGGGATGTGGTGGAGCCGTTGTATGGTTGGAATAATAATCGTCCTGGGAATGGGTCCGGTGAGGAGGTGACGGGGTTGGTCCCGGTGCCGAGCCGGCAGGAGGTGTTGAAGAGGAGGGTTTTGGAGAGTTTGGAGAAGATGGAATTGGATTTTTTGGAACAGGGGAAGGGGGGTTGGAAGGATCGGGGGGAAGGGATTGGGGAGAGCAGGTGAGGTGGAGGGAGGAGGAGATGAGGTTGCAGGAGACAGGATATTTGCTAGGGAGGTCCTCTGCTGCGGATGTGTTTTTCTTTAGTCTAGTTGTGGCTCATGGGGATCGGTGGGATTGGTTTTTTGATGATGACCCACGACCGAGAATTACCCAGTACTTTGATCGAGTGCGACAGAGGCCGATGACGGGTTTTGCGTATGAGTTTTGGGATACGGAGGCGGCGAACGTCGTGAAGGAGGGGGAGAGATGGGGGTTTATATAGTGTTGTGGGTAGTGCATACAAGGACTGACATTCGCGAGCTGTGGTTTCAGTTTTTATTTTGGGCAAGTCCCGAGTCTGCCTATAATGGTTCGATATGGAGAGCTGATGCTATATCGATTCTGACTTCCATTGTTTCTCTAAGTATATGTGTCAAGTAAATTGTTCAGAGGAAAGTATCGTTGTCTAAGAAACATCAATGAATATACGTGCCGAGCTGCCATAATTGTTGAAGTTGGATGGCCTCTCCTTGTTGTCTGGCGGATATCATCGTGTCGTTATGTCTGCTTTGAAAGGACAGTCAAGTGCAAGTGGATGGAAGATTCACGGGCTTAACCGTGAACAGGGGTAAGTCCTCGGGATCACGAACTTGATCATGGGCTGAATGTCGAATATGGGCAAACCGCCCCAGGACATGGTAATTGCGACTGCAGGATTGGGTGCGGATGCGCCGACATCCATGTGCGGTTATCCCATCGGCTGGAAGGTCAGCTGTTCTTCCGGGGATCGTGCCATAGCGAATAGATGCCGGAGCAAACCATCATGTAAATCTGAATACCGGTTGTGAGCGGGGATCAGCTGGATGGTGGCCAGCCAGACTAAGAACGGGATGCATTGACGTCCGTTGTATGATTGGCTCCGTATTGTGGAAAATCGAGGGATTAGTGCAGCAAGAGCGTCGGCGATATTCCGCTCCTGATTGGTGGCCAATTGCCCGATGGCCGCTGCCGCCAGGGCATCCGGGTTAATCCAACCCCGTACAGCCGGACATATGGACCCCAGATGGCCAGCCAGCTCAGCATATAAACCCTCTCGCTGTGATGTAGATTCTTCATTCAGTCTTCAACCCATTTATCGATTACAAAATCAATGAAAATGACCTTTTCCGCATCCTCAACCAGCGAACAAGTCTGTCAAGTCCTCGCGACCAAATCAAAGGCAGTATAGGTACATCACCGCCCTCCTTTCATCCTGCATGTCTATGACACAGCTCTGATCGAACGTCGTCAGTCCTCATCACCGGAGTATCACCAGGAAGCATCGGCGCCCACGCGGCCCTGCACCTCTCCCGACACAGTCCCGCTTTACTCATCCTCGCCGGACGAACCCTGTCCCTTGCAAGCCACCCAGAATGCCATCAAATCCGCGACACCAGATGCAAATACCCGCCTCCTCATCATGGATCTGAGCTCCCAGGAGAGTGTCCGCAAGGCAGCCGAGGAGCTGAACAGATACCCGGAAGGTATTGATCGGATCATCAAGAGTGCCGGGGTGATGGCCGCGCCGTATGGGGTCACCTGGGAAGGAGTGGAGATGCAGTTTAGGACTAATCATGTCGGTCATTTCTTGTTTACGAATTTGGCTCTCCAGGGAATGATCAGTCAGACTGCAAGTGGAATGGTGAGGGTGGTAAATGTCAGTAGCCTCGAGCACAAACGAGGGCCGGTGCGGTTTGGTGATATTAATTTTCAAGTTGGGTTCTCATTTTCTCTTTCCCCTAGGGCATGGTCATGGCTGATATAGTTTAGGACGGCAAGAGCTATAACAAGTGGCAGCCATATGGTCAGAGCAAAACGGCACATATGCTCTTTTCAGTATCCCTGGCAGAGAAGGTCGGTGGAAGGGAGTGGAATCGTTCAGTCTCTATCCCGGTCGGGTTGTCACTGGGATCGGGAGGCATTTGGTCCCGGAAGTGTGGATTAAAGCGGGTATGTCGACACCCTGCTTGATCAACTGCGAGATGCTAATGTTGGGTGCACAGGATGGAAACACGAGGACGGAAGTATTGTCGATGACCCCAAGTTGAATTGGAGAACACCCACTCAGGCAGCCGCCACATTGATTGTGGCAGCATATGATCCGATTATTTCCAATGAGCTGGCGCACGTTTGGCTGGGAGAGGCTGACACAGAACCAGATACAAATGGCTCGTACATGGTTAATAACCGGGTGGACAATGATGCGGCGGCAGATTATGAACTGGACTTGGAGAATGCAGAGAGGCTCTGGAAGCCGAGTGAGGAGATTGTCGGCCAGAATTTTGAGTATAAGATGTTCGTGGCATGCTGATGGGTGCTTGTGCTGCTGCAATCATCATCGCTTCTGTGCAATATGATCAGGAGATATGCTGCATGCTTATTTTCATTCTACAATATGTTAATCGTGGGTATACCGCCGCGGAAGACAGATTTGTTGCGCAGCTTGATAGGCCGCTGCCGCCAGTATAGCAGTCCCCGTTCCCTTGCCCGTACATCCTGACTGACATTGGGCGAGGCGATTCATAATGTAATGGCAGAGCGCGTCAGCCTTGGCCAGTCGCTGCCCAATTACCCTTGAAGGTGGAAAGTGATCTGAGTTTGCCATTGCTCGCAGTGTCTCAGCTATCGTAGCATAAACTAAAACCAGGCCCAACCAGTAGAGTAGAAGGTGTGCTATTGCAGACGGATCCGTAAAAAAATCATCTCTTCCGGCTCCTGGGCGTGTACTGGCACGGGCGGCACTGTAGCTGGCCCGACCATGAAGAGGGGATGGATGGCTTTCGACTGTAACTCGTGATACCAACACAAAAGCCGGTTCTCAAAACACGTGGACGCCCTGAGGATGCCGGCAGCGGAGTCCCACGTAACCTCACTGCGGAAACTTGGGCGCAGACCGGTCCGGAATTGACAAATCTCGGATAAAGTATTCAAAAGCAAGTCAAAGCTGTCAGTGAACAGCTCCACGTGCGAGGGCAATATCGAAGACGCCTGATCTGGGACGTTGACACACATGCGGAGAAACTGCACTGTCAATACAATGCCATATCCCAGATCCCAAAGACCCACCTCTATTGTACGAAGCCGCCGTCAGACCTGTGCGTTCATCATCTCCGTTCCCAAATGTAGTTCACGAGCCAAGTTGCAGGCGGCCTGAACATGGACATTCCATGCGTGGTCCTGCCCGAGCGGCCGTGCGTAGAGCTCGTAGAGTGCCAGAATCATGGCGGTGCAGATGAGATCGCAAGGATGCACCGCCCCCTCCAGCGTGCATATTTGCTGCACCGCTTGCATGTAATGATCCCTTCCGCAATGGGCCAGCGCGTCCTCGTTCCGGGACTTGGCCAGGTGCGTCAGAACTAAAGCGGACAGCGATGACTTGATGGCTGGCGACTGCGAGTGGAGGAAGGTAGGGAAAAGCTCCACCCAGTAGACAGGAGACTGGTGCCTGGGTGAGTGTAAGCCTCCTGGGGGGAGGTATTCGCTCAAAAAATGGGCGACGAGTTGGGATTGGTTCTGCCCCAGTACCAGGGATCGCTCGTTCCATCCGACGGAGGCGTCTGTAGGGAGAATACTACGTCTTCTGGTCCGTTAATCCTTGCGCTTAACCACCGTTGCATGAACTCACACGCCATGATATCCACCACAGCGACGGGCTGGGGATTGGCAGCGCAGACACGCCCGATCACACTGCGGATGCCAGATCGGTCAGGCATCAGTGTCTGTCAGCGAGTCCGGCGATCGGGGACATCCCACCTTGACCTTGCGTGTCAGACGCGTACGGCAGCTCTGGGTCTTCCAACTGCTGCGTCCCATTCTGAGTAATCAAGGTATATCTTCGAGGTGTACCGTGGTCTTGTTGATCACTGTCGTGTTGGGAGAGTGGAAGAAGACAACGGCGAGGTGGACAGGATCCGCGCACATGACAGCGCGCCGATACGCGTAACCAATCATGTTTGCTTTTTCAACCCACTCGTCATCGTCTCCTCTTCAGCTTATCTATCTACTACTATATAGTACTACCAAGGTGGCTACCCGCCTACACCTCTAAACGTCCCGAAAATACATCCATCAGTTGCAAAAGACTCTCCCATCGGTGGTCCTTCTGGACCTCAATCTTGCCCTCCGCTGTCATCACTTTGTACTCGTCCGCAGATTTCGTCCCATATGCATATCCCTGCTCGCCCTTTACGAATGCCACCAGATCCCGGATCCAGTCGTCCATCAAGGCCCGATCCGCAGGACTTGGTCCGTGCATGATCGAGTAGCTGGGATCGTGTCAGCGCGCTCAGCAGATACGGAGCAGACAACTTACTTCCAGATCGGTCGGTCCATGGCATGGCTCACCCCAAAGGACGCGGGAGCCACGGCATCGGTGATAAAGGACAGCCGATAGGCGATCAGGTACCGCCAGACATCCTCAATTTTCACGCCGTGCTCCAGAAGGTTGTTGACCAGAAATCTCGAGGGCGCTCGGACCTGGCCATCTGCGATGATCTGCCCAAACACCGACTGCCACTCGTGTTTATCGTGCGAATCCGGGAGCGCATAATGCCGCAATAGACGGTCGGTTGTGGCTGGGGAATAGTAATTCGACACCTGCAGTTTCAGCGACTCCAGATTGGCCTCGGGGCTATTGGTGACGGCATAAAGCGTGTTTTCGTCGCGCACTTCTCCAATGAACAACCGCAGGCCCCGTTTTTTGAACTCCTCTGCAAAATGTCCGTCGCGGTAGTAATCGAAGATACCAGGGTGGATAAAGACGCCATCGGTGACGGGCCGAAAGGTGTGGTGTTGGAGTTTCATGATGGCGTCACACAAGTCCTTTGCACCGATGGCTCGCAGCTGCTCCAGCTTCTGGGACCCCGTCAGAGTTGCTGGGATATCAAAGTACTGGCACAACTCATCGAACTGTGGTTGGCAGTCTTCCGGAGTCTTGGGTTGTGTTGGAATAGCATTGGAGTACATAACCAGTCTCCGGAACTTATTTCGCATCGCCTCATCCATCTGCCCCCGGAAATCATACAAAGCTTGGGCCTGGACCGCGTATGCGCCTGCGCTACGTCCAGCGAGGACAATATTGTCAGGATCACCCCCGAATGTAGCAATGTTGTGATACACCCATTCGATGGCTTGTCTCTGGTCCCAGAGACCATAGTTGCCGACTTCCTTACCCCCCGATTCCTCTCGCAATGCCTCCCCTGCCAGGAAGCCGAAGACGTTCAGGCGGTAGCCCACCGTGACGAAGATTGCATCTAGCTTTCCGGTGGAAATAAGCTCGGTCGGGTCCATGCCCGGCTCTTGGCTGGGGTCGCCAATTTGGAACCACCCGCCGTGGAACCAGACGACAACTGGCCAGTTAGTATGGCGCACCTCGGGGTCGGGAACCGGCGTCCAGATGTTGAGACGCAAGCAGTCCTCCTCGTATGTGTGCCTTGGGCCATGCGCGCCGACAGCCTTGGAGTAGTCTGCCTGGGGGCAAACCGGGCCGAACCGCGTCGCATCGTACGTCGCTTCCGGTTGGGCGGCTGCGAGCTGGTGGAGGGAGTAGGGTTGAGGTTTGCGCCACCTTAAATTGCCAACAGGGGCTTGTGCGTATGGAATACCGGCAAATCGTCTTGATTGGGTACCATTCTGCAGGCCTCTGATGCGACCCGCCGCTCCGGGCAAGTCCACTTGGCATTCGGATGTTTCGTAGGAGATGTGGTTTCCCATGGTGGATATTGTGCTTGAATGAGGAATTGATGGCCTCACCATACGGTCAACGGGATCGATAGAGGGGTAGCGGACGAGTTATACTAGTACTATTGCCAAACCCCTCCTGACGCAATATCCCGGAGTGGGCTCTCATTGGTCGGTTTAATCGACGGCCCAGGCACTGACATGCACCTCCGATAAGATAGCATGGACATACTGTGTCACAGTAGTACATAGTACTAGACTCCGTAGGGATCATCCGGCTGAGACACGTGGAACGCTCGAGTTGGACTCCTGAAGACTGAACAATCTATGGCAACCGTGGTATCATTCCGCAGGCATCCATAATTCTTGCCCCGTCTATTTTTAGCCTCCCGTCCCTGCCAGGGGTCGAGGGATGCCATGGTATGGAGTACTCTGTACATGACCGCCAATAACTGCCCATCGTGCTGGATCCGCGCAGGGGCAAGGGTCTGGCAGCCATTCCCTGGGAGATAGATGTTCTTGAATGGAGCATCGACGCTGCGTTGCCAGTCTGACTCGCCCGAGTTCTTCGCTTCCAGGCTCCGCACGTGACCGCGCCCGCTGCTGCCTCAGGTGGCGACGCGAGAATCTCGTCTGGCCCCAAGGGGGCAAAATCAGAACGAATACGACATTGTCAGCCCCCAACGATGGACGACGCCCTGCCCATGCAGATTCGCTCCAGGCGATCACACAATAAATCCCGCTCGGGTTGTCAGAACTGCAAGAAAAGACGCATCAAGGTAGGTCGCCTTCCATCATCCATTCTATTCATCCCGCGGGATCCAAGGAACATATATCTATCATCGTCATCTTCATTACCATCAGAATGCGCTCTGTTCTGCGGGCGTTGGCCTGCTTTTGGTCCAAATCTGCTACTTACTCTACACTCTCCGACCATACTAACCTTGCCCAGTGTGATGAGAAAAAGCCACATTGCACCAACTGTGTGCGGCATTCGATCGAATGTGACTTCACCAACCCGGCCTCGGCCTCATCCACGCCCCCCGCTGCCACTCGACGATTTCGATTTCGACAATCGAAATACCAGCCCGCATCCAGAGCATCATCTTCCAAGGATAGTACGCCAGAGGCAGGCCATAGTGAGCCTCCCTCCACCTCGACGGGAGTGCAATGTGATCTCGCCGCCAGCAGCGTGGCCGGCGGCATCTCGTTCGCCGACCTGAAACTCTACCATCACTACGTGACCGCAACGTACAAAACCCTGGCGGACGAGGAAACAGACATCAACCATGTCTGGTCCGACCACGTGCCTCAATGGGGTATCGCATTCCCCTCCATCATGCATTTGGTTCTCGCGCTCTCGGCTCTCCACTGGGGACATGAGGACCCGGCATCGCGAACGCAGTACATCGCTCAAGCCGACGACCACTTCACGTTTGGTGTCCGATCGGTGACGGCCGTCTTGTGTCTCCTCAACGCTGAGAACTGCCAGTTGATCTACATGGCGGCCGCGCTGATCTGCCTAGTGTATTTCGGTCGGGGGCCGCGACCCGGCGAGTTTCTTGTCTTCAGTGACCGCGGACAATCCGAGTGGCTGGTGCTGATGCGGGGCGTGCACTCCATCCTCAAAGAGCATCATAGCCGCGTCTTCACCGGCGTGCTGACTCCAATCCCCGATGAGCGGGTCCGTGGCGTGAGTGCTGAGTTACAGCCCGAACTGGAGGAGCATCTGCAGCGGATTGGCCGCATTCGTGCGTTCGTGCAGTCGCGCGTCCAGGGTGAATCGTGCCAAGCCATGTTTGACACAGCCATTGATGACCTGCTCTCCGGGCTTGAAGAGGTGTATAAGGTCCGCAGCGCCGGGAAGGATGGTATCAACCTGATGCACATTGTGGTGGGGTGGGTGTACCGACTTCCGGAGCAGATGATCGGTCTGTTGGAAGAAAAGGACAGCTGCGCATTGGTGATGTTTGGGCATTGGAGCATCCTGCTGGTGTATATGCGGTCGTCGTGGCTGATGCGAGGATGGGATGCGCATGTGCTTGAAGGCGTGCGGGCGTCGTTGCATGAGGGGGACCAGCACTGGCTGGAGTGGCCAAGCAAGGTGATTTATACGTGAAGTATCATCATGACTATACCATAAGAGCATTTTGTCTCTCAACCAGCTGCCCGGATCCACCGATATATTTTATCTTTGATCTATTTCCGTATGCTGATACTCGAAACCAACAAAATAACCGAGTAACCTCTTGAGAACATGTTGTGTATTATTCAACCCAGTTACAATCACCTCAACCAAACGATAAATAAAACAAGCAACGAAAATAGCATACCTTCATATACATCCACAACAAACCAAACAAGCTCCCTGATCATCTCACACAATGAAATACCAGTTTGGTACATCTATCTTCAAGAAAGCCCCACGATCTGAAATTCCCCCCGATAATCCCCCCAGCGATGATTCTTACTTTCCCCTCATTCCCCACATGCCCAGCTAAACAACCACCGCGTTGATATACCCAGTAGATAATCAGCATCCCTCCCTCAACATGATCATCTACGCCATCTACCCAATCACCATTCTTCTCCCCTGGACATGCTCCAACATCATCACCCAGATCACTCCACCTCCCCGCATGAACCCCTCCCCCCATCCTCAGGGATCAAATAACAACCAATTAACAGAGTGATAATACCAGTAGGCTGCACGCTGTTTATACTTGTTTCCAGTATCTGGGAGGTTAATCCGGGTGTGTGTCACCATGAGATGAAGTGGGGGGCGGATTCATAAGGAATATTCTTGCTGTATCACGGTGGGATAATTGTTGAGATTTAGTCGTGGCCATGTGGAGAGGATTGGAATCTTGATGGCTCGTATGATGGATGGGCTTGGGTCGTGCGGTTCGTCAACTTAGGTTGGATATGGGAGAATCCCGGGTTGTTGGCTGGTGGGAGTACGGATTAGATGGTATCGGATGTAGGAATGTTAGTTTAATACAAGATGGAGATGTATTGTATGTCGAGGCTAGTCATGTCTTGTCTATAAGCAGATAACAAAGGTGATCCGGATGTAATATTCGCTGCTGTCGACTACACTACGCAACAAATGAACATCAGTCTTTAGGCAAAAGTCTATTCGCTCTGCAAGAACACATGATCCCGGGTAATCAGACGGCTCTATCTATTGAGGTATCTAACGCTAACACTATCGCCATCATCCATCTCGTATCCAGTCTATTTGCCAAACACCTTGAAGCGGTCCTCCAGCGGCGCAAACGCCTTCTCGCCCGGCGCCGAGGTCGGTACACCAAAGACCAGCTGAGCGTCAAGCTTCCACGAAGCCGGCAGGCTCCACTGCTTCTGAACTGCCTCGTCAATGAGCGGGCTGTAGTGCTGCAGGTTGGCGCCGAAGCCCTCGGACTGGAGAGCGGTCCACACTGGATGGGGAGAATTAGCGGCCTGGGAAAAAAAAAAGGCGGGGGGGGGGGGGGGGTAGGAGCTGGGAAATGACCTACCTAGGTATTGGGACATGGCGTTGGATTCGAGGGCAAAGGAATCGAACTTGTCGGCGTAGATGGCGAACTTCTCCTTGATGCCGGCCAGGGAGTCGAAGTCGACGAAGAAGAGGACCTAAATTTGGGGAAAAGGGGTCAGAGAAGAGGGTCAAGGGGGGCGGGGCAGGAGAGCAAGCAGCATACCGTTCCGTAGGCGGCGCGGAAGGCGTTCAGCTTGGGCTTGGTCTGGGTCTCAAAGGTCTCCTTGGGGAGGGTACCGGCGGCGACGAGACCCTCCATGGCGCTGATAGCCAGGTCCCAGACCTTGTGGTGCTCCTCCTTCAGCAGCAGAACGACGCGGGAGGTCTGGGTGTTGAAGGAGCTGGGCACGTGCAGGACGGCGTTGGCGACGAGGTGCTCAATGGCATCGTCGGCGATGGGACTCTCGTCCTTGAGGCCGTAGTAGGTGCGGCGGGCCTTGACCAGCTCCAGGAGGGAGGTGGTGGCGGGGTTTTTGAATTCTGGCTGTGTCGAACCCATGGTGGTGAAGGTGGTCGAGGTGGGGCAGAGATTGGGGAGGAATAAGAGAATTGGATTGGAGAACAATTGAGCAACTGTTGGAGCCGGGGCTATGGGTTATATAGGGCGAAGACGAGGGCGAGTGGAGAGCCCCCGCCAAGGGAGGGAGGATGGATCATGGATGAGATGGATGAAATGGTATCGGAAGATAGCCTAGTAGGTGGAGTAGTGGGTACAGTACGGTACGGTACAGAAACCAGGGTTCTGGCGTGATTGCCTGTCAGCCAATCAGCGAGGCCAGCGACCTCGGGGGGAGATTTCTAAGCGGGTCCCCCCTCCATCCTGAAGATTATTAAGCTCTTAGCAAGACGCGGAATTAAAGAACGACGATTGGTAAGATGGTAGCGGTCATGCCTCCGGCAAATAATCCTCAATCTTTCAGCAACCCCGCTCATCGAAGATACCTTGGCTCAGATCGTGGACGGGCTGCCCACCCGTCATGTTTCCGAGCGGGATCGGCGCTTCTATGAACCGGACCTCAACACACATCTCCAAGTGAGCCTCCATGTCCGGGAGCAAGTTCGGGCTTGGAGAGACACCTTCGCCCCCGACGTGGTCGAAATCGACTTTGATGTGCGCTTGTCAAACACCCCCCTTCTTCCTCTTGCCTTTCCCCCAACTTCCAATCTAACCGGGAGAGTCTCCTCCCTTCGCAGGTGGCGCAAGCCTACCAAAACAGCGTCCTCGGGACTCGGTCCTTCCGTCTGCGCTTCATCGAAATCACCGCGATGGTTATACACGTGGCACCGTGGCCGCGCACCTGTTCCGCTTCACCAATCAGGCTCCCTACCAGTGCCCGCCGGGGCCCATCCAGCAGGATATGTAGGTTGCCGGAGATCGGGCCTTCGACCCCATTCCGACGCATCTATATCATACCCGCTTTGTCGATCATGATCAATACCCCCTGGGCGTGGTGGATGTGGCCGGTTCCTGGGCTGAGTACCAACTCTTCGGCGGCGTTGTTCTCTTCGACCGCGAAGACTCCGAGTCGGAGGTGAGTGGTTCGGTCCGCCTATCCTCCCAGAGTTGACTCGGTGTAGCTGCGGGACGTTTTCTTCCATCAGGATGCCTACTTCATAGTCTTTCAGCTATCCGAACCACAGATCAACTACTTTGTCGCGTTTGGCCTGCCCATGGCCCGGCCGCCACATGTCCCTTCCCCATGAAGGCGGAGCGGAATGCTTTGCGAATGGACCCGACACGTCTTTCGCAACCGGTATGAGCGCCAACGTCCGATGGTGATTCCGTGGTTCACCCGTCCTCCTCGCCGCCGGGCGGAGGGCTATCCCCAGCTGTTGGAATATCTGGCCGAGATTAATCAGACAAGACCAGGTAATCCGTGAGAGGTCCCAGGTACGAATTTCGATCTTGTATCTTTGCCATCGTTGCGATGTCTACTACGGGCAGTATCGTACACGGGCAGAATGGAGCGTGGCAAAATGTCACTTGCCTCACACGCACTGCCAATTCTTTTCATTTTGTAATAAAGCCATTCAACTGCGAGTAAGAAGGAACCGAACAGATGTAACAACACAGCAGGAAAAAAAGACAGAGGCCAGACAAAGAGGAGGAGGAAGGGAAAGGCGGGATGCCTTATCCAGCTCTTCTCTTAGCGAGACGCGGAATTAGTTACCGAAAAGATCGGGGAAGATCGGGAAAGATCGGAGATACTGCGGCCCGTCTAGCCCCGATGCGGAATGGTCCGACCGGCCACAGTGGGTACCTCAGGCATGAATTCGGGCAACTCCACGGCGGCTTCAACGAAGCACAAGGCACGGTCTATTCTAGTACAAGGAACGAGAAAGAGAAAACCCCGAAAGAAGAACAAAAAAAAAAAAAAAAAAAAAAAAGAGCAGATGAGGGCCTTACCAGACCGGGATGAGGCCATCCGCCACCGAGTGCTCGAGTACAGCCAAAGGGACTCGCGGCTGCGGCATGTCTTCGCCGTCCCGATGGAACACCTCCCACGTCATTGTCAGGTCCCCTTTGTCGCGAATGTGCCAGCAAATACGAACAGCCCGCTCCTCTACTGGCTCTCCGGTTGGCAGGTTATACGCCGCCAGGGGGGCATGTGGGGATTGGTCAGCCGCCTTATGGGCCTGCAGCACCTCTAGAGATAGCCGGTTAGTAGTCGCACATGGAATGTAACCCCCCTACCCAAGTAAGGAAAAAGAGCAAGGAAGACTGACAATTCTCGAAATTTGGTGGAGCAGAGTGTGTGGCATAGGCCGCGATCACAGGTTGGCCATCATCCGGTCGGTAGCTTAGGGTCGCTTTTAGCGAATCCTCGAGACGAGGCAAGCGTCCCTTCAAGAAGGACACCAGTTAGCGCGTGCGTGAGGCAGCCATGGGGACCGACCGTCGAGGTGACTCACTGGCGGGATAGCTAAGAGAAGTTTGCGGTCTATTTGGACACCATTGACAACCCATTGGACCTCCGGCAGGGACAGGGCATAAGAGTAGGCGCTATTATAATACTGCGGTGGACCAAGGGCTTAGGCGTGCAGTGCGGCACCAACCGAGACCGCGCCGATGCTGTGAGGGTACCTGGGATTAGCTTCTCTCTGACGGAGGCAAAGGCGGGGAATGGAAGACCTACGACTTCTGCTGGTCGAGCAAGATGATGCCCCCGAGCAAGGGCCCAAGAAGCTGGTTGATGCGCAGGCGGATGTACGGAGACGTTCCGACCCCGCCTATAAGGATCAGTTTCTTGACCCTGTTCCCAGCCAGGGTAATGTGGTGGGTAACCAGGTCAATGATGGTCTGCAGCACGGGCTTATATGCGTCGCGGAGGTCGTTTTCGGAAAAATGGTAAGTCGGACGCCTTCCACGCCGGCCAGTGCTATAGTCTGACCGGATAGATACGTTATCATCGCCTGTATACTGCTTCTTGGCTTTGTCGACGGTTATCCGAATGGTGGTGGCCTGGGTCGGGGCTAAGTTGGCAATGTTCCTGGTTTGCAGGAGTGTAAAATCGACGTCCACTCCGCCACGTCGTTCACCTGGGACGGGTTGGTACTCTACGTTGTTATCAGGATCCGGAGGCACACTCACTGGCCCGCCCCTGCTGGGGTTGGAGGACGAATTGTCGGTTCTCATCTACCACCAGGGTAGCCACGTCCTGTACCTGGTTAGCTCGGACCCGGCAAGCGCCAGCTATCAATCAATGAATGTACGTACGGTTGTGACCCCACCACAATCACAGACTATGATGGCATCTCCCGGCTGGATGTTCGTGCTCCCCTGCAGTTGCTGTGCAGCCCATGTGGCGGCCGCCTTGGCCTCCGAGATGTAAGACACTCGATGGCCATGACGGGTTTCAAAGCCGGCGAGGCGGACGGCCTCTCGGAACACCGATCTGCCAGCAGGCGACCAGCAGGTTGGAACCGCTAGCCTCCACTCCACCTGGGGATCCCCCCCGTCGTGTTCGAACATGGGCATCACCTCTGCCCGCAACGCGCCGAGAAAGTCGGCGACAATCGTGTCACGTCGCGGTTGCCCAGATTGCCATACTGACCCCCCAGAACTTGCTGGAATGTTCCGTCAGTCAGACCCATCTGGGGGGATCCGTCGATTAGGAGTTTGGTCCATTTTAATGGGGTTTGGCGCTGCGTGGCTGGCTCGCCCCAGATCAGGCGGCCTTGAGCGTCATAGTCAAGGACAGTCGGTATGACACAGGAAGTGCCCAGGTGACGGGGGGGTGTCCATAGGGTAGGTTCTTTGTTGGCCCTGGTGTGGGTGAAACTTAGCACTGGGGAGCATGTTAGAGACAGTCAGAGATCAGGGGGAGCGAAGGGGGAGAGGGATGCTTGCCGGTCTTGCTGTTCCGGAGCGGCTTGAACAAGACGGCACGAGCCGGACGTGATAGGGACCTTCGCAAGCTTCTTGAGTTTGCAGCCGAGCAAATCACTTACGCGGATAGTGGTCTCTACGGGAATATTGTGATTGAACGGCTACAGGAACTCCCCAAGACCTTCAAGCGCCACTTGGAGCAAATGGAGACCCATATCTTCCACGCGGGGGCCGAGGCCACCACCGACGGGCGCATCTTAATTGTGACGCATCCGAGCTTCATTTACACCGATATGCAATCCTTGCATAATTTTGGTCCGACCCCTCCTTTTCGGGTTCAGCCTGCCCAGGTGCTGGTGGCGCCCAAAGGAAAAGCCGCCCAAGCCCGGTGGTTGGCTGATACAAGCTACGACGAAGTCGTAACTCCGTAGGTCTGCCCCAAAATCGTAGGGATCGTGTCAGATGAGGAGGATGGTGTCGAGGGCAGTGAGGGCAGTGAGGGCAGTGAGGGCAGTGAGGGCAGTGAGAGCAGTGAGGGCAGTGAGGGCAGTGAGAGCAGTGAGGTCAACGAGGTCAGCGAGGGCAGCGAGGGCAGCGAGGGCAGCGAGGGCAGCGAGGGCAGCGAGGGCAGCGAGGGCAGCGATGAAAATGAAGGCGATGAGGGTAATGAGAACGTCTTCGAGCTAAGGAAGATACGAAGGACCTTCTGGCGCCAGTGAACGATGCGGGCATGGAGACGGTGAGCTGGCGGGACCCTGTTTGAGTCTTTTTCTTTCTTTCTTTTTTCCGGGTTACTACGCTCCTCTTTCCTCCATTTAGACCGATGATGGTCCCTGTCTGTAGTACTGTTTTGATTAGTCAAATTCATATCCAGATGCCGTATCGTATGTACCCCTTCCCCGGGCCTTCCTTAGCACTCGGACGTCTGCAGCCCCCCATCCCCACGATTAGTGGAGCCCTGCTGGGAAACTATTTTTTTCTCTCCCATTTTCATCGTCCACTCCCGTCTTCCTGCTGAATACGAAGTGATCGTCCGGTTGTTGAGACCAATCAGCGGGTCAGCGCGAGGATCCCAGCCGACCGTGACGGTGACACTCGGGGAACCTTAATTGAGATTCCGGGAAGAAGAGAGAGAGAGGCGTACTTTTTCTTTTTCTTTTTTTTCCCTTTTTTTTTTCCGAACGGAGAGAGGATGTCCAACAGTCATCGCACTTTTGGTTTCTTTTTCTCAATGTCCCGTGTCTCATTTCTCATGTCTCATCTCTCTTTTCTTTTCTCTATTTCCCCCTCGTCTCATATTCATTAGTTTGAGCCACTTGACACTATTACTAGTAGTAGTGCGACCGACGTCTGACTAACGTGCATACACCTTGTAGCGATTGGGCGGAAGGAAGAATAAGCTCTAGGCAGCAGCCGACGGCCAAGAATTGATAGATCGATCGCTCGATCGATAGTTACCACTCGGTCGGGTCCGAGCCCTGCCCTCTGATCGTCCGGTTGCTGTCGGCTGGCTAGATCCTTGGGCGGAGAAGGGAGGGGGCGAAGGCGATGATTATTACAACGGGGACTAATCTATTCGGGGGACGGGGTTCTAAGAATAAATCAACCAATTCTAGAGGACCGGTGAAGGCCAGTGTTACTGTTAGTGTGAGGTGGTCAGGTCAGGTCAGGTCAGGTCTGGACTCATCCATGTCTCGGAGATTATCTCCGACCCAATGGCAGAGGGATGGGGGCTGAGGAAGGGATTCTCACCGTCTGATTCGGTGTGATGATGATTGTTATGAGTTTTCTCTTCGTCACGTAGTCAGAGTCAGATACTGTCTCAAGGGTCGGTCGGTCTGCCTCATGACCGTGGAGTCACATCCCATGCCTGGCAAGGGGAGGGAAGGGGCGGAACTACGGCCCCGGGTAGTCTCTACATGTACAAAAGCCAGTCCGACATGCGGCACAATAATCAAGTCAACCTGTCTATGATACGGGTCTGGTGGTCGAAAGGAAGGGATGTTTGAACCCTCACGCTACAAGACCGGCAGATGACAACAAAAGGAGAGACGGACAGGTAGGTAGGTAGAGACCGACAAGAAACAACCGACAAGCACCTTCCTCAAGATCCCGATCCATTCCTCCACTCGATAGCCGAACCATCCAATGTCTCCCTCGCTTCCCCTTCCTCCTCGGCCTGGTCCCGGGCGGCGTTGGCAGCCCGCGGCTCCAATCGATCCGGCGTTCCGTCTCCCCCGGTGTTGGTCTCGTCCTCGGCGTCAGGATAGCACACTCGCACGACCTGGCCGGCCGACATCCAAACGATGGCCGCTGTGGAAAATACATGCCGGTTTAGCTTCGGCGGGAATGCTGTGAGCCCTTAGGCTACGGGGAAAGGACTTACCTGGCTTGGTCATTCCGTGGTCAACGCCTACTAGCACCCATTCTGGGACTGCCATGGTTGATGGTGGTGGTGGGGATGATGATGATGATGATGATGATGGTGGTGGTGGTGACCCGTAGTGGCAATGGATGAGAAGGTGACGGATGAGAAGGATGTATTGATAATATGGATTGGAAGAGAGTAAGTACCAGTGCCAGCTGAAGACAGATAGATAGATGGGTTCAGATAGTCTTTAGGAAGAGTAGGAGAAGGAGGAGAAGGCCAGCGCGACCTGGTCATTTATCCTTGCCAGCCTCCACCCTGTCTCTCTGCTGAATGATAACTCCAAAAGGAGGGAGGGGGAAAAGAACAAATCTAGCACAATCTAGCTCATCTCTCATCGTTTCTCCCGCCTTCGCCATCTAAATTGTGCCCATACTAACCCTACCAACGGTGGCGCCTGGCGGATCCACGACCAGACTTTTGCCAGAAAAGGAGCCAAAAAAAAAAAAAAAAAAGAAGGAACAACAAGAAGCCCGATGGAAATCTTTCATCCCCACCATGGCCATCACTAGTAGTCTCCGCTCGGACCCAGAGACGACGACCCCGCCACTAGATATCCACTACGCATGTACGGCGGCTACAGCTTTTTCCATACGCAGGAGGCGTGAGTTCTCTGATGTCTACCAACACGTGAAGACGATTTTTACCATGCCCCGACTGCAAGCGAGGCGAACCCGAGCTAATCATGCACCAGGACGTCCCTGATTGGACTTATCGGTGGTCTCCTTGTGAACCAATGAGAGGAGAGCTCCCCCCTGGCGGAAGTGGGTGATCTCGGCCCGATCTCAGGCACAGCGGAAATGCATATCCGACACACATTGGTGGTTGCTTGGACTCTACGTGTTGTAGTTGAGGGGTGACGGGATGGCTTCATTCTAGGATGTGTTTTTGTGGGCCCGTCAGATGTGCCGGATTTGTCGGAGAATATGCCATTACGATCGGTTGCATTCTTCTAGTCATCTCGTGCATTCCCGTCGCTGTGTCGCTTAATCTATCCGATGTCAGGGAATCAAACCCGCCGATTGCTACTATTTTCATCCGCGCAGAGCCCGGGCTCGCTGTCCGTCTACGTGGCCAATGAGGGGCCAGCTAAATGGAATAATTTCCAGGTTGGATTTCCAACTCAGCTGGGAGGGTTGGGGACGCCCCATTGAGGCCCTGCCGCCGCCGCCCTAGTGGAAGGTAAATCCCAATGGTCGCGTCCGTCAGCATCGCCCACTCCCCTCTGGCTGATCTGGTCATCTCGCACTTGTCAACCAGGGTCTGGGCCTGTGGGCCATAACTTGGAGTCTGTAGGAGATGCAGATGCAGCGGCTTGTGGAGATCACCCCCACCTCTGAAGAAATGCCTGACGATCTCACTGCAGGGGATGGCGCGGGGCCTCACTGGTCGGGGAAGATGAGAGGTCTCTTCCGGCAAGGTTTGGCTGAGACGAAGGCGCTCGTGCTATTGATCCCATCACCAGGCGGTGATATCCCTCTTCTCAACATCAGGCAGACAGACCATCAGGATGAATAGATGAATAGGACCGTTGGGCACCCATTCCTATTGTCGTCGCTATTGAGCTCGCTTGTCTTTCCTGTTTATGGTATGGCGTTTCTTTTCTTTTCTTTTTTTCCCTTCTCTTTATTTTATTTCACTTCACTTTCTTTTTTTGAGGCTCTCCGATTTTTTCTTCATTCGGTTAACCTCTTTTGGTCACCTCCTGGTTAGGCACACGCACCGTCTTGGAAATGGCGGTGGCGGTGGCGTTGCTACTGCTGCTGCTGCTGTTGTGGTGGTGGTGGTGGTGGTGGTAGTTGTTGGGCCCCCCTTCGGCATCGGGGAGGATAGGGGTCGGTTGAAGCCACCCATCCCCATTCCATCGCAATCCATCGCATCCATCTCATCCATCAGGCTGACATGTTGCTATGAACATGTCCGTGGGCCTCGTGACCAGCAAAGCGGTATCGGCAATGTCCTGCCCTGCGTAACTGCCGATGATTCTGTTGTTTTGCTCGGGTCTGGGGGCCCAGGACGACACCGGTCAACATCAACCCACCGCCCCCCCCCAAATCATCAATCTCCCATGTCCTCCTAATCCATCGGGTTGCCCTTTCTATTTCATCTGTCGGCTTGATTCCCTGCTAATCTATTCCCTGTTAGTTGCATCGATTCGAGCGACCCTCTGCATCGACAGCTCGCGTTCCCCTCCGGCTGCGACGCAGCGACCGTGACATCGACAACCCCCCCGATCGCGTCCGGCGAATCCCATCCGACCGTGCATCTCTCAGCCAACTGATTTTCACAATCGTTGCTCCCAATAGCATCCCTCGACGCGTCCGGTGCATCGCGTCCCTGACATCCTCGACGGCCACAACCCCCATCCCGACGCGTTGGTCCGCCATGGTCATCACCCTCCACATCACATCCGGACTGCGGACGGAACAAGGGAATGTATGATGACAAGGGAGGGGAATCCTGTCGAAGACGGAGAAAGAAGGGAGGGGGACTGTGAGCTGAGAGCTGGCTCCGACCTCGGGTCCATGCGAGCAGGACGACGCATCCGTGGCGATAGTGCTTGTGATCTTGCTGTTGCTGCTGATTGGGGCCCTATGACGAGCTCCGAGGCGATTTTCCGTCAATCGCAGGCTGGCTGGACGATAACATCATCCGCGCGACGATGATGCGAGCCCCTTATCGCCTCGAGATAGGGCTAGCTGCTACATAAGCCCCGACCGGCCACTTCTCCCTGGACTTCTCTCGATCAGTCAGTCTCGTCCGAGCCATAGTCATTCCACAGCATCATGTCGAATCCCCCGGACAAGAAAGAGACGGTCGAGATCCGGGCCGTGACACCCAACCCTCCCGTCGATGATGATCTGGCTGAGCCGGCGGAATCCCCGGCCTCGCGCAGCTTCCTCACAGCCTTCACGTCTCGAACCACCACCAAGGTGGATCTGGATGCCATTGCGACCACCCGCAGTGTTTTCGACGATGCCCGCCTGGCGCCCTTCTACTGGCCACATCCCCAGTACGAGAACCGGCACCGGTTCGACCCGACGGCGCGGTGGACGCACCGGGAGGAGCGGGCAGTGCGACGCAAGACGGACATCAAGATCTTCCTCTGGATCCTGGTGATGTTCTTCGGGCTGAACCTGGACCGGGGCAACCTGGGCAACGCGTCGGCCGACAATCTGCTGCCGGACCTGCACATCAACACCAACGACTACAACAACGCCCAGAACATGTACCGCATCGGCTTTCTAATCTCCGAGATCCCCTCGCAGATGATCGGGAAACGTCTGGGACCCGACCGCTGGATCCCCGTCCAGATCATCCTCTGGAGCCTGGCCTCGGGGGGCCAGTTCTTCATGCACAACCGCGCCGGTTTCTTCGCCTGTCGCTTCTTCATCGGCCTCTTCATGGGAGGCTTCATCCCCGACGCCATCCTCTACCTCTCCTACTTTTACACCAAGACCGAGATGCCCCTGCGCCTGGCCTTCTTCTGGTTCGTCGACTCCCTCTCCGGCGTCGTCGCCTCCTTCATCGCCTATGGCGTGCTGCACATGCGCGGCGTCCAGGGCCGGGCCGGATGGCGCTGGCTGTTCCTCCTCGAGGCCCTGATCAGTCTCGTCATCGGCCTCTTCAGCTTTCTCTTCCTCGTGCCCGGCCCGACCCAGACGGCCACCTGGTGGAATCCCCGCGGCTACTTTTCCGAGCGCGAGGAGACCATCATTGTCACTCGCGTGCTGCGGGACGACCCCTCCAAGGGCGACATGCACAATCGTCAGGCCTTGAGCCTGGGCATGCTGTGGCAAAGTTTGCGGGACTATGATCTGTGGCCGATCTACATCATCGGCATGCTGTTTGAGATCCCCACCGCGCCGCCCAAATCCTACCTGAGTCTGTCGCTCAAGGCCATCGGCTTCTCCACCTTCCAGACCACCCTGCTGGGCATCCCCGTCACCGTGTTTGCCGCCATCAACCTGCTGCTGGCCACGGAGCTCTCCGAGCGCCTGCGGCAGATCTGCGTCGTCGGCATTCTCACCCAGCTATGGTCGCTGCCCCTGCTCATCATTCTGTTTCTGCATGCGAGCACCCTCTCCAACTGGGGGCTTTACGCCGTCACCTTCGTCCTGTTGGGCTGGCCGTCCCCCCATGCCGCCCACGTGGGCTGGTGCTCACGGCTGAGCAACGCCGTGCGGACCCGGACGGTCAGTGCCGCCATGTACAACATCACGATCCAGCTGTCGGGGATCGCCTCATCCAACATCTACCGCAATGACGACAAGCCGTACTACCACCGGGGCGACGGGCAACTCATCGCCATCAACATCGCCACCATCGTAGTCTATGCGCTGGCCAAGACATACTATGTGGCACGAAACCGATGGAAGCGCAACCGGTGGGAGGCGATGACGGCGGAGGAGAAGGTGGAGTACCTGGCCACCACCACCGATCAGGGGAACAAGCGCCTGGATTTCCTGTTCGACAGTTGAAGTACCGTCCGTACCCATGTACCTACCTTAGTGAATCAACGCTCCCCCAACCCCCCTCCAACGGGATCCTTAGACAATCGACCATCAGCTCCCTCCTAGTACTCTTTCCACGCTCGAACCCTCCCTAGAGAAATTTCCTCCGCCGACGACTAGTCCTCTCCGGGGTCCTGCGCCGACAACGGCGATGACGACGCATGGCGAGCTCGCATCCCGCGACGACGTGCTGTCATGTGGATAGATAAGGGGAGAGACCCTGCTGGCCCCGCCTGTCAGGGACGGGGGCCATCCTGGTGCATGTGCGTGGGGGACCGACCGGGGGCCCGACGGCATCATCTCAGACAGGGCTCGGATGGCGTCATACCGATAAGTCCACCAACCGAACGGACGCAACGGCGTCTCGCAGCAGACCCTATCAACGCTGATCGGCTAACGATAGGCTAATATGCCGGTCAAATGGCATCATGGCACCTGTCAGGGTCGTGGAGGGGTTCTTGAGCTGACCCCTCTGCTCCTCTCCTCAGAGTCTGTGTCCCTTGCCACGTCCCAACCTGCTTTGCCATCCACCTGCCCGTCCAGCCATCATCGCCACCACCATGCCCTCTCTCCCGCAGCAACTTCGTCTGCCCGAGCCTCCTCAGGGCCTGCCGCACCCGGAGTATGTCACGCCGCGCGGGGTCTCGCCGCTCCTCTCCGTCCGGGAAGCAGGTCTGCAATACCCCAACTACACCCCGTTCAAGCTGCCCAACTTGGAAGAGAGACCCTTCGTTGATCGCGGGTTGAGTGCAGACCCGAACAAGAGTCGTCTGCTGGATGCCGCCCAGGCCGTGATCCACTTGACGCCGGAAATCGGCACCGAGATTGTCGGCCTGCAACTGACGGAGCTGACGGACGACCAGAAGGACGACCTCGCTCGCCTGGTGGCCGAGCGCGGGGTGGTCTTCTTCCGCGACCAGACCATGGATGTCCATGAACAGATCGCCTTTGGGGCGTACTACGGCCCCTTGCACATCCACCAGATGGCCGGCATCATTCCCGATCTGCCTTGGGTGCATCCCATCTACAAGGACGACACGGCCGTCAACGGGCGCTCCCACCAGATTTGGCACTCGGACGTCAGCTATGAGATCCAGCCTCCGGGGTTGACGATGCTGAAGATGGACACGCTCCCCAACGCTGGACCGGGGGGCACTGTGGCCGGCGGGGACACCATTTGGGCCAGTGGCTATGGCCTGTATGAGTGTAGGTGCTTTCCCCCTGGTTCTGTTCGCCGCTAACCATGAGGCAGCTCTCTCCCCGAAACTCCGATCGTTCCTGGAGACGCTAGAGGCGCGGCATAGTGGCCTGGAGCAGGCGGAGAAGGCCATTCGAACGAATGGGTGTCTGCGTCGCGATCCGATTGAAACCCTAGTAAGTCCCAGCTGGATTCCTGGTGTCACCAACCCACCGACTCACCATCAACAGCATCCCGTGGTTCGCACGCACCCGGTTACCGGATGGAAAACGCTGTATGTGAACGAGAACTTCACCAAGGAGATTGTCGGACTGGAGAAACGGGTGGGAGACGGCCTTCTCGACCAACTGTTCCGCACGGTGGCCGAGGGCTACGAATTCCAGGTCCGCTGGAAGTGGTCCCCGAATGCTGTCGCCATCTGGGATAACCGCGCCACGTTTCACACGGGCATTTTTGACTACTGTGAGTGTGCAACAGCCCTTCGCTCCCTTCCCTCTGACCCGACTGACCTGGTCTAGTCCCGCATCTGCGCCACGGGCTGCGCGTGGCTCCCCAGGCCGAACGACCGTACTTGGATTCCCAGTCGACGACCCGGCGGGAGGCGGGAGGCAAGTGATGAGACTTGGTCGCGGGTTCACTAAGAGTGTCTTGGCCTGGACAAAGGGCTCGATGTGGTCAGGAGGCATCCAGCCTGGGTGGCCCATAACCCGTAGCGTGCGTTCTGTTCATTTTTTTTCCCCTCCCATGTAGCGCCTATCTCCCGAGGGGCAAGATCAATGCAGCGAACCCGGGCGTGCTCCGACGGCACTAATGCACCTCCCTGCAGCCCCGTTATTTCCTCTTAATTAATCACGTCAACGGTTCTCATCCCGTCCTGATATGACGACTCGTGGCCGTCGGTGAAGACTGGCGGGGCCCTGCCCTGGAGGGAACATCGTATAAAGGCGCGCAGCCCACCATCCCTACCACCACACATCCAAAGCTGCAAGTGTCAAAAGCACGCAGTGAATCTTCTTCCATCCCCCCTGTCCCACCACGATGATGCTCTCCCCCCTTGTGCTGCTGCTTTGGTCCAGCCTCGCAGCCGGCCAGCTGATCGGCCCCGTCGGCCCAACCACTCCACTCGCTCAGAAGACGGTCGAATGTAGCGTGCTGGACTATGGCGCCGTGGCCGACAACAGTACGGATCTCGCCCCGGCCCTCGAGTCGGCCTTCTCGGCCTGCGTGCTGCCCAACCCGGGCAGTCGTCTCGTCGTCCCCGCCGGTGACTACCTGATCCACCGGGGTGTCGTGCTCAGCAATGCCACCAACTGGGCCTTTCAGCTGGACGGGCTCATCACGGCCGCGTACGGAGGGAACTGGACCATCGATCGTGCGTTGATCCTCCAGGGGTTCGCCGGTGTGGACCTCTTGAATGCCACCATTAACGGCGAAGGTGACCATAAATTCCTCCTAGATGTCCTGGTCATTGTCAACGGTAAGTGTCGCCATCGTCCCTTGCTGGTGTATTGTTTTTAAACCCCTGGATCTAATCGGAACTCATCAATCGCAGCGGTCGACTTCGAGTTCTACTCCTCCAACGGCCTGGGTGCCTTCCAGGGCCAGGGCTACCTGTACCGAACCCTTGACAAGTGAGTCATGCCACATATCTGCTGCGCAAGTATCCTGACTGGAGTTTAGTACCGACCGACCGCGACTCGTCCGACTGATTTCCCCAACCAATGCGTCCGTCCACGACCTGATCCTCGTCGACAGCCCCAAGTTCCACCTCGTGTTGGACTTTGCCGTCAACGTCGAGGTCTACCACATCACCGTCCGCGGGGCCAATCTGGGCAGCTATGATGGCATCGACGCCATTGGCACCAATTACTACATCCACGACAATGAAGTGAGTGATGTCCCTTCCCCCCTTGTCGGGGACCTTACTGACCCTGTCTGCGCAGGTGACCAACCGGGACGAGTGCGTCTCCGTCAAAAGTCCATCTCACCATGCCTTGATCGAGAACCTGGTGTGCAACCAGGCCGGGTCGGGCATCTCCATCGGCAGTCTGAATGTTTCGGCGGAGATCTCTGATATTGTACGTCTGTGGCGAGGAACGCATTCCCCCATCCCGTCGACGCTCAACTAACTGGCTGCTTCAGGTGGCCCAAAACATCAGCATCATTCAGGGAAACAACATCGCCTTCATCAAGACGTACCCGGGCGGATCCGGCTACGTGCGCAACGTCCAGTTCCTGAATTTCCGATCCAAGGCGAGCCTCTACGGTCTCGACATCGACCAGTACTGGCAGAACACTTTTGAACCCGACACCGGAGCGGTGGCCCTCAGCAATCTGACCTTCCGGAACTTCTCCGGTACCTCCCACCCCCTTCCCTGGCTCTTGACAGGGGAAGCTGTTCACTGACGCGAAGGATTCTGGTAGGATCGGTCGCGGACGGGGCCCGTCGGCCCCCGTTATACCTCATCGCCAACGACCTCACCTACGCCACGGACGTCACGATCGAGGACTTCACAGTGTGGACCGAATCCGGCAACGACGTGGTCAACAAGATCAACAACATCTTCGGCACCGGCGATGACTCCTATGGCACCAACGACGGCATTGCCTCGCTGGCGCCCGGGGCCACCCCCACCACGTACACCAGCACGTACACCATCACGGCGTCGCCGACGGGATGGGTCGCCCCGACCTATCCAGCATGGGCAGCGCCCAGTACGGGATACGGCAGTGAGTAAACATTGGAAGATCCCCGTTCATGCTCTGGTTCGATACTAACCCCGGTTGCTCTTGATAGCTGCGTCGCCCATCCCGGTATACACGCCTGCAGCGCTGTGGCGACCCGGCGGAGTCGACTATGACCTGCATTACTGGGGGAGTTTTTAGCGGGTCCTGATGTTGCTAGAGGGGATACCATGTCCTCCCTCCTTTCACGGAGACATTCCTGCGAGGATCTTTCTCTTTGAGAACAGCACCAGTCTCCGCAGGTAGTAAGCAATTATGTACTTAACACATATTGTCATAGACCCTTTTTTTCGAACTGGTGCAACACCATTTGTAGTTGTAATCTTCGAGTATGATTCAGGACGCGGAACTTCCCTGACGTTGACAGCATGTCAACCAACAAAAAGAAAAAGGGGGTACCGCGTCGGTAAGTACCCCAAGAGTTCCTCAACCACACCAGGGATCCATGTACCCCTTCTAGATATTGAAAGATGAGCAAGACCCCGGAATCTTATCCAGGTTTGCCCCGCGTTCGAAACGGATGAGAATCTGGGGGTTGGGCATTTGTGCATGGACGTTGGGGGGGGATTCTGGTTGGGCGTCGAGACTTGAGGGGTACCTCCGGGGGAGGTACCCGGGTGGGTCACCGGACCACCACCCGTCCCAACAGTCACGTGAGGGTCGGGATGGTGGAATGTTTCTCCGCCACGGTGCAACATAGGTGCTGGTGTGGTATGGATTACTGTGGGATTCTTGCAGAATGAGGGGTTTTATCTTGATCTTGGAGGGATTACTCCTAGATGGTGTTTTGCAGATGATAAGGTGGGGGGAAGTAGGAGGTAATTTGGTGCTGGACCTGACTCATCGATTAGGAATAGTATATACTCGGTACTATATATATTGTCACGTTCATACCAGCAGGGCAAAACGATATACCGCTCGCATGAGGAGAACAGACGGAACGAAGACTGTATCCCAACAAATATTGTGGTGGTATCTCGCGGGATCATTGTAGAAGATGACGACGATGATGAGGCGGGTGAGACAGGTACGTGCTATTCCTGCTGAGATTCTGCCTGAACCTAACGATCCAAGTCTAATGGGTATCCAGCATGACTCGTCTAAAACTACTGCTATCGACTTGAGTAAGCAAGACCAATCCCGGGGCCACTTTGTTGGATATCCATCGGATATCTGCTCAACCGCGATATGAAATCCAAGTGCAGCATGCTCACTAGTATCAGGGTGAAAAGACAAGACTGTAACACACCCCAGACAAAGCACCTAATCGGTACGCGAGAGCAAACGCAGCTTCACCGGCGTAGAAACCACCCACCTAGGAACCGAGGGCTATGCTAGCTGATACTGACGAGACCATTCGCGTAACCGAGTCCCACCGAGCGATCCTGTCACCGAACTTGGTCCACCGACATGTCTTGGCCGTTTGGTCTCAGCCTCCGAATCTCACACTTGAATAGAAGCAGTCAGGCTAGGCTCCATGGGGAGGGAGGCATTCAGCCGCGGTTATCCGAACGCCAGGCTCGGCATGGAGGCGCGCCCATGGATCAGTGGGTCGGCTGCAACAGCCTGCACGAAGGGCGGGGAGAACAGGATATGATGCAGCCTCGCGTATGCCGTTGCCACCGAGATGAAACGGGGGGAAGTCACGTCCCGGCTGGATTGGCCCGCGTGGGATGCCTACAGTGCCGTGCAGCAAGGGGTGGTAGGGCCTATCGGGGACATGGAGAGGACCCGGATGGCAAGAATGATGGTGGTAACTGATAACAGGTATCTAGCAAGGCATTGATTATTATTGTTGTTGACCATGAGCAAAGAGAGACGAAGAGGCAAATAGATAGGAAGTGTGGAGGATGCAGTATCCAGTATGTATCCACCGGCAGCGTCACCGGAGCCGGCCCGGGTCCTTCCCGGTGGCTGATTCTTCCCCAGACCTGAGGGAGAAAACTGAGAGTCCTCACCGGGGTTCGGTGATCGTCCCCTCTCCTCCAACCCCCCAGAACCATTCTGGTCTTTCCTCCTCAAGGCCATTGTTGGTGGATGTCCAAATCGTGGATACTGGCGTGCAACCATCGTGCCGGAGGATGAGGCTGGAGGTATGCGCTCGGGGAAGCCAAGCAGTAATAAACTCCTTCTAGAAGGCTAGAAGGCAGGCTAGGGCCCGGTTCACCGGCCAGGAACCGGAATTCTTATCTACTACGGAGTATTTAGTATAGGTAGCTACTGGATAGATAGTAGATAGTAGATACGAGATACAGACCTTCCCCGGAATCCGACCTTGGCCCTAACCCTGGGTGTTCCACGTGGGGATCTCGACCCTCCGAGTCTCTGCGACAGTCTCCAGTTTCTCCCTACTTTGTCGCGACGGTGAACCGTGAACAGAGCCATTTCCATTAGCTAAAAGACTTTGCTGTGAGTCAAATTGGTGACAAACCAAGTGACTAACCGAGTCCGAGCTGACCAACCACGAGGGCCGTCCGAATGACTCAGCATCCCGCTGCAAGCGTGTGCATTGCCTGTTCCGGCTAGCGGAATACCAGATCCGGCTAGACTGCCGTGCTGGACCACTTTTTCTGTTTTGGGATGGTTGATCGGATTTGATTTTTCAATTTCTTCGCCCTGGAATCACACCGTAATCTGGAATAGTGAAGGAACCAGCAGCTTATCGATATCACCTTCACGGTTACCCAATCTGATTATCCATCCATCCATCCATCCGTTTCTTCCGGTATACGGATGATGATGGTGAGTGATGCAAGGGACGGACGGCCTCTCAGCCGGCTCCGGATGCACCATGGCGAAACCCCCCCGTCAATCCCTTGGTGGCTAAACTCTATACTATCTGCAGGAGACTGGCATCATCATCATGTCCATATCTCCTCTGGTATGTAGGAGAATCATGATCATCGAGCGGTGCCTCTTCGGGGCGGCCTGTTCCACTCCCCGGGGGAAACTAAAGACTCCAACTAACAGCATAACCTCGCCATCCGGCCCAGTGATTCGCTCTCCAACCCAACCTGAACCACCGGGCGAAAGTTCCCCCCCCCAGGCCTTAGTCCGGGATAAACGTAAAGTGTAAAGTGATGGATGATTATCTGCTCCTCGCCCGGCCGGTGTCTACTGTCTCCACCAGGCCGTGGCCACTGCGCGTGCAGAACCGCCCGCTGGATGCCACCTTCCCAAGCACCCCACAATCTGCCTTTCTCCTCCCCCTCAAGCGCGAAAAAAAAAAAAGCTAAAACCGCCCGCTGGATGCCCAGGCAATCATTTGTCCGCCATCCTGCCGTCCGGTCTTATTAGCCTTCTGGTTGCTTGCTTGCTGCGTCTTCTTGTCTCTCTCTCCCCTTCTCTCCCCCCCTTCGCTTTTCCCCCTCGACCTGTTAGCCCTTCATCCGCTTCATCATGACCACCACTCCCAGGGATGTCGAGGCTCTCGCCGTCCACCACGAGCCTGGAGTTCTCGATGACACGTTGGAGAAGAAGGTCTCCGCCAATGAGTCCCCTCCGGCCGACGACCCCTTTGGCAATGAGGAGTGCGGCGAGGTCAAGTACCGGGTCATGAAATGGTGGCATTGCGGCATCCGTAAGGACATACCATCCCATTCTCTCCCTGGTGGACGACCTTCTAAAGCAGCATAATAGTGATGATTGCGGAGAACATCTCCCTGGGTATTCTGTCCCTGCCCTCGGCGGTGGCCACCCTTGGAATCGTCCCGTAAGTGATGTGATTGTAAATATCTGTCAAGAATCCCCAAACCTAACGTCCCCCGTCCAGCTCCATCTTCCTCATTCTGGGTCTCTCTGGTATCTCCTGGTACACGGGCTATGTCATCGGCCAGTTCAAGCTCCGCTACCCTCAAATCCACAGCATGGGTGATGCCGGTGAACTCCTCTTTGGCCGTATCGGACGCGAGATCCTTTTCTTCGGCCAGCTGCTGTTCTGCATCTTCTTGATGTCCAGTCACATTCTCACCTTCACCGTGCTGTTCAACACCATCACCGGCCACGGCACCTGCACCATCGTCTTCGGTGTCGTCGGCTTGGTCGTCAGTTTCATCGGCGCCCTTCCTCGCACCATGGGGAAGGTGTACATCATGTCCCTTGTTTGTATGCTTCCATTGCAACCCCATCTCCACCGATCCCCGGCCAACTGATCTCTCTCCAGCCTGCACTAGTATCACTATTGCCACCATCGTCACCATGGTGGCCATTGCTGTGCAAGCGCCCGACCATGTCGAGGTGGATATCACGACCCACCCCAGCTTCGCCAACGCCTTCCTCGCGGTGACCAACATTGTCTTCGCCTTCAGTATGCATCTACTTTCCCCATGATGTCCTGTCACAATTTCCTGACCCCCTCCAGTTGCCCATGTGGCTTTCTTCGGCTTCATCTCCGAGATGGAGGACCCCCGGGACTTTCCCAAGTCCTTGGCCATGCTGCAGGTCATGGACACGACCATGTACATTGTCACGGCCATGGTCATCTATCGCTATGCGGGCCCGGATGTCGCATCTCCGGCTTTGTCCTCGGCCGGCCCGCTGATGAGCAAGGTCGCCTACGGCCTGGCCATTCCTACGGTATGTCCTCCCCGTTATCCCAAAGGACAACAATATTATGCCAGAACCAGCTGTTTCTGGGCTTTCCTTGTCAATTCCCTTCCTGGATGCTGACCATAGCCATAGGTCGTGATTGCCGGTGTCGTGTTCGGCCACGTCGCGTCCAAATACATCTACGTGCGACTGTGGCGTGGCTCGCCCCAGATGCACACCAACAGCTTGGCCGCCGTTGGATCATGGGTCGCCATTGCGCTGGGAGTGTGGGTGATTGCCTGGGTGATTGCCGAGTCGATCCCCGTCTTCAATGATCTGTTGAGTCTGATTGTATGTTTCCCCGATCACGCGCTCAAGATCCCTTACTGACCATCGGATGTGATCACAGAGCTCCCTGTTCGGCAGTTGGTTCAGTTGTAAGTCCACTTCTTCTTCTTCTTCTCGCCCGGAACCTCAGCTAATCCCACCAGATGGACTTCCCGCGATGTTCTGGTTGGTCATGAACAAGGGCCAATATACCGCCTCGCCCTCTAAGATCTTCCTGACGATTGTCAACCTCGTCATCTTTGGTATTGCCTGCGCAATTGTACGCCCCCTTCATATCCCTCCACCCATCGGCATGCTAACCCTTGAATTAGTGCGGTCTGGGACTCTACGTGTCAGGCAAATCCATCCACGACAGCTCGTCCTCGGCCAGCTGGACGTGCGCCAACAACGCCTTATAGGCCCATCTGCAGGCCACCCGGTACGGGATTGTCTCCTTCCGCACCGAGGATCTCCAGCATACAGTCATCCCCCAGATCGAGCAGGGCTGTCTGGGTTTTTCGGCTCGACGGTGTTGGTGTTGGTTGGTTGATGTATTCAGGAAACGGATTATGTCTTTGCTTGTTTGTTCTTTCTAGCCGGCATTTGCTTGTGTTTTGTTACGGTCCAGTTCACCCTATATATATAGTACATACGTGAGGGTTTAATGCATTCGGTGGTGCATGTCCGCTGGGATGGTCTTTTGCCTGCATCGTACTGTGGGTCATGGCCTTGTGATCCTGGAAGTATCTGTAGGTGTGTGATTGAAGTGTCGCACCCTGGATGTCAGTCCTCGCTTCCGATCCTGTTTGCTCTACCTACCTACCAACTCCAGAACCCATACAGTGGGCAGGCCAGTTGGCCCCTGGCCAGGGTCCAAGGCAGTCCCGCCGCGTCGATGGTGACAAGCCCTAATTCGTCTGCCTGACAGCCACGGCTCCACTCGGGGCAGATGCCGAGCCAGTTCTGCCAATCAACGTCCGCGAGCGCCCTGCCAAGGATCACTAGTCGCCAGGCCTGCAGGACTCTCGCCTTTGCCCGATGGCAACATCACAGCAGTGTTCGGGGTAAACAGGACGTAACATGTTCGTTGCAAAAGTGCAATGGGGGATGGCGGATGGGGGAAGGGTCATGGCGAGACACGAGACAGAGAGTTGAACACCCGACGCGAATGAGATGGGTTTCAAACGCATCAGCACGCAGCCCAGCGTGCAGTGCATGCAGTATCCACGGGCCCGGGTTCTCCGGAAGTCCTTGGCTGGGATCTGGGCATTCCTCATCAGCCCTAGCCGGACCCAACCTGTCCCATTCGCGCGGTCACTGTATACGTACATGCGTGACAAGGCGGGTGGGTCAAGCCATCGCTGGGGGAGGGCCCGGGATTTAAATAAATAGTGCCGGCCCTCCGGCAGACATGCATTCTCATTCCTCCGACGCATGCGTGCGGACCATGAATCGTGGGATTGTGGATTGACAACAACGCGGCGACTGCAACAGGGACACCAAGAGCTCGCCTTCCTCTGCGTGGGATCGCGCCCCGAACTCCTGTTTTGTGCCACGCGATGCGTTCTCGCCTCTTCTGGCTGATTCAGGCAGCCGTCCTACTTGGCCTTTTCTTTCTGCTGCATCGCCATGTACGCTCCAGCGCAACCGTGCCGCCAGATCCTGCCCGGGCCGCCCCGCACGAGATCGCCATCCCGCGAATCGTCCATCAACTGTTCGTCCCCATGGCGGGACACACCGTATCAAGCTTCCGCCCAGATGGGCATAGCATCTCCTGGCTGCAATCCGGTTGGAAGGTTGAGTACTGGGGGGAGGACTCGTGTCTCGAACTGGCCCACGAACTCGATGTTACCGGCTCCTACGCGAAAACCTTCCAGGCACTTCCGGTTCCCATTCTCAAGTCGGACTTCTGTCGCTATCTGATCCTGTTCGGGCGGGGCGGGGTCTACAATGATCTGGATGTCCACCTCCTCCAGCCCTTGCCGTGGTCGGTCATGGGCCCGACCGGGAATGTCGACGAAGGAGCCCCTGCCGTGATCGTCGGGCTGGAAGGCGATGCGTCCACGACCGGACTCCCCCGATCTCCGCAGTTTGTCCAGTGGACGATGGCATCCGTTCCCTCCCATCCCATCTTCCGCCATGTGTTGCAGTCCATCGTGGACCGCACATCCCAGTATATCCCCCAGACGGTGGCAGACGATGCCGATGTCGACGTGATGAGCTGGACCGGGCCCAGTGTCTGGACCGACGCCGTGCTGGGGTATCTGAACTGCGCGGACGAGCAGGTGCAGCAGCTGCGTGATCTCAAGGCCATGGTCCGGATCCAGGACGTTCTCATCCTTCCCCGGCGATCATTTGCAGTCCTTCGTGGCGAAGACCAAGGGGCACCGGACGTGTTGGTCAAGCATTATTTCTCTGGGAGTTGGAAGACGTGCGCCCGGGAGTGGTTCCGTTGGCTCTGGCCAGGAGGGTGTTGACTGCTGCTGCATCTCGAGGGATAGTAGGAGCATGCCTAGTGCGCCTGAAGTGTATACTAATATATTCATGAATTGCCTTCGTTTTGCTAGTCGTACAGGTTGGTGAATGGATTGGGGAGAAACACCGGGGGTATCGCTGATGATGCAGATCCATGGCCGCCGTTCCGGATATCAGGTCAAGGAACAGACCGCTAGAACATCTGATCAGACACATCCAGCCCGCGATCCAGCTCATCCGCCTCCTTGCGCAGCACCTCTGCCCGGAACTTCCGGAACGCTGTCTCAATTCTCTGCCTCCGATCGGGGTCGGCGGTGATGCAGCGGCTTCCACTGCCCGCGCCTCCAAGAAACCCTGAGGAAGAGCGATGGCGTCAGCACCACATCCGATACATCGTGGAGGGAATAAGGGCACCAGAAAGACCTACCGAGCTCGCCGCCCAAGAACAGACCCCCTGCGCCGGCAAAGAAATAGGTGGTGAAGTCGCCGAGTGTGGTGGGCTTCAACAGTGGGGTAATATCTGGGATGTGCTCTGTCCGTCCTGCGTTAGTCCATGGCATCCGAGCAGGAGATGGCGAGGAATCACGCACCGGTTCGACCATCGGCAAAGACGACTTGGGTGGGCTTCTCGCGGGCGCGAAAAACCTCGAAGAAGGCCTTGCGCGAGCTCCTCAGGCGAAAGGCAGTATAGAGCCCCAGCCCCAGGCCAACCGCCGAGCCGACGGTGGTCCAGAAGGCGACCTTTTGGGAGGCTGCCTTGAGGGCGTCGCGGTCCTGGGGGCGGAGGTCGTGCTGCAGATGCTGGTCGGCCAGGCGAGCGAGCTCATTGCTGCGGCGATTGCGGAGGGTGGGATAGATGTCAGGCATGATGAGGAATATTGAAGATGATGTGGTTGGTTCAGATCGCAGATGGGAGGTCAAGATGGGAGGGAGGAAATCAGAAGAGAGTGAAGGGCGGGCGGGGTTCTCATGATGTCATTCATCCCGATGACCTCACCTCACGCATTGCGCACACCAAGATTTTACGGTCCCTAACATTTCGAGAATTGATGATGATGATGGGATTCAGGGTTCTAAATATGTCCATGTACGACTCCGTACTGTCCAACGACTATCCTACTATCTACTACCTACCTACTAAGTAACTCCGGGCTGGGGTCCTGAGGCGCCAAGATACTCAGGCACTCAGGCACCCAAAACAGGGACAGACCAGGCACCAAGGCAGCGATGGCGGTGAAGAATTCTGCCCGGTCGCGACGCGTCGGCGGCACGCGCTTCCCCTTTCACATCCACGGATCAATTTGATGTCTCCACTTCCATCTATCTCCATCTCCATCTTCATCTTCATCTCCAATTTCCACCCCCTCCCACATCTTCATCCCCCCTCCCAAAAAGTCTAGGGACGTTACATCATAACATCGCCTACTTGGCGAATTTCTTTTCGGTGCCCGGAACCATGGGCCACATCCAAGATCTTCCCCCAGAGCTGCTGCTCCACATCTTGTCTTTCGTGGCCGATTTTGACTTCGCCGAGCCTACCCCTAAATCCAAGGACAACGATGATAATGGAGACGAGGAGGAAGATGACAAGCTCATCGATGAACGCGCTATCAGCTTGGCCAACCTATGTCGGGTCTCCCGCGTGTTTCGGGAACTCGCCCAGCCGCTGCTGTTCCAAGACTTTGACAATTTCGATATGCCTGGGGACATGTCTCGCGTTGTCGCTTTCACCCGCGCCCTCATCCTCCGTCCCAGCCTGGGTGAGCATGTCCACGATGTCACCGTCCAACCCTCCGACGACCACCGATTCCTCCAGGCCCCGCCCACCCTCTCTCCCGAAGACCGGGAACTCTTCGCCAGCACCATCCGCGACTTTCAGCTGGGCGACGAGGAAAGCACATGGATGTCGGCCATGGAAAAGGTGGACTATAGCCTCTTCGTGACCTTGCTGATCAGCAGGACCCCGAATCTGCGCCGCCTGGACCTCTGCGGCGGCCAATTCTTCATGAAGCCCCTCCGCCAAATCTTTCAACGGAACCCGGCCGTCCTGTGCAACCTGGAGGACCTCTGCCTGAACGGTGATGACCTCTTTGCCGGCTACCCGCTCCCGTTCTACGAAGAACTACTCGTTCTGCCCCGTTTGAAATCGCTGACGGCCGAATACTGCCAGCTCCTTGGTGCCAAATTTCCCGCCTCCTGGGCCCCGCAGACCATGGCCTTCGAGTGGATTGACCTGAACATGTGCCACCTGGATGCCCCTGGCCTGAAAAAGCTCCTCCAAGCATGCCGCAAGGTCATGTCGTTCAGCTACACCCGTTTCTCTGTCGATCCCGCGGATCAGCCCGACATCGTTCCCGCCACCCGCGAGTTCAACGCTGCCGAGTGGCACAAGGCCCTCCTCCCCCATAAAGATACCCTCGTGTATCTGGAATTGGCCTTTACGCGGGACCCCTGGGAACGGGAGAACATTCAGGAATACCTGGCCCGCCAGGCCAGGATTGGCTCACTCCGCAACTTCTCTGTTCTCACGTCCCTCTCCATTCAGCAGGCCCTGCTGCCCCCGCGGCCAGAATTTCCTCCCGCTCTCGAGCAGCTGGTGGTGGAAGACTGCAACGTGTCGGTCCGGGAGCTGGCCCAGCACCTTGCGAAGGAGTGTCGACAGGGACACCTTCCCGCCCTCAAGTCCATCAAGATGCTGGCCGTCGACATCACCGACCCCATCCAGCTTCACGGGCAGCAAATCCCCCCCGGGAAGACCCCACAGCAATGCTTCCTGAGTATTCGCGATTTCTTCAAGAACACCTCGGTCGAATTCGACATCCTCCCCTACCCTGACTGCCGTCAACACCAGATTGGGGACTCCTCCGACGAGGACTATGACGACGAACTCTATATGGATGACGAATACGACTTCCCTCCGTTGGGGCTCTCGGCTGGATCCGCGCCCATTCCCCGGGACCTGTTCGGGGCGATGCTGTTGCAAGCCATGCACGAGCAGGCCACGGGAATGGATGAGGCCAGCGATCACTCCTGGGTCACAGATGACGAGGACGACTGAGAGACAGTTGATCTGGGTGATGATGACGATTAAAAAACACGATAACGCTAATGATGAGATGTATGACTGACTTGGCTGGATCAAGATTGGTACATGATTTTAGTTCTTTTCTCAAGGTTTCGGATGTAAACTGCTACCTAATGGGCCATTGTCCCCGCTATTTGCAATGAAATACCGCTAATGTGCGTAATGATGAATAATTCTTCCTGTCGTAAATCTAGTCTTGGTCACTGTCCACGCACGGAAATGAAAGCACAATGAAAGCAAAGATCAATTGGGGGGTACTAGCTAGAATCTTCCCATCCATTAGACCGCATTACGGCTGCCTGCCTATAGGAGAGTGACCTCGTTACAGGGAATTGAATATATTTCTGTGAGGGTCGATCCTATGTCGAGAGCATCGGTGGCATGGGACTACGGAGGGTGACAGACATGCTTTATTTTCAAGTAGTCACCTGAGTTGCGTGCAGAGGAATAGATCATTTCCCCGTCACGATTCCAGTGGAATCTGTGTGTACTGCGTAGAATCATGAAGCTAGTCAACTACATCATGGGCTCCCCTGAGAACCGTGGCCGATGGATTAACTCCCCAGATATAGTGCTTTGCTTGCATCAGATTAGACAGATGGCATGGATGGAAGATATCGTATCGATAGCCCGAGTGCAAAACGATTAGTGACGGCCGTAGAGTTCCGAGGCGGATCGGGAGAGCTGACAGAGAGTTTCAGTCCCATTTTCCACTTCAGCGCTCAGACTAAAGGAGTCTGCCTTGTCAACAGCCTAAATGCATGTTACAGATATCGCAATGGTCGGCATACAGACAATGAGGCAAGCACGCCAGGCGGTGCTGTACCCAGAATTTACGCGGCTAGGGCTACTTAGGTGTCTTCCGGATTGGCGAGGGTCTAAGCTGCAGACCAGGCTGCCAGTTAGACGACATATTCTGAAAGCCGAAGAGCCTAATTTAAGCGCATCGGCAAGGCAGCGTAATCCTTGTTGCATTACCGCAATTGCACCGCCAGCCACATGGAGCATCCTCCTTTGTTGCCCGGAGAACCGGAGACACCGGGCATGTATACTAGACGGATGGCTCTGCCAACACCGGAAGGGTCCATTCCCAGGCCGCCTGGAGATGTGTCTGAGCCGCTACGGTGGCCAAGCCATGAATTCGTTCGGTCTTGATCAAAATGTCCAGGAGAGCCTCTTGTTCGCGGCGGTCGGTCATGCGATCTCCACCTATGCGGTCATGAAGATGTTAGTCGAAATGCCTTTGCGACGGGTAGAGGGGTTCAGGCGGGGCAGATGTACACATCGACACTCCCATGCATGCGGCGACGAGAGCCGGAGCAGTCTTATTGGATATGGCGATTCCACAGAGACTGAATACGTGGTGCTTGACTTCAATCTGCAGTCGTCAGCCACCAGGCCATCGTGCGCACAACCTCAGGAATTTGTACCTCCCTGCCGTTGACGGCTGCCTTGCGACCGGGACCAAGGCGAGGAACCGCGGGATCAAACACTGTGAGCAGGAGGCGGGCGAGATGCCAGTGCTGGATTGCGGTCACTGAGAACCATCAGCATCTGTGCGCCGCGGCACTGTGGAAACCGTCTCACCAATACAGTCATCCAAGTACCAGAGTATGGGAAATACCTCCCCTTTGGATGGATCGGGTTGCCGACAATACAATGGATCGAATGTCGGCGGGGTGAGGGTTTGCCACTGGCGGCTGTATTCGCATAGCTGCTCATACCTCCAGCGTGTTTGACAGCCATCGCCATAGCAATAAACGAGGGCATCGACGCAGTGAAGAACAGCCCGATTCGCCCAGGTGGCGTCGTCTGCTGGGTCAAGCTGTCGGTAAACAGATGCGTCGCAGCAACTCAGGTCGAGCTCGACAACGCGCTGTTCGAGAAAGGCCTTATGGAACTCTTGGCGAATGCCAACCCAGAAAGCTGCCAGCTGGAGGCCCCCCTCACGGAGTGCGTTGGCCCCTTGGGCGTTGAGAAAGACTTGTGTCCCGCGAAGGTGAGTCCCGTCGTCGCCGCCAGCAAGAGCCGCTGCAACTCACGCAGTCAGTGGGCATGGCAAAGAAGCACCCCAGAAGGCGAGGCTACTGACCATCGAACTCCTCGTAGAAGCGCAAGATGACGGAAGCGGCTAGGAGGTCCGTGTTCTGCATCTCCATGGTATCACCGGATAGGGACACAAGGTGGGAGATACACAGAGTCTGGTAATCCAGAGCAGTGGTGTCTCCCAGATCGGGCAGACGACGCCCGGCGAAGGCCACCGGGCGACTGCCGGTCGATTGGCACCGGCTGAGATGCCGCGCGGACGCCGAGTACACGGCATGAAGCAGGGCGGGACAATGGGCGGCGCGGTCGGGAATCAAGAGGGCAAAGTGCTTGCCGGCATCACAGGAATCGAACTGCGGGGCGTCAGCCAACGTTGAGCCGGGGACACTCGCTGGACATGGTCACCCAGGGGGCCAATTCTTCCACGAAATACCGCATCAAGCATGCCTCCTGAACGGCCCGATTGGACCAGGGAATGGATGGGACCCGTCCGGGGTCCGGGGAGGCTGGAGCCGTTTCATTGCTCAGGTGGTCGTGAGATTGATCTGAAGAACCAGGCCAGTGGTCGTAAGCCCCCCGAGCGGAATCGTCGATGGCGGGGTGGCCGGCAAGAGTCAACATGGCCTTTGGTTGAGCGGGGAAAGATGCCCGAGGACGGGACGAAGATAGAGAGAGAGAGAGAGGGAGGAAGGGAGGGAGACAGTCACGAGGGGAGTCACGCGGAGTCACGGGATCAGGCTCACACCCCCACCGACAAGCAAAACACGCAAACAGAACAATCGAGTCAAACTACTGTTGTAGAGAAAGGTTTCCTTGGATCTATCCTTCTATTGACGCCTGCCTCAATCCCCCAGTCTACAAACGCGCACTCCCCTTCAGCTGCGCCTCCATCATCTGTCCAATCCGCGGCTCCACCCGGCTGAACATGGCGATCGTCGCCTTCTGGATCTCCGGCATCACCCCCTCCAGCGATTGCGTCACGTTGGCCACCCACTTGCGGCGCTCGGCCTCGTCGAACACATTGTTCCACAGCGCCCGCGGCTGCACAAAGTCCTCGTCGTCCACGGGGATCTCGTTGAGTCCGAGCACGGCTCCAGAACGCAACCACTCGTTGTGGCGCACGTCCTGCACCGACTGGCTGACGACACCCGGGGTCAGGGTGCTGCGCACATAGTTGGGGTCGCCTCCATAGTTGCGACCCATCGTGGCCAGCCCGTCCCGCTCATACGGCGCATACACGGGGCAGATGGCCCGGTTGGGGGGCAGCTGTGTGTAGTTGACACCCAGACGGTACCGCTGGGCATCGGGGTAAGCGAACATGCGCGCCTGGAGCACTACAAAAGCAAACACACCGGGGTTAGCTATCTCACCCGAAGGAGGAGTGGGGTGAAGGAATAACAGAAGACTTACTCGGATCGGGTGTCATGGCGATACCGGGCACCAGGTTGGACGGAGAGAAGGCCGCCTGCTCGATCTCGGCAAAGAAGTTCTCGGGCTGACAGGTCGTTAGCATCCTCAGCAAGCCATGTACAAACAGAAGATCGACTCACGTTGCGGTTCAGGGTCATTTCGCCGACCTCGATCAAGGGGAAGTCCTTGTGCGGCCAGACCTTGGTGATATCAAAGACAGCCCGGCCGTAGGTCTCAGCCTGCTCCGGCTCCATCACCTGAATGTAGAGCTTCCACATGGGGTGCTCGCCCCGTGCAATGGCCAGGGAGAGGTCCTGGTTGTGGAAATCGGCATTGACACCGGCCATGCGGGTGGCCTCGTCGGGAGTCATGTTGCTGAAGCCCAGCACGGGCTTGAAGTGGAACTTGCAGTAGCGGAAGCGTCCATCATGGCCCACCAGCTTGAAGGTATGGATGCCGAATCCGGTCATGCGGCGCACCGACTCGGGCAGGCCGCGGGAGCCAAAGACATGCATCAGGGTGTGAACACTCTCCGGCTGGTTGCAGTGGAAATCCCAGTACTGTAGAGGTCCTTCGTTAGTCTCGGGATCGCACCCCCCTGGAGAATCAAGAATCAAGGGCGCGTGACAGGCCAACTTACCATGTTCATATCCGGGAGACCGGTGGTGGGATGCTTCTTGTGACTGCGGTTCAAGGAGGGGAAGCGGACGGGATCGCGGACGAAGAAGACGGGCTACCTCGAGGTGAGAATGATGCCATGCCGACAGCTCAAGCACAGGGACGACCTACCACGTGGTTGCCGACAATATCATGGTTACCCTCCTCGGTGAAGAACTTGACGGCAAAGCCGCGGACATCGCGCACGGTATCGGCACTGCCCTTCTCGCCCCCGGTGGTACTGGACCGGAAGAGCACCTGGGACGTCTTGCCGACGCCGTTGAGGAACTTGGCGCGGGTGAGGTGGGAGATGTCGTTGGTGACACGGAACTCTCCCCAGGCGCCGGAACCCTTGGCGTGGACAACTCTATCGGTCGGGTCAGCGGACAGGCGTCGATCAGCGGCGGATCGGCCGGAGCGGGCGGTCGTACCTCTCCGGGATACGTTCCCGGTTGAAATGCGTCAGGGTCTCGATCAGGAGGGTGTCTCCCAGGGTGGTGATGGCACCGCCGCCAAAGGTCGGAAGCGTGGTGCTGACGGACGGGTCAGGCAGGGGCTGGCCTGCACCATGACGTTAGAGTTGAGCCAATCCCGGGCTGACGGACAGGCGAGGAGTCACCTACCCTCGGCGAGTGTGTAGACAGGCTTGGACATGATGATCCGAAGATTAAAGTTTGGCAGGTGCGCTAGTGAGGCTATCCGGCAGGAGGAATTGAACGAATCCGATGGGTCGATGAGATGGATGTCCACAGAGCCGGCTCTGATGGTTTCTTTGTCTTGCACACGAGCAGAGTCACGGAGGCAGATGTTGGGGGAACATCCTGACAGTGTTTCACCCCCGGTGCAAAATTTTCTCCTTCCCAGCTGGCTTTAGCGCCAAAAGTGGATGAGGTTGTAAAGCCCAACGGCAGCAGACAGCTTAGTCTGAGGGGAAAACCCTATCCCGATTCCCACAGCACCGAGGCTCCCCTCATGAGGGGAACCCCCCCGTGAGGGGAAGCCCCGCCCACTTGCGTAAGCATTCTATCAGCCGGCTCTCATTGGGTGTCACGCAGACCGCTCACGTGCTGTCATCTAACCTCTTCCGGCCTTCTGCCGTGGTATCGCCGAACATTAGCCGCGGGCGATCCAGATTGCTCCAGTTATCTACACTGCCGAGAGCCTGTATACTATCGATATGCTACCTTGCTTCGGTTCCGTTGGTTACTCCTCAACTCGGCTCAACTGTCCTCAGGTTTTCCTTGTGTTACTACGCATGTTGGCAATCTCTCCTTTCGCGCTCCGCCCAAGCAGCCAGCTAGACGATCAGGGAATCTACTCTATACACTTCTATGTCATCGTCATTGGTGTTCTCATCGCTCTCTTTGACAGAGCTACGACGAGTACCTATATCCGATCGCCGTTGACAGTATGACCGTTTTTATGCTTGACAACCCCCCCATTGTGGGGTTTATGATATCGGCTGGCATAATGTAACTGACGATCTGATCATCATCCCCATCATTGGGAATGAGGCCTCTTTATCGTCAAACCCCGGACAATAAGACTTGCCTGCCGCCGATACAAAACCACCGAACCTGCATCCACGGCGTTCCCGACTGTGCCCCACTGTCATCGATGATGTCCCCAGAGGCTCGGCCGGAGGCTAAATATGACGCTTCTGCCTAATGCAGAGATGCAGGTGGGTCGGCCCATTAAGGTGCCCGCGTGCGAGCCCGGTCAGTGCTTGATTAGATCTGCATCCATATATGGTGTGTATGCGGACATTGGCGAGACGTTGAGTACACGGATTTGGTCCTACTGCCCTTTTCGATTGTGCGGGAACCATTCACAAGAAATGGAAGGACACAACCCGGACTGATTGTTGAATGAAGCTAAGATGCCATTGGACTTCTAAACTGATGCCAGCTTTCCCAAGATTTACCTAGCCGAGCTGGCCCTCCTTCCGAGAGACCTCGGCTCCACATCGCGGACCAGCTGAGCCACCAGGGACTGACATACTCCTGAGACTACCTGATGTCGAACTCCGCTTGAGTCTGCACAGCTGCATTGCGAACTATCCGAGACCGTTGCAAGGCTAAGCTATGGTTTGCTCCCCCCAGGTTCGGACTTCTGTCCGACTCCCGGGAGTTGCTTTGACTCCGAGTGGAGCCGACGAAGGGTTGTCAAGGTCTACACGCCCGCCAATGTGGTACGCATGTCGATGCTAAATAATAGAGATCCATATCTTAACTGGCGACTCCCAAGACCTTCAAGTTACTCCTCAGCATCCGAAACTGTCGCTGATTACCTTTCAACATGACGATTCGTTACCTCAAGAGCAGGTCGCAGACCACCAACCAGTCCACCTCTTCCCAGGTAGACGTGAGCACCGTGGTAAAGGGCGTAATCGATGATGTCCGTGCCGACGGCGACCTGGCGGTTCGAAAGTACTCCGAGAAGTTTGACAATTGGTCTCCAGCATCGTTCAAACTCTCTCAGTCAGACATCGATGCCTCTATTGCTGCTTGTCCGCAGCAAACAATCGAGGATATCAAAGAGGTGCAAAGGAACGTGCGGGCATTTGCGCAGGCACAGAGGGACTTCATTCAGGATTTCGAGTACGAGATTCAGCCGGTATAACCCCCATTCCCAAAACCCAGATCGTCACCCGCGGTACACGAGCTGACAGTTCAAAGGGGGTGTATCTGGGCCAGAAAAATCTCCCTATCAACAGCGTTGGAGCGTAAGTACTTCACATTGCAGCTCTACGCCGATAGTGCAGCTCATCGTCTGATTCGTGGATAGATACATCCCCGGAGGACGATACCCACTGCTCGCATCCGCCCATATGACTATCCTGACGGCCAAGGTTGCCGGAGTCCCTCACGTGGTTGGCTGTACCCCTCCAATTGGCGGGCAGATCCCCCATGCCACTGTGGCCGCGATGCATCTGGCGGGGGCCGACGAGATCCATCTCTTGGGTGGGGTCCAGGCGATTGCAGCGATGGCGGTGGGCACAGAGACGATCCACAAGGTCGACTTCATCGCGGGACCGGGTAATGCATTTGTTGCTGAGGGCAAGCGTCAATTGTTCGGGGAGGTGGGTATCGACCTGTTCGCCGGCCCGACGGAGATCCTCATCGTGGCCGATGAGACGGCGGATCCGTTCACCGTGGCCACCGACATTCTGTCGCAGGCGGAACACGGACCCGATTCTCCCGCCGTGATTATCACGACCTCGGAGCGCGTGGGACAGGCGGCCATCGACATCATTCACCAGTTACTCCCGAATCTGCCTACTGACGAGCTGGCAGGAACATCGTGGGACCGATTTGGGGAGGCGATTGTGGTGGACTCGCCCGAGGAGGCCTGGCAGTTGGCAGACGAGTATGCGAGTGAGCACGTGCAGATCCTTACCAAGCGCCCGCGAGAGGCGCTGGAGAAGATGACTGCGTATGGGGCGCTGTTCTTGGGCGAGAAGACGTGCGTCTCTTACGGCGATAAGGTATGTTCTTTCTAGCCCGGATTGCAGATCAAGCCCTAATGCCTCATGTCACCACCGCACAGGTCATCGGGACAAACCACGTGCTCCCAACCAAGAAGGGGGCACGATACACGGGGGGCCTCTGGGTGGGCAAATATCTACGGACGGTCACCTACCAGGAGGTGACCAGCAGCACGGCCAGCGGCGAGTTGGGTCGGTTGTGTGGCCGGGCTGCCCGCGCGGAGAAGTTCGAGGGTCATGCCCGGTCTGGCGATCTGCGAGCCCAGAAGTACCTGGGCGACCGGTTTGCCTGGATTCCATCCTCCGACCAGGCCAATCTGTAGATATATACTTATGCCCACAGACATCGGACTAGATACATATTTGGTGATCCAAACATTCCCCGGCGACTCCGACAGCCGGAGATTAGATAAGCGTAAATACCTGTGACCCGGCCCGCTCAGCCAATCACCTCTCTGTATGAAGAGAACTAGCCTCCGGCATCGGAATCTAGAAAAACGCACCGCCCTTCGATCGCCGCCGGAAGCACGCTGCAGCTTCAGAGCAGTGTTTAGATAGTGCGACAAATACATAGTACTAGAAAAACGTGCACCCGGCACGAAACCAGTCAGATTTCGAGGGAGGGCACCGCCACCGCGCATTCATTCCACATGGCGCACGAACAATCATCCCTCCTGCCGGCGGACATGCTGGAATCCCAGCTGTCCACCATTGATCTCCTCATGGCCATGTTTCCCAACCCAGGCGAGTTGGAGATCCCTGCCTCGACATCTCAGTGCGTGGAAAAGCTCCGGGACTGGTGTCAGGCTCCAGCGGGAGTGCCCTCGGGCATCCCGTCAAGTATCCTGCTCGCGGTGTGTTTGCCCCTGGCAGACGGAGAGAAGACCATCCAGGTCAATATCTCGATCCCACTGCACAGCTCGGATCCCGTACCGGAACAGCCACCTCCGCCCAGTTATACGCTTCGACAGCCCGATTGGATGTCTAAAGCTGAGGTCGCGACGCTGGCCGCCGCCATGCCTCAAGATGACGTGTTCGAGGCATTTGAGTACGTTCGAGAAGAAGCCACGCGCTTTCTGGAAGCCCAGCAGGCCTCGGCACCGGACGCAACTGCAGGTGGCTCGGGATCCATTGTGCGGGTGTGGTTCTATTTCCCCTCTCTGTCGACTCGCAAGAAGCGTGATGATCTCGTCAACCATGCCGCGGGGTACGCGCTCACGGGCTTTGTGTTGGCGGGCAAGCCGGGCGTGCTGTGCCTCGAAGGAGGGTCGACCGACATTGACGACTATATGAGCTTCATTAAGACCTACTCGTGGGGTGACATTCCCAGTCATCAGAAAAAGGTCAGCGAGCGATTTCGCGAGACGGAAGGGGTACAAAGAGTCTTCTCGGGCATGGAAGAGATCACGGACTCGCTGGGGGAACGAAGTGGGCAGCGAGCTAATCGAGGGGACATGCAGGCGCTGGAGGCCTGGCTGCGGGCCCGCGGATTGCAGGAGGCTTTTGAACAGGTGATCTTCTAGATGCCAATTGAGAAGAATAGATCAATTGCCATATGAACAACGGGCAGGCCCCGTACTGTTAACCTGGCACTGGATGGGACACGCGTAGCCAGACCATTTGCTCGCTCGGTACCCCTGGGAATGCTAGGTGGATACGTTGAGAACTAGAGTGGGTGGCGATCTGTAATGTTTGATGAGGGCCAACGTGGAGAGGTTAGGGCAGCGCCAAATATATGTACTAAAGCTCAAGTCGCTTAAACAAGCTCATCTTCAGCAGGCCATTTCCTTTCCCATACGCAATGTATCCTGCGAAATCAACATTTGATGTCCTGATGATAGACACGCGGACATCCAAGGTTGGCGGATTATATAGTGAGATTCAACGTCGACTGATTTGTAGAAACTGGTTTAGATAGACAGGTGGCGGAAGCCAGTCGCATCCAAAGTCAACCTGATGTCATCTGTAATATCTATTTGTAGATTATCAAACTGGTAACTCCCATATTTTTCCCCATCAAATATTTAATCGGGAAAATTTTCATCACGACGACCGTACTGGACGCATCTTTGTTGCGTTAATCAATCAAAAATACAATTCACTAACGCTATTGACTTCAAATTAAACAGAACAGTAATCTTAGAAACAACATCGTAACTGACAAGAATCATCCAAATCATCCAGCCCCGGGTATAGTAGTATGCATGCCTCCATCGCCACAACTCCAGTGTCTATCTCAATGACCCCTCATAGGTCCCTCACATATCTGTACCAATACATCCAAGGCTGCCCCCATGTCCGGTCCGGTATAGGTGACGCCGATGATATCGGTCCGGTCCACCCCCATGTTGGGAAGCCGCCCATGAACATCGGTCTCCAAGCCGAACATACTCTTCTGCGGTGCAGGGAGGTTCTGAACGGGCGTGAAGCGCAACATGCCATCGGGTCCCTGGATCATACTCAAGTCGATGCTTGTGAGGTGAGGGAAATGGCTCCGATGTTGACCGAGATATACCAGCCACTGCGAGTCCAACGACGTGACTCCTCGCAGGCTCAGCTTCGAGAGACTGGTCCGTGTCCCGGATAGAAGGCGAATGATATCGTCGTTTCTCAGTGAGGTTCCCCAGATGGAGATCCGTTCTAGGTGCCTCAAGACATCGACAGATCGACTGAGTTGTGCGAAGAACTCCACAGCAAGATCGCTGTAGCCGAGGCTGAGATGGAGTTTGCGGAGGGCAGTGGCGCTGAGAATCATGTCCAGGAGAAAGGTATAGTTTTGAGGCGTCACCTCCTGTTCCAGATGCAGGTTCTCCAGGCAGCCCCAGCCGAATTGGAAGGACGGGTTTCTGAAGAGCGCCTTGGGGAGACGGGCAATGTCCATGACTTTGGACGAGTAATTCATGCCCTTGCCGTACCAGAATAACTTGACTGGCAAGGCAGCCTCGGCGATCATGTCGAGGAGGACGCACGCGACGTCGTCGGGGTTGAAAGTAGGCTCGTCGTTGGCGGGAGCCTTGGTTTCGTGATCGGACATGATTGGAGACAGAATGAACGATCGGCATTTGACCAGCCGGTCCGTGAGGTCTTCACACAGTCTGTGGATCAGGGGCATGGCCAGGGGATCGCGGAGATGCCCTGATGCGGTCCAATTCCAGTCCAGATGCTGGCCCAGGCGGGGCTCCGGACTGAGGACAACGAGATGTTGGATGTGGCTCCTCACCAAGGTGTTCTCGGACAGGGCGTGCAGGTGGTTCAAAGACCGCTCGGAGAAGTCGGTGTGATACTCGGTATATCGTTGAGCAAAGCAGAGGTTGGTGGAGTGATAGGCAGCCCGGCAGGTACCCCGGACCGCGGCCAGATCGCACGTGTGCAGCTCGCTGCATATCAACTGGATCGTCTCCAAAGGGAGCCCCAGCAGACATGGGGGCTCTCGCTGGTTTTCTTGGATAAGCTCCATGGTAGAAGATAGTGAAGGGATGAGTGCTGGGAGGAGAGACCAGCCACGGGGGCTTTCTTGTACCCGAGCAGGTAAGCCAGCCCCAGGGTCCTTGGAGTACCTTGGGGCCGGCGATCCCCCCCCCCCCGAGTGGCGATCCCGCAGTGATCAAATCTTGAGATATAGGAGAGAGAGACAGATAATCTCAAGATGAAGCACAGGAAAATGGAGAACCGATAGATCTCCGGGACCGTCTCCCATCATCTGCAGAAATTCCATCGTCTATCCTGACAATAGAAAGGATGAAGCGGTTGAAAGAGTCCTGGCGGTTCAATCGTCGATCACGTATATCCCCACTTCGGGCATTGTATCTATTCTGTACTGTATGTATCCAATGAAGCATACTGTCGCTGGGAGGCGGGGAAGTGGACCTGGCCTTGTAGAATAGCCAATTACAAAGTCTGGAAGCCATCAGGCACTACTATTGGAATCGCACAACAGTAAAAGCCCCAAGAAAGAACCTATGCGACAACCGCCGAGACTTGGGAGCTTTTAGCATAGAGAGGTGCGGCGAAGAGAATTCTACGAGACATCCACCCTTTTATTTCTTAACCAGCAGCCGTGGAGGGCATCCGTGCGAGCAGCGTCATCGGTATATATATATTTCCCAGCCCCGTAGCTGCTTGACCCAGTCAGCGCGTCTGAGGACCATCAAATCACCTAGCGACCTCATCGCGTTCTCTGGGGATTGTCCGGGATCGTCTCTGTGAGTATGTGTCACGAAGCTATTGTCTAGCATTTATCCACTGCATAATCCCGCTCCACGTCCGCCATCACCCCCATTACCTTATCTAGCCTCTTCTCGGCCGTCTCCCACTCTTCCCGAATCACCTTTTCGATTCCAGGTCCGCGTGGTTGCAGCCTCACATCCAGCTCCTGGGGCATCGTCATGAATCCCACCACCCTCATGGCCCAGGGATCCACCCCCCCTCCATTCGACGGCTGGATATCGAAAGCCCAGAGCAAGTGGGCCACCTGCAAGAACATGCCGTCCGTAGCAACGCGTTTCCCCTGGCAGATCCGTCGGCCCTGTCCGAACACCGGCAAGGGGAGGACTGTCCGGAGCTTTTCCTGTCCGTTGCTATCGTCCGATTGCAGCCACCTTTCCGGCACGAAGTCATTGAGGTCTCCCAGGGATGGATCGAAGACTGACTGGTCCCGCCCGATGGCCCAGGCATTTGCCATGATGGTGACACCTTTGGCAATCTCCACTCCCTGATACCTGTCGTCCCGGTCTGCGCGACGCGGGATAGAGCCCGGGGTGATGGGACGCCACCGGAGGATTTCGTGCGCAATGGCATCGATAAACGGGAGACTCGCACGATCCGAAAACCGGGGGGCACGGTTTCGCCCGACCACGGCATCCAGGGCAGCGTGAGCGCGGGTCAGGATATGTGGGCGGTGCAGCATTGCAATGAATAACCACAGCAGTTGGCGTGGCGAGGTCTCCATTCCCCCTTGAATGGATGTGGCAAGGGTGAAGGCGAGGTCAAGGTCCGGCACGGGGGTGTACTTCTGTGCCGTCGAGATGGCTTGCTTGGTGGCGTTCCAGCCCACCGCGTCTCTCCCCTGTCGGAAGAGACGCATATAGAGGGACACCTGGGCTTCGAAGAGCTTGTCTGCCGCGCGCTTCCAGGGAGATAGGACCGAGGGGAGGTGACGCAAAGGTGGAACGAGATCTGGCAAGCCGGGATTGGCGGCAAGGTGCGTCACCTGCGCTTGGGTAGCGACGATCTCGTGCAACAGGCCATCCTCGGAGCCTGGAACGCGCAGGCCGTAATGCAACGCCAGGATGATGCTTGACTGCGTGCGTTCCAGGAGCGGGTATATGGCGGTGGTGCTGATTGTGCCGTCGGAGCGTTGTCGCAAGGCATTGCACAGGTCGAACAGCAGTTGCTTGCATTCCAGCTCCATCAACGGCTGGTACCTAGAGGCAGCGGGAACCCCGAGACTGGGAGCCAGGATGCGGTGGTGGAGCTTGAGGTGCTCGTCATAGTCGTGCATCAGAGTAAATCGCGACTGGCCGGGCTCGGCGCCCGTAATCATCTCCATGCTGACCGAGGCCGGCCGATTACTGTACCACTGGCTGCGGCGACTGAACAATTCGGTCGCTGCCTCCAAGGTGTTTAGGACCACGATGGGAATGATTCCAAACAGCCGGGGAACCGCAATGGGGCCATTCTGCTTGGCCCAGGCGTCCCAGTTTACCAGGGGTTTCTCGATCGGGGAGCGATGCAGATCCCCAATGAGGGGAAGTTTGAGAAGCCGCGAGGACTTTTGTAGACTCTGCGACCGGGTGTTCACCACGTACCACAGGGTCAGCACGGCGATGACAAGGGCGACCACAACAGAAGAGGGGTTAGCCATCCTGGTTGCTGGAGCCGGGGGAAAGTGAGAGGAAAATGCTAGCCAGCCGGGGGAAAACCGCGGTGATGAGGAGTGAGGACAGCCCTCAGGGGCATTTGGCATTTCACCCTAACGGAACCGGGTGGATGGCCCGGGACTGGGAGAGGCCTGTGGGTGGGGTGGGGAGCTGTCAGCCTGTCTGATAGATAACACACACTACCTATGTATATTATCTAGCCTATTAGACAGATAGACACATCACCAATCAGATCGTGGCTGGGAGACTAGTTGCAGCAGGCTAAGCCTCATGCTGGTGGATCCCGCTTGACGCTTGCGGCCTAGGGTTTGTCGCCAGGTGACCAAGAGATGCACTCAGTACACAGTCCTCAGTACCTAGCAAATTTCTCATTGATTTTCCATCGTCAACAACCTCCGGAAGGAGTCCATCCATCTTGGGGGATGCTCATGGTTTTTATTTATTAGGGTTTATTAGGGTATTAGGGTTTATTAGGGTTTATTAGGGTTTATTATTAGGGTTTTAGGGTTTTAGGGTTTATTAGGGTTTATTAGGGTTTATTAGGGTTTATTAGGGTTTTTAGGGTT